>NC_143575.1:187384258-188634258 GCF_048544385.1 Mastigoproctus giganteus | reverse complement strand
AGCACATTTTTATACCAGTTCAACATTTATCACAGAGCACATAAGACAACCTTTGGCAAATTGGTAAAAACATTGCAAATAGAAGTTTCTAATTCATCCAAATTAACCAATTTGCAGGATTAAGGGAGTAGTGTAGAGAAGTAGAGTATGGAAAAGAAAGGCAGGTATAATATAATTTTGAATGGGTGAAGCTTTTAAATAACGAATTTAAAAATGCATAAAATAATCCAATTGGCAATGGGGATTATTAAAAGGTAAGGATGCTGTATCAAGCAAGTAGACTGAATATACTAAGTGGCCACAATTCAAGAATCCATATTTAAAACTCTCTGGACAGTTTGCTAATAGAAAAAATACAACCAGATTTGTTCAGGCATGTTCTTTAGAGGATGCAAAAGAGAATTTTGAAAAACAAAATTAGTTCCAAGAATCGCTACTGAGAGAAAGTTGTGCTAAGCATGATAAATTTGAAATGGAAAGCACAAGATGTTGCAGATGAGGATATTAAGTAGGCACTGGCCTATGGGTTCCAACATATCCTAAACCTTGGCACAAGTTTGTAAAATTAATCATTCTAAAAAATTAAAATCTTTGCATTGGCAAGAGGCGGGGTGCCATCAGTCAATGTGGCCTGGGGCACCATATACACTTGAGCCAGCCCTGGTTAGAACACAGGGCTGGCTTCGATCCCCCAAATTAACAAAGGGGGGATCGAAGGGTGACACGAATAATTACAGACCAGTTAGTTTAACTTCTGTTCCGGGAAAATAAAAGAGTCGCTGGTTAAAGATGCATTGCAGGTTCATCTAGACAAGATAGCACCAATAATTCAGACACGGCATGGGTTTGTTAAGGGAAAGTCTTGTCTGACAAATTTGATTGGATATTATGATGTGGTTACAAAGGAACTGGATGCAAAAAATAATTTTGATGTCATATACTTGAATTTCAGGAAAGCTTTTGACACTGTTGCACACGGAAGACTACTGTACAAATTGGAGCAGAATGGTATTAGGGGTAAGTTGCTACAATGGATAAAAGGATGGTTGAGTGGGAGATGACAGAGGGTGGTAATCAATTGGTGCTTTTCTTTGTGGACTAATGTTATTAGTGGAGTCCCACAGGGTTTGGTGTTGGGTCCACTGTTGTTTTGTATATTTATCAATGATATTGATGAAGGTATATCAGGCTAAGTGTCGAAGTTTGCAGATGATACAAAGGTTGGCAGGGTTGTTAATGACACTAATGGCAGTGTGCTACTGCAACAGGATCTAGAAAATTTGGGAAGATGGGCTGAGAAGTGGCAACTGAAGTTTAACATTGACAAATGCGAAGTACTGCATATGGGTAGAAGTAACCTCAGAGGAATGTACCAACTGTGTAGTATTACACTTAAGGTGGTAGAAAATGAAAAAGACCTGGGAGTAATTGTGGAGTCAGGTATGAAGTTTTCTGAGCAATGCAGACAGGCTGACAGGGCAGGTCAATGGGGTTTTGTCAATGATATACAGGAATTTTGCTAGCAGGGAAAAGGAGGTGATTGTCTCTCTGTATAAGGCAATGGTCAGGCCATGCCTTGAGTACTGCATACAGGTCTGGAGGCCTCATTTTAGAAGGATTGTAGATATGCTTGAGCATGTACAGAGAAGGGCAACAAGATTGGTGAGGGGAATGAAGGGACCCTCTTACCAAGATAGGCTTAAGTTTTGCAAACTGCAGCGATTGGAGACTAGGCACCTGCGAGGTGATCTGATTGAGGTGTATAAAGCCTTGAATGCATTGAGCATGCTGAATTCTGATGGGATTCTTCCACTTGTTAAGATTACGACCCTAACGGCGCATAAATTCAAATTGAGGAAAGGCAGATGTAGAATGGATGTGTGGAAATTTGCCTTTAGCCAGCAAGTGGTTAATTGCTGGAACAAACGTCCATCTGTCGTTGTGGAAGCTGATAGGATAAATAAATTTAAGGAGGAACTGGACAAACATTTAGAGGTAATGGTTGTGTGAATTTTTTTTTTTTTTTTGGCTGATGCTGCATAAGCTCCATACACTTGCTTTCTTGCATCACATGCCACTATTACTACTTCTACTATGCCTTACCACACCTAATTTTATCACAGTGTACTTTGTGAAGCCCTACTACCAAAATGGGAGCAATGTGGCTGCAGCTATTCAGCATTGTTGGCATTGCAATACCTGCAAGTCATATTTCTGACACTTAATGTTGTTGAAAAAAACCATTGCATGGTTCAAGGAAACAAAATGTAAGAGTGAAGTCAAGATGAGGGTACAAACTCAACCAAAAATGGATTGAAGATATTGCCATTGCAGTCAGGGGCAGTGGGAGAGGGAGCAGATGGGTTTCCCTAGGCCCAAATATTGTGTGGCGGGAAGGGGGGAAAGATCTTGGGAGCTTTTATAAGAGAAACTGCAGGCCAGCTGAGGCTGTTTTCCTTTGGAGGGGGTGCAGGCCAGCTCTTGACATCCTTGATCAGTTACAGAAAGAACCATGGATAGTGGTATTCTGGCATCACCACCACCAGAAGGCAGAACCAGTACATGTTCAGCAGCAAGACTGTTGGACATTCTGTAAACAATAGTAGAAGCAGAATTTAAAAAAAAAACAAACTTTTTCTATAAATTTAAAAAAAGTTCCTACCTATCAGATATACTGCTAATGGCTACGTTACTGCTGTAGTGCTTTTTCTCCCAGAAACTTAAAAGCCACATATCATGTGTCTGAATAGATTACCAAAAACATCTGTTATGAGATTATTAATAAAAAAAAGTAATTCGCAAGCACAAAACTGAATTTTTAAATTGGATGACAGTAATCAGCCTTATGACTAATAGTGTCACAAAAGGTCACACAACTATTCAAGTGTTAAATGGGTATTTATTTTTCAGTGATTGTTTCTGCTAATATGATATAGTTGAGCCCTTGCAGCTAGCTTAATGACTTTGGTTGTTGTTCTTCCACATTATTTGAAAATGGTCATAGTTTAAACCCTGTATTTGTGAAAGAAACTTCTTTCAGCTTTTTTGCAGGGGTTGCAGCATGATGCAACCCTTGCCCAAGAGCAACACTAACTTGGCAATGGTTTCATTCTGCAAAAATTTATTCTGTAGTAAACTGTGACCATACAACTAGAACCCATGATATACATAATATTCCTTAGTGCAATAAATTGGAAGTGTGTTCTCTGAACCAAAACAATGAAAAAATGTTACATAAACATGGATCACAAAATGCTTCTTTGACAAACCATAGCCATTCAAAAATTTTCTTAAACCCACATAGTAAAGTAAAATCCAGACATCAACAGCAGTTTTCTGTTGGGAGACTGATAGACCCATGCATTTTGCCTCATAGACCATTGGTGCTGCATACTGTCATTTTTAAATCACACCTGTACCAGTGTTACTGGACACTGTCTCACTGGATATTATGGTGCCCAGCCCATTTCAGTCACATTGTAAGAAATTACCTTAAGACTGCTTAAACTGAATGATGGATAAGAAGGCAAGCACTAATATCCATGTCAAGTTATTCATAAAACCTGAATGCCTTTGATTATTTTCTTTGCAGACATCTGAACAATGGAGTTTATGCTTCACTAGTGGATACAATGTGGTCACTAGAGAAGCAGCAAGTTCAAAATGCCTTCACCTTAGACATTTCATTTCCAGACCCATTATATATAACATTTTTTCATTGTATTGGTCCTACACCCTCCAATTTATTATACTTATTGCAGGGACACCCTGTATAGTCCCAAGGTTCGGAATTCTTTATAAATAAAACTGATTCTATTCTTTATAAGAAAACTACTGGAATTCTTCTGTGCATCTGTCAATCCATGCACTAAAAGGCCAAATGTGTGGCAGTGCAAGGTGAACATTTTTACTATCTACTGTAACACTGACAACAGTGGTTGCTTCATATCACTGGAATGGCACAAAGATTATTTTAGTAAAACTACTTATTTAGTCAATTTGTAATTTAAATGTTTGTCTTACAAGTACCCAAGGTTTGTCTCACTAATAAGACTATGTATATTACTTCTGAAACAAAGTTCAACTTTCCTGCTGTTGTCAAGAAAATTTTTGAACTGAAGCATTTGTGTAGCCATGTTTATATGATATGTTTTCATTGTTTTGGCCTATAAAACACTCACTCCAGTTTACTGAACTTATTTCAGAGACGCCTTATATAGTTCGTTGCAGAATTCCTTATTTTCCTTATAAATAAAACTGAAACTATTCTTTATAAATAAAACCAGATAGACTGTGTAGTGCCTTTAAACTGTAATATAGAAATAAGGTAAATGCAATAATTAATTGGTTGAAATAATATTAGTTTATTATTTAGTTTATTCTCCGGCAACACAGCCTGAAGTTATATAGAGATATATTGAGAACAGTTCGATTAGTGCCAGAGGAAACTCATCAGAAAGAGTTAAAAGCTTGGATTCGAAAGGATTTTGAAAATAATAAACATCATGAAGATGAAGTAAGTATAAAAGTATGAATTTTAGTCATATTACCATTAAGCAGGCACTTTGATTGTATACCAGGCACCATTTAGTATAATTGAAATAAGACAGGAACACTTGAATATTGTGCATCTTTTAATGCTATTCTCTATATAATAGTGAAAGAAATTAATGTAAGAAATTTCTATATTGTCCTAACAAATTTTACATAACGGTTAGTATCACTTAGAAATGAACAGAATTACAAATTTATTACAAATTACATAACAGAATTACAAAATTATACATTTCATTGCTTATTCAAAAATATTTTATGAAACTCAAGAGCAGTTGCTTTTGGTATCCCAAAAGCTTTTGATCATGTTTGGTATAAAGGTCTTCTAAATAAGCTTCCACCCTATGGTTTGCCAACTGTTTTTTGTAATTGGATATCCAGTTTTCTCTCTGACCTCTCACTGTGGGTGATAGTAGATGGCTGTTTTGTAACTTCTCCACTAATGCAGGTGTTCCCCAAGGTGTGGTTCTTTCTCCCACCTGGGCGTAGCTACCGTATAGCAAAAATAGGCAAAGCCTAGGGCCCTACTTCACCAGGGCCCATAGACAGATGTAAGTAGTGGCTGCCCCTACTACGCTAGGGACTATAGACAGACGCAACATGTAATGAAAATATTTTTCTCGCCAAGCTCCTCAACAATATTATACATCTAGAATAAGGAAGCAATTCTTATATCTTATCGCCAAAACATAACAAACCAAGGCGGCGGCAGTCTTTATTTTGCTTTTACAAATGCAACTTTGTATAGTGATCAAACACCCATTCGGTTACTGCATGTGTATGCATCATATCATATGGTATTCGGGATTCCCCAACTTGATGGGGGGGGATAGGCCCACCATATACGAACATTTAGCCCTATACGGTGGTCAAAAGTTGTTAGTTGATTAATTTCGATTCAAGTTTGTTCAAGTCATTATCAAAACAGCAATTGACATACAAAAATGTATTTGTTTAATTTTGCTATTTGTATTTGAAATATAAAGTTTTTAAAATTAAATTAATAAAATTTTTAGTTAAAAACGGATGAAAAGAAAAAGGGAAAGAGTGAAGCCCAAAAAAGAACAATGAAGAAAGCAGTCAACAAATTACCTAAATTAGATCATTTCTTTACAAAACACAGTAGTGAATTATGTCCAGAAGAAGGTAAAGAAAAGACCAGTATTGGAATTAGAAAATGCAGAAAATAATGCTGCTGGTGTAAATATGACTGCTGATCATTTAAATCAAGCAGGATCATCAAACGAAAGCAATTCAACAATAATAGATATGCCTTTGTCGGAAATTAGTGTTTGAATGCACTGCACCGTCGATTCCCTCAAGCGATCTTGGAGAATATGTGGACATCAGCATTTCCGATGAAACAAAAAGAAACATTATGAGTTTGTCACCTCAGAGACCTAAAGGACCATTTCCAAGGGATCCCGAACAACAAAATAGAAGTTTTAGTTACACGAACTACTATTCTACTTCAACATATGGTCCAGTTCCTCGTTGTGGCTATGCTACTCCGGACTACGAGATTGGAAAAATCTATCTTTTCAGATAAAAAGTCAATGTTTCTCAACGTCATATCAAGGCACGTACTATACATGAAATGTGACAAAGAACGCAACGATTGATAAAGATCTTCAGGAACAAGTAAGATACAGATCCTGATTTTGGAAAATGGCACTAGGACGGTTATTTTGGATAATGCTTGTGTTGGCTAAAAGTTCTTTAGCATTTCGCGGTAATTGGAAAGGATTTTTGGAAGATTACAATGGCAATTTTTTATTGCAAGTACTTTCCTACTATGATGACGTAATGAAACAAATTATTAATAAGCTATCTGGTTCAGTAACTGATTTAAGCCCCACTATCCAAAATGAGTTAATAGAATGTTTAGGTACCAAATTAACAAAAGAAAAATGTTACACTCAAAATTAATTCAGCACCATTCTATTCACTAGTTTTGGATACTACTCAAGATCTCACAAAAAAAGATCAATTAAGTATTATTGTACGACATGTCCACATAATTTGTGACGAAAATGAAAAATCCAAATATTTCGAAATTTGTGAAACGTTTATAGGATTCTATGACATGAATGATCATTCGGCAGAAATGATGGCGGATAATATAATGAAAATATTACACAAACTAAATATTCCCATTGAAAAATGTTATGGTCAGGGATATGATGGGGCCAATGCCAAGAGTGGGGTTTCTAACGGTGTGCAGTCACGCATTAAAAGGATCCAATGAAATGCAGAGTACATTCATTGTACAAGTCACAATTTCAATTTAGTTATTAATGATAGTGTAAATTGTTGTAATAACGTTTCATAATTTTTCGACATTCTTCAAATTTTGTATAATTTTTTTTGGAAATAGTACAAAAAGATGGGATCTTCTTTCTAAATTTACTGAGGAATCTGAAGTTACATTAAAAAAAACTCAACCCTACTTGATGGTCTGGTATATTACAGTCTATAACAGCTGTGAAAGTTTGTTTTGTGGACATTATAAAAGCTTTGATAATGAAGAATAGAATAATGAAGCAAATGACATTTGATTTTATTTTCATTTGTATATTTTTGAATAACGTGATGTGCGAAATTAATTATACTTCAAAACTATACAGAAGCATGATATAGACCTCGATGAATGTACTTCTGTATTGGATCGAATCAGTAAAAATTTACAAAACATTCAAATTCATATGGACAAATTAAATACGAATCTGAGAAAATTGCCAAGGAGTTCGGGCTAGATCCCAAATTTGAAGACAAACGACAACGTAGAACTAAGAGACAGTACGATGAAATAGCTTCAGATTTTTTGTCTGTTAATAGAGATTAGTTTTTTTTTTTTAAATCATTGTTTTTTACTCCTTTAGACAAAATTATAAAAATTAAAAATCGTTTTGAAAGTATGAAGTTATTAAAAAATTATTTTGCAATACTAGAACCGAAAAAAAATATGTCAAATGCTGATATATTAAGTGAGTGAAAATTTCATAAAATATTCATCTGTACTCTCTCTCTCTCTCTCTCCAACTGCCGATTCAATATCGTAATTTAATCACACTTATTAAATGAGATTTATCAGCAGACATGTCTATAAGACAATTTTTTTTATTTGACTTTTTAGAAATTTTTACTTTATTTATATTATTTTTTTTACCCTGCCAGCTGCCTCTGCCGAAAGAAGATCATTTAGTAATTACGAATAATAAAAGATTATAAAAGAAATGGATGAGCATAAATATGCCAGTAAAATGGATTTTATTAATGATTTCGCAAATGTAAAAGCACTAAAAGTAACATTTTAACTTTTTTCATAAATTTTATTAGCTATAGTATAATTTTTTATATTTGTCAAATTGTTTAATTTGTCAAATATTTGTTTAATAAGTAGTATCATATTGTAATATTAATTTTCATGTTTTTGATGTTTGTAAAATTATAAAGAAATTGTAAATAAAATACATATTTATGTTATTAAAATGATTCAACATTTTTTATATTATACCTAATTAAAATTTATTTTAATAAAAATAAGGGGCCCAAAATGATTTCTTGCCTAAGGGCCCAAAAAACTTACTATGCCACTGCTCCCACTTTTTTCTTCTTGCATATTAATGACTTTCTTCCATTGGCTAAAAATTCTATCCATAGTTTGGCTGGTGGCAGCACATTGCATTCCACCCTCCAGTTTGAGTAACGTTGCCCTACAAAAACGGCTTCAACTTCTTGAATATCCACAACCAATTCCTTAAATGCTGATCTCCAGGTAATTCTCCAGTGGGGAAAAGATAACTTAATTGATTTCAATCCTTCTAAAACTCAGTCCTGTCTTATATCTTGCAAAAAGGATTCTTCTGCTCCTATGCTTATCAATGACACTCAGATTTCTAGACAAGATCACATATCTGTATTAGGGATTACCCTGACTTCTAATCTGCCTTGGCATAAGTACATCACAAAATATTACTTCCTCTGCTTCTAAAACACTGGGTTTTCTCTATTGCTCTCGGTGTTACTTTTCTTACAACAGCTGTTCACCCTGTACAAATAACAAAAAAATCAGCTCTATCATGGAATATTATTCTAACATATGGGGCTGTGTCCCCCAAACCTCTCTCTCTCTGTCTCTCTCTCTCTCTCTCTCTCTCTCTCTCAGGCTGCTAGATTCCATTCAAAAGAGGGCAATTAGGTTAATTAATGACCCATCTAACAAAGTCTCTGCCTTATAGACATTTCTGTTTCTGCTGCATGCCTTTTCTATAGATACTTCCATGGGCACTGTTTCTTCTGAATTTTCTTTTATAATTCCCACTCTCTCTTCCAAACCAGTCTGAACACATGCTGCAACCAGTCAGCATTTTTTTTTACTGTCCAACTTCAAATTCACAGAACCAACTTTTCTTCTTCCTCATTTATTCCTTCAACTTTTGTTTTCTGGAACAACTCTCTTCATATGTATTTCCTGAAAATTGCAATCTACAGAAATTAATGTCAATGAGTATCTTCTTTCATCTTCTCAACCATGCCCTTTACTAAGTGCTATAGTTTCTAATACCTATTGTGCTTGGGGTTTTCATATTAAAAAATAAAAAAAAGCAATTCATTTACTGGCTTTGCAGTGATGATAAACCCTATATTCAGAATGCTAAAATACTGATTATTTTAACAATATTCTTATTCAAATAAGTAGTAGTATCCCTCAACCATGAAGAGTTATTGAAACACAGCATTCTTCCTTTGCCTGCTGAAGTGCTTTGCAGCTTCTCCTTGAAAAGATGTGGCATCAGCAACTGGATTCTCCTTTTATTTTTTTCCAGGTATTTTCATCCATTCTTCATTAGGTGTACTTCATTTTATCTGGTTTACTCTCTCTAAATTTTCATTTCAGTTAAGTGACATCTTTAGCCAGCCAAGGAGATATTTCCTTGACTGGCTAAAGTACTATAAATTTTTTAAGTCACATTTTTTCTCTGGTCAGTGTTGACAAGAACGTTCATGTTTCACTCCCAACCTCTAAAAAGTTTGGGAGTGAAACTTTACTGCTTATTTACAGACAATATTGCTGAACCCACTTTAGAATTCTCTTATAAATTAAAACACTAAAGGTTTTGGTTTTTTTTTTTTTAGGAGCATTAGCAACTAAGGCCATATTGCTCCGGGGATGTGCGGTGGTCATTCCCTGACCTTTCCGCATCCTCCGTATTTGGTGGTGACGGGCTCGAACCCCAGTCTAATCAAGAAGTGTGTGCTACGCACTGTTGCTCCTTCCCACCTGGCTACGGAGGCGCCTAAAACACTAAATTCCAAGAGTATGTTCCAATTGTTTCATATGTACTGAATTATCTTCATCCCTCTTTTTCTATCCTTTCTTCTCTATCCGAAAACAGTTGTATTTAGCATTTTGACTTGATGACAATATCCCAAAGTGAGTTCTGGAATGTTATCTATAAATACATAATGGTTTAGTATTGTATATTGAATGCTCTGTATGTAAAGGTGTCTCAACATTACATATTCAGTTAATGAATTGTTGCCTTTCAGAACCTGGAATTTATTTATCCGTGTCACTTTTTTATACATTAATAACAGAATACTGCAGATTGGTAATACCATATGCAAACAGATTTTTGACCTGGTGGCTATGTTATCTGCTCTCGTGTGAACACTGCACTTTCCGTATTTTTTCTGCGAGTGCTTCCCTCTCCCATTGTGAGGTTGATTCCTTCTGTATTTAGATCACAAAATTTTTGGATGTCACTTGGCATTGTGTTTTCTCTGATCATGTGTTTATTTTTATCAAATGCTTGATCAAAAAAAGTTAAAGAAGCAATGTCTGCTTTGTAGATACCTGTTACCAGCATCAAAAGTTTTGCAAGCTGGTGCATTTGGTGTAGATAGTTCATCAACAGCAATAAATTTTTTAGACAATATTTAAAAAAGACACTTAAAAAAGATGCCAATCAGAGATAAATGTGATACTAAAGGAATAGTAAAATTCTGATTTTACTCTGATAAATTTAAAAAAATAGATTTAAATGATTGATGATTATTAGATACCAGTACAACCTGCTCAAAGGTTAATTATTACTCTAGGTTAGAATTTTTTTTTTTTTGTCACATGTTGCCTCAGTATTGCACTGCTCCAAATAAAAGGCATTATTTCAGTGGAGAAATATATCGCTTTTTATTTAAAGTGTATGCCACCACCCAGATCTGGGTTTCAACTCTGAAGTGCCATTGGTAGGCCGTTGGGCTTTGTCAAGACCTGAGCGACCTGGTGACAAGATACATCTACAGTATGTGAGGTGCAGTAAGTAAAGTAGACACAGTTATGTCTAGGACAAAAGTGTCAAGCTATGAAAACTATATAAAGTTATTGTGTGTGTGTGTCAGGCAGAGCTTCTTTCTGTATATAGCTATAAGCAAACTTGATTTGTCACTTAGTGCATCAATCTGTATTGATGCCTTTTTTTTTTCTTATAAAATATAATTTTTAGCTTTTTGATGAATTGAAAATAGTGTTTTGTTAGGATTTTAAAAATTCAATTACAAAATATTGAATAAAAATAAATGAGAGAAACCAATAATAATAATTATTATTAGCACCTTCACAATGGTGTAACTGTTAATAATCCTGAGTTTACCCCATGTGCAAGTTTTGGAATGTTGCACCTATACTTGATGACAAACTAATAATAATAATTACACTGGTTTACAGTGTATCTGAGGTTTGAGTAAAAGTATATGGCAGTTATTTATGCATGTTTTCTGATTACTAAACCGAAGTCCGTTTGTTTCTATCACGTAAAGATTTTTCACAATTCATTAACAAAATATTACCTAGGTATTATACGCAAATGTGTACATAACTATAGTTTCTGCAATGGTTTACATGTTTTATTCGTAATCAGTATCAAATATTTGCCTCAAATACAACAGATTGTATTTGAGGTAACTACACACACACTGCAAGGTCATACTTCAAGGTAGCCGACCTTGACCCAGGAAGGTAGACGGCCGCCCACTCCGCTCTTCTGGCCCATCTGTCATTCCCAGAATTTTATTTTCCGAGTGGAGTCTGGAAGACTCCACTCGGAAAATAGTTACGTGTAGTTACAGGTAAACTTGTCTGAGCATACACTCACTTGTTTGTACAGTCCACTCAACCACAAAGCCTATATAAGTGGCACATCCCTTATGCAGTCACAGTACTCCTGTAAAAACCGTCATGAGCTCTCATTGTGTGTTAGTTTTCTTTTAGTATAGCAACCAGAAAGTGTATTAACAGTCTCAACATATTTTGTTATATATGTGGTTGTTTTGTTCCTGTAAAGCAGAGGTGAAATATTACCAATTTTGTAAAAAAATCGTATTATTCATACTTTGACATAAAACTAGGTGATCAGAATAAATCGTGGGCACCGCATAAAGTATGCTATACATGTGTCGAACATCTCGAAAATGGAGTCAAGGAAAAAAGATGTGCTTGCCATTTGCTATTCCTATGGTGTGGCGCGAGCCAGTAAGCCATGCCAAATGTTACATTTGTGTATGTGACGTTAAAGGTTACAATTCAAAAAATAAAAAGGACATCAAATATTCAGATCTACCGTCAGCCATAAGACCGATTCCGCATGGACCTGATCTGTCTGTAAAACCTCCACCAGAAACTTTGAAGTCCACATCTTCTTCCACCAAAGCAGAAGCTAAAGAGGTTAGTGAAAAGGAACGTTATCAACCAGAAAATATTTTAATGGCACAGCAATTCGCACAAGTCGAACTGAACGATTTAGTAAGAGACTTAGGTCTTCCAAAGTATGCTGCTGAAATTCTGGGATCCAGACTTCAAGCGAAGAACTTACTTGCTCCAGTTACATCATTTTCCTGGTACAGAAATTGTAAAAGGGAGTTTATATAGTATTTTTCACAAGAAGGTCCTCTCGTATATTGCAGTGATATCGCTGGTTTAATAATGTACCTTAATAGCTCCATATGTTCCTAGTGAATGGAGGCTATTTATAGACTCTTCTAAGACTAGTTTAAAAGGTGTTCTCTTGTATAATGGAGATAAGTACAGTGGTACCTTGGTTTGCGAGCATAATTCGTTCTGGAAACGTGCTCGTAATCCAAAGCACTCGTATATCAAAGCAAATTTCCCCATAAGAAATAATGGAAACCCAGATGATTTGTTCCAAAACTCAAAAATATTCATATACTGTAAAAATGATTAATACAAAATACATACCTTTTTATATTTTTGATATTTAAATTTAATATACATAAAGCAATCGAATTTATTAATTATTGGGTAGGACGACTTTCACTGTCTCTAACGGAATCACTGCAATCTGTTGACTTTTTCTTTTTGTGCGACTTTAACAAGGAATCTTTCCAATGACACTTGCTTTTGCCTCCTTTTGAGGATTTCAGAAATCAGATTCATCGCTCGCACTATTACAAAATGAGGAGGCACGCTTGATACACATAAACAAAGCTGCGCGCGTGTAGCAACTGAATAAACACCGTAAAGGCAGAGATACACTATTAATTAACACCTCACATTTTACTAAAGCACATTTCTAGGGGTTCCTACCATAAAACAATAAAAACAATTTCCAGTTGCGTTCCTGCTAGTGGAATCTGTTATAAACTGGTAGTAAACTCGATCTAATTGCATTTGCGATTATACTAGCTGGAATTGTTGGTTTTCACGTTATTATGGTGAAATGTGTTTCCCCTTCACGGATATAAAAAACCATAAATACATTTTCAAAATCTTCTCTTCATTGCTATCGGGTTGCGGTGATTCTGCGTTCGACTGCCATTTCTTGTAAACACAAAGGCAAATCGTGCATAGGCGAATTCGGTTCGTGTTATATAAGATATCGTTCCCATATTTATAAATCGTGTATCATCGAATTCGTGTAGTGTAAACACGTGTTATACGAGGACTGACTGTACTCGTATTGCAAGACCTCGCTCGTTTATCAAGTTAAAATTTATTAAAAATTTTTGCTCGTCTTGCAAAACACTCGCATACCAAGTTACTCGTAATCCAAGGTACCACTGTACACATCCGTGCCAGTTGCTCATTCAGTCTACTTAAAAGAAACTTATGACAATCTAAAGTTGCTTCTGGAGAAAATTAAATATCAAGATCACAGATGGCAACTATGTGGAGACATAAAAGTGTTATGTATGTTGTTGGGGCAACAGGGTGGGTTATGAATGGGATAGCAATGGCCTCGGATTATGAATAGCAATGGCCTCTGAGGCACAATCTTACACTGGGGTCAAAAAATATTGTGCACAAAAGTTTGAAGCCAGATAAAATACTTTTACCTCCACTGCATATCAAGTTAGGCATAAAGAAGCAATCTGTTAAAGCATTGAATAAGAATGACAACTGCTTTAAGTACTTTTGCAGTAAATTTCTGCAAAGGTACTTAAACTGCAGCAGTTTATCTGATGCAAAACTTCAGGAGGGTATCTTCATTGGTCCCCAAATTAGAAAATTGGTTTTAGACAGTCAGTTTGAAACTTTGCTTTTAAAAGTGTAATGGAAAACTTTCTAGGAAATCATAAATCACAGGATTATGAGAAAACTGTTCAAAATATGCTCAAAGCTTTGCAATTTAGGTTGCAATATGAGCATCAAAATTCACTTTTTGCATGCTCATCTGGATTTTTTCCCCAAAAATCTTGTGCAGATGAGCAAAGAACAAGGGGAGAATTCCATCAGGACATAAAGGAAATGGAGCAGAGGTACCAGGAAAGGTGGACTACAAGCATGATGGCTGACTACTGCTGGTGATTAAAAAGAGAGAAACCTGGCACTGTACATAAAAGAAAAATGATTAAACATTCTTTTCAAACAAAGAGACAAAGGTCTGATTAATGAAAGTTTCAGAATTTTGATTAATACTTGTTAGTATTTACATATTTTTTGATATATGAAAATGTAATCCTATCAATTTGGCATTACTAAATACAATAAAGTTGTATACTTTTTTATTTCTTAAATTGTGATATATCTGGATGAGATAGAAAAAAATCTAAGTCATATTTGAAATCACAGCAACATATTTTGACAGTAGGACCTATTGAAATTCAAACCCCACTGAACAAACTTAAATTTGTAAACTAGTGTTATTATATTATTTTTGTTGTATCCATAGAGAATATACAAGGTGTTCTTAATTGAAATGCAGATGCTTACATGGCATCTGGTAGACGTCACAGTTATCGGCATTTCGTTTCTTAGCTACTCCAGTAGTTGCATTTTGTTCCTCATATGTCCCAGCTGCTGGTGTGTCTTTCCCTTAGATGCAACCACTTTATCTTTTCATCTGATTTTTTTTTTTTTTTTTTTGCTTGTTTGTTTGTTTATCTGATCTTATATCCCCCTCCTTTATTATATATACAGGGTGATTCACTACCAGTGCGACAAACTTGCAGGAGGTGTAGGGGGCACAAAGGCGAATCGGAATCATATAGCATTGCCGGGTCCGAAATGCCTTCATCATGCGGTATAGGACATTGAACGGGAGGTCGCGTGAACAGTGATCCCGCTGGAAGTCAGCATTTGCGAACCGGTTCCCGAGGCAGTAGGATGGACAAGTATTCAAACATTGAACTGGCCAACATGCACCTCGCGTATGGAGCTGCGGACTGTAGCGGCGCGCTGCTCTGCGCTTGTACCAGGAATGTTTCCCACACAGGCGTGCTCCTCATCATAAGATTTTCGCACATGTGCACAGAAGGTTACGTGAGACTGGTTGTTTTACGAGAGGTACCATGAATCGAGAGCGAACAAAGAGGATGCCAGACAATGAGGAGAATGTCCTATGTCTTGCAGAAGGCAATCCAAGTACGAGTACTCGAGCGATAGGCCAACGATTGGGTATTTCCCAATCCACTGTATGGAGGATACTGTCAACAAACCACAAACCACATGATTTCATACTATCTGCAATGCATCCAATCATTGGAGCCTGCAGATTATCCACCCCAGAGGACTTTTGCTACTTGATTTCTTCAACAGAAACAGTTCGCAAATGCTGACTTCCAGCGGGATCGCTGGAAGTCAGCATTTACCTCTACTGCATGACGAAGGCATTTCGGACCCTGCAATGCTATGTGATTCCGATTCGTCTTTGTGCCCCCTACACCTCCTGCAAGTTTGTCACACTGGTATATCCTGTATATATATATACATATATATATATATATATATATATATATATATATATAATTATTTTTTTTTCCATTTAACATCATTTTTATTTATTTATTTACAGAATTTACAAAATAAATAACAAAAATACACATAATATCAAAAAATATTGTTTTTAGCCTTAGAATTTATTCACTGACATGATCAAAGAAGTTATTACAAAAAATTGTGTTCCAAACTTTTTGGAATACAGAAATTGCAAATTTTTTGCATATTTCACACATATCTTGTCAAGATATGTGTGAAATATGTTCTTATTTTCTTTTGTGAAAATAAGAACATATATTCTGTTCTTATTTTCTTTTGTGAAAGAAACAGTTCTTTCTTTCACAACTTGTACTGGACATTTCCTGATCCTCTTTTTGAAACAATTTTTTTGCCAAGTTGTGCTCTTCTTTTAATATCTCTCAGTAAGTAAGCAATATTTCATCATTTTTTCAGATTTTCAGATGCTAGTTCTAAAGCTAATATTTTTAAAAATTTTATTGTTTGCAGTGAATGCCATATTTTTATTTTTAATATAAATAATTTTCTCGTTGATTCTGCTATCTTCAACGCAGTGTACAAAATAACTACGGGCCAACAGTTTGGGTTCCCAATGCATAACATTTATCCACCATATCTACTCCTGACTTCATTGAATTACAGAAATTATGGTTTGTGAGATTGCTGTTTCTTTGATCTTTGCATTTATTCATGGGTGCTAGAAAAACATTCTTCTTGTGGGTAAGCACTGGTAAGCAGTGTTCTTGGAAAGCAATTAAACTTGTGCATTCATTCCTACTCATGGTGGTGAAAAAAACAGGTGTGATCTGTTTTTATTTTTCCTAATTGTGCCAAAGCATTCAACTGCAGGATATCTAGGATTATCCTGGAGTTGAATCCTGTAGTTATATCTCATGTACTGCAGGATTCAACTGCAGATCCATGGTTGTCTATGGTCATCTGGTATACCAAACTAATTAATCTTGCACAGCCTTTACTAAATAAAATAAGTTACATAATATGTAAATATGTTAATTTGTTGGCTTCAGAGATATCCAGGAAAAAAATATAGGCAGCTCTGAATTCAAATTAATTACTTTAACAGTAGTATTGGAATTACTTTAAACTTATAAATTGAAATGTCTGCTATAAAAATAACTTTGAATAAATGCATTTTTCTGTTTACATCTCATATATATCTTCATATCAAAAATTTTATGTTTATTGCTTTGTCATTAAACTATTAGGAGGTGATTAGAATGCTGATATCAAGAGGACGTTTAGCACACAGAGAGCTGAAAACAACTATTAGTCTTGCAATAAGTTAATGTAATAAATTCATGTAATAATTCAATATGTATTTATATATACAATTTATGAACACATTTGTATGTTTATCTTAAAATAGTTGTTGATATTAAAATACAATTTTTATATTATTATTTTGTTATATTTTTTTTTTTGTGCCAGAATAACTGAATCTGTAGTCAATGATGAAAAATCTGGTTTCTGTTGGGGGGGAGGAATTCTGTTGCAGAACAAAAAAAAAAAAAAATTTCCTACCATTGTGACAAGATTTAGTATTAGCATTAGTAGAGGCATTTGATGCAAGAAAGCAAGCTTATGCAGCATCAGCCAAAAAAAAAAAAAAAACCCCCACTTCCACTTCACCCCTCTGTTCGTTCAAAATACCTGTCCAGCTGAGCCTTAAACCTATTTAGGCTATCAACCTCCACGACAAGGGATGGAAGTCTGTTCCACCAACCAACCACCCGCTGGCTAAAGGCAAATTTCCGCACGTCTATCCTACATCTGTCTTTCCTCAATTTGAATTTATGCCCTCTCAGGTGATTATTCTGAGCTAGAGGAAGAATCCCATCAGCATTGAGCATGCTCAAACCATTCAAGGCTTTATACACCTCTAACAGATCACCTCGCTGGTGCCTAGTCTCCAGACACTGTAATTTGCAAAACTTAAGCCTTTCTTCGTAAGAGCACCCCTTTGTTCCATTCACTAATCTTGTTGCCCTTCTCTGTACTCGTTCCAGCAGCTCTACATCCTTCTTTAAATGAGGCCTCCAGACCTGTATATGATATACAGGTGTGGCCTGACCTCTAGGTGTGGCCTGACCATTGCCTTATACAAGGGAATAATCACCTCCTTATCCCTGCTGGAAAAATTCCTGTATATCATTGACAATACTCCATGAGCTACTCTTGCAGCCCGTCTGCACTGCACAGAGAACTTCATATCTGCCTGCACAACCACCCCCAAGTCCCTTTCATTCTCTACCACTGTCAGTGTAGTACCACAGAGTTGATACGTTGCTCTGGGGTTGCTGTTTCCCATGTGTAGTACTTTACATTTGTCAATGTTAAACTTCATTTGCCACCTCTCAGCCCATCTGCTCAACCTTTCCAGATCCTGTTGCAGCAGCATAGTGTCAGTAGTGTCCTTGACAACCCTGCCAACCTTTGTATCGTCTGCAAACTTGGACATTAAGCTTGATATACCATCATCAATATCATTTATAAATACCGAAAACAATAATGGACCCAACACTGAGCCCTGAGGGACTCCACTAATAACATTAGTCCACGATGAGCAGTGTCCATTGATTACCACTCTCTGTCTTCTCCCCCTCAACCACCCCTTTATCCCTAGCATCTTTATCTATAACTGAAGTCTTGTCTAAATTATCCTGCAGTGCTTCTTTAACCAGTGCCTCCATTAATTTTCCTGGAACAGAAGTTAAGCTCACAGGTCTATAATTACTTGTGTCAGCCTTTGATCCTCCTTTGTGAATTGGGGTCACATTTGCACATTTCCAGTCTATGGGTACCTCCCCTGAGTCCAAGGAAGCTCTCATAATTATGGCTAAGGGTTTGCTTACTTCCTTTGCTGCCTCCTTTAATATAACTGGATAGATCCCATCCACCCCGGGTGCCTTTCTTGTGTTTATCTTCAACAATTTCTCCTCCACTTTACTCTCAGTTATTACAAGATTCTCTAGCTTACTGCCAGAGTTGAATACACCTCTGGCATTCCCCTCGCTAAATAACTCCTCATGTGTGAATGTCAATGCAAAATATTCATTTAGTTTGTTAGCTACCTGAGCAGGATCATCAACAGTTGACCCATCAATATCAAGTGGACCAATCTGATTCATTCCCTTCCTTCTAGAGTTTACATAAGTAAAGAACTCTTTGCTGTTTTTCTTTGCATCCCTTGCCAAGGATTTCTCGTAATCTGCCTTCGCCTGCCTAACCTTTGTAACTTGGTTGCATATCAACTTGGATCTATCATAGGCTTCTGTGTCATGTGTTAATTTGTAAGTATCCCATGCATTTTTCTTCTCTGCCATATGCCTCATTAGTTCATCTGACATCCATTTTGGCCTAAACCTTGAACAATATTTCTTAGTTGGTATGTAAAGCCTAGTAGCTTCCAAGATAAGTTCATTGAATGCTTCCCATTTTGAATTTGCTGTTGGTAACATCATCAGTTGGTCCCACTGTATAGAATTTAAACTCTCAGTCCATCGTAGTCGCCTTTACGGAAGCAATAATCCTTCTCTTTACCCCTAATGGTAGTTAGCTCTTTGAGTAAATCCCACTTCAGCACACTGTGATCACTGCCACCTAGTGGTTCATTTATCTGCAGATTCTTAATGCATGAAGAATCACTGCTGATAATCAAATCAAGAGTATTACTCCGTCTAGTTGCCTCCCGAACATGCTGATGTAGAAAACAATCATCCAATAAATCCACAAAAGCCCTGCTAGTGTGTGAGTGACCAGCCCCCAAATTCCAGTTAATATCTGGGAAATTAAAATCTCCCATTATAAGACTCTGATTTGCTGGCCCACTCTATTTCCCTGTACAGTTTCTTATTATACTCATCAGAGTCATTAGGCCTATAGCACACTCCTACTCTCAATTTTGATCTCCCAATGCTTATGTCACACCAAACTGACTCAACACTGCACTGTCCAGAAATGTCGACTGGCTTCACTTCCTTGGTTTTTATGTGTTTCTTAACTAATAGCATAACCCCTCCCCCCTTCCTATCCTGTCTATCCTTTCTGTAGACGTTGTACTCCCCAAATTCCAGTTCTGCATTCCTTATATCTGTGTGACACCACGTCTCTGATATCCCAACAATATCTGCCTCTGATGTTTTGAGCAATACCTCAAATTCATCAAATTTGTTTACTAAACTCCTAGCATTGGTGTACACGCAAGTATACCTGCACCCGTTTCTATTCTTAACTACCCTAACACAACCCACGTGTTTACTTGTACTGTAATGGCTTCCAGCAGTCTCTGAAATATCATGCATCTTGTTTTTCAAGCTTTTGCTCATTCTAATAGAAGCAGTGCAAGAATCTCTTTCACCTCTGCCAGTGGCTACTGTCAATCTATTGGTCTTTGTCTCCCCCCCCAAGCTAGCAGTTTTCCGACCCACCTAACACTGCCTCGATAGCATCAGCAAATATTCTTGCACCCTTTCTATTTAAGTGTATCCCATCCCTGTAGAAGCAATCTCTCCTGTTAACAAGTACAGTCCAGGCTGAAAAAAATTCTACCCCTTGCACCATAAACCTGCATCATTCTTGCACCATAAACCAATGCAAAGCTGTACTTTGGAGTAATGAGTCAATCTGCCAGTGTGACATTCATTCATGGGTATGACAGATGCCCTACTGGACTGTAGTGTCCCAACATTGAAATTTGGCAGAGCCAGCATGATAGTCTGCAGCTGTTTTTTATGGCTTGGCTTGGGACCATTGGTTGCTTTGGACAAAAACATGAATATTGACATCTATCTAAACATCCCAGACAATTTTTTACCTACATTGTGGACAATGCTCTGTCATTGATGTGGTGCCTTATAACCATAGTTGTTTTTGCACCATAAAAAAACCAAAACCAGACCATCAAACTTACAATGAGAGTTTAATCTTACCAGTATAGCCCTTCTTGGGCAAAGATGATTGGGATAGTTTTAATAATACTATTTTATCTTGACTAGAGAAAATACAGCACAATATATGGTATTCATTTATTAATATATAGCAAAAAAGGTAGCATTAGCATTAATAGTGGCATACGATGCAAGAAAACAAGCTTATACAGCATCGGCCAAAAAAACAACCTTCTCATTTCACCCAGCCACTCGCTCTAAATGTTTGTCTAGTTCTGCCTTGAATCTATTTAAGCTATCAACTTCTACAACGACAGATGGAAGTTTGTTCCAGAAATCAACCACCTGCTGGCTAAAGGCAAACTTCCGCATATCTATCCTACAACTGTCTTTCCTCAATTTGAATTTATGCCCTCGCTAGAAAAATTCCTGTGCATCATTGACATGACACCATGAGCTACATTTGCAGATCTTCTGCACTGCTCAGAAAACTTCATATCTGACTGCCCAATTACCCCTAGGTCCTTTTCATTCTTTTCCACGGTCAGTGTAGTACCACACAGTTGATACATTACTCTGTTATTACTGCTTCCCATATGCAGTTCTTTACGTTTGTCAAAGTTAAACTTCAGTTGCCATCCTCAACCCATATGCTCAACTTTTCTAGATCCTTTTGCAGTAGCGTACTGTCATTAACAAACCTTCCAACCTTCGTAACGTCTGCAAACTTAGACATTAAGCCCTATAAACCATCACCGATATCATTAATAAATACAGAACACAACAATGGACCTAATACTGAACCCTGGGGGACTTCACTAATAACATTAGTCCATGAAGAGCAGTGTCCATTGATTACCGACCTCTATCTTCTCCCGCTCAACCATCCCTTTATCCATAGCAGCAATTTGTCTCCAATGCCACAGTGCTCCAATTTGTGCAGCAGTCTTCCATGTGCAACAGTATTAAAAGCCTTTCTAAGATCCAAATATATGATATAAAAATTATTCTTTGCATCCAATTCCTTTGTGACCACATCATATTATCCAATCAAATTGGTCAGACAAGACTTCCCCTTAACAAACCCATGCTGTGGCTGATCTATGACTGATGTCTAGATGATTCTGCAGTGCTTCTTTAACCAGTGTCTCCATTAATTTGTCTGGAACAGAAGTTAAACTAACAGGTCTGTAATTACTTGTGTTTCCCTTTGATCCTTCTTTGTGAATTAGGGTCACATCTCCAGTCCATGAGTACCTCCCCTGAGTCCAAGGAAGCTCTCATAATTATGGCTAAGAGTTTGTTTGCTTCCTTTGCTGCCTCCTTTAATATAACTGGATAGATCCCATCCACCCCAGGTACCTTTCTTATATTTATCTTCAACAATTTCTCCTCCATTTTGCTCATAGTTATTGCAAAATCATCTAGCTTACTGCCAGAGTTTATTTTACCTCTCGCATTCCCCTCCCTGAATAACTTCTCATATGTGAATGTAGATGCAAAATACTCATTTAGTTTGTTAGTTACTTGAGCAAGATCATCAACAGTTGAACCGTCGATATCAAGTCAACCAATCTGATTCATTCCCTTCCTTCTAGAGTTTACGTAAGTAAAGTTTGTGTAGTTCTTCCTTGAATCTATTTAAGATAAAGAGAATCTATTTAAGATAAGATTGATGGCTCCATCAATCAACCACTGGATGGCTAAAGGCAAATATCCTTACTTATACATATATACTATATATAGAAATAATAATTGAAAAAAAAAAAAAAAAAAGGAAGTAATAAAAATCAAGAAATATTCTGAGAGGACAGCCTAGACATGTAGATTAATACAAGTTTGGAATTAAAGTATATATGTTAGCTAGTGAAGAAAGCACCTTTTTTAATACTTACTGTTTTGGTATTAAAATGTATAAATTTAAATGAATTTTAAATTGTTATGTATCAAGCTCTCTTTTTTTACCATTTTACACAACTTACAACATTCACTGATTAATAAAGGATTAGTCAAAATTTAATAAAGAATGCTTTTTGTGAAAGGCTGCACTCACTGGCATTCTAAATTTAGCCCAGCTATTGTTCATTTATACAACACAGTATAGTTCATTCTCAGAAAGGGGAGACAACAAGCAGAATGGCGTAATCATCAAGTGATGACATCCCCCAGATTTCTGGTAAAACGTTGCTTAGATTGCCACATATAAACCACACACAACAGAGTCAGCTAATATACATATATACAGGGTGATTCACTACCAGTGCGACAAACTTGCAGGAGGTGTAGGGGGCACAAAGACAAATCGGAATCACACAGCATTGCAGGATCCGAAATGCTTTCGTCATGTGGTAGAGGACGTTGAACGGGAGGTCGCGTGAACAGCGATCCCGCTTGAAGTCAGCATTTGCGAACTGTTTCTGTTGAAGAAACCAAGTAGCAAAAGTCTTCTGGAGTGGATAATCCGCAGGCTCCAATGATTGGACGCGTTACAAATGGTATGAACTCATTTTGTTTGTTGACAGTATCCCCCATACAGTGGATTGGGAAATACCCAATCGTTGGTCTATCGCTCGAGTACTCTTACTCGGATTGCCTTCTGCAAGATGTAGGACATTCTCCTCATTGTCTGGCATCCTCGTCGTTCGCTCTCGATTCCTGGTACCTCTCGTGAAATAACCAGTGTTACGTAAGCTTCTGTGCACACGTGCGAAAATCGTATGATAAGCACGCCTGTGCCGGAAACGTTCCTGGCACAAGCGCAGAGTGGCGTACCCATTACAGTCCGCAGCTCCATACGCGAGGTGCATGTCGGCCAGTTCAACGTTTGAATACTCGTCCATCCTACTGCCTCGGGAACCGGTTCGCAAATGCTGACTTCCAGCGGGATCGGTGTTCTCTACGTCCTCTACTGCATTACGAAGGCATTTTGAACCCTGCAATGCTATGTGATTCCTAGTCGTCTTTGTACCCCTTACACCTCCAGCAAGTTTGTCGCACTGGTAGTGAATCACCCTGTATAATTTTTATACTGAATTACTTAAGAGTGTAGTCCAATAAAATTAGGTGAAGAGGGGGGGGGGAAGGAATGGTTGCTAGCATGAAGATTTTCATGCAGCCCTTTTATGATGAATACATACCGTGGAAACCAACTACAGAGCATTTACTACCACTGGGATCATTACTAGATGGGCCAGTTCAGAACTGAGTAAGAGCCATTTGGTGTATCTTGCAAAAATACAATCTTTCAAGCAACAGAACATTGGTAATTATTTTAAAACGATATAAGCATGTGTAATGTGTATATAATATATACAGATGCTGTAATTTTCTATCATTAAAATTTTTCTTGCTTCCCTTTCATATGTACAGTGAGCGATCACTGAATTATGACACCTATCTAATACCGAGTTGGGCCACAGATGACAGTCGCTATTTGCCTAAGCATTGACTCCACTAGATATCTAAAGATATACATAATAATCTGCAGCCATGTACCAGCAAAGCTTACCACTGTCAGAATGGATGACGGTTGCACATCCATATGCCTCACTTCCCTTTCCAAAACATTCCATTCAATTGGATTGAGGTCAGGCAAATTTGGAGGCCAGTCAAGATGGGTGATATCTTCATATTCTTCAAACCACTTGTGCGCAGTGCAAGCATGATGGCATAGTGCATTATCATCTTGGAAGATACCATTTCTGTACGAGGAAAAATTGCAACATGGCAGTGTGCACATGATCTCCTTAGAGCTACTGTTAGACATCAATGTATACATATCAGGGGTCCTAATTCTTTCCAGCAAAATGTGCCCAATGTTAGCATTAGTAGAGGCATATGATGCAAGAAAGCAAGTTTATGCAGCACCAGCAAAAAAAAAAAAAAAAACGCTCCCATTTCACCCCTCTGTTCGTTCCAAATACCTGTCCAGCTCAGCCTTAAATTTATTTAGGCTATCAACTTCCACAACAAAGGACGGAAGTCTGTTCTACGAACCAACTACCCGCTGGCTAAAGGCAAACTTACGCACATCTATCCTACATTTTTCTTTCCTCAATTTGAATTTATGCCCTCTCAGGTGATTATTCTGAGCAAGAGGAAGAATCCCATCAGCATTGAGCAGGCTCAAACCATTCAAGGCTTAATACACCTCAATCAGATCACCTCGCAGGTGCCTAGTCTCCAGACACTGTAATTTGCAAAATATAAGCCTTTCTTCATATGAGCAATCCTTTGTTCCATTCACTAATCTTGTTGCCCTTCTCTGTACTCGTTCCAACAGCTCTACATCCTTAAAATGAGGCCTCCAGACCTGTATACAGTACTCAAGGTATGGCCTGACCATTGCCTTATACAAGGGGATAACACCTCCTTATCCCTGCTAGAAAAATTCCTGTATATCATTGACAAGACACTATGAGCTACTCTTGCAGACTGTTTGCACTGCTCAGAAAACTTCATATCTGCCTGCACAATAACCCCTTTAAACACCACTTCCACCTGCCTAGATAGTGGGCACCATGCAGCACCTACCCATGAGCTAGTGTTGCTTGCACCATACATAAAGGCATCTGTTAGCGTGTTGCACCAAGTATTTGGACTCATCTAACCAGTTTCCAGTTTATCCTAGATGTTTTTGACACCACAACATTCACCATCGACAATGATCACGAGTCATCTGCTGTGGAACTTGATATGTCTGAGTGTGTGGCACATTATCGTTTGGGAAACTGTTCTTGCCTTCCTCCATATATGTACTGCAATGTCAGCTGTTGTTTAGGCCATACAGTGCGCTTTACCCTTTGCACACCAGAAACATCAAATTTTTTGTAATCCTTTCAAGTTCTGTCTGTGGAAGGTGGTTTTGACCTATTTGACACCATTCTTTGTACACCTTAACCACAGTGGACCATGAGCAACTGACAAGATGTGCCATTTCTCATATAGAAGCACTCAACACATGGGCTCCCACAATGATGCCCTTTTGAAACTGTGATATCTTTACTATATCCAGTAAATGATGCTTTATCACTTTGACTTGCACAACCAGATGCAAATTAGCACTGCTTTAGCATACAAAACTGAATTTTTTATACTGTGAGCTATGCGGCATAGTCCGTTACAGATGGAGTTATAATTCAGTGATCGCTGAGTGTAGATAAGGTGAATTTAAAATCATTATCTGAAAAAATTACTGTAATTAAATTGTGCTTGATGGGTTAAAATGCTATTAATTGGACACCATATATCGGGAATGTCCAACAATCAGATCACACACAGGCAGACCAAAGGAGCCGCAAACTAGTGTGTCATAAATTATAGTTTAACATAAACTTTCAAAAACATTCATTTTCAGTAATATTCAATTTTTCTGTATTGCTCGCCTATAATGTTTTAAGTATCATTCTCAGCATAGCCTAGTCAAGTCCTTGTAGACTATAATTCTCACACCTTAACAACAGAGTCACTTCAAGGGTATTTGTCACTGGGGTTCCAGTAAACGTTTCCCACCACTTGTATCAATTACACCTCTAAAAAAGGGAAATTTGTACCTTTTACCACTGAGGCGCTGCACCATCCATGGGTTGAAAAGCCATTTTTAATGATATAATCATATGATAAGAATGTTATTAGTGTCATGTAATAATTACTGTAGTTTTGTATTGAATTATTAATTATAAAGGAAATTAAACTAAACATAAATGTTAATAAAACAAATTAAATTCTGTTTTGAAAAATGCATAATTAGTGGTAAGCAACTGTACTTACTGCCTGCAGTCTTCAGCATTTTATCTTTTTTGGGCCCTAAGCAAAATAAATGTCATATACACCCCTGCCATATATAATTATACAGATTAATAAATATTTTTGATGGGAAAAAAATATGTAGACTAGGTGGATTTTCAGAAAATGATCCAAATCTGTTTTTGAATTTCCTCTAGCATGTATATTTTTTGTGATCAGACTGACATGAACACAATGACATTGATAATATCATTCACATACGATAAGAATCCTTGGGGTTATCACAGACATTCTCTCAGATATGCCAGACAAGCTGTACTTGCTACCTGGGAGTCTAAAACGCTGATGGAACTGATATTCGGTTGACACTCAAGTCAAGTGGACCCAATTTCGGCGAAGTCCGGACGATCTGTGACAGCCAAATCCTCTGCTTGCACCTTCAGGATGGTGGGACTGTTAGTAATCCTGGGTATAACCTCCATGCACAAGTACATAGTGGGTGACCACCCAGGTGTGAACCAATGTAAGCAGGGGTCGAGGTGTTGCGCCCACATTCCATGGAGGAACGCCGCCCCTCTATGTTACCAGGCAGTACTAGGTGGTAGATGACTCTCATCAACCGGTGAAATACCACCACTTTGCTTATTGGAGGCTTGAAGTGGTGGAACCCATGTTTAGTCTCTAGAGCTAAGTTCCGGTCAACCCTTCCCTATCTCTTCCATCATGCAGTATGATTGATGACTTTTGAGGTTATGATGAACGTCGTGGCGAGATCCAATATTCCTTACATTTCGAGAGTACAGCTCTAAAACGGTGTTCGCAGGCCGGCCTCGAGTTAGTACACCGGACCGAACCTATTGGTAACCCACTGATAAAAACCCCAAATGTTGTAGTGATAAGACCTACAGAGACCAGCGAAACCTTGACCAGTGAAGAGCTGAAAAACAAAATTAGGTCGAACCTCAAAGATGACTTCAAAACTACCAAGATTAAGGCAATAAGAAAGACAAGAAATGTAGGTATTGTCATAGAAACGGAGACAGAGAAAGACATGGAGAATATCCTGACCAACACCAAGATAACTACCATGGGTCTGACTGCAGAGCCACCAAAGCGGAAAGGACCGTCAATTATTATCTTTAATCTAGACAAAGAAGTCACCCCACAAATCCTAATACAGGAAATATATACCAGGAACCTGTCAGGAGTATTGCCAGACCAGGAACCTCAGGCTGTGGTACAGCCGAAGTACTCAACGAAATCGAAGACCGGGACTAACAAAAACTGGGTTGTAGAGATTGCGCCGGCCGCCTGGCAAACACTGAAGCATCAATCCAGGATCTACATAGAATGGGGAAGTCATAGCTTCCAGGAGCGCGTGGCCGTGCCCAAATGCTATAGATGCTGTCGTTATAGCCACACCTCCCATACATGCACCCAGGTTGCTGCCACCTGTGGCCACTGCTCAGAAAAAGGGCATGACTATAACAACTGTCCGAACAGGGCTAAACCACCGACCTGCGTAAACTGCAAAGCACTCAGACTGGAGCATAACCACTCAATCAGAGACCCCAAATGCCCTACCTATCTCAAAACAAAGAGTCTTTACCAACAAAGAATAAATTATGGGGACTAGGCCTAAACACTACAATACAGCTCTGCTAAAAATCATGCAAGTCAATGCACAACGAGCTCGAGCAGTGGTCGAGCAACTTCGAAAGAAAGCCGACGAGGAAAACACAGACATACTGATCCTTCAGGAACCGTACACGCATGTTAAAAAAGTACGAGGTTATCCAGCCAATTACAAGATCGTCCAAACTGACGAAGATACCCCCTGGGCAGCCATCATTATCCGAAACCCAGCCATTACAGTAACGCGAATATCTCAACTATGCACGGCCTGGGCTGCTTGTGCCCATATTATCTCCCCATTGGGCGCTTTCTTTGTGGTGTCCCTATACTCAGGCCAGGGGAGGATATAACCCTCGCAACTAGATATCTACAGACCCTCTTGGACATATTGCCTAATCAAAGGATCATCATAGGGGCAGATGTAAACTGCCGCTCACCGGCCTGGCACAGCATGACCCCAGACAGGAGAGCCACGAGAAATGGCCAGATCCTGGAAGATCACTTGGCAAACACTACATTTGAGATCCTCAACTTGCCACACCAACTGCCAACTTTCTGTAACACTCTGTGGGAGGCCACAATAGATGTATCACTCGCAACTGCGAACGTCGCCAGATATATTAAACACTGGACGGTCCAAAACTCCTGGACCACATCCGACCACAGAGTGATTACAAACCAGATGCAGAACCAACTCAGCAGAACCCCGATGACAAAAACATCACTAAACCGCTTCGCAGTTAATAAGGCAAATTGGGAAACCTTCAAGGAAAAACTCACTGCTGAGGTTGAGGAGCACTACCAGACTGCGAGCCGACCCAGAGAGGCAAATGACCTGCAAAGAAAAGTAACTGAAATCATCATAAAAGCTAGCGAACAGGCAATGAAAAGGAAAATCCCAAAGCCAGGCGCCATGCCCTGGTGGACCCCCGACATTGAAAACCTGAGAAATGAAGTAATGAGACGACAAAAGGACTTCCAACGGGACCGGCGATCTTGGCCGGTCGCTGAGGTCGCGGCCATGAGGGATAGGTATAAAGACGCAAGGAATCGATACACAAAATTAATAAAGGACACCAAGCGCAAAACTTGGGAAAATCTTGTTTCCACAGCAAGGAACGCTAACCCCTGGGGAGTGGTCTATAAAGTAGCCACTAACAGACACTCCAGAGCAGAAGTCGCAGAAGCAACAATGACCCCGCTGGGTACCCTGACCATTACGTGGGATGACTCAGTGACCAATATTCTAAACACCATCTTCCTGGAACAGGAAGATGGTGTTTAGAATATTGATCCCAGAACAACTGCGGATCTGTCAAGAAAATGACTCATACTTCACTGGCCAACAAGAAACACTCTTCACTGTGGATGAGCTGCATGCGGCCGCCATGCAAATCAGAAGCAAAAATTGCCCTGGCCCAGACCTAATTGAACCGGAAATTGTGAAGAAAACGGTGGAATACACCCCGGATCTGTTACTGACGCTATATAACACCTGCCTCCAAGAAGGAACCTTTCCCAACGACTGGAAAATTGCCAACATCAAACTTAAATTGAAAAATCCATCAAAGCAGCCAGGAAAACCAGAGTCCTACCGTCCGATCGCCTTACTCCCAGTTGTAAGCAAACTATTCGAGAGAATGCTGCACAAGAGGCTACTCCACTATTACGAAGGGGCAAACCTAACAAACACAATGCAATTTGGATTCAAACCTGGCCTATCCACGATCGAAGCTCTCAAGACACTGCTGGATAAAGTAGAAGCCTGTACTACCAAATATTTTCTTGTTATCAGTATTGACTTCGCAGGGGCGTTTGACGCCATCTGGTGGCCGAGCGTTCTCGCGAGACTTAGGCGGGCTGGAGTGCCCCTAAACCTGTATAACACAATCAGGAGTTACCTAACACAGAGAACGATCGAAGTACATGCACCGTATAGGAAGCTAACTAGACAAATCCACAGGGGGTGCCCGCAGGGCTCTGTTGGACCCCTGTTATGGAATATGATTTTAGATGAATTCCTGGCCCTTGATATTGGCGAAGTCGGCTCCCAGGCCTTCGCCGATGATTTGATAATAACTGTTGCTGCTGACTCACGAGCGCAGATCGAAGAAAAAGCAAACCACGCGATACGAATTTTGCAAAACTGGGCTACAATCCATTGCCTGCGGATTTCTCCAAGTAAGACCTGCTCGGTACTCCTGAAGGACAGACTCGACCTTGCCAGACCACCGCAAGTGAAAATCCAAGGCACCACAATAAAACTTGCTACAGAAATAAAATATCTCGGAATCATCATTGACAAAAATCTGTCTTTTCAGCCCCATCTAAAGTACATTAAACAAAAGATACGGAAATATTCTGCATTGGTCGCAAGAGTGACCAGGAGGGACTGGGGCCTAAGCAAGCGGACCGTGTCCCTCTACTACAAATCTACCTTCATCCCGGTCATCACATATGCTTCACCAGTTTGGTACAAAAAGGTAACCACAGTGGTAAATAAAAGAACCTTGGACAGCATCCAGCGGTCAATAATTCTGACAATCACACGAGCTGTCTCCACAGTCAGCACGCACGCACTCCAGGTTCTGGCCGGAGTCCTCCCGCTGGACTTGGAAATCATCAGATGCGCCTTGACATATAATATGGCAAAAGAAATACCGTGCACTATCCTAAACTTCACGTTGGATCTCACCAACAACAGGAAGCTTGAAAAAACCAGATTGCTCGACCACCTCCGACAGGAATGACAGGATCGGTGGACAGAATCCATTAAAGGAGAAATCTCCAAGAAGTTCCTCCCTAGCGTAAACAGAGTCTTTCCAAAACTCCCGAATTGGTTCCAACCAGGGCTCCACGTCACCTTTCTGCTCACAGGGCACGGGTCATTTAATGCAAAACTATTTAGCTTCCGAATCACTGAGGATCCCCGTTGCCTCTGTGGCCACGAGGAAACATGGCAACATCTCATGTATGACTGCGACCAGTATGAGGACCTGCGATGCAGGCTCACCACTGCTATCACCTACTTCCCGCAGAACATGGAACAGCATCTTCTCGACTCGGAACACGCATACAAAGCCCTTACCATTTTTGCACAGAAACTCTTTGCTAGAAGGCGAGCACTTATAGCAAACCACCATGCACAGCACCCAGAAGCTGATGATGAATCCCAAAACCAGGACTAGAGAAAACCGGAATACACAAGAAAACTGTACCCACAACTACGAACATGACCATCATTTAGCCTTATTCACCAGGGAACTGACAACCAGGAAGACCTACGTCTGAACCAGAGACAACCTGACACAGGACTTCATTCATGTATGACCCTGCGACTGGGATCTGACTCCTACATTGAAAAAGAACACCAAAGAAGACCCAGTTCAAATCGCTTGGACCCCCATGTGCTCACAACTGTCAATGCCTGATGGCGATCTGTACCGGGCTCCCTTGCCTGGTACCTTTACTCCCTTTCCCCTGGTGGGGAGGAGGAGACAGTCTTATTATTATTATTATTATTAATAGCCATATGGTGTCTTGTCTCCTCTCCACCCCTGCCAACCCTGATTCTTCTCCTGGTGGGGCTTGGACCTGCCTCACTGAAAATCCTGGGGTCGCCTTCTCAATCGTCACCATACTTCTGTCTTTTCCCCCCAGCCTTCAGTCTCCCCCCTACTCTACCTAATACGCCAGCGTATAACCCCACACAAACTGCAAAAACTTAACTTCGTCCAAATTAAACCGCATACACCTCAAAAAATTGGCTTTTCTAATTCCAGCGCTCACCCCTACCGAGTCTTTTTTTTTTTTTTTTCTTATAGGCCATATTATTAGCCATATGTTGCAAGGAAGCCTGAGGTTTATGCTGCAACTGCCAAAAAAAAAAAAATTTCTGTACTACCCCAAGAGAGAGAGAGAGAGAAAAGGGAATCACCAAGGAAGAGAAGAATGATGATATCCAGCTCAGGGCCCTGGGTGTGCCAAGCCCATACTCACCAGATGTGAGTTCCTGGGGTTAATTTTGTAACGTTATTTGTGTATTAATGAATATTGTTTATTTGTAAATACAGTAATTTAGTATTTTGTAAATATTTTAAATATTTGTATATAGTTTGTAAATATTTCAGTGAAATAATTTAATCCTTCTCTTTGGGATGCAACGATATTCTTCATGCATTATGAAACCCGAAGAAAAATGCCTTTTCCTATGTCACCTACACTGAGTGATCACTGAAATATGACCACCTACCTAATACTTCGTAGGTCCTCCTTTTGCCCTCAGTACAGCAGCTATCTGACGTGTCATTGAGTCAACAAGATGTCGGAAGCGTTCAGGAGGTATGGCTAACCAAGCTGTGCGTATTGTGGTCAGCAATGCAGGTATGGAAGTCATTGGTGTATCCAGACGCCTGATACGCCTTTCCATAGTGTCCCACAAGTGTTCTATGGGATTGATATGAGAGTTCGGAGGCCAATCGATATGCTCGAAGTCAGAACTGTGTTCCTTAAACCATTCCTGCACAACAAGTGCCCAATGGCTCGGCGCATTGTCATCTTGGAAGATACCATTGCCATTCGGAAATAAGTGTAACATAACGGGGTATATACAGTCAGCAAGCAGTTGAAGATAGCGGAGACCAGTGATACTTTGTTCCACATGCACCCGGGGCCCAAGTTGCTGTCAGTGAAACATGCCCCACACCATATAACCGCCTCCACTGGCCTGCACTTTTGATACCATGTATGATGGATCAAGAGCCTCATGCTGTTGACACCAAATCCGTATACGACCATCCACGGGGTGGAGTAAATAATGTGACTCATCCAACCAGCACACCTTCTAGTCTTCTAACGTCCAACTTGCATGCTCTTTGCGCCAGGCGAGTCTTTTTTGCGCCGATGAACCTTGGTTAGGAGAGGATGCCGTAGGGGTCATCTGCATATATAACACATACGTGCGAGCATGCGACGCATGGTCATGCCAGATATTGTTCCGGGTTGGCCCATGTTGTATTCGGTAGTCAACTCTTGAACAGTGCTGAGCCTGTTTGCCTGTACGAGTCGTCGGATCCGGCGGTCACCTCTAACATTAAGCTTTCGCTGACGTTTGCAGTTTTACTGTTGGGTAGTCGCTTGTCCATTTTGACCCCAATCCTGGTACACTCTAACGATGCGACTCTCGAACACATTACGAGTCAGCCGTTTTGGGAAATCAAGGCACTATCTCGTCGAGTACCCACAATCTATCCTTTATCAAATAAATCCTTCCTTTTACTCATCACGCTTGGAATTTTACTACCTACTGAACCGCTCACACCTTATCTAGGCTACGTAGGTCGACTAACTCCATACTCTCGTACCTCACGTGGTCAATTGGTTGCATTCAGTTTTCGTAGGGGTGGTCATAATCCAGTGATTACTCAGTGTATGTAAACGCACCTAAATAGTTACATTGTGATATTTATTTCACCTTGAGAATGTCGCGCAGTACAATTGCACCGGTAAATAATTACATACGTCATTTCCTGATTAGATATCGATCCTAGTGACATAGTGTTTTTGTTCTGGCGGACCGGGGTCTCCCCCAAATTCGCGTTTTTACTCTGTGTAGAATATAATACTCTTCATAAGGCCAGGGTGTGTGTTAGTGTGTTTTTGGTGAAGTATTAGCGTGGGTTGTGTTCCTGTGGCAACTTAGCCTGTGGGTCTGTGGAGAGCCACTAACACCCCCAAGTTCTTATCATTGCTCCAGGAAGGCGGGCTAGGAAACATTAGGAGAGTAGGAAGCTCTGGCGGGGTGAATCCTGTTGTAGCCTAGGCATCCAAGAAGAGCCCCCCAAAAAAAAAAAAAAAAAAAAAAGAAAACAAAACAAATTTTAATGGAAAGAAGATAATGGGGAGATAAAAAAATTATTATTCAAAAAAAAAAATGGTGAGATAGGAAGAAGAGGGTAGGATAAAAGGAGCAGAGAACAGAGGGGGGGAAATAGTTAATGTTGTTGTTATTTGATTTTTAGGAGCATTAGCAACTAAAACCATTTGCTCCGGGGGATACGCGCTGGTCATTCCCTGACCTTTCCGCATCCTCCGTATTTGGTGGTTATGGGCTCGAACCCCAGTCTGATCAAGAAGAGTGTGCTACGCACTACTGCTCCTGCCCACCTGGCTACGGAGGCGCCGGGAAATAGTTGATGTACTCTCATGATTTGAAAGAGAAGACAATAAGGGAGCACTGGTACAGGATGCTGATCTTGGTCCACAGGTTGGGAGTTGAAAGTGAGTGGTGCGGTGAGCCACCACACAAAAGGGAGTAGAGGCTACCCAGGGTGGGGGAAGGAGAAACTACCACCACAGGTGTTAGAATTAAAGAACATAGAAAAAGAGACTTTTTGCGAAAGAGAAAGAGACATTTTGGTGCGTACTTTTTGCAGCTCTGGCCTGGAGTTACCCTAATGGCCAGTGTCAGCATCCCACACCATCCCAGCTAGAAAACCCTATAGCATTGTATCAGTTGGATAACCATTAGGCCTCTGAGGGCCTGCATAGCCATCAGTCTGTCCATGAAGAGACTAAGATAGAACATGCAGTTAATAATACTTTCATTCACTCAAAATTCGCACAATTTTACTTTTTATTGTTTTTTCTTACACTTGGGTTTGTACTCTACAAGTAATAAAAATCTAATTGTAATCATTCTTATATGTTTGTTATGAAGGTGTATTAATGAACTTGTAATGATGTTATCAGCAGTCGTTTAGGAAAACTTAAAAAGGAATAAGAGCATATTTTGAAATTAATGCACAGAACTGGTTTTAAAACATTGTTTACACATTTGACGAAAAAAAATAAAAAAGTTTCATTTTATTGAAACTTTTTTTGGTAGTTTTGGTTTTTTCACAGTTGGTAGAATTGCAGTGCTACCCATGCTGGTTGGTCCTGAAAAGATCTGAGTTCAAGTCCTGTAGATGACATGAGGGATTTTAATGGGCATTTTTCATAACATGGCTGAACTGGTTGTCTCAGGTGAGGGTAGCACGGTTTTTTCTCCCGAAAACTCGGATATTCTTTCATTAAATAGAAAACCAACAACAGAGACATGCAGGTCACAGACACAGTATATACGGAGCAATATTCCATTAGTCGCTGATGCTCCTAAACCTTACTACAATAATATAATTTTGTTGACCAGAATAATTGGTAAAAGTACTTAAATAAGGCCTTCGTAGGTAGCATAGTCGATGTAATTGCTGTCCTCCCACACCGGTTGGAAAAGGCCTGAGTTCGAGTCCCGGCGATGATGTGATGTATTTTTATTAGTATTAGTAGTGCCAAATGATGCAAGAAAGCAAGCTCATACAGCATCAGCCAAAAGAAAAAAATAAAAATAAAAACCTTCCCGTTTCGCCTATCCATTGCATCAAACAGTTTGTTTAGTTTTCCCTTGAATTTATTTAAGCTATTCACTTCCACAACAACAAATGGAAGTTTTTTCCAGCAATCAACCATCTGCTGGCTAAAGGCAAACTTCTGCTCATATATTCGGCAATCAGCCCAACCTTCCTCAATTTGAATTCATGTCTCTTCATGTGCGTCGTCTGAGTAAGGGGAAGAATCTCACCAGTATTGAGTTTCCTCAATCCATTCAAAGCCTTAAACATCTCGATCAAATCATCTCGCAGATGCCTGGTCTCCAGACCCTGCAATTTGTAGAACTGAAGCATTTCTTGTCAAGAGCACCTTTTTGTTCCTCTCACCAATCGTGTTATTCTTCTCTGTACCCTTTCCAACAGCTGTACATCCTTCCTAAATTAACTCCTTCAGACCTGATGGAATAGCCAAAATGTTGCCTGACCACTGCCTTATATATTGGATGGCCATATCTTGAATACTGCTTCATGAGGGTTTATTTTTTGGAAAGATGCAGAGCTTTATGGGCCCTTTTCACAACGTGGCTGAGGGATTCCGTCTGAAGAGGGGTCATCGTGGTTTTTTCTCCCTGAAAACTGATTTTTCATCCAGAAAACAATAAATGGACCATAGAACATACGCAATTTACAGACGATATACGGAGCAATATGGCCTTAGTCGTTGATGCGCCTAATGCCCTACAACAACAACAACAACTTAAATAAGCTTTAAAAAGTACATAAAATCCTATTGGCAGGTTAATAAAGGCAGCAGGATTTAAGCACTTTGGATGTGACAAATTAATCATCTTCCATGATTTTTTCTACAGGCAAAATTAAATGGAAAAGTATTTATTTTGTGTGATTTATAACGTTGTTTGTTTCTTAGATATTATTTTTTATAATATAAATAAGTAATAATTGTACATTTGTTTTTGGGGACGCTCCGAACGTTTTATTTGCAATGATGCAATTTATGATCTGAGCGCTTATTTTAAATCGTGTTTCATTATTGTATCATTTTGAAACATACAATCTTGAAAATTCGGTGTGTTATTTCTATACATAGAAGATAGCAAATTATAAAACCCATTTCTGCAGGTAATAGTTCAGTGATTGCTTAATTTATATTGATATGTTAGTTTATTATTTATTAAAGTAATTTGCCTTCAACTTGAATCGAAAGAAATTCATTCTTACATCTGATCGCAATTATTTTAACTGGCTTGTAAAGTAATATCTGATTGCAATTATTTTTGACTGACTTTTAGAATAATTGCAAATTTTACAAGTCAAATCTGGCATTCAATACTGTCAATAAATTTTATTTCTTAGCAGTTGGATTCCTTTTGTTTTTCCTAGGTCTAATTCTGTGGCAGTGTTATTAGTTGATAACTGTACATAATGTTTTCGTTTCTTTATCCATTTTAATTGTTAAGATGTAAACCTTCATGCCTTCTTGACTATTTCAGAGCATGGCATTATTTTTCTTGTGTCTGTGATCGTAATATGTTCCCATAACAGATAATATGGCAACAGCCACAGATACAACTAGATTTGTACCATAATTAAAAGAATGGCATATCCTGAAATAGTCAAGAAGGCAGGAGGGTTTACATCTCAACAATAGAAACAGATAGTATTCTCTTGTGCAGGGCTAAGTCAAATGCTTTGCTAAAGTCCAAATAAAGTGTTAGAGTTTATTTCCTGCTTCCAAATCGTTAGTGACTGTCATAAAAGTTCACGAGGTTAGTTAAGATTTTCTTTTTGCAAAACGATGCTTTGTAACCTTGAAAAAATTATTTCTATATAGATAACCCCGTATCGCATTCTAAATCATTGCTTCTACGATTATCCCTACCATTGAAGACAGAATGATTAAATTTAAGACTGTCTATGTCATTCTTAAATTTTTCTTCACTGATTGGTGATACATCAACATTTTTCCAATCCAGGGAATCAGCCCTGAGTAATGAAACTTGCATAATTAACCTTATTTAATTAACTGTGGAAAATCAATTCCAGGGTTCTTATTTGCCTTCAGGTTCAATTTTTTTTTAAACAGTCTTCAATTTCACACTGATTTTGCAGAGTCCAGGTTTGCTAGCAAAGTTTCTTTTTACCATTAAGTGATGTTCATTTGAATGATCAATACAAAAGTATCTATTCAGTTTGTCAACTGAATCATTAGTGAGTGTCTCATGTACATTGCTTAGAGGCCAGTCTGATTTGCTCATTTCTTCTTTGTATTTACATATACGTAAAACTTTTATCCCTCTCTTTGTTCAAAAGAGCAAATAGATATTTCTCATGTATACAGTAAACTCCTGTTATGAAACTTTCACTTATTGTGCTTTCCCATGTTTAATGCTCGTTTCTTCTGGTCCCATGGTCAATTCCTGTGAAACACCATGCATTTTTTAACAACAGTTATGCTTTTTTTTAAATGCTTTCATACTTTTATTGCTTCTTTTGAGTTCCTAAGAAGGAATAAACTTGGATATAACCCTCCATCTTGATTTCTGGCTTTTAGAAATTGTTCCCAGTGTAGGTGATGTTTATTTAATATTTAACATGGATTTTTGAAGATAGATTGGCTGCTCTTTACAACTCAATGTCTATTTATCTGTCATTGCATCCAAATTTCCTTCTCATCTTTTTTTTTATTTATTATTATTATTTTTTATTCAACGTTATTCATCCACTTTGCTTGCTGGTAATTAATTACTATTAAATGGCGTCAATAAATTATTTATGCAGTGAATTTCATTCATGAGATTATTATTATGTTAATACTTCATTTATCACATTTATACAGTAATATTAAAGATATGTTTAGTTTAGTTTAGTTTAGTTTAATTTAATTAAAATCTTTTAAAATTTTTTCATTCATTTAAAAAAAAAAAAAAAAAAGGTTTCAAGGTGCCAAAAAAGTAAGTGCAGTACATCAGGTTTGTGTATGTATGTATAAATAATCTTTTTTTTTTATTTAAGAGAATTAAGAAAGTAATTTATTTTCTTAATTCTCTTAGAATTAAGAAAATTTAAATGTTATACTTTTCCATGTGCATATAGAATTGTTTCCTTATGTTTTCTGTAGAGCATCATTTAATTATGTCCAAAACACCAAATATAAAGTTGTTCTTTGCAAAGTTAAAAGAGGTTTTTAGAGATACAGAAAAAGATGTTCAAGAACTAGAGAAAAAAATGAATATGCCAAGGACAGAATTTGCAGAAAATGCATCACTACTTTGTGCAGTGAATTTCAAAGATGATACTCATGCCTTGCTGGTATGTTATCTTATCTTATTAATTATTTATCTTATCTTATTAATGTTTTTTATGAAATTATAATGAAATTATTAATAAAATTATAATATAAATAGAGATGAAGATATTAAGAACAAGATTAATTAGCAAATGCAAACACACTATAAAAATTACAAAAACTCCATGTTAACTTTAATTTCATTGAAATTGTTAAAAAAAAAAGACTAAACATTTGTTTATCTGCAAAGATCATTCAAATAAAAATTTCAGAATGATGTGAAAACTAATAATTTTTGTCAGATAATTGATTGAAGTCTGTTGTCAACAATGATTGGCCATGTGACACCATCTGCTATCATTCTTTGGAAATAATTTCCAAGATGATGACCTTGCAGTCATGCAACAGGGTACAGATTTAGCATTAGCATTACTAGAGGCATATGATCCAAGAAAGCAAGCTTATACAGCATCAGCCAAAAAAAAAAAAAAAAAAAAAAACCACTCCCATTTCACCCCTCCATTCATTCGAAATACCTGTCCAGCTCAGCCTTAAATTTATTTAGGCTGTCAACTTCCACAACAAGGGATGGAAGTCTGTTCCACCAACCAACTACCCGCTGGCTAAAGGTAAATTTCCGCACATTTTTCCTACATCTGTCTTTCCTCAATTTGAATTTATGCCCTCTCAGGTGATTATTCTGAGCAAGAGGAAGAATCCCATCAGCATTGAGCATGCTCAAAGCATTCAAGGCTTTATACACTTCTATCAGATCACCTCTCCAGTGCCTAGCATTAGTAGAGACACTGTAATTTGCAAAACTTAAGCCTTTCTTCATAAGAGCAACCCTTTGTTCCATTCACTAATCGTGTTGCCCTTATCTGTACTCGTTCCAGCAGCTCTACATCCTTTTTAAAATGAGGCCTTCAGACCTGTACACAGTACTCAAGGTGTGGCCTGACCATTGCCTTATACAAGAGAATAATCACCTCCTTATTCCGGCTAGAAAATTCCTGTATATCATTGACAAGACACCATGATCTACTCTTGCAGCCCGTCTGCACTGCTCAGAAAACTTCATATCTGCCTGCACAATTACCCCCAGGTCCTTTTCATTCTCTACCACTGTCAGTGTAGTACCACAGAGTTGATATGTTACTCTGGGGGTTACTGTTTCCCATATGTAGTACTTTACATTTGTCAATGTTAAACTTCATTTGCCACCTCTCAGCCCATTTGCTCAACCTTTCCAGATTCTGTTGCACCAGCATACTGTCAGTAGTGTTCTTAACAACCCTGTGAACTTTGTATCGTCTGCAAACTTGGACATTAAGCTTGATATACCATCATCAGTATCATTAATGAATACAGAAAACAACAATGCACCCAACACTGAACCCTGGGGGACTCCACTAATAACATTAGTCCACGATGAGCAGTGTCCATTGATTACCACTCTCCCCGTCAACCATCCCTTTATCCATAGCAGCAATTTGCCTCCAATGCCACACTGCTCCAAATTGTGCAGCGGTCTTCCATGTGCAACAGTATCAAAAGCCTTTCTAAGATCCAAGTAGATAATATCAAAGTTATTCCCTGCATCCAGTTCTTTTGTGACTGCATCATAGTATCCCATCAAATTGGTCAGGCAAGGCTTTCCCTTAACAAAACCATGCTGTGTCAGAACTATAACTGAAGTCTTGTCTAGATGATCCTGCAGTGCTTCTCTAGCGCCTCCATAGCCAGGTGGGCAGGAGCAGCAGTGCGTAGCACATGCTTCTTGATTAGAGCGGGGTTCGAGCCCGTGACCACCAAATACGGAGGATGCGGAAAGTTCAGAGAAGAACCACCGCATATCCCCAGAGCAATATGGCCTTAGTTGCTAATGCTCCTAAAAACCAAATAACAACAACATAACAACAGTGCTTCTTTAACCAGTGCCTTCATTAATTTTCCTGTAACAGTAGTTAAACTCACAGGTCTATAATTACTTGTGTCAGTGTTTGATCCTCCTTTGTGAATTGGGGTCACATTTGCACATCTTCAGTCTATGGGTACCTCCCCTGCATCCAAAGAAGCTCTCATAATTATGGCTAAGGGTTTGCTTACTTCCTTTTCTGCCCCCTTTAATATAACTGGATAGATCTCATCCACCCCGGGTGCCTTTTTTATGTTTATCCTCAACAATTTCTTCTCCACTTTCCTCTCAGTTATTACAAAATCATCTAGCTCACTGCCAGAGTTTACTTCACCTCTGGCATTCCCCTTCCTGAAAACTCCTACATTCACTTCTAGGCTGCTTTAAGAGTTTACATAGGTAAAGAACTCTTTTCTGTTTTTCTTTGCATCCTTTGCCAAGGATTTCTCATAATCTGCCTTTGCCTGTCTAATCTGCTTTGTGACTTGGTACAGACCAGCTTATATCTATCATAGGCTTCCATGTTACCCATTAATTTATATGTATCACATGCATTTTTCTTCTCTGCTATATGTCTCATTAGTTCATCTGACATCCATTTAGGCCTAACAATATTTCATTGTTGACATACCAACTAAGAAATATTGACCTTGAACAATATTTCTTAGTTGGTATGTCAAGCCTAGTAGCTTCCAAGATGTGATCTGTAATCTGATTTTTGAACACAGAAGGATAAAAACCTGCTGAAATTTATCACAGACTGTTGGCTCAGTATATATTGTGCTGGGGACACTGTGGTTGCTCTTACCCAAGGAAAGCACATTGTGTTGCAACACCAGAAGTCATAGCAGTAGTGGAAGAACTCGTACAAAGGAATAATCATTACTATTGAAGAAATTACCACAGTGTCCAAGATGGCTGCTCTAGCTGAGTGGTCAAATGCGAGGGTACATCAGTACAAACATTTAAGTTGACCATAGTTCAAGCCTGCATGACTGCTAATTATGGTGCTGTTCATGCATTCTCCATATCTTGTAAATTCCTTTGAACTTATATGACTGTCCTGGAATATGAACAGAAAATTTATTATTTATTAGTGCTTGATTTAGCACCAGAAATGAGGGAATAATGACTTAATGTGTATTATGTGCTTCTTTCTTAGACAGTATGAAATCAAAGGAGACACCCCCTTAGAACATAGTGACTGGAGATTAAACTCAGTTGCACTGTTATACATCAGAAAGTAAGTACAGAGTGATGCTATACCAGCTCACTTCAACCAAAGAAAGCTCTTACCAGGCCTCAGCCAGAAAGATGTTACTTACCATATTCTAGGATCCCAAGGAGAGCATCACATTCCCTTCAAACTACAACCAATTGGACTTAAACTTCAATATTGCCAATCACAACAAATTACAGTTAAATGTGAAAAATTTTATTTTTCACCACTTTGAAAATTCTTATTATTTATTTCTACAACTTCACAGCATTATTAGTGTTCAATTTTGATTCAATTTAAACGTAACTTTTATCAGAATGAATTTTGCAGTCCAAACCGTGAAGAGAACTTCTTTAGTACTAGCAACATACAAAATGGTTTTTAAAGAAGACTCTCTTCTGTACAGAATTTTAATGTTGGATTTGACAACCTAGTTAACTCACTTATAAACTAACTTCAGTGGTATCAATTGCTGTTACTTTTAGGATGGACTCCATCTGAAGTCCATCCATTTTTGTATGGACACAGTCTGAGGGTTTTTTGCCCCTCTGTAACCTTTTTTGTGATTCTCTTTCTCTTTCTCATTCCTTTTTTATTTTTAAGTTGTTAGACTCCAATATGGTTTAGCTCCAATTGTATGAATTGTTGGCACCCATAAGACTGACCACTACCACCTGTGGGTGTAATATTTAAGACAGTAAATGTATAGTTGTGGCCTGCCTCCTTGTGACTGGGACTAATACTGGGAAGCAGCCTTCCTGGTGATCACTGCTTCTTGATAACAAAGTGGCGAGAAACAAACAATACAACAACTAACGCACTGCACAAGCATAGCACTAGATTCACTTCTGGGCTGTTTTAAGAGTTCTCTATCAGCACAGTGGAGTTAAACTAATCTTCAGGAGCTGCTCTACAGATAATACATCTGTGCATGCATTGCAGGATCATAAAGGAATGATTCTGGAACATCTGAATAGTGACAGTGACAAATACTGTGATATGCTTCTGAGACAATTAAAGCCATCAATTTAAATTAAACATTCTGGTTTGTTGTCCTCAGATGCATGCCTCTGGCATTATAATATCCATCCTTGATTGTCACATTCTAATGTGAATCAGGTAAAAGAGATGGAGCTTCAGATATTATCCCATCCTCTATATTCACCAGCTAGCTCCATGTGATTAATTATCATCTATTTTGGCATCTAAAAGATGCTAAGGGGACATTACTTTTTGTCAGATGAAGAGGTCAAGGTGGCATTGGACAAATGGCTTCAACACCAACCAGGAATTAGTGACCTTGGAGGCAAGGTTTCCCAGAAAGGTTGAGAAAAAGTTAACATTAGTAGATGCATTTGATGCAAGAAAGCAAGCTTATACAGCATCAGCAAAAAAAAAAAAAAAACCCTTATCATTTCACCCATCTATTCAATACAAAAGTTTATCCACTTCTTTCCTTGAATTTATTTAAGCTATCAACTTCCACAATGGCAGATGGAAGTTTGCTCCAGCAATCAACTACCTGCTGGCTAAGGGCAAATTTCCGCACATCTATTCAACAACTGTCTTTCGTCAATTTTAGTTTATGCCCCTTCAGATTTGTAATCTGAGCAAGAGGAAGAATCCCATCAGCATTGACCCTGCTCAATCCATTCAAGGCCTTATACACCTCAGTCAGATCACTTTGTAGGTGCTTAGTCTCTAGGTCATGGGGTCTTGTCAATGATATACACAATTTTGGTAGCAGAGATGAAAAGATGATTATCCCCTTATATAAGGCAATAGTCAGGACACACCTTGAGTACTGCATACAGGTCTGAAGTCCTCGTTTTAGGAAGGATCTAGAGTTGCTAGAATGAGTACAGAGAGGGGCAACAAGACTAGTGGCCCCCACCAGTCTTGTTGCCTTTCTCTCTTCTTCACAAAGGTTGCTATTACAAAAAAAAAGGCTTAAGTTCTGAAAATTGCAGTGCTTGGAGACTAGGCACCTTCGAGATGATCTGATTGATTTTTTTTTGTAATAGCCTTGAATGGATTGAGCAGGCTCAATGCTGATGGGATTCTTCCTCTTGCTCAGATTACAAACCTGAGGTGGGGGGGGGACAAACTGAAATTGACAAAAGACAGTTGTTGAATAGATGTGCGGAAATTTGCCTTTAGCCAGTGGGTTGATTGCTGGAACAAACTCCCATCTGTCATTGTGGAAGTTGATAGCTTAAATAATTTCAAGGAAGAAGTGGATAAAGTTTTGGATTGAATGGATGGTTGAAATGGGAAGGTTTTTATTTTTTTGCTGATGCTGTATAAGCTTGCTTTCTTGCATCAAATGCATCTATTAATGCTAACTTTTTTCTCAACCTTTCTGCAAACTTTGCCTCCAGAGCAAACCTGTTCTGGCAGCCTGCTTGCACTGTTTGGAAAACTTCATATCTGACTGCACAATTACCCCCAGGTCTCTTTCATTCTCCACTATTCTGGGGTTACTGCTACCCACATGCAGTACTGTACATTTGTCAATGTTAAACTTCAGTTGCCACTTTTCAGCCTATCTGCCCAGCTTTTCTAGATCCTGTCGCAGTAGCATACTGTCATTAACAATTCTGCCAACCTTTGTATCATCTGCAAACTTTGACATTAAGCTTGATATACCTTCATCAATATCATTGATAAATACAGAAAACAACATTGGACCCAACATTGAACCCTGGTGGACCCCACTAATAACATTAGTCCTCTTCATTATTATTATTAATAATAATGATGAACAGCAGTGTCCATTGATTACCACTCTCTGTCATCTCTCACTCAACCATATTTTATCCATTGTAGCAATTTGCCCTTAATGCCATACTGCTCCAATTTGTACAGTAGTCTTCCATGTGCAACAGCATCAAAAACTGTCCCGAAATCCAAGTATATGATATTAAAATTATTTTTGGCATTCAGTTCCTTTGTGACCACATCATAGTATCCAATCAAATTGGTTAGACAAGACTTCCCATTAACAAATTCATGCTGTCTCAATTATTACTGCAGTCTTGTCTAGATGATCCTACAATGCTTCTTTAACCAATGTGACTTCATTATTTTCCCTGGAACAGAAGTTAAACTAACAGGTCTGTAATTACTCGTATCACCCTTTGATCCCCTTTGTGAATTGGAGATACATTTGCACATCTTCAGTCTGTGGGGACTACCCCTGTGTCCAGCAATGCTTTCATATTTATGGCTAAGGGTTTGCTTACTTTCTTTGTAACCTCCTTTAATATAACTGGATAGATCCCATCCACACCAGGTGCCTTTCTTATGTTTAACTTCAACAATTTCTTCTTCACTTTACTTTCAGTTATTACAAAATCATTTACCGTATTTCCCCATATATAAGACACACCTTAATTTTGTGGCCCGAAATTTGAAAAAAAATGTATTACATAAAGTTATTGAACTCAAGTTTTATTCATCATAAAATTCATAAAACTCATCACTGTCAAAACTCCCATCCATTAGCTTGTCCTCATCTGTGTATGATAACGAATCACTGTCTTCATATATTGCCTCGTCCTCAGTTGCATCTATGGGATTTGAAATGCCACACTTCTTAAATGACTTGACAACGATCTCAATCTTGATATTATCCCAGGATCTTTTCATCCAGCTACAAATTTCTCCTATAGTTGGTTTCTTCATTCTTCCTGCTGGTGTCAAATTGTCCCCAGAAGACTTCATCCATTGGTTCCGTTCGTCTCTCATGGCAGCTTTGAAGGGTTTGTTAATGCTGACATCAAGTGGTTGGAGCTGGGATGTCAAGCCTCCAGGTATGATGGCAAACCCATGTTTAGTCTCTAGAGCAAAGTTTCCGGCACCCCCCATACTTCTCCTTCAACCCATGCACGGTACTAAGTACTATAGGTTTTGATGCCTTTTCGTGTTTGGGGTTTTCATAAAAAAAAAATTTTTGTTTTTTGCTCTGCAGCAATCTTCTTTGTATTTTTTGTTAAGTGTGCCTGAACTGATCAAGCACCAATAGGGCAGGTTTGCGTAAGAGCCCACTTGGTCTCCTGCTCCAAACTTTCTCAAACCAGATCTTCATCCCATCCCGATCCATCCAACCCTTGTCATGAACGTGGACGATCACTCCTCAAGGAATGTTTCTTTTGGCATTGTTTTGTGTTTGAAAATCAGCATAGGAGGCAGCTTGATTCCGTCGGCACAACAAGCTAGAACAACTGTATAATGGCTCTTTTCATGTCCACTTGTCTTCGCAGTTAGTTTTCACTCCCTTCTTGTCAGCAGTTCTGTTACTTGGGACATCAAGTTGAAGGGGGACTTTGTCCATATTTGCCATATTTGCAGTCTGTCCCAAATCAGACTGATGTGTCTTCCGACATTGAATGACAAAATGATGAAATTCAAGGACCTTCTGCTCATAGCTTTCAGGCAACTTTTGGGCAAGTTGGTGCGTGTATGCATGCTTAGTCCATTCGGTTTCATGAACCTGAAACCCAAATTGTGTCCTCCTTTGAAATCAGTAACTTCTTTTTCATCAGCAATTCTTCTTGCCTCATGCTGAACCATCTTTGTGGACACAGGAATTCCAATTGCCCTTTGCTCTTCAATCCATATCTTCAATTCCGTCTCTAAATCAGGCCATTTTGCTGACTTGCCTCTAATGGCCTTCTGCCTTGGTGCAGCGTCTCCGTAGCCAGGTGGGAAGGAGCAGCAGCAGTGCGTAGCACACACTTCTTGATTAGACCAGGGTTCGAGCCCGTCACCACCAAATACGGAGGATGCGGAAAGGTCAGGGAATGACCACCACATATTCCCGGAGCAATATGGCCTTAGTTGCTAATGCTCCTAAAAACCAAATAACAAATAACATAACGAACATCTGCCTTGGCGTTTTCAGTAGGGTTTCTTCTTCCCGTAGCCAGTCTCGGATTGTTTTCTCAGTTGGAGGAGGACTAAACTTACATTCAGCAGCACGATTTCCATTCACTTTTGCAAACTGGATCACTTTTAACTTGAATTCAGCACTGTACGAAAATCTTTTCTGAGCCATTTCTGGGCAGAACGTGGCAAAATGTAACCTAATATACCGGTAACAAGTGCAAAACAATGAGCGCAAAGACAACAAGCGCGAAAAAGTGGGAAATGCAAGTAAAAAAAATCTACAACCACTGTATAAGACGCACCCAGTTTTTAGACCCCAAATTTTTCGAAAAAAGGTGCATCTTATACATGGGGAAATACGGTAGCTCCCTGTTAGAGTTTATTGAGCTTCTGTTCTCCACTTCCCTACAGAATACCTCATGTGTGAATGTAGATGCAAAATACTCATTCAATTTGGCAGCTGTCTGAGCAGGATAATCTACAGTCGAACCATCAATATCAAGCAGACCAATCTGATTCATCCCCTTCTTTTTAGAGTTTATAAAAAGTCTTTGCATCCTTTGCCAAAAATTTCTCGTAATCTGCCTTCGCTTGCCTAACCTCCTTTGTGACTTGATTACAGACTTGCTTATATCTATCTTAGGCTTCTGTGGTGCCTGATAATTTTTATGTATCCCATGCATTTTTCTTCTCTACCATGAGTTTCATTAGTTCATTCAACACCCATATGGGTCTAAACCTTGAACACTGATTTCATGGAAAAAGTCACAAATTATGAACTCAATTAGCCCTGTGAGAGAGAGAGAGAGAGAGAGAGAGAGAGAGAGAGAGAGAGAGAGAGAGAGAGAGAGAGAGAGAGAGAGAGAGAGAGAGAGAGAGAGAGAGAGAGAGAGAGAGAGTTTTTAGAATCAAATGGAAGTACACATCGCTTGCTGATAAACTTATCTCCTTTGTGTTACATGCTTATGAGTATTTTATTTTTTGGAACTAAAATGCCAAGATATATATTGAAATATGATGGAAAAAAGAATGATTTCATCGGGCACCACAAGACACTGAATCAGCCAACCAAACCAAAAATGTATTTCATTAACCTCTTAATTTACCAAAGGGCAGGGCTGAAAGGCTTCTTTCTATTTCAAAGCTCTTCTCCATATATCTTTACTTGCATACTTTTGAAATATTGTTAGTTTCTTCTGCTTTTGTGTTTTGCTTAGTATTGTATTGTTAAAATGTTTAAGCAGAAATAAAAGAAGTGTATGCTACTTGTTGGCAGTTACTGTAGAAACTCAGAAGAAAATCTATAGTATTACTAAGTATGCATTTGCTTTGTACTTTGGTTGCAAGATTGGAATCAGGACAAATCTTGGGCTCTGCGTATGTTCTGTATTACCTGCACTGCAAATCTACAGGTGTGGCTAACTGAGAAAATTAAAAGTATATCTTTTGCTGATCTTATTGTGTGGAAAGAACGACACACCCACATTAACAATTGCTATTTCTGCATGACAAAAATATCAGGGATGTCTAATAAAAGCAGGCACAGCATAAAATATTCTAAAAACTGTCTGCAATAAGGCATGTTCTACATAATGAATACCTGCCAATGCCAGGTCCCCCAAAATCATGGTTAAAGGAAGCATTGATGAATATAGCAATGATTCTGTGTTGCAAACTTTTCTGGATTGCCAAACAGATTTTGAATATCAAATATAAAGTTATAATGCACCACACTTAATTAAGCAAGAAGAGTTGAACGACTTAGTTTGTGATTTTGACTTATCTAAAGAGCAAACAGAACTCCTTGGTTCTAAGTTACAGCCGTAGGAGTTATGTGAAATAGAAACTAAAATTATAGTATATTGAAAATATTACAAAGTGTTTTCGAAATATTTTGTTATAGAATACATTGTGTCTGTAAAGATAGTGGTCTTCTGGACAAAATGGGCATCAAACGCAATCCTAATGAATGGTGTATATTTATTGCCCAAAATTAAGTTTAAAAGCAGTTTTGTGACCCAATGGAAATTCATTTCCATTAGTTCCTCTACTTTGTGCTGTTGGCTTGAAAGGAACATATGAAATATATCCAAGATCATGAGTGCAATAAAGTGCTGTTAATTTGCTTGGAATGTTTGTGGTGGTTTTAAGTTAATTGGATTTCTTGCTAAGAGGTTTCACGAAATGCTGTTGATTTCTATGTTTGTGAGACATTCATGCAATGCAAAAATGTACCTTGCAGCAGTGGGAAAAGAGAAAGAAATTTCTTACCGAAAATAAAATATGTTCCTCTGGTTGAACCGAAAAGGTTTTTCTTTCAAATTACATCAATTGGGCGTAAGATGATTTGTCAAACAACAGTTAAATGTGCGAGACAATTTCCTGTATGACAGTTTTATGCATGAGACAATTTGATTTATCACATACAGACCAGAAATTAAGAAAATCAATGAAGGTAAAGGTTTGGGACTAAGAGAAATTTTGGTCTTAGATGGAGGAATACAGAAATTTATAAAATAATAGAAAAAAAAGAAAATAATATATATATATACAGGGTGTTTCAAAAGTGATGGTCAATAATTTAAAAGTGAACTGTACAGACTACAATATGCAAAAAAAGCCTAGTTTAACATGGGTCCTTAAGTGAATTATTTTTGAGATATTGCACATTTCTAGTTGGGATCCACCACTGACTTGTTTGTTTAGGTTAGGTTATGCTCATTCTCTCCCTTTCCTCTCTCTCAATGCTCTGAGATATAGCAGGTGTACTAGTACTTGTCAAAGAATAGTCAACATGGAAAGAGGTTACAGCAACGAAGATTATGCATTTCATGTATGGTAAAGCCAACGGCAGTGCACTCAAGGCTGCATGTTTTGTACCAAGAAGCATTCCCCCACTGAAGGCAGCCCAATAGGCACACATTCATCAGGGCACATCAATGCCTTAGAGAACACTGCCCAAAAGCACAACACCCGATGTTGAGGAAAAGGTGTTAGAAAGAATAGAACAAAATCCAGGAATTTTGACAAGGAGGGTTACTCTGCAAGAGCATGTACTGAGTCATAGCAGTGTGTGGAAAATTTTACATCGCCAATTACTGTACCCCTACCATATCCAGCATGTACAAGGTCTCAGCAATACAGACTACCCTCTCAGAGTGAACTTCTGCCAGTGGATGCAACAAGAGTGTGTTCTGAACCCCCAATTTTTAAACAATGTTTTGTTCACTGGTGAAGCTGGGTTTACTCATGATGGTATTTTTAATTTTCATAACTGTCACGTTTTGTCCAATGAAAATCCTAATGCAATTCATGAGTCACGACATCAGCAACGGCCCCGAGTGCCAAGCGATTTTCCAAAGCGATATATAGTGCTCTTTCCCAGTGATTTTGTTATATTTTCTTTCCAGTGCTTTTCTCATACTCATTTCTCTGTAAGTGGTTCTGTACTTAACAGATCCTAAGTAAGAACCCAGAAAGGAAAATTACCTTTCTTTTCCTAGTATATTTATTAATTTTTTTGCACTAACAAACTAACCTCTCCAACCGCTTGGCCACTAGGTGGCACCACTCCTGCCTCCACGTGGCGGGGCCAGAAATCTGGGAGGAAAAGCACTCACTCCCAGGGCTAAAAGGAGCAACAATGGACTGTGATACATGTCCACCACTAGAGCCGACAGGCTCTCAACATATTGAGACTCGAAGAATGGAAGACGATCCCAATCTGGCAAAAAGAATGAAAAAAGACTGTAACAAATCAGAACCACCAGCTTTTCTGATTGTACATTCTTTATCGACTCAGCCGCTAAGCAGACTCTCTCCCTTTGTCATCCAGAGATGTCTGGAGAATGCAGCAGGTACACCGAAAATGGTGAAAAGGCTCCAATCAGGAGATCTCTTAATTGAGACCACTCAAGCAAGGCATTCAGAATTTTTATTAAAAATGACATCTATAAGCGGAATCCCAATCAAAGTCTCACCACATAACACCTTGAATTCCTCAAAAGGAGTAATAAGTGAGTGGGATTTGTTGAACGTAACTGAAGAGGAGATAGTCGTGGAATTAGCAGAACAGAAAGTAACTCAAGCAAGAAGAATTATGATAAAGAAGGATGACAAACTTGTTCCCACACGTAATATTATACTGACCTTTAGTACACCAAATTTGCCGACCTCAGTTAAAGCAGGTTACCTAAACTGCCGTATCCACCCATACATTCCAAACCCTTTAAGATGTTTCAAGTGCCAAAAGTTTGGTCACTCCCAAACAACATGTAGAGGCGAAAATACTTGTCCTAACTGCGGGTCAAAAAACCATTCACAAACAGAGTGTACTGCAAAGACTCCGGAATGTCCAAATTGCAAGAATGACCATCCAGCATACTCAAAATCATGCAAACTCTGGAAAATTGAAAAAAGAATACAAAAGTACAAGACTGAGAATAAGGTCTCATATCAAGAAGCAAGAAAGCAAATAAAGTATAGTATTTGCAAATAAAGTCTAGTATATCCCAAAAACCACGTACGCTTCTGTTACACTAAAGTGCCAAGCTGTTTCAACCCAAACTGATGTATCAATTCCGCCCAATACATCCATTGCAGAATGGGCACGATCTGTGCTATCAACATCTCAACCAACCACCAAACCCGTTCTAGTTGAAGTAAGTAAGTAATACCCCTATCACAGTTCCGCCTAAAATAAAATCATGTGATAAAATTACAAATAAATCACGAAACCAACAAGCCACTGAATTACAAAAGACAAACTCAAATAGAATGGATTCCGAAAATATAGCTACGCATGATGAAACAGTCCTTGATCTTCATGCAGAAGATGATATGGAGACTGGATTTTCATCAGGTCAAACTGATGACGTAGAAGAGAGTACAGATCCCGGACGTCCCAATTTTCCTAAAAAAGATAAAATGAAATATGAACGTCAAAAGCAAACCACTCACAAGAAACAGACAGACTCGCCTTCCCTCCTCAAACCTCGATAATGCAGAACATTGTTCAATGGAATTGTAGAGGTTTACGCAGCAATACCGATGACATCTATGATTTAATCTCCCGATATAGTCCTATAGCCGTTTGTATTCAAGAGACTAATCTAACTCCACAAGTAACTCCATCAATCAGAAATTTTACATTTTACAGAAAAGATAGAAACTCCTCATTATCTGCACGTGGAGGCGTCGCTATTCTAGTTGACTGTAAAATCCCTTCTAGAAACGTAGCGCTTCAAACCAACTTAGAAGCCATTGCTGTACGTGTATCAGTTGGGCAAATTCTAACTCTAGTATCTCTGTACCTTCCACCTAACAAGATGTGCACATTTAAAGAACTAGAAGACCTCATAAGACAAATACCACCACCTTTTTGTATCCTTGGTGATTTCAATGCTCATCATCCATTGTGGGGATCAGACCACATGGACAATAGAGGACACTTGATTGAGATGATACTAGACCAATTGAATCTAACATTACTGAACACTGGTGAAAATACTTATACTCACCTTCCCTCTGGATCTATGTCAGCAATTGATTTAACTCTCTGTTCCCCCATATTATATCCCAGTATAGAATGGACAGTATTAAATGACCCACATAATAGTGATCACTTTCCAATCATATGCAGAATCCAAACGCTTCAAACATCATACCTTGATAATCGCTCAAAATGGAAATTCTCCAGAGCAGATTGGGAAAAGTTTTCAACCCGTCTTTCTTTTGATAGCCAATTGATCAGACTACAACCCATTGATGATGTCACAGAACATATTACCTGGCAAATACTGACCATTGCCTCCGAAGCAATACCTCAAGCCTCCACATGTAAACACAACAACCTTAAACACTGGTGGAATGAAGCTTGTACCAATGCCAAAAAGGAAAAAAATAAAGCTTGGAACCTGTTCCGGAAGTTCCCAACTACCAACAACCTAATTCAATATAAAAGGCTAAAGTCAAAAGCTAGACAAATTAGAAGAAGAGCCAAAAAGGAATCATGGATACAGTTTGCCTCCACTATTACAAAGGATACTAGCAGTCGTCTCATCTGGAAAAAGATTCGGCAATTAAATGGGAAATATTCACTTCTTCCTTCTCCCATCTTAATCAAAAATGGACAGGAAATTTCTTCTGAAGAAGAAATAGCTAACACCCTTGCAGAGAATTTCTACCAAACATCTGCCACGTCAGCATATGACAACTCCTTCCTTAAAATCAAAGCTTCGGCTGAAAGGTACAAAATAAAATTCCATACTACCCAATATATTGCCTATAATCAACCGTTTAACCTATTTGAACTGCAAACAGCATTAAATAGATCACCCAACAGTGCAGCTGGACCTGATGGTATATATTATGTAATGCTGAAACATATAAACAGTACGGCATTGAATTTACTATTAATTTTCTATAATCGGATTTTTCTTGAAGGTACATATCCATCTTCCTGGCATCATTCCATCATTTTAGCCTTTCCTAAACCAGGAAAAGATCACACACTTCCAGAAAATTACCGACCTATTTCTCTAACCAGCTGCCTAAGTAAAATCCTAGAAAGAATGATACATAGACGGCTTACCTGGGTTCTTGAAACTAAAGCACTGATGAACAACAATCAGTTTGGTTTCCGACAGAACAGATGCACTTTGGATCTAATGGTGAAAGCTGAGACTAACATCCACAATGCTTACGTCAAAAATGAACATCTTGTAATGGTAAGTCTCGATATAGAAAAGGCTTTCGACACTACCTGGAGGTATGGCATATTGAGAGAACTTCATTCCATAGGACTGCGAGGGCACTTACCAGAATTCATTAGAAATTTTCTTCAACGCAGAACCTTTCAGGTCCGCTATCAATCTGTACTTTCTCGGTCCTACACTCAGGAGGAGGGTGTCCCGCAGGGATCAGTACTGAGCTCTACCCTTTTTTCACTTAGACTGAACACCATAACACACAACATCCCAAATACTGTAGAACTATATATGTATGCTGATGATCTAACTATATCTTGCCGTTCACAAAATATTCATACCATTGAAAGACAGCTGCAACTATCCATAAATAAGTTGGAGGCATGGGCAATGCAGAATGGATATCGTTTATCAGATCAAAAAACAATTTCAGTTCACTTTTGCAAAAAACGTAAGCTACACCCAGAACCGGAACTCAGATTAAAAAACCATTTGATCCCTCTCACCAGTAATCTTCGTTTCCTAGGCTTAATATTGGACACCAAACTGAACTTTGTTTCACATATCACATACCTTCGAACTGTTTGCCTAAAGAAACTTAATATACTCAGATCCATTTCTGCTATGACATGGGGAGCTGATAGATACACTCTATTACATTTGTATCGTGCTATTATCAGATCTCGTTTAGACTATGGTGCTATTGTATATGATTCAGCTAGGAAAAGTGCATTAATCAGACTTAATACCATCCAACACAGTGCTCTTCGCACTGCTCTTGGCGCTTTTAGAACATCCCCTGTTCAGAGTCTGTATGTAGAGGCACACGAACCTCCACTTCACCTTCGAAGGAAAATGTTGCTCCTAAATTATGCAGCTAAAATTCAAAGCCTTCCACACCATCCCGTTCAACCGTTACTTTCCAATCCTGAGTGGACAGCTTACTATAACAGTAAACCGACTGAAAATAGACCAACTGGCATTAGATTAAAAGATTTGCTTCACACCTGGAATATTGATTTTGATAACATACTTCAAGAGAACGATATTTCTGACCCACCCTGGTCTGTAAATCTCGCTCACTGTGATACCCACTTTCAGCAGTGGGGAAAGAACTCCCTGGCAGATGAAAATATCAAACAACTACATAAAGAATATGCCCTCAACAATATACAAAGCTACCAAATATATACAGATGGCTCAAAAACAGATTCTGCCGTTGGTGCCGCAGCTGTCTTTCCATCCTTTACAGTCTCCATATCACTTCCAGTTGAATGCAGCAGTTATACTGCTGAGTTATATGCAATCAAACTAGCCTTACAGAATATTAACACTCTCCACAATGCTAGCAGTATAATATACACTGATTCATTGAGTGCAGTGTCTGCTTTGAGCAATCAGTTTTCAATGTCACAACCAATCAAAGAACAAATCATTTGCTGTTTAAACCATCTACGAAGTAGGAATCATTCAGTGAAATTCTGCTGGATTCCAAGTCATGCTGGTATCTTAGGCAATGAGAGAGCAGATCAGGCAGCCAAAAAACCAAACAGTACAACAGCAGCAAATCACCAAATACCATACAGAGATTATTTGAAGCATATTAAAAAAGCCTGTATGTTTCAGTGGACAGAAATGTGGAAGGCACAAATTAATAACAAGTTGCTCCAAATCAAAGAAGAACCAGCCTTATGGATTTCTAGCTTCAGAAAAAATAGACAGGAAGAAGTTGTACTAGCAAGACTAAGAATTGGACATACGCACCTAACCCACATGTTTCTACTCATGGGGGATGACCCGCCTCGATGCATACATTGTACACTGCCGCTTTCAGTCAAGCATATACTCTTAGATTGTCCTCACTATTCCCATTTCAGAAGTACTTTCCACTCTCAATCACAACTGCAAGAACTGCTATCCCTAAACCACATGATTGGCAATAGCGCTAATCTAGCTACGCTCTATACCTTTCTGAAGCAAATACATATATATGAATTCCTCTGATGCCAAAATAGAACACGTTATATTCCTTTAGGATAATAATATAGGACCTGGCACATTTTGGCCTTAGCTGCCCTTGTGCCCTTAAACATCAATACCAATACATCAGCAACATCTCTCGTTGAATGTCTGGGCAGGACTACTAGGAGACAGTCTAATTGGACCACACTTTCTGCCAAACAGGCTAACAGGAGAGCTGTACCTTCAATTCCTGCAGAATGTTCTTCCAGACCTCCTTGATGATGATAATGTTCCACTTCAGCAACGCCAGAACATGTGGTTTATGCATGATGGTGCACTGTCACATTTTGCTCGAGTTGTGACTCGGTACCTAACTAGCCGAGTGGTCAGGATTATTAGCGGGAGTGCAGTAGCACACGCTCTTTGAGTACACCGGGGTTCAAGCCCCTGACTGCTGAATACGTCGATCTGCCAACCCGCACTGGACCAGCATGGCAGATTATGGTCCATTTCCCTCAGCATGAATTGTTGAGGAGACTTCCATCCTGCAATGGGTTGATAATGGCTGCACTTTACCTTTTTTTTTTTACATAACTAGAAGATATGATCAATGGTGGATAGGTAGAGGTGGGCCTGTAATGTGGCCTCCGTCACCAGACTTAAATCCTATGGATTTTTGTATCTGGAGTCATGTAAAAAGCTTGGTGTACACTTCTGGCATTAGCACATTAATAATCTTTATGATATTGAGGAATTGCAGCATCGGGTTGAAGGAGCTTTTCAGCAAATCAGAAATGACCCAGGAATGCCTGAGAGGATTCTCAACTCAATGCAGAAAAGACTGCAAAGCTGCGTATGAATGCAAGGACAGCATTTTGAACACCTTTTGTAACGTCCTGTAACATGTAACATCTGTAAAATCCTGTAGTGTTGAAACCAAAAATTAAAATTGTATTAGCTTATGTTTAATAAAATCACCCTTAGCAAAGGATTCACAGCTTTTTGCTAAAGTAGTGCTCCCATAATCAATGGTGAATCTTAACAGAAAATGTGCATTATCTCGAAAATGATTCATTTGTGGCCCGATGTTCACTGGGACTTCTGTGTTTGTTTTAGTTTGTGCTTTTCACCTTTAAATATTATTGACCATCATTTTTGAAACACCCTATATATATATGGTGTATATATATATATATATATATATATATTTTATTTTTTTTTATCAGTTTATTTTGTGTAAAAAGTATTCATGCCGATCCTACTTACAGGCAGGTGCATGACTGGCCATCCATATTATAACAACTTTACAATTCAAAAAAATTTCTTGAATTTGAAAAGTCATGGTTTTCTACTATTCAAACTTCTTAATTCCACACAACTGGTAAGTGTAATAAAATACAGCATTATAAAATTTAATACAGCCAATCCCGGTTATTTCGGACACATCGGGACTAATGCATTTTCGCCCGATTAAGCGGCTGCCCCAATTATCCGAAGTTTCACGTAAAAAAAGGTAAAAATACAATGGGCCCCCGCTTTACAATTGGTTCACTGTACAATCAAATCACGTTACAATGAACTCACCATAGTGAAGTACCGTTTGCTATACGATGTGTAGTAAGTGCCAGTCATTGTGATCACGTTTGTGAATTGAATTTTAATTCTATTAAACAGCGATTCTAATTAGCGAAAATAGAATTAAAATTCAATTCACAAACATGATCACAATGATTGGCGTTACTGCACATCGTATAGCAAACGGTACTTAACTATAGTGAATTTACCCTTTATTACCTTACCAATTAAAAAATTAAATGATACATGAAAATCGGAATAATTAATGTATTGTAATATTTACATACTAACTAGTTAACATTTCTGTTCACTGATATTTGTGGGTGGGGGTTAAAATAAAAACAGTAAAAAGATAAGCAATCAATAACAAAGAACAAGGCACACAAATTTCAAGTAACACGATACGTGCAAGTGAGAACGGAGTAACAAGTTACGAAGCTTTAAAAATAGGAATGAAGAGAAGATTTTGAAAATTAATTTATATGATTGAAGTGTAAACATATTTCACCATAATAACTCACAGAATTCCAGCTGTCGGTATTTTATTGCAAATTCAGTAAGATCGAGTTTACTATCTGTTTATGATAGATTGTACTAACAGAAAAGCCCAATAAACAGGTGACTGTTAATTGTTTTATGGTTGTGACCTCCAGAAATCCGACAGAACCACGTGGTACAGTCGGAGACAATTGCAGGGTAATCTTGAGTGCTGCGGTCTCCTGCCCCGATTAAACAGCATGCCGTCCCAATTAAGCGAAGTAAACACTGGCTATTTTCTCGATTGGGTTCTGTTTTTTAAGATTTGCTCAAAATAAATGGCTGCCCCGATTAACCGGTGGCCCAAATAACCGGAATCCACTGTATTTTTATTGTATAGTACAGCATGATATTCTAGCAACTTCAATGATTATTACATATTTCTTTTGAGTTTAGCAGAAAATTGGATTTAGTGGCCAGGTCCTACCCCATATAATCAGGATTTATCCATGTGTCTTATACACTTTTCCATCACTGAGGTTTTACTTTATAAGCAGAATTGTTTAAAAATTTGCACAAAACTGAATTACATTTATCCAAAACTCATTGGTTTAAATAGATGATAGATTTAGCCATGTGGGCTAAATCTATTATTTATTTAAACCAATTTGTGACTCAGTCTAGCAACTTTGGGTGGAGAAAGTATATTGAACATAATGGGGGGACAACATTAAAGATTACAACTTTTATTTAATTTTTTTTTTTATTTCACTTAAATAATCTTTATGATATTTAATATGAATTTATGTTATTTAAGTGAAATTTATGAATTTCACTTAAATAACCTTTTTGATATCTTGTAATATGAATTTATCTAATCTGGGCCTGTATTAATTGAATTATACAACGTTTACAGTAGCTTGTATTAAATAATACTTTTGATTAACATTCCAGAATGATATAGTAAAAGGTTATGAAGAACTTCAAAATTTCAACTATGAAACAGATTTATTTCTCAGTCAGGTATCAAACTGCTTTTCAGAAATTGAAGAACAACTGGAAGTTGTAAGGAAACAATTTGGAATAGAACCTCCAAACTATGAAGGTAATAATTTGGATCCTAGATGTACATCAGGAAAAACTTAAATAGTACAGGGTGGTACAAATATCTTATGATGCCAAACCTATTTTTTCCCCCTTTTATTATTTTTGTATACAAGTAGGTATGTAATATAATATAATATAATACAATACAAACAATGTAAAAGGGCATGTATAAATTTTGGTTATACAGTGGATTCCGGTTATTTGGGCCACCGGTTAATCAGGGCAGCCGTTTATTTGGAGAAAATCTTAAAAAACAGAACCCAATTGAGAAAATAACCAGGGTTTACTTCGCTTAATTGGGATAACATGCCGTTTAATCGGGGCAGGAGACTGCAGCACTGCAGATTACCCTACAATTGTCTCCGACGGTACCATGTGGAGGTCACAACCATAAAACAATAAAAATAATTAGCAGTCACCTGTTTATTGGGCTTTTCTGTTAGTGCAATCTATCATCGGATAGTAAAATCGATCTTATTGAATTTGCGATAATACTGACAGCTGGAATTCTGTGGGATGTTATGGCGAAATGTGTTTACACTTCCATGAAATCTACAATCATATAAAAAAATTAATTTTCATAATCTTCTCGTCATTCCTATTTTTAAAGCTTCGTAACTTGTTACTCCATTCTCATTTGTGCATGTCGTGTTACTTGCAATTTGTGTGTTCTTTGTTATTGATTGCTTATCTTTTTACTGTTTTAAATTTTAACCCCCACCCACAAATGTCAGTGAACAGGAACGTCAACTAGTTAGTATGTACATATTACAGTACATATTAATTATTCCGATTATCACGTATCATTTAATTTTTTAATTGGTAAAGTAATAAAGGGTAAATTTGTGCTTAATATATCTTTACTTTTATAGCCTGTGGATAATATTCCTCCTATTTTCGCTAATTAGAATCGCTGTTTAATAGAATTAAAATTCAATTCACAAACGTGACCACAATGACCGGTGCTTACTACACATTGTATGGTGAACGGTACTTTATTATGGTGAGTCCATCGTAACGTGATTTTATTGTACAGTGAACCAATTGTAAAGCGGGGGTCCATTGTATTTTTAACTATTTACGTGAAACTTTGGATAATTGGGGAAAGTGCTTAATCGGACCAAAATGCACTAGTCCCGATGTGTCCCAAATAACTGGAATCAACTGTATTTACAATAATGATATTTAATAACATCCATGGTTTTTTTTTAGACAATTTTTTTGATACATTTCTATATTCAGTTGGAATAGAAGAGACATCAGGACTTCTTAGGGCAAATTAAATGCTATTGTTAAATTTGTCAGTCCTTTACCTATCTGCCTAATCCAAAAAAACTTAATTTAGGAATTCTCCAGAAGGTATTGTAGTTGGCAAGTTCCCAAGCTTGCTGACACCAAACATACCCAAGGATATTGGAATGAATCAATCCCCCAACATAGTTAGTTAAGAACCAGTGGTAGGGAAATCTTAGGAGGCAGTGATCAAGAATGCAATGCAGGGCCATTCAGAAAGATATGGCATTCTGAAGTTGGTTTTGTTAAGGGATAATTGTGTTTAACTAACTAATGGGCTATTTTGACATAGTTATTTATTATTTAGTAGTTGTAATAGTAATGGCAAATGATGCAAGAAAGCAAGCTTATATAGCATCAGCCAAAAAAAAAAAAAATCTGTTCATGCATCCATGCCCTACAAGAATTTTTCTAGTTTCCCCTTGAATTTATTCAACCCATCCATTTTCACAAAAACAGATGGAAGCCTGTTATATCAATCAACCACCCTCTGGCTGAAAGCCAACTTCCGTCTATCCTGCAACCATCCGTTCTCAACGTGAATTTATGCCCCCTGGTGTGTAGTCTCAGCAAGTGGAAGAAAACCACTAACATTCAGCTTACTTGATCCATTCAAGGCTTTAAACACCTCAATTAGGCAGCATGTCTGCACTGCTCAGAGAATTTCATGTCTGACTGCACAATTTCCTATAGATCTTTTTAATTCACCACTAACCTGAGTGTAGTACCACACAGTTGATAAGTTACTCTGGGATTACTGCTATCCATGTGCAGTACCTTGCACTTGTCAATGTTAAACTTCAACTGCCATTTCTCAGCCCATCAACTCAATTTTCCTAGAACTTGTTGCAGTAGCTCACCCTGATGACTGTCGTTAACCACCTTGCCAACCTTTGTATCATCTGCAGACTTAGACGTTAAGCCTGATATACCATCATCAATATCATTGGTAAATATTGAAAACAACAATGGACCCAGCACTGAGCCCAGAGAACTTCACTAATAACATTAGCCCATGAAGAGCGATGCCCATTGATAACCACTCTGTCTTCCACTTAACCATCCCTTTATACATAGCAGTAATTTGCCCTTAATGCCGCATTGCTCCAGTTTGTATAGCAGTCTTTTATGTGCAACAGTATCAAGGCTTCCTGAAATCCAAGTATATAATGTAAAAATTATTTTTTGCATCCAGTTCCTTAGTCACTGCATCATAGTAACCTGTCAGATTAGTTAGACAAGACCGCCCCTTGGCAAATCCATGCTGTGATTGCAGTAAAATTGCATGTCTGTTCAAATGGTCCTGCATTACTTCTTTAAGCAGTGATTCCATTATTTTCCTTGAACTGATGTTAAGCTAACAAGTCTGTAATTACTCATGCACCTTTTAAACCCCTTTATGAATTGGGGATATATTCACACTTCCCAGTCCGTAGGGATCTCCCTTCAATCCAAGGATGCTCTCATAATTATGGCTAAGGGTTGACTACCTCCTTTGCTGCCTCTCTTAATATAATTGGATAGATTCCATCCGCCCTAGGTGCCTTTTTATGTCCATCCTCAACAATTTCTCCTCCACTTTCCTTTCAGTTATCACAAAGTCATTTAGCTCCTCGTTAGAGTTTGATAAACTTCTTGCATCCCCTTCCCTAAACAATTCCTTGTGTGTGAATGTAGAAGCAAAATACCTATTCAATTTGTCTGCAACCTGATCAGGGTCATCAATGGTTATCTCATAGACATTAAGTGGCCCAATGTGATTCAACCCCTTCCTTCTACTGTTAATATAAGCATAGAAGTCTTTGCTGTTTTTCTTTGAATTCTTTTCCAGAGAGTTCTCATAATCTGCCTTAGCTTCCCTAACCTCTTTTGTGACTTGATTGCAGACTAATATATATCTGCCATAGTCTTCTGTATCACCTGATAATTTATATGCATCTCATGCACTTTTCTTCTCTGCCATACTCAAATTCTACATCCCTTATAGAAGAGTGAGACCACATCTCTGAAATCCCAACAATGTCTGCATTTGATCCCTTGACCAGCACTTCAAATTCATCAAATTTGTATACTATACTACTAGCATTGGTGTGCATGCAAGTATAGGTGTACCTGTTGTTACTCTTAACAACAGGTGCACCTTAACATCAGTGCATAACACAGCCCATGTATTTGCTTGTTTCATGATGATTCCCAGCAGTTTTTGAAATCCCCAGCACCTTGCTTTCAAGGCTACTGCTCATTTTAATAGAACCCACCTATCACTGCCTCAATAGCATCAACAAATATTCTTGCACCCCTTCTATTCAAACGTATCCCATCCCCATAAAAACCATTTCTCCTATTGACAAACATAGACCATGCTGGGAGAAATTCTAACCCATATATTCCTTCCTATTGTGTCTGGGCAGAATTGCAGACACTTTCAAATTCAATCCTAACTTGTGACTTTTTGCTAACATTGCTCTATACTTGTTAAGTAAGTCCATACGTGTAAAACAATATTGCCTTTTGCCCCTTAAAAGATGATATCTGCTCTACAATTTCACCTACTTTTGCCCCTGGCAGACATACCCTGGTCCTATTCCACCTATCCTTCCCACTTCTTGCACAACATTTTTCTCGTTTCCCAGACAATAGATCACTGACAAAACTGGCTCCTCTGGGACCAGCACATTCTGCCTTGAAGATTACCACTGGTTGTCTGATACACAAGTGTGAGATCTGGCATTTGAGGACATCTCTCATAATTGTCTATCAGAATGCTGAGTTTGCACCTAATTTCACCTAGCACATGCAAAGACATTCCACTTGGCTGGATCATGTCCTGTTCCAGAAAGGTGGGCAAACTTTTCAGAAGTTGCATATTTCTTTTAGGCTGTGATGCATTGCAGAATCACCCTCTTTGGGTTCTCCTGAGCCAAGGCACTTCCACTACTGCTAGCAGAAAAATAACTACTGTTACTTTTCTGCTCATAAGCTGGATATAGGGAACAATTTTGACATAGTTTATTTGGATTTTAGCATGGTATTCGACTCAGTCCCTCATAAGAAGTTACTGCATAAGCTGGAGTATGTTGGGATTACTTGAAAGATTCTAAGCTAGATTGCAAGGTGGCTGTAAGGCAGAAGGCAGTCTGTGATTAATGGATAGTCTTCAGATTGCTATAACATCAGAAGTGGGATCTCTCAAGGATCACTTCTTGGACTACTGTTGTTTCTGAATTTCATTAACAACATCAACGAAGGGATAAAGGGTGTGATATCAAAATTTGAAGAGGATGTAAAGATTAGGAGATCCATTAATTATCAGTGCTAAGCAGTGCTCCTTTAGTATGACTTGAACAGGCTTCAAGAATGGTCAGAAAACTGGCAGCTATGTTTTAATGCAGCAAAATGCAAGGGCTTACATTTGGGAAATAGCAATCCCAAAATAAATTATACATTTGGTGGGGTCGAATTAAAAACAGTAGAGGAAGAAAGGGATCTAGAAGTTATGATTTGGGCAGATATTAAATTTTCTGATAAGTGTAAACAGACAGCAGGAAAGCTCGTGGTGTCTTATCAGTGATTTATCTAACAATATCCTATAGAGACAGTGAAGTCATAATTCCACCGTACGAGGCAATTGTAAGACCATATTTGGAATACTGTGCCCAAGTATGGAGATCTCATCTGAAAAAAGACATCGAGCTTTCTTGAAAGGATCCAAAGACAGGCAACTCTCGTGGTGAGATCAGCAAAGGGACAACTGTAAGAGGAAAGACTGATTATAGGGCTACAGAGTTTGGCAACCAGGCACTGTAGAGGTGACCTGATTGAGGTTTATAAGGCTTTGGGTTAATAAAATGAATGAAGGTGGAATTTTCACTGTTATGTGGAATTCCAGAACTAGGGTTCATAAATTCAAGTTACAGGGGAAGAGGTTTAGACTAATTTGCAGGAAGTTTTCTTTTAGCCAGTAAGCTGTTGATTGCTGGAACAAGTTGCCGCCTTTGCAGGTATTTGAGGCTGACAGTTTGAAGAAATTCAGTGGTATACTGGAATAGTCACTTGCATGACGAGAGAAGCACATAATTTGTATTTTATCTACTTTTTTTTCCTTTTTTTTTTTTTTTTTTTTTTTGAAAGGCTCTGTGAATGGTTAATAAAAGGAATGAAGTTGGAGTTTTCACTCTAATGAGGAAGTCCAGAACTAGGGGCCATAAATTCATATTACAGAGGAAGAGGTTCTGAATTAAGGATTCAGAAAAAGCCTGTGGCTTCTTTGCACTATGTGTTAATATTAAATAAAAACAAGGTCTGATATGGAAGTTGGACACATTTGCATAAATGTAGGATTGAACTAGGTAGAATAGTATCATTCTGTGTTGCTTTTATCCCATTCAGCTATATAAGATTTATTAATTCAGAATTTAAATTAAATTTACACAAAGCCTGGATGTTACAACAACTTCTTTGCTACATTATTCAGAAATTAAAATAGTATTAATATTGGGAGTGGAAAAATGATGCAAGGAAGTAAGCTTATATAGCATCAACCATTAAAAAATTATCAATTATTTCTTTTAAATTACATTGTTTGCCTATCCCTTCCTAAGAATTTGTTCAGTCCTCTTTTAAATTTATTCAAACTACCCAATTCCATAACATCAGGTGGAAGCTATTCCAACAATTAATCAGTTGTTGACTGGAAGCAAATTTTTGAACATAAGTATTACCAGAGGCAAATGATTCAAACAAAGAAGCTTATACAACAACAGAAAAAAAAAAAAAAAAGCCCATTACCCAATTTAAATTGATGCCCCCTTATGTGTGTGGTCCAAGAAACAGTAAGGATTCCATCTGCATTTAGTTTACTTGATCCATTTAAAGCCTTAAACACTAGTTTCCTGATGCAGCAATTTGTAGAACTGAAGATTTCGAAAACCGTTTTGTGTTTCTGACTAATATTGTTGCTCTTCTCTACACCTGTTTCAACAGACCTATTCTAAAATGAGGCTTCCACACCTGTATGCAGTACTCTAGATATCCCAACCATTTCTTTATGTATCGGGATAATCACTTCTTGTGCATGCTGACAAAATTCCTGTATATCATTGACAGAATCCTATGCTGTGTCCTAGCAGCCTATCTGTGTTACTCAGAAATCAGGCTGTACATTTACTCCTAGGTATTTTTCATTCACTACCACCTTGAGTGAGATATCACCTAATTGTCACATTATTCTGGGATTACTGTACTGCTACCCGTATGCAGTACCTTGCTTTTATCAATGTTATTTATTTATGATTAATGAGATCAGCCTTTATCAATTTAAATTTGTCACCTTGTGTGTATCATCCGAGAATTGATAAGGAATGCATCAGCCATCTTCTCAATTTATATTTAAGCCTTAAACACTTTAATCAAGTGTCCTTGCAGCAGATGCATAATTGTTTACGGTGAAGTTAAAGTAACTACATTATGTTTAAAATAATAGATAATGTTACATGACTTGGATTAAAAATTACTACACAAATAAATATAAAAATGCTATCACCTGTGTGAGCAGGAAGCAGTGTTCTCTGTTGTTATTATTTGCTGTGGAAAAGCAACATAAATACGCCAACTTGCTCCCCACAGTTCACAAGTATTTTTACATTTATTTGTGTAATGTTTTTAACCCAAATCACATGACATGTATTCTTTTAAATAGGGTTAAAACTACTACAAAAATAAATGTAAAAGTGCTCATTGATAGATTCAAGAAGCACTGTTTTTATTATTCAATATGGAAAGACACAGGAAAGACAGCAGTAAACACATCTATATGCTCCCCACAAGTCAAAAATATTTTTAGTTTTATTTGTATAGTATTTCTGACTGAAATCACTTAACATTTCTAATGTATACTGTGATAAAGTGCCTGTATATCTAAAAATAAAACTTCTTTCATACCACATGTGCTTCCTTTCTTCTTTTGTAATTTAGCATCATTTAAACTTGATAAACATGGGCTTGAAAATTTTCTTTTCAGTTTAAGAGCATCTTCCACATGCTTTAGCATTTTTTAATACCAAATTCAGATGATCTTTTTCATAGTGACTTTATAGGTGAGTTCTGAACTGATTTTGCTAATGTGCATTGCTCTTCGTGTTTAGATCCCTTAGTTCACTTTTGTCCAAAACTGAGCTTGTGGAAAACAGAAATTCTTATTTCAGTATTATTGTCTATTTTGATAGTTGATGTTTCGCAAAATCCTCTGTAATGTCTTTCATGGTTTTTCCAGGTAGTGTTCTTTCACGAGTTGATACGCTCTACAACTCATTCCTAAATAGTGTACAAACTTTTATCAGCAATATGAAATAAAGTTACATAAGACAAAAGTGAACAAGAGAAACAGTTAATAATTGAATACAAATGAGAAACAGATAATGTTAGGGGTCAGTATATCAATACGTTGATTTCTTTTGGCTCCTATTTTATTTTGTTTGTGGAATACATAAAAAATTACTTATATGGTTTCAAAGCTACTTACAGAGGATGATTATAGTTTTTTTCAGCTTTACAGATTTTTTTTTTGCAGATTTAAAAAAAAAATTGCAATTTGTCAAAACTATAGACCCCTTTAAGAAATAGTTTTTGCCCTGGGGTATGTTTTTAATACAAAAAAAAATTAGTTTAAAAAAGTGACTAGGTAATGCGAGTATTATCTCTCACTAATTGTAGTGAGCACTGTGTGTACTAGAAGGATGCTACCAAAGGATAAAGCTCTGTTAATTAAACTTTGTCACAAAAATACTAATATTGTTGCTGATATATACAGTTCTGACAATATTTCAACAAAGAAATGTAAAAAAAATTGCCTTGTTCCAGGACTTTTGAATATTGTTATATGATTAGAAGTGAAGCGACCATCTTGAAGATATCCTCTTCACTTCTAAGAAAGAAAGAGGAAAGGGGGAAAAATATTAGAGGTCACAAGAAACATGGACAACCTGTACATCAGTGTATTGACTTCTTTTGGTACCTGTTTTATTTTATTGCATAATATGTAATTTATTTTGGCTAAGAAGTGGCAATCCATCAACTGCGCAGCAGGGGATTCTGAGAATCAAAACATGCAAAGTCGGGTAAGATATCTGCAACAGATAAACATCCCACATGTTGGAATGACAAGACTGTCAAAATTATTGATAACTCATTTCTGGTGATAATAGACAAGGTTGCTCAAGATAAACTTTGATTATTGACCATCCTAACTGTTCTATAGTGAATTCTTGCATCTCAGTAGAAATGAATTAGATGGTGATGGTGCTGTTTTTGAAAGAAATGTATTGCACCTGTATTTCCACACTTTTTTTAATTTAACATAAGCTGAATCCTCTCAACTGATCTGCTATACTGTTTCTAGCCCCCCTCCCCCAATTCAGGCAATGGTGAAGCCAACATGTGCAATTAATTTCAGCTGGTGATATGAGCAGATGTCTTTGTTTTAATAGGATGTTAATGGTGTAGTGTTTTCAGTCTGTAGTTATCCTTTGTTAAGTAGTTACCCTTTGTTAATTTAAATTTGTCTCTTTGTGTATGTTTTCTGAAAAAGAGAAAATAGACTCATCAGTGCTTAGTTTAGCTACTCCTCAAGAGTATGGGATAGTCTCTGTGGAGCAAGTTTCTTCTGAGAATTTTTAAAAATGAAACTTTGTAAATAACCATATTTACTGGACTATAAGATACCCAGATTTTAGAAGGAGAATTTTGGAAAAAAATATTTTATTGCACATATTTGAAGTACAAATTCACAATTAAAGGTATCCTTTTCTTAGTTGGATCCTTCACCTGCTCTATTTCATGTTCTTTGGCATAATTTAATGCCTTCAATTTGAAGCCAACAGTGTACAGAAACCTCTTCTGCCTTGTGCCCATTTCATGGACTAAAATTTTTAATAAATTAACTCATTGATTTATAGAGGGGATTGCTGATCCTTGATCAGATGATTACTGACACCACTAATTCTTACTAATTGTGCTGCTTATTATTGTTCATGTAGATCTAAGCTGGAACTGGACAAATGATGTGATAGGTGTTGCAATCAGTGTCTCATATATTACTATCTTTCTCTGGATCCTTTCCAGAAAAAAGTTTTTTGTTTTTGTTTTTTGTTGTAAGAAGTATTTTTCTTTCCATTGGAAATAAAGGATGGTTCTAATGAGGTGTGTAAGACTTCACTTTGGTATGCTAAGCAGTAACAAAGGATGGCCAACCATTTCCTGCAGTGTGTCATATAGCACATTGAGTATGTGGCATGCAACACGTATTCATATAGCACAGTGGTTCCCAAACTACTGAGATCTATGGATCCCTTCAAAAATGAAAAAAGGTTTGCGGAGTGTGTGTGTGTGTGTGTGTGTGTGTGTGTGTGTGTGTGTGTGTGTGTGTGTGTGTGTGTGTGTGTGTGTGTGTGTGTGTGTGTGTGTGTGTGTGTGTTGAACACTGGGTTTTCTGAAACAAAAATTCAAAGTTTTATGTTTAAAACAACTCAACTTTATTCTTATTTTTACATAAATATATAATAACTTTATTAATCATCAATTTGCCATTCATACAAGAATAATTTTACCAGTTCTAGAGGGTTGTTTCGCAGACCCCCCCCTCCCGGAACTGGTCTACTAATCCCCAGGGGCCTGCGGACCCCAGTTTGGGAACCGCTGATATAGCACATTGAATACATGTTGCATGCCACTTATAGGCATATCTATAAGTTGCTGGAATCAGTATCTCCCTTCCCTCCACTACTGATCCACACTATCAAATGTTTTTGTAACTACATATAAGAATACACTAAGTTTAGTGTTTATTATTTTTGGCATTCAGTTCCTTTGTGACCACATCATAGTATCCAATCAAATTGGTCAGACACGACCTCCCTTTAACAAACCCATGCTGTGTGCTTCCAGTCCATGGGGGCCTCCCCGGAGTCCAAGGAAGCTGACATAATTATGAATAAGGGTTTGCTTACTTCCTTTGCTGCCTCCTTTAATATAACTGGACAGATTCTATCCACCCCAGGTGCCTTTTTTATGTTTAACTTCAACAATTTCTCCTCCACTTTACTCTCAGTTATTACAAAATCACTTAGCTCCCTGTTAGCGTTTGATAAACTTCTGGCACTCCCCTCATTGAATAACTCCTCATGTGTGAATGTAGATGCAAAATACTCATTCAGTTTATCAGCTACTGAGCATGATCATCAATAGTCAATCCATCTGTGTTAATTGGTCCAATCTGATTCATCCCTTTCCTTCTAGAGTTTACATAAGTAAAGAACTGTTTGCTGTTTTTCTTTGCATCCTTTGCCAAAGATTTCTCGTAATCTGCTTTCGCCTGCCTAACCTCCTTATAAGGTATATTAAAACAGTACTCTGGATATTCTTTATTTATCCCTTTTTAGGATCATGTAGCATTCTTTATAGAATATAAGACATAACAGTAGTTTAAAAACTTGAGGAACATAATTTTTTTTTTAATGCTGATTTCTGAACTCTGCACATGCAAAACAATACAGAAAAAATACTGTATCATCAAAGAAACAAAAAAATTGAAAATTTATTGACTAGTGTAATATATTTAATTTAAAAAAAATAATAAAGTGGAATGAGATCAAAAGATCATCAGGCTCTCAAGCCCATTTTCACCATTATAAACTGGCTTCCATCCATTTAGGGATGATGCTTTCCAGTTCCTTGCATTGATCTGGAGACTGTCATCTTGTGAACCCATGTTCATGTGACTAGCTGCTGCTTTGGAGGGAAATTTTATATAATAGCAAGGGTGGTGTTTCAAATAAATTGTTGCTCTCTGTAAAACAGAAATATCCTATAGTATACCTCTGTGACAATAATGCATTCCATACAAAAACTAGATATTTTTGGAACCTCTGTGTTACATATTATAGAGAATATTTCTACCTTGCATAATTAAAATTTAATTCATAGTATTTAGCAGTTATACTCACATCAACCAAAACAGGAATTGTTATTCAGTTAAAATCAACCCCAGGGGCTCACATCTGGTGAGTATGGGTTTTGCACACCCAGGGCCCTGAGCTGGATATCATCATTCTCCTTTTTTTTTTTTTTTTGTGATTCCCTTTTACTTTTCTCTCTCTCTCTCTTAGGGTAACTGGGGAATTTTTTTTTTTTTTTGGCTGGTGCAGCTTAAGCCTCAGGCTTCCTTGCACCATATAGCTTATAATAATAATAATAACATGGATATTAATAGTAGTTATGTTTGTAGGAGGAGGTTATTATAAAGAAGACTTGTCACTTTGTGAACAAGATAATTGATAAATAGATACCCCATCTGAAATGCCGACTTTATACACAAATCAAATAATATATAATAATTTGGGTGTGTATTTTACAGATCATTACTTATTTCATCTGAATTTTAATAGAGACATTTCTTGTGTTGATAAATTAAAAAAAAAAAAAAAATAGCCTAGTTGTTTTTCGAGATAAATGATGTTCCTCTCACAGAGATAAAAGGAATTTTTAAAATAACTGCAGTTAACAAAACCTTTCCATTTTAGTTTAATTTACATATTTAAGAAAATCAACTTAAAATTCAGTAACAATTCAATGAAATTTAATTCACTTCACTTTAATTTGTCTTCTTATCTGTAATATAAGAAAAATAAAATTTATTTTTATTCAGTAACAATTCAATGAAATTTAATTCACTTCACTTTAATTTGTCTTCTTATCTGTAATATAAGAAAAATAAAATTTATTTTTAGAAACAGAAAATCTACTGGAAAGTGAACTTTCAGAAGGTAAAAATTTGGAGAAGCTGTCGCACTGCCAAAAAGAATGGTATCCTTTAAAATGATTTATTTTCATTCACTCATAAATGTTTAAATTCACTCATAGATATGTTTTTCATGTGAGCTGAAATAGTTTTGAAAATTTAAGAGGAATCACACCTTTTAACCTTAGTCTTTTGATGTGGAATTCTAGAACATTCCTTATGGTGATAATGATGAAAATTACTGTAAGTCATTAGTTAAAACCTCTAAATTACTGTAAGTAATTAGTTAAAGCCATTCTATATTCTGACTCTTTATTAGCTTATTAAATTCAGGTTTTAAAAGTTTAAAAAATTGTCATGGTTCAGAGCAAGGTTTGGTGTGCTATAAAATTAAGAAAAGCTCTGTTCAGTTCAAAGGTAATCGCTCTTTTGTTTTTCTTTGAATATACTCAGTGACCCAAAGTAGTCAGACATCCCACCATGAATATAATGTACTCAGTGAGTCTCCTGCATGTATCAAATGTATACATATTGGCTCAGACCATTATGCACATGACAGACATACCAATATAAATCTAGTGGGTCTGCTTGTCTAGCAATAATATGTTAGAATCCAGTTTGGATCCTGGATCAGAACTTACCAATTTTCAATGTGGGTGGTAATAATTAGATGCCGCTTTAGTAACTGTGACTCATCTGAACCTTCCATAATCCAGTGTGGTGGATGCTACGAGTACTTAAAGATAGAAGACCATAGTTAATATTTCGATGAAAAAAAAGGCTTATGGCACTACTACAGAACCAGAAACCATCAGTATCGGCATGACATTGCTCCATGTCTTACAGCAAAGATTGTATATGGACTGGTTTGTATATGATGATATCAAAGTTGGACTGGTGAGCTTAGATCATGGACTGCACCCCCATTGAACATGTGTGAGATTTGAGCACAGCCTTATTCTAAAGTGACTCGAGCAGCTGCTTTTCAGGAAGAATGGAGGAAGATTTCAGCTAGCACCTACCAAAGTTAGAAAGTATGTGAAGGAGAGTTGATGCTGTCATACAGGCCAGTGATGTCCTGCTGTTTATTAAGTTTTTGAATCAAAAGTCCTTTTTTTTTTTTTGCAAATATGTGAATGTGTGCATGTATGTTCAATTGCTTTTGGTCATACAATGTATGTAAAATTATATAAAGTATATTGCTTCTTAACTCTAAAAGCATGACTCAAGTGACACAAATATGAGAACCACTGACCTAGAATAATTTCAGCAGAACATTATCATTTATTAATCAATTTCTGGAAATTTCTTCAATAGTCTCAGCTGTAGTACTATGTTTAAATCATCATTAATCATAAATTGGAAGGCCCTCTGACTGACAAATGTGGACAGAATATTGGACATAATTGTTGGTCAAAGGTTGTCTCCCTGTGAGTGGTGTTATTAATCCTAGTTATATTAAGTACTTTGTTTAAAGTAAGTTTTTCCTAAGATGTGTAGATATATATTTAGTGAAAAAAATGGGAGAATTGGCTTTCAGTTTGGAACTAGAAAAGTTTTGTAAATTTTTTAACTTGGGTGAAAAGTATCTGTTGTTTAGAAATTGGTGGAGACATTACAGAGATGATAAATGTTGACTTCAACAAATCATGAATTAACTTTAAAAAAAGAAACAATATTTACTTTTCATTCCTTCTTAATGCTTTATTGATAATTTATTTTATAGTTAATTTACATTTTCTCTATATTCATTTTAAAATATTCTGTGAAATTGTCATTTTATCAGTTTATATTTATTTGCTATGTTTGAAACTTGACATTCATAATAGTGACTCCAAACATGAAAAGCAATTGCCAGTGCCTTTCACAAGGACACCAAATATTGAAGATTATGGTTTACCCCATAAAAGTATCTTCACGTGCAAATCTGATATGTCCTCTGCTTTAAAGTCAGTTCTGGATAGAGGTATGCGGTATCAGAGGTACGTTCTTGTTTTCATTTTTGATTTTAAACCTCTCTCATCCTTCTCTTTACACAGTGTTTCAAAAGTGCTTGTCAATAGTTTAAAGGTAAACTGTACAGACTATAATATGCAAAAAAAGTCTAGTAAACATTGGTCCTTAAGTTAATCGTTTTCAAGATATTGCACATTCTATTTGGGATCCACCACTGACAAGGTGAATTGTACAGAGTTGGAATCCACCACTGACTTTTTTTTGTTTAGGTTAGGTTATGCTCATTCTCTCTCTTTCCTCTCTCTCTCAGTGCTCTGAGACATAGTAGGCATATTAGTACGTGTCAAAAGATAGTCAACGTGAAAAGAGGTTACAGCAACGAAGAGTATGTAGACATGCACTTCATGTATGGTAAAGCCAACGGCAGTGCACTCGAGGCTGCATGTTTGTACCAAGAAGCATTTTCTCGCCGAAGGCAGCCCAACAGGTGCACATTTATCAGAATACATCAATGCCTAAGAAAACATTGGCACTATGCACATGGAGCATGAGCTGGTAGTGCCCAGAAGCATAATACCTGATGTTGAAGAAAGGGTGTTAGAAAGAATAGAACAAAATCCAGGAATTTCGACAATGAGCGTTGCTCTGCAAGAGCGTGTACTAAGCCATAGCAGTGTGTGGCAAATTTTACATTGCCAATTACTGTACTCCTACCATATCCAGCATGTACAAGGTCTCAGCAATACAGACTACCCTCCCAGAGTGAACTTCTGCTGGTGGATGCAACAACAGTGAGTCCTGAATCCCCAATTTTAAAACAACATTTTGTTCACTGACGAAGGGTTTACTCGTGATGGTATTTTTAATTTTCATAACTGTCACATTTGGTCCGATGAAAATCCTAATGCAATTCACAAGTCACGACATCAGCAACGTCTCTCATTGAATGTCTGGGCAGGACTACTAGGAGATGGTCTAATTGGACTACACTTTTTTTTTTTTTTTCTTTTTTTTTTTTTTTTTTCTTTTTTTTTTTTTTATGTGAACCCCAAACACGAAAGGTATTAGAACCTATAGTACTTAGAACCATGCTTGGGTTGGAGGTTGAAAAGACATTTGTTGACATTGGACTTGAACTTCTGTAGATTGTAATTTTCAGGAAATACGTATGAAGGAAGGTTGTTCCAGAAAACGGCAGTTGAATGAATAAATGAGGAAGATGAAAAGTTGGTTCTGTGGGTTTGAAGTTGGACAGTAAATGGATGTTGGCTGGTGGCGGCACGTGTTCGGACTGTTTTGAAAGAGAGAGCGGGAATTATAGAAGCCAATTCAGAAGAACAGTGCCCATGGAAGTATCTGTAGAAGAGGCATGCAGCAGAAACAGTACGTCTATGAGAAAGCGAGTGGAAAGACTCTGTTAGAGATGGATCATTAATTAACCTAACTGCCCTCTTCTGAATGGAATCAAGAAGCCTGAGAGAGGTTTTGGGGGCACCACCCCAGATGTGGGAACAATATTCCATGGCAGCGCGGATTTGCAATTTATACAGAGTGAGCAGCTGTTTGGAAGAAAAGTAACGCCGAGAGGAAAAGAGAAAACCAAGTTTTTTAGATGCAGAGGAAGCAATATTTGTAATGTGCTTGTGCCAAGAGAGATTAGAAGTCAGGGTAATCCCCAAAAGAGATGTATCATTTTGCCTAGAAATCGGAGTGTCCCTAAAGATAAGCATAGGAGCAGAAGAATCCTTTTTGCGAGATATAAGACAAGACTGAGTTTTAGAAGGGCTGAAATCAACTAAGTTGTCTTTGCCCCACTGGAGAATTACCTGAAGATCGGCATTTAAGGACTTGGTGGCAGATTTTCGAGAAGTTGAAGCTGATTGAGCAGGACAAGGTTTCTCAAAATGGAAAGTGGAATGCAATGTGCTATCATCGGTAAAACTATGGATAGGATTGCCAGTGAATAGAAGAAGGTCATTAATATACAAGAGGAAAAGAGTAGGAGAAAGAACTGAACCTTGGGGGACACCGCCATTAGTGGAGAAGTTAGAAGACAGAGAGCCATCTACCATCACCCTCAGTGAGCGATCAGAGAGAAAACTGGATAACCAATTACTAAAAACAGTTGGCAAACCATAAGATGGAAGCTTGTTTAGAAGACCTTTATGCCAAACACGATCAAAACACTTTGAGATGTCAAGAGCAACTACTTGGGTTTCACCGAACTTTTCCATTGAATTAGTCCATAAATGGGTAACATAAGCCAGAATATCACCAGTGGATCGACACTGACAGAATCCATACTGGCGAATGTTGATCAGACAGAAGGTTTCTAGGTAGTTTAAGAGTTGGCGGTTAATTGATTTTTCCATTATTTAGAAAGAGTAGAAGTAATTTCAATAGGACGATAATTGGATGGGAGGGATTTGTCACCCTTTTTAGGAACTGGCTGCATATGAGCAAATTTCCAAGCAGAAGGAAAAACAACTTTGGAATAAGAAAGTGAAAAAAGGCGGCAAAGAATAGGAGTAAGTTCAGGAGCACAGGTTTTGAGAACAAGTGGAGAAATACCATCAGTACCTGGAGCTTTGTTAGCATCAAGATTCATCAAAATCCTTCTGATATCCTTTTGACGGAAGACCACAGGAGGCATTGAATGGAGTGTGCTGGGAATGGTGGGAGGTGTTTTACCAAGATCATTAATACATGAGCTGGAAGAAAAATGGGATGCTTTATCTTTGGCTGAAGTGACAACAGAACCATCTGGTTTGGACAGAGGTGGGAGCAGATATGGGAAAAATTTGCGGCCAATAGCTTTGGCAAGAGACCAGAATGCTCGGCTACCATTAGGGCAACAAGAAAGTTTTCTACTCTTAGCCTGTTCAAACTCTAGTTTCGACTGATTAATAACTGCTTTACAATTGTTGCGAGCTTTGGTGTAGGCAGAAAATGAAACTGAAGAATTAGAAACAAGCCAATTACGATATGCAACATTCTTCTCTTGAACAGCCTTAGCACATTTATTGGAAAACCAAGATTTAGATAAAGGACAAGATTTTAAAGTGGAGTGTGGGATAAAGGATTCCATTCCTACAAGAATAATTTCACTGACACGATCTGAGCAAATGTTGACATCAGAAGTTTTGAAACAGTAATCCGACCAAGGAAAAGAAGAAAAGAAGTCTCGCAGGTCATCCCATTTTGCATTCTTGTAATGCCAAACAACACGAGGTTGAGAATAGCCATGAGATAAAGGTTCCATTGGAGAAGAGACAATCACCAAGTTGTGATCTGAAGTGCCTAAAGGACCTCTCACTTCGACCATGTACTTAGAAGGGTTGTTTCTGAGAAAAAGATCAAGCGTATTAGCTGTATGATTAGGATTGTCTGGTATTCTTGTAGGTAAATGAACAATCTGTGCTAGGTCATTAGTAATTGCAAAAGCCTCTGCATCTCGACCTGCTGGGTCGGTGTGACTAGAAAACGGAAGCCAGCTGGAGTTGTGAACATTAAAATTACCTCACTGTTAGGAAAGTTGGACTGGAGAAAGTCAAGTTGCAAAGAGAGGAAGTCAAAGAGCTCTAAGTGATTAGTGGAGTTGGGAGAACGGTAGAGACAACAGATGAATTTGATACAATGAGGTAGAGAGATTTTAAGCCAGAGAAGATCAAAGAGAGGAGATTCCAAATTGCCAAGTCTCTGACAGGGAATATCAGAACGGACATATGCACAAGTGTACCACCTTTGAGGCAAAAGGAATCATACAGCGAATAATTTGGGCATCTGAGATGAGCAGTAGTTGAATCAACCGATAACTGAGATTCTGTCAGAAAAAGTACATGGGGTTTAGCAAAGTGGGTGGGACATGCTGTATGAAGTAATGAAATTTTTGGATATGGTGTACGCGTGGTAAGAATATACCCAGATCCTTGACATAATGTGGCCTCGACAATGCTCCCCGCATACACACTACTCAGACTCCCTCCAGTCACTAGCTGATCCGGAAGCCTCCTAGAGAGTTACCAATAGGTTCGGTCCGGTGTACTAACTAGCAGCCAGCCTGCGAACACCATTTTAGAGCTATACCCTCGAAATGTAAAGAATATTGGATCTCGCCACGACGTTCGTCATAACCTCAAAAGTCATCAATCATACTGCATGATGGAAGAGATAGGGAAGGGTTGACCGGAACTTAGCTCTAGAGACTATACATGGGTTGCACCACTTCAAGCCTCCAATAAGCAAAGTGGTGGTATTTCACCGGTTGATGAGAGTCATCTACCACCTAGTACTGCCTGGTAACGTAGAGGGACGGCATTCCTCCATGTGGTGTGGGTGCCACACCTCGACCCCTGCTTACGTTGGTTCACACCTGGAAGGTCAGCCACCATGTACTTGTGCATGAAAGTTATACCCAGGATTACTAACAGTCCCACCATCGTGAAGGTGCAAGCAGAGGATTTGGCTGTCACAGACCATCCGGACTTCGCCGAAATTGGGTCCACTTGACTTGAGTGTCACCCGAATATCAGTTCCATCAGCGTTTTAGACTCCCAGGTAGCAAGTACAGCTTGTCTGGCATATCTGAGAGAATGTCTGTGACAACCTCAAGGACACTTTCTGCCAAACAGGCTATCTGGAGAGCTGTACCTTCAGTTCCTGCAGAATGTTCTTCCAGACCTCCTTAATGATGATAATGTTCCACATCAGCAATGCCAGAACATGTGGTTTGTGCATGATGGTGCACCGCCACATTTTGCTCGAGTTATGACTTGGTATCGGACTAGAAGGTATGGTCAACGGTGGATAGGTAGAGATGGGCCTGTAATGTGCCCTCGCAGATCACCAAACTTAAATCCTGTGGATTTTTGTATCTAGGTTTATGTAAAAAAGCTTGGTGTACACTGCTGACATTAACACAGTTGAGGAATTGCAGCATTGGGTTGAAGGAGCCTTTTAGCAAATCAGAAATGACCCAGGAATGCCTGAGAGGATTTGCGACACAATGCAGAGCAGATTACAAAGCTGCATACAGATGCAAGGACATTATTTTGAACACCTTTTGTAACATGTGTAAAATCCTGGGGTATTGAAACCAAAAATTAAAAATTTATTTTCTTATGTTTAATAAAACCGCCCTTAGCAAAAGGATTCACAGCTTCTTGCTTAGTCCATATGGCTAATTGACAGTGCAAAATTGTATTAATTTTGGATAAATGTTCTTGTTCATTCTGATGATGAATTGTTTCGGAGGACATTTTGTTTTCTTCTTATCACTAATTACATTCCTTTAATGTAGCTGATAGATCAAATCATTGTAAAAAATACGAAGTCTTAGTGCAGAAATGCATTCAACTACATTGTTGTGTCTGCCAAATTTTCTATTTTTCTCTGGAATACAAATAGTGCCTTTTACAAAACGTTTGCTCTTCTTTAAGACTTCAGTGCTCCCATAGTCAGTGGTGGATCTTAGCAGAAAATGTGCATTATCTTGAAAACGGTTCATTTGCGGCCCAATGTTCACTGGGACTTTTTTTGCTTATTTTAGTTTGTACTTTTCACCTTTAAATTATTGACCATCATTTTTGAAACACCCTGTTTATGCCCTTAATAATTACAAAGCTTTAAATAATAATTTAAAAAATAATTACAAACCTTTTACAAAGCTTTAAAAAATAATCTAAACATTAGTAAACATTGTGGTGTTGGTAATCATCAGTCTCATAACATTATTGCTGCTGAAAAAAAATGTGGTGGTCGGAGTGAAGAAGTTAAAGGAAATGCTTATGTATGCAAACACTGCCGGAAGTGCTTGTGTAAGTAACTTGTTATTGATAGAAGTGTGCATCCTCTTATGGTTTTATTTCTTATTTATACTCAAATAAATATATTTGAATAATCTCTATTGAATGAGTTGATCATCACTTTGTAGTTGAAGTTGTGGCACCATTAGTCCATATGGCTAATTGACAGTGCAAAATTGTATTAATTTTGGATAAATGTTCTTGTTCATTCTGATGATGAATTGTTTCGGAGGACATTTTGTTTTCTTCTTATCACTAATTACATTCCTTTAATGTAGCTGATAGATCAAATCATTGTAAAAAATACGAAGTCTTAGTGCAGAAATGCATTCAACTACATTGTTGTGTCTGCCAAATTTTCTATTTTTCTCTGGAATACAAATAGTGCCTTTTACAAAACGTTTGCTCTTCTTTAAGACTTCAGTCAAGTTTGTACTATTTTTCAAATAGGGACCTACCAAATTTATTGTTATGGACTTAAAGCTTAGGTGGCTATGGTTCTGCTCATAACTACTGCAGAGAATATTGTATACCAGCAGAGTTTATTCTTATAAGATATACACCGATAGGCCACTTGATTAGGTATTTATCTTTTTCATGAAATTGTGTGCTTCTGAAGTAACAACATCACATGTTTACACCATACAATATAAAGTGTGTGGGCAGATTAGGAAACATTTTCCAATCCACCAGTGTACAAGATCAAAGATTTAAGGTGACTTTGTATGTGGCACAGTAGTCATCACTAGATATGCTAATATGATACTACAACCACAGGGTTGTAGTATCTCAGAAACTACAACCCTGTGGATTTTTGTGTACATTTGTTTTTTATTCATCAAGATTTGTCCAAAATCAATTAATGTCCAGCCAATTGAGGCTGATTTGTGCAGGAGAGCATAAAGACTACAATCGGTTAAATAACAACCCAATACTATAGTGGTAACCAAAGATTTCAGAATATACAGATCATTGTACCTTATCACGGATCAGCTATTGCAGCCAATGGCCAAACCAAGTTCCTCCCATTAAAAAAAAAACAAGAAGATATGGTTACAGGGATACTAATTTAATTCGTTAAATTGGAATTTGAGGAGTACAATGTGTACAGAAAAGATAGGAAGGGAGTAGGTGTTATGCTGTTAATTAAGAAAAACATAAAATCAAAAGAAGTGCATCCAGTTGATATAGATGAACAGTGCACTGTTGAGTCAGTTTGGTGTGACATAAGCACTGCGAAAGCAAAAATAAGAGTAGGAGTGTGTTATAGGCCTAATAATGACTCAAATGATTACAATGAATAATAGTATAGAGAAATAGAGTGGGCTAGTAAATCAGAATGTCTTATAATGGGGGATTTTAACTTCCCAGATATTGACTGGAACTAACTTGTGGGTTGGTCACTCGCACACTAGTAAGACTTTTATGGATTTATTGGATGATTGTTTCCTGCAGCAGCATGTTCGAGAGGCAACCACAGAGGGTAATACTCTCGATCTGGTTATCAGCAGTGATCATTTGTGTATTATGAATTTGAAGATAAAGGAACCACTAGATGGCAGTGATTATAGTGTACTGATGTGGGATTTACTTAAAGATAAAATTACCGATCAGGGGTAAAGGAAAGGGTTTTTGCTTCCGTAAAGGTGAGTACAGTGGTCTCAGACAGTTTTTAAATTCTGCACAGTGGTATCAACTGATGATGTTACCAACAGCAAATCCTCAGTGGGAAGCATTCAAGGAATTAATCGTGGAAGCTACTAAAAGTTTCATACCTATTAAGAAATATTATTCAAGGTTTAGGCCTAAATGGTTATCAAATGAACTAATGAGACTCGTGGCAGAGAAGAAAAATGCATGGGATGCATATAAATTATCAGGCAACACAGAAGCCTATTGCAGATATAAGCTAGTCTGTAATCAAGTCACAAAGGAGGTTAGGCAGGCGAAGGCAGATTATGAGAAATCTTTGGCAAAGAATGCTAAGAAAAACAGCAAGAATTTCTTTACTTATATAAACTGTAAAAGGAAGTGGATGAATCTGATTGGTCCACTTGATATCAATGGTTCGACTGTTGATGATCCTGCTCAGATAGCAAACAAACTGAATGAGTATTTTGCATCTGCATTCACACATGAGGAGTTATTAAGGTTTTAAATGCCAGAAGGTTATCAAATTGTAGCAGGGTGCTTAATGATTTTGTAATAACTGAGAGCAAAGGGGAGGAGAAATTGTTGAAATTAAACATAAGAAAGGCACTTGGGGATGGATGGGATCTATCCAGTTATATTAAAGGAGGTGGCAAAGGAAGTAAGCAAACCCTTGCTCATAATTATGAGAGCATCCTTGGACTCAGGGGAGGTCCCCCACAGACTGGAGATGTGAAAATGTATCCCCAGTTCACAAAGGGGGATCGAAGGGTGACACGAGTAATTACAGACCAGTTAGTTTAACTTCTGTTCTGGGTAAAATAGTGGAGTCACTGGTTAAAGATGTATTGCAGGATCATCTAGACAAGACTGTAGCAATAATTCAGACATAGCATGGGTTTGTTAAAAGAAAGTCTTGTCTGACAAATTTGATTGGTTATTATGATGTGGTTACAAAGGAAGTGGATGCAAAAAATAATTTTGATATATGCTTGGATTTCAGGAAAGCTTTCGACACTGTTGCACATGGAAGACTACTGTACAAATTGGAGCAGAATGGTATTAAGGGTAAGTTGCTACAATGGATAAAAGGATGGTTGAGTGGGAGAAGACAGAGGGTGGTAATCAGTAAGTGCTACTCTTCATGAACTAATGTTATTAGTGGAGACCCGCAGGGTTCGGTGTTGTGTCCACTGTTGTTTTTTATATTTATCAATGATATTGATGAAGGTATATCAGGCTTAGTGTAGAAGTTTGCAGATGATACAAAGGTTGGCAGGGCTTTTAATGACAGTAATGTCAGTGTGTTTCTGCAACAGGATATAGAAAATTTGGGCAGATGGGCTGAGAAGTGGCAACTGAAGTTTAACCTTGACAAATGCAAAGTACTGCATATGGGTAGAAGTAACCCCAGAGAAACGTACCAAATGTGTGGCACTACACTTAAGGTGGTAGAAAATGAAAAAGACCTGGGAGTAATTGTGCAGTCAGATATGAAGTTTTCTGAGCAATGCTGCCAGGGCAGGTCATGGGGTTTTGTCAATGATATATTGGAATTTTGCTAGCAGGGAAAAGGAGGTGATTGTTCCTCTGTATAAGGCAATGGTCAGGCCACGCCTTGAGTACTGCGTACAGGTCTGGAGGCCTCACTTTAGGAAGGATGTAAATTTGCTTGAGCATGTACAGAGAAGGGCAACAAGATTGGTGAGGGGAATGAAGGGATCCTCTTACCAAGAGGCTTAAGTTCTGCAAATTGCATTGGCTGGAGAATAGGCACCTGCACGATTATCTGATTGAGGTGTATAAGGCCTTGAATAGATTGAGCACGCTGAATTCTGATGGGGTCCTTCCACTTGTTCAGATTACGAACCTAAGGGGACAAATTCAAATTGAGGAAAGACAGATATAGAATAGATGTGCGGAAATTTGGCTTTACCCAGCGGGTGATTAATTGCTGGAACAAACTTCTATCTGTCATTGTGTAAGTTGATAGGTTAAATAAATTTAAGGAGGAACTGGACAAACATTTAGAGGGATTTGTTTTGTAATTTTTTTGGCTGATTCTGCTTAAGCTCATACACTTGCTTTATTGCATCACATGCCACTACTACTACTGGAGGATTGGAAAAATGTTTCCCAATCTGCTGAATTATTGACCTGCTGTTTCACACTGATGAGACGACCACATATGGTGAAAACAGCAAGAGTCGATGCATCTATCCTGAAAGGTGTCAGCAATACGGGCTTGGTGGTGATATATTGGTGTTGGGGGGGGGGTTGTTTCATGGAGCACATTGAGCCCCTTAATACCAGTGGAATAATATTTGGATGCCGCAGGCTATATGGAAATTTCTGACCGGGAACTTCTTTACTTCCTTTCATGGGTGCAGTGTATGCATCTGCAAATGGGTTCTTCAATAAGATAATGTCACAAGGCCAGAATTGTACAGAATTGGTTCCATGAACATAAGAACATAAGGGTACTCAACTAAGAACACTGTTTCAGGAAGAGCAGTGCCCATTAATAACCATTCTGTCCTGTCCCACTGAATCATCACTTTATCCATTGTAGTTACTTGCCCTTAATGCCAAGATACTCCAATTTGTATAGCAGTAATTTATGTAGTAGTAGTAGTAGTAGTAGTGGCATGTGATGCAAGAAAGCAAATGTATGAGCTTATGCAGCATCAGCCAAAAAAAAAATAAAATAAAATAACACCATTCCCTCCAAATGCCTGTCCAGTTCCTCCTTAAATTTATTTAACCTGTCAACTTCCACAATGACAGATGGAAGTTTGTTCCAGCAATTAACCACCCGCTGGCTAAAGACAAATTTCCGCACATCTATTCTACATCTATCTTTTCTTAATTTGAATTTATGCCCCCTTAGGTTCGTAATCTGAACAAGTGGAAGAATCCCATCAGAATTCAGCGTGCTCAACCCATTCAAGGCCTTATATACCTCAATCAGATCACTGCGCAGGTGCCTAGTCTCCAGCCACTGCAATTTGTAGAACTTAAGCCTCTCTTGGTAAGAGGATCCCTTCATTCCTCTCACCAATCTTGTTGCCCTTCTCTGTACACGCTCAAGTAAATCTACATCCTTCCTAAAATGAGGCCTCCAGACCTGTATGCAGTTATCAAGGCGTGGCCTGACCATTGCCTTACACAGAGGGATAATCACTTCCTTTTCCCTGCTAGCAAAATTCCTATATATCATTGACAAAACCCCATGACCTGCCCTGGCAGCCTGTCTGCATTGCTCAGAAAACTTTATATCTGCCTGCACAATTACTCCCAAGTCTTTCATTTTCTACCACCTTAAGTGTAGTACCACACAGTTGGTACGTTTCTATGGGTTAAACTTCAGTTGCCACTTCGTAGCCCATCTGCCCAAATTATCTAGATCCTGTTGCAGTAGCACACTGCCATTACTGACATTAACAACCCTGCCAACCTTTGTATCATCTGCAAACTTCGACATTAAGCCTGATATACCTTCATCAATATCATTGATAAATATACAAAACAACAGTGGACCTAACACCGAACCCTGTGGGACTCCACTAATAACATTAGTCCAAGAAGAGCAGCACCCATTGATTACCACCCTCTGTCTTCTCGCACTTAACCATCCTTTTATCCATTGTAGCAACTTTTATACCCTTAATACCATTCTGCTCCAATTTGTAAAAAGCTTTTCTGAAATCCAAATATATGATATCAAAATTATTTTTTGCATCCAGTTCCTTTGTAACCTCATCATAATATCCTATCAAATTTGTCAGATAAGACTTTCCCTTAACAAACCCATGCTGTGTCTGAATTATTGCTGCAGTCTTGTCTAGATGATCCTGCAATGCATCTTTAACCACTGACTCCATTATTTTACCTGGAACAGAAGTTAAACTAACTGATCTGTAATTACTCGTGTCACCCTTCGATCCCCCTTTGTGAATTGGGGATACATTTTCACATCTCCCGTCCATGGGAACCTCCCCTGAGTCCAAGGATGCTCTCATAATTATGGCTAAGGGTTTGCTTAGTTGCTTTGCCGCCTCCTTTAATATAACTGGATAGATCCCATCCACCCCAGGTGCTTTTCTTACGTTTAACTTCAACAATTTCTCTTCCACTTTGCTCTCAGTTATTACAAAATCATTAAGTATCTTGCTACAATTTGATAACCTTCTGCTATTTTCAAACCTTAATAATTCCTCACGTGTGAATGTAGATGCAAAATACTCATTCAGTTTGTTTGCTATCTGAGCAGGATCATCAACAGTCGAACCATCGATGTCAAGTGGACCAATCAGATTCATCCCCTTCCTTTTAGAGTTTATATAAGTAAAGAAATCCTTGCTGTTTTTCTTAGCATCTTTTGCCAAGGATTTCTCGTAATCTGCCTTCGCCTGCCGAACCTCCTTTGTGACCTGAGTACAGATTAACTTATATCTGCCATAGACTTCTGAGTCGCTTGATAATTTATATGCATCCTATGCATTTTTCTTCTCTGTTACGAGTCTCATTAGTTCATTTGACAACCATTTAGGTCTAAATCTTGAACAATATTTCTTAATAGGTATGAAACTTTTAGTAGCTTCCACGATTAATTCCTTGAATGCTTCCCACTTAGAATTTACTGTTGGTAACATCGTCAGTTGATCCCACTGTACAGAATTTAAAAACTGGCGGAGACCACTGTACTCGCCTTTACGGAAGCAAAAACCCTTTCCTTTACCAATGATGGTAATTAAATCTTTAAGTAAATCCCACATCAGTACACTGTGATCACTGCCACCTAGTGGTTCTTTTATCTGCAAATTCCTAATATATGAATGATCACTGCTGATAACCAGATCAAGAGTATTACTTTCTCTGGTTGCCTCTCGAACATGCTGCTGCAGGAAACAATCATCCAATAAATCCACAAAAGTCTGACTAGTGTGTGAGTGCCCAACCCACAAATTCCGGTCAATATCTGGGATGTTAAAATCCCCCATTATAAGACATTCCGATTTACTAGCCCACTCTATTTCTCTGTACAATTGTTCATTGTACTCATTCAAGTCATTAGGCCTATAACACACTACTACTCTAAATTTTGCTTTCGCAGTGCTTATGTCACACCAAACTGACTCAACAGTGCACTGTTCATCTATATCAACTGGATGCACTTGTTTTGATTTTATGTTTTTCTTTATTAACAGCATAACACCTCCTCCCTTCCTATCCTGTCTATCCTTTCTGTACACATTGTACTCCCCAAATTCCAGTTCGGCATTCCTTATATCTGTGTGACACCATGTCTCTGATATCCCAACAATATCCGCCTTTGATGTCTTGACCAACACTTCAAATTCATCAAATTTATTTACTGTACTTCTAGCATTGGTATTCATGCAAGTATACATGCACCTATTGTTATTCTTAGTTACTCTAACACATCCCATATACCCACCTATTTCACGATGACTGCTATCCGTCCCTGAAACCCCCAACACTCCTCGTTCCAGGTCGCTACTTATTCTAATAGAAGTTGTGCAAGAATCACCTTCACCTCTGCCTACGGCTACTGTTAAACTATTAGTCCTTGTATCCCCCCAAGCTATCAGTTTTCCCACCCACCTAACACTGCCTCGATAGCGTCAGCAAATATTCTTGCACCCTTTCTATTTAAGTGTATCCCATCCCTGTAGAAGCAGTCAATGTGCAATGCAACAGTTTCAAATGCATTCCCGAGATCGAGACCTGATATCAAAATTATTTTTTTGCATTCTGCTCCTTTGTTACTGCGTCATAGTATCCAAGTAGATTGGTCAGACAAGATTCCCCTTAACAAATCCCTGCTGTGATTGCAGTATAACTGCACTCCTTTCTAAATGGTCCTGCATTTCTTCTTTAACCAGTGACTTCATTATTTTCCATGGAACAGAAATTAACTAACAGGTCTGTAATTACTCATGTCACTCTTTGATCCCTTTGTGAATTGGGCGTACATTCTCACATCTCCGGTTCATAGGGACCTCCCCTGAACCCAAATGCTCTCATAATTATGGCTAAGGTTTTGCTTACCTCCTTGGCTGCCTTCCTTAATATAATTGGATAGATTCCATCTGCCCCAGGTGCCTTTTTTATGTCCATCCTCAACAATTTCTCCTCCACTTTCCTTTCAGTTATTACAAAGTCATTTAACTCCTCATTACAGTTTTATAAACTTCTGGCATTCCCTTCCATAAAGAATTCCTTATATGTGAATGCAGATGCAAAATACCTATTCAGTTTGTCTGCCACGTGAGCAGGGTAATCAACGTTAACTCATAGACATTGTGGTCCAATGTGATTCAACCCATTCCTTCTACTGTTAATATAAGCATAGACGTCTTTGTTGTTTGTCTTTGCATTCTTTGCCAGAGACTTCTAATCTATCATAGTTTGCCTATCCTTCATTGTAACTTCATTACAGACTAATTTATATCTACCATAGGCTTTCTGTATCACCTGATAATTTATATGCATCCCATGCACCTTTCTTCTCTGTCACATGTTTCAATAGTTCATTTGACATCAGTTTAGGTCTAAGCCTTGAACAATATTTCTTTGTTGGTATGAAAAGTCTTGTAGCTTCTTTGATTACTTCCCCGAGTACTACCCATTTAGAATTTGCTGTTGGTAACATCATCGGTTGGTCCTACTGCACACAATTTAAAAATTGTCTGAGACCTCTGTAGTCATCCTTAAGAAAGCAAAAGCCTTTCCCTTTACCCTTGACAGTAGTTATGTCTTTAATTAAATTCCACATTAGTACACTGTGATCACTGTAACCCACTGATCACTTTTACCTGCAGATTCTTAATGCATGAAGAATCACTGCTGATAACCAGATCAAGAGTATTGCTTTCTCTTGTTGCTTCTCTAGCATGCTGCTGTAGAAAACAGTCATCCAAGTAATCCACAAAAGTCTTCCTGGTGTGTGAGTGACCAACCCACAAATTCCAGTCAACATCTGGAAAGTTAAAATTACCCATTATGAGACATTTTTATTTGCTTGTCCACTCTACTTCCCTGTATAGCTATTTGGTATACTGATCAAAGTCATTAAAAACCTATTAACACACTCCTACTCTCAATTTTGCTTTCCTAGCATATCACACCAAACTGACTTATATAAACAAACAAACGCTAATATCACACTAAACTGACTCAACATTGCACTCCTCATGAGTGCAATGAGTGCATATTTATAAAATAAAAATAAAAAAAACATAATTATATCTTAATGTAATTGCCTTTAACAGTAATGCAACTGCAATGCAAACTCCTTTTTTTTATTTTAGCACACCATTAATTAAGAAGCAACGTTTTTATCTGCTAAACAAGTTTGGATGAACAAAATCTCTAGAATAAACCTTGTTGCCTTGATAATTCCAAGTATCATTTATGTAAAACTGTTATTAGTCATTAAAAAAAAATGCTCTTATCTGGACAAAAGGTTGGCCTACCTGTTACTAGGTAGGTATCCCATGATTTCTGTCCACTTTGTGTATTTCAGGGCAGGAAAGAGGAAAAAATCTGAAGGTGCAAGGTCAGGGGAATAAGCATGGTGCAGCAATATTTCAAACCCATGTTCGTGGGCACACCTCACTGCAGAATGTGCGGAACATAGAGACATTATCATGGAGCAGGTGCACACCTTTTGACAGCTTTCCCCATCTTTTTCTTTTATAGTGGGTAGCATTATGAATTGGAATAATACTTTGCTGTCACAGTACAGCCCTTTTGAAAGTAATCTGTTAGTATTACACCATGTTGATTCCAAAAAAACTGACAGTATCACCTTGCCAGCACTTGGTTGCACATTTGCCTTTTGAGGGTAGGTGATTCTGCATGCTTCAATTGTTTTGACATTTGTTTAGTTTCAGGATCATAGCGATGGACCCAAATTTCATCCATGGTGGCTAGCTATGAAAATAACTTCTCTTGCATTTCCTAGTACATCAACGTTTTATGTGCACGTTGTGCCCTTTCCTTCTGCTAAGGAGCTAAAATTTTGGGACCCCATCTAGTAGACACTTTACTCATATGAAGCTGTTGATGGATGATGTTCTCCACAGACCTTACCCTAATTTTGAGCTCAGCTGCTAGTTCTTTGATGCTAATATGGCAGTCTTCCAGGATTAATGCCTCAATTTTTGTAACACTCTTCTTTTACAGCAGTTGCTAGGCATCCTGGGATTTCTTCATCATGCACTGAGGTTCTTCTGCATTTGAACTGTTTATACCAATGTGCAACAACAACACTAACTTGGGCAGCATTCTCCACAAACAGTGAACAATTCTTTGTGGATTGTTTTGGGTGTTTTCCTTTGCAGGAGGAACCGAATCACTGACCTGTATTCCACTTTATCCATTGTGACACTTACTTCATTCAGTGCTGCAAAGAAAGAAAATGAATCGTTCAGATTGAAACCAAAATTTGTGTGTTGTTGCTATAGAGATTTCAAGGAATTAAACAAAAAAAAATTCATCTTTGTCTCACAACTGCTGGTTGGTGAATACAAATATTTTTCGACCCCCCCACATAGTTTTTTAAATAACACTGAGAAATGAAGGGCATAACTTAATCATGCAGATTCACTAAATAGAATAAGAGGAAAACTTCCCTCCATGTAATTAACAGATATTTAATAAATGTAGAGGTCTAAACACTAACTTCATTACACAGTCACTTGTAGACTGGTGTAATGTCTGCAAATTCGCAGTTGCAGTAAAAGCAACCAAATAAAGAATTTAGATGTAACCATATTGTACAATATCTCCTTTTTTGAGACCTTTGATTGTAGTAAGTAAACTGAAAAGACAGAAAAGCAATTTAATTTGTTTCAGTTAATTACTTTTAGCAAAGTATTTCTCTTATTCTTTCAAATATTTTTTCTTAATCATCTTTACATAATTGTAAATGAAATTCAGAAATAATCATATATCATTTTAAAGTAGTGAAATAATTACTAATAAACATTCTCATGGTGTTCTCATTGCTTAGAACTCTTTTATATACTCCAAGCTGTAAACACTCATGTACTCCATATATACCAACACCTTTATATTCTGTGGCTAAAAGAGATTTTTCTTCATGTTTGCTTAAGAGGACTCCATTAGGTAAGCACATTTTTGAATTTCTTACTGTATTTTTTGTATCTAGTAACAGAATCTAAAAGCAAAACCTCTTAATGAAATGGAATGACCTGCTGCCTACAAGTTAAAAGTGAATCCTTCCCCCATCCTGTTTGTTCATGGTAACTTTGTCGTTTGTATTTACATATTGCAAATAGGCTTTTTTTGCATTGTTGGAAAATTGAACTTTTAACAGTAAAAGGTTATAAATATCAATTGGATTATTTTTGCATGCATGACATAACTCCATTAGATGAATTTTATCCAATGTTGAATCAGTAAGATTATTTTTGCAAAGGAGGAGGTCACTGAGGACTTCAAATGGGTGCATTTGGAATATGAAAATATTTTGTCAGCCTTAACTAGTTAATAACAATAATAACTAGTTTGGCTAGCTATTGCACTCCTCTGATATGAGCTTCTTTCGCAGCATTAGAAGGATGCCAGCTAGTGGTACATGACCAGACTATTAAAAAATTGTTGACTGGTGTAATGTCTGCAAATTGGCAATCTGAGTAAAAGCAATCAAGTCTTTCATGCATTCTGACAGGTGTAAATGGAAGGGAGGGCATCGTTAATTGTTTGTAATTTGCTCAAAACCGAGTCTTGCAGCTTTTGGGTACCTGGGGAGTGAGGATTAACGTTTTCTGCAATAACCTTTTGTGCTGTAATAAGAGCTTTCAGCTAAAAACCATTTGTCAGATTGTTCTTGAAACAGGTGGTGTAAAATGTTGCATAAAATCAGATGGTAATAGAGTTAAACATAGTGACAGTAACTACTTCGAATGAGTTGCCATGGGTACTAACATTAAAAATCTTTGTAGTTCACACATGAGAAAATAGAGAACCATCCTCCTTTCTGATTGATTTGGCAAAAAAAAATGAAGTGTGTAATTAGTTTTATTTGGAATCGACTAGATCATCACAGTTGTGAAGCTACATTTCTGCCAGTTGAGACTAATACTGATAGGAAGGACCAGTTTATATTTTATACTTGCCCATTTTGGAAGTAAATTTTTAGTTCTTAAAATTATGCTGGTTGAATTGGTCAGAGACAGACCAAGTGTTGCTGCTTTATGTTGCCTGATCTCTCTCTCTCTCTCTCTCTCTCTCTCTCTCTCCCAAATTAATTTTATGGGATATTCTTACAGGAATGGGAAGATTAACAATTTGTAATATCATAAATTTACGTGTAGTATCATTTGCCAAAAAAATCAATTCAGATGTATTTTTGATCTGAGGAATGTAATTATTATTATTATTATTATTAGCCATATAATGCAAGGAAGCCTTGAAGCTTATGCTGCACCAGGCAAAAAAAATTGCTGAGTTACCAAGAGAGAGAGGGAGAGGGGGAGAGAGAGAGAGAGAGAGAGAGAGAGGGAGAGGGGGAGAGAGAGAGAGAGAGAAGTAGAAGGGAATTACCAAGAAAGAGAAGAATGATGATATCCAGCTTAGGACCCTGGGTATGCCAAGTCCATACTCGCCAGATGTGAACCCATTTCTTTTTCTCCCTATTTTAGATTCACATGGATGCCTTTAAAATGTGCCTAACTTGTTTGTTTGTTATTTGGTTTTTAGGAGCATTAGCAGCTAAGGCCATATTGCTCCGGGGGGATATGCTGTGGATATTTCCCTGACCTTTCCGCATCCTCTGTATTTGGTGGGCACAGGCTTGAACCCCGGTCTAATCAAGAAGCATGTGCTATGCACTGCTGCTCCTGCCCACCTGGCTACGGAAGCGTCTACATGAATGGTTCAAGCCAAAAATTTGCTTTCAGTGTTTTTGCTTGCCACAAGTGATCGATGTGTTAATCAACATGAAACTATTGGCGGAGTTCACTATTTTTGCAAAGTAGTCACTGTAGTATTTGTTTTAGATGTAAAATGATATAGGCGAGCATTACATTGAAAATATGGTATGCTCATAAAACTGAGGGATGTTTTGTTTTCTATTCAAGACAAGGGGTTATTGAGACAATATGAGAAATGTATAACACAAAAAAAAAAAAAAAAAAGCACTGTGTTGAAGTAAATGGATGAAAGCTACTTAAATAATGCATGAAGGATTAAATAAAGTGAACATTTAACAATTAGCACCACAGCACCAGAAATAATAATTAGAAAATTTATTCCTCATGTTCAGACATATACTGAAAGTTTTACTCAAATTATTTTGGAGAGTAACTAAAGATATGAAAAAGCAAAAGCATTGATCAAGGAAGGGGATTCCAAAACCAACTGACAACCCAAATTTTAAAATATTAAAAATATTGTTATCCAGCTGTCTGTCAGAACGAAGTGCACAACAAATTAAAAGTGGTGCTCCACAAAACAGTGGAATTATGCTACCAAACTGGGAATATTATCGTATGTGCTGGATTCTGTAGATCTTTAACTGTACATAATTGAATTTGCACAATTGTATCAGCATATCTAGAGTAAATGAATTATGTTTTGAATTTGTCATGATGTTCAAACAATTAACCAGGAATAAAGTTCATTATTTGAATAAATTGTAAGCAAACAATTAACATTTATTCAAACAATGAACCAGGAACACTACAAAACAGTTCTATGTGATTGTGTGATGTTATTTGAAGAATTAACCCCAGGGGCTCATATCTGGGGAGTTATGGGCTTGGCACATCCAGGGTCCTGAGCTGGATATCATCATTCTTCTCTTTCTTGGTGATTCCCTTCTATTTCTGATTTTCTCTCTTTCTCTCTCTCTCTCTCTCTCTCTCTCTCTCTCTCTCTCTCTCTCTCTCTCTCTCTCTCTCTCTCTCTCTCTCAGGATAACTCAGGAATTTTTTTTTTTTTTCTTTGACTGGTGCAGCATAAGCCTCAGGCTTCCTTGCACCATATAGCTAATAATAAAATAATAACAGACGGAAAAGTGGGCATTGGGTAATTGGCACATCATTGTGACGATGTGCCTATACACTTGGCACTTTCCAGTCAAGAATTTCTTGCAACAAGTACTTCATATTGAACAATTAGACTTTACACCAGCCGGTATTCAAATAAACAAATTCCAATCCTGCAACTAAAACACTTTATTTACAATAAAATAAAAAAAAATACGAGTGTATAAAATGAAATGAAATAAAATAAAACTGATGTGATTTAATTTACAATAAAATATATAAAATATGATGATAAAAGCGATAAAAACAATTTAAAAAATACCGTAACAACTGTAGCTTTCGGAGATAGCGATCTCCTTTCTCAACCGCTTATTTCTGCTTTGTGGCACATCCTTAAATAGCAGATCCACGGCACTCGTCACATGGTTCCTCGGGAGTAAGGCAGGAATTTCCCATTTATCAGAACCGGAAATGGCTTGGGAGCGCGCTAGCTGAAACCGTTCATCTCGCCCAAGAACCACAGTTTCCGGGGGGGGATGTAAACGTACACCCTTGTCTCTATTAATGGAATTGCTAGCTGCCCCAATACATAAACTCTAAAGCCATTTACGGTCCCAGAACCCCTGTGCATGATCCGTCCGTGATGACAGCATCCTCCAGGGAGATTTAATGTTGCTTCTCCCAAAAATGTTCTGCCACAGCAGACTTCCCATAATTTGCGGACTTTATTGCATTCATATGCTCCCCCAGACGGTCTTTCAGTAGTCGCCCCATCTCACCTACATAACACACCCCATAATCCGGGCATTTAATCTCGTATACCACCCCACTGTTGGCTTCTTTCGTTATGGGGTCTTTGACACAAGATATCACTGTGTACAACCTCCGTCCCGGGAGTTGCACTCAGCTTATCTGGCACCCCCGAATTACTTGTGCAATGTGGTCTGCAAGGCCCGGATAGTAGGGAATTTCATTTTCATTTGAGTGAGCTTCCATCTCAGTTGCCACCCGGATTTTCATCCATATGCAACCAATTCTCATTTAGTATATCAGTCTCAACCTTAGTTGTAAAAACCAATATATAAAGACCAAATGGTCAACTCAAATCAAACAAACAAAATAACATTAATCGACCATTCAGCCTTGTGGTGGGGATGGGCAATCACACCTCTCACCACAAGTTACCGTCCCCACCACGAGGAGGTAGGTCACTACTACCATCCGTGCATCGCCCGGCAGCGACTATAAGCCAGCTTAGCAAATCTTAAAAAAGAACAAAAGAATTCATAATTATCAAAAATATACATCAAATTAACTTCAGTGAGAGCCAGTGTCCCAAAGTCCAACCTCGCTCTTAAATCCTCATATAGAGGACAATATAGCAAGATATGAAGGCCAGTCTCAGTCTCTCCACACTCACAGAACTCCGTAAGGGTCAACCCCAAACGAAACAGCCTTGACCTCAAGCCATGCCCCGTAACGACGGCAGCAGCTGCAAACCCAAATTGGAGCCAGGAGCGTCGCTCCCTACTCACTATATGGACCAAGGGCATAAAGGTATACAAATGACGACCTTTCTCAGAGTTTGTCCATTGGAATTGCCATATGGTACTCAACTCATCATTGATTTGCCCCCGTTCTGCTGTTATATCAGGGAAATCAGCCAACCGCCCCACCGGGCACGACCGGACGCCAAAAATCACTCTGGTAATCCCCCACTTAAGGGCATACCGTAAAGCAAACTGTGCCACAACCAACTCCGCAGGCATCTTCCCTGCAAGGACGCACAAGGCATCTGTGGAAACAGTTCTGCAAGCCCTGGTTATACCTAAGAGAGCAAACCTCTGTGCCGAAGACAAGATTCTATGAACATGAGAATGTTCTATATACCCTCCCCAAGCCCCAGCAGCGTAAGTCAGAATCGGAATAAAGATGTTATCATAAAGTAAGTGGAGGGCACCACCCTTTATACCCCATTCAACACGCGTAACTCGCTGGAGCTTGGCATATAATCGTTTCACCTTATCTCGGACAAAGGCAGCATGAGCTACCATAGAAAGTCGCTCTCCCAGGACAACACCCAGGTACCTGGTCTTATTAACCACTCTAAGCGAGAAATCACCAGAACGACACAAAGGAGGTCGAGTTCCACTGAGGCGTCCCCTCAGAAGCACTGCTACAGATTTCTCTGCAGAGACCTCCAGCTTATGCTGAGCAGACCAATTCAACAATTGGCCTAGAGAAGCAGCTATACGCTCCTCAAGCATCCGGCGGGACTCTCCACACACCAAGATGACTAAATCATCAGCATAAGCTATTCTGATTGTACCTTCCACAGCTTGCATTTGTAGGAACTCATCGAGAACCCAATTCCAGAGAGTCGGCCCCAGAACCGAACCCTGTGGACATCCTCTATAAACTCTTCTCTCACACTTCATGAAAGGAGTACAAATGAGCACATATCTCTCTCGGAGATAGTCCTCAAGAAGACGGTATAAATTTCCTGGACAGAGGGATGCCCTAGCCCTGCGTAGGACACTGCCCCACCACAGAGCATCAAACGCCCCCCTAAAGTCCACTCAGCTTATCTGGCACCCCCGAATTACTTGTGCAATGTGGTCTGAAAGGCCCGGATAGTAGGGAATGTATGCAGTGCTCACAGGGGCAAACGGCTCAGTATGGGTGGACTCCGCTCCTCTAATAATTCTGTCCAACACCCTCTGGGGGTAGCCGCATGATAAATGGGAAATTCTTTTTAATATTAGATTGGGAGGAAAGTTTGGAGTTTATTATACTATTGGTTTGGTGTATACTTTGTATTCGCCATTTGTCGGGATGATGTTCTAGTTTAGATAGGAGTTCAATTATAGAGTCCTTGATGGGATAGTGTTGATCTTTTATGGCAAAGTTGAAGCCATATTCTAAACCGGTAAGTTCAGTTGGGGTGAAGGATTTTGAAGAGATGTTGACGGTAGAAATTTTTGGCTGAGATCCTAATGTAAATGTATGCCATTTCTTGATGTGTCGTTGTTCTACATTATGGATGGCTGCTTTAATGCGAATATCGTTAAAATTGCAGTAAATTGCAGTACTCTGTCCAGGTTTGGGTTGACATTTCCCTTTTAAGATGAAATCTCAATTGATGTATACTGTGTAAAAGGTTGTGTTTCTTGTCAAATCTTTTTCTAAGTTCCTCGCATATGATGGCGATGGAGGTACGATGTATGATATGTGGGTATTTTTTGCAGCTGTTTTTTGGAAAAATGCTGGCGAATTTAGGAACAATAGGGAAAAGACATGCCTTTGGACATGTCTGATAAAAAAAAAAACACAACTCACAAAAACACTCAAAATATTTCACTAATAAATTACATATTACTTTCCGACAAAAATGTCTTTGTCTTAATATTATTCCTAAATTCGCCTGCATTTTTCCAAAAAACAGCTGCAAAAAATACCCACATATCATACATCATACCTCCATCGCCATCATACGCGAGGAACTTAGAAAAAGATTCAACAAGAAACATAACCTTTACACATGAATGTTTTCATGCCACTTAACATTGCGCCTCCGTAGCCAGGTGGGAAGGAGCAGCAGTGCGTAGGACACGCTTCTTGATTAGACCGGGGTTCGAGCCCGTCACCACCAAATACGGAGGAATGTGGAAAGGTCAGGGAATAACCACCGCATATCCCGGAACAATATGGCCTTAGTTGCTAATGCTCCTAAAAACCAAATAACAACAACAAGCCACTTAACATGAATTCATGTTAAGTAGCATTTGAGCATTTGTTAAGAGAATTCATGCAATCTCCCTCCCACCCATACTACCAGTTGTAATTAACACTCTCTCTCTCTCTCTCTCTCTCTCTCTCTCAAATTTTTCATGACTATTGCTAGTTGTGTTATATGTGATACTATTTATTATTATATTTATATCAAATGCCTGTGAAATTGTGCATTTCATATATAGGATAGAATATCTATATATATTATAGTAATTCTCACCAACCGTAGATCTGAGATAACAGTTTTATATTTGCATAACAAAATTTTACAATCTGTGTAATGTTTTTTACTTGTACATGGTACAGTCTAGTCTCCTTAAACAAAGTAGATCATTGGAGAGGGAGTTAAGTATTGTAGAGGGACAGAATTTGTTTACTCTACCCTCTCAGTGACACACTTGTCAGTACCATTTTTGTGTGTGGATTTGTCTCCACGTCTATGTAGATCTTCATGTTTTTGACTAATATTATTTTGCCATTTATCTTCTGTTACTTGATAGACTTCATTTTTATATTGAATAAAATGAAAATGTGTTTTTTTATTGGCATGATTATTGTTTTTCCACAAATTTTCTGTGGGACCTTATCTATGACAACTGCAGTACTTTTCACAAACTTAACCCTCTTAGTTGGCAAAGAATTCCTGTAAAAACGTTATTTCAGTATGATATTAAGCATTTGAAAAATAATTGTGTGTAATTTTTTTTTTTTTTTTTTTTGTCACCATTTTGATATAGGAGCTTTAAATGTGAAGTCAAAGCTAGACTGGGATGCTATTGAAAAAGAAGATGAGGTATAATATTTCAATTTTTTAAAAAAATTTTAACATATTCTACTTCTTTTTTTACAATACACTTAATATTGACTTAGAAAAGTAGTTTGGAAGGCACAAACGAAAGGCCATAAGCTTGCTAATAGCATCTTGTCTCCTATGTTAGCTGTCATGGTCAAAGAATATGAAAATTTGTGAAAGAAAATAAATAAAATGAACAACCTGCTAACAAGATTCTACCAAATTTTCAGTACATTTATTGGCTCTATTGCCAGTTACTTGGGAAAGAGATTAAAACTAATGAAAGCAAATGCCTGACAGAGGTAAGTTCCCAAATATTATGCAAAATAGGATTTTGTCTGCTAGGTCCCCATCTCATCAGGAACCACAAACCATTAGTTTACAAAACAAACAAAGGCTATAGCATTACAATAATCTCTAAACTTCGCTGTAGAACTGGATGCTGGAATACCATTCTGATTAATCATTACATGGTAACTTTCTTCTGCATGTATTATCCTGATGAGCATTCTGTTTCATAAAATTTTCCATTTAGAGCCATGATTGAGATGAAAGTGTGTGAATTCATTAGCATTAGTAGTGGCATGTGATGCAAGAAAGCAAGCTTATACAGCATCAGCCAAAAAAAAAAAAAAAAAAACCTTCACATTTACACTTATCCATTCCCTCCAAAAACGTTCACAGCGACAGATGGAAGTTTGTTCCAGCAATCAACCACTTGCTGGCTAAAGGCAAATTTCTGCACATCTATTCTACAACTGTCTTTCCTCGATTTGAATTTATGTTCCCTCAAGTATGTAATCTACATTGGAAGAATCACATCAGCATTGACTTGCCCAAGCCATTCAAAGCCTTATACACCTCAACCATATCACATCAAACTTGTCTAGTCTCCAGATGCTGCAATTTGCAGAACTTAAAACTTTCTTGGTAAGAGCACATTCCAGCAGCTCTACATCCTTCCTAAAATGAGGCCTCCAGACTTGTATGCAGAACTCAAGGTATAGCCTGACCCCCCCCCATTTGTCAAGTGAGGATACATTTACACATCTCCAGTCCATGGGGACCTCCCCTAAACCTAAGAATGCTCTCAAAATTATGACTAAGGGTTTGCTTACTTCCTTTTCTGCCTCCCTTAATATAATGATAAATGCCATCCACCCCCAGGTGACTTTCTTATGTTTAACTTCAACAGTTTCTCTTCCACTTTCCTCTCACTTATTACCCAATCATTTAGATCCCTGTTACAGTTTGATAAACATCTGGCATCCAATTTCCTACAGAATTCCTCATGTGTAAATGTAGTTGCAAAATATTCATTCAGTTTGTTATCTACCTCAGCAGGATCAATCAACAGTCAAACCATCAATATCAATTGGACCAATCTGATTTTAGAGTTTGCCTAAGTAAAGAAGTTTTTGCTGTTTTTCTTTAATTGTAAAATAATAAGGGAAGTTTACCTCAATATAATACATAGAACACTTCCGGATGATAGTCTCCAGAAATTAAAATGGAAAAATCGAAAAACTTACATTAGAGTAACAAATAGTTCAAAAAATTAAAAATTAATTTAACACAATACAATTAAAAATCAATTTAACGCAATTAAAAATAAGAAAATTAATTTAAAAAATTTAACAAAAAAAATTGCAAGACGAAATTGTAAAATAATAAGAGAAGTTTACCTCAATTATTATTTTACAATTATTGATATCAACGTAGAACGTATTGAGCATTACAGCTCTAGTTCATACTAGCTGTTTTTCTTTGTGTCTTTTGCCAAAGATTTCTTTTAATCTGCCTTTGCTTGTCCAATTTCCTTTGTGATTACAGACTAGTTTATATCTGTCATAGGCTTCTGTGTTGCCTGATAATTTATATAGATCTCGTGCATTTTTCTTCTCTGCCACAAGTCTCATTACTTCAGCTGACATCCAATTCAGCCTAAACCTTGAACTGTATATCTTAGTTAATATGAAAAGCCTAGTTGGTTCCACTGCATAGAATTTAAAAACTCTCTGAGATCACCATAGCCACCTTTACGAAAGCAAAAACCCTTCCCTTTACCCCTGATGGTAGTTACATCTTTAAGTAAATCCTTGGCGCACTATGGTGATTGATTGATTTTGGTTTTTATGGCGCAGTGTGGCCATAGATGTCAATGCACCTAATAAATACCCAGACAAACAAACAAGTAAATTCCACATCAGTACACTGTGATCACTGCCACCTAGTGGTTCCTTTATCTGCAGATTCGTAATGCACGAATAATCATTGCTTATAATGAGATCAAGAGTATTACTCCTTCTGGTTGTCTTTCAAACATGCTGCTGAAGAAAACAGTCATCCAATATATCCACAGAAGTCTTGCTAGTATGCAAGTTGACCAATCCACAAATTCCAGTCAATATATGAAAGTTAAGATTCCCCAATATAAGACATTCTGGTTTACTGGCCCACTCTTGGTACAGTTGTTCGTTGTACTCATTAGAGTTGATAGTTGTATATTAAGACAATCTCAAATCATTAAGAACTTAGTAAGTTAAGATGAAGAACTCAAAAAAAGGTTTGGGTAAACCATTCAATATTCTAGATTGCATCTGGTGATTGGGGGGAGGGGAGAGAATATAAAATTTCATGTACAACTGGTTTTAATGCACTAATAAAATATCTGTGAATCTGCTAAGATACTAATCTCTGTTTTTATGAAAACATTTTCTCACCAGAAACAATTTGAGGGAAAAAAAGCAAATAAATAAACTGAATAAAAACCATGTAGAATCTGGATATTCTCATGAAACTAGCCTACTTAGAATAGCTGGAACTATAAATAATCCTTGAATTGAAGGGAGGGGAGGGGAGGAGACAGAACTGTATCAATGGCATAGAGAAATGGCTGAACCAAGAATAGCATGCTTGCAACTTTCAGTGTCAGAAATAAGTTTAAAATAATTAGTTTGAAAGGAATTATTTGAAATATCACTCAACAATAAAATGTCTTTGTTGTGGCTTACTCAGAAAGTGAATGGCATTACAGCGTGAGTGACATAAGTCGCTCATGCCGCAATGTCTTATGTCATTGAGCTTCTGATCTGCACATCAGGCTATGTATTGTTCCCATGGATATGGACAGGTATTGTAGTTTACATAGGGTAACCTGTATTTTATGGTGTTTCCACAAGTATAACCAAGGATATATGCAATTCTATCAGTTCAGCAACTTTAAAAGCACCCTATAGCATTGTGAAGCAATATGTATAAACAAACCATCTCATTGCAAAGTCTAGTCTACCTGTCACCACTTTTGTCAATAAAAATAAACATTTGTCAACATCAATCATTTTTATAGATAAAGCCTACTTATTTGGAATGATCACACCGTGACGTACTGATAAAGTCCCACACACTTTCAGTAATATGAATAAATAATAATTTTCATCACAATGCATAAAAATGCAACACAAATCCTTTCACAATGAAAGAAAAAAGGGTTTTACAAATTAAATGAGAATGATGAAATAACAATGACAACGGTGAATTGATTGGATTGAAAGGTAATAACGTGAGAAAATATAAAAACTTTAATTGACATCAAATTATTTACAAATATGCCATGGCTAAATGCTTAAGTTGAGTTGGGGGTGCTCGGCTGATCAGGGAGTAAAGAGAGTCACATCGAGAGGCATCAGATGATTATAACTCGAGTAAAAGCTGATACAGGCTACAAATAATGGAACCCACATTTGTAACACGACCGTACAAATCAGGATAGGTAGAATATGGTTATGGCAGAAGGAGCCTTCCAAGACATTGTGAATGCCTCTTGCACTTTTTGCTTTTCACAAAATTGCATAGACCGACATTTGTTTTACTGAGAGTTTTACACTGGTGTGAAAAACTTAAGGACCAACACTATTTCTAAAAATTACAACCACAAAATCTTTACTTAAGGTACCCTTTACTGATGACAGTAGATTCAGTCTCAGCAGCGATTCTGGATGTCAGTTAATCTGGCGAGAGGTGGGCAAACATATCACCCCACAAACATCACTGAAAGGGATCAATATGGCGGTCAAGGTGTTCTCGTCTGGGGAAGTGTTATCTTGGATGGACTTACAGAACTCCAGATACTGGAAGGCAGTACTGTAACTGGTGTACGCTACTGTACTGAGGTAATCCTTCCCTGTGTGCATCTGTTCTGAGGTGCCTTTGGCCCCGAGTTCATGTTTATGGATGATAATGCCACACCCCATCGCACTGCAGCTGTGATATGCTTTTGGAAAGTGAGGACATTGTTTGTATGGATTGACCTGCCCATTTCCTCCGATCTAAATCCCATTGAACACATTTGGGATGCTCTGGGGAGACACCTAGCAGCACGTCCACACCTACTAGAACATCTTCACCAACTGAAGATGGCGCTGACACAGGAATGGACGATGTTGCTGAAAGAACTTATCAACAACATTCTTCTAAGTATGGACAGGCAGTGCAAAGCCTGCATCGACATTAGGGGTGGCCATATCTCCTACTGAGGATCACCTCTTCCCTTCGTTCCATCTTTGGCAGTGATGCATCTGTATCATGGCAGCCAGTGCTGTGTTGCCATTTTTGAATACAGTCCCTCTATACCGTTTTGTTTCCGTTGTATCGGTTTCCTTCATCGTTTCTATACCTCACAAGGTTCTTTTGGTATGCTTTTCCCATATCCAGCCCACTCTGGACCAACACTTTCTAAAGTTTCTTTCCCATATTGTGTACTTAACCTGTAGAGAATTTCAGACAGGTTGATTTTCTTTCTTAACACAAATTTGACCCACTGCTATAGAGTGACGGTGTCTTACACCACCTTGTACTGCTTCTAATGCACATGTGCTGAGAGCACAGCTGTGTGTCAGGCTACTGAGAGATTCTGTCACAAAAGGCATTTTGTCATTCTGATGTACATGCACCTGAAATTAAAAAAAAAAAAAAAAAAAAAAACCAAGTGTAAATAGCATGTTACATTTTGGGCACGTTTGGTTTTTATTTCTTAAATTAATTGAATTTTTCTTTTTCTGGGATTAACAGAAGGGAAAAGTAAATAACTAATTATATTTTTACCGATTAATTACTAATTAATTAATGATATACAGGGTGTTTCAGTTAAACGTTTCAGAACTTCTAAGAGGGGTAGGGTACATCCTGACAACTCGAAATCATATAGCAATGTGGGGTCGGAAATGCTTTCCTGAAGCGGTGTTGTACACAGAAGCACCATAAAAAGAAAAGAGACCGTAAGTGAGAAATCGTTTTAATAATACATGAAAAGAAGCAAAAGGTACATGGATTAAAGTAAGTGTTCGAAGTTTCTTCCACGGGCTACAATGCACACCTCACATCTCCGACGCATGGACATCCGAACATTCTGGAATACTCCAGGCGAATTTCGAATTTCTTCGGCAGCTACTGCGATTCTTGCAACCAGCTCCTCAGCATTGTCAACAGGGGTGTCGTAAACTAGCGATTTCATATGACCCCAGAAATAAAAATCAAGACATGATAGGTCGGGTGACCGAGCAGGCCAACGCACGGGACCACCACGTCCGATCCACTGTTGACCAAATGTGACATCCAGGTAGTTACGAACATCTCCGCTATAATGGGCAGGGGCTCCATCGTGTTGGAACCACATTGTCTGTTGCGTCGATGCAGAAATCTGTTCATCTCTCAAAAGTTGTGGCAATACTTGCTGCAGAAAGATCAAGTAGATAGGTCCGGTTAGACGACACGGTAACAGGTAAGGTCCGATGAGGTGATCTCCCATAATACCGGCCCATACATTGACCGAAAATCGAATCTGTGCTGCACGACGTCGTATTGCATGCGGGTTCTCGACCGCATGCAATACGGTCGAGATATGGTCATTATGCGTGTTGAAAATTCCTTCCCTTGTGAAGGATGCCTCATCGGAAAACAACACTTCAGCAGGAAAAAGGGGATTTGTAGCACATTTTCCAAGGTACCACTGTGCGAAAGCAATACGAGGTTGAAGAAACTTCGAACACTTACTTTAATCCATGTACCTTTTGCTTCTTTTCATGTATTATTAAAACGATTTCTCACTTACGGTCTCTTTTCTTTTTATGGTGCTTCTGTGTACAACACCGCTTCAGGAAAGCATTTCCGACCCCACATTGCTATATGATTTCGGATTGTCAGGATGTACCCTACCCCTCTTAGAAGTTCTGAAACAGTTTAACTGAAACACCCTGTATAAAAGTTAAAAGTAATTGTTTTCACTTTGTTGCACATACCTCACTTCATAATATACACTCAGTGTTGTTTCCTTTATCATTTCTATACCTCACAAGGTTCCTTTTGTATGCTTTTCCCATATCCAGACCACTCCTATGAGAAGCTACAGGTGAAAACTTGACTGGTCCTTAAATTTAGCACACCAGTGTAGTATTAGTAGTGGCAAATGATGCAAGGAAGCAAGCTTCGGTCCAAAAAAAAAAAAAGTGAACACTTACCATTTCACCTGTCCATTCCCTCTAATAGTTTTAGTTTTTCCTTTATTTATTCAAACCACCCACCTCTAAAACACCAGATGGAAGTTTCTTCCAGTGATCAACCACCCTCTTGCTGAAGGAAACCACTATTCTGCAACCATCTGCCTCAGTTTCAATTTATGTCCCCTCATGTGCATAGTCTGAGCAAGAGGAAGAATCCCAGCAGCATTCAGTTTGCTCAAGCCATTCAAAGCCTTAAACACCTCAGTCAGATCACCTTGCAAGTCTCTAGATGTTGCATTTTGCAGAACTGAAGCCTTTCTTGGAGCACCTCTTTGTTCCCCTCACCAATCTTGTTGCCCCTCTTTTCACCTGTCCCAGCAGCTCTACATACTTTCTAAAATGAGGCCTCCAAACCTGTATTCAGTACTCAAGATGTGGCCTAACCATTGCCTTATACAATGGGATAATCACCTCCTTATCCCTGCTCGCAAAATTCTTGTATATCATTAACAAAAACTCCATTTGCTGTCCTGGCAACTTGTCTGCTCTGTTCAGAGAGCTTCATATTGCAATTACCCCCAGGTCTTTTTCAATTTCCACTACCCTGAGTGTAGTACTACACAATTGGTATGTTACTCTGAGATTACCGCTACCCATTGGTATGTTACTCTGAGATTACTGCTACCTTGCATTTGTCACTGTTAAATTTCAACTGCCATTTCCCAGCCCATCTTTTTCTAGATCTTGTTGCAATAGCATACCTGGATTTTGCCATCTGATTTGGAGGGAATCTTCCAGATAGGACTAGCCTATTCATAGGGGTGACTAACATGAGGAAGTATCTCAATAGCCTATCTTGATACCTTGATTTTGAGCATCGCAAGGAATCTGCCAGATAGTGCTGGCCCATTCATATATGAGCGACTAATATGGGGAAGGATCTGAGACAATTTTATGGGAATCTCCAAGAGTGCACCCCAGATATTGGTTTGTGAGATAGACTCTATTAGTATTTTAGCCATGAGTACTTATGGCCTTCTTTGATTAATAAAGAACCTAATCCTTCTGACTGACAGTTAGCTTTGATTTCAGTGATAGTAATCCCAGGATCAAAGTAGAGTTTGACAGTGGCTTCACTTTTTAGCTGATACTTTCTGCCATAGACTCTTGATGTCAGTGGGAGTTGCAGAGTCCCAAATTTCAGAGCCATACAGAATTGAAGTAAATCACAAAAAATATTGCAAGAACAGAAAAGATCTTGAACACAAAACAATTGCTATTTAGTGGCCCACTGGGTGCACATGAGCATGCAGTAGTTTAGAGACTTCTTCGTGACATTAACTTTTTGCACCTGTCATATACACTTGCAATCATGACAGTGTCTCTTTCCCATATTGTGTACTTAACCTGTAGAGAATTTCAGACAGGTTGACTTTCTTAACACAAATTTGACCCACTGCTATAGAGTGACAGTATCTTACGCCACCTCGTACTGCTTCTAATGCACATGTGCTGAGAGCACAACTGTGTGTCAAGCTACTAAGAGCTTTCTACCATCTGTCACAAAAGGCATTTTGTCATTCTGGTGTACATGCACCTGAAATTAAAAAAATAATAATAATAATAATAATAAGTGTAAATAGCATGTTACATTTTGGGCACGTTTGGTTTTTATTTCTTAAATTAATTGAATTTTTCTTTTTCTGTGATTAACAGAAGGGAAAAGTAAATAACTAATTATATTGTTACTAATTAATTAATGTATATAAAAGTAATTGTTTTCACTTTGTTGCACATACCTCACTTCGTAATATACACTCAATTTTTTGCATTACTTGTTTCCTCCTTAATTTTAATAAAAATTGAAATGCATTGTGTATCTTATATTTAATAAAATACACGAGATAACTCAAATCGCTTAGAGACATTTCATTAATTTTAGTAATTATTACATTTTAGTAGGTGAAGTCTTATTTTATTTATTCACAGATTTTATTTTATTTATTTACCTATTTCATGTGATCTTGGAGTTTCTCTTACAGAGAAACTTCAATGTCATGTGAAATAGAAGATCAAAAAAAGTGAAACAAATTAAAAGAAATAAAACAAAGCATCTTCTGTGATTTAACAAAGTAAACAAATACATACTTCAAATGGTAGTTTTGCAGTAATTTTTAAAACTTTTGTACAACATTTTTGTAGTGTGCTTTACTTATATTTCTCCTAGATTTTAACAATTAAATAATCACACTTATTTCATGGTTTTTGCTATGATAAATATAATAAACAAATAGTATAATTCCATTATTTATATATTTAGTAAAATGATGATAAAAAAACTCTTTTATGTACACACTGCTTAAACTGAGAACATTTCTTTCTGCACATCCCCTGTTACCCAATCATTCCTCCAATCAGTGCTTCTGTGTGATACTGAAAAAAAAATAATAATAATAAATAACAATTGTGGGATTTATATTTTCCTAATTTTAATAAAATTTGGATATCTCAACAAATCTTTCTAAATGACACAGGTATAAAATTTCATGAAAATCTGTTTACTGGAAGTAAAGTTATTATATGTGAACAGATGGACAGACATGGCGAAGACAATAGGTGCTTTACACATATATGTAAACACTCCTAAAAAAGTTCAGGTTAATCTTGAACCACCCTATAATAGTATAGTAGTCATTTGTACTTATAATGGTTATGAGATTAATTATCCACACTTAGCTATGTGCCTTCAGATTATTCAACTATTTGTGATACTTTGTAATAAGCATTGCTTCTGTATCCAAAGAATGGGAAATATTAAATTCAGATATCTGAAAAGTTGCTTTTGGAAGTGTAAATTTGTATCATGATGCCAATCTTAATACATTATTATTAAATACTTGTGAGAGGATTTTAGCATTTAATGGTTTCAAGACATTTCGGTAATGTTATCTTTGGTAACATTATCTTCGGTAATGTTATTTTCCATATGACATGTGTCCTTTGAGTTGCATAACTCGATATAATTAATCTATAGGTCAAATGTGACTGTTATGCACTTAATTATTTTTAGTAACATATTATAAGCAAGTTTTGTTTGAAATTTGTTTGTTCAAAATATTATTTTTCCATTCTTTAGAAAAAATATTCAGTCACCCCAGAAGAACCTCCTCTGAGTTGCCAAAAAAAGAATGTGGTAAATATTTATTTATTTTTTTAATTTTTAATGAACCATTCCCTCCATAAATATTGACGTTGAATTCAAGGGCACCCTGTACATGTAAAAAAAATCCTAATTCAAGACTACTTTTTATTAAAAAATCTGTTATATACCATTTTACTTGAGCCTTTCCTCTTCCTCTTATTGCTTTAAGTAATTTGTGGATGGTCCTAACGCATTAAAAGTATTAGTTCTGTGCACAACTGTTAAAGATATTATTTTTTTAATATTTAGAAAAAAATTTCAGTCACTCCAGAAGAACCTCCTATGAGCTGTTCCAGAAAGACTGTGGTAAGCTTGTCATAAAAATATTCCAATTTTTTAGTGATTTATATACCATTTTACTTGAGCCTTTCCTCTTCCTCTTCCTGCTTTAAGTAATTTGTGGATGGTCCTAATGCATTAAAAGTATTAGTTCTGTGCACAATTGTTAAAGATATTATTTTTTTAATATTTAGAAAAAAATTTCAGTCACTCCAGAAGAACCTCCTATGAGCTCTTCCAGAAAGACTGTGGTAAGCTTGTCATAAAAATATTCCAATTTTTTAGTGATGATCACACTTTAGAAGTCGAAATTTGATATTATTATCAAAAAATATGTATATATATTTAATTTTAAATCATTTTATTTCAAGATGAAGTTAATGCCTGTCATCACTATTTTATTTATTTTTATTTTATTTTTTTTTTGGAATTAAAGTTTTTCATTATTTAATCCTTTAACAAGTGTGCCCTCAGAATAATTCAAAATTGCTCAATTTTTTATGCCATCCTTTATTTTTGAACTATACTGGTGAACTCAACAATGAATAATCTGTTTTTTATATTAAAAATATATGTAAGAGGAGTTTTTTCATGGCTAATCACCATGGATGAAACGTGGATCCATCACTATGATCCTTAAACTAAACAAATGTCAAGATAATTGAAGCATGCAGAATCACCATCCCCCAAAAAAGGCAAAGGTGCAACAAGTGCTGGCAAGGTGTTGCTGTCAGTTTTTTTGTATCAGCATGGTGTAATACTAACAGATTACCTTCAAAAGGGCTGTACTGTGACGGAAATGTATTATTCCAACCTCCTCATAAGGCTGCATTCTGCCATAAAAGAAAAACAAAACAGGGAAAGCTGTTAAAAAGTGTGCTACTGCAGCATTCCTTGCATGCTGCAGTATGGTGTGCCCGCAAATGTGGTTTTGAAATATTGTCACCTGCTCATTCCTCTGACCTTGCACCCTCAGATTTTTTTCTCTTTTCTGCACTGAAGTCCTTCCTTTGTGGAAAATACTTTGCTGCTGCTGATGATGATGATAAGGTGATTTCTTTGAAGGATAGTCAGAGGTGTTATTTTTTACTCTTACACTGCTTTTTTACCTATTGATGTATGTACAGATATACAACTTTTGATGAGGTAACCTTTTCAAAGTGTACCAAAATCTCAATTTTTTTTGTAAATTTAAATTCTTTCTGGCACCTTTGACTTTTTTTTGCACCATTAAAACCAAAGATCGTAATCATCATCACAGTCAGAGGACTTCTATAAAACTAGTCTGCAGAAGTGTATTGAGAGATGGCAGAAATGTGTCATTTTGTCTGGTGACTATGTTGAAAAATTGTAATATACAGTTTTTGTTTCAACCTTCTATCACAACTACTGGGTGAGGCGCCTCCGTAAACATATCCAGGTGGGCAGGAGCAGCAGTGCGTAGCACACGCTTCTTGATTAGACCGGGGTTCGAGCCCGTGCCCACCAAATACGGAGGATGCGGAAAGGTCAGGGAATGACCACCACATATCCCCGGAGCAATATGGCCTTAGTTGCTAATGCTCCTAAAAAAACCAAAATAACAAATAACTTTTGGGTGAATATAAATCTTTTTTTGAAACCCCCTCATAGACACACACATCTGCCCTTGTTCCATATTGTATATAGCCTCCTGCATTTGGGTGTGTCATCTTCTCTTGCTATGAGGAGAAGAACATGTTGCTATGGCTATCATTACTGTGAGTAGTGGTGAGTGTCATTGTGAAGATGAAAGGCCAATGACTGGACTCCATAAAACCTGAAGCTAGCATGCTTCAGTTGGATGTAAGAGATGCCACTAATTTTAAATTTTGCATGTAATTATCAAGAATAGGCTTAAAGAAAGGAGTTTTTTGATTTTTTAGGGTCAAAATTCTTCAGTAACCAAATAATGGTGCCACTCAAAAAGGAAACAATGATTGAGGGATAATAAAACTGACATTTATATAATTTTTAATATTTTTATTTTTTGTTGACAGCTGTATTTTACATAAAGGCATGCACTCCTATCAGCAAGTTAAACTGGATTGAAACATGGTCTCTTTCTCTACAGCTTTAAATAGGCAGCAACAGCCTAGGGTTTTCCATTATCTCTGAAATTTGTGTGTGTGTGTGTGTGTGTGTGTGTGTGTGTGTGTGTGTGTGTGTGTGTGTGTGTGTGTGTGTGTGTGTGTAAATAAAGAACAGTTACTGGCAAGGTATTTCTTTCATTAATTTTTGACAGTTTTCAGTGAGTTTTGATACTTATGTTTTAGTTTTTAATCTTTTAATTAGATATATAACTTCACAAATTAAGAAAACCTTTATTGAAAAAATTTGTCCACAAATCACATATTGAAACATTGTTACTTGTGTGAAACATACCCTTCCAAGAACAGTACCCCAAGTAGCTCAGGCAACTTGATTGCCCCTTGCTTGAGCTGGCCATGTTCATAACATATCCAAATGTGTTTTGTCTGTCCAATTATTTATCAAATCTTTAAGTGGTAATATATCAATTTATACAATACTAAATATCTTCAAATGTCTTGCTAAAATTTTTATCAAAATTTAAATGTAGTTATTCAATTCTAGTTATTATTTCTTTGATGTTACCTTATATAATTATATAATTTTTGCCAAACAAAGTGGATTTAAAAAAAAAAAAAAAAAATCTATCAGTTTTCCTTTGTCAGTGAATGGAGTCATTATGGCAGTCTCTTCCCATAAAGATTCACACTTTTAGTTAATTGAATCAACTGCTGCTATATCTTTACGTGGAAAATGTACCACGAATAAAATAATTCAAGGGAAGCTGACAAACCAGATTTTCATCTTACTTTGAAATGCTTTATTTGTATGATATTTAAGTAATTGCTGGCACATTATAGCCTTAGTGGCCAATATGCCATAAAATCCTAAAAGTCAACCAAGTAATTACTCGATCAAAGAAAGCTACACAAACCACCTACCTAAATTCACAATGGGTAAAATGCTATAAATGAAATCCAAACCTGTAGTAGCTGAACTCTTGTATTAAATACATAGTACATTTTATCAACTTTGTTATTCGTTACTTCTGATAAATAATACTGATAGTAAAAACTGTTTCAGTATTTTTCTTTTCTTTTTTAAGTCCACTGACATCACTAGCAAAAATTTTTTCTCTTTTTACTCAAATACAGTTGGACCTCTATATAAGGAAATTGATCGCTCACTTGAAAAAATTTGTTGTTTAATGAATTTTTTTCATTAAAATTTGTTTGAAATTTTGTTATAAAGAAATATGACCTTTTCAACAATGAACAATACTGTAATTCAACATTCAGAAAAATAGTAAAAGATGGGAAATAAATCAGAAATAATTGGGAGTGAATAAATTTTCTAACAGTTTAAAACAATTAATTTATTAATACATACATACATATTAAGAAATGACTACCTAAATGATGCGCACAATATATTAGTACACTTTTAAGAATTATTTCTTAAAATATTTGGTTATTTTTTTGTTGTACACTGGATTTTACTGTACATTGTTCATATAAATGTCCACATTTGTTTAAACACTCAAATGTATTCTTGCACATTTTCTTTGTGCTGAAGGCCTTAATGCAAGGTTTCAAATGCTGCCAGCATTTCATGTTTGGAAGGTTTAATATTGCCCTCATTTTCATCCAGTTCATCATCAATATTGTCATTAGTTCTTTGAATACTCTCCAAAATGGAGTCACTCGGATATTCGACTACTATGACACCATTATCAAATCCTAAAAATTTGTCAAGAATAATTTCTCCACTGATCAAATCTCTTGCTTGGAGTTCTTCCCAAGATTGCTCAATATCTTTTAGTAGTTCATCCCTCTCATTGCTGTTAATTGGCCTTTTAGCAAAATCTGCTTTTGCAAAACAATTGTTAATTGCTGTTTCCATCTTGACTCCACACTTTCACCAACTCTGATATGCACATCCTTAAATCTATAACAGAATCTATAGGTTGGTTGGTTTCTATTCTCAGTATAATTTTTTTCAATATGTGCATTGAGTAGAGCATTTTCAAATTCAGAGGGAAGAAAACAAGCTTCACACTTGTAAGCTTCGAAATTACTGAGTGAAGATGGGCAGGACAGTTGTCAACAATAAATGCAGTTTTTTTGTTTCATTCGTTATCTTTCTATCGGAATTTAAAATCCGCTGTTCTAAAATTTCATTGTCCAAGATTTTTTGTTGTAGTTGCAGTCGTAGTCCAACTCTAACGACTTTACTCCTTTTGAAACATTGGGGTCGTTTGCTTTTGTCTATTACCAAAAGCTTCAGTTTTTCATTACCAGCCATATTTGCACCAACCAAGACTAATTCTCACCTTACTATTTTTAACACCTAAACATTTATCACCTTTAAAAGTTAGTGTCTTGTTCAACAAAAATTTAAAAAATAGACCTGTTTCATCAACATTGAATATGTCTTTGGTTTCATATTCCTCCATAATTTTTTTTCACAACTGTTTCTTTCTAATGGGTACAGTCTTCAATTACAACTACACTTTCACCAGAAATAACTTTTTTGAGTAAGCCATGCCGCTTTTTAAATTTTTCCAGCCAACCAGAACTGACTTGGAAAGTTTTATGCCTCAGAAAAGATGCATACTCCATAGCCTCTTCTTTTATTAATGACCCTGATATTGGCATGTTTTGATTTAGAATCAATTTCACCTGCTTAAAAACAGCTGCATCTTTGTACAGGCATAATTTTGCATGCTTTCAACTGAGTACCCATTTCCTAAAACAGTTTGAGAATCGAAACACAGTTTTTCAGAATGGTTGACACTACTTGCAGGGACACCAAATTTTAAAGCGATTTTTTTTTTTTTTTTTTTTTTTTTTTCTCAATGCCTTGATCTACATTATTAAGTACTTCCACTTTTTTCACTACACTCAAGGATTTTCTCTTAGACATTGTAAGGTTACTTGCACAGCAGCTAGAACAAAACTGATTTAGGGATCACTTATACATACCACGGAAATAGAGACAGGTGAAAGTGTGAATGACTTATTTCTGCAAAACAACAGATGAATTTTGGGAATAAAGGAAAATCACTCTATCCTTATTCTCTAATAGGGTGCTTACAGTAGAAAACAGGTTAGACATTGTAAGGTTACTTGCACAGCAGCTAGAACAAAACTGATTTAGGGATCACTTATACATACCACGGAAATAGAGACAGGTGAAAGTGTGAATGACTTATTTCTGCAAAACAACAGATGAATTGACCAAAGCCAATGTCCGCATCAGGTATATGCCTTAATCTTTGCCACTGGCTGTAGACACATAGATAGCAGTTGACCAGCATGACTTTCTCAGTACAGTAGAGGCAATTGTATAGGTTTTATGAGCACCACTAAATTGTAGAATGTTTTTGCTCTTAATTCGTGCTTTCTACAGCACGAATTAAGCTCTATTGCCAATAATCAGCTCTGTTGCCTAAAGGCCAGAGGTGCAAACAGGTGCATACCTAGGTCTCAAAATCAGTTTGTTATATGGAAATTTTCTTGATTATACTGAAACCATTTTCAATATAATGACCAGGGGAAATAAAAAAAAAAAAATTTGCTAAATAGAAAAATTCACTATATGGAAGTCCATTACAGAGAGGTTCAGCTGTATATGTAACCCCCCCCCCCATTTCTTTCATCATGTAATTTGATTAATGTCTTTTGAGGTCATTACGATGGGCATCGTGACGGTATCCAATCTTCCTTACATTTCGAGGCTCTAAAATGGTGCTCACAGGCTGACTGCTAGGTAGTCCATCCAACTAAACCTGTTGGTAACTCTATGGGAGATATCCAGAACATCAGTGTATATAATCTTGCTACCTCTACTCTGTCAGACAGTGAATGGAGGAAGTCCAAGTAGCCTTTATAAAGGGGGACATTGTCTAGTTCACATTCTTTCAAGGAGCTGGATATATTCTTGCTGTCTGTAAGCCATATCCAAAAATTTCTTTCCTTTATACATGTGCCCTCCCCCACCTTTCCTTTACTACTGAATACATCATGAATAGTCAAAACTTCTAGAACAAACATCTGCAAAAGTCTAAACCTCCCAAACACTTCCTTGTTCATTTCACAAACATGCATGGTCTTCGTTTCAATCTCAATGATGTTCATTTCTGCTTAGTTTGCCAAACCCCACATACTTTTCTGGCAGAATCTCAGTTATCGATTGATTCAACCACTGCTCATCTCAGTTGTCCTAATTATTTGCTATACGATTACTTTTCTGACAGAATCCCAGTTATCGATTGATTCAACCACTGCTCATCTCAGTTGTCCTAATTATTTGCTATATGATTACTTTCACTTCAAATATGGTACTTGTACTTATGTCTGCTCTGATATTTCCTGTCAGAGACTTGTTAATTTGGCATCTCTTCTGTTTGATCTTCTCTTGCTTAAAATCTTTCTACACCATTCTGTCAAATTCATCTGTTGATCTCTCAATTCCACTAATCACTTGGAACTCTTTGATTTCCTCTCTTTGAAGCTTAACCTTCTCCAGTCCAACTTTCTTAACACTGAAGTAATTTTCCATGGCAATTTTAATTCAAAACTCCAGCTGACTTCAGTTTTTAGTCACACAGATCTAGCTGGTCAAGATCCTCAGGTTGCAATTGCTAATGACCTCGCACAGATTGTTCACATACCTACCAGAATATCAGACATTCCTAACCATGCAGCCAACATGCTTGATCTTTTTCTTACAAATAACCCTTCTAAGTACATAGTCGGGATGAGCGGTCCCCTAGGCACCTCAGATCAGAACTTGGTGGTGGTTTCTTCTGCAATGGATCCTCTTTCTCGTGGTTATTCTCAACCTCGTGTTTTTTGATATTATAAGAATGCAAAATGGGATGAGCTGCGAGATTTCTTTTCTTTTCCTTGGTCAGATTACTGTTTTTAAATCTTCTGATATTAACATTTCCCAGATCATGTCAGTGAAATTATTCTTGTAGGAATGAAATCCTTTATTCCACACTCCACCTTAAAATCTCATCCTGGTCCTGTTGTCACCTCAGCTAAGGATAGAGCTGACTTACTAGCATCCTACTTTTTTTCTAACTCCTGTATCAATGATCTGGGTAAACCATCTCCTACCATTCCCATACACACCACTCAATACTTCCTGTGGTCTTCCATCAAAGGGATTTCTGAAGAATTTTGAACAATCTAGATGCCAATAAAGCTCCAGGCCCTGATAATATTTCTCCACTTGTTCTCAAAACCTGCACTTTTGAGCTTACTCCTGTTTTGTGTCATCGTACATTTTCTTATTGCACTGGTGTTTTTCCTTCTGCTTGAAAATTTGCTTATATCCTGCCAGGTCCTAAAAAGGGTGACAAACCCTCCCATCCAATTATTGTCTCATTGCACTTACCTCTACTCTTTCTAAAGTAATGGAGAAATCTGTTACGCACCAACTTCTAAACTACCTTGAAACCTTCCATCTGAAAAGTGATCACCAATATGGATTCTTTCAGTGTCAATCCACTGGTGATATTTTGGCTTATGTTACCGATCTGTGGACAAATTCAGTGGAAAAGTTTGGCAAAACTCAATCAATTTCTCTTGACGTTGCTTATTGATTGCCAACTGTTTTTTGTATTTGGGTATCAAGTTTTCTCTCTAACCATTCACTGCTGGTGATGATATATCGCTCTGCCTTCTAACTTCTCCACTAATACTGATGTTCAGTTCTTTCTCCCACTCTTTTCCTCCTGTATATCAACGACCTTCTTCCACTGACTGGAAATACTATCCATAGTTTTGCTGATGGTAGCACATTACATTCCACCTTCCAGTTTGAGAAACCTTCAACTTCTCGAATATCCACTACCAATTCCTTAAATGCTAATCTCCAGGTAATTCTTCAGTGGGGCAAAGATAACATAGTTAATTTCAATCCTTCTAAAACTCATTCCTGTCTTATATCTTGCAAAAAGGATTCTTCTGCTCCTCTGCTTATCATCAATGACACTCGAATTTCTAGACATGATCACATATCTCTATTAGGGATTACCCTGACTTCTGGTCTCTCTCTCTTGGCATTAGCACATCACAAATATTGCCTACTCTGCATCTAAAAAAACTGGTTTTTCTTTTTCATTCTTGACTTTAATTTTCTTTTAAACAGCTACTCACTCTGTACAAATCTCAATCCACCCTACCAGTGGTCCCAAGTGATCTTCTTGAGTGAAATACTGAGTGATTTAATTCTGTTATTTTTTTCTGGGGCCTTTCTCTTTTCAGTTCACTGTAAGTGGTTCTGTACTTAAAAGGTTTTGAGTAAGCACCCAGGAAGGAAATCCACCTTTCTTTTCTTAACTAAACTAATTTATACAGCACTTGATCACTGGTAACACCACTCTTGCCTCCACGTGGCATAAAAATTAATTTGCTAAGGGGCTGAAAAGATATGGATCAAAATGTTTCTATCTTTAGAAGTGACAATCACGCAGCCAGATAGAGAAAATGACCATAAGACATCTCAACCCCACAGGTTTAAAACAAATTCCTTGGCAACAGATTATTCCAAATTTCTTATATTGCACTCACTTGCAGATAAACCTCTAAGTAAATTATCTCCCTTCCTTATCCAGAAACACCTGGAAAGTATTGCAGGATCTCCTAAGAGGGTTAAGGAGACCTACTTAGTGGAAACTATAAACTGCAGGCATTCAGAGAAACTCCTTCAAGTTACAAATTTTGCTGGAATTCCAGCGAAGTATCTCCCCATTCAACTCTACATATGTCTAAAGGGGTTATATCTGGCTGTGATCTGTCGAATGTCACAGAGGAAAGTTACAGGCCAATCTCCCTCTCCAATTGCCTCATTAAAATCCTTGAAAAAATGAGCCATGGTCAACTCATTTGCATCATTGAAATGCAACATCTAATGAGTAATAGTCAGCATGGCTTTTGCCAAAACAGGTCCTCCTTAGATCTCATGATTAAGTCTTAGTCTACAATACGCAATACCTTTGTGAAAAAAAGAACACTTTCTTATGGTTTCCATAGATATAGAGAAGCATTTAATACTGTCTGGTGTCATGACATTCTCAGTGACCTTCATGATCTTGGTCTTCAAGGAAATCTGCCTATATTGATTAAGAATCATTCTTTTGAATTTCATTATCAAAAACTTCCTTTCTATGACATTTTTGTAGGAAGGAGTACTGAAAGTCTGTACTGAGTGCAACTCCTTTTTGCCCTTAGAATTGATTCCATTACAGACCTCCCAAATACTGTTTATGCTGATGATCTCTCTATTTCTTGCCATTCTCAGAAAATGAGATCTATCGAACAGCAACTGCAAATATCCCTAAATAAAGTACAACAGTGGGCAGTGCTCAGTAGTTATTGTCTTTCACAACAGAAAACTGTTGCGATCCACGTTTCTACTGACACTCAACATAAATTACATACAGATCTGAAAGTTCAGATATGACACCTTACCATCCCAATTGCCAACATCAAATTTTGGGATTAATCCTTTATCCTTCTTTGAGCATGTTAAATTTGTACTTACCACTTAAGAGTTTTATCTGCCCCATCTTGGGGAGCAGGTCGTACCTCTTTTCTGCTCTCATACAGCACATTGATTAGATCCTGTTTGGGTTATGGTGCTCCAATCTATGATTCTGCCCAGAAGAGTGTACTATACTGGTTTGATCCGATACAGCACAATGCACTGTGGATTGCACTTGGTGCTTTCAGGATGTCTTCAACCTGTGATGTATATATTGCAGCTCATCAGCCCCTTCTCTACCCCAAGAAAAATACCACTACTTAAGTAAGTAGCCAGAATACAAAGTTGCTGTCTGCATTCTATTCAGCCATATCTCTTCAATCCACCACTACAAAATCTCTATAGAAATAAATACAGTAAAATAAGATAAATAAATATAGTAAAATAAGATAAATAAATATAGTAAAATAATGAATTACTCTTATCCACCTTGGACTTCCCCATCATCACCTGACTAATGATACTTATTTTCATCAATGGGGAAAGAATCTTCTACTGACACCCAATGTGAAACAACTCCATGCAAGCCATATCAGAAATATGTTGATTTCTTGCCATTATATACTGATGGCTGCTCCAAATCACATTCAACCATTGGAGCAGTGGCAGTGTTTCCCCTCTGCTATCATTTTTGCTTCCCTTCCACGTGAGTATAGCAGCATTTCAGTGAAACTACATACAATAAAATTAGCTTTAGAAAATCTGAATTTTTTCCTACCTTCAAAATATATTATAGTTTACACTGACTGTCTCAGCTCAATTTCGTCAATGTAAAATCCCTTCTATGAGTTTTATCCTGTTTTCTGTTTTAAACCAGATCAGGAGCCTGCTATTGCAAATTGAAGAGCATCAATTTGTGACCTTTTGTTGTATCCCTGCATATTCAGGAATTAAAGGGAATGAACTGGCTGATAAAGCTGCTAAAAATCAGTGAATTTTAGATTTAACCTCTCTACCTATTCCTGCCTCTGACTATAATCTTGTCATACGAGCAGCATGCCTTGCACAGTGGAAATAGCTACGGCAAGCCCAAACCAATAATAAGCTTTTTCAGTTGAAACAGGACCCAAAATTTTGGCAGTCTATCATTCAGACAGTGTGACAAGAAGTGGTACTTGCATGGGAGCAAGGATAGGACTTTTTTATCTGACTTACATTCATCTACTTACAGGCACTGATCCTCCACCTCAGTGTCCAAAATGTTCAGCATACCTATCCATTAAACATATTCTGATTGACTGCTCTCTATCAACAGGACAGAACTTCATTCTTTTGTTCTCTGGTTAATCTCCAAGAACCGATGAGACTACAGCATATTATTGTCAACAAGGCAAACATTAACAAATTTTTCTGTTTTTTGAAACAAATTAGAGTATATCCTCAGTTCAGAACAGGTTTCTCTAATGAAAATTAAGAGGTTACACTTAGTTATTTTCTAGCACATTCCCACAAATAGGTGCACTATAGCAACTGAAGCAGCTTATGCACCACTAAACAAATGTGGCACACACACACACACACACATACTACCACCCTACCATGGAATACTGTTCCCACATTTGGGGCGGTACCCCCCCCCCCCCCATAACCTCTCTCAGGCTTCTAGACTCCATTCAGAAGAGGGTATTTATGTTAATAAACCAGTCTGAGTTAATAAATAAGTCAACATCCAATTCCAACATTCAAAAAAGTCTTCACACTCATAGAAACAACTTTTTCTTAAACTGTTAATTATATACTATATATAATAATAAATGATACTATTATACCATGTGAAATTATTAACAAAATGGATTTATTAAACTCATATAGAATACAAACTCAATTTTGTACACTACATTGTTAGCAGGTGACATTTTGGAATTCTTACCAAATGCCATCTTCAGACTATAAATGCTGTGAGGAAAGGGGGATAGAAGAACATTTAACAACTCTGTAAAATAGATTGATACACTATAATCAGAAGTAATTACAACTAAAATCTTTAATTATTTGGATTATGTTTATAAGCCAATATGATGTGCCAGTATGATACTTATCATATTGGCTTATAACATAATCCAAATAAGTTTTTGGATTATGTTATAATTCATTCAGACCATAGCATTTATGATCGGAAAACAGGGTTTTAGTAAGAATGCTGAAATGTTACCTGCTAACAATTTATTGTAGAAATTACGCTTATATTCATGAGTTTAATAAATCTATTTTGTTAATAATTTCACAAGGTATAATAGTGTAATTTATTATTATTATTATATTTAGTATGTCATTTACCATATGAATAGATAAACCATATAACATCCTTTCCCAACTATATTATAACTTTTTCTTCTTCCTCAAAACAAATTGGAGTATCCCTTCAGCCACTATTTTCTGAAACAACTTCCTTTCATGCTGTATTTCCTGAAAATTACAATCTACAGAAATTCAAGTCTAATGTCAACGAGCATCTTTTTTTATCTAATCAAACCTTCAGCCTAGAGGCATATGATGCAAGAAAGCAAGCTTATATAGCATCAGCAAAAAAAAAAAAACCCTTCCCTTTTCACCCATCCATTCACTCCAAAAGTTTGTTTCAGCAATGAACCACCTGCTGGACAAAGGCAAACTTCCGCACATCTATCCTACAACTGTCTTTCCTCAATTTGAATTTATGCCCTCTCAGGTGATTATTCTGAGCAAGAGGAAGAATCCCATCAGCATTGAGCTTGCTCAAACTATTCAAGGCCTTATACACCTTAATTAGATCACCTCGCAGGTGCCTAGTTTCCAGACACTGTAATTTGCAAAACTTAAGCCTATCTTGGTAACAGCAGCCCTTCTCTGTACTCATTCCAGCAGTACACATCTTTTATAAAATGGGGCCTCCAGATCTGTGTGTGGTACTCAAGGTGTGGCCTGACCATCACCTTAAACAGTACACTGTCGAAATAATGGAACATTCAAGCTAACGGTACATTGCGATTGGATGTTTACATACAGCGCAGATGTCTTGCAGTACTAAGTTCTCCATTTTGAAAGTAAATTCTGTACTGATATCACAGATTATACTGCTGTTTTACACTTATTTTGAATTAAAAACCCCCTCACTGTCTCCTAAAGTTAATAAACCTCATACAGAAAAGAAAAGAACAACATTAAAGCTTAATGGCAAACTTGATATAATAATAGAAAATAGAACAGGCGTAAGTAGAAGTATATTAATGACAGAATATAACATTGGATCGTCAACATGTTTGTTTTTTTATGTGCAGTTAATAAAATTGCATTCTTAATCTCTCTCTTTCTTATTTAGCCTCATTATTTCTGCATTAAATGTATTAAAAATAAAACTATCGAAATAACAGCACCTTGAATCCCCAAAGGTGCCGATATTCTGAAAGTCTACTGTACAAGGGGATAATCACCTCCTTATCCCTACTTACAAAATTCCTATATATCAGAGTTTCCCAAACTTTTTCAAATGTGGACCAGTGTTTGCAGATTTTTTTTTTTTAATGGCCCACCTATTGCTATAAACTAATGTATTTTCAATAATTATACTCGTAGGTTCAGGAAATAATGACTACCATTAGGGCATTTAACATACCAGTAATAATGCAATTAGATATTCATTAACATCAGTAAATATAAATAAAAGATAGGAAATTCATTTCTTTGTTTATTATCAAAAGTTTACATAAAACTGACATATTTTAGGAAAGAAAATAAGGAAATTTTCTTATAGTTTTATGTAGGTATATTTCGAATAAATTGTTTGCAGACTAGTATTTTCTTTTCGCGGGCCGCAGACCATACTTTGGGAAACCCAGCTATATATCATTGACAACACTCCATGAGCTACTCTTGCAGCCTGTCTGAACTACTTAAAAAACATCATATCTGACTGCAGTTATCCCCGGGTTTTTTCATTCTCTGCTACCCTGAGTACTGCACAGTTGGTATGTTACTCTGGGGTTACTGCTACCATATGCAGCACTTTGCATTGGTTAATGTTAAACTTCAGTTGCCACCTCTCAGCTCATCTGATCAACTTTTTTCAGAGCCTGTTGCAGTAGCATACCATCCTTACTGTCATTAACAACTCTACCAACCTTCGTATCGTCTGCAAACTTGGACATTAAGCTTTCAATATCATTTAATACAGAAAACAACAATGGGCCCAACACGGACCCCTGGGGGACACCACTAATAACATTAGAGTCCACAAAGAGCAGTGTCCACTGATTGCCACTCTGTCTTCTCCCACTCAACCATCCCTTTTATCTATAGCAACAACTTGCCATTAATGCCATACTGCTCCAACTTGTACAGTAGTCTACCATGTGCAACAGTATCTACAGCTTTTCTAAAATCCAAGTATATGATATCAAAATATTTTTTGCATTCAGTTCCTTTGTGACCACATCATAGTATCCAATCAAATTGGTCAGACAAGCCTTCCCCCAACAAACACATGCTGTATCTGAACTGTAACTGCAGTCTTGCGTAGATAATCCTGCAGTGCTTCTTTAACCAGTGCCTCCATTTTTTCCTTGGAACAGAAGTTAAGCTAACATGTCTCTAATTACTCGTGTCACCCTTTGATCCCCCCCTTGTGAATTGGGGATACATTTGCACATCTCCAATCCATGGGGACCACCCCTGTGTCCAAGGACGCCCTCATAATCATGTCTAAGGGCTGCTTACTTCCTTTTCTGCCTCCTTTAATATAACTGGATAGGTACCATCCACTCCAGGTGCCTTTCTTATGTTTAACTTCAACAATTTCTCCTCCACTTTGCTCTCAGTTATTACAAAGTCATTTAGCTCCCTGTTAGAGTTTGATAAGCTTCTGGTCTTCACTTCCCTACAGAATTTTTCGTGTGTGAATGTAGATGCAAAATGCTCATTCAATTTGTCAGCTACCTGAGTAGAATCATCAATAATCGAACCACTGATATCAAGTGGACCAATCTGTTTCATGGCCTTCCTTCTAGAGTTTACATAAGTAAAGAAGTCTTTACTGTTTTTCTTTGCATCCTTTGCCAAAGATTTCTTGTAATCTGCTTTGGCTTGCTTAACCTCCTTTGTGACTTGATTACAGACTATCTTATATCTACCATAGGCATCTGTGTGTCCTGATAATTTATATGCATCCCATGCATTTTTCTTCCCTGCCATGGATCTCATTAGTTCATCTGACATCCATTTAGGCCTAAACCTTGATCATAATGAATAGAATTGCAATCAAGGGATTTTATTGCAATAGTCAACATCAAATAAAATTTATATGCTCTACTTTATCCCATTTTGATCATGGGGATCTTTCTGCTTCCACTGAAGGCTAAGGCCAAGTATTTTACCTTGAGATTTAGGATTATGTTAAAATTAGTGACAAATATCATTATCCATGATTATGCCTAAATTGCTATCTTTTTAAATTGTATAGTATTATCTGAAAAGGTAAAAATGAGATAAATCCACTACACTTTTAAAAATCTGAGACATGCACTGCTGCTGTTTTGAAGCTTACTGACTTCACATCAGCTCGCATGTGGGCTCTATTAGCAAGTATATGCTATGTGCCTTTAATTCAGAGAACTGAGCTGTATTTGCCCTATGCAGTACATATGTAGTACTGTATTGTGTGGAACAAATGTAGCCCAGTGTTGTCCTGCACAGTACCTACATATAATTTATTTATATACACCCTATATAACACGGTACTTCTACAACACAGTTTTGCTGTATTAGAGAAATTCGTAGGGGGGGGGGGACCCTGCTATTATGTTGGGTGTAATTTTTCAACATTTCCATTCTTTTTTGTGAATCCCTGTTGTTGACTTGCTAGTCCTTATACAAGGGGGAAATATATATATATATATTGGGAAATCCCGGTGTTAGGTTCTGTGTTGTTGAACTTGTGCTATTTGAGACCATAAAAAATTGACTTTTAAGGTTTTTGTAAGGGAATTTTGGTATTTATTTTATTGCTTATAAATTTTTCCAGGTGTTTAATACTAAACTTTGTTCTTAAGAACAGTATTGGAATAATTTCTTTGTTGTGATTAAATTCCATCCCTAAATTTTGCATAAGGAAAGTAAAAAAGCGCTACTCAAAAGAAACTTCATTTCTCTAGAATGGTATCATATATGATACCATTTCCCATGAAATGGTATCATATATGATACCATTTCCCATGAAATGAAATGAAAGCATCACATAATGCTTTCATTTCAGCAAATATGACAGCTTGTCCTGGAGCACCAATAATTGAGAAAATGGAAGAAGCACTCTGTATTTGGATTGACGATTGCAGATAAAAAAACGGATTCCATCAGACAGCAATGTAATTAAACAAAAGACACTAAAAATTTATAACCATTTAAAAGAAAATGGAGAATTTTCTGTTAACCCAGAGTTTGTTGACAGTAAAGGTTGGTTTGAGCGATTTAAAAACTGCTTCTCACTTTGGTGGAAACATTTTTCAGTTGTGGACTGTATCGGAATCATAACTTTATTGCTCAAAGAAATAGAACCGTCAACATTAAATGCGTGTTGGAAAAATGTATGGTCAGAGTCAGTTCATTCAGAAATATGGTCAAACCGACTGAAAATGGAATCAGTGCGATAGTAGAACTTGCTAAGTCAGTAGGAGGGGAAGGTAGCATTAATTTTAAAAGATATGGCTACTGAAGACATTCAAGAATTACTGGTAGAAAATGGCATTGAGGGTAAATCAAATCAATTTAGAGGATGATAGCACAGATAAAAATTCTGAAGTTCCAAATTTTACACTAAAAAGCATATGAGAAGGCATAAACTTAGCCAAACAATTATAATTTTATTTTTTGGATGCAGATCAGATCCTTCAACTGAGGGGAGCACAGAGTTCAAAAGGGAGCTTCAAAAATGCTTAGCTCCATACCATGAAAAATACAAAGATCTATCAAGCAAAAGCAAACAAACATGGATTACTGATTTTTTTTAAAGAGAGCAGAAAGTAGACAAAATCTAGATGCTGCAGAAGAAAGTTCTGAAGGCGAAGATGTTCTACAACGGAGAAAATATTCTTGTGTGATTGTGCCCAAATAAAAATTAAGTTTCCAATAGTTATGAACAGTGATGTATTTTTGTTAGCTTTTGCAATGTAACTCCCTTTTTAGTACTGGTTCTTAGTCCCATATAACATGGTTTCGCACTACACATGATTTTATATTTACCTAACTACTGCGTTATAAAGCCCAAGAAACCTATAGGGAAACAGAAATCCAAAGAAGAAAAAATTAGTCAAGAAACACTTGTCAGGATGAACCAAAGGCGACAAATGAAGAGCAAGAAAAACACTGACAGGGAGAAAATTGAGTATACTGAGTTATGCAAAGCCATTAGAAAGAGACTCAGAGAGGACATAAGAAGATTTAACACAAGAAAAGTAGAACAAGCATTAAGGGAAAACAAAGGATTTAAATCAGCAGCCATGAGCAGTAATACAGAAAGACAAATGATACTGAAACTGAAGAATAGCGACGGTGTACTTATAAACAGCAGAGAAGGCATAATTCAAATAGCAGAAGACTACTATAGAGAATTATACAAGGAGCGAGGGAATGATACCAGGATTGGGGAAGATGGATTGCAAAGTAGCAACACATACGACATACCCGATATTCTTCCTGATGAGGTAGAACATGCATTGAAGAAAATGAAGAATCGGAAAGCCCCGGGGGAAGATGAAGTTACTGTAGAGTTGTTAAAATTGGGAGGAAGAGACATAACACAAAAACTGGCAAGGCTCTTCACAAAGTGCATTAGAAAAGGAGTGATGCCTATGCAGTGGAATAATGCAATCATAGTTTTGCTGCATAAGAAAGGAGATAAATCAGAAATTGCAAACTATAGACCAATTAGCTTGTTATCCCATATCTACAAGTTGTTCACAAGGGTCATTACTAACAGATTAGAAAGAATACTTGATGAGAATCAACCGAAAGAGCAAGCTGGCTTTAGGACAGGATTCTCAACTATGGATCACCTTCACGTAATATCACAGCTAATGGAGAAAGCAAATGAATATAAAACACCATTATGCCTGGCATTCGTGGATTATGAAAAGGCATTTGACTCCAGACAGCATAAGGCAATGTTTCGGGCACTGGAAAGACAAGGCATAGATACTCCATATATTATGATTTTGAAGAAAATATATGAGAGTGCTACATCCTTTATTAGACTAGACAAAGGCAGTAGCAAATTTGAAATCGAGAAAGGAGTTTGACAAGGAGACACAATATCTCCGAAGCTGTTTACTGCTGCCCTTGAGGAAGCTTTCAGAAGATTAGACTGGTCGCAGAAAGGAGTCAATGTGAACGGAGAGTACCTAAACCATTTACGATTTGCAGATGACATTGTGGTCATAAGCCACGATCCCAAAGAATTAGAGGAAAATCTTAATCAGTTATGCACAGTTAGTAAGGATTTTGGACTAAAGATGAATATGGCTAAAACAAAAGTAATGATGAACAAGTATGCCACGGAAAGGGAAATAATGATTGAAGGAGCAGTAATTGAAAAGGTGGAGTCATATACTTATCTGGGACAAGTTATTAGCTGTAATAATGATAAATGGCTGGAAGTCAAGAGAAGAATAAATTTTGGATGAATAGCATTCAGGAAATATAGTCACATACTGAAGAGCAATATCCCAGTTTGTCTGAAACGTAAAATAATGAATCAATGTATACTCCCCACCATGATTTATGGAAGTGAAACTTGGGCACTCACCAAAAGAATGGAAGAGAAGCGAAGAATGGAACGAATTATATTGGGAATCAGACTGTTAGATAAGAAGAGAAACACATGGATTAGGCAGTAAACTCAAGTAAAGGACATTCTTATCAAAACTAAAGAACTAAAATGGTCTTGGGCAGGACACATAGCTCGAAGACATGATGACAGATGGACTAAGAAAATAACAGAATGGTACCCAAGAGGCGCTAGAAGAAAACCTGGAAGACAAAGGCGGAGATGGATAGATGAAATTCATGAGTTTTTGAGGAGTAAATGGATGGCCAGTGCTCAAAATAGAAGGAACTGGAAAGTTGCTGGAGAGGCCTTCATCCTGCAGTGGATTGAAAATGGCTGATGATGATGACTGCGTTATACATGGGTTACCTGTATATTTGCTCATACGTTTTTCAATAGCCATAGCAAGGGCACATGATGCACGAATGCAAGCTTATATATCAGCCAAAAAAAAAAAAAACACATACACACGCCATTCTCATTTCACCCATCCACTCACTCAAAATGTTGCCTTGAATCTGTTTAAGCTATCAACTTCTACGACAGATGGAAGTTTGTTCCAGCAATCAACCACCTGCTGGCTAAAGGCAAACTTCCGCACATCTATCCTACAACTGTCTTTCCTCAATTTGAATTTATGCCCTCTCAGGCAATTATTCTGAGCAAGAGGAAGAATCTCATCAGCATTGAGCATGCTCAAACCATTCAAGGCTTTCATTCATTACACCTTAATCATATCACCTCACAATTACTGAATCTCCAGACACTGTAATTTGCAAAACTTAAGCCTTTCTTCGTAAGAGCAACCCTTTGTTCCATTCACTAATCTTGTTGCTCTTCTCTGTACTTGTTCCAACAGCTCTGCAGCCTTTAAAATGAGGCCTCCAGACCTGTATACAGTACTCAAGTTGTGGCCTGACCATTGCCTTATAAAAGGGGATAATCACCTCCTTATCCCTGCTAGAAAAATTCCTGTATATATCATTGACAAGACACCATGAGCTGCTCTTGCAGACCATCTACACTGCTTAAAAAACTTCATATCTGCCTGCACAATTACCCTCAGGTCCTTTTCACTCTCTACCACTGTCAGTATAGTACCACACAGTTGATATGTTACTCTGGGGTTACTGCTTCCCATATGCAGTACTTTAAATTTGTCAATGTTAAACTTCAGTTGTCACCTCTCAGCCCATCGGCTCAACTTTTCTAGATCCTGTTGCAGCAGCGTACTATCATTAGTTTCATTAACGACCCTGCCAACCTTCATATCGTCTGCAAACTTGGACATTAAGCCTGATATATCATCAATATCATTAATGAATACAGAAAACAACAATGGACCCAACACTGAACCCTGGGGGACTCCACTAATAACATTAGTCCACAAAGAGCAGTGTCCATTGATTACCACTCTCTGTCTTCTCCCACTGAACCATCCCTTTATCCATAGCAGCAATTTGCCTCCAGTGCCACACTGCTCCATTTGTTCAGTAGTCTTCCATGTGCAACAGTATCAAAAGCCTTTCTAAGACCAAATTATTCTTTGCATCCAGTTCCTTTGTGACTTCATCATAGTATCCAATCAAATTGGTCAGACAAGACTTCCCCTTAACAAACCCATGATGTGTCTGAGCTATAAACTGGTTTTATCTAGATGATCCAGTGCTTCCATTAATTGCCTGGATCAGAAGTTAAACTAACAGGTCTGTAATTACCTGTCTCCCTTTGTGGACTGGGGTCACATTTGCGCATCTCCAGTCCATGGGTACCTCCCCTGAGTCCAAGGAAGCTCTCTATAATCTGTATCCTTAGACGAAATCTGATAAAAGCTCTCTCTCTCTCTCTCTCAATGGCTGCGATATCTTTTTTTTTTTTTATGTAAGCCCCAAACACGAGAGGTATTAGAACCTATAGTACTGTGCTTGGGTTGGAGGTTAAGAAGACAAAAGAAGATATTTGTTGACATTGGACTTAAACTTCTGTAGACTGTAATTTTCAGCAAATGCGTATGAAGGAAGGTACATACGTATTTCCAGAAAACGGCAGTTGAATGAATAAACGAGGAAGATGAAAAGTTGGTTCTGTGAGTTTGAAGTTGGACAGTAAATGGATGTTGGCTGGTGGCGGCACGTGTTCAGACTGTTTTGAAAGAGAGAGCGGGAATTATAGAAGCCAATTCAGAAGAACAGTGTCCATGGAAGTATCTGTAGAAGAGGCATGCAGCAGAAACAGTACTTCTATGAGAGGGCTAGCCGGGTGGGTAAAGTGCCTGCCTGGCAACCCAAAGGTCGTGGGTTCGATTCCCGCCTCGGGCTTGGATCAAAGTACTGCAAAAACCTTGGGAGGTGCATTATGGCCACAGAAGCCTATGCGCCAACAACTACCAAAAAAAAAAAAAACGTCTATGAGACAGCGAGAGGAGAGACTCTGTTAGAGAAGAATCATCAATTAACCTAACTGCCATCTTCTGAATGGAATCAAGAAGCCTGAGAGAGGTTTTGGGGGCACCACTCCCGATGTGGGAACAATATTCCATGGCAGGGTGGATTTGCGATTTATACAGAGTGAGCAGCTGTTTGGAAGAAAAGTAACGCCGAGAGCGAAAGAGAAAACCAAGTTTTTTAGATGCAGAGGAAGGAATATTTGTCATGTGCTTGTGCCAAGAGCGATTAGAAGTCAGGGTAATCCCCAAAAGAGATATATTATTTTGCCTAGAAATCGGAGTGTCAGTAAAGATAAGCATACGAGCAGAAGAATCCTTTTTGTGAGATATAAGACAAGACTGAGTTTTAGAAAGGTTGAAATCAACTAAGTTGCCTTTGCCCAACTGGAGAATTACCTGAAGATCGGCATTTAAGGAATTGGTAGCAGATTTTCGAGAAGTTGAAGCTGATTGAACAGGGCAAGGTTTCTCAAAATGGAAAGTGGAATAATGCAATGTGCTATCATCGGCAAAGGATTTCCAGTCAATGGAAGAAAGTCATTAATATACAAGAGGAAAAGAGTGAGGGAAAGAACTGAACCTTGGAGGACACCGGCATTAGTGGAAAAGTTAGAAAACAGAGAGCCATCACCCTCTATGAGCGATTAGAGAGAAAACTGGATAACCAATTACGAAAAACAGTTGGCAAACCATAAGGTGGAAGCTTGTTTAGAAGACCTTTATGCCAAACACGATTGAAAGCCTTTGAGATGTCAAGAGCAACTACTTGTGTTTCACCGAACCTTTCCATTGAAGTCGTCCATAAATGGGTAACATAAGCCAGAAAATCCCCAGTGGATCGATGCTGACAGAATGCATAGTGGCGATCGTTCATCAGACGGAAGGTTTCTAGGTAGTTTAAGAGTTGGCGGTTAATTGATTTCTCCATTACTTTAGAAAGAGTAGAAATAATTGGATGGGAGAGACTTGTCACCCTTTTTAGGAACTGGCTGAATATGAGAAAATTTCCAAGCAGAAGGAAAAACACCTTTGGAATAAGAAAGTGAAAAAAGGCAGCAAAGAATAGGAGTAAGTTCAGGAGCACAGGTTTTGAGAACAAGTGGAGAAATACCATCAGTACCTGGAGCTTTGTTAGCATCAAGATTCATCAAAATCCTTCTGATATCCTTTTGACAGAAGACCACAGGAGGCATTGAATGGAGAGTGTTGGGAATGGTGGGAGGTGTTTTACCAAGATCATTAATACATGAGCTGGAAGAAAAATGGGATGCTAGCAGGTCAGCTTTATCTTTGGCTGAAGTGACATCAGAACCATCTGGTTTGGACAGAGGTGGGAGCAAAGATGTGCAAAAGTTGCGGCCAATAGCTTTGGCAAGAGACCAGAATGCTCGGCTACCATTAGGGCAAGAAGAAAGTTTTCTACTCTTAGCGTGTTCAAACTCTAGTTTGGACTGATTAATAACTGCTTTACAATTGTTGCGAGCTTTGGTGTAGGCAGAAAATGAAACTGAAGAATTAGAACCAAGCCAATTACAATATGCAACATTCCTCTCTTGAACAGCCTTAGCACATTTATTGGAAACCAAGGTTTAGATAAAGGACGAGATTTTAAAGTGGAGTATGGGATAAAGGATTCCATTCCTGCAAGAATAATTTCACTGACACGATCTGAGCAAACGTTGACATCAGAAGTTTTGGAACAGTAATCCAACCAACGAAAAGAAGAAAAGAAATCTTGCAGGTCATCCCATTTTGCATTCTTGTAATGCCAAACAACACTAGGTTGGGAATAGCCATGAGATAAAGGCTCCATTGGAGAAGAGACAATCAGCAAGTTGTGATCTGAAGTGCCTAAAGGACCTCTCAATTCGACCGTGTACTTAGAAGGGTTGTTTGTGAGAAAAAGATCAAGCGTGTTGGCTGTATGATTAGGATTATCCAGTATTCTTGTAGGTAAATGAACAATCTGTGCAAGGTCATTAGCAATTGCAAAAGCCTCAGCATCTCGACCAGCTGGGTTGGTGTGACTAGAAAACAGAAGCCAGCTGGAGTTGTGAACATTAAAATCACCAAGGAAAATTACCTCACTGTTAGGAAAGTTGGACTGGAAAAAGTCAAGTTGCAAAGAGAGGAAGTCAAAAAGCTCCAATTGATTAGTGGATTTGGGAGAACAGTAGAGACAACAGATGAATTTTACACAATGAGGTAGAGAGATTTTAAGCCAGAGAAGATCAAAGAGAATAGATTCCAAATAGCCAAGTCTCTGACAGGGAATATCAGAACAGACATATGCACTTTGAGGCGAAAGGAATCATACAGTGAATAATTTGGGCATCTGAGATGAGCAGTAGTTAAATCAACCGATAACTGAGATTCTGTCAGAAAAAGTACATGGGGTTTGGCAGACTGCAAGTGGAAATGGACATCATTAAGATTAGAATTGAGACCACGTATATTTATGAAATGAATTAGGAAGTGCTTGGGAGGTTTAGATCTTTTCGCAGATAAGTTTGCTCTATTAGTTTGACAATTCATAGTGTATTCAATAGTAAGAAAAAGTGGGTGGGACATTCTGCATGAAGTAATGAAATTTTTGGATATGGCGTACACATGGTAAGAATATACCCAGATCCTTGACATAACGTGGCCTCGACAATGCTCCCTGCATGCACACTATTCGGTCTCCCTCCAGTCAGTATCTGGCAGAGTAGAGGTAGCAAGATTATACACTAGCTGATCCGGAAGCCTCCTAGAGAGTTACCATTAGGTTCAGTCCAGTGTACTAACTAGCGGCCGGCCTGCGAACACCGTTCTAGAGCTGTACCCTCGAAATGTAAGGAATATTGGATCTCGCCACGATGTTCATTATAACCTCAAAAGTCATCAATCATACTGCATGATGGAAGAGATAGGGAAGGGTTGACTGGAACTTAGCTCTAGAGACTAAACATGGGTTCCACCACTTCAAGCCTCCAATAAGCAAAGTGGTGGTATTTCACCGGTTGATGAGAGTCATCTACCACCTAGTACTGCCTGGTAACATAGAGGGGTGGCGTTTCTCCACGTGGTGTGGGAGCCACACCTCGATCCCTGCTTTCGTTGGTTCACGCCTGGATGGTCACCCACCATGTACTTGTGCATGGAGGTTATACCCAGGATTAGTAACAGTCCCACCATCGTGAAGGTGCAAGCAGAGGATTTGGCTGTCACAGAACATCCAGACTTCGCCGAAATTGGATCCACTTGACTTGAGTGTCACCCGAATATCAGTTCCATCAGCATTTTAGACTCCCAGGTAGCAAGTGCAGCTTGTCTGGCATATCTGAGAGAATGTCTGTGACAACCTCAAGGACCTTAGAAAGGACTCTTAAAAATATCTTGAAGATTCATGCTGATTGATACAAGGCAGTGATAGCTTAACACTGTTAATGTATTTTTCTGTGCCTTACTCCATATACATAGAACTTAGTTGGCTGATACACATACACTGAACTTAGTATCGTTTGCAGATCATAGTGTGTTTATATTTGCATATTTGACATGTATTTACTTTTGGAAAGGTATTTTTTATAGATAATAGAGTGGAACTGTAAATGAGAGTAGCATTAAACTTAAGAGGTTCATAATCATTTCTCGGTATATTTCTCCATTTACAGTCACTGTGTTTCCATTGTCTTTTTGTAATTTTTGTAACTTATGAATCTCAGAAGGAATTCACAAGTAACCACTCAATTTTTGTGATTTGCAAAAATTATTTTGATTTAGTCACATAATCATTAAGATGAAAGTAAGTTGTAGTACTCAGTTGCTAAGAGATTAGTTATTGTATCCCTCATGCTTTTTCATTGTTTTCTTGGCTTGAAACTTAACAATCAACATTATTATTATATGAAAAAGAAGACAGTGACTTCCGTTATAGTTCCAATATTATGAAAAATGAAATAGGGAATAACTTTTTTTCACCCTGAATTCTGACTACATAGATTTGTAAACAGTGCCAACACATGAACTGGAATTACTGTATGATAAGTACAAACAACTTGTGTGAACTTGTATAAATACTATTATAACAGAGTTTTACAGACATTGTCTTAATATTTTCTATGTTTTTTATGATTATTTCTAGAATTGTCAGAAATCGTCACCAGAAAGAAGTTCATCTCTTAAAACACCCCAGCCTCCAAATCTTACCACTATTCTCAGATTTCACATGAAAGAATAACACATTGTTTAACCATACTTATTTCTCCAGGCAGCCAACATTGCTTACAATGTATTAGTTTTTCTCTTATATTTAAGTTAATTCTTGAGTATGTTTTCTTTCTGAACAAAAGGATGTAACAACTTTTTAGACTAACCTAATTTTTATACACTAAAATCAGAAGTGAAGTAATTGAAATGCCTTTCTTAAAGCAAAATGTACGGTGTCCAATCAGAAGATTTATATGCAGATCTCATTCTGAAAGCGGTACAGAGTTTAGTTTCATATAGTGTTATTAGTCTTAAGCTCATCTGTAAATTGTAATGTGAAACATACCACAAAAAAGTTGAATTTTAAAATCTCTGCAGTTATTCACAATTAGTATTTAGTCACTTTGAGTGCAAATCATGGTAGAATGCAAATTGTGATTTGAAGATGCCTGTTAGGTCAGTCCAAAATACTATGAAGAATATTGAAATGTGGATACTAACTATTAAACACCAGTTGAATGGTCTCCACTGGTATCAACACATGAAAAAAAAAAGATCCACATGCAATCTTGCAACCCTAGCATTGCTGAAATTTATGAGAGCTGTTCAACAAAGAATGATCATGATTTTTCATTAAAAACCGTACTGCTTAATATTTTTAGCTGAGCTTCAGAATTGAAGACCAAACCAAGCTGCATCACATAGCAACTTGCCAGTTGACTTTGTGTAACTTTGGCAATCAGTCAAGTTTATGTCTGTTCAGTTTTGCCTATTTAACAATGGACATGACATGTGAGGAACAGTATGCTACTCTCAAATTTTGTTTCATTCTATATCAACTGGAGTGTATAAAATGTTAAAAGAGGCTTGTGGTAAATCTATGATTCCATATAGCACAGCTTGCAGGTGGTTTAGAATATTTAAAGATGGATGTGATTCAATCACAAAAATCTATGGTCCTGGAGCTCCAACTACTGCTGTCACTGCAGAAACCATAAACACTGCTTCTGTAATCATAAGAGAAGATCATCATATAACAGTAAGGCAACTAGCAGAGACGATAAGAATAACAGTAGGAAGCACACATGGTATTAACCACAACGTATGACATGTTTGTGCTGTGCATTCTGGGTTCCAAGACTACTCATACCTGAGCAACAGCAAGTTTGCATGGAGGTTTGTCAGGAGCTGCAATAGAAGGTTACTGAAGATGACGATGAGGTTCTGCACGAGGTGATAACAGTGAAAGAGACATGGCTTTGCCATTTCGATCCAGAGATTAAGCAACACAGCTCTGTTTGGAAGTCTACGTCATTGTCAACACTGAAAGAAGCAAAAGTTGTGGCTTCTGCAGGAAAGGTTATGGTGGCCTTTTTTTTTTTTTTTTTTTTTTTTTTTTTGACATTCATGGGACATTTACCAGCATGTGCTATATCATACAACTGTTACAAGACTTTGCTGCAGAACTGTACTGCACACTTTGCGGGATTACATTCGTTGCGAAGATCGTGTTGCACACAATCTGAACAATCTTGCACGTGGAGGAGTAGCACTGATCATCAACTCCCAGATACCCTCAAAAGCAATCCCACTAAAGACAAATCATGAAGCAGTTGCTGCAAGAATCAATGTTAACTTTGATTTAACCATAGTCTCGTTATACTTACCACCTAACCAAAACATAAGCTATGCTGAATTAGAAGAACTAGTGATTCAGCTTCCCAAACCCTACTGTATCCTAGGAGACCTGAACAGTCACCATCTGCTATGGGAAAACCATAACCTGGACAAGCGTGGAAAAACTACTGAAAAATTACTTGATCAACACAATCGTATAACTCTCAATAATGGAGCACACACTTATACGCATCTTTCTACAGGATCTACCTCAGCGTTCCAAATATTTTTTACCGAATTCCGAAATGGATATTCTCCAAAGCTGAATGGGATATGTACAAGCAGCTAGCTACACTAGAAGAAAAACAGGTCCAACAAACACCCATAAACTTGGCAGTAGAACATATATCTAACAAAATACTGCAAGCAGCGGACAAAGCAATTCCGAAACGATCCACTAAAATATCAGCCCACTCTAAAGTGTGGTGGAATAATGAATGTAGTGCCACAAAAAAAGAGAAGAACAGAGCATGGAACATTTTCAGAAAGTTCCCAACAACAGAAAACCTCATCTGCTTTAAAAGGGCAAGGGCAAAAGCAAAACGAGTTAGACAGACCAGCAAAAGGGAAGCATGGAGGCATTTTGCTTCCACAATTACAAAAACGACAAAACCCCAAACAATTTGGGCCAAAATACAGCGTATGTACACAAAACATCCAAGTGTCAACTGTCCCATGCTCAATGTAAATGGCTCTGATATTACAAAACCAGAGGAGATTGCAAACGCTCTAGGTAGATCTTTCATGGAAATATCAGCTGTGACATACTCGCCATAATTCCAGGCACACAAAGCACTAGCTGAAAAACACTCAATTAATTTTGAATCAACATCCAGTGTTGCATACAAACTCCCTTTCACAATGTCAGAATTACATCATTTTCTAGCCTCCACTAAACTCAGTGCAGCAGGGCCATAAGGAATACATACATCATGATAGCAAAACTTACTGAACCCGCACTCAAGACACTGTTACTGCTCTACAACAGAATATTCAAAGAAAACACTTTCCCTGACAAATGGCGGCATGCTTATGTTTTGGCATTTCCAAAACCTGGAAAGGATTCTACAAATCCACAGCATTATCGATCTATTGCACTCACCAGCTGTATATGCAAGGTAATGGAAAAAATGATCAACGCCTGGCTATCCTGGTTTCTAGCTCGAAATAACCTTATGAATCCAGTGCAGTGTGGCTTTCGTGAATGTAGATCCACTCTTGACCTTTTGATTAAGACAGAAATAAACATCCGTGACGCCTTTGTACGCAAAGAAGATATTGCAATGGTCCTATTTGAGATTGAAAAAGCGTTTGACACTGCTTGGAGATGTGGTATAATGCGAAATCTATTCGATCTGGGATTACGCGGACACCTACCGCAGTTTATAAGAAACTTCCTGCAACACCGCTCATTTCAAGTTTGATTTCACAACCACTTATCTTCAAAGTTCATACAGGAAGAAGGAGTGCTACAAGGATCAGTGCTAAGTACTACCCTCTTTAATATAAAAATGAATTCAATAACATAGGACCTGCCACAAACAATATCCACTACCCTGTATGCCGATGACTTTAGTATCACCTGCCATTCGCCTAATATGTGAATGGTAGAGAGACAGCTGCAATGTGCAATCAACAAAATAGCAAAATGGGCCCAAAACAATGATTTTCGCCTCTCAACCCAAAAGACTGTCAGTATACACTTTTGCAGGAAGCGCAACCTACATCCACACCCAGAACTTTCCAGTCTGGGTTTTCCATTCATCAGAAGTCATAAAGACATCGAAGTCAACTCTCAAATGAATGTCAAAAAATGGCTTCCACCATGTTTTAGAAGAATGTAAGAAATGTTGGGATAAGTGCATTTCGTCGAATGAGGATTACTTTAAAAAGATTCATCAAAATATGAATGATTAAGAAATAGAATTAGCATTAGCCATGTGGTGCAAGGAAGCCACCAGCTTTTGCTGCACCAAAGGTATGTTGCAGAAAAAAAATTTATCATCATTCTTTATTGTGAATAGCCTTCATAATGTGGGGGGGAGCAGTAACAATGCACTCTGAACTATAGAGAAAATTGCATGTTTGATTGTGATAACTATTAAACATTGCAAAATATGAACTGGGCAGATGATAAAACATTTAAAAGACTTTTTTTATTTTAGTGCACATAGCAGTTTTTACTGATAAGCTGTCACCATCAACTTGCATCATATCAACATTCATGGGTGTGGAGAAACTCATTGTCATCACATCATCTCCACATATCAAAAGAGTATATTACAAAATACTAAAATATATAAGTACTTTTGCAATAACCTTTTAAAGTATATCAAAATAAAACATATTTCATAATTATTGGTATTAATTTTATTCTGACCAGACAATGGAGGTATTCATATATAGCATGACCTGGTATAGTGACAAAACTAAACTTATTTTCATTGGCAGAAAACTCAATTACATCAGATACTGGACATTAAGTTGAATAAGTTGAAGTGGAAATATGAGAACTTCCTTGTGCTATTATTTCTGAGGAGCATTAGTATTAGTAGAGGCATGCAATGTGAGAAAGCGAGCTTATGCAGCATCAGCCAAAAAAAAAAAAAACCCTCCATTCATTCAAAATGCCTGTCCAGCTCAGCCTTAAATTTATTTAGGCTATTAGCTTCCACAACAAAAGAGGGAAGCCTCTTCCACCAATCAACTACCCGCTGGCTAGAGGCAAATTTCCACACATCTATTCTACAACTATCTTTCCTCAATTTGAAACTGTGCCCCCTCAGGTTCTTAGTCTGAGCAAGAAGAAGAATCCCATCAGCATTCAGCTTGCTCAACCCATTCAAGGCCTTATACACCTCAATCAGATCACCTCACAGGCGCCTACTCTCCAGGTGCTGCAATTTACAGTACTTTAGCCTTTCTTGGTAAGAGCACCCCTTTGTTCCCCTCACCAATCTTGTTGCCCTTCTTTGTACTTGTTCTAGCAACTCTACATCCTTCCTATAATGAGGCCTCCAGACCTGTACACAGTACTCTAGGTGTGGCCTGACCATTGCCTTGTATAACGGGATAATCACCTCCCGAATTTTGCTAGCTTTCCCTGCTAGCAAAATTCCTATATATATATATCATTGACAAGACTCCATGACCTGCCCTGGCAGCCTATCTGCACTGCTCAGCGAACTTAATATTTGACTGCACAATTACCCCCAGGTCTTTTTCACTTTCCACTTACCTGAGTGTAGTACCACACAGTTGGTACGTTCCTCTTCGGTTATTGCTACCCATATGCAGTACTTTGCATTTGTCAATGTTAAACTTCAGTTGCCACTTCTCAGCCCATTTTCCCAACTTATCCCAAAAAATGAGTTTAGTGCTGAAGTTCTTCTCTTCTCCATTCTTTCCAACCAGTTATATCATACGTGTGAGTCTGTTGTTCCATATCCTCATTTTATTATCTGTTGCACTTTCCAGGAACCAGTTAATGACAGAAATCAAGGGCCCACTGTGTAATGTAAATATTAAATGTGATTTAGCTTGTTTGTTCATATATCATATGGATTTTTAGGTATCCTAATCAGGTGAAATTATTCTCTTTGCTGTCAACATTGTAGATTCGAACTAGCAGCATGCATAACTCTGTACAGGCATGCTGACTATTTGACTGTGTTTGTGCTATGGTCATTTGTGAAGTTCTCTCAAATCAAATCACCTAGAATATATTCTGTGAATTAAGGGGGAAATTATCCCTGTAGCTCACAATGAAATCACTGCAATAAATAACAATTCAACAGGTGTTTTGACTTCCTCTTTTAAAATACTAAAGGTTGAAATACAGCACAAGGAATTGCTTTCAAAGTCTGGAAAGAAGCAACCATCACAGTGGTACTCTGTAGTAATCGTCTGCATTCTGAAAATTGTGGATAAGTGCTGTGGACTCTTTGGGTTATGTTTGTCTCAAAAATAATGTTCAGTGTGCTGATTATTGTCATTTCTGGTCATTAGAGTGACATTTGATTTGATTTTTAAAATTGGTTTCAAGAAGATTCTTTGTACGATAACCAGTCAGATTTGGACACTTCGAAAATGTATATTGGCCAAAATAACCATGCAGTTTCCACAGAGAATATAGCCTCCACATACAGTGGGCCACATGGGGATTGTTTCAGCCAATCCCCATGTGCCAAAGATATCCAGACACCTGTAATTTGAGCAAACTGAATACACTCCCCATCAGGCAAGTCAGGAACAGATATAAAAGTTGGAAAATTATTTTTTGAGAAAAAATCTATGAATCAGAACTAAACTTATAAGGGAATTGAAAGTTTCTGGAATTTTGCTCTGACATGATAGGAGGGCGTACATGATGAGAGCCTTGTCAGTTAGGTCTCTGGAGATTGTTCTCATAGGGTGGAATTTTTTTTTTTTCAGCAAGGTCTGTTCTTGTTAACAGGAAGGACTTTTTGCAGAAATGGGATACATAAATAGAATTATACAACTATTTGCCAGTGCTATCAAGGCAGTGTTAGGTGGGTTGGAAATCTAGTCTTGAGGAATATACAGATCAATAGTTTAATGTTAAATATGAGCAGAGGCAAAATTGATATATGCTTGCATCTTCTATTGGGATATAGCAGCCTTGCCAGGTAATTACGTCCCAATAAAATCTCCAAATATATGAGGCTGTGTAAGAGTTATTAAAAGCATAAATAGGTCTATTTGTACACTGTGTCGTATTGGATAATTGACCTTTTAGCCCAACGAAGAGAACAGTGACAAAAAATTGCTGTTAGCACATAGATACTGTCCATGCCTGTTGGAGTCAGGCAGTTGTCAAGCATTGTTGTGGTCAATAATTGGTAAAATCACACTGAAAACTATAGCAAAGGGTCAGCTTTAAAAAAAAAAAAAAAAAAATGCAAGCAAAAAATCTGTCAGTGTGCAAAATGCATCGCAGCTTAGACAATTCTGGAATCCAATTCAAGATTTTACACAGCACAACCCTAGACTCTGGAAGAAGAGTTCTGTGCAATGACCCTACTAAATTCAAGGCAGTTAGGACACAGCTATTTCATCAAATTTCAACCAGTTTGCATGTTTGATTGCAGAGCAATTATACTGTACTTCCAACTTGCTAGGTCCATCTAATAAACCTATGTAAAACTATTGCCCATGAGTTGCAGCATGGTCTATCATCTAACCATACACCAACCTTGCCAGAAAAGGTTACATCAATATTGGACTCTGTGTTAACTGTTCAAAAGGTTGTTATTGGTCTGGGAACTTTATGCACAATTTGGTCATTAGCAAGGGTAAACTCTAACCATCTCCCATGGTTGTCGACCTTGCCACTAACTAGAGTTCCAATTTTGCATTCCATCCATAAAAAGAACCATGCTAAGCAATTCTGAAGCCTTCTCGGTATGAGTGATGTAGACTGATATCCGTACCTTGATTCTCGCAAAGATGGCAAGTAAAAAGATCCCAAAGAGCTTTCAACATTGACACAAACTCTTTTCAGGAAACAGCTATCCAACGATTGTCACTGTCAGTCTGAAAACAACTATCCTCTTCCCCCACGAGTTCTTGTCCACAACTATGCGACACCTGTAACTAAGGTTCTTATAAGCAGACCATGTTAGTGTGTTCTCTGCCACAGAGAGCACACTGAGATCTCCTCATCTTATCACCTTATCTCATCAGCCACAGTCTTGGACCTCCGAGCATTTAAGTTGCATAATCCTTAGTCCTCTGTCATCCACTGGAGCTGAACAGTACTGATAGCAACCATGATTTGTGCTAAAATTCGCCATTGTTAGTTCTCTTCTTTATTTGATTTATTACTCACATTCAGACCATTTTTTGTCTCCAACCGAGTGGTCAGATGCACAGCCTCTACACAAAACAAACTGGTCTCCTCTCTCTTTCCAGGAATTCCCAAAGCACATTTCTGGAAAGAATGTGTACTCAGTGCATGTGCGCGCACACACACACACACACTGGCAGTATGCATCTTCAGCATGGCAACATATACATGCAATTGTCATATCATTAATGTAATGTTACGAGGTAAAACTCTTTGAATGGGTACGAAATTCACCTGATGAAAATATGTTCCTTCTTGACATGGGGTGAAAAAACCTCATACCCAAATGTTGCCAATCTTGATATTCAAAGTAAAGTGAGCCTCGATCTCAGCTTGCATATTCTCTTTTAGCATACCAAAATCACAAGAAAAAAACATTACAAAAAACCTTTGAATTCAACTTATAGACATATAATTTTATGACCATTTTATTACAGCATGTCAGCAGTTAACAAAAACATGGATTGTGGGAGCAATGGGCTGCACGATGAATCAGAAATCTGACTACAGTGAGGTGGTGGACTCACCTCAACTGGCCGAAGCAGTTCTGTGAGCTCCTGCTATGGCACCACCTGCATATGGGTAGTCATTGCTCTTAATAAAGGATACTGATCATTTTGCACTAAAAACAAGAGCTGATGACAAGACTTGTCATAAAGGAACAGGAATACAGTGAAGTCTATTCGAATACACAGCCTCTGGGTATTAAGCAAGAGATGGAAACCAAACAGGACTTGGAATGACACACTCTGGTGAGGGTATCAGACATTTGGGACTGACTGGTACTACGATTGCCTACAGACCTGTAAGCTTGACCTCAACGTTGGGGAAAATATTGGAGTCGATGGTTAAAGAAGTAATGCAGAGCACCTTGACAGAAATGCAATTATACAACAATCAGATAATGAATTTGTTAAGGGTAGATCTTACCTGACCAATATGAGACATCAAGTGATAAATACATCTGGGGTGAGATCTTTCTCATCCCTGGTAAGTTACTTGCTTTTCTAAGTGTTTGATCTGTCCATGTTAACACAACCTTGGTTAGAACACTTGTAATGATTTTGCTGGTCTCAGAATGCAGATAATGCCATTGGTTACTACTACAAGTGCCTTTTCATCATTTCCACCTTGGGCCATGGTAAAAGTTTACAAAAATTATTCACAATTATATAGGCCACAATTAATTATGGGCATTATCGAACTTTAAGGTGCATGGCCATTGGATTTTTTTTTTTTTTTTTTTTTTTTGGAATTTTAACAACCAGAACACTTTGAACTTAATGCTTATCAGCTGGATTACTAGATTCAAGTATGGGTTGCATGATTTTCTGATAGTTGTTGGTCATATACCACATATCAAATCAGCTCATTACGGACACCTTTGAAATTTTCTCTCACTATCCATTTTGACTGTTGATGTGCTGGATCAAAAACTGGTCTTCCTGTATAGCTTGAGATGAATGGTCACGTTACCTTATTTCTTAGTGAATGATGGTTCTAACAGATAAACTAATGGTGCATATGAAATGTATGATAATCGAGAACAGGTTTAAATTTGTGCAAACAGTAACAGTGATGTCATCATAAACAAGCAGAATGAGTCGCAGCAGGGCGGTATTTTAAATAGGCTTAATCCATATCAACCTGCAACGACAGTCACACATTTGAACGTTGAAAAGTGTTAACAGTAGTTGATATAGTGAAAGCGATGTTCAAGGGAAAACATTGCACAGAGCTGCAGACATCAACAGGAGTGCCCATATACACATTAATGGTAAATAAACTGCACTCCATAAGCCAGTATGGTGAGCTCAACAGCTGCTTCTCACAAAAACATCACATTTCCATTGATGACTAACCCATCGTTCTGGAATTGTGGAACATCAGAAATAGTTCCTATAGAGTGAGGACTCGTGTTTCACATACTTCAGATCAAATTGGTGAGTTTGGGCATGGAAAATATCCGAAAAATGTAATCTACTACAGTGTATTGTGATCACAATGAAGGTCTGAGGAGATAGTCATGGTTTAGAGTGGCTTATGGTTTGTTTGCACAGCCAATATGAGTCTTATCAGTTCTGTGCTGTGGATGAATAGGTAACGATCACCACAAAAGATAATAGCATTTTCAGCATGTTACCACTGGAGGGGCTAAAATTTTGGGGGCAGAGTACAGCCACCCAAGAAATGGGTTTTAGGAACATTGGCAACTAAGACCATATTGCCCTGTGTAAATTGTATTCTGTGGGCAAAATCTGAGTTTCTGGCGGGGGGGGGGGACCATGCCACTCTCGCCTGATGCCAACTAATTCAGCCACATTTCGAAAAATGCCCGAAAAATTCCTCATGGAACCCAAACTGAGGTCTTTTCCACCCAGTGATCCAACAAATAAAAAAAAATATAAAAAGTCCGTTACTGATTTTGAGTGGACACATCTCTCGAACAATTTGGTGTTAATTATTTCTTTGGAAACCAACCCCCCTATTCAACACAAAAATGCTCCAGCTTGCACAGTTCTAGTAAAAATTTGCATAAATAAGCCCAACAACTTGGCTAGCATAGATTCCAAACTTGAATCTGATTGAACACCTTTGGGATAAGATCGATCAGAGCGTGGATAAAAGGCACTCGTTCCAAATAAGGCTATGAATTGTGGATTAGTACTTCAGCTGCAAGAAGATAGCATTAACTTATTTGAAGAAGCCATCAGCCAGCCATTTTGTTACAATTTTCTGACTTGATTGATCCCTGAATTAGATGATAAAGTATTGTCTAATTCAGAGGTAAATACGGTTTACTTCATAAGTATAGAAAAAGCATGATACATTATCTTGAAACAAAATTAGTATATATTCATTAGGTCGTTTAGGATTTAAATTACTTTTAACAGTATGTGGTTGAAGCCACTTAAATATAGGAAATCCTGACGTTCCTAATAAGCTCTTTACTGAAATGTTTATGCTTCTCATTTAATATCCTTTTGAAATTACAGAAAACATCATGCAGAAATATACCTGCATCCAGCCAAGCTCAATACAAAGCAAGTTGGAAAAATGATGTGTGGAGACATATGTTTAAGATAGGATGGCACCTGTCAGCTGAACTCTGCCGTATTTTCATAGTAAAACTTGTAAACCAGTTGTGGTGTTTGTGAAGTGCAATGTGGAGGAGTGTTGTTGAATTATTAACTGGTAACTTAGCAACCACCATATTAGTCAATTGTTAGTTTCTCCCTGCCACAAGGTGGGCCTCAAAAGCTTTCTGAATCCCCCCCCTACCAAAATGCTGGAGGACAAGCAGACAAAAAGCCGGCACATGCACATAATCATGGAACATCTGTATGCCAATACAGATCCTCACACTCATATATACAGGAACTCCCCCCTCCACCCCGACTTACGTTTGTTATTTGGTTTTTAGGAGTATTAGCAACTAAGGCCATATTGCTCCGGGATTTGTGGTGGTCATTCCCTGACCTTTCTGCATTTGGTGGTGACGGGCTCGAACTCCGGTCTAATCAAGAAGGGTGTGCTACGCACTGCTGCTCGTTCCCACCTGGCTACGGAGGCGCCGCCCGACTTACGTAATACGTAACTTAACTTATGCAAATTCAACTTTAAGTTTTTGCCAGCAGGTGCAAACTGAAAAAAATATGGAAACGTATTTTGCATCCCGTAGGAATAAATGGAGATATCGTGAAAATATTGTAATGTGAACCCAATAGCACATTGTTTTTGTTTTCTAATTCATTCCAAGTCCTTGGAAATTAAATTTTGCTATACAAAGCTTTGTATTACTAAGCTATTTATCTCTCTAAAAGATCGTATTTATAAAGTAAATTGCACTACCCTTTCATCGTTATCACATGTTCCCGTTATAAGAATCAATTTTTAACGTCTTTCTGATATTTTTATAAAGCATGTTTCTGGAGGTCACAACCAAAAAAACAATTTACAATTTATTGGGCTTTTCTGTTAGTGCATCGAATTATAAACGGGTAGTAAACTCGATCTTATTACATTTGCGATGAGACCAATAACTGTGAAGTGCAATTGTGTGGGTTTTTATGCTATTATAGTGAAATGTGTTCCCCTTCACTGAAATCTTCAATTATAAACAAATTTTCAGAAACTTTTCATTCCTATTTACGTATTACAATGATGATGGGAAAGCGACCAACAAAAAGTGCAAAAAGTAGTGATAGTGCCAAGAAACGAAAAAAAATTGATTTAGAAATGAAGATGAAAATGATTAAGAAGTACGAAGCAGTAAAAAGTTTATCATCTATTGCAAGGAATTAGGTCTCGCTGCATCAACAGTGAATACTATTTTAATGGACAAATAAAAGAACATGTCAAAGGATCAGTGCACTTAAGATCAACAGTGATTCAGGTACTATATCGAAGATGGAACAGCTGTTAATAATATGGATGGAAAATCAGATTTAGAAACAAGTGCCCCTGAGTTTAATGACCAAGCAAAAGCAAGTATTTATAAGGATATTAAAGATAAGTACGGCGAACCCCACGCCAAGTTCGTGGCAAGCAACGGGTGGTTTAATACAAAGGGTACTAGGAAAATTTGGCAATACAGCTTTGTTTATTTAATTTTTTCAAAGTAATTTCCTCTACATTCAATACACCTCTCCATCCTCCGAAACCAATCTTTAAACCAGTTCTGCCAAGTTTCACTAGGGAGTAAAGCACACTCGTCCCAAGCCCGTAGAAGGTCCTCATCACTGGAAAACCGCCTCCCTTTTAGCTTCATTTTCACATGCGGGAACAGTGCAAAGTCGCAGGGAGCAAGGTCTGAACTGTAGGGAGGGTGCTCGAGAAGTTTCAGTCCTGTCGGGGTCAAATATTCGGTGCAGGCTTTGGCGCGGTGACCTGGAGCATTATCGTGATGGAGGTACCAGGTGTCCATCCTTGACTTTGGTCGCAGGTTCTTCATAGATCCAATGACTTTAGGCAGGCATTGTTCAGTATACCACTTAGCTGTGACTGTCTTCTGCGTGTCCAAAGCGACACGTTCCGCAATTCCACTCGATTTGAAAAATACAGCTATCATTTTCTTCTTTACAGATCGGGATTTTCTGACAATTACGGGTGTGTCGTCATCATCAAAGACCCAAACTTTGTTTTGAGCCTTGGTCGGCAGATCGTAATAGTACAGCCAAGTCTCGTCACCTGTCACGATGTTGTTCACATACCGAGATTGTCCCTTATCAAACTTTTTTAACATCTCCCGGCACCAAGTCACACGTCGTGTCATCTGCTCTTCAGTCAGTTGGTGCGGCACCCAGAGAGAACAAAGTTTCTTCACGTGCAAATGATCTTGCAGAATCGAACGAATTGCTGGTGCATTTAGGCCCAAAGTATCCTCTATCTGTTGGTAGGTCACTCGCCTGTTTTCGTCAAGCATTTTCCTCACAGCAGTAACGTTTTCCTCCATAACTGACGTTCGTGGCCTTCCCGGCCTCTCAGAATCCTCCAGAGTGAAATTTCCCCTTTGGAATTCTGTATACCACCTGAATATCGTTGTACGATGTGGACAATCATCATCTATTGCAAGAGTCATTTCTTCTAAGCACTGGTCTATGGTTAAACCACGCACGAAATTATACCGCAAAACTGTCCTTATCTCATTTCGTGACCACGATGCCATCGCAAGCACTTTACACTCTCACTACTAATGAATAACTGAGCCCATCGACTTGGCGCGGCGGCTACTATGCACGTATGAACATGTCTCAGCATGCAGCAACAAGCAGCTTCCTGTGATTCATTGTTGCGTCATATTGCAAAACTTTCCTAGTACCCTTTGTATGTTCAAGCATCGCAGTGGTTTCCACAATGTTAAAGTATGCGGTCGTGTCATTAATGCCGATTCTGCAGCTGCAAAGAAATTTTGTGATGTGTTGAAAAAAATATTGATGAAGGTGGCTGTTCAATGCAGCAAATTTTTAATGACAAGACTGCTCTGTATTGGAAAAAAATGGCAGATCGAACATACATTGCCAAAGAGGAAAATACAATGCCAGATTTCAAGAAAAATAGGGCAACGCTCTTGCTTGGGGCTAATGCAGTGGGAGATTACAGATTAAAACCACTGCTTGTGTACCATTCTGGAAATCATGCATTAAGGGCATCAATAAAGCCACCCTAGCATTTCCGGTCGAACCAGAGAGTCCAGATAACAATATCTCTCTTTGATGAGGATTGGTTTAAATGCTGCTTCATTCCCGAGGTTGAAAAATATTGTAAAGACGACGTTTCTTTCAAGATTTTGCTCCTGAACATCCTATGCATCCAGATGATTTCAATTTGAATGTGAGTCATTTCTACTGCCAAACATGACTTCACTCATCCAACCTATAGAACAGGGTGTTATTTCGAATTTAAAGACAAACTATTTACGCGCAACATTTACTCAAGCGTTGTCTGCAGTAGACGAGAAAATTTTTTTGTTAAAAGAATTTTGGAAATCTTACAATACCACGCCATCTTTAAACATTAATAATGCCCTGAACGGAAATTACTAAAAGTTGTTTACATGTCGCATGGAAGATATTATGCCCATGGCTTCGAAAGATTTTAAAAAGACAAATCATGAAGATGTTACAGATAAGATTGTAAAGGTTGCAGAGCTACTTCAGTTGGAAGTTGATGCCAAAGACAAGGAGTTAATAGAGGAAGAAGAGTAGGAATTATCTAACAGAACTTATCGACTTGCATGCAGCAATAGTGAAAAGAAAATGCTGACGAAGCTCAAGATGAACCAAATGAGCCGAGACGCTTCATCAGAGATGGCAATGGCGAGGTTTAAGAAGATGGATCCTGACAGCAAATGATACACTTGCTTGCTACAGAGAAATCTATGATGAAAAAAAAAGAAAAAGCCACCGTCCAGTCATCTATTAGTTCAGTATGTCCTTTTGTAAGGTTGAGCAGCCAACACCTAAATCTCAACCCCCACAGTGGCGTACTTAGCTGAAGACATCGATTCTGGCAACTATGCTCAAGAGGTAAAACTTACTGACGTTATGCCTGTTTCCTCTTTTTTTTTTTTTTATTTATTTTTTTTAAATTGCAGTGTTTGCACAAGCATGGAGGAAATTCCGACTTACATAGCGTTCCACGGAATACAACCCTTACATAAGTTGGGGAGTTCCTGTTAAACAAAACAATATGCATTATAGAAGGTAGGAGAATAAAAAAAAAAGGAGTGAAATTCTGTCTGCACAAGCAAGCTAGTGCAACAGCACAAAATAAGCAGCAGCCCTTATCAATCCACTGCAAGATCGAAGCCTCAACAATTCAAGTTGAGGGAAATGGACCATAATCTGCCGTGCTGGTCCAGTGCAGATTTCCACATCGACTGTATTTAGCAGTCAGTGGCTTGAACTCCATTATACTCAAACTGCTAATGCACTGCCAGTTGGCTATGGAGACCTTAAAGGGTAAACTGCAGCCATTATCGATCAGCTGCAGGATGGAAGCCTCGACAATTCATGTTGAGGCAAAAATGGACCATAATACTCTTCAACACTGGTCCAGTGCCAGTTGGCAGATCGATCATATTTAGCAGTCGGTGGCTTGAACCCACAGGCCATTCAAAGAGTGCTACTGCACTTGCTTTCCTCACCAATTGACTACAGAGGCCCAGTTGCGGGTCTACAAATGCAGTCATACAAAAAAGAAAGTAGTAAAGTTACAAGAAAATAAAAAGAAGATTAAAGTAATTAGGAAATCCTACTCTGAGTAAAATCAGTGCCAGAACAGAAAGACCGTTTCCGGAAGCGGTCAGACTATGACATCGGTGGGAGACCTTTGAAGGGAAGTCTTGGAGCAGCAGACAGTTCTCATCAGTGGAAAGAAAAATAATCATCTCCAGGAACAGTAGAACCAGTGATGGACAAAAGAACTTAATGGTCTTCAGTTCTCGGGAGGGCCACACATGCAAAAGGAGAAAAGAAACCAGGTTAAAATAACCCAGTTTGACATTTAACAAGTCATGCCCAGAATTGAAAAAACATAAAAATTAGGAGAGAACCATTAATGAATCGAAGATTGGGAAGCAAAGGAGACATTAGAGCTAAATACCCAGAACATAAGAAATAAGAACCACCTGCCAATTTTGTATGGAAGATTCCCAGCAGCAAGATTTTTCAGATTTTGGACTAGTATATATATTTATAATAATATAACATACAATTAACTGAGATACCATGCCTAATAAAGTCCACGAAAAACAAAACAAGTAAAGGGGAAGGCAACCAACCATTCAGAAATTGTAGAAAATGTGTGAAAACAGTCCTGAACACAAGCATGGTGCGTTGAATAGAGAGTTTACTTTTGGATCAGAACTTTTTTGGAACACCAAAATCAGGCACCAATGCAATATACACTAATTGGGAGAAAAATATAGTAGACAGTTTTAAAGTTCAGCTCCCATGAATGCTTGGAGTTACGAACAAGCATTGAAGTATAATCAGTGTACGAGTGGTGTACCAGTTTAAGAAGATCGAACAGGACTGTATTTGCAGAGGAACATGAGTTAAAAATAACTAAATTCAGTGGAGGAAGGTGGTTTATGAATTGCTAAATTCTCATATTAGGTTTAGCTGTGAACGTTATCCACCCATATGTCCATAAATTGCATGAGTTCCCTTGTCTGTTTTGCTGGGCGAAAAGCCTGGGATACTGGGAGGATAAAACTGCTGTCCTCACCTGAGACCGACTGACTCAGCCAAGGAGTGAAAAGTTCCTCACTTCATTCACAGAATTCAAACATAAGCCTTTTCCAGCCGATGTGCAGAGGGCGTTGATACCCCCGAGGATCCTTCAATTGGCAAACTAAGATCATCTGCATAACTCTGTTTAGTTATATTAGATGTCAAAAGAAACCACTGATCCAAAACAATGTGCCAGACCAGTGGCCCCAATGCAGAATCCTGTGGATACAAGAAAAGGTGCAGGTAATGACTGAATATCACAGAAAACAGTTATAGGATTTATGTATTATATCTGAAGATTGCAAATTATATCTACATACATACTCCTGATACATTTACAGAAAACTAAGTCGAAATACGGAAGGGAGAAAAGCTTTAATTACAGAGCATGGAAGATTAGCCCCATTCTCATAATCGCCTGAATCCAAATTGCAGGTTTCTGCGATTCGGATTCAGAAACAGCAGAACACAAATTTAGAAGGAGAGTTTGTATTATACTATCAAAGATTCAGAAGGACCAAATTGTAGATATGGTACTCTGTGCGTTTAGCACAGTGATATCGTCACCGTCCTCCCAACACTGAGTAGAAAAGGCACGGGTTTGAATCCCGTCAATGACGCGAGGAACTTTAAATAGACTTTTTTTTTTTTAACTCCATGGCTGAGTTAGTTGATTTTAGGCATAGATAGCAATGTTTTTTTTTTGACCAGCAAAACAGGCAAATCAACCAGAGAACACACGCAATTTACATACACAAATACAGGTTTATGTAAGAAATTACGGCTGACCTTAATATAATTTTAATATGGTACTTCGTATTAACTTTAAATTATATTCCTAAGTTTTTGTGTATTGGGAGTGCAGAGGATGATTTTCAGTGTACCCATTGTAAAAATTGAGTACCTTTGGATTTATTCTTCTCAATGCGCAATCTACACTGATCGACAAAATTTACAGAACATGTAGAAACGTGTAAATCATGTAGCTTGCGATAAAGCAGGACAATTCGTATGGTGGCGAACCACAGAATAAAGATGAAATCAGGAGATAGTGAGAAACTTCGGATATTTACAGGGGTTATATAAGAATTACCAAAAGGGTCACATTACAGAAGCTGGTACATTTGCTCGAAAATATGGTCACATGATATCAGTATGGTGTATAATCCCTCCAAGGGCTAAACAGGCCTGACAGCTGTGAACCACGCTTGATATAAGGGTGTCTATAAGCTTCTGCGGCAACAAATCCCATTCTGCCTCCAGTGCACACCTTAACTCACCAAGTGACTGAGAAATTGGCTGTCGGCATGCAATGTGATGCCTAAGGGCATCCCACACATTCGATCGGATTTAAGTCTCGTGATCGTTCTGGCCATGGCAGTCTTTGGATATCTTCAGTTTCAAGATATTCCTCCACCATTTGAGCTCTATGTGCAATGGTGTCATGCATGAAAAGAAAATCTGGGCCAACTGCACCGCTAAAATGTCGCACATAGGGTTCGAGGATCTGTTATCGGTACCCTATCAAAAACACGAAAGATGAGTGTGGCCATTGATCATTATTCTACCCCACACGAGAATACTGCCTCCACCATTAGTGCCCCTTTCTCTGATGTAGGGATGGTCTCGCATTCCTTGTCTCCAGATGAAATAGTGTCTAGAATCTGTAGGCTGAAATGGGACTCATCAGAGAACAGAACTGCACCCTTTTGTAGGAGCTCTAAATCACATGTTCATGGCACCGGTTTCGACGAGCTTTGTGTGGTGGTTTGGAATCAATGGGATACAAACCACTTGCTTCCTTGCATAGAATCCACTTTGATAGAGTGCGGTTGGAAATGTTTTCACCTGTGGCCACAATAACCTCAAGGGACAGTTAATGACAGGACATCGTAGGATTACATCTTGCTGTTACAGTCAGCGTTCTGTTCTGGTTGGCGTAGCCCTCGGGCGACCTTGGCCAGCTCTTCTTGTAATGGTTCCTGTCTCCTTAAACTGCTTCCATAGTGCCGAGATGCATTGCGCGACACATTAAGCCAACGTGCTTGCAATTGCCCAGCTTCAAGTCGTCCAACGGCCCGCCATCCCAAAAAATCATCTAAACTATGATGACTTGCCATTCTGAGTATTGGAGATGTGGCTATCCTGCTGAGCAAGCAAAAAAAAAGGAATAAAGTGATGTGGTCGCAACCTATGTTTTTATAGACATAAATAATTTGCATAATGTGCAGCTCTGTAAAGTGGTAGATCGATTTCTATTGGATACTCGGAATTTTCATATGCCAGGATGCCTATTATATCAAATATTTGCCTACAGCGCGACACTGTTCACAATACAATATTCATGAAAACGTTTGGGTTTTATTAATCTTGTTGAGCAGTGTATCTTCAGGTGGTTTCTTAATTAAATGCGAAATTCTTAAATGAATACTTGTTTATTAAATTAATATATCGCACACTGCTGTTTATTTTTATGAAACTGGGGACTGGCCTTATTAGAAATATTTGCTCTATTTGGCTCCGAAATTTTACCGATTTTTTTAAACAATATTTCAAATTCGATTTTTCAAAATTTTTCCTTGATCGCTTAAGGAATACAAACTGATATTTTTCCCCCCAAATTTTTTGACTGTATATAAAAAATTTCTAAATCTCCAAATCTTAGGGTGGCTTTATCTGGTGCAGGTACCGTTGCTTAGCTTTCTTCAGTTAAACTGGCAACTGCGGTGTTTTTTTTTTTTTCCCCAAACGAAACGGTCTCCGAATACTTTTAGAAGGATAGTGCATTAAACTAGGGTCCCAGCCGTGGAAACATAAAATCTTTATCTGGCCCACAGTTGAACAAAGGTTTAGATTAATTACACTGTTTATGAAGAATAAAATAATCTAGGGAAGATTCTGAAAACCTTTTTGGTAGTTTAGCAATGGTATCCAGAGATAACTTATTAATAATAAATTAATGTATGTATAGTCTTCTCCTATGGTGAAGCGTTACTTGTTCGAGGTAGTGCAATACCATGGCAACTCGTGAAGGTATTCACAATATGAGATATACTTAACGATGCCAATTAATAACTACTTATTTAGTTGACTATACACAGAAATGATGCAAATGCATTAACTTGTACATTAGTTAAAACGATTTACGTAACCTGAGGCTTTATCCCTAAACTATACCGTAATAATAAATTATAAATTGACTGCGCTGTGTCAATTCCGTGTATGCACTTATTATGGTGTATACAGCACATGACCGCTCAGATGGAACGATCGTCATACAATCCTGTGGCAGATTTCTAGTTATTCTTAATGATGAACTTTTTTAAAATTTTTTTTTTTTTTCAGTAACTACTGCTGTAAGTGCGGGTTACCTTTATTTCTTAAAATAAAACTTTTTTTTTCTAAATTGAACAAAAATCACAATTCATGCAGCATCTGACTCTGACGGTATGCATGCTACAGTATTTCATTCGTTTGGTGAAAGACCGCTTGGCGATGTCATCACCAAGTAGAATAGCGGGACAGTATCAAGCCTCGTAATAATAAGTATTATACGGATATAAGTTAAGATTGGGGGGGGGAGTGACGTTAAGCGCATTAGTCTGTACAAGTGTGTGTGTGTGTGTGTGTGTGTGTGTTCAAGGGCCGAATTCCATGTCGTGCGGCTGAAAAAACCGGAATAACTCCTAGTAAAACAGGGACTCACATCTGGTGAGTATAGGCTTGGCACACCCAGGATCCTAGTGATTCCTGACACTCTTGTTCTCTCTCTCTCTCTCTCTCTCTCAGGGTAACTCAGAAAAAAAAAAAAAATTTGGCTGGTGTAGCATAAGTCCCAGGCTTCCTTGAACCATATGGCTAATAATAATAAACAAAAACCCTTACTCCCTCGGCCTGAGGTCGACTAACTACAGCCTTGATTGAAGAATACTTTAGAAATTCCTCCACTCGTCGAAGGGAATCGAACCCAGATCTCTCCAAACGAGTGGCAAGTGGGGAAGGAAACCACCATACTGTTACTATCAAACTTAATAGTATAACAATGTCGCCAGCTACATGCAGTTGCGTTAGCGCATGCGCATTCATTAACACATTAGTGAACCGTAACAAAAACACAGCTCCTGAAAACTACTGTTATTATAATAACAAAGATCCTATATTGTCCTAGAGGACGGGAGCACAACATACTGGATACAAAACAAGAGTACCTGGCTTTCTCCTGCTACGCCCAAGAGACTTGACTTCACAAGAAGACAAGTGCTGCAATGGAGCACAACTGAACCCTACACATGACAACCAGGAATAACAACTGAATATACTTAACAAATGACAAGAACTGACTTGACTAAACTGGATGGGACCTGGTCCCATGAGTGATATCCCAAATGGGAACACCAATACCATTGAAGACCAACTGCAGCTTGCTGCTGGCCATCTTGGCTCTCAAACCATGCTCCCTTGCATGGTCCTATCTTTTCCCCTCTCCCCCGGCAGGGGGAAGGGACGGTATTTTCTGTCTCCTCCCCTCCTTGCCACTCCTCTCTTCACCTGGTGGGGCATGGGCCTGCCCCACTAATTATCTGGGGTCGCCTTCTCTATCGTCCCCATATTTCTGCCTTCTGTCTCCCCCGAGCTCTACCTAATACGATAGGGTTTACCCCACATAACTTGAAAAATTTAATTGCGTTCACACTAAACTCATTTGGCCTTTATACTCAATTTTCTTAACCCCCGAGCGAGAATTTTTATTTTATTTTATATATATATATATATATATTTTTTTTTTTTTTTTTTTAAGGTCCTAGCCACTGAAATCTCAGGAAATTAGGTGGCAGGACCTGCCAGAGTAAATATCTAAATACTAGTGTACCTGGTCTGCCTCCACGAGGCATAGTGTGGACAACGTTGGGCCACAGCAGGGGTCTAGTGGCTAAATGGACAGAAGAACAACGATAAACAACACTACACTCATACAATATCCATACACTTTTAAATCTTTGGCCTTTACAGTGAACTGTTACACCCACAATGAAAGCAACGCAGAGATGGGGGAAACCCCTGGGCCGACCGGGCTAGCCGGGTGGATAAAGTGCCTGCCTCGCAACCCAAAGGTCGCGGGTTCGAATCCCGCCTCGGGCTTGGATCAAAGTACCGCAAAAACCTTGGGAGGTGCATTATTGGCCACAGAAGCTGATGCGCCAACAACTACCAAAAAAAAAAAAAAAAACCCTGGTGCCGTTAGACACGAACACACTATACTATTATTATAAATTTTAATTGTAAAGACAGTAATTGGTGTAATCAACTAAAGATTATCAATTAAAACCAAGGTAAAGATAATTTCTACAAGTGAAAGTAATTCACTAGACATTCTGTGACACATTCACACTACAATTCCGACCTTTCTCATCAACAAATTATTAGTCTCAGAAAGCACTGCTTACCTATGCAATTGGTATCACGAATTATGTGAGTGAAGGTATACGGAATGACAGAAAAGGCACCTTTTTTTCTCCTTCAACCGTCTGTAGAATTTCTCTCCACTACAGGCTGTTCAAATTAAAGCAATAACAGCGAAGTCATCATAAACAAGCAGAATGAGTCGCAGCAAGATGGTATTTTAAAGAGGCTTAATCATCGAATGCCATATCAACCTGCGACGACAGTCACACATTTGAACTCTGAAGTGTTAACAGTAGCCATTATATAGTGAATTAAAGCAATTACTTTTAATCGTAAGCAGTAGCGCCTCATCAGCATACATGTACAGGTTGCAAGAAAATTCCCACTTGGTAGGGTATTAATTGTAATTGACAATTTTGAATTGCATTTGTTCATCTTGCGAAAGGTGCGAAATTTTCTGAATTCATTTACTGTGAAAGGAAAAATCGATTCCCTTTCTTGGAATATTCTATTCACTTCCAAGAGGTGAACAGAATTCACCTTCACGTGGTTGTAGAAAGATTTCCACCATATTTTCACTTTTAATCTGATAGCACGATTATTTCTTTAACATCAGAACCATCGAGGCTGTAGAGAATGGGGAAGGGGCACTGGATGTGATACACACGAGCCCGGACCTAGAAGACAGTGGGGTGTCTCCTAAAACGTTTTTCTAATGATTATAACATAAACGAAATCTTTCCCCCCTCCCCCAAAAAAAACTATGCACCTGAACGTGATCCTGACAAATGTAAGATGCTTTAGGGAAGAAAAGCAGCACAATTTTAAATATTCGGGGCAAAGGAGAGAGAGAGAGACATAATTTCTCTCTATAGTCCATAAAATTTAATATTCGTTCAACCATTTCTCGTACTACTGATAACTGGGAAATTTCTTCTGCAGCTTCTGTAGCATCTGTAGAGCGGATTTTATCAATATTTCCAAGGGATTGGGTGGAAGTAGTAGTAGTAATAGGGTTTTAGAAGCATCAGCGACTAAGGCTATATTGCTTCGTATATACTGTAAATTGCGTGTGTTCTGAGGTCGATTTTACTTTTGCTGGAAGAAAAACCCGAGTTCCGGGGGGGGGGAACAATGGTACCCTCGCCTGAGAGTGATTAACTCAGCCCCCGAAAAAGGCCCATAAAATTTCCTCACGTCATCGACGAGACGCGTGTCTTTTCCACCCGGTGTGGGGAGGAAGGTGAGTCTACCAACTGTGCTACCTATGAGGGCATTGGGTATAAGAAGACTAATCTGTTTTTACAATGCTAAGTGTGCTGCAATGTGTTCTCCCAATCTTTTGGGAGAACACGTCGAAGACACAGGGACTCCTGTCTGTCTGTTGGAGAGTGTGGTGAATGCTCCAGTGTTTCCCAATCCATCGGTAAATAAGTTACTTGATAGGTGTCCCATGGCATCATGCATTATCCGTGCTGGACGAAAAACAATGTGTGAAGTCTCTAACAAAGTCTCCGCTCTCTAAGCAGTTGAAGTTGCGAATGGTGCGGAAGAAGTGAGTGGGATCAACTGATGATGTTACCAACGGTGAATTCTAAATAAGAAGACTTCACTGTTCATTCGCTGTGATATCGCTCTGCACAGTGTGATGAAGACTGCTGGTCTCACATCTGAAGACCATCAGCGTAGCACAACTTCCAACTAGAACTGTATTTGCCGAAGATTCTTCGACGAAAATCCTTGCAGCTTTCATGTTTCCTAAAATTAAAGAATTTCTCAGCTGCCAGCATTTTGGAAATAGAGACTTCTCACACGCAATTGACCAGATTCTTGCAGATGTTGCAGATGTCAATATAAACCTCTAAGCAGATTGAATTTCTCGGTTACCACAAGTATGGGAAAAGTTAAATACTGTACATATGATTACGTAATGACTATAGTGAAGCAATAAAATCAACGCCTACGTGATGATAAAGTTTTCTATTATTACTTGCTTGCTAAGGCTTGCATAAAACCGAGAAATTTCAAAACCGAGTTTTTAACCGAAGTTTACTCTTAAAACCGGTTTTAAAACCGATTTTCTCAGACTTAAGGAAAATAATTAAAAGCTTATAACACAGGTATTTATTTTATCTTGAGTAGATTGTACAAATCGTAATCAAATCTTTTAAACAAAATCTATCACCTCTTATAGTAAAAAAAATAAAAAAATTAAAGTGCTCCAAAAAAAATAACCAGCTTGAGATTATACAAAATTACAAATTGTATTCAAATCCTTTGAATAAAAACTATCTTCTGGTATAGTAAACAAAAAAATAATAAGCCTATAATAACAATAATAAATAAATAAATAAAAATAATGTGAAAAAAAAAACAGCTGGGAAATTACTTTACTATTCATTGCTCAGGTTTTTTCTGAAAATGATCCTTTAAAAAACACAGTATATTAAGCATTTTTCCTGATAGACTTGACCTTATTTTTGTGTTAAAGAGACCAGTGATCGAAAACACTCTCTCAGATTGGACACTTGTTGGTTTAATGGTCAGCAGTGCTCTATAAACTTTCTCCAGCTTTTCACTTCTACTGCTAGTTGCCCCCAAAATTTTAAATTCTTTGCTGATTTCCAATTCACTCGGATATTTTGAAGGCTCTTCAGTTAATATCTTTATTACACTATCATACTCTCGCTTGAGTGTATCTCCAACATCAGAACTAGACGAGTCTTTGTTTTCTTCTAAAAGAACAGTTCTTTTATTTTCAGTTTCTTCATTCAACGTTAAGACTCCTTCGGAATCTCTGATAAATCTCTTCAGCATGCTTTTTCAAAACTTGGAAAATCAGTTCTTGAAAGTGAACCTTCTTTCCTAAACTTTTTGGGGTTGTGTAGATAGCTCAGCAAAGCCACACGTTGGCAATTTCGTCTTGCATTGTAACGCTGCAAATGGCTTTGGTGAAACTTTAAAGCAAATGTGTTTTCTGCTGTATCAAGCTTAGCAAGCAGAAATTCTGTTGAAGACTGCTTTAAGAAAAATTTAACGCAAGAGTTGTAACCAAACGTCCTTTAGTATGAACTCACTTTTTTTACGATCCATTGCAAGGACTGAATGAATACACGTTTCCACGACGCAGGTTATACAGTATATACAATGGACAGTCGATGCTAACATCCCTTACAGGAGGCTTCCATGCTAATGTTGCACACCCCTGACTGCAAGTTCTTCAAAATCAGTCGATTTTATTATTATTTTTTTTTTACTGCACAGTATTCCACTGAAAAATTCAAGTGTTGCCAATTTTTCTCACGCGTTTTTATCCATTTTTTTTAGCAATGCTAAGGAAAATGGGTACCATTCTTTTAAAATATATGATCAATTATAATAGTACAGTACTCAAAAGTCAAGAAGTTGTGCTAGTACTTTTTTTTTTTTAATTCCATTCCTGTTTAATTTTAATTCCGGTAATATTCGAAGAAAGTAATATTTTCTTTGAATATAAACAGGACTGAAGAACGAAATTTGATGGAGATCTCCACATTGAAAACAGTTCTGGAAGTATAGAAACGGTTTACAAATTGACCTGCCGAGTTTTATAACTTTATGAAACAAAATAAAAAAAATTCCATAAGAAAAAAAAAAACAAGATCTAGCGAAATATAAAACTGTATTTTCAATCACACATCGTCCGAAATAGAATCCTGGGATGAATTATTATTCCAACACCTTCGGGCCGAATTTAAACGTCCATCAATACAATAGAAGCATCTTAGTTCACTTCCAACAACGAAAATTAAGGCTGTGCCACCAAAACAACAGGAAAAGTAATGGTAGCCATTTTCTGGGACTGTAATGGTGCGTGTTTTCCAAAGCCTGAAGATACTTTGAATCCTGCATCGCATCGTACACATCTAAAAGGTTTAGGGAAAATTTTCATGCAGTAATAGTACTCCACATTTCAATAACATCTTAATGCAGCCCATGAGACCGTTAATGATTTGGAGTGGAAACGTTTCTCGTCCCTACCGCAACTGACCTCACCCCTGACAAGGCGCAGATAAAAATGATGTATGTCACTGGTCAACACAGCTACCGATGTCTAGCAACTAGTTTTTAGAATTTGATAAAACGATGGGACAAGTATTTTTGACGACTATGTCAAAAAATAAATGCTACGTTTAGGCTTACAGGTTCCTGTTTACCTCTTCCCCCCCACACTTATTTTGTGATTCTCCTTCTTAAAATGTACTTTGATTTTGTTGTTCCAATAGTTATATAAAATATTATAATTGAACCTGGTTGTTGTTACTGTTGTTATAATAGAGTTTTAGGCGCATCAGCGACTTAGTCCACATTGCACCGTATATTTATAAACTGCGCGTGTATTGTGGTCAATTTGCTTGCTTCCTGAACGAAAAATCCAAATATTCGCGAGAAAACACCATGCGACCTTCTCCTGGGGATGCCTAACTCGACCACGTTTTAAAAAAGCTCATAAAATTCAACGCGTTATTGACAGGATTCGAACCCCCCTGTTTTTTCCACTCGGTGTGGGGAGGATGGTGGTTACATACACGTTCTACCTGAGAGGACATTGTACCTGGATTGGAAATTTTGTATTCCTACAATTAATTGACTGATAATTTTACTATCTGTTTGTGTACTGTTTTGTGAAATAATCTAGAGCATCCTAATACAGTGGTGTGCAAAATTTAAGGACCAGTCAGGTTTTCACCTGTAGCTTCTCATAGGTGTGGCCTAGATATGGGAAAAGCATACCAAAGTAACCTCGTGAGGTACAGAAATGATGACGGAAACAACACCGACAGAACAACGGAAACAAAACGGTACGGAGGGACTTTATTCAAAAATGGCAATATAGCACTGGCTGTCATGATACGGATGCATCACTGCCAAAGATGGAACAAAGGGAAGAGGTGGTCCTCAGCAGGAGATATGGCCACCCCTAATGTTGATCAGGCTTTTCACATCGTCCATTCCTCTGTCAGCGCCATTTTCAGCTGGTGAACATTTTCTGATGGGTGTGGACGTTCCGCTAGGCGTCTCCCCAGAGAGTCTCATGTGTTCGATGGGATTTAGCTCGTAGAATGGGCAGGCCAATCCATACGAACAATGTCCGCACTTTCCAAAAGCATATCAACAGCTGCAGTGCGATGGGGTGTGGCGTTATCATCCATAAACACGAACTCAGAGCCAATGGCAACTCGGAACAGACGCACATTGGGAAGGATTACCTCAGTACAGTAGCGTGCACCGGTTACAGTACCGCCTTCTAGTATCTGGAGTTGTGTACGTCCATCCAAGATAACGTCTCCCCAGACGAGAACACCTCGACCAGTGGTTATCGATCCCTTTCAGTGATATTTGAGGGGTGATACCGTGTGCCAACCCCTCGCCAGATTAGCTGACATCCAGGATCGCTGTTGAGACTGAATCTACTCTCATCAGTAAAGAGTACCTTAAGTAAGTGGTTGTAACCTTTAGAAATAGTGTTGGTCCTTAAGTTTTGCACACCAGTATTGTACTGTTGCTAATATTATGATGTCCTAGAAAAGAGAGAGAAAAAATTACACTGGTTGGTTTTTTATAAACTGGTCCTGGAAAATGTCAATACTTTCTTCTTCAACGTACGTTTATTCTTGATTTTTGAAACTTCAACACTCGTTTTGTTCCGGTTTTCATCCATGTAAATCTGATTATCCTAATTACGGTCCATTGTTTCTGTGCTGGTTACTATGCTGTCTCTACCAATTCAAATACATTCTTGTGTACAGGGGTAAAGGGAATAAAGACAATGTCGTCGAGAATAAATACCCCTCTTATGAAATGGTATGTAAGGTTATGGTCATCTGGATGTATGTGACATGAGGACGGTCTTCAATTTGCTTGTTTTTGGAGCTGTTTCCACAATCTACCAGTCATTGCACATTCTGCCATACTGTTTCCGCTTTACTTCGTCCTGGCTCCATTCTCCCTCTTGCTGACCACTTCTAATAACCATCCATCCATATACGGGTGGTTATTTGTAACCTTTTCACAGTGATGGCTTTCTTGAAATCATAGTGCGAGCGATAATTGCGATGATACAGAGGTTCCAATAATAGGCTGCTTTTGTTTGGTTATCCAATTTGCAAGTTGTAACAGGTTATGCATGACTTTGTTTATGTAGTCAGACAGAGATTGTTTTGTTTCATAAATGACACATAAATGACGCATATTTCGTTCAATATTCTAAAGGGAATTTTATGATATCGATTTGAGGAGTTCTTTTTTATTTCTTTCTCTTTTTTTGGTATAATGGTTATTGTTTAATGAATTTTAATATTGTAATTTTAAAATACAGCTGTGTAATTGAAATTTTTCATGATTTTTAAATCAATGAAATTTCTTTAACACGTGGAAAACATAGAGAAAAAGACCTTGTTCTATGATGGTTGCAATTCTCACATCTTAGAACAGTGGAGATCAATTCAAATGTGTCTTCAAAACCTGAAATAATTCTCCTCTCACTTTTGTTTCTCCTTCTACTTCCTTTTCGTGAAGTAACCATCTCAATTAGTCTAAATTAGACTGGAACTTTTTCTTTTGGATAAATCACGAATAAAATTTCAATATACAGTATATATATATATATTGCAATTTTTTCGTTAAAACAATTTTTTTTACTTAATTTTTAATTGCGTTAAATTGATTTTTAATTATTTCTTACTGTAATGTAAGATTTTCGATTTTTTAAATTTTTTAATTGTTTTCATTTTAATTTCTGGAGAGTATCATACGGAAGTGTTCTACGTATCATATTGAGGTGAACTTCTCTTATTCTTTTACAAATACAGAGTATAATAATAATCTGTAATAATAATATTGTTAATATTAAAATGGTTAATATACAGCATTAACGAATAATATTTATTTTATAAAAAATAAATAAAATTTCTGTTTATGCTCCATAATGGTTACAGATATAATATAGCCTGGAATAATATTACCCTATTTTGTAGAATCACATGGATTCGAATACGCATCTTGTGTAATTCTCTAATTTAATACTGACCACTGAGCTAAAAGCGACAGTTTTTTTTGGTTAAAATGCGAAATACAATATTATTTAAAAGCTCAATATGTTTAATTATTAATATAACGAATTATTAATTCAACCAGTTATAAAAATTGACAGAATTTTAATAAATGGTTGATAATCATCATGCTTTATTCAAAAGGGGGAAAAAAACCGTTTATACATTCTTTAAATTATATTAAACGCTTACAGAAAGGGAGGAAAAGAGAGAGAGAGAGAGAGAGAGAGAGAGAGAGAGAGAGAGAGAGAGGAGTTTTTAAATGTCTGGACTATTTTTTGGTGCTAGCCAGTGCGTGCCATGAATCAAATCTTAATTCCTAGTATACTGACCTAAACTAAACTTGTAAACTTGTCAACTCATTACAGAAATATTCGATGCGGGCAGAGAGGCATTAGGCGATTTCTTGTATTTTTATGATAATATAAAATCTCTTGATTAATTGTTATTAAAATTAATCCTTATAATTATAACTCCTCAAGGAATTTGATTAAGAACATGTTCTTAGTCTAGTTCAAAAAATTATATATTCCGTTTATCTTATAACGCTAATATGATATTTCATTTCATTTCATTATTATTTTTTTCCCCTTATAGATTTTATTATTCCGGTTTTGCATACCTCTTCAGAAATCTGTTGCATTGTTTTATAATCCTAAATACTTTCTCAAAGCAATTCATGAAACAAAAATATCTATATTATTTATTTATTTTTGAGCGGTAAATTTTATATTGATATAAAATCAATATAGGTGGCTCATTTAATGAATGGATACGTGAAAATAGCTTCTCCCCTTAAAATAATAAATAAATTAAATTAAATAAAAGCTATCTAATGAATCTATTAATTTTGATGAAATTAGACCACGTATTTAAAAATTTTAATTGACATAAATTGTGTTAGAGAGTATTTTCACATATTGTAGAATTCACTTGCTGTTATAGGCCACCTTGTACTTCGCAAACGCCAAGCACAATGGAGAAGAAATGACGTTTGTGGGACACGCTGGCCAGGTTGTCACACCTGAGTAACGCTGTTACAGCAAACAGACGTACTCCCTCCGAAAACACGTGCCGGGTGAAGGCAAACAACGAATAGTCCGGTAAAGGAAACTGTGCAGAGCGGGGACGCGGTGACATGGCGAGTGGTTCAAAGGTGTGATCGCAGGTGTGCGCGCAAGTACCTTCGCTGTTTGTGTTTAGGATGAGAAATATCATTCGAAATGAGGATCTGAAAGTATGCCGTTTGTTAAGTGGTGTGTGGAGCCAACTATTTTGAGTCGTAATTCACTTACTCCGGATAAAGTTATTAAAAATGAACTTGAAGCTATATCGAATAATACGTTGGTGGGAGTTTTGCGGCAGCTGGCCTGTCTGGTCCGTATGGCCCAGCATGTTTTTACGGAGGTCAGCGCGGAATGCAAGTTGGTGTGTGAACGTAGTGAAAACTTAAAATATAAATTAGACCGATGTGAGAAGTTGGTCTTGTCTCTTAATGCCAAAACCGTTTCAGTTCGTAAGTATATTTTAGTAATTTTAATTAAATTAAGCCTCTGTATAAGAAAAGAAAACATGCATGCCTAGCAGCAATAGCTTTTATACTGTATATGTAAAATATACAGTGTGTGTGTTAACGTTACAACTAAAATGAAATGAATCGAATACTATGCAATTGTAAAAAAATAGTATGAAATATATTTATTTATAAGTAAATAAATGAACTACTTATTTTATATTATTTGATGTAAAATAATTAATGATCATTTGATTTATTGTATTTGGTAGTAGCGATCAGAAAGATTTCAAATTAATGTGATAAAATAAACGCTTTTATCAAATAATTCTTTTCTGTAGTAGTAGTAGTTGACAGTGACTGAGATTTGGTTATGGCGGAATTACAAATTCGAATTTCCTTATTGCATTAAAAAGAAAAATAGTATAATTTGTATTTCTTTTTTTAGTAAAAGAACGCATGCCTACTTTTCGCTTTTTTTTTTTTTTTTTATATTACGTTATTTTGGAGATAGCGGCTCGTTGCCACGAGGAAGTTTATTTTTAAAGCACGCATTTACTTAAATAATGTGATGACTGTTTGTTTTGTTTTCCGCATTTTTTAATTATGAACGCTCTGAACTAATACGACATAAATTGTGGTTGTTATTAACTTAAAAATTTTCGATAATTTAAATTTTATAACTTATTTATATTAATTATTCAAGGATATTAAGATATACTAGAATATTAGCGACTCAAGTATGCAATTTGTCATGTTCGTTTGGTTGTTTACCTCCAAAAGATATGTTTTCTGCTCAGCGGAATGATAAATTTAGGAAGTAAAGTGAGAAGTGAATCTCGACTAGTAACTACATGGTAAATATTTAAATACTGCGGATAATTTACTGTGATATATCAGGTATTTTAAGTTGATTATAATAATGCTTTTCAACTGAGATAAATTTATTGTATATAATATATTGGTATAATTTTGGAATTGTATATATAATTCAATAACCATTAATATCGTTTTTTTAATACACACTGTTGTTACGATTTTTATTTTTTTTCACAGTTATATTAGATTCTGACCGATAACGATATTTAGCATACTTGATCTTTTGAGGACCGAAAAGAATGGCGAAGTCTTAGTTACCACCTCCTGCATGATGTGCAATCTAGTAGTCAGCACGTGCGATGCCTGAGTAGATTATTATCAGTTCTTTAGATATGTTTACGCTTAAACTTCTGAACGAGTTTATCCTTCTAGTGAAACAGTTCCCCCCACACTAAAATATATGTTTTGCAAAGATATGGAATAATCATAAAAAAAGGGAAGCAACCTATTACAAATATATTTTAATACATTTGAGAATTTTCTTCGAAAAAAACAAAATACTTTTTATCTAATTTAAATTTACAGTACGGAGACACTCTTAAGAATCAAGTCTAAAATCCCATCCCGAGTGAAATCGGAAGTTTTTAACACAAAGGATAAGTTCTGTCAATGTATGACATCTTAGAGGTCCTTGAACCTGCTGCAAGTGCAGATCACTACGGGGAATCTTAACTCTGTTCTACTCTACTCTACTCCGAAGCAGAAAATGGGAAGAATCCCTCCATTTTCTTTAAAAAAAAAAAAGCATAATATTCCGGAGTTTTAATAATGTATTTCGGATGAGTTGACTTCTGAGGGAACTGAGAATTTGCGCGTTGAAATGAGAAGGGGGAAAAAAAAAAAAAGCTAAAAACTGATATAAGCATGGTTTTAAGAATTCTAGAGGAGCACCATCAGACTCTTCAAGAGCACAGCACTTCAGCAACAAGTTTTACGATCCCTGAAATAGAGATACCGGGTCCAAATTCGATCAGTTAATGGCAGTGAAAAACGAGGTTATGTTACTCATTAAGTTTCCAAAAATTTGTAATTATTGGATAAATGACAAAGAATGAACCTTTATTTATCCGGCTGTAATGAATTTTTATATTTTTATTTCTACTACTTTGATTAATAGTTGTATAAAGTTTTACCTGATGAAATTACATTTTCATTTCTGTGTTGTGTGATGCGTTGTATTTTCATATGCAACACATCACTGTAATTAGTGATGTGTTGCATATATTTTTCGTCCTTTTAATACTTTGACAAAAATTTCCAATTAAGAACAGAAATTTCCAGTAATAATTAAAAAAAAACATTTCAAAATAAAGCTTCTCAGAGAGAAAGAGGTGCCATGTGCCATCAAAACCTGTTCGTAAGTTAACGAACTATCTGTACAATAAAAATTTAAATTTGACATTCAGTAAAAATATTAAGGGGTCTTGTCTCCTCATAATGCAGAACTTTTCTGGTAGGGGGAGTGGTTCTAAGGATGCATACGTTGTCATCATGATAAAAAATGTTTTGATAAATATTTAAGCTCAAACAATAAAGATTTATTACTTTTACTCAAAAAATAGTCAAAATGAGAAATAATGCGCCTGACTGAATCCACCCACACTATCTTTAGACTTTCCTGCTGTGATATTCACATGTTTATATTTGGTGGTATACACAGCTTCAGTATGAGTCTACGAGGCCGTTAAATCACTTTTTTAAAAAATACTTTCTGAGGTGAAACTCCACAGGTTTAAGTCCTTTTGAGCAGTCATGATTTTAAGCAAAAACATGTCCGTAAAAAAAAGTTTGGTTGACTAAATTTTTCTGTTAATCTTCTTAATTTTAAGTTTCATTAGTTGGTATAACTCTGCCGTCCTCTGGTGGAGGGTTACCAACTACTATTGACATGGGCGCCGGCAGCATGGTGCAAGTGCACCACCTTTGGATTTCGAAGTAATACACAATTTTTAATATTTTCATTAATTTATTGAAACATAGGATATTGCAAGTATTCGAAAATTTGGTGAACAAAAAAATTTATTCCCGCCTTGCAAAATATCCTGCCGGCGCCCATGACTGTTGATACTATTGTCAGAAGAGTGCATATTTTTGCTTTTACAAGTTATACTTTCTTCAAGAATAGACGAGTATATTTACTTTTTTTTATTAAATATCCGCTATTTGTCTTTTGGGAGTTACTATTTGAAGAAGGACTCTACCGAGACCAATGATTTTCACTCTGTGTTGTGGTACCCGAGAGTTACATGTTACATTACATACATTTCAGGTACCAATATGTATCGTTATTGATTTTTTATTTAATGTTTGCAAGTATGTATATATTAATTTTCATGTTATGCTTATGTTTTTTTTTTTTTAATATATTGGAGCCGTTTTTTCCGCATGGGTCTACCCCGTTCTTGCCCGGGGCCTTCGGATTGTGTGAAGGGGGGGGGACGAAAAGTAGATACTGTAGTTTGACAGGTAAGCAGGCTAGCTAGTCTAGCGATCGTCTGAAGGGTAGTTGTTTTGAGGGGTCACTTAACTGTAAAATATGCATTTCATTTTAATGTTTTCAGAGCTAATTAATAATGGATTATATTTATAAAAAAATTATGGCTGTGCAGTTTCCTTTCACCCCTTCCCTTCAGGAGTATGTCCCTGAATAAAATCATTCAGATCTTTTATGGACACTTATTATATACGTGCATAAAGCTTAAGTCGACTTGGCGCATTATGGCCTAAGCTGCGATGTGCCATAAAAAATCAAACCAACCAACCAACATAAGTTTAATGTCTAATATTATTATAATTATTATGATTATTATTAGAAATATAATAATAATAATACTTTATTGGAAAAAAAAAAGGCATGCGTACTCTTTGCAAACGATGTTACACATTAATTATGAAAATTGGAATCTGCCACAAAAGTTCCGAGTTCCAGGATTCTCCGATCGAATAAAGACGGCTGCGGAATTCCGCGAAAATATTTGGCTTTGAAAAAGGGTTCCAAGTCTGAAAAATCGCTGAAACTCACTCAGTCCTAGAAAACCTGATGAAAAGCATTTTCATTTCTGCTGCAGGGAAAAGAAAAATATATGGAACTATAGCGATGTGTTTGCATATATTTTTCGTCCTTATTGTAAACATGTTTAATAACGTTGACAAAAATTACCAATTAAGAACAGGAATTTCCAATAATAATTTAAAAAACATAACGTTTAAATTTCCTATACTATTTAATTTTCTGAATTTAATGTTTAGTATCCCAGAATTTCCAACTTGGGAATTTTGACAACTAATAATTTGGTTATCCAGATTGTAAGTAGGATACCCAAGTTAGAAAAATGATGCAAGAAAGCAAAGATTAGTCAGCATCAGCCAAAAATAAATAAATAAATAAAATTTTACCACATCATTTTCCTTCCAATAATTTTACTTAGTCCTTTTTATTAGCTGATGCAACATAAAAATTACATGATCTGAAAGAGAAACACGAAGACTGATCAATAGTAAATAGTATAATATTGCATTATTTTCAGTTATGTAGCTACAAATTAAAAAAAAATTGAAAAAATATATCATATATTATTCAGTATATATCTAAATGTCACATTTATTTTAAAGGGAAACAATACAAAAGTATAAACGTTAAAAGAAAACTATCAATTCATGAGCTATATCCATCACCATTAAAACAGTAAAACATAAATCAAAGACCAAAAGAACCCTACTTAGTAATGTTTGGGGGGGTATGATATCTCCTAAGTCCAGACGCTGTGAGGAGGCGAACCTTAGCTAAAATATTAGCTAATTAAATAACTTCAATAAAAGTTATAAAAGATCGTGGAGAAGAAGTTTTTCACGGGCCCCATACTAACTTTATTTTTTTGGCTCAACATTGATGAGCGGCTGAGGGCAGTCTCGGGAATGGCTGGACGGATTGTAGATCCCCACCCTTTATCATATCAAAATAATGTGGATTTTTTTTTTTTTTTTTTAACTGCTGCACGATAATTAAAGCTCAACGATTCCCCGGAACACTGCTCCCCACCCACCCTTTAGAAGATCATGGGACCTCCACTGATGAGCGGTGCACTACAAACAACCCGTTTGCGAATTTTTTATATTGACATTGCAGGGGTTATTATTTTTTCAATAAACCTACAAGGGTAGCTTTGCCTTTGTTATTCAGCGATGTGTTTCTTCCTTAATCTCAGCTAATTTGCTCTTGTAAAGTGATTCTGTTAACATGGATAATGCTATTCGTGTGGCTTGTCCTGATTATTTTGTTTTTCGTCTTCGTTCAGAAGACTGGTATCTATGTTGAGGGTTTTTTTTTTTTTTTTTTCTGTTTGTTTGTTTTTGCCATTGTCAGTGGGGTTTACTAGCCAGTGTGTATCGTCCTAAAGCATCTTATTTTCGTGAACAAGAAAGCACAGACATGTTCACAAAGTCGCCGATATGGGTAAAATCAAAAGAAGGAAACTGTTCTTTCACCGAACGGTCTGCAACAAGGTATATGCTCACAATACTCAAAGAAAATGCAAATTCCCACTCTTCGAATATTCCTCTTTTCAATAGCCCAAATTTTAAGATCCAAACGAATCTTTAAAGTTTAAGCCGTTCATTCTATATTTAACTCTTTGTACACTCAAGGAATCGCTATTATCAAAATGGTCATTTATGTTAACTACAATCTTCCTTCACATTTAAAGTGCTCGTATTTTAGGATAGTCTCTTACAAATATTAAGAAAAGTGTTCTCTTTGCACTTCGGTCACGTGAAATTGAACTACGATCAAATCAAACGCGTGTACTTCTAGTTTACTTGACTACGTCAGGCCTGAAATAATTATTTATTGTAAAATAAATATTTAAAATGACAGGAAATAAATATTTCCTTCTAATTCAAAATGTTTTATTTGCACAATCGAAAATAACACTTGTTACTGAAATAGTGTAAAAAAAAAAAAAAAAAAAACAGCACATGACCACCCTGCTCTCCTATAGAGAGCAGGGTGGTAAATCGGAAAAATCATGGTACAACAACTGAAATTACGAATAAATATTAAAATTAAGTGGTCTAGCATACTCGAGTGGTCAGCGAAAGAGTGTAGTAGCAAACGCCTTTGAGTTGATCTTGAAATGAGTACGCGGTTTTGTGGGGGAACACTGATATCGCTAACAGATACACACACTGTGTCCAAATGAGTACGTAGTTGTAAATTCCTGTGCCTTATGTGATCATGCTGCAGTTATAAACAGAACTTTTTTTTTTTTTTTTTACTTCTTTTACATGTTTTTTTTTTTTTTTTATGAATTTTATAATTTGCAATATTCCTAAATGGAAACTGCGTAAAAAAAAAAGTTTGAAGGTTAAGGAGAACGATTGGAACGGGTATGAAGGCAGACCTGGATGAATAGGATTTTCAAATACTGTACTTGCCCTTCTCTTAAAGGTGTGGGGGGGGATTAAGACTATTTTGCCGTATTGGTCATCCGAATTCGAAATTTTTAGCAGGTTTAGCTAGCATATCTTTGTTAATGACGATAATTATTACAATTGTTATTTGACAGTCTGCATTCATATACCTCATAAGGCATATAAATATTGCAAATAAACTGCGTGTATAAGAGGCAGAGAGTTTGAAGTCCAAAGCGAAATTGGGTAGTCACTTTTTTGGCAATGGAGAAAGTACAAATGATTAATTTTTGACAGATGTATGAAGAGTCTGCTTCTTGCACAATTTAGCTATTTTAATACTAATATGATAAAACATTAATGGTCAGTAGCACTCTTCATTGTATTGGTCATTAGTTCTTAGTTTTGATATCGAAACACCTTCTTTTTGTAGACGAAGTTTATTATATACTGTAGTGCTATCAGTGTTATCTTAACAAATATTGCCATCCAGGCGCCTAGAGGATTTCTGTGATAATCCGCTCTTACTCTTATCTTTCCAAAAGAGTGAAATATTACATTGTGAAAGTGCAGCATTTCATTGAGATGTATAGCAGTGTAGCATTATAGACACTGTACATAGCAATGTAGCATTGAGTTTGAGCTATCCCTCAAATCGCTACTGCAGTCATGTTAATTGGCTGTATTGGTCATCCGATTGGCTGTATTGCTCTCAGGGAGGAAGAAAAAAAGAATATTGGATTTTTCGTGTTTATTGAACAGAGAAGACAAAATGAACACCGAAACCTATACATGGTTAGTTTAACTTGGTGCAATTTAACAATGAAATAAAGTGCGCTTATACTAATCATATCAAAAATCAAGTTGTGTGTGTGTGTGTCTAAGAAATGGTTAAAAAATTCAACCAGAAAAAAAAAAAAAAAGGAAGAGAAGACTGCTTTGGAAAACAAAGCTACCTAGCGAAGTTCAATAGGTTACATAAGAGTGTATTAGAAGACAAAATGCACAAGGCATAATTTCTTATGGGTTTAGGTAATTAACTATATAATATCGTTGTAGATACACCATAGTTTACCCATAAATTTGAACTACGTAAATAGTGTAAGGCACCCACAATATGAGATACAATTAAAACGATGCCTTTACTTTACATACGTAGTTCAAATTTATGGGTAAACTATGGTGTATCTACACCGATGTTATATAGTTACATAATAGTATATTCCGTCATTGTAAGGTTCAGGAAACTAAATTTGTATTTTTCCTAAAGGAAATTTTACTAAAGAGAGTATACATGGATATAAGATCAAAGTTATTATTATTAATGTTTTTTTTTTTTTTTTTTTTTTTTTTGTGGTGCTGTAATCTCGCTTTATTAAAAAGTAAAGTCTTATTTTCTTGCTTGCTGAAGAGATTATAGAAGGATAGGAAAATAGTTAAATAAGCAGGCAACATGTTTCTCATTCACTAAAAGGACATTAATACATTTCAATATGCAATTATTTAAATCCTTTAGTGAATTTTTCACCGGCGATTTTCTTGGGTAATTGCATAAGTTTAGCCACCCCAATTGACTTGTTCAGATGAGTACTAGTTTTAATTTGGGACACTGATCTCGTTTTTCTTTTTTTTTTTTTTTTTTTTTTGCGGACTGGTGACTTTTTCACTCTATTTCCGTTTTATTTTTTATTGTCGTGGCATTTTATTACTGTATTTACTTCAGTGCAGGCATCCTGAATGTCTGAACAGAATAAGCTCTATTAAGCAGTTCACAATGCATAATATTCACTATTCGTATAACTTCAATAGGAAAGCATTTAATTGAAGTTCAGTTGGTGCATTTATTATTGCTCTTTTTCAGAGCACGAGATTTTTTTGAATTTTTTTTTTATATCTTATTAGATACATATATATATATTTATATTTTATTAGATACATATATATTTTTTATTTTTAAGTCAAAAACATTGGAATATGGCTTACAGACCTTTTTTTTTTTTTTTGTAATTAATATTGGTGTGATCCAAGTTCTTTTCTTTCTCCCACGCTTTTCTTCCTATATATTAATGACCTTCTTCCACTGACTAGAAATCCTATCCATAGTTTTGCTGATGATGGCACACTACTTTCTACCTTTCAGTTTGAGAAACCTTGTCTTGCATAGCCTCAACCTCTCAAATACTCACCTGTTCCGTAAATTCTGATCTCCAGGTAATTCTCCAATGAGACGAAGAAAATTTAAATAAATAAATAAATTTCCTGTTTATACTCCGGGACGACCACACGGTCAGAGGAGTTCACAACATAGAGAGAAAACGAGAAACAGCACCGTATTTAGCAGTCACTGGCCTTGAACGTCGGTCGCTCAAAGCACGTGTACTTATGCGCCCACGTGCCTGACCACTCGGCTACGGCGGCCGTTCTTCTAAAACTCAGTCCTCTTAGTTCTCGCAAAAAATCTACTGCTCCTATGCTTACTTTCGATAACATTCAGATTTCTAGACAAGATCACATATTGTTTCTCGGCCTTCTTTCTGGCTTAGATCGTATTGTAGACAAGATCACATATCCCTATTAGGGATTACCGTGACTTCTAATATCTCTTGGCATTAGTATATATCACATACAAGTATTGCTTCCTCTGCTCCCAAAAAACTGGGCTTTCTTTTTTTCTAAACAAAATCCGTCCTGACATTCGATGTCAGGGCGAATTTTGTTAAAATCTCAAATCTGTCCTGATATAGAATATTGTTCCCACATCTGGAATGATACCTCCAAAATCTCTCCCAAACTTCTTGACTCCATTAAAAAAGGGGCAGTCAGGTTAAGCAATTACCCAGCTCTTACAAATCTCTCCAATCTCTCTGTCTGATAGACGTTCAGTTTTTGCTGAATGCCTCTTCTGTAAATACCTCCATGGGCACTGTTTTTCTGAAGTGTTATCTGTAGTTCTCCACTCTCTTCCAAACCATTCCGAACATGTGCCACAGTCAGCATCCATTCGCTATCCAACAACACTCTTAAAACCAACTTTGCCTCTTCCTCATTTATCGTTTTGATTTTTGAAACAATCCTCCTTCACATGTATTTCCTCAAAACTGCTGACTACAGAAATTCAAATCTAATGTCAGTCTCCTATGTTTCTCAGTCTTCAACATATGGGCGAATATACTAAGTACTCAGGGTTCTAATACCCTTCGTGTTTGGGGTTTTCATTAAAAATAAATAAATAATAAATAAATAAATAGAATCAAACTGAACGTATGCGTGCCACGCACAACATTTCATAGAATTGCAGGAAATTGTCATTGAAACCTTTTCAAGAATATCTAATTATTTATACTTCCTGCTTTGGTGAACTGCCATATCAATTACTGAATTTTTAATTCAATTTACATGAAGTTAAAAGCATATAATTCCCAGCCCCTCACTTTCTGTTGTTCTCCTACGAAATGCTGTAATAGAAATACAAAATCCTTGAGGAAAATTTCTTATCAGAAAGTGGTTTCAAGAAGTTAGAAAATCCAATTAAAAGTTTCAATTGCATGTCCTTGTTAAATTCAAAACTGTTCCCAGTGTCCGAAAAGTCATGGCCACAGTGTTCTGGGATCGCCAAGGCGTTTTGTTGGTGGATTTCTTGCCGAAGGGAGGAAACTGTGTAACGTTGGAAAAACTGAAAGCCAACATTCGACACAAACGACCAGGATTCCTGACAGCCCAGACTGAGCACCTTCAGACTTCCCTTTGTTCGGCCCTCTAAAAAATACCTTTCAGAAAAGAATTTCACCACGGATAAGGAAGTTCATCAGGCTGTGCGATGTTGGTTACTGCGTGTGGGCCCGGACTTCTTCAGTACTGGTATCGATAAACTGATCCATCGTTGGGACAAGTGCATCAATAAAACTGGAGAATTAGTGCATGTTCACTTATTTCTTGGTGTGTAATTTCAACTTCGTATTATTAAACATCATCGAGAGAGAAAATGTGTTACCTTACTTTTCGGAAACCCCTTGTACAACATAGCAATAACAACATGTGTAATATGTCCATAAATTGAGCGTGTTCTCTTGCTGATTTGCTGTAAGAAACATCGAAGTTTCCGGTAAAAAAAAACCGTGTTATCCACTTTGAGACCGACTAGCTCAGTCACAGAGTAAAAAAGGAAAGCCGGTAGAAATTCCTCCCGTCATTGGCTGGATTCGAACCCAGGTCTTTTCTACTCAGTGTGGGGAAGGGCGGTGATTATATCCACTGTTCTAGCCGTGCTTGTGGAGATAAATAAGCCGCGCTTGTGGAGATTTCTTTATATACTCCGGGACGGCCACATATTGCCAGTGGAGTTTACAAGATAGAAAGCACAAGAACATTACCGTATTAAGTGGTTACCTGAGCTTGAACCCGAGTCAACTCAGAGTCATGTAGTACTGTAACTCTCGGTTACGTTACATCTGTTAGCTTTGTTGTTTGGGTTCGATGCTGGTTTTCAGAAATTATTCCTGACCTGCAGACACAAAAAATGTATTATTACAGATGAATATCTGATCAGTTTAAATGTATGCAGATTTTATCATTCTACATTTTATATAGTAAAACTAGTGGATTTCTTTTTTTGATTACTGTTATACGCAAGTATACAGTGCTTCGAATTTCGTGTTGTTGGTGTAGCTCTGCAGTCGGCCTGCTAGCAACCGAGCATAGAGATTCAAGTTCAATGGTATTTCCATGCGTACACAGGAGCTTAAGCTTATGACGTCATTGGAACCATAGCTGGCAACTCAATGGCTCAGTGATAGCTCTATTAGACATAACACGTTTCATTGCACCTTAGCATGGATCAGACAAGTGCATAATTATGTGATTTTAGCAGCTTTACGAATACGGTTTGGTTTTAAATTTAAAAACATTACCTATAATAACAATTATAGGTAATACTTCTTGAAACCAGAAATTTCAAAAATAAAAACACAAGTTGGAACTATCACTTATACCAAAAGTGCTATTATAAACATTATTAAATAAAGAAATATTTCAAAATAACAAGCGGAGTGTAATAAGAAACTTAGCACCAAAAAAAAAAAAAAAAAAAAGTGTTCAACCTGAAAAAAAAATTCCTATAAGTGATAAGATATAATCATTGATAAAATAGGGGAGAAAAGATTGGAGTGGTTTGGCCATGTGAAGAGAATGGAGGACGACAGATTGTCCAGAGGAGCCATGAAATGGATGCCATGGAGAAGGAAAAAGAGAGGAAGACCAAAAAGGATGTGGATAGAGGGTGTGAGAGCAGCTATGAATAGAAGAGGACTGGTGGACGGAGATTGGGAAGATAAAAGAAAATTGAAAAAAAGAATAAAGGAATTACTTTTCGATTAGGAGAACCGTTGTAATAACGGAATAAATCCTAAGGAGAGAGAGAGAGAGAGAGAGATAATTATCAAAAAATTGAGATCCTTTACAGAACTTAATATAATATAAGACGCTTATAACATATATTTGGCATAACAGATTTAGTCCATAGCTCGTGTACCATTCTTAACCAAACTTATCAAGAAAGAATTTACATAATTTTTAAATCGAAGGATAAAAAAGTCTGTTGGTTAGGAGAAATGGAAAACTTTACAAAACTGAACGCCGTTAATAATTTTTATTTATTTATATATTTTTTACTTACTTACCAGTACGCCTTTTCCGGTCCATTCCGAGTCCTGAATCAAAGGTTGACTTTGCAGGTCCATAACTCGCGGGTAACAAATGGATGTAATCATCACCGTCCTTCCCGCACCTTGCGGAAAAGGCTTTGGTTCGAATAACGTCAGTAACGCAAAGAAGTTTTTAAGGTTTTTTCACAACGTGGCTAAGTTAGTTGGTTCCAGGCAAGTTTCCATATTTTTATCTCCCGGAGGCTGGGGTTTTTCATCCAACAAACAGACAAATCGATCACACAATATACTCAAATAGGAGACGCAAGACAATAATAGCAGAGAAAACTATTTTAAACAAAGTGGCAGCAGATTTCCTAATTACAGAAATTATTTAGCTAAACAGAATATATGTAACATTAACCTATGTTCATATATAAAAAAAAACAAAAAAAAAAACTTGATGATCGTTAAATTTCTCAGATTATATTAATTTAAATTATATAAATTTTATATTGATTTTAAGGAGGACTTAAATTTAAAAAAAATTATAGATTAAATCACTTTAGTAACAAAGATAAATCTACAAGATTTATCTTTATTATTAAAATTTATATGAAATAAGAGGAATTTTATGATTTACTTTCTGATTATTTTAGAATTAGAGAAATGGTTGTAAATATTCAAAACAGAATGTTAATAAATTTAGTAAGAAAAGGAGTACCTCGAGGTCCAGAATGTTTTAATTTTTTTTCTGAATAATATGTTGTAGTGTAAACAGTTAAAATTAAAATTTATGCAGATGATATCAAGACCATACCAAGACGCTTAAGCCTGGATGCAAACAGAAAAATGTCCCCTCTCTGAAATATAAACGGTTTTTGTTAAATTTTGTGCCCTGCCTAGTTGCGTTCGGTCCATGCTAACACGGCCCTGAATTAAACAGAAAACAAAAGAATTTAACAGTATTTGCAGGGAAGTTGCAGTGTGATTTATTATAGCCATTAAAATGAATTCACGACCATAAATAGATTTAGTGAGAAAAATAACGATATTGATTGAATATCCATATCTTAGAAAGATATGGATATTTTGTCCAAGATGCCTATCATATTCATCAATGCTTAGATAAAAATGTATCTTAAGAATTTGGATACCAGTTTCCCCACATTCTGATCAAGGTAATTTTTCCACTGGGGAGAAGAGATGTTGATTAAACTCAATCCTTCAAAAATCCAGTCCTGTCGTTTTTTTATTATTTTGTAGAAAGGGGGGAAAAAACAGCCTGCTGCTTCCTTCCATACTAATCTTCAACAACACTCAGATTCTTAGATTCTATAAGTTATAGGTTATAACTTATAACCTTTCTTGACGTATCACAAATATTGCTTCTGCATCAGAAAAATTAGGTTTTTCCTTTCGCTTTCGTTTTCTTTCTTCTGTACAGCTACTGATTCTGTACAAATCACAGAATTATACACTCAACCATTGAATATAGTTCACAAATCTGCTGTAGTACCCTGAAAACTCTCTGAAACCCCTATGACCACAGACTTCGATGACCAGATTTTAAAAAATTAAAAAAAAAACTGCGTACACCCACCAAACCGGAAATGCGCGATATGTGGGACTGCGTAGTGCGCATGCGAGCGAACCATGACTACCACATAAATTATTTTAGAAACGTGTACTGTCACAGATGGTCCTATGCTTTTTTTTAATTTTGCTGTTGTTGCTGTCCGGTTTTGGGCACGTCAGGGACTTATGCCTTATTTCTTCATTGTGTATTACACCTACACAAGTGTATATTCATGGGCCGATTTGCATATTGTGCTGGCTGAAAAACCCTATTTCCTCCACCTGAAATTGGCAAACCACAACCTCGATTTAAAAAGACTAAAAATTCCTAAAGCCGCTGAAAGGAATCTAATGCGGACCTCTCCAAATGAGCCACAAGTGCGGAAACCTGGGGAAACATTATACTGTCAGGGAGGACCTGTTGTGCATTTTCCCAATTGGGAACATCTAGTAACCAATAGACATTATTTTGTTGTGGTTGTTTTCTTTAAATACTTTTAACTTGAAACGTATTTTAATTTCAGTTGAAACGCGGTACATGCCAGAAATTTATTCTGCCAATGGCGTGAACTTTTTTATTTCTTGATAAAGTAACTTAATAATTAAATTAATTAATAAGTTTCACCTCTTTATAGATGATATTTGCCCTGTTAGAATTTTGTACTCCTATCTTCTTTCACAGATTTCAGGATACAGTACAGTATTTTACAGGTGGATGTTAGTAAATCAGATGTTTTCAATCTGTGTTTTGAAGCACCCTACAATTCTCCAAATGAATCTCAGGGGTTCCGCAAATGTTTCAGTATTGTTTTTTTATTTAATTCGTACACATGCAGACGAGGGTGTATGCATGTGTGCAAATTAAATTATATTGGGGTTCCGCGAAAAAAAAAAAAAAAATGGGTTTGGAAAAGGGTTCCGTGGCTTAAAATAGTTGAAAGCACTGCGATAGACAATCTAATTAAATCTTTTATTAAATTTAAGTTTGGAATTGTAAAGGAACGTTTATGAATATCCTGCATAATGACTACATATGAACTTTTGAACTGGAAAGAAGTGTCATAAGACAGAACAGGAACTGATTCGTCTGGAACATTATTTAGAGAGAATTAACCTCTGAGAATCTGGTCATATTCATGAAATTGCTAAATCATTTCCACGTTTATTTCTTAGTGGATTAAAAATAATAATAAATGATGTATTGTAAATTATTTAACACTGGGGTTCTTTAACCGAGAAAATTAACTGTTTTCATTGGTTTGGACAGAATACTGAGATTTCATTTTGAATAAACGGATGTGGAAAAAGAATAAGCTAAACTTCTTTTATCTTATTCTCTTTCGGAGTCAAAGAATCGTGATGACGCTGACATAATCTACGTACTTTATGTGTATTTCAAGAATATCCCAGTAGGAACGAAGCATTCAGTGGAGAAATGCGAACTGCTCCAGCTGTCCTTTTATTGAAAACATAAAAGAGTGGATAGGTACTTGGGGTCTGTTGTGGGGACATTCCACCACATTCAACATGCGTTTGAATGCCATTTACAGCATGATGGATAAGGTATAAAGTCTCTTCCCTTGCAGTGACATCTAAAAGAACTATAGAACCTCACTGAGGGAATATCACACGATCAACTCGTTTAATTTTACTCATGCCATCCTTATTGACATCCTAATTAAATGAATAATTTATTATTATTATAATCAATTAAATTTATTAATGAATTGATTAATAAATTAACTAGTTTATTAATTTATTTCCTTCGATATGCAGGACAATTCAATATTGCAGTATATACACAACTTTACAAAAAAAAATTATAGAAATATAGAATTTCCAAATTCCTCAAGCTCCTATTTTTTATTTATTTATTTATTTATTTTATTTTATTATTATTATTTTTTTTTTTTTTTTGTATATTTTAGGTGGTAGCACACTGAAAATGCATATTGTTGTCTTCGGTATATGTACGAACCTTTTTTTTTTCTATAAGTTGAAGAAGCTCTTGTAGGCTTTTTGCAACTTCTGAAAAACAGTAGTACTATCCCAATAAAAGAAATGTTTATAATTTTTAAATAGTTCATGCCATTTAAAAAGGGAAATGGAAGAACAAGAGGAGAAAGTCACTCAGGAATTTCTCACGAAAAGTAAGAGTATTGATAACGGCACCCATCTAAGGAGTCACAAACAGAAATCCAAAATTAACTGGTTTTCTATATTGCGAAACTTTTCCAGAAGAAACTGACAGTGATGATACTTTGCAGAATTTGCTGTGTACGTTAAATATCTGATTTTTGAATTTTACAATGGATTTCAAGACACATAACTTTATCCTCAAATGATTTAAAGGGATGTCGGCAAGTATCGGTTGAGACTAGACTGCAGGCAAAAGGAATTTTCTGTACATTGAATATAGAATAGAAGATACGGTATTCGTTAGTTGTTTTTCATGTTCACACCAAAAGTGGACTGTCATCCGTGAATCTTAGTTTTTTGTAAAGTTAGCTCATTGTTTTATCCCGCTCATGGGTTAAAAATGTGGAATTAGACACAAGAAATATCCCTGAAAGTGAAATTGGACATATTTCGAAAAGTTTAACTTACGAGGGCCATTTTGGATAGATTTCATTCATTGGGAGGTATTCGGCAGCCTCTTTGATCGCTTTAAAACTTTGAAATAATCAGCGCCCTCAAAATTTCAGTCGGAATTTCTGACTTCTGCTTTTTTCTATCTTGCAATGAACACAGAATCATATATGGAAACTCCTGTAGAGTGTTTCCCTTTGAAGATTGGGCATTGAAATTATGTTCTAATTTTGCCTCTTCTTCACGAACGTGAAATAAAAGATTTGAAATCTCCTTACAGTGCACACCATACGTTTTTCTTCTCAACGTGTGAGGTGACAGTTCATGTCTAAGACCATGAGAGAATTCCCTTTTATTTTTTTTCTCTCAGGTTTAGAATTATAAAAACGTTGGACAGATCCTCTATTCTAGCCCATTTTCCCTTCCAAATTTTGATCAAGGTGATGGTATACTCCTTTATGGTAGCTTGTTGGATCTTCATCTTGTTAGAACAGCAAGATGAAGGGCTTTGTCAACGCTTTCAAACGCCCCTGGAACGCAGACAAGAAAATGCCGCCGCCTCCTTCCAAATATCAAAAGGTCACGCTGCTCATTCTGTGCCCTACTTCCTAAACAGTAGGGCACAGAATGACAGAATGAAAGTTCTGTATTAATTTTTTCCGCCCCTAACAACTGTCACCTTGATGCATCTGCATCCAAGTGCCAACAGGTGAAATGTTCTCTATGTTAACGAAATGTACGACAGATTGATTCACTTCATATTTTTTAATGGTGTTGTTTTTTAATTTTCTGTATTCCTTATTCTGGCCCTGGTAGCTAGCACATAGTAACTACGATCGCTGTTCTTCCTCACAATGTGGTAAAGGCTTGTGTTCAAATCCCAAGGGGAAATTTTATCAGCTTTTTCACACCCTAATTGGTCTATCTCGGACGAGGAATGCATGGATTTTTTTTCCCGAAAACATTGGTGTTTCATCCCACAAAACTGCAAACCACAAACCGATCAAAGAACACACACAGTTTACAGAAGGGATCCTGTCGTCGCATGATGTTAGTTGCATTGGCTAAAATTCTAAACAACCCAATCCAGATTAATTTTATTACTTTACCGCAAGTGTTCAAAGTTCACTTTATTACGGAAGACACAATACTGTACATGGGAAGACATTTAATTACTTTATTACGGAAGACATAAGACATGGGAAAATATTTAATCACGCGCTCCTTGCTGGTCACACATGTTTGTGTAACATTCTTCATTTAACTGACAGCTTCGATGACTTCAACAAGCAAGGACACGAGGCCCAAATATTTCTCTGCAATTTGGGCTATCGGGCAGGACTTTACTAGGTTTTGTGACCCCACGCTCATCACTCAATATGCTCAAAGGTTGTTCCAACATGCCTCCAAAGCGAAACGTTGTTTTGATTATCCGAGTAGTACTTTAGAAGCTTCTCTTCTCCGCTCGTCCGAACCTTCCGACAATAAGCCTCTCTGGTCAGATGCCAAGAATCCATAGCTGTGCCCTCCTAAAGGTCGACGTCTTCCACAGCATTTAGCACCGTTTAAATGAGCATATTTATTTGTGGTAAATGGTCACTGGTAGAGCATAATTATATGATAAGAGAGGATGCCAAGGTTACTACCACGTCAAGGTTATTTCCCACCCTTCCAATCTGTGGTTGCAACTAACGATTTAGGATTCTGTCTAGCTGGACCATCATTTTCTTGTCGCTTCTCCCAGTACTCGAACCCTTTGAGGGATTTTTTTTTTTTTTTTTTGTAATTAATATTTGTATGTTTTTTTTTTAAAGAGCTGTACTGTGTTAACATGTATGCATTTTTTTAAAATTTCCAATAAAGTGTTATTACTTCTAATAATCATTATAATAATAATAGACATTAAAGCTTATGTGTATGTTCAGATCTTTTGTGCGTAAAAGATCTGAACGATTTCATTTAATTGCGCGGAGTCCAGACAGGCATAATTTTTTTATACCTGTTTAATCATAATAAGAAATTATAAACATAATTTCTTATTATGATTTTTGAAAGAATTAAAGTTAAATGTATATTTTTTGGATGTAGCTCCCTCAAAACACATACCTTTCGAGTGATCGCTAGACTAGTTTGTGACAAAATGTCACCAACCAGTTTAGCGATCACTAAAAGGTGACAAAATGTTCTTTAGTGAAGGTTTTGAGCCGTGATTCATCAGGGAAATTTTGCCACTGACTCTTCTACTAGTACTCCATTGGATATCGGTCAGTCAAAGCTAAAATATTCACGGCAGATAAAATTTTTGCCTTCATGCTAATCGCAGATAAGAAAAAAGAAAACATATACCAAATAAAATTGATTTTCCGTCTGTCTTGAAAAAATGTAGAAGTTAATAGCCTTAATATTAACTTCCACATTTGTAGCCCAATGCTCATCTTTTTCATTTCAAATGCAGAAAAGTCCACTTTATTATGTTTTCTATAATAAAGCATTAATATTAATTTCTCCAATATTCTGTTATCCGTGCCGGCATCTTTCTGGAGTATGGAATGAATTTTCTATTTATACTTCGGGACGACCGCATAATGTCAGAGAAGTTCACCAGATAAGAACGAATAGAAGAAATATCACCTTATTTAATAGGTCCATGTGCTTGAACTACGGTCACTCAAACGGGTATACTTTTGACCACTTGTACTGCTTTTTTTTTTTTTTTTAAGTAAAATAAAATTTTCTATTTATACTTCAGGACGACCAGTTAAGATCAAAAGAGTTCACAAAAAAATTGAGAGAATAGAAAAAAGAACATCACTTATTTAGTAGTCACGTGAGCTTGATCATGACCATTCAGACGCATATACTTTTGTACCCTCGGCTACGGTAGCTCTACATCCCAGAAAGTGTGCAGTATACATAGCGGAATTTTTTTTCTGGCAATTGCGCTACAGTTTATCTGTTATCTGTTTTTTTTTTTTTTTTTAAGTAAATAAATAAATAATTATTTAAAAATAAATAATTCATTTAAATATTATTTTGATGTACTTTTAGCCAGCGAATCCTTTGCTGAATAAGTTTAAATGCACAGATTTGTTAATACGTACTGTCGAAATCATAGTAAAAGAAGTCTGATGCTTTTAAGATTACTTTTGTGGTAAATCACAACGAACGTTTGTTCATATACTGAGTAAATTTAGTACCTCTTAGCTTGGCTTCGATTTTAAATGTACTGTACAGTACTCTACTCTGGTAATACTATATGCCTATCAACTGAAGACACTCGTCTTTCGTTCCTTAAAACTGAGAAAGTAATTCCTAGTAGTATGTGTTTCCTGTACTCACTTTTATCTGTGTATAGAAAGACTACAAATTGACCATTTTAACACTCATTAAAAAATAATTAGCTAGGCTTTAAACAGTTTTTTCCTCCTTAATGCTAACCAAACTTTACAATTATAAATGCATATGAAACCAAGATGAACCCTTCTGCTCTTTGAGACCGTGGGATTTGGCAGTAATAATAGTAATAATAGTAATTGTAACGGTGATGTTATTGAATTAACTCAGGAAATGAAACTTTAATTAACATGAATTGGTCTAAATGCCTATGACTAACGGGATACTTATTTGAACTGCAACAACTCTGTCTCTCTCTGCGACGTTTTAGGACAGTTCGAATTCGTTTTCTTTTTTTTTTTTTTTTTTTTTTTCTGCCTTGTCATGAGGGCAAATTCCTGCAAACCATTGTCTAGGTAGGACAAGCTCTTTCTCACAAACAGCGAGGTCCACCGTACTTTTTTCTTCTTCCCCATAGCACAAAAGGCAGGGATAGTCTTTGGTGGCGTCATCTGCTACCCAAAGCGTGTCTGTATCCAGCCTCGCGGGTATCGACCTTGAGTGACTTCGCCCTGCCATCTGTTGCACGTGGTCCGTAGTGCAGCCATGCTCAAGACTTCATGCCAATACTGTAATTACGATGCAGTGTATAATGGTGAGTGCTAATATTTTAACGTAGCTGTTAATTAGCATGAAAAGCATCATTACTGAGATGGGTCTGTTGTGCCTTTCTTTATAATAGTATTATCAGCAGGGTACAAATCAGAATTTTCACGACATAGAATATTGTACAATCAGACAACTTGTTAAAGATTCGTTAATTAAATTTTGTTGTGCAAAAATTTTACATTTTAAAGTTCATTTGACCATTTCTGTATCATCAAATCATACCACATCAAGATAAAATTGGAATTGAAATCTAAAATAGGTAAAGTTGTTTTTCATAGGATGGGTTAATGGGTTGTTGTGCCGTCGATAATAACAAACTTGAACTGTTTACACAAGTAAATAACGTGCTAAAATATATATAACTTAAAGTTATAGTCTGCTTATATTTATTGAAGGTGACCACACAAGCAGACTCATGTACAGTCTGCTTGTGTGGTCACCTTCAATAAAACCATGGATTATCAGTAGAAATAACTTCAGTAGTTTTTTTTTTTTTTTTTTTTTACGCTAAAAGGGAAAAAATTGGTCTTTAGTGGCCATAGTGCGGCTTCTTTTATGTTGCGTATAGTAACAACTGCCATAGGAAATACTTTTTTTTAAGTTCACGAGGCGTAGCACTTTCTCTCCAATTAATAGGGGAGGGGGGGATTGTCGGAGTTTTCAGATATTAAATTAAACCCCCCTTTCCTTACGTTCTGTTTTTTTTTTTTTTTTTTTCTGAAAGCAGTGGTACGATAGTAGTCTTTTGTTTCTTACGACAATTATCATGATGATATTTGATTGAAAAAATCGGTTTGCTGTTAGTTGATATAAATTCCAAGCATAACCATTATTATTGTTGAGTTTTAGGTGCATCAGCGACTTGAGAACATATCGCGCCATTGTGTATTATGCTTGTAGGAGTGTATGTTCATGGTTCGATTTTCATGTTGTGTGGGCTGCGAGTTATTCCAGATTTTTCACTCCGCCTGATATTGGCTACCTACGACTCTTGTTGAAAGGCCTTCACAAATGCTTCCAGTCTATGACGGAACTCTCCAAACGAATGACAAGTGGCGAAACCGCTGTACTGTCACGGTGAACTTAAACCAATCCTGAATCATTTCTTAATTTTATGATCGATACTGATATATTGATAAAAGCGCACCATACATTATATAAATAATAATGCATAGTTGGAACGCCGTGAAAATCGGCGTTCAGCCATTCTTGTCAAAAGGATGCGTTATGATACTTTTATACTGTTATAAATTGCGGATCTTCATGTTTTGAGGTGGAACAACCTGAAATAACACAAAAGGGAACGCGGGCCTGCACTCCCGCTTGAAATCAGCTGATTATAAACCCAAGTGAAAACACGTTAAGGAAACTACGTTTGCTGGCGACGGGATTCGAACCAAAACTTATCTAAACGCATGGTAAGTAACAGGGCTATTACATACAGAGGCTTATATATATATAAACCAAATTAAAATGTATGCCAATAGCATGGCAAACCAGTAGAGCAAAATTTTTTCTTCTTATTTCTTTCATTATATTTGTTAAACATTACAATATATATGGGAAAATATCGAAGATTAAAACATACTCTCTCTCTCTCTCGTTATTGGTGTTATATATTTATATAAACTACTGACTTGGTTGTCGTGCCGGAGTATAGACAGAAAATTTATTTATTTATTTAATATATATATATATATATATATAGCACCAATAACGAGAGAGAGAGCAGGTTTTAATCTTCGATATTTTCCCATATATATATATCCTCCCCCCCAAATATGAAACAGCCAAAAGTTATGTAGTGACAAAAGTTTTCTGACTTATAAAAAAAAATAGTTTAAATATATAGCAATATCAGATATATTTAGATTACTGTATCATTTTTTATTTTTTTGTTTTTTGAAGTACTTTTTTGTTTGTAATTTCACTATTACAACCATGTTTTCAGTAGCTTTGATTCCATAAAAGCTCCTGAGCCAGTTATTTGAGCAATGTCATCACTAGATAGTTTTAACCGTATTTGTTCATTCATTTCGCATAAGAGATCAAGTTGTAGATAGTTTTATGCAATTTGATCTCTTATGCGAAATGAATGAAGTGATGTTTTCTTATACAGTATTGCCGTCTGTTCATTTTGCTGAGCTCTAGACAGATCAACTTACTGACGTCTCTTGCAATACATGGTTCTTTATACTCTTTACGAATCGACATAACAAAGCTTGATTGGAAATGGTTCTACTGAACAGAATAAGTTGCACGCTTTCCTGTTTCTTTTTCTTTTTTTTTTTTCTTTTTTTTTTTATGAAAAACAACTAAAAGCAGTCCAAATGATTATAAATGTATTTAAAAATTTGAAGTTATAATATATTGACATTAGCAATGAATATATTAATTACATTACTAAAGAGTTTAATGTGAATAAACACTCATTGTATTCATTTATTTCTAAAAACGCCATTAACCATAAACTCATATGTATAAATTTCAGCTGTCATGCCGCATTCAGAGCCTTAAAGGTAAGGCTAGTTACTTTGATTTTGGGAGCTGATTGAAAAATTAATACTGGTTAATAGATCATAAAATATTTTGTCGATCCACAACTAAAATGGTTTAATGGCTGAAAACAATAACATATCAAAGTGACTTGGTTTTTCTAGTTTGTTCCTTGTAATTTTATTTATGATTGATGATTGATTTTAGCTAGTTTTACCAGCAAGAAACGGGTTTCCTTCTTCCAGAAAATTCGCAAGTACTGTACTTACATTAGTACAGTCTACGAAAATAACGTTCACGATCTGAGACAAAAGTAAATATATAATAAAGGACGCGATTAGCCCAGTGGTTAAGACGCCGAACCACCAATAGTATGGACCCGGTTTCGAATCCCTCCGCAAAGGGGAAAAAATCGTGAATTCCGCTTCATGGGTTGTTGTTGTTGTTGTTGTTTGGTTTTTAGGAGCATTAGCAATTAAGGCCATATTGCTCCGGGGATGTGCGGTAGTCATTCTCTAACCTTTCCGCATCCTCCGTATTTGGTGGTCACGGGCTCGAACCCCGGTCTAATCAAGAAGCGTATGCTACACACTGCTGCTCCTGCCCACCTGGCTACGGAGGCGCCTCCGCTTCATGGGACCTACCTCCCAAAGGTTATAGTGATGGCTGAGGCAGAGAGAGGCGCCATATGGTGTCACTCCCATCACTACCACCTACAACTGGATGCAAAAGCCAAAGCTAAACGGGTCCACCTCCATAGCTGGATGAAGATGAGAAGTAGAAATATTGAATATATTGCATCGAGTGTGGCACAGGATAAAGTCACTCGCATTCAGGCCTTAGACAGAGGGGCCGGTTCAAAAAGTCGGAGACAGTCTCCCGCAGACGACAGTGGAGCGAGTGGCCCTGTCTCCCGTATGGCTACCACAACTGAGGAGCAAGATCGTTCAGCCCAACCAACTGGAAGTGTTTCCAGCGCAACTGCACTAGTGACCACTCAGGAAGGAAGAAGCCAACGCAATAAGTGAAGAATTGAAATGAATACGTTCATCATGCTTGCATACTACTAGGTAACGAAGCTAGAGATGTACAGGACGAAACCACACACCAAGTGGTTGGAACGGCGAATAGCAGACCAGAGACTGACCATCGTTCGAAGAACATGATAGCTCCTACAATCTTGAAAAAAAAACAAGCAGGATATGAGCGACCAGCTGCAAATAACAACGAATAAGACACAATGGAACCAGAACTGGAGGAGGACAAAATAAATAATACAATATCTCTTTGTTAGGATAGTTGTGTCATTATTTCACTTATTTGTAAAGGTTCAGATTCGGATTCTTCCTGAACTGATCCTTCGATCAGTTCTTAGTTATTCCCCAAGCCTTTTCAAGAGGCGTTGAATTAACTGGTCTCATACTCTGAGTTTATCGCAACAGCATGTACTGGCAGCTTCGCAATCTTCGCCAATTTAGATAATAGCTGAAGTTCAGATCCCGTCGATGATCGCAGCGATTCCTTAGTTTATTCCACATTACGACTGTATTTTAGCTGAAGATGCAAGAGGTTTTTTTTTTTTTTTCAGGAGATGCGCGAGTTTTTCATACGTATTTCACCGTGAAATAGTGTAAATTAGCCTATTAGGGCATTTACAAATATGACAATCATAGATCTGTATTTACACAGGTCTGTAATGCGGTATATGCATCGCTCTGCTTGATAGTGGAATAATAGATAATTATGGGAGTTTCCCTGGATCGCAAAAAAAAAAAAAAAAACAGCCTTAGAACACAGATAGTTTACAGACAAATTTCCTTGACTATAATACGAAAAGTTCCAGTCATATTTTTCCTAGTTGTGCAACTTCTCCGTATGGTACATCAAGAACTACATTTGGTCCTTTCTCTTAAAATGATATGACCAATAAATTCACAGCATGACATTTTCACAACAGCGTAGTTTTTATTATTTATTTTATGATTATTATTTCATTATTATTTTTTTAGATACCATCACGTTATTATCACTGATACAGATGGGTGGAGTACAGTGCATCCACCTCGCTCATAGCAGTCTACGTAAACGAGATAAATGTCGCAGATAACTACTGTGATAAGATACGATCATGTACTTGCGATTTGTATTCTCTTTCTAACCCTCGGCTGTAACAACTGTTCTACCACTCAAATGTACTTGAACGAACAAGTTTGAGCTTCTGCAGACGGCTCAGTACCAAGATATCGACGAGGAATATTACAACTTTCTGAAAGTGATAAAGCCCAAGAAACCTATATATAAAAAGAAATCCAAAGAAGAAAAAATTAGTCAAGAAACACTTGATGAACCGAACACGACAAACGAAGAGCAAAATAAACACTGACAAGGAGAAAATTGAGTATACTGAGTTATGCAAAGCCATTAGAAAGAGACTCAGGGAGGACATAAGAAGATTTAACATAATAAAAGTAGAACAAGCATTAAGGGAAAACAAAGGACTTAAATCAGCAGCCATGAGAAGTAATACAGAAAGATAAATGATACTGAAACTGAAGAATAGCGATGATGTACTTATAAATAGCAGAGAATGCATAATTCAAATAGCAGAAGACTACTATAGAGATACAAGGAGCGAGGGAATGATGCTAGCAGTGGGGAAGATGGATCGCAAATTAGTAACACATACGACATACCCGATATCCTTCCTGATGAGGAAGAACATGCGTTGAAGAAAATGAGGAATCAGAAAGCCCCGGGGGAAGATGAAGTTACTGTAGAGTTGTTAAAATTGGGAGGAAGAGACATGACACAGAAACTGGCAAGACTCTTCACAAAATGCATGGAAAAGGTGTGTGCTGCCTAAGGAGCGGAATAATGCAACCATAGTTTTGCTGCATAACAAAAGAGATAAATCAGAAATTGGAAATTATAGACCAATTAGCAATTAGCTTGTTATCCCACATCTACAAGTTGTTCACAAGGGTCATTACTAACAGATTAGAAAGAATACTTGATGTGAATCAACCGAAAGAGCAAGCTGGCTTTAGGACAAGATTCTCAACTATGGATCACCTTCACGTAATGTCACAGCTACTGGAGAAAGCAAATGAATATAAAACACCATTATGCCTGGCATTTGTTGATTATGAAAAGGCATTTGACTCCATACAGCATAAGGCAATGTTTCGGGCACTGGAAAGACAAGGTATAGATACCCCATATGTTATGATTTAGAAGAAAATACGCTTTGTATATGAGTACGCTACCTCCTTTATTAGACTAGACAAAGACAGTAGCAAATTTAAAATTGAGAAAGGAGTTCGACAAGGAGACACAGATATCTCCAAAGTTGTTTACTGCTGCCCTTGAGGAAGCTTTCAGAAGATTAGACTGGTCGCAGAAAGGAGTCAATGTGAATGGAGAGTACCTAAACCATTTACGATTTGCAGATGACATTGTGGTCATAAGCCACGATCCCAAAGAATTAGAGGAAAATCTTAATCAGTTATGCAGAGTTAGTAACGATTTCGGACTAAAGATGAATATGGCTAAAACAAAAGTAATGATGAACAAGTATGCCACGGAAAGGGAAATAATGATTGAAGGAGCAGTAATTGAAAAGGTGGAGTCATATACTTGGTGGAGTCATATATATGGGACAAGTCATCAGCTGTAATAATGATAAATGGCTGAAAGTCAAGAGAAGAATACATTTTGGATGGATAGCATTCAGGAAATATAGTCACATACTGAGGAGCAATATCCCAATTTGTCTGAAACGTAAAATAATGAACCAAATGTATACTACCCACCATGACTTATGGAAGTGAAACTTGGGCACTCACCAAAAGAATGGAAGAGAAGCTGAGAACGACACAGCGAAGAATGGAACGAATTATATTGGGAATCAGACTGTTAGATAAGAATAGAAACACATGGATTAGGCAGCAAACTCAAGTAAAGGACATTCTTATCAAAATAAAAAAGAACTAAAATGGTTTTGGGCAGGACACATAGCTCGAAGACATGATGACAGATGGAGTAAAAAAATAACAGAATGGTACCCAAGAGGAACTAGAAGAAAACCTGGAAGACAACGACGGAGATGGACAGATGAAATTCATGACTTTGTGGGTAGAAAATGGATGGCCATTGCACAAAACAGAAGGAAGTGGAAAGTTGCTGGAGAGGCCTTCATTCTGTAGTGGTTTGATAATGGCTGATGATGATGATAATGATGACCACTCAAAACATATAATCTCAAACTCTCTTCATCCAATTTTTTTTTTTTTCCGCATAGGCGAAAATAAGGTTTGTGCTGTTTTAAATCGTTTATCAACGTTCTAGCTTTCAGAATAAGTATTTTATATATATATATATATATAGCGAAGAATAGTGAATATCTAAAGACGTACTTAGTTAAATCTATTGAGTATTATGTAGGTAGTAGGTAAATCCAATTCACGTTAGAGATTATGAAAAAATACAGTACATACAAGATGATATACAAAATGCCTAGTGCTACATAGCTGCAATTTGGGTAACTGACCCTTAAAAAAGTCACTCAGATCGTAGGTATGCAATGATACGTATGTATATTATCTTGTATATATATTTTTAATAACAATCTAAGATGAATTTATCTATGTGTACTCCATCGATTTTACTATGTATGTATATTCGCTAATATTAATTATTCGCTAATATTAATACATATAATCTAACATTTATAATCTACTTTTTGTTCATGTGTATGTATAGCAGTATTAACAAATAATAATACTGCTATATAGATTAATATTAAAATATTAAAGTTAATTAATATTAAATTTAATATTAAATATATAGATTAATATTAATTATAAATACTACGAGTATATACATATAGTATTTCATTGATTATGTCTATATAGACAAAATCAATGAAATTCTATATAGACATAATCAATGAAATTCTATATAGACATAATCAATGAAATTCTATACAGATATAATCAATGGCACCGACTGCTTTTGCGGATGTATTTATTATTACAGTATTATTTCTTTATTATATTTTATATTATATTTCTGATTAGAATAGGTTTCATATTTTATTACGAAGAAACGATTAATATAGTTACTGACTGAGAACAATGAGTGAATAATCAGTGAGTGAATAATCAGTGAGTGAAGAACAGTGAGTGAATAAATAAATCAAAAATCGTAAGTTCGTTAAAACAGTATTAAAACGACTTAAGTTGTAATTATGTTGGTAATCAAGGCCGGGTAACTAGGTAGCAATCGCAGTTGGGACAAATAGCGTTTGTAGTATGTTACAGCTGCAAAAGTTCCCAACATAGGGACAAAATTGTTGGGAACCACGGGGGGACCATATACAGCCAGTTCCCCTGCAGTGATTCCATTAGGTGGTACCTCTCCTTGTGGTACTTCCATATTTCACCTAGAACTGGTGCATTTCCTTTCTGTGATGCATTCCTTATTTCATCTGGAACTCATACATCTCCTTGTGATGCAATGACTTTATTGACATGGAGATCTTTTAAATTATGTGATTTAGTGGTGAAGAAATACCCATATGGATATGTATTGTATTATTTTATCTTATTGTGCTATATAATATAATGCATTTTTCCAGTATTCTATATAGGTGGCGGGGTTGCCAAAGAAGCTGGCTGGAACCGCCAAGTTTAATAAATACAAAAAAAAAAAAAAATCCTTCCCCCCCCACCCCCGAACTTAGGGACACCACCGACTGCCTCACCGACTTTTGGGGTTATCTTCACTATTGACCCCATGGGACCAGCCAGAGTACAATTGACTCAATGGTAACACCCGGCTAGCCTCCACGTGGCGAGGTATGGACAACGTCTGGTCCCATTAGGGGCCTGGTGGCCAATAAGCCGGATAAACAATGGGCACAACATATAACACTACTCATGACCCACACACTTCTAAATCTCTGGCTTTGACAGGGTACTGTCACCGATACATAGAACATTCGCGGAGATGGGAGAAATCCCAGGAGCCGCTAGACCCTCAATATATCTCATACCTCATACCTCCCAGTAATTACCTGCTGTGGTTCCATAAGGCGGTAACAGCAGTAAACAAAAGGAAGCTAGAGACCATTCAACGTTCAGTCCTACTGACAATCTCGAGAGCTTGCTGTACTGTAAGCACCCACACCCTCCAGGTCCTCTTGGGCGCTCTCCCCCTGGACCTGGAGATCGTCCGCTGTGAGTTGCTTTATCAACTATCCAAAGGCAGAGCAATCACCTGCCTAGACTACACAACTGATCCGGCGAACGATCGTAAACTCGAGAACGCCTTTCACCCACCTACAGCAGGCCTGGCAAACCCGCTGGACGACTTCGACAAAAGGGGAAGTCACCCGAAGATTCATACCGGATAATCAACTAGTGTTTCCCAAAAGCCCAAACTGGTTTTCACCGGGACTGCTGACATCTTACCTACTCACGGGACACGGCGCAATAAGAGCAAAACTCTCCAGTTTCGGTTTAAGTGACACCCCCTCTCTGCCACTGTGCACATTAAATTAAATTGCTATATTAGGGTTACCCGTAAATGATTACATTAACCGGTATTCGTGTCTGTAAATTGCGTGTGTTCTCTGGTCGATTTGCCTGTTTAGCTGGACGAAAAAACCTCAGTTTCTGAGGGAAAAAACCTTTCTATCTACGCCTGAGACCGACTAACTCAGCCACGGAGTGAAAAAAGCCCACTAAAGTTCCTCCCTCGCGTCATCGTCGGGATTCGAACCCGGGCCTTTTCCATCCGGTGTGGGGAGGACGGTGATGATACCACTGTGCTACCCATGCAGATGCCACTGTGGACAGCCAGAGACGTGGGAGCACCTCATGCACCACTGCCAACTATACGAAGACCTCCGCTGCCTCTTAATAACCAGAATACGTTTCTCGCCAATAAACCAAGAACAATAACTGGAGAGCGAGGACAATTATAAAGCCCTAACGCAGTTTGCGCAGGATCTTTTTACTAGAAGAAGAACATACCTACAACCTTAGCAGGAATTTTCCTACAAACCAACCACTCGTAATCCAGAATAAAGATCCTTAGATGTGTCAACCAAACAAAAATCTAACAGCTACAATCTGAAGAATTGTTCAGTTGTACGGCTGTGTGTCTTTGTTGCTCCGGTTAATCAGTTAAATTAACAGAATTATGCTCAGGTTTATATGATGATTTTTATGTTGGTGTATTCCTAATTTGATGCTGAACAAGAGGATATCCATTGTGTGGCGACCTGGACATCCAGGTATTTATTATTTATAGCTTTCTTATACTGCAAAATTTGCTGTTTTTGCTACTCACGGCTGACCAGAGATACCTATCGCTTCCAGCTACAGGTCAAGGTCAGGCAAATGCGCTGTGGGTTTGTACTTGCGGTCAAGTGACCATGGCAACACACGTCGTTTACTGCCTCCTAGCAATTATCCACGCCTCGTACAAGCGAATTTCTACATCCAACAGTAACAAGTCTAGCCAACTAAAATAAGCCGTAATTTTTGACTTATTTGTATATGATCGGTAAACGTATCACTTGGAATACGATACGTAGTTAAGGCAACTACTAAATACAATTGTAAACTCTTTTCCAGCCCACTACTCGTAATCCTTTTATCTGCGCCTAAAATCTGAAAATGCCTTTAAAGCAAGATCACCCAAATAATGAAAGCTGTGTAATTTGTGGAATTGTTCCGGACGTAGCCATAAAATGTACTTCCTGTCTGAAGACATACGGAAGCGAATGTCTCGCGTTGGACCTAAAGAAGCTCGGAAAGCAGCGACGGAAAGTTTGGCAGTGTCCCCCCTGTAAGGGAGAAAATTATATGCATTCACTCGGAACAACTGGTGAAACTTTTAACGACGTTAACCAAATTTCAGATTCACCTGAGCACAGGACCCAACCCGAACCTGAGGTAGACACGGAAAAATTGACATCGCCAGATGCACATGTGGAATTGACACCCGACTCATTACAGGAAGAACAAAATGACCATTCAGATCTCACCATGCAAAAATCTAGTAGCTCCCAACAGGATAACACCCTATCAACAGAGATCTCCGCAATAATTAATCAAACATCACTCGAACACAGTCCACTCCTGGTCTCGCTCCTCACAAATATTGAGACAACTCTATGTATAAAGCTGTCGCCAATTCATAATATCCTCGCAGACCTACTGCTAGAAAACAAGCGACTACGAGAACACAATGAATGCATACACAAAACATTGGAGGTGTTGCGGAAAAATTTTGAGGACCTGAAGCAATCGGTTTGTGATCTTGCTGTTCAAACTAACCATCATGAGCAGCAGCCTCTGGACGAACACTTTCAGGCGAAACCGAGAGCTCCTACCCAAACCACCCCATCTTTATTACCACTTGACCCCTCTCCAGCCCCCATTCTTACAACATGTGAGTCTGAAGTTGTGTGCCCTGAACGTAGCACTAGACCAGTATATATTGAAATCACAGCAGATGCCAACGGATACTCAGGAAATACTGCCTCACAGAAGACCCAAAGAATTCATCAGGAGCAGAATCTGCCAAATCGCACCTATTCGCGATCACAAAACTCACATATGGGGTCCTCGCGCTCAAAACCGGATAATGCTTTGGCTGCTGAAGTACATCGCAATTGTAGTTCCGCTTCAAACAACGTGAGAGGTAACCATTATGCAGGGACTACGATTGCATCTAATGTAAAGACCCATAGAGACACTACAACGTATGCAATGATTGCAAGCCAACGAACAAAAGAACAAACACTGACCCGTAATCCAACTGTTAAGGAACTGAGCCCCAATCTTAAAGTTATTGGAACCAATTTGCACTTCAGCAAGATGCAAATTGCGAACACTGGAATGATGAGCAAGCGGATCCGTAATGTCTTCATTAGTAGGCTCTCCCCTGCTACCACAGCTGATGATGTGGAACACCTTCTTGCTGCTTTCAAAATGAATGGTAGAGTCACCAAGCTATCCACAAAATATCCCACCTACGCCTCCTTTAAGATCGATGTGGCTGATGCAGATTTTGAAGCACTCTTCAATCCTGAAATCTGGCCTGCTGGAGCTCTTGTTATGCCATATCTCGGGCATAAAGGGCAGCGATATAGAAGTAATGGAAAGGACTCCCACCAATGGTACCCTGATTCACAGCAATCCCAGATCTCGTTACCGCAACTAGAACCACAGACACGGAACACCAATATGCCGATCCCTGTACTCATCAGTCCTAGACACACCCCGCTGAATCGAGTCGTGCTATGTCAGAGACCACCCGTCCGTATCAAAGTACCTACAGTACCTGCCTGCACCATATTTTATCAGAATGTGCGTAGTCTTAGGAACAAGCTTGACACTATGGAGCAAATTCTGCTCCCGGGATATTTTGACCTGTTCGCCATCACCGAAACCTGGCTCAATGACGATGAAGAATTCCTAGCAGCAGCTGCCCCAGCTGATTATGGGGTCGTATTCACATCTCGGATTGCACGCAAGGGTGGAGGCGTCGCAATATTTTACAAGAAATCCACTTTCAAGCTATTGGATAATAAATCCAGTAACTCCCCTAACTATGAAGCAATCCTCGTTACGTTAAGATACAACTTCGTAACGTTTGACCTCTGCGTGGTGTACATACCTCCAACGCCTTCCCCGCAAATCATCCTTGAAGTTTCCAACTGGATAATCAATCAGCTGCATCCCACAGCCTCTCACGTAGTTTGTGGTGATTTCAATTTACCTCCTCAGCTATCTAATATGAAAAAGGATCTTCTGGCACACTTGAGATGTGCTGATCTACAACTTATTAATGAAGCTCCAACCAGGGGGAATAACCTCTTAGATCTAGTTCTAGCCTCTATCCCTTGCACCCTTGATTACATTGCAGAAACGTCATTCGACTCTGATCATGTCCCAATACATGTGACTGCATATCTGCCAGCCCCCAAATTAGAAACCAGAAGGACAACAAAAAAGGTTGACATCACTAGCCCCAACTTACTTGACGTAGATAAGTGCATCAGAGCCGCCTCTCTCATTCCCTGGGTGGCCTTAGAGACTTGTGACCCAGAAATAGCTGTGAACATTCTCACAAACTGGATCAACACGGTTGCCAAATATGCCGCCTCTAAAAAAATCACAATCAGTCCATATACAAGACTTTGGTGGAATTCAGAACTCAAAATGAGTTTCCAGCTGAAGCAACAGCTCCATCGCACATGGAAACAGTCGCAAAATGTCAATGATCGCATCGTTTATTCTAGGGCACGGGCTCAATTTAATCGCATGAAATCTGAGGCAATCAAATTATACGTTAACCGAGATCTGGCTAAAGGAAAAATTCCATACAAGAAAGTGAACCTTCATTTTCCTCTGCAATTTGATCCTGAATTGTGGCTCGATTTCGTCACAAGATTTAATCGTAATCCTATGCCAAACTCAGATCTGGCTCTACTAACAGAGCCCACCCAGCAAGAAGTGTTGAGCACCGTTCAGATCACAAAACAACAGCTGATCGTCGCCATCAATTCTCTAACTGCCTCGTCAACCGCTGGTGATGATGGAGTTCCCCAATTCATGCTCAAATGCCTAAGTCCGTACATTATTCAGCCACTTTTAATTATCTTCAACCAGTTACTCTCGAACCAGATTTTCCCACAGCAATGGGAAAACTATCTTATCAAACCTTTAGCCAAAGTTCAGTCGCCATCGAAACCTAAACATTTCCGACCCATCTCCAACTCCTCCAGCCTGCTGAAGCTCCTGGAGAAGACCTTACTCCCGATCCTCACCAAGCAGATCATGCCCAGTAATCCAGCCCAAATTCACTACTCCCTTCCAAACAGATCAACGATCACAAATCTGCTAGCCACAACGAATACTATCTTGTCAGCATTCGAGAAAAGGCACGAACTAGCCGTGACTTACTTAGACATTGAGGCTGCATTTGATGCCGTCCAAGTAAACCAACTACTCACTCTCCTGGAATGCCACTTCCAGATCACAGGGAACATATTATGCTTTCTCTCCTCTCTTCTGAATAACAGAGTTATAAAGCTTCATACAGGAGATCGCACCCTTACTAGATCCGTCACCGCAGGAGTCCCACAAGGAGGGGTCCTTTCCGGCCTTCTGTTCTCATCTATTATCTTCCCACTGGTTGCACATTCTCGATGTCTACTGAGCTATGCAGATGATATCAAGATACTGACTCCCATCATCCCTGGTCAAGACCTTGATCTGGTAAAAACGGAAATTAACAACACTCTCACTGCAGTCACATCTTACCTCTGCCAGTTCGGGCTCAAGTTCAATCCTGCTAAGTCCGAATTCATGGTGTATTCATTGAAGCAAACTCCTTCTTCTCTCCAGCCTTCGGTCGGCAACATCCTCATCCCAATTGCATCCAGCCATCGTGATCTGGGCGTTGTATTCGACTCCAAACTTCGATTCAACGCCCACATAGACATGCTCCTCACACGTGCTTCAAGACTCCGGTGGATAGCAAAACAGCATCTCCTTCATATCAGAGATAAAAAGACAACCGTGAGGTACATAAGAGCAATCATCTTTCCACCTTTACTCTATGCTGCTGAAATTTGGGCGTCAGCGGCACCATCAATAAAGAAACCACTCTTTGCCACAGAATTCTGGCTCCTAAAGTGGGCCAACAGGAAGCACAACCTTCCAGCTCTGATTCACACCACGCAGCTTGCCAACTCTCTCGGGATTCCACGGCTTCCCACCTTAGTCGAAGACCAACGCCTCCTAGCAACAGTCAAGATGATAACAGGCATAATCGCAACACCTTCATTCTGGGATACCTGTGGCTGGAGGATCCCCCCTGCTGCCCTTAGGGCCAATCCCGAGCTCTACTCGCATTCAGCGCGACTCCATCTCTCGGACAGGTTCCTCCCTCAGCAGATGTTCAAGCAAACCCAGGCACTTGACGCCGACCTGAACAAATTCGCTATTGACCGGACTTACAGGAAAAAAATTATGTCTAGTAGGACTAATCTGCATTGACATGTGTACCTTGCATCTGTTCCTGTCTGATTGAGCTGGTGCTCTTATCTCGATGTTAAGTCAGCTCAATCAGACCTAACTCTCGTAAGGAGTTCTCTCCTTTGTATAAAATATGTTTTCTTTTGTAAAATTACCTGTTTTTGTAAATTAATTGTTCTATTTTCCCGGAAGTTTCGGGAGGTTGTAAAAATGTAAACCCCTGGCTTTTTGGCCGTGAAGGGCATTAAAGATTATCTCTCTCTCTCTCTCTCTCTAACTAATCATTAACTTAACCTGGATCTGACCACTGGCTTAAACTGGAGTCATTATCTGGACTTGACCACTCAAACGGACGGGACAACATGTCCCAGGAATGGCATACGAAGACCCGACAAAGACATTGTGCAGTTGGCTGCGAAACGTCATTAGGCGATCTGAACCGGGTACCCTCACTCGGTTCACTTTCCATCCCTTCCGTTGGCAGGGGAATGGTTTCTCTGTACCCTCCTCCTGCCATTCCCTATCTTCACCTGGTGAGGCATGGGCCTGCCCCACCGACTTTTGGGGTTATCTTCACTATTGACCCCATATTTCTGTCTTTCACCCCCCCCCAGTCTTCAGTCTCCCTTCCCTCTCTAGCTATCTTGCGACTAGCGTTTGACCCTTGTCAAAACTACACAAGCCCCACACTAAAAAAAAAAAAAATGTAACTCTACCTCGCATAACTTATATCTCTTTCGGCCTGACCTAATTTCTAGTGTTTCTCTCCCCACACCTTTTTTTTTTTTTTTTAAGGTCATAGCCACTGAAATCTCAGGAAATTAGGTGGCAGGACCTGCCAGAGTAAATAGTAAATCTCTAAAATACTGGTGTACCTGGTCTGCCTCCATGAGGTACAGTGTGGGCAACGGTGGATCTCATTTGAGACCCAACGGCTAAAAGACCAGATGAACAACGGTACAAAACATTACACACCACAATATCCGTACACTTTTAAACCTCTGGCCTCTACAGTGTTCTGTATCACACCACAATATATACTACGCGGAGATGGGGGAAACCTCTGGTGCAGTTAGACCCTAAACACACTATACACTATAATTACCTGCTGTTGACGTTGGGACCCAGTAGGGGTCTAGCGACTAAATGGCCAGAACAACGATACATAACACTACACTTAAAAAATCCATACGCTTTTAAATCTCTGGCTTTTAATAGTGAACTGCTACACCCACAATGAAAGCTATACGGAGATGGAGGGCAACCCCTGGTGCCGTTTGACATCAACATACTTTACTTTACCTGCTGTTGATGTATCTCGACCAAGGGCCCACAAATAGTCCATCTGATGGTCTGGTCGAACGCGGTGCATAGAAATATAATATAATTTTCTGGAGAACGCTAACGCCAGAAATTTCATTACTTGCTTGATTTGCTTTTTAAGTATACTGTACTTCAAACCTTTATGGACCCACTTGGATCTCGAGACCTCTGTATTTTGTAAAGTAGCGCATATAATGAAAAAGATAGTCGGCCCCTGATCTAGACCTATCTTACCGAACGAACTTAATGAAATTTGGTTGAGAGTGGGTGAGGACCTGGTTGAACCAACGTGAAAAAAAACGGGATTAGCAGGAGAGGAATATCACTCCGCGGTTCAAATCCCTCTGACACACCTCATCCATGGGATTCATATGATTCTAGTAATTGATAAGGATTATAGTAAATTGTCTATTTGGTGAGTAGTTTGTTACCTTATATCCTGAATAGAATCACTGAAAATTCTTGCGTAACTAAAAGGAAATCAGGTGGTGTACTGTAATTCCTCTTTGGAATGATGCCGAGCTACTGCTTTTCATTATTATGCTGTTTTTCTATTAGAGAACATTTTCAATTAAAGTGGAATTCTCCCGGTATTGCGCGGTTGACAACGATCTCGTTTCTTAGCAGTTGTTATTAGATTATTATCATAGTCATATACACACAACCAATCTTTCTTAAAATGGCGGAGAAATCTGAAATAAGTAAATATTCTGGTTATATTCTGGCACGACAACAAGGTCAAGGAGTCTACGACTATTTTTTTTTTTCTATTTATATATATATATATATATTTTTTTTTTCTGTTTATACTCCGGCACGACAACCAAGTCAGTGGAGTTTACAATAAATCGTGAATACAAATATTTATCGTATTTAGTAGTCACGGGCTTGAACCCCGGTCCACTCAAGGAACGCGTGCTATGCACTCTCGCTCCTGACCACTGGGCTACGTCTAATCATTTTGACAAAAATAAAACCATCAAGCGTATTTACCGGTCATGTGAGTTCGAACCACGGTCAACTAAAATGCGCATTCAGCTGCACTCCCGCTCTCTTAGCTTTCCTCTCTTTCTTCACTCGATCATACTGCCCTCTTATAGAGTGACAGATACACAGACAATGCTAATTAAACTGGCCAACATGATTTTTACCTCCACTATTATATCAGCTTTTTACAGTCAAATTTTATGCGTATGTTTCGAAAATAATCACATCACTTTACAATTTCTAGATATACACGTTTTTGTGTCTAACAATTCTTGAATATTTTGAGTATTTATTGCCGCCCTGCCTTACGTACTTCGTGTGTTAATGCTATTATATTTAAGATATTTAAAGTGGTTAATTTGATTAAGCATTTGTCTACCATGTACAGTATTTTTATATTATTTAGGCATCTGGTTTTGCCAGTATCTACCTCCCAAATATAGCGTATATTTAAAAATATATCATTATAATGATGTATTTCAGCCTAGATCGTGATCCCCACTTTATTATTACTATTTCTTATGAGGAAATACACGATGTTCGCTTAACACATTTTCCTTTTAGGCAGCATACTTTCGAGGAACGTATCTTTCGCACTTTGCTTTGAAATTTCGCTTTCTGCGAAAAACACAGCAGGAATTTTACACCTCATTATTATGAAATTGAGCAGTACAATTTTTGTGGTGGCATGTGGATTCTAAATTACAATAATGGTACCAGAGAGAACATATATTACCCTCAACACCGCAATCAGCCTATACGTGACAACCTATCCCTACTAGTATTCTTACTTTATCCGTTCTTGTTAAGTGTATTTCCTAACAGCACGTTTTTCCCTTCTACTCATTGCTTTGCGAAATTCTTTCTATTTTCCCTAGATCTTACACCACTTCCAGATATAGGATTTTTCGCCTGAAATCCTTGCCTTGTACTGTATAGGAATTTTCTTTGTTCCTTTGAACGTTTTCTTAGTTGGTCTGTCTTTGTTCACCTATTAGCTCCGTCAACCACACCAGCTGCTTTCAGTAGCATCTGTGGCTTGTCCCCTGAATAGCGGTCAAAGGTTAGAAGTAACCTTGAACTGCATCTTTCGTCGAATTTGCAGAGCTGCCAGCTACTGTGTACAAATTTAATATGAAACCTTTTCAGAGGGGGGGGGGGGGAAGAAGAATAAAGAAACCTCTCGGCGAAAGCAGGTGCGTTAACTTTAGTTAATCCTGTCATTGACCAAGTTGTTAATGTTAGTTAACAACTTGATCAATGTTAGTTAGTTAATGTCATTGACCAAGTTGATGATGAGAACGAGAGTTGCCTTGTGCAGGCGAAGTTTTTTACTGCCCCTGGAATAGAGAAGTTTTTTCTGTTTTATTAGCTTAAATTGGCATATTAACTTATTTTCCAGAGTAGCTTTATATTCCTAGTTACGATACTTAGTTTAAAGTTTAACTTAGATAGAGATTTTGTAGGTATTACTTAGTATCGGTAAGGGTATCAAATCCACGTGTTACAAGTTGCAGCTCCGCTGAACGAGAAGTTTTTTAGCCATATTTAGCCGCTTTATTGACCAATTGTTATATTAAATTATTTTCTATAAGTAGTTTATAGACTTAGTCAGGATCCTTAGTTTATTCTCAATTGAGACAGCGAGATTTGGAAGTTAATTAATACTTAAGTGTCCGTAGATTTACCGTTCGTAACTTGGCCATTGTTATACGATACAACGTTATATCCCGAACTAGATAGCTTTAGTATAGTGTAGTATAGTATATAATATAATATTGTCAATTAATCAGTAAAATCTATTAATCTTGTTAAACTTCATTGTCGATTAAATTGTACTTTTTAACTAAATACATATAATGACTTAGATTACAAACGTAACATAATTAATTAATACATAACTTGATACGGAAGTTATATAAACGGAACTCGTACTCGATACTGAAAAATATATATAGCGTTATAACTGTGTTGGGATTCAAGTTTGGGGTTATAATTTTGTACTGAAATTGAAATTTTATTAAAATTAAATCGAAATCATGACTCAGACCAGAGCAGCAAAGCAAAAGGCTCAAGCTAATGGGAGTGCTGTGGCTCAGGGGAGAACAGAGAGGGGGGGGAGGAAGGAAGTTGCCCTCTGAATCACAGCCTTTTAAAATGCACTGCTTGCTTGGTGTTTGTGGACAATCGGGTATGGGACATGATATTGCCATGGGGGATGTCTTTGTGTGTGTGCAATGTAAGGAGTGTAAGGAAATTTCCCTATTATTATCCTTTATTAACCTTTCTGGCGAAAATGTTTCTGGCCAAATGCTAATTGGTATACGGATCGAAATCGCTGAGCGGAATTGGTTGGTTCATCTCAAGAAGTCCTGCAAATAATAGCCGTGCACAATTGGCAAGGACACATCTTGGAGTGTGCTCGAAAGCAGACTATTGGAACTAAGGGGATGTAAGAGAAACTATCGAAGAAACTAGTGTTAAACTTGTAAAATTAATACTAAAGGAATCGTTCTTCGATGCAGAACAGTGATACAGTTATGACAGGCATTTGTACAGTAAGGAAATCCATATATATAGAACAGAGGAAAATTCTTCCTTCCATTATAAAAAATATTGAATCAAAAAAAAAATAATAATAATGATGACCAGGAAGCTTTAACTTCTGCGATTCAAGTGTAAACCAAAAAAAAAAAAAAAAAACCTAGTGGTGAAAAGTTCATCTCAATAGATTGCAATCTGAAATAGTAATTACTGTAAATCAGATTTATCTATTTTAAATGAAAGCTGTGATAAATATTTGGCCGCCCGAACAATTATTGTGCAAAACATTTCTACCAGCAATACACCATTCACAGCCATAGTCAGATTATCTTCCTCTTATAACTTGCTTACTGTTTTCAAAAAAATGTGGAATCTTGGCCAGACATAGTAGTGTAATATACGGTCAACCCAAGGAAATGCTAGAGGAGGTTCGGGGGTGCTTGCGCGAGCCCCTTGTAAAGTTTTTGGAGATTTTCCGAGTCCTTTGTTAAAAAAATATATAGTTTGATAATATTACAAAAAAAAACTGTTTTAACTGGGGATGACCCTTACCGGAGGTTCCCTGTTATAACTTAATGGTCTTACGATACGGACATTCTTCTCGTCACCGCTCCTATAACTCAACATCGTGCAGTCATTGAGCCAACGATGGACACATTTTTTGTAGATTACCCGCAAAAAGCCAAACCACTCAGATGCAGTAACCGCCAAAGAAGAAAGAGAGATCGCAACCATTCCGTCAAGGATACTCACCGAATACCTACGTGCTCTTGAGACAGCTCGTACGAAAACACTAAATGAATAATACAACTGTTTCCAATAACAGCCTTACGAATATAAACGGCAACGCTTATAAATCCTGTAGAAATATCGCAAATAAATTCACAAAGATCTCGAAGCGTTACTAATGAGTTAAGTATTTAGGTCACCGTAGCCTAGTGGTCAGGCGCGCGGGTGCATAAGTACACGTGCCTTGAGTGACCGGGGTTCAAGCCCGTGACTACTAAATACGGTGCTGTTTCTTGTATTCTGTCATCTTGCGAACTCCCCTGACCGTTTGGTCGTCCCGGAGTATAAACAGAAAATTTAATTTAATTTTAATTCTCGCTAAAGAAAAACATCTGGACTTAATATGCATACACGAGCCCTACTTCTCAAAAACAATCATTTGGCGAGTACTCAAAAGTCAAGGAATTAAAGCATGGACAATATGCGAGGCCAAGGATTCTCCTTGGCCTCGCATATTGTCCATGCTTTAATTCCTGGTCCTAAATCGACCATTCTTATATTATGCAAGAATCTAGACAGTTACCGTCTTAAGTCTGTGTGATCAGTATTCTGTCTGTATTCTTGTAACTTTATCGTCTTTCTCTTTCTACATTATATCTCTGTACTGTCCTCTTTCTGCAGACCTTTATCGACGTACAGTCCGTACTGTACTTCGATAAAGTTTTCGTAAACCTCGGAAAACTGATAATTTATTACTAACAACCGATTCAAATTCCAAATCACATTTATGGCAAAGAGGGCCTGTTAGACAACCGAGGAAGATTATTTAAGTTCATCTTTGCACACAATTTGACTATTCATAATCTGTCACATCAGCCATATACTTTCCCCGATACTCTAGGTCAGCAGTTCTCAAACTTTTTTGTCTCAGTTCCCCTTTACACTCTTAAAAATTATTGAGGACCCCAAAGTCTTAGTATAACTTAGTATTATTATGAAAATAGTTTTGATCTCGTGGACCCCTAGGGATTCGCTGACCACACTTGGAGAACCGCTGCTCCAGAGGAATCTAATATAGATCTTGTCGTGCCTGCTAATGGCATCTCTTATAAAATTTCAGATTCGAAAGTAAACATTGGCCTTACAAATAGTGATCGCAGGGCTATATCATTCTTGAATCTTTAACAGGCTTAAACTGGTCTTTCCCACAGGATATAGTCAGATACACAATCAAACACATCAAGTGGAATAGTTTCTCCTCGTCTGTTCAATATAACTTCTCTTCAGATATCTCTTCTTCCCTGGTTTCCTCTTCTGCTACTGAATATGCCACTTGCAAAACGTTCTAATTAAGGCTACTACTCATTCCACTAAGAAGAAGAACAAAGTTGTTCATTCAAAAACTGTTCTTGATGAACTGGAGGGCTTTTTGATTTGCGTAAGAAAATGCATAAAGCACGTAAAAACTATCAGAGGAAAGAGAACTGGTCTGATCCAGAAGTGGATAAGCTTAAAAAAAACATATATCATGATTTGAAAATGTACATAAAGACCATTGCTAATCAGAAAATCCTGTCCAAACTGTTTGACAACTCTGGTGGCTTCTTACATAAACTCACAAAAATAAAATTCATGCTCCAGAGGTTTACAACACTGTCAATGCTATACTGGATAAGTTACTTCCATATGGTGATCCGTTCACCGATTCCTCTGAGCATTGTTTCATATGAAGTAACCTTTATATCATCCTCTTGAAGACACAGAATCCTAATCTTTCTAGGAGATTATTCATACTAAACTTTTTATATTGTGAATGTCTAAAATAATTCATAACTCATCGGACACTAGGACAACTGAATCTGTCCCTCACAGTCACCCGTCAGTCTAGAAAAATGTGTGTGCGATTTTGGCTTATGGGATTAACGGCAGCGAAAGGGTGCGGCAAAAATAACTTACTTCTCTATGCGGTGCGAGTTATAAATGATAGCCATACCTTGCTACTTTTTACAACTTAGTGGCTGTAATCACTTCGGTAAAATATGAAAATGGGGGTGGGAGTCCAGCGGTTAGGTTCTCCAGAAAACTTTATATTTAGAGTCCATACACCAAACTCGTTTTATCGCCGTAAGATTCTATCCTACCATCCTCGGAACTACTCTCATCTATTCTTTCACATTCAATAGAGCAATTGACACTTCGTTGCAACTTGCACGGCAGGCGTCGTTTTATTTCAAAAGACTGCAAATCTACTATTTTCTGCCATGATGAAAGAAGGTCGTCACCTGAATTATTCACACACACGTGCTGGCTTTGTGTTATGGTCGGATGCCATGGGACGAATGTGACATCAATCGATCGCTAGGGATAAAAAAAAAAAAAAAAAAAAAAAAAGAGTATCTTTTTTTTTTTTTTGTTCTCTCTCTCTCTCTCTATGGAAGAAAGTAGAAATTATAACGATATAATAACAGTGATAAACTCCATGGGGAGGAAATCCTCTTTGTTATATTGATCCAGTTTAATTTTTATTTTACATCATTACGTGATATGAAATACTTTATTAGCGTAAAGTAGCGATAATGTACTGGACATTTAAAGTTAACCCTGTGAAATCATTTGGAATTAGATTACATGGAATTTTCATTTGTTATTCATTGTAGCATTGTATTGGAATTTTGCACATAATGTGACTAAAAGGGATAAGGCAAAAATAGGGATAAAGAAGCGTTTGTTATAATGTTTTCGTGGCAGTAGACGTGGAGTCAATATTACTTTACCTTTTCTCTTCAGAATAAGTTTGTTTCGCAATGATTTATTTGTTTTAAAAGACGTGTAAAACTTTTATAATGGACACGCCAGCACTTCTTTATTTAGAAAAGCAGAACAAATCGACGTTTATTTACATGAGGAACTTGCAGTTACATGCATCATTTCTCTAGGTTTTATTTCTTATGTACATATCGGCGTTTATGTACAAGAGCAGCTTGGGATTACGTATATAAGAAATCGTAGTTACGGAAGCAGCAACTCTTTTATATCGGACTACCATATAACAGCTCCTACTTCCATAAACACGATTTCTTTCAGCCTAAGTAATTTTGGATATTTCTAAGGAATAATCTTTTGGAGAATACGCTCATTTCGAACCATAATCCACTACTTTATCCAAGTACCTAAAATGGAATCCTTAGATAGCTTAACGGAGGATCCTTCGTGGAGAATTTCGCAATTACATTTCTTACTTAACAATCCTTTTTCTACATTCATTACTAATATATGGAAGGGACATATTTTAACAAGATTTTACTGTATTTAATTTATCGTTTACTCTCACTTTACTAGCGTAAATGGAACCTGAAATACACGATTAATCCGGAGTTATATTTTTGACTCAAAGAGAAGAAAAATGAGTAAGTAATCCATGCAATGTAAAATCGATTAGTTTGCCTTAAAATTCTTCTGATACTTTTTAATTTTTACCATAGATAAAACCACCCTATCTCTTTTCTCTCATTCATTATTAGTTTTTTTTTTTTTAAATTTAATAGCAAACTTTTATGAATTAATAATCAAATGCAATAAATTACAGAAACAATTATTCCAATTTCGGCACATTTTTATTTTGCTACTGACTTACAGTGGAATAAAAAACAAATAATATTTTCTATATTCGTTGATGTACGTTTTTTTTTTTTTTTTTTTTTTTTTTTTGTGTTTATTACTGCTTCATCGTCACTGTAATTCATATCTTCATTTTCGCTGATGTTAAATTTGACTTTGTGATGAACTGCTGTTCAGACTATCTTTAATTCCTTCGTCGACTAAGCGTTTAAAAACGGACTGACTGGAAGTCATTCCAAACAAATGTCATACTATTATTTTGCAGATTGTAGGATAACACATTTTCTTCATTAGGTCTGATTGGCAAAGTCCCTCCCATTAACGATCTGGGAATTGTTTTTTCTGAAAATTAACTCTGACAGACATGTTAAAACTGGATTCAATGAAAGGAACAATTTCAGGTTCTGTGATCCAAAATATGAAGTATTTCTCATTATGGTCTCCTTCTCCCTATCTTGGCTTTTTCTTTCTTCTCCTGTTAACCTCGTTTGAAAGAATGCTATCGACACCTTGAAGTCTGTACAGGGAAATCTGAGACATCTCGCCTTCTTCAACGCAATGTTTTACCCTAAATTCTGCTGTTACTTAACCTTCAATTATTCACAATTATCAGCATCAGTAATGTAACCGCAAATATCAAGCAAGTCGAGATTGATCTGGAATCAGAGATCTTAGATCAACTATCATTCCATGGTCCTCTGTTTCAACCAGACATAAGCTAACATTTCATATCTACAGAACTACACTGGACGTTAGAAAACCTTTCGCCAACCGGATTATATCTTCAGTCAGCTACGTACATATTGACTTTACTTAAGACTTAGCCATTGAAGGCAATCCTCATGTAGCAGGATAAACAAGATGCAAACAAATATAACTTGTACTAATGATTAGTTTTTTTTTTTTGTTGTAAAATATATTTTTAAATTACTTTTCAACAACTTTTGTATATACTGTAACGAAGGTGCTGTACTCTTTAGATTGCTCTTCTCTTGTACAGAATATTTCATAACATTTTGGCCGTACTTCAAGACCTGATTGATTCAGGACCTGAAAACAATGAAAAAAGTTCATATAAACCGTGTCCGATTCTGAACGGATACGAAGCTATGGTTGTTTGAATTTAAAAAAAATAAATAAATAAAATAAAAATAACAAATAATAATAAATAAGAATAAGCAAATATGCACCTAGTATGAATAAACGTTTTACTAGGTCTGCTTATTCTTATTTCTTATTTTATTATTTTTTATTATAGAAAACTCGATAGTCTTTTTTTTTTTTTTTAAATTGAACAGCAATGGTTCTGTAATTGTTCAGAATTAGACAGGTTTGTTTATGCGAACTTTTTTCAGTTTTCAGGTACCGAATCGATCTTGAAAGTACAGCCCACATGTTATTAAATGACCTATATTTCTTTCTCATCGTTTATTTTAACCTCGATGTCTATATGTCATAGGAATATAGGTAGTTGTAGTAAATTCATTTTTTATACGGAAAAATAATTAAAATATTGGTTGAATTGGCTCAAGGCTTTTTGAAACTATCATTAATATTTGAACTTAGATATGAATGTTGCTAATATTTAAAGTCAAATGTATAGATATTTATTATACTGGAAAAATCTGTAGATCTACTGTAAAAACTTAGAAGTTTACCTTGCATAACTCGTAGGTATATGCAAGAAATGAATTCTATTCAGTTGAATCACATCGCTGGTATTATAGAATTGTTATGTACTGCCTGTGCGAATACATTATTCAATTCGGCACCCAGTTACATCTATTACGCTACCCTTGGAAATCTAATAATAGTTTTAAAACTTCTGCTGGTGACGATTCCCGGATCCTGTCATGTGCCAAATGGGACTCTCTTGACGACAAGACGCATAGGTGTGTTGTCCTTGCGCAGAAATTCTGACAGCTAACTAGTTTTTACCCCCTCAAGAAGCTAGCTAAATAAAGTACACCTTGATTGTTTTTACTTTCAGTTGTGTACTCGAACGAAGGTACTTCCGCCTTTACTTTTCGATGCGTTTATAAAAATCTTATAGTTTCGAAGGAGTATTTTTTCTGTATCGGTAAGAATTCGCTTTTGAAATTTATACATTGTTAATAAGATGACTGTAATTTTGTCCTTGTTAGAAGCTGCAGTGTCTGCAGAAAATCCTAAACAGATTTTTATTTATTAAAAATAACATAAAACATTTCTTTGCTGAAATGTTTTATGTTTATTTCAAATCGATTTATTTTAATATCTCAAATAAAATACGACATATGGTATTTAGAGCATTTAGATTAATGGAAACTCCACAGGATAACTTTTATAATTTAAAATGTTTAAAAATAAATTTATACTTTTTTACATCTTTTGTGCAGTATCTGGCACACAAATGTCTTTACTGCACATTTTAATACTACACGTATCATTTTGGATAGTTCATATTTCTTTGAGAGGCCTCCTTAGCCGAGTGGTCAGGAATATACCTTTTTGAATAGACCGGGGTTCAAGCCCTTGGCTACTAAATACGGCCGATCTGCCAATCCGCAGTGGACTAGCTTGGCAGATTATGGTCCATTTCCCTCAACATAAATTGTTGAGGAAGCTTTCATCCTGCAGTGGATTTGATAATGGCTGCAGTTTACCTTTTTTTACATATTTCTTTATGATGTAATTGGTCAATATCGGAAATATTTTAATTCAGGTATAGTTTCAGCATAACTGCAAAGTTACTTAACTCATTCTTGTTTGATACCCGTTCTTTGAAATCTTGTGTAACTTTTAATTCTCGATAGGATTAGAATCACAAATTGTGCGGGTCATTCTGCCTTTAGTGAAGGGTTCTTGACGTCACTCATTTTGGATAACCTAACTTGACACAACGGAAGCCGGAATGTATTCTCGTCTAACGTCTTTTTACATAAACATTACTCGGATATCCAGTAATGCAACATTCACAACTCTTTCCTATTTTCACTGATCCATGGTAAAGGCAGATATTTATGCAATTTTCTCTTTCCTTTGTAGTTCTGCAAAGGCTTTGACTGAACTTAGCATCCACTTAAACCAATTTCTATTAGTTTCCTTCGGCAAGCATCTATTTTGGCCAATAGATTATTGTTTCAGAAATTTAAGTTCAGCTTTTATCAGAACGAGTTGGGAGGAATTTGAGCAGAAGGAACTGGGGCCATGAAGTGTCATTATGTTGTGTCTGTAAATTGTACGAGTATTCGTATGTATTCTTGAGCAGCTTTTAAGTTTTGCTGACTGAAAAACCCGAATTTCCAACAGAAAATTTAAAAAAAATAAAAATCCCATTCGAGAAAAGTCAGAAAGAAGAGTTATATATGTCCCGATTAGAGCCAAGGTAACTGACACCGTGAGGCGTCAATTATCTAGTGTGGCTGCTTCTAAGGCTGAGAAGGATTTCCCTCAAGCTAACTTACCGCACTTTAAAAGGTCTCAGTAGGTTAAAGTAAAGTGCAGCCATTATCAACCCACTGCAGGATGGAAGCCTCCTCAAATTTTCATGCTAAGGGAAATGGACCATAATCTGCCACGCTGGTCCAGTGCGGGTTGGCAGATCGACCGTATTCAGCAGTCAGGGGCTTGAACCCCAGTCTACTCAAAGAGCGTGTGCTACTGCACTCCCGCTCACTCGGCTACGGAGGCCGTCTCAGTAGGTTACTCATGTCAAAAAGATTCGAAACTAATCCTTTTCAAATGGGTAGAAAGTTACAAGTATCCTGTCACAGAGCTGTAAAAATCTGATTCGTCATTCTTGTGACATCAGCTAGTTTCACCTTGGCCATCCACTTTTTTGTCAGTAACAGACCTAGCGTTAAATGTTCTCATAACCATAGGTCTATCTCATTTTTGTAACGGGTGAATTCAGACTGTTTATAAGGAAGTGAAGCGATATAACGAGGAGGATAACAGTAACTGAAAATTTATCTTGAATTTACATCGAATTTGTAACCAACAACAAAATACGTACAACAACAAAATACCATAAAAGACAATATCTGTTCTAATTTACTCGAGCTTTCGGGGAGGTCGCCCTCCTCCCTAGAACTTGCGTAAACTGAAACAAACGCTGTGTTCGATTCCCCCCACCCCTTCTTGGATCCGTTACTGATTTTTGTTTCAAAATTTATCTAGAGAATAACTCCCCCCCATTAAAAATTTTATCTGCAGGTACTGGAATATCAAGCAAAAAAAAAAAAAGTTACGTTCTTAGTACATACTCCCAATACCTAACGTAAGTGAAAATTCCCACAAGTTGGGTTTCTCCTGTAGAAACGTATTATAACTAAAACTAGGCCAATTCCTATAAGTCATGTGTATTATAAATCAACAGGGATTACCTTTATTTTTGATATAGGAAGCTTCTTTTCCAACTCTCCTAGTCCAATTCGCTAATAATTCTTGAGGATGGCGATATCTATTTTGTAAAGCAGGTGGGACATCTTCCCCATGTGTATATAAACTTTATTTGTGTGAACTGAATGAACATAAATCTTTTAAGATTGTGCATTTTTATTACGAGTCCATCCTCATAAAGGGTAGTGATTTCCGTAATCGATTACTTCAATAATCGAATGATTTCCGTAATCGATTACTTCAATAATCGAATGATTTCCGTAATCGATTATTAAAATAGTCGATTATGAAAATTAAAAAAAAATTAAAAAAGGAAATGCTAGTGAACGGAATCGAACTAATGTTAGCAAAACGCTTTAATCTCTCTCTCCCCCCCCCCACCCCAGCCACATTTCCGATTACACCTTTTGATTCGATTATCAAAAATTCATAATCAATTATTTGATTATGCACATCAATAATAAAGCGTACACCTCTAGGGGAGGCTGTGTTTAAGCTGAAGTCTTCGTTCACAGACTAAGCAGCGTTTTTATTGCCCAAGTATCCAATAAAAATAATTAATAAGGTGCAAAGGGTCTTTAGTTTTGTTGGTTATTACTGCAATAAGAACTGCCGCATCCGCTTCAGTGCCGCGTAAGTGAAAGCAGCCAAACACACCTCAGTATCGTCCTTATTAATCCATACGGTATCATCTATTCCAAGTACGGATTCTTATTCTCCCGGACGAAAAGTCGATACTGTACTGCCCTTCCCCTCTCACGCGTCACTGACTGCCATCATAAAACAGACAAGCTATAATTAAGAACCACGAACATGATTATGATTCAGGGGATTAGTTGCGTATGAACGGGATCACATACTTTGATACCAACTGTACTAACGAATCACCCTCGAGAATTAGCCATTGTCATAGCTGAAACCGTTTTTAAAAGTTCACTACATTAAGCAGTAAAAGTTATGCAAAAATGAGATGAGATTACAATCCTTGCCCAGATCCTTTCTGAAACATTTTTGGGTGTGTTATGAGGGCATTTTCTACCAATTGTATGATACTACCGAATTGATTTATATATAGAAAATGCTATTTTTCAAAACAATGCATCTCTAAAAGAAAGTACAATATTACACAAATATTATACTTATTTAGATAATATAGTCGCTTGACTACAATTTTTATAATCTAGTTTCTTCATTTTCTTTTAAGTAAAGTAACATGCAGTAGAAATCTCTTTTCGTTCGGTTGAATCGACCTTGAATTGGTCTTTTATTTTTTACTTCGGCTAAAAATCGCATCGCCATTCGTATTTCATTATGGCAGACACCATATTTGGAACTATATTTGAAACACCAAAAACAAGGAATGCGTCATCATCAATTCCTCGTTTTTCTTTCGAATTGCTGCCTCCGAGAAGATATTCCAATAATCTAGCAAGTAAAGTGTTACTATTGAGAAGTCCAAAGTAAGAATAGAAACATTAGACATTAACTACAAATTTTGTGATAACCAGACAAGACTGGTATCTCTTATAAAAAAAAGTTAACAATAAAATTATTTTTCTCTACAACAGTTTTTGACATCTCGACTATAAATAAATATTTACATATCACGTTCGTCGACCGCTAGTTTTTATGATAATTCCAAACAAGAAAGATTGTAGACAGCTGTATACTCTATTGTGGTACCGTGAATGGGTTGAGGAAAGTTGCTACACAGGATGGAAGTAGAAGAGAATGAATGAAAAGAAAAGTTAGTGGTGAGTTTGGAGTTAGTGTGAATGGATAGCGGCTGGCTGTCTCACGTATTCTAAATAGTTTAGAGAAAGCATAGTGGTTGTGGTGGGGGGGGGAGAAGAAGAAATTATCGATTATAATTGGGAAGAAAAATGTTCATTGAAATGCGTATGCAAAGGGCATGCACCTTGCCGCAAATGCTCCTTAATTGATAATAATAATATCAATATAGTTTGAATCTTTCATATGATAGTATAAATGTATGCATATATTAATTAATGTTATTTTTCTGAGCATTTTGTTTAAGCATATGATGTGCTTATGTTCTCATTAATTCAATAAATATAACTACTGTATATACTAGTGCCATTCCTAAAAGTAAACTATCAGCCACACCAAGTTTATGATTTCCGAAGACCACTTGCTGACTAGAAAGGCGGGTGACATAGTTTCAGTGAATGCCACTATAATTATGGTTTTGTTATCGCTTGACGCTTTAATATATTATCTTGTGAATTCTGAGAATCAAGTGGTATTATTATTATTTCATTCCTGAAAGTAAATTTCTTGGCAGTAACTTCATAGCTGTATTCAGTAATAATCTTACTTGCACGCAAAGAAAAGAAATTCTTTACATTTAGCTTTCAGTGCTTGCTCATGGTAGCACTATATGCAGCATTTATTCTTATTCTACCATTCTGACTTTAAAATTTCATGCTAAAAATCCAAGGGGGAGAGTATATGTAGTATAGGTTGGGAATTGCGTTTATCGCTATTACGTTCTGTACCAATTCTTTCTCTCTCTTCTTGTCCCCTCATTTACCCCCAAGGATCCCCACAGCTTTATACTTAACCACGTCTATTTTTGGGTGCAGCAGATGACAGCTGTGGCACGCGACCGAGTTAATAACTTGTACCGACGTGTTTTGCGTTGTTTAATTCTCTGAATTCTATTCGATAGATTCAGTAGCCGTGTGCATGCACACCTGGACCTCTTCTAGGTCTGGGCATTCCAAGTGGCGGACATCTGGACTGTGTTATCAAAGAGTAAGCAAGAGTGTAGGATTTAAGCTCCCTCCCACTTTTTCTAATCAGTTGTAATGTTTGTCATAACTATAATTAATATGATTATTTTAAAAATTATTCTTTTCATTCATGGAATTTTTATATGAAGCATTTTTTCATGTTATTTGAGGTTTTTAGTTTAATCATTTAAAATAGGAGAGGAATTAAAACAGGAAAGAATAATTTTTAAGAACCGGCAAATTTACTGTATGGATATTTCGTATGCATAATCTGAAAGACTACTCATCTAATAAAACAACCCAGTAAGTATTTCTTGAACGTCAGAGATAATCTTTAAGACTTAAAAATACTTTCAGTATATTTTTCAGTAAGCTTTCTTTACCTTTAAATGTTTTAATAAATTTTAAATCTGGAATTTCGGTTATTTTTATCCCTAGTATATTATGCTGTTATTTTAATTCGTGAAAGTTTAAAATTTGGTATTCGAATGGCTATTATAGAACTTAACATCTTCAAACTGGACACCGGCAGGTTTATAAACTTGCAGAACCTACATGAAATGTTTGAACCCAGTCAGGAAAAAATTTTCGATTATCTATGCCCGAATTTCTTTACAATTTTAATTACCATTGCAAGCCAGACTAAATTTCAATGACTTGTGCTTTAGATACAAATGCATAGGTTAACAAGCAGTTACCCTCGCATACATATAGGCAGGCCTCAAGTAAGCTCATACTACCAATATTTAAATATAATAATCTTCCTAATTTTAAATAGCCAAAAGTAGTCTACATCTAAGGGCGAATGGATCGCATTTAACAATTCATTATTATTTAATTTAGAGGTTTCTCCCCTCCCCTCTCTAATTATTCATTTATTCATCGCATGGAAGACAACATGAAGACAACAAAGTTTGTTGTCCGGTTTTGCCTCTATTGGTCTGATCCTGGTTCTCAAATTTCCTTAAAATAAAGAGTAAATCCCAGCTCGGTTCAAGCCCAGCCGTGAGTGCTGGGGTTGAACCGAGCTGAGGTACTGGCGTAGCATACCGCAGTTACTGGTACTAATGCCATGCGTTCGAATTTTTGTGTTTAAATGTGCTTTAGACCTTGAGACTCGACGGTCCTACATAGGACAACCAGTTGTCATGTTGCCCTCGTACACATACAAGCAGTCCTTAATACAATGAATATTTAAGTATTCAACTTTAGTAAGAAAATAAAGTAGCCTAGATCGTGCTGTTAATTTGTGTTCGTGCCAAAAAAGCGAAGATTCTTTCATTCAAAGTGGTTGCTCAAGTACTAGTCCCTGACTCTGGAATACCGGCCATAAAATGTTTTCCACTGAGGAAACAAACGCCCATCGCGTTTGTTTCTCAGTGGAAAAAGTTCAAAAGAACCCATGAAATACTAAAAACAGACTGCGCAGATGTTCTGTGTCTTTCACTTTTCAGTGATTTGCAAAGTGTAAAGAGGGCTGCTTGCCCGTCAGAGGCGATCCTCCCTCTGTCCCCATCCCCCTCAACTTAAAAAACCAATGTTTTAATTGCCTGTGAGATGATAGGAGTGGCGGACGTTTAATTATCCGCGAAATTGCCAGGTTGAAATTAATATTTCTTATGGGACTTGTCAAGATTTGGGAATCCGACGTGTTTCATCGGGTATGGGTCTCATTCCCCATCATATCAATCCTCATTGAACAACACACAGCGAACCAGGAATACTACAAAAAAAAAAAAAAAAAAAAAAAAAAACATATCTACTGCGATTTCGCGATGCTCTTCAAAGAAAATGACTGGAGAAGTGGACTTCAGAGCATTGGCTCTTGCATCATGACAATATCCCTGCGCACACGACGCTTTTCGTTCAAGAATTTCTTGCGAAACACTCCATTGTGTTCTCCCCATCCTCATCGGATTTAGCTCCTGCGATTTTTTTTTTTTTTTTTGATTTTGTTTATTTCTCAAGCTTAAAAACCACTTTAAAAAGTTTCATATTTTTAACGACAGTGGAAATTATTGTGGATACGCGCGACAGACTGAAACCTCTTGTCAATTCCATAAAACCTATTAAGAATGCTTCTTTAAGTTGCAGAAGCGTTGGAATCGGTGTACACAGTAACAGGTTAACTACTTCGAAGGAACTTCGTCGGAATAACTGGCTTCATTTCCCAAATATTACTTCAGTCTCCAAACTATACGTGGAAGCAGTGAATTCAAGCTCCAAGAAATATAAATTTTTTGAAAACTTTTGCCCTTTTATTTATAGAATTGTCATATTATATCGTACTTTATAAGTAGCTTTATAATCCTAGTTACACTCGTTATTTTTATTTTTAATTTAGATAGAGATTTTGTAGGTTACTATTTAATATACATAAAACCGTTGTTTCGTTCGAATCTTGCCGCCATTGTTATAATATAGAATGAGTTGTAGGGAATTCAAATTTTTTAATTGTGGTAAATAGGTAGCTCTAACGTAATAGTAATAGAGGCATGTGATGCAAGAAAGCAAGCATATGAGCTTATGTAGCATCAGCCAAAAAAAAAAATATACAGTATACATATATATATCGCACAACCATTCCTGTACAGGTTTGTCCAGTTCCTCCTTGAATTTATTTAACCTATCAACTTCCACAACGACAGATGGAAGTTTGTTCCAGCAATTAACCACCCGCTGGCTAAAGGCAAATTTCTGCACATCTATTCTACATCTGTCTCTCCTCAATTTTAATTTATGCCCTCTTACGTTCGTAATCTGAACAAGTGGAAGGATCCCATCAGAATTCAGCGTGCAAAACCCATTCAAGGCCTCAATCAGATCATCTCGCAAGTGCCTAGTCTCCAGCCGCTGCAATTTGCAGAACTTAAGCCTCTCTTGGTAAGAGGATCCCTTCATTCCCCTCACCAATCTTGTTGCCCTTCTCTATACACGCTGAAGCAAATCTACATTCTTCCTAAAATGAGGCCTCCAGACCTGTACGCAGTACTCAAGGCGTGACCTGACCATTGCCTTATACAAAGGGAGAACACCTCCTTTCCCGAGACACATTATGTGCCATTAAATCTCCATAACAACCTCCATTAAACCTCCATAACAACAACCGCCTTTCCCGTACTAGCAAAATTCCTGTACATCATTGACAACATCCCATGACCTGCTCTGGAAGCCTGTTTGCACTGCTCAGAAAACTTCATATCTTACTGCACAATTACTCCCAGATATTTTTCATTTTCTACTGCCCATATGCAGTACTTTGCGTTTGTCAATGCTAAACTTCAGTTGCCACTTCTCAGCCCATCTGCCCAAATTTCTAGATCCTGTTGCAGTAGCATACTGCTATTACTATAATTAACAACCCTACCAAACTTTGTATCATCTGCAAACTTCGACACTAAGCCTGATATAACTTCATCAATATCATTGATAAATATACAAAACAACAGTGAGCCCAACACTGAACCCTGTGGGACTCCACTAATAACATTAGTCTACGAAGAGCAGCGTCTAATAATTACCATTCTTTCTTTTCTCCCACTCAACCACCCTTTTATCCATTGTAGCAACTTACTCTTAATACCATGCTGATCCAGTTTGTAGTAGTCTTCCATGCGCAACACTGTCAAAAGCTTGCCTGAAATTCAAGTACACCTTGCTGACACTTTATTAGGTCACCCCTGTTGTGAACACAAATGGTTTGCTCCGCAACGTTGCAAGTCACATGACCACAGTTGTGGATATAAATGCAGCAGAACAACCTTTCTAGTATCAGTTAAGTGTATAAACCGTAGCAAGAATGGGGAAAAAGAGTGATCTAACGGACTTCGAACGTGGCATGGTAGTATGTGCAAGACGTGCTGATAAAAGCATCTCTGAAACGGCAGTTCTCCTGAACTTTTCACGCACCATCGTTTAAGGTATAACGATGAATGGTATAACGAACAGAAAACATCCTCTCAACGGTACTCCCGTGGAAGAAAATCGCTAGTTGATCAGAGAGGTCAGAGGAGGATGGCTAGAATTGTGAAAGCAAACAGACGGGCCACAATGTCGCACATCACGTCAGAATACAACCTTAGTGCGCAGAACAAAATATCGCATCGGATCACTAGTCGCACTTTGTCGCGAATGGGCTACAACAGCTGACGGCCACATCGCGTACCTGTGTGATCAATGAAGAAAGAGAGCACGCATCCTGTGGGCGCAGCAACACTAAACACTTGCTTGGTCTGACGAGTCGAAGTTCCTGGTGCATCATGTTGATGGAAGGCTCAGAATTTGGCGAAAACAACATGAATCCATGGACCCGTCATGTCTGACAACTACTGTGCAAGGTGGTGGGGACAGTGTTATGGTGTGGGGAATGTTTTTTTGGCACACGTTGGGTCCATTGATACCCATAGATTCACGTCTGAATGTCACATCATTGCTGACCAAGTGCATCCGTTCATGTTGACAGTTTATACTCAGTCAGATGGTTACTTCCAGCAGGATGATGCGCCGGTGCACAAAGCCGCAATCACTATGGAATGGTGACAATGACTTTTCTTTGCTGAAGTGGCCCGCTCAGTTCTGAGGATCTCAATACTATTGAACATATTTGGGATGAGCTGGAAAGGGCTGTTCATTGCAGGCCTGCACCTCCGTCGAATCGGAAGGAACTGTGTGACACACTCATGTCTGCATGGTACTCAATTTGTGCACAACGTTTTCAGCATCTTGTTCAATCCATGCCTAGACGAATTCAGGCTGTTTTGAAAGCTAGAGGCTCAACACGCTCCTACCTAATAAAGTGGCAGCACAGTGTACATGGTATCAAAATTATATTTTGCATCCAGTTCCTTTATAACCACATCATATGGATCAGAAAACTGCTAGCTTTGGGGGGGGGGGGGAATTCACAGACTAAAAGGTTAAAACTAGCCGCAGGCAGAGGTGAAGGTGATTCTTGCACTACTTCAATTAGGATAAACAGCGGTCTGGAGCGAGGAGTGCTGGGGGTTTCAGAAACTGATGGCAGTCATCATGAAACAAATAAATATATGGGATATGTTAGGGTAACTACGAATAAGAATAGCTGCATGTATACCAATGCAAGAAGTAAAGTAAATAAATTTGATGAATTTGAAGTGTTGATCAAGATATCAGAAGCGGATATTGTTGGGATATCAGAGATGTGGTCACACAGATATTAGGAATGCAGAATTGGAATTTGGGAAGTACAATGTGTACAGAAAGGATAGGAAGGGGAGAGGGGTTATGCTGTTAATTAAAAAAAAAAACATAAAATCAAAGGAAGTGCATACAGTTGACATAGAGGGACAGTGCAATGTTGAGTGGGTTTGGTGTGACATAAGCATTGGGGAAGCAAAAATAAGAGTAGGAATGTGTTATAGGCCTAATGACTCGAATGAGTACAACGAACAATTGTGCAGAGAAATGGAGTGTGCTAGTAAATCAGAATGTCTTATAATGGGGGATTTTAACTTCCCCAGATATTGACTGGAACTTGTGGTTGGTCACTCGCACACTAGCAAGACTTTTGTGGATTTATTGGATGATTGTTTTCTGCAGCAGCAGCATGTTCGAGAGACAACCAGAGAGGGTCATACTCTTGACCTCGTTATCAGCAGTGATCAGTCGTGTATTAAGAATTTGCAGATAAAGTTGGAAGTGATACTGATGTGGGATTTACTTAAAGATATAATTACCATCAGACATAAAGAAAAGGATTTTTGCTTCCATAAAGGTGACTACAGTGGTCTCGGACAGTTTTTAAATTCTGTACAGTGGGACCAATTGATGATGTTACCAACAGCAAATTCTAAGTGGGAAGCATTCAAGGAATTAATCGTGGAAGCTACTAGACGTTTCATACCTATTAAGAAACATTGTTCAAGGTTTAGGCCTAAATAGTTGTTAAAGGAACTAATGAGACTTCTGGCAGAGAAGAAAAATGCATGGGATGCATATAAATTATCAGGCGACACAGAAGCCTATCGCAGATATAAGCTATTCTATAATCAAGTCACAAAGGAGATTAAGCTAGCGAAGGCAGGTTACGAGAAATCTTTGGCAAAGGATGCTAAGAAAAACAGCAAGGATTTTATTTACTTATATAAACTCTAAAAGGAAGGGTATGAATCAGATTGGTCCACTTGATATCGATGTTTCGACTGTTGATGATCCTGCTCAGATAGCAAACAAACTGAATGAGTATTTTGCATCCCGTACATTCACACATGAGGAGTTATTAAGGAAGGAAAATGCCAGAAGGTTATCAAAACGTAGCAGAGTGCTTAATGATTTTGTAATAACTGAAAGCAAAGTGGAGCAGAAATTGTTGAAGTTAAACATAAGAAAGGCACCTGGGGTGGATGGGATATATTCAATTATATTAAAGGAGGCGACAAAGTAACTAAGCAAACTCTTCGCCATAATTACGAGAGCATCCTTGGACACAGGGGTAGTCCCCACTGACTGGCGATGTGCAAAAGTATCTCCAATTTACAAAGGGGTATCGAAGGGTGACATGAGTAATTACAGACCAGTTAGTTTAACTTCTGTTCCGGGTAAAATGATGGAGTCACTAGTTAAAGATGCATTGCAGGATCATCTAGACAAGACAGCAGCAATAATTCAGACACAGCATGGGTTTGTTAAGGGAAAGTCTTGTCTGACAAATTTGATTGGATACTATGATGTGGTTACAAAGGAACTGGATGCAAAAGATAATTTTGATATCATATACTTGGATTTCAGGAAAGCTTTTGACACTGTTGCGCATGGAAGACTACTGTACAAATTGGAGCAGAATGGTATTAAGGGTAAGTTGCTACAATAGATAAAAGGATGGTTGAGTGGGAAAAGACAGAGGGTGGTAATCAATGGATGCTGCTCTTCGTGGACTAATGTTTGGGCCCACTGTTGTTTTGTATATTTATCAATGATATTGATGAAGGTATATCAGGCTTAGTGTCGAAATTTGCAGATGATACAAAGGTTGGCAGGGTTGTTAATGTCAGTGTGCTACTGCAACAGGATCTAGAAAATTTGGGCAGATGGGCTGAGAAGTGGCAACTGAAGTTTAACCTTGACAAATGCAAAGTACTGCATATGGGTAGAAGTAACCCCAGAGAAATGTACCAACTTTGTGGTACTACACTTAGGGTGGTAGAAAATGACAAAGACCTGGGAGTAATTGTGCAGTCAGATATGAAATTTTCTGATCAGTGCAGACAGGTGGCCAGAGCAGGTCATGGGATGTTGTCAATTAAATAAATAAATTTTCTGTTTATACTCCGGGACGATCAAACGGTCAGAGGAGTTCACAAGATAGACAGAATACAAGAAACAGCACCGTATTCAGTAGTCACGGGCTTGAACCCCGGTCACTCAAGGCACGTGTACTTATGCACCTGCGCGCCTGACCACTAGGCTACTGCAATTTTGCTAGTAGTGGAAAGGAGGTTGTTGTTGTTGTTATGGACGTTTAATAACACATAAGCTGCTATGCTATAATGTGCCTCGGGAAAGGAGGTGATTGTCCCTTTGTATAAGGCAATGATCAGGCTACACCTTGAGTGCTGCGTACAGGTCTGGAGGCCTCGTTTTAGAAAAGATGTAGAGTTGCTTGAACGAGTACAGAGAAGGGAACAAGATTGGTGAGGGGAACGAAGGGGTAGTCTTAGCAAGAAATGCTTAAGTGCTGCAAATTGAAGCGTCTGGAGGCTAGGCACCTGCAAAGTGATCTGATTGAGGCGTATAAGGCCTTGAATGGACCGAGCAAGCTAAATTCTGAATGAATTCTTCCTCTTGCTCAGATTATGAACCTGAATGGGCAAAAATTCAAATTGAGGAAAGACAATTGTAGAATAGATGTGTGGAAATTTGCCTTTTGCCAGCGGGTAGTTGATTGCTGGAACAAACTTCCATCTGTCGTTGTGCAAGTTGATGGTTCAGTTCCTACTTAAATAAATTCAAGGAGGAACGGGACAAACGTTTAGAGGGAATGGATGTGTGAAATATTTTTTTTTTGTTTTTTTTGGCTGATGCTACATAAGCTTGCTTTCTTGGACCACATGCCTCTGCTACTACTGCTAATTTTTGATCACACCTTGTATACGGAATAGCATGGTAAAAATTAAAGACCAATTGATGCTTCAGTTCACCATCGTTATATTTGCTCCTTCCTTAGAAATATATTATCATTGTTATATCCACCGCCCCTCAGAAAAACTGTCTGAATCCGTCAGTGAGACACGATACACTAAAGCAGTGGTTTTCAACCGGAGTGCCACAACAACATTCCAGGGGTACCACGTAATTTGGGTTTAAGTTACTTAAACTTATTATTATTTTTTTAATTTATATGTTTATTTCATTTAAAAAGGTGTACAGTATCTTTTTTAATTTTGTGGTGATCTATAATTGATGTTTACTTAGTACCTCTGTATAATGAATAAAATTGTATACTGTATATATATAATTTGTATTATGAAATGTAATTTTTATAATTATATTATTGTAATAAATATCATATAAAATATATATTTTTTAATATTTTATATATATATATATATATATATATATATAGAATATCATTAGAAAAAGTAAATCAATCCAATAATAAGAATACCATCAAGGACTTAAGAAAACGCAAAAAAAAAAAAAAAAAAAAAAATATTATTATTATTATCGACAATCTAGATGACTTCAACTGGGGCCAACCACCCAGAATGAAGGCAAAAAACGACAAGAAGTTCTCTGTTTCTGTGATGATCAATATATGCTAAGTAATTTAAATCTAAACCAAATATAAACCAGTATAGGCCGAACATAAATCGAATATAAATAAATCGAATGAAGATAATTAATTAAGAAAAATTTTGAAAAAAATTTTCTAAACCATTTGGTCTTAAAGCGTGTAACTATAAAACAATAGCTACAAACCTTCACAATATTAACATCGGACAGGATACATGTGTTTGTCACAAACCTTCATTTCATAGATACGTGGATCCTAACCATAATCACATTATAACCGGCAATTTAGATATAATCCCATATCCCGAACTTAGAGATATTTTATCACTGGGTTTTAAATTTCGACCTAATCCACCTATTAATAAATCTAATTTTAAAAAATTGTTATATCTAGATTTACTAAAATACTGCATAAGATCAGCATACAAACATAATATACCGGTTGAAGCTTATCACATGTGGTTATTTACAATGCTTAATATCATATCTAATAAATATAATCAATTGAAATTCGTACAGGATAATCTATATAATACCAAATTAATAAATAGGCAGCTCAAAGATATACATGAACATTTTATAATAACTCCCGTTGACAAAGCTGCTTGCAATTATGCAATCATATGTAAATCATATTATATAGATATTATAAAAAATGAACTACAGTCTAGCCGTACATATAAACAGATAACATCTTCTTCTAATATAATAATCAAAAAATTAATTGCATTGCATAAAAAATTAAAGTTAAAGTATAATAACCTAAAATATCCATTTATATATTGCATACCCAAATTTCACAAAACACCAATTGCTTTTAGATTCATAACATCATGTAGAGATAGTTATGCGAAATTTCCCGGAAAACCGTTAGAAAAGTTACTTAAAAGTATATTAAATAACTTAAATAAAACTATTATAATAAATAATAACTTACCTATTATAAATGCTCTAAAAAATAATAATATTCATCAAATACAAACTTTTGACTTTAACAGTCTATTTACGAGCATTAACCTTAATAACTTAGAAGTCGTCCTCCAGAAACTATATTTAGAAAATAAAAATGCTATAAAGGTTGATTTAACCTATTGGAATTCTCTAATAAAATTATGCATCTTTAATAACTATGTATATGACGGAACATCGTTATATTTGCAAGTCACTGGCACCCCTATGGGAAGTCCAGCATCAAGCATAATCGCAAACCTTTATCTGTATTATACAGAAAGAGAATTTCAAGATAACCTACTTATATACAGATACGTAGATGATATATGTGTTTTTAATTGTCCACATTTTGTCCAGGATTACAGTGGATTATATCCAGGGGAGCTTGTGTTGGAAAAAACTAATAGTTCCGATACTATAGCAAATTACTTGGATCTTCATATAGAAATATTACATAATAATAAAATAGACGTAAACGTGTATAATAAAAGAGATGCATTTAATTTTAACGTAGTCAGCCTTACAAACTGGAAATCAAATGTATCAAAATCAGTGCATGCTAATATAATTTTATCGCAATGTTTAAGGATTGCTTATATCTGCAATAGTAATAAAAATTGTTCAGCGGGCTTAACAGCGTTGTACGGCAGGTTGATCAATAATAATTTCCCTATCGCTTACCTGAAATATCACTTCAGGAAAGCAATTAGCATAATTAATTTCAAAAATTTGTTTTCTGAACCTATCGTTTCAATATAATTTTCAATAAAATCGTTATATTTAGTGCCATGTATATATGTAAATAGGATACACTTTGCATTCTTGGTGTCTTACGGCGTAGAAAACTTGTACCCACCGGCTTGCAAATTACAGTGTATCATTTTTTTTTTTTTTTTTTTTAATACATATAGTTAAATTCATTTAATTTACTTAAATTCACGCTGAGATAACATGCAAATTCAGCTCAGGGTCCTACTATAGGAACGGGTTTGCGATCCCGGGCATACCCGAGCCACAACTTATATCTTGTAATGCCTTTAAGCTGTCCTACACTCTTTATTTTTATTTCTCCGAAATTATTAGGGCAATCCGAGGACGTAGGAGAAACTATTTCTTATCTATACCACTATTTTTCGCCTTTGTGGAGTTCAGGTTCTATTTTTTCCTACTCCTTTAGTTTTTCTTCTTACTATCTGCATGTTTCTCTTTGCGTTAATTTAATTTAATTATTTATTTTTACCGTATCCATCACATAGGGGGCACCACATATTATTTTGACGACTATTACATTATGTCCTAGATACGGTCAAATGTAGTATGTATTATATATTTAATCTTGTTTTAATCCTTAAATTACGTTCTCTGTCGGGTCAACGATGATTAATATATGCTTACATTTATATTTTACTTATATTTCTTACCTTTGATTCTAATATTTCAAAATTTTTCTTAATTAATTATCTTCATTCGATTTATGTTCGGCCTATACTGGTTTATATTTGGTTTAGATTTAAATTACTTAGCATATATTGATCATCACAGAAACAGAGAACTTCTTGTCGTTTTTTGCCTTCATTCTGGGTGGTTGGCCCCAGTTGAAGTCATCTAGATTGTCGGTAAAAAGCGATAATAATAATAATATTTTTTTTTTTTTTTTTTTTTTTTTTTTTGCGTTTTCTTAAGTCCTTGATGGTATTCTTATTATTGGATTGATTTACTTTTTCTAATGATATTCTGTAGACATTGTGGGTGTATTGCATGATTGCTTGCAACTGCATTAACCCATAAATATTAGTTATTGTCTTTTAACTTTCTTGCTTTGCTTTATTTCTTGCTTTCCTTTTATCACTAATATATATATATATATATATATATATATATATATATATATATATATATATATATATATATATGCACAGAGAGAGAGAGAATCGGATCTAACAGGCAGAAAATTGAGTAGGGGTGCCGCTATTAAAAAGAGGTTGAAAACCACTGCACTAAAGTAACAACGCGATCCTCTTTAGAGAAATAGAGAACCCTATAAAAAAAAAAAAAAACTTTGTCTTTAAATGAGTGAATGTACTTTGAATATCCTAATTTTAGAGAAAAATATGAAACCTCTGGCGAAGTTAATACGAAACTATTGGTTTGAATTCTCCCTTTTATAATATTAACATATTAGTTGTATTTAGGGGCATACTATGGTCCCAAAAATGTAGTCACGGGTATGCAAATTATGAAATCGAGCCTCACATGCTGCCATAAAAAATACACGGCCCATTGTAAATTGTTGCATGTTTTATCCACTGCAACAAAACAGTTACAGTGAAGTTGTAAACTACTCTTTTGGCCGCTTTACAGAGTATAAACGGAAATATGTTATTCTATCTGTATTTTTATTATTAACGTATTTCAAAGTACTGATTAAGAAACAATTCAGGATATTAAACTGTTTCTTTAAAATATCCAAATAGAAATATTTCACGAATCCAGTTTAAGAGAACAAATGCATTATTTCCCTCATCGGAACTTTTTTTGGAGAAGGGGCGGGGGAAAAAACGTTTTTCTTTTACTTCCTTTCCGTTCTAACGCCGTCGACGCCTGATGGCAAGCTTAAGCCAAGGTACTATGATTCTGCTGTTTACTTTATATAATGTAAATGAACGGAAACGTTTCAAGATTTCTTGTGAGGTTGTTGGCCTTCATTACGTGAGGTGGGGAGGACTTTCTGGAATGGTGAAGGGGAGAGAAGTAAGTTCTTGTCCCCCTCTTTGGTAGAGTGCTTAACCTCTTTATTATTACTGGAGGCAAAATAGCATAGGAAAGGCGAATTTATCAATATCTGTCGCAGTTTTTTTTTTTTTTTTTTTTTTAAGAATAGATTTGCCACTGTTCGGGTGGAGATGAACACCTGTTTTTGATGCTACTTCATATAGAAAATTAAGGAAATAGGCATAGAATATATTTCTGTTCTCAAGGGCTTTTCTCCCTGGATTATTTTCGAATACTTCCAATCATTGACAGAACTTCATTTTGATGAAATTTCAGTACGTTACAAGTTGATGAAACAAAAGGTTCAGAGCACAGTATTTTCTTTAAAAATAAGCCATGAAAAATAAATTATCTTAAAAGTCGTAGCTAGTTGATTTTAGCTTAAGTGATTTTCACTCTTTTTGAGTTGCTTTTCGATATTGGGGTCGGTCGTTGAAGTAATATCTTTTTTGTTTGCGTGTGTGCTTGTTGAAATTCATTGAATCTATTTTAATAACAGACATAAACAGAAATGGAAATTTAAAAAATAATTTTGCAGGGCATCAAAATTTAAGCTGTATAAATCTGCTTTCTTCTTCATCACTCACGAAAAAAGAGTGCTTGTATTACTGACCTGTTACGTGAAACGATTCAAAATTGTTGGCATGAACGTGGGGACAAAGCTTCTTGCTATGTCATTAAGAGCAGTGATTGAAGTCATTTAAAGCTCTCCTAAGGACGACGAATATTATCATTATGTACGCCACCCACCAACTATAGAAGAGACTACACGGGATACATATACGTTCGTAAGGAGGATAAGAAAAATCTTATCGTTATTCTTGGACTTTTTGGGTGTTTCGCTTTTCAGAAAATGTGAACGTGAACCTAGTAAGTTCGTTACACCCTTTTAATTACATATAATACTTGAATGAAGTAAGGGCGCTCCAAAAACTCCTACTGCTTTTTGTTAACACAAAAGTTACTCCAACTGCAACCATTTCGTTTACATTAAGTACATGTACTGTATATTGGTATAAAACAGCCAGTTACATTGCCTGTACACTTTATTATAACTATGTTTGTACTATATGCAACAATCCATGCAGATATATGTAAATTGAATAGGTAACATGGTGTGCGACAGATGCAGAAACGTGCTTAAAAGCGTCTGACCCGACTAGTGTCCAAACAGTTCAATGGAGAAAGGACAGTCTCTCACGGACTCCGACAGATACGATGCGTTTAGTAGGTGCTACGACAGAGAGGAGGACAGCTGCTCTTGTCAAATGTTCAAAAACTAGTGCCATTCGAGTCTGGCGAAAGAGAAACATCTGTGCAACTGCGGCCGAACATGTTAAGTAAAGGAGCGAGGTGTTGGATGCTTAGAACAATTATCAAGTGGAATCGTCACCAATGTTTGTTTGGTCAGTGTGTTTCTGCCAGTAGAATAAACTGTCTTCCTGCACGATTGAGGTGGCTGTCTAGTTAGGTTAACTGGATCGCTGCCCTCTGGCGGTGGATTGTATAGACAAAGAGTTTGCTTTTTTTTTAGACTAAAAATAGCAAAATCCTAGTTTTCTTATATCTTATGTTTCATCTCTGAATTTAATAAGGGAACATCACAAGGCATCGGTACTCCCACCATGCGAACAGTCCTAAAAAGGATGTAGTGCGGAAGTTCTGTATTCTTTGGGAAGTACAAAAGTGTAGAAGCTACTGATCCCTAACACCATTCGTAAGTACAGCTGCATTGGTGCCACGAACAGCAAGGACTGAGGCAGGAGAGGATCGTGACCCATTTATGTGGTCGGATTTATTCCTATTTACGTTTTCAGCTCCGATGGAAGAGCGCAGATATGGAGGAAACCAGTACCATCCCGACCCTCGGCAATGTTATATGTTTATCCTTGTGGACGGGGGGGGGGAATACTTTCAAGACAATAATGAAACCATTCGCCATGCCAAATGTATGAAAGAGTGGTCTGAGGAACTCGAAAAGACTTCAAGCACCTGCCCTGATATATGCATCTAAAAAGGCGAGTTTGTCTTTCAGTTGCATACGTCACTGCAAAATCCCCTTCTAACCTTATTGCAAGAATTGAGGAACGTTTCGTTACTGTTTCGTCTTGAATAGTTCGTTGAATCCATGTCGCATTTTGTCGGAGCAATGATTTCAGCCAATTGCAGTTCAACATTTTGTTAGCTCATGTCTTAATAAAGTGGCCAGACTGTGTACCAATACAATGCACTTCTATTACAAAGAACTACAATTTCATTAAATCGGCTGGTCAAATACTGCATTAGCATATTTTAAGGGTTTGACTGATAGTAAGCAGTGCTTATATAAAAGAAGACAACCTAGTGAAACTATAATTTTAGGGAAGTGAGGGGTAAAGTAAAGGGTGAAAAACTGAAATAACTTCGACGCTACGCATGAAACTGCATATAGGTGAAGGCTGTCTTCCAATTCTATTGTTGCAAATGGATTTTCTCAAAGTTAACTACAAAATTTCAATTAAAAAAAATTTCTGAAAATTGTTTGAAATGAGAGTAAATGACGAAATATATGCACGTGATTTCATAATGACATTTTCAGTACTTTGATTCAGTTCATCGCTCTCTTATCACACCTACTGCCTTTTACTCTAATATAAACATAATTTCCGCTCCGATAAAATCACTATATCTATAAAGGTCAATAAACTTCTATTTTTTTTTTCTCTATTAAATAACTACCATTATTTCATTACAACAACTTGCTGGTAATTGTTAAATTAATTAATTTAAAAAATAAATAAAGAAAGAAGTCAATTAACAGTGATCAAGTTATGAAAAAGTACAAATAAACTTCGTCATGAGACGAATACAAAATCTGTTGGAATTGGAATATTAGCGTAAACGCATAACTTAAGATCTGGGAACAGCGATCACGTGTAGAGTTAATAATCATGCTACTCTAGAACGTGAAATGCGATGGTAAATTCATTCATGGCGTAGTTGCGTATGGCTTTGATAAGTTGGATGAAAATTTTCACTACTTGGTTGTTCAGACGCGTTCACCTGAATGGCTGTTAGCAATTCGTCATCTTTACCGGACTTTATCTTCCAGAAACTAAATTTTAACCCGCTCCAGTTAGTAGGTACAAAATTAAATGGATGGTACGTGTATGTACCATCCATTTTAATTTAATGCGTGCGTTGACAACCTGACATTCAGGTAAGTCCTTTGTGTCTAAGATACTATATATTTCGGAGTATAAATCAAGCGCTAGTTCACCGGAAAATTCGTGCTTAATCATTATAATATATTCGCTGTATAAGATGATCTCCCCCCCCCACTTTTACTGTTATGTTTTGTCTCACGTAACAGTAAAAAAAAAAAAAAAGTAAGTAAGTTTGCAGTAAAACATGCATTAAGAACGGTTGCCTACTTTATAATTGAATTATTTTTGCTACTTTTAAAAATTTACATTGTGATATTTTATTACACTGCACAGTAAATCAAATAAAGAAGTAAACGTGAACAGTACTTCCTTATGTATGTCACGAGACTGAAACGTACAGGCATAGGTTTCTCTGTAAATAGTGTCTAAATGTGGAAACTTGTTTGCTTTAAGAAATGTTCAATCTCAAAAAGTGAACCAGATAAGACAACTGCGACGAATTTCATGAACTACCTTGATCTACTGAAGATGGATAAATTCTTGGATTTTAAAAATGAGAGACAATATACATTTGTTTACAAGCATAGATAATAAATTGTAAAAATATTGGAATTAATTCATATCTTTCTTTCTGATCCAAAGCATGCCCTTAATTAATTCAAGTTTACAATTTTATATTTGGCATACAAGTCGACATTAAAATTTTAGACAATTTTTTTTAGTGCTTAAAAGGTCGACTTACTGGCATATACGGTGTCATTTGTGTCTGTTATTATAAATAAGTTAGTTAATGTATGCATTATGTTACATTTCATGCGCGTTAACAAAAAGTAATGAATTATCATTCCTAACAAATATTTAAAAAAAGAGCAAAAAGCAACTACTTTTATGCACGGGCTGAGAAAATTTCGTTTCTGCGCACCCACCACATTGTCCATTCTTTCCTCCAACAGCGAATGGCAGCAAACAACAGCCATTGCTTCAGTTACAATATATAAACAACCTATGTGATATGTATATTAAAAAAAATATATGTCAAAAAAATTATTATAATTGACGGATTTCTTTTGGTCCGATTTTAATGAAATACTAGCAGGGAGAAACATAAAATTTAATGAAAATAAAATTCAATGCAAATCAAGTACATGAGGATCGGGGAAAAATTAATTAATAATAATTTTCGGATTTCTATTTAGTCCAATTTTAATGAAATTTATAGTGGGTCGACAAATCTTTTTAAAAAGCCCGAATGTAAAATTTCATGAAAATCTGTCCATTGGGAGTCGTGTTGTTACATGTAAACGGATGGATGGACGGACAGACAATAGGCGCAATATGCATATATAATAACGCGCCTAAAAAGATATTCTGAGATTGATATTTCGTATATATTAATATCGATATTTATTAAAGTTAATGAACACTTAACAAATAATAAATTTTCTGTTTATACTCCGAGACGACCAAACGGTCAGAGGAGTTCACGTGTACTTATGCACTCACGTGCCAGACCACTCGGCTACGGCAGCCTGAATAGGCTCTATGCTGCACATAATGCTTTTGAATATAGGCTGCTCAGTAGTTTGGAAAGTGGAAATTAGTAAAGATTCTGACTTTGTAAATCAACCTTCTGATAGTGAAAATTAACTCACCCCGTTGAATCACCCACAAAAAGTGTGAAACGGAAAACGTTAGGGCGTAACTACCAGGATGTAGGGCGGGAAATATAATGAGTTCCTACAATTCGCTTTAAAGGGGTACATTCTATCTCACTTAGGTTCACTTGTTCCTGTACACTCGACTGAAACTTTTTACGCCTATTAAATTCATTATGCTTTTATATAATCGTGGTATTCATTTCAGAAATGTTAAGGTCGATGTCCGAAACTGATATTAAGTTTGCTGACTAGGGTGTAGACAGAATTGTCCACTCGCAGACGTGATTGAGCACTATTTTTGGAGAGTATTAGTTTTGGGTTTATCATTTCGGACGCTAGTTAGTCATTAACAACACTGCCATCCAATAAAGTGACTTTGCCGATCTAAGTCTCGACTTTTGAGTGTACATCATCGTAGTGTTTACTGAACATGCACAGACTCCAGTTCTCCAGGAGGTGGCATCCACCAGTAACTCATGTGAATTTCAGCTGAGTTAACTTAATCATAAAATCAGTGAAGCCCCCCCTAACATAAATGCTTTTATAATCTGTTTTTATTTATATTTTTGTGCTTTTTATACCTATACATACGTCTCAGGTTTAGAGTTAAATATATCTACATGAGCAATTTCACCTATACCTCGTAATGTTGCGACGGTGTTTCCAATCTTGGAACAGCGTCGAACTAACTTCATTGTCAGTTGATATTATATTGTATGCGATTCTAACTAAAGAATATCTCAAGCCAGTGTATGATAATCTATTGACTTCAGGTAATGGCTTTACCACCCGTTTAAAAGTCTAAAATTTGATTTGTAGGAAGAATTTTCTATAAAGATTTTTTTCACTCTAGTCTATATAAACAAGATAGAGAGAATACAAGAAACAGCACCGTATTTAGCAGTCACTGGCTTGAACCCCAGTCACTCGAAGTCACACGTTTAAATTATGCACCCTTGCGATGATCACTCGGCAATGGGGGCTGTATGTACCTATACTGTAGTCGAAAGAATTTCTTATATACAGGCCAAGGTTTCCCCCCCCCCCGTAAGTAATCGGTATCACGAATTATGTGGGTGAAACACACTCAATTCATAATTCTCACATTCCGCATTATGTGAGTAAAACACACGAATATATGGAATATGAGAGGTATACGGATGAGGGGGAGAGAGGGGAGGATAGCTAGAAAATGACCTTCTCTCCCCTATCGTCTGAGGTGGAGGGTTTCCTTAAGCATACATCGCAAACGGACCTGGAAAAAAACGAGTCGTTGTTTTCCATCTGAATTTTAATTTTTCAAATTTCTCACCTGCCTTAGTTTCTGTAGCTGCCATGAGATGCCTGAGCATCATATTGTGAACTATGGAAAGAATAGATTTTGCTTTCCGTCGCGGTTTGTGTGTGAGTTGGCACTGTAGGTTTAGACCCTACCACGACAATATGATCAGAAGTTTTATAGTCATTTGTCATGACTATTATCCTTTAACCTCAAACGCGTGTACCACTTGGCCACGTCAGGTCAATAATTTTTTTCCAACCAAGTACAATTCTGCTTTCTTGGACTTTTTTTTTTATTGTTATTGTACTACAGATAAAGGTCTATATTGACAATAAAGTCCATCTTTCGTGTTGAATTGAATTTATTCTCAATATTTTGCTATTTAAGTTGGTTTTATTTTTGTGGTTTTAAAGTGAAGTGCTATGTCGGTAAATGACGTTTTAAACGTACCTGTTTGTAATATGTTATAAATTTACCTCATTTATATTGTTATAGTCCAACGCATTTATATTTAAATGCTTCGACCTATACAATAAAGAGTTCTTCTTCTAATATAAACCTTATTTTAATGTGAGAGAACTTCGAAGGAGTTTAGATATTTTTTCTTGTTTAACTAGAGCATGGAAGACACACAAATCGTTCATGCAACATTTAGATTTCTAATGGTATTATTAGATATTACCTAATTAGATAATGGCGGTGACTATCAGAACAATAGTCGCCAGCATTAAGCCAAAATATAACTTGTACTGCCGGATTGGTTCAATCGTAACGTACTTACCTAAGAAATAAAGGTTGTGGGTTCGAATATTGGTTCTGGTATGGGTGTTTCGATTGTCCAATGTTTTTTTAATATGAGATATAAATAGTGAAATATGATTGCAGCAATCGATTCACCTTAAAAACTAAATACCGTATTTGTCGGCTTATAAGCCTTTGGTTTTTTTGAAAAAAAGGTTTAAAAAAAAAAAAACTTTTGAAAAAAATTTATTGTTGATACAATGGAAATTTAAAATTCAATAAAAATAACAACCGAAATCCAATAAAGAAAGGTATAGGATTATTACTTTTATTATTATTTTAGTATTATCCAACTTCAGATTCATTACTGACTTGATCATATTTATCCTCAACACCATCATAATCATCTTCTCTAGTATCACTGTCACTCTCATACAATAAAGTTGTTTGATATTTTCAGTCTTTAATCCGTTTCTTTTCATGAAGCGATGTAAATTATCCGTTAACTACAAACTCTTCCACGCCGATTTGTTCGTGACGAAGCCATCATGATATATTCCACTGTGAAAACGTGTGTTTATAGTCGAACAATATTTTTCTCAAAATCGTATGTGAACGTTAAACCGAATTTCTAGAAAAAAATCCCGTTTCACCCGTATCAAATAAATCAACAATTAAGTAACCTGTAGCATTTGTGACAAAAACAACAACAAAAACTGGATGCCTTTCAAATAAGGGCATATATTGTATATTAATTTTTAAATAAATAAATTATTTAAATTAACATGGAGCGATGCAGCCGAGTGGTCAAGTACTGGAGTACAGAAGTACATGCGTTTGAGTTGACCGTATTTAGCAGTATACTGTACTGGTATCCATAAGCATTTATGTAACTAAAAAATTGCCATCGATTTTGTGATTTATTTATTATTTTTTATGCTACTCAAATGTGATCATAGCGAAATTTTTTAGTAATTTTTTTTAGTCTTCTGAACAAATATTTTTTCTAGGTTAAACGTTATTAGTCTTCTGAACAAATATTTTACATTTGGAAAGATAAGGACATTGAAAGTAGGCAGCCGAGTTGCTAGCGAGGGAGTGTATAATAGCACACGCGTTTGAGTGTGCTATTACACTCCATGGTTCAAACTCATGTAATTACTAAATACGGTACTGATTGCAGTATTGTCAAAAGGATTAGCACCTCTAACTTTGGTGTCGTGCCAGACTATAAAAAGAATTTTAATGGCCGTATAGTATGTCGTAATTGCTATGTTTTTATTAAATTTTGTTTTTTTTATTAACCTTTTTTCCCCCTATTTTCCTAATATTGGACTTCAACAACCTAACGCCTGCCCCTGTCAACGTTTATATGACGTGTGAAGGAAAAGGCTGCAGTGGCGCCTAGTTTTTGTTTTATTTTGGAAGAAGATACTTAAATTCTTAAAATGAATTTGGCAATGAAAAATGCTGGATCTTTTTAAGACACTGAGGAGTTAAAACAAACATCGTCTGTCACAACCAAGAATATATTGTTACAGCTGCGGCTCCAGGATTTTTGACTCCAAGATTTATTTTTTATTTTGTATTGCCAGCAGTCTCTCTCTCTCTCTCTCTCTCTCTCTCTCTCTATCTCTCTCTCTAATAAAAACTGTCGCTACCGATACTCTTGATTTGTCAAATTAGTGAAATATGGCGATTATGTCACTATCAGTTTGGTAGGTCCAAATTCTATTCCGTCAAAAACAAAAGGAACTTCTGTTACAAGTGGGACTACATTAGTGGGTTTCAGACAGAGGTGACAAGCCTTTTTCTGGCATTTCCCTGGATTTTTCATTCTGTACAGAGGCAATCGAGGGACCAAAGCAATTTGCAAACATCATACCCAGACTACCTGCGCGTGAGAACTGGGAAGAGTGGGACTAAAAATTTGCCTTTGTATAGAAATCGTGTAGAGTATAAGCCCATCATTCGTTTGAAACGGAGAACGGGGCATTCTAAGGGATCATTAAAGCCTCACTCCCGTGGAAAAATTATCACTCATAACTCTATTATCGAACAGTGCAATATTTCAGGGATACTGTAGTTGATACAATCTTTGAATGGCCTTGTAGGGAACGAATTGGATAGCGTAGTTATATCCTACATCATATGGAAAAGGTCTGGGTTCGATCGCTGTTGATTCTCAAGTGGAGACCTGCTGAAATAGTGACTTTCACTCATGATTAATTTCATTGAGTTTTATGCTAGTGTAGAGATTAAATTAATTCTCCAGAGATATTATGCATAGTGTTTCTTTTGCACAAGCAGTCAAGTTCTGAAGGAGATTTCTCCAGTTTTTTTCCTTCTTGTATTGAATTTAATACTATTAACAGTATAGGCAATCAAGACTAGTTTTGGGACTACCATACTCAAATAACAGGAAAAAGCTGCGAGTTGATTTCGAAGCTCTTGGACGGTATTTTAATGTCATGAAACCGGCTACCCAAATTGTCAACAATATTAAAATCATTCATATATACTGTATAGCAGTATTTGATCATGAATCATATCCGACAATTGCAGGCATATGCTACGATTCCCAGATTTCTCGTTATTACTGAACGTTGTCTTTTGAGATGATTCAGAATTCAATAGAATGACAGATCTGCTCCATTCTTTCTGCTTGATATGTAAGACCAAATGAACGAAATAGTAATTTTTCTCTGAGTAAGAATGGATGTCGTCTCAATTTTTTTTTTTCTATTAATTTATTTTCTATAGCTGTTCAAACTTCATTGCCAGCTTGATTAATATAGCCTCAGGTACTAGAGTTGTTCGACACATTGGCATACCTTCATTCCTATTCGTTCTTATATAAGTCGTTCGAGCTGTTTGTTGTGGGTAATTACTGTAATTACAACTTCAGGGGATAAAAATAACGAAGATATTCCTTCAGCTAAAGATATTAAATATAACCAGAAGGTATTCGTAAACACGAGGAATAAATATGCAGAGTATATATACTCTTCGTGGATTTCTTCGTCGCAATAGATTATTATACTAATTCTGCACTAAACAGGTAAGATTCTTTTGTTCTTATACAGTTTCGCATGTTTTTTTTTTTTTTTTTTTTTATTCGACATATCAACTTCAAACCTGTTTAAATCTTTTGCAAACAGGTTAGTGCTGGTAATCTGTGCCAACTAGTTCAATAGCTGCCAGCTCCTATCGATCGTAATTCTGAGGACTTTCACTCTCTTTAAAATACTGTATAGAATTGAAAGGAGAAATTTCAGTCTTTGTAAATAACTAGGATTCCGATTTTTTTTCTCTCCCAGATGTAAGTAAAATGAGCAAAACGCAAACTTTAAAATTTAAGGAGGCACAAGGATCAGTTGGTTAGACGCGAGTCGCTTTATAGGTGACAGTAGCCCAGAGTGAAAAATCGCGTTTTTATCTGTCGGGCTGTTTGGCTGTCAGAGAAGAAAGATATATCTTAAGATGGTCTCAAAAGTGCTTTTGTGAGAAAAATTTTCTAAGGGAATCATATATCCTGGAAATGCCATTCAGCGAGAGTGCTCATCTTTTTGGATAGATGTTGTTTTATTGGTGTTTCTGGATAACATGAAGTTTGAAACATTCGGAACAACTTCCTTCTATTTGTTATTTCTACCTGTAGAAATAGCAAATAGAGGGAAGTATTTTATTTTTCCTGCCCGAGCTATAACACATACTTGCATCCCCTCTGTATCGGGCATTTAAACATTTACGGTAATTCGTCTTTCAATAAACTGTACAAATTTAAAAAAATAATAACGATAAAGAAAATCCATTTAAATTTTTAAAATCACTACAAGAATAAAGTACTACTACTGCTTTAAACTTCTTTAAAAATATTTATTAAAATACAACATAAATATTAAAAACAATACTTAGGGTATCGATGTAAGTTTTAGACTAACTTATAAGAAAGTAAAATTAAGAAAACTTACCACGAAAATGTTTTGCTAAAAAAAGTTAATGGCCTCGTCGAATCACGTTTATAACAGTTTAATTAAATAATTTTTATTTGTACATTTACCGTATACTCATCGTATACATAAAAACTACACTAGTAGTTATTTCTGGATAATTCACATCAATCTAGTATATATTACTACAACTTTTTTTGAATATACGAGATGATTGTGGCAGTAAAGTTCCCGGACTGGTGCAATAAAAGGAATACAAAGTAAAAGAGCTCAAGAATGGTTTTAATTTTATTCAAAGTAATCAGCATCAGGTTGAATGCACTTATTACACCTTTCTAAAAGTTTCTAAAGAGTCGGCGAAGGCGTCCAAAGAGATGAGGTTCAGTTCAGCATAGTATTTAGGGTCAGGCGCCACCAGTGGTTTAGCATATCTGCGCCGTATGTACTCTGTGATGGAATGCAGAACTACTGCAAAAGCCAAGAAAAAGTGTAGTGTCTAGTATACGCAGTATTGTGTTTTTTTCTGTTGTGTCTCTGGGTGGTTGTCCGCAGGGCCCCTAGTGGGATCGTGTGTTGCCCGTCACCACCACTGGGAGGTGAGTCAGGCTGCCCATCATACTCTGGCTAGTCTCCACCAGCACCAGGGTCGCCTGAGCTTTCTGAACGGAGTGGGGAAGATAGTACAAGTGGTGGAGTCAAAGTAGGCAAAAGGAGGAGGATGTGGAAAGAAAGCCGAACCAAGGTATTTCCGCGCTCCGGGCAGAAAGATTTTTTGGCGCCCTTTACTAAGGATATATATTTTTTTGCCTCGTCGTTCTTCTGTTTTTGGTGACTCGGGCAATGGCCCTGCTAGCTCGTACCTTAATCCAGCATTGCCTCCAGCGGAAAGAAGAGGTGGGAAGGAAAAAGTAGGAATCACCCCTGGTCTGGGAGCCTACCGAAGGCCAAGGAAAGGAAGACACGCTACAATTTTCTGAACTTTTTCTCACCTTTGCAGACCTCCCTTGCAGAACAAGGGAGGTCTGCAAAGGTGAGTACCAGTAGTTCGGCAGTTAAGGTTTTTCTTTATGACCTCAGCATCCTGAAAGAAGTCCTTTGAGGCCAGTTTTCACTATGGGAAAGGGGAAGAAATCCGCTGGTACTGGATCGGCAGAGTAGGATGAACGGTTGATCTGTACAATGCCATGTTTTTTGGGAAATGTCTTCACAAGTGTGGGATGGGCGAGGGCATTGTTGTGCAACAAGAACCAGCTGCTTTTCTCTCGAAATTGCAGTCTTACCCAGAAAATGCGTTTCAGTAGTCATGGGAAGTACCTGTACATAGAACGCAGCATCGACTCTCTACTCTTCAGGTGCAAATTTCCTTGTGAATCACACCCTGTTTGTCGAAACGCATAATCAGCATTGTCTTGATCCTGGACTTCTTTAGACAAAACGTTTTGAGCCTTGACGATGATTTTGAAGTCCACTTCATGCTCTGACTTTGTCTCTGGGTTGTACTGAAACACCTAATGCTCATCTCCAGTGGCAATACAGTCAAGGAAATTAGAATTGTCTTGACAAGTCTAGATGATGAAGTCTTCGCATGATGACACTCTTCGTTGCTTCTGCTCCTCCGTGAGGCTGTGCGGCACAAATTTTGCATAAACCTTCCTTTTTCCAAAATCTTCATGCAGAATTTGAGGAATCGTTTCCTTTTTCATATCCATCTCATCAGCCATCATTCTGAGGGCCAAACGATCTCTTGCCGTACGACGATCTCTCGCTACAATTTCCTTAACTTTGCAACTCTGTCCTCATTTCAGAGGTTGACGGATGCTCACTTCCTGGGTCATCGTGAACACCCTCACGTACGTCTTCAAACCGCTTATATCGTTCTAACGCACCTATACGACTTAACGTTTCATCACCATAAATAGTTTTTAACATTTCACACGTTTCTGTTGCAGATAAAAGTAAAATAAAGTTCCCAGTTTAAAACAAAATTTAATATTTTTTCCTTGCAAAGTGGTGACACGGAACGTTAACGCTACTGACGAAACTGATTGTTTCTTGCAATCTCTGTACCGCCATCTGTTGGAGAAAGTTTGAACTACCGTACCGCTTATTTTCTAACTCATCAAACATTATCGCAATAGCACCACTCCGGGACTTTATTGCCATACCTTGTTCGTGATTGTTCACGAACATTGGCATTTTTTTTTGTTTGTTTTTTTTTTTTAAATTCACGAGATCGAATAAAAGTGAATACTGTAATACTAGTATATAATTCGAAAAGTCTCAACCAGGAATCAAGTTTATGATTGAACAGAAGTCAACGAGTTCATTTTTAAATACGAATTAAGTAATTGTTGCACTTGAACGAATGACTGACATTGTAAATCAGGATATTATGAGCACTGCAATAACAGTTGAAAGAATAGGAGTAGTGTAATGTATACATAGTGTGCATAGTGTTAGGATCAGGCGCCACCTGTGATTTCTCACATCTGCGCCATATGTACGCTGTGAAGAAATACAGAACTACTGTAAATGCCAGAAAAGTGTTGTCTGTTGTATATGACATATTGCGTTAGGTTCTGTTGGGTGTCCTGGCATTTGGCCGCAGGGCCCCTGGTGGGACCTCACGTTGCTCGCACACACTGCTAGGAGGTAGCCAGGCTGCCCTTTATTCTCTGGCTGGTCTCCCAGGGTCGCCTGAGCATCCTGGACGAAGACCAAATAAAAAAAAATAAAATAAAAAAAGACGAAGAGAAGAGAAGAGAAAGCCTGGGGAACAAGAGGAAGGGGGTCTGAATGTGAGGAACAAGCTAAAGTGGACAGATAGAGAAAGCAGTCCACCTGAGTAAGGAGAAATAGGGGATGGGGAGAGGGATAAAAAGTCACAGGGGCAGGCGCCACTGTGCGAGTGCCAAAGGCCAAGCACTCTCTGGGAGTCAGCTTTTCAAGGAGTGCCAACCATGATGATGCCAGCATAGTATTTTAATCTTCAGTCTTACTCTTTTATCAGTTGGGAAAATGTATACAATGTATACAACAGTTTCATGTGTATTATTGCTATTACTTCGGGTATACGTGGCGAAATGCAGACATAGTCGGTTTTAGCACATACACGTAAAATGCCTATTGCAGCGGTTCCCAAACTGTGAGTCGCGGCATCCTGGTGCGCCGCGGGGAACCACCGTCACCGTTAGATATCTAACGGTGGCAACCGGCGAACTCAAGGGCGCCGCGGGATATTTTAAAATTTCGAGAGAAACAAGAGGTACTCGACATCTGTCGGACACCGCGCGAACTACTACCCGAGGTAGTTCACAATTTCAACATTATTTATTAAGTTGTTTGGACCTAACTACTTAATAAACGGAACTGTTAGTATTTCTTTTGGCTTGGGGCGCCGTGAAAAAATTACTGGGACACTAAGGGCGCGCGAACCGAGAAAATTTGGGAACCTCTAGCCTATTGTATTATGTCCGTCCTCAGTAATAATTCGACTCTTAATTGAAGAATTTTTATAATATTGGCTCTTTTAGACAGCTTATTGCATCCCAAACTTCATTAAAATGGGACCAATAGAAATCCAGCAATTGTTATTTGTCTGCCCTTACGCATTTAATAACTCGATTCCCAGTGGGTGGATTTTCGTAAAGTTTTCTATTTGGCGCCTTCAGAATGATTTGTCGGGCCATTACAAATTTCACTGAAATGTTATAAATAGAAATCCGATAATTGTTTTATTATTATTATTTTTTTCATACATATTGCATAAGCTATCTATTTACAGTACCGTATATATAAAGCTGAAGTTATTATGCTTATTGCTCTGCACTGATTGAGCATCCTAAAACAATGTAAGTACTGTATAAGCTTTCTGCTCTTTTTTTTTTTTTTTTTTTACTATTTGCTAACGTGCTGGAAGGATAACGCACTGTATACATTAACAGATGTGTTCCCTCCCCCTCCTTCAGCAATTTCTTGATTCCTTTGAGAGAAAAAAAAAAAAAAATGGAATAAGTGATATTAAATCAGAAGGGAAAAAAGCATATTACCAGGAAGGGAATTAACTATTTAAAGTGACTAGTCACTGAACGTTAAATTGGGCCCATATTTTTGGCGGTTGTATTACTCATATCTTCTTTACTTTGTTAATAAAATATTTTTGAAAATTTGACTTAATTGAATTATCTGAAAATGTTTTGTGCCCCCTCTTGAGTTATGAATTACCTGCAGTGGAAGTGATCTCATGGTGGCCATCAACTGCTCTAATCTTATTATGAATTAGTGTAGAAGAAACTGATGTTTTCATTTGTGGATAAGGTCTCACGGTGGCCTCTCACCGTGTTCTCAAATTAATATGATTTGTGAGGTAGAACCCTAAGTTTTACTGGCTGTGGCTGACAAAGATGAAAATCTCTAAATCTTTGCGGGAAGTGGTTTCATGGTGGCTGCTTACCTCATGTATCCTTTGATATATATAGTTAGTGTGTTTAGTGTCAAACGGCACCAGGGGTTCCCCCCATCTCCGCGTGCTATACATTGTGAGTGTGAAACAGAACACTGTCAATGCCAGAGGTAATATATATGTTACCGGCAAAGTGTAGAATCCAGGCATTGTATAGAATGTCTAGTCAACGTATAGAAAGCCTGGCAAAGTATGAAATAAACTTTTATTTATGGTCCTGTACCATTATTAAGTGAATCACAGTTTATACTTTTATACAAAGCCATACTGCGGAGAAATACTGCTCGTCATATCTTGCTGTTCAGATAAATGAGGAGCGAGGTATGACGAGCAGTATTTCCCCGCAGTATGGCTTTGTATAAAAGTCTAAGCTGTGATTTTAATAATGGTACAGGACCATAAATAAAAGTTTATTTCATACTTTGCCAAGCATTCTATACGTTGCCTAGGCATTCTATATAATGCCTGGATTCTACACTTTGCCGGTAACATATATATAGTTAATGATATAAAGTTGAAGAATATAATTAATAATATATACTGCTATTAATAGTGTTAAAATGAAAAGGTGTGCAATCACAGAGAGCGCGGACGATTGGTATGGACTAGCTGTTAAAGAGCACAATAGCCAATTCGCGAATCTCACGGGGGAAGGGGGGGGGGTGCTGGTGCAAGACAGTACTTTAAATTTTACACGTCAACTTGTAGTAATACATTATTTAAAGTATTCGACATCTAAGTGAAGTAATTAGCTGCGATAATTATTACATGGATAAGTTGTGCGAACGCTGCTGAAATCAATATTGCTCGCAACTTGTATCTCGGAAACAGTTGCATGATGTTAAGTATTAAGTTATCATATCTATGAATATTGAATTAGACAAAATATCTTAACCATTCTATAAATTCTATTTCTTCTAATGGATCAAATCACAGACTTTATACTGATCATAATCTAAATTGCTCATAATACTAGTTATTTGATCACAATTTGGTGAGGTATGTATTAGGTTTTAATGTTTACTGCAACATGTTGACCGCAGATTTTGTACACTAATGCAAAAAAATGTAGGTAATAATAACACTGAACGATAATGAAAACATTTTTTCGATACAAATACAGTATAGTGGACTCGTTTTTTTGACACTGATTTCGAATGCACACCTGGTTTTGTTCTAGAATCCTCAGTTCGTAAGATTTTTCATGTATTTAGATTTTGGACCCGATAGTTTTCTAGATTATTCTAATCCACTTGCTCCTGCACTCGCGCTATCTTTATCTTTTGGTGTCAATTGCAGGTTGAAAGACAAAGACTTTTACAATGTCAGGTCATGTTACTCAACCAGATGGCTTTTGTTATGTGTGTAGTAATTAAATCTCACAAGTCAATCTACGTGTATAATACCCCTATTAAAGAAAAACTTTTTTTTTTTAGACAATTAAGTGAACAGAAAAGAAGTGGGCTTTTCATATATGCTGTTTAAAGTTCAAGAGAAATTCTACAGGCGAGTCCAGATCATTCACTAGTTTCTCCGCTATAACGCCACCTCTTCTCATCAACGAACTGTTGGTCTCTAACAAATGTAGTACTTTCAGCAGCGCTGCGACGACTTACGTGGGTGAAGGTATACTGAGAGTGTGTGTGAAAGAGAGAGAGACCTTCAACCTCGTGTAGCTTTTCTCCGCACTAGAATTGTGCTTCGCTTCCCAGAGGTTGGTTTAAAAAATAATCGTCAAGTATTGCTGCCGTTCGCTGTTCCATGTTATGGAGGGAGCCAGCCAATCATTGTGAAAGTGCAATATGTTAGCAGACTGTTGATGGACGTTGATCAGAAAGGCACTTGATCATTACAAAAAGAAGCAAACGAAAAATATATAATCGACTGTATTTTTTCGGCATTTATTGTAATACTCATCGAAATTCAATTCAAAATTTCAGTCTAACCAGAATTCTTTTCTAAATCTGTTTGTGCTATGCAATATCTGAATTCAACTTCGTATTCAGCTCATAAAAATCAATGAAATGTTACCATACCATATTTCGGGAGGAAAAATCAAATTTTCTGTTCAGTGTAACAATATAGATAGAAATATGTACGTGGAAACCTGGGGTTGCCGTTCGGTTTGCTATACTGTATTGAGTCAGCAAGTGAATTAATTTTTTTGAATGACTAGCTGCTCAGTCATGGCACGTTCGTTATTTTTACTACCATCTTAAATTGCCGTATCAACTTAAAATATTTTATTTAAAATTCAGTTGAGTACCTGTGGGAGGGATAAGGATTTTTTTTTTTTTCATGATCATTATACTTTGAAATTTATAATCATGAGTCAATATTTTCAGCATGGCATCCTTCGGTATTCACTGCCATTTACGCAGAGCTTCGCGGAAGTTCTAATATATTAATAAAGTTCTCCTTATAATTATGAGAATTATTATGGCTTCAACAGAGTTTCCTCCGCATCATTCATGATTTACACCTTTAATTCTAAAACTACCTTGTAGGTTGTTGTTGTAGTCTCTTAAAATTTCAGGTAGAGGGCCCTGAAATTTTAAGACTCCCTTTTGAGAGGGCCATACCATTTTGGAAATGGTATGTATAAGTGATAATTGTCATCGTTGCGATATACCACTCTTTTTACTGTAGGTAAACGGAGGCTGAAGGTCCATGTGGAATTTGGTAATAACACCTCTGACTTAAGCCTGACATCTCAGCTGGTAACAGCGCACTCCCAGCCTTGGTTACAATTATTAAGTATTCTCTGCATATTTGATTACTCTCCCACTTCTCAGTTGGTAACGTATGGCTTACACCAGTTCTGTCAGTAATATCACACAGACCGTTCATATGGGATCATTAATAGCATGTGGCTATAATAAATGCTGCCTAAGAACGTTCTTCTGTTTAGGAATTTTCTTCAATTATTAACCTCCTCAAGTTAGAATCCCTCCCCCTTTGTTAGCGCCACTTTGTCGAGCATTAAAATACTGCTCTATGTTGCATTGAAGCTTAAAAAGACCTTGCGAGTGCGATCTCGTGTTATGATTGAGTTTGCCAATGCACTATCCAGAAAGGAAAGCTTTTAATCCCTCACCTCCGCCTTTTCATATTGTAGTTCATTTATTATTAAGTCGATTTGAGTGCGCAGATGATTTTTAAATTATATTTTAGTACTGTATTTCGAAGTTTAATATATCTGGGATTTGCTGAGCGAGGGAGTTACATTCCCCTATAACTCCTTCGAATAGGAAGAAGATACAGTAAGAATACACAATAGGAAGGGGGGGGGAGAGTTTCAGCTGTCAATTTCCAAAGATCTCTTTATATAAAATCCATACCGCTCAATCGCAAGAAGAGTGACACAACTCAATTTTTTTTCTCACTCTCTTTTTCCAGAAATGACGTTGTTCCAGATTAGTGCGCTACAAGTGAACTAATTATTATACCTATAGAAATAGCTATAAAAATTAAATACTTTTTAGTATTTTTTATTATTAAATACGTTTATTAATAATAATAAACAGATTTAATAATAAAAAATACTAAAATATTTGCTTTTAATGATGATATTATTAGTCTAAGCTTTGAAATTCACTTAACTATATATAAACCCTATCCATACAATAAACAGTTTGTTCGTATGTATTCTTCCTTGGCGATTTCCACTCTCAATTGAGGTCTGCGCGACTGAAATATCTGCCATTGGTAGGTTAAGAGCCTATTAGGCGTACAAAAACTTCAAGAACGTGGATGCAAACAAGAAAATTTTAAGTTTGCTTAGTTTCCTCCAACCTGCAAAGCACGAAATGCTATCTGTATTCACTTTATCACTTGAACATGAAATCCTTTGAGGATGGCATCTGGATACGGACACTTCTACGTTAACATGGTCTTGTTTGACATCTATAGTAAATGAAGATGTGGCTGAGTGGTCGGGGACACGAGTGCAGTAGCGCATGCTGTTTGAGTGGACCGTGGTTCAAGTCCGTGACTGCTAAATACGATTAACATTTGTATTGACTGATTTATTGTAAACTCCACTGACCTGGTAGTCGTGCCGGAGTATGAACATGATGTAATGTTCCGGCTCGCAAGATATTTTTTGTATAAACAGACATGTGCGTGCGCGCGCACACACACACACACACACACACACACACTCTCTCTCTCTCCAGACACGCTCAGTGGACTGTAAAATCCGGAACATTTTTCAAAAAAAAAAAAATAAAAATAATAATAATAATAAATAAATAATCAAATTTTATAATTCACAAATAGTAAGAAATTAACCGACGATCGCATTTGTTTTTAAGAATACATGCAAAAAAGAGTGATATTTCTTTCTTTATAAAATGTTAGCAGGACTGTCTTATCCTTTAATCTGTCTCAGCCTCCATCAGGATTTCAACTGCATAGATAATACATTGGTCTTAATTCATACAGCAAAACAAACTTGCCTTTCCAACGAGTGCCCTGGTATTGCACTACCTTCAAACAGATGTCTCGCCGATAGGTTATAATTGCCTTATATGGTCGAAATTATGACTTCCTTATCTCTACAAGCAAATCTTTGATAAATCATCGATAAGACACAACGGGCACGCAGACACGCGCGCGTGTCTGTGTGCCTTGCTGGCTGTCTTTACTGCTTGGAGAACTTCATGTCCGATCATATAGTAACTCCCAAATCCCTTTCTTCCTCTACTAAGGAAGAAAGGGATTTGGGAGTTACTATAAAGGCTGCCGTAGCCTAGTGGTCAGGCGCGCGGGTGCATAAGTACAAGTGCCTTCAGTGACCGGGGTTCAGGCCCGTGACTGCTGAATACGGTGCTTTTTCTTGTATTCTGTGTACAGTATCTTGTAAACTCCTCTGACCGTTTGGTCGTCCCGGAGTATAAACAGAAAATTTATTTATACGATTCAACCCCACCAAGCATATAAGTTATTCTGCGGTAGTTATTCCCAGAGGCGAAACTGTGGGGAATATACCGTACTTCCCTCTGCCAGGTTTCCGAATGGTCCCCACGAGTTGTCTTTTACAACCATACCAAAACCGAATTTTTCAGCCCCCCGCTGCGGTGGTGGACCTGGCGGTATGGTGGTTTTGCCATTGGTGTTCTCCAGGTATAAAGACCTTGCATTTTACTTGGAAATAGAAGTTGTTTGCTTCTAGAGTTCTTTTTTTTCTTTTTTTGGTTGTTTATAAAAGTAATTTATATATACTTATTAATTAATTAATCGGTTAGCTTCTATTTTTTGTTTTTAATATTCTATTTTATATATCATTACTGTATGGATCTAGAAGACGACTACTTGTGCAGTACAACTATCGATAAGTTCTATTTTAAATTTCGTTTGTTACTCAATATGTGTATACATCAAGGAGGCTTTGTGTAGGACGTAGTTAATAAGTGAATATTAATGTGTAGTTAATAATTATTAAATCATACATGTTATATAAAACAAAGTTAATGCAGTTTACAATAAATATCGTGTATTATTCTTGCCCGACAATTTTCACGAAAATTGCGGTCTATGCAATCGGCACTGTTAAAGGTCTATGGGGGAAGGAATAGGGATTCTGTGATTATAATGTTCGCAAATGGAAAGTTGTTTTTTTTTTTTTTTTTTTTTTTTGTACAGAGTGCCAACGTTTTAGGCCATCGGGTGTGCTATGGCTGAATAAGTATGTGGTCATATGCTAATTTACAAGTTCACTTTTTTAGGGTCCGAAGAAGCTGAAACTTTCTCTGCAGGAAATTCCGAATAAAATTTAATTTTTCAGTAGTGAATTTCTTTGATTTTGATTTCTTCGTGAATTTCTTTTGTGAAAACAGAAAAGAAACAGAAAAAGATTTCTTCGTGAAAACAGAAAATCAAATTTTATACACTTTACCTAGCTATGGCTATTTCTATTTTAAAATTAAGTTATTGCACGAAATGCTATTGGTTTTTGCTTGTTTTGGCATTTGCATTTATTAAGCTTCTCACGAACTTCGAAACAGAATGGGGATGATTTCTGGAAATATTTGTGCTTTAATTCAAAATCGATTTAATTCGAAGCGAAGTGTTTTAGCTGGATTACATCATTTCATACCAGAACAGTTTGTTTGCAGTAACCCTGAAATAAATTAGATTATAACATTTGTTTGTTCCTTCTATTACCTTAAAACACCATAATAATTTAGGCAACTGTCTATTTCATTAATATGAAAACTTTTAGAATAGCTTTTATTCCTTATCACTAAATAAATAACCTTTATTGGGATACAGATGGTGTGCGCCAGGGTTTCCCAAACTTGATATAGTCGGGACTTGTTTTTTTCAGTATCTTTTTTGTGGCCCAAAAATTTATAAACGCATAAAAAAATTCTATTTATTGAATCTTATAGCAATAAGCCATTTATAGTTTAAAAAAAAAAAACTGAGAGGAGAACTAACGTAAATGAAACTCCGGTGTACGCAGTGTACACATTAAGGCGAGTTGCCAGGGGATTCATCATTTTTTTAAATTTTTTTATGAAAACCCCAAACACGACAGGTATTAGAACCTATAGTACTACTTAGTACCGTGCTTGGGTTGGAGGTTGAGAAGACGAAAGAAGATATTTTGGACGTTGGACTTGAACTTCTGTAGACTGTAATTTTCAGGAAATACATATGAAGGAAGGTTGTTCCAGAAAACGGCAGTTCAATGAATAAACGAGGAAGATGAAAAGTTGGTTCTGTGAGTTTGAAGTTGGACAGTAAATGGATGTTGGCTGGTGGCTGCACGTGTTCGTACAGTTTTGAAGGAGGGAGAGCGGGAATTATAGAAGCTAATTCAGAAGAACAGTGCCCGTGGAAGTATCTGTAGAAGAAGCATGCAGTAGAAACAGTACGTCTATGAGAAAGCGAGTGGAGAGACTCTGTTAGAGATGAATCATTAATTAACCTAACTGCCCTCTTCTGAATGGAATCAAGAAGCCTGAGAGAGGTTTTGGAGGCACCGCCCCAGATGTGGGAACAATATTCCATGGTAGGGCGGATTTGCGATTTGTACAGGATAAACAGCTGTTTGGAAGAAAAGTAAAGCTGAGAGCGAAAGAGAAAACCAAGTTTTTTAGATGCAGAGGAAGCAATATTTGTAATATGTTTGTGCCAAGAGAGATTAGAAGTCAGGGTAATCCCCAAAAGAGATATATCCTTTTGACTAGAAATTGGAGTGTCACCAAAGATAAGCATAGGAGCAGAAGAATCCTTTTTGCGAGATATAAGACAGGACTGAGTTTTAGAAGGATTGAAATAAACTAAGTTGTCTTTGCCGCACTGGAGAATTACCTGGAGATCGGCATTTAAGGAATTGGTAGCGGATATTCCAGAAGTTGAAGGTGATTGAGCAGGGCAAGGTTTTTCGAACTGGAAAGTGGAATGCAATGTGCTATCATCAGCAAAACCATGGATAGGATTTCTAGTCAGTGGAAGAAGGTCATTAATATACAAGAGGAAAAGAGTAGAAGAAAGAACTGAACCTTGAAGGAAACCAGCATTAGTGGAGAAGTTAGAAGAGAGAGCTATCACCCTCAGTGAGCGATCAGAGAGAAAACTCGATAACCAATTACAAAAAACAGTTGGCAAACCATAAGGTGGGAGCTTGTTTAGAAGACCTTTATGCCAAACACGATCGCAAAGCCTTTGAGATATCAAGAGCAATTGCTTGTGTTTTACGGAACTTTTCCATTGAATTTGTTCATAAATGAGTAACATAAGCCAGAATATCACCAGTGGATCGACGCTGACGGAATCCATACTGGCCATCGTTGATCAGACGGAAGGTTTCTAGTAGTTGAAGAGTTGGCGGTTAGTTGATTTGTCCATTACTTTAGAAAGAGAAGAAGTAATTGCAACGGAACGATAATTGGATGGGAGGGATTTGTCACCCTTTTTTAGGAACTGGTTGGATATGAGCAAATTTCTAAGCAGAAGGAAAAACACCTTTGGAATAAGAAAGTGAAAAAAGGCGGCAAAGAAGAGAAGTAAGTTCAGGAGCACAGGTTTTGAGAACAAGTGGAGAAATACCATCTGGACCTGGAGCTTTCTTAGCATCAAGATTTGTAAAAATCCTTCTGACATCCTTTTGACGGAAGACCACAGGAGGCATTGAATGGAGCGTGTTGGGAATGGTGGGAGGTGTTTTACCAAGATCATTAATACATCAATCGGAAGGAAAATGGGATGCTAACAGGTCAGCTTTATCCTTGGCTGAAGTGACAACGGAACCATCTGGTTTTGACAGAGGTGGGAGCAGAGATAGGCAAAAGTTGCGGCTAATAGCTTTGGGGCAAGAAGCAAGTTTTCTACTCTTAGCCTCTTAAAAATCTAGTTTGGACTGATTAATAACTGCTTTACAATTGATGCGAGCTTTGACGTAGGCAGAAAATGAAACTGAAGAATTAGAAACAAGCCAATTACAATATGCAACATTCTTCCCTTGAACAGCCTTAGCACATTTATTGAAAAACTAAGGTTTAGATAAAGGGCGAGATTTTAAAGTGGAGTGTGGAATAAAGGATTCTATTCCTACAAGAATATTTTCACTGACACGATCTGAGCAAACGTTTACATACGAAGTTTTGAAACAGTAATCCGACTAAGGAAAAGAAGAAAAGAAATCTCGCAGGTCATCCCATTTTGCATTCTTGTAATGCCAAACGACACGAGGTTGCGAATAGCCATGAGATAAAGGCTCCACTGGAGAAGAGACAATCACCAAGTTGTGATCTGAAGTGCCTAAAGGACCTCTCACTTCGACCGTGTACTTAGAAGGGTTGTTTGTGAGAAAAAGATCAAGCGTGTTGGCTGTATGGTTAGAATTTTCTGGTATTCTGGTAGGTAAATGGACAATCTGGAGGTCACTAGTAATATTGAAAAGCCTCAGCATCTCGACCAGCTGGATCGGTGTGACTAGAAAACGGAAGCCAGCTGGAGTTATGAACATTAAAATCACCAAGGAAAATTACCTGACTGTTAGGAAAGTTGGACTGGAGAAAGTCAAGTTGCAAAGAGAGGAAGTGAAAGAGCTCCAAGTGATTAGTGGAGTTGGGAGAACGGTAGAGATAACAGATGAATTTAACACAATGAGGTAGAGAGATTTTAAGCCAAAGAAGATCGAAAAGAGGAGATTCCAAATTACCAAGTCTCTGACAAGGAATATCGGACATATGCACAAGTACCACCTTTGAGGCGAAAGGAATCATACAGCGAATAGTTTGGGCAACTGAGATGAGCAGTAGTTGAATGAACCGATAACTGAGATTCTGTCAGAAAAAATACATGGGGTTTCGCAGACTGCAAGTGTCCCTCTCTGCCACTGTGGACAGCCAGAGACATGGGAGCACCTCATGCACCAACTATACAAAGACCTCCGCTGCCTCTTAATAACCAGAATACGTTTCTCGCCAATAAACCAAGAACAATATCTCCTGGAAAGCGAGCACAATTATAAAGCCTTAACGCAGTTTGCACAGGATCTTTTTACTAGAAGAAGGACATACCCACAACCTTAGCAGGAATTTTCCTAGAAACCAACCACTCGTCATCCAGAATAAAGATCCTTAGATGTGTTAACCAAACAAAAACCTAACAGCTACAATCTGAAGAACAACTAATTATTAACTTAACCTGGATCTGACCACTGGCTTAAACTGGAGTCATTATCTGGACTTGACCATTCAAACGGACGGGACAACATGTCCCAGGAATGGTATACGAAGACCGAACAAAGACATTGTGCAGTTTGCTGCGAAACGTCATTAGGCGATTTGAACCGGATACCCTCACTCGGCTCACTTTCCATCCCTTCCCTTGGCAGGGGAATGGTTACTCCCCCCTGCCATCTCCTATCTTCACCTGGTGAGACATGGGCCTGCCCCACCGACATTTGGGGTTATCTTCACTATTGACCCCATATTTTTGTCTTTCTTTCACCCCCCCAGTCTTCAGTCTCCCTTCCCTCTCTAGCTATCTTGCGACTAGCGTTTGACCCTTGTCAAAACTACACAAACCCCACACTAAAAAAAAAAAAAAAAAAAATTTAACACTACCTCGCATAACTTATCTCTTTCGGCCTGACCCAATTTCTAGTGTTTCTCTCCCCACACCTTTTTTTTTTTTTTTTTTTTTTTTTTTTTTTTAGGTCATAGCCACTGAAATCTCAGGAAATTAGGTGGAAGGACCTGCCACAGTAAATAGTAAATCTCTAAAATACTGGTGTACCTGGTCTGCCTCCACGAGGTTTAGTGTGGGCAACGGTGGGTCTCATTTGAGACCCAACGGCTAAAAGACCAGGTGTACAACGGTACAAAACATTACACACCCAATATCCATACACTTTTTAAACCTCTGACCTCTATAGTGTTCTGTATCACACCACAATGTATACTACGTGGAGATGGGGGAAACCCCTGGTACCGTTAGACCCTAAACACACTATACACTATATATACTGCAAGTGGAAATGGACATCGTTGAGATTAAAACTGAGAACACATACATTTGTCAAATGAACTAAGAAGTATTTGGGAGGTTTATATCTTTTCGCAGATAAGCTTACTCTATTAGTTTGACAATTCATGGTGTATTCAATAGTAAGAAATAGTGGGGGTGGGACATGCTGTATGAAGTAATGAAATTTTTGGATATGGCGTACACATGGTAAGAATATACCCAGATCCTTGACATAACTTGGCCTCGACAATGCCCCCCACATACACACTACTAGGACTCCCTCCAGTCACTTCTGGCAGAATAGAGGTAGCAAGATCATACACTAGCTGATCCGGAACCCTCCTACAGAGTTACCAATACTTTCGGTCCGGTGTACTAACTAGCGGCCGGCCTGCGAACACCGTTTTAGAGCTGTACCCTCGAAATGTAAGGAAGATTGGATCTCGCCATGATGTCCATCATAACCTCAAAAGTCATCAGTCATACTGCATGATGGAAGAGATGGGGAAGGGTTGACCGGAACTTAGCTCTGGAGACTAAACATGGGTTCCACCACTTCAAGCCTCCAATAAGCAAAGTGGTGGTATTGCACCGGTTGATGAGAGTCATCTACCACCTAGTATTGCCTGGTAACAGAAGCCTCACCTCTACCTCTGCTTATGTTGGTTCACACCTGGGTGGTCACCCACAGTGTGCTTGCGCATGGGGGTTATACCCAGGATTACTAACAGTTCCACCATCGTAAAGATGCAAGCAGAGGGTTTGGCTGTCACAGACCGTCCGGACGTCGCCGAAATTATGGCCACTTGACTTGAGTGTCACCCGAATATCAGTTCCATCAGCGTTTTAGACTCCCAGGTAACAAGAACAGCTTGTCTGGCATATCTGAGAGAATGTCTGTGACAACCTCAATTACTAACCTGAAATAGTGAAAGTGGCAGTTTTGTGCAATACTGACGATCGTAACATTTAAGAAATTGCTGTGCATTCTCAATAAATACCCTTACGTTTAAAGTAAATCTTTTTGGCAAAAAGCTATGTTCGTCTTAATACTGAAAAAATAATATGAAGAGATACGGGAGCGGGGAGGAGGCACAAAATAATGAAACATCTGATATGAAAGTAGTAGTTTTTGTAACGGCTGTATGATGTATTTATGATTTTTGTTTGTTTCTTGCGAGTAGTACTGTGAAGGAAAGACTATAAAAGCTGATGCAGAGGTGATATAAAAAGGTACATGATCGACCTGTATGAATTACAAAGGGGTGAAATTGTCGATGCACGTTTAGTAGGGGCATCGGTGACTGAAACTGCCAAGTTGTTTAATGTGTTCCGACCAACTGTATTGAAATTGATGTCTACATTCACCAGGTATGGAAAAACAAAATCTGAAAGGACAAACTGTGATAAAAAACCAGAGCTGACTGAAAAAGAACGCCGGACACCGAAAAGGATTGCAGCCCGAAACCATGTCTACTTCTCAAAAATAACTTCAGAACTTAATGTGAGTCTCAGCAATCAAGTTTCTAGCAAAACAGTTCGAAAAGAACTTCACAAAGCTGAAATGTATGGCGGAGCCTCTATTGCCAAGCTACTCGTTACTGATGGTAATGCTAAAAAGAGGATGCAGTAGTGTAAGGCAGTGGCGGCTCGTGACTCTGATGTATGGGGGTGCTGCTTCTTAAAGTTACATTAAATTGCCTTGGTTATAAGGCATGTAGACATAGATAGTAATAATAATAAGCAAGTTAAAAATACTACAAAACATTAACTGGACTTGGGTAATCTCGAAATTTTATTTAAAAATAAAATCTATTCTTCGGTTTTTATTTGTTGAAAATAGATTAATAACTTTTTCATTCAAATTTGGTGCACTGTTCAAATCGACACTGCTCGCTCCACAGTTCCTTTGACTCGTTTTATCACCTCTAACAAATGGGTATTGGCAACCTGGCATTGGTTCAATGCCCAACTAGGCATTGACTCAACCACTGGGGCCAAAATGTGGAACTATGTAGCGCACAGTTCCACCTACAGTTAAACTTCACAATTGAAAATGATTTCGTGTTTTTATTCGTTTATTATTGAAATGATTATTGGAAATAGGGGATGAGTATACTATATGCGGGACCTGTTAATAAAAATTTTCATTGCGTTGTACTGTTCTTCACAAAATTTCATATAACTCCGTTGACTATATATTTCGATTTAAAATGCTGGAGATGCTGCAGTTCCGCAGTGCCTACCAAAACGAGCCGTCCCTGGTGTAAGGAACACAAAAACTGGACACTGGATGATTGGAAACATGTCATATTTTCATTTGAGTCATTATTCTTACTTTTCTAACATAAAAGAAAGTTTACGTTTGGCGAATGCTAAAGGAAACAAGTCATCCTGATTGTCTTATGTCAAATGTGGACGAGGATCGACAATAGTTTGGACAGCAATATCTTGGTACAGTATTCTTTAGGTCTTATCATCACCCTGTATGAGCGAATTACTGCCACTGATTACCTTGATATTCTGAGTGTCCTGATTCATCCCATGGCTCAAACATTGTTTCCCACAAATGATCCCATGTTTAAAGATGATAATGTTCCAATACACACAGCCGAATGTGTCTAATCTTGGTTTCAGGAGCATGAAATTGAGGCTAAGCAGCTCCCATGGCCTGCACAATCACAGACTTAAACATTATTGAAGCACTGTGGGCATATTTGGAGGGGAGTGTGAGAAGCAGATTTCCTACAGCTTTATCACGCAAAGAACTTGAAACGGTACTCCAAGAAGAATGGTCCAATATTCCTCTTAAGACAGTTCAAGATTTATTTGAATCTATACCACGTAGAATAAAAGCACCATACTAGTGCATCTCTGTAACCCTTATCACAGGTGTTTCCATTATTTTGTCCATCCCCTGTATATGGGGATGCTGACATAGTCATACAATGTCAGCATCTTAGGTCATACGATGTCAGCATCCTTCAAATTCAAAAATTTCAGTCCAGATATAAGAAAAGTTAGACTAAAAATAACCTAAAAATAAGCTAGACCGCGTTTCATTTTTAACAGAAACCCCTATGAAATGACACTGTTTTAATAGACTGAAAAGGAATAATTTTAATGAAGCCATCACCGAGCACAAGAATTTGGCATTAGTCTTACAGTGCTCTGTGAGCTCTCTGATGTTTTCGGATACGTAATTTAAGAAAAATAAGTGCTTGCTATTACTGGGCTACTTCACTGTTGAGCAGAATAAAGATGATTCTCTTCCTTAAATTCGGAAAATGGCCTGAAATTTAAATTACGAAGTGATATTGGGTTCCTTCAGCAGCAACGATTATAGCAAAAAGAGATAATGGATTAGGAACAGGTATGTTCACAATACATACCCTAAGATGAAATTGCTTTATAGTGATTTCATCTTTCAAAAGGTTTAGCAGATGGTCTCAATGCTTGTATTTTTGGACTATCATGCAAGGCGTAAATCGTTTATTTTTTGAACTGTCACTATTTCGATTACCTTTGTGCAAAACTAATCAGCTGACCTACCAATCATTTGTTGTTGAAAAGTGAAAGAATGGCACAGTTCAAAAATTAAACAAAAGCAAAATTCAAAAACTAAAAATACGTCGAACAAATTACTTTTAGACATGGTTGAAATAGAGAGAATTATATATTAAACTTTATTCGTTTTTTTTTTTTTTAAACTAGTGATAAAGGAAATGAACTCATTGTAGCAATTTTAATTCCTATTCGTCTTAATTTGAAGATCGGGATGTTTTTAGAACAGATGGAAAGGAAGATGCGTTAGAGCAGTGACGTGCCTAGAGAGGAGGGGAAAAAAATTCAAGTGACGGGGAGAATGTGATACACGGATAGTGTGTGCAGGTGTCCCAGTTTTCCAGGACTGGCCCTCTTTGAAAATATCTAAAAAAAAAACTGTCACTAACCTGTAAAATAAATTTCCTTCATTTTAAAGGAAATGACCTAACTTTTGAACGAAGATTCGGAGGGTTTAGGGGTGAGGTTAGGGACCTCATCGCTCACAAATGGCATATTCTTGTGTACCACTTTATTGGGATAGAAAGCTATTCTTAGCTTGTAGAATGTGATCTCGTTTAACATCCTACAAAGTATTTCTTTTTAAGATAATTTTTGATTGACTTATCTTCCATGCATTTACTTAAAACTAACAAAAAAATAAATAAATCATGATGAAAACTATCTTTCCAGCCTTACTGAACACTGTATTATCGATAGCTAGTTCAATAAATGTACAAATTCCAATGTATGGTGTACTTACCAACCAATTGGTACATAAAAATTGGTGAGGAGCAGCGGAGGGGAATAAATAAAAATATAAGCGGCAGTTACCCTGTTTTGATTGGGGTGGCACATCAAAATTGTATTTTTTTAGTTGTTGGTATTGAATTTAATGAAGACGAAGGTAGCAGTGATTGTGCGAGAACGAAAAAAAAAAAGTTGCGTGTGCCGAGCACGCGCGGTAGATGGTTTTATGTGAAACATCCTTCGCATTTCTTTTAGATATGTTGATTTGTATGTATTGATTCGAAATAAAATAGCTTTTATCTTATAAATATTTTATTGCTCATTCACAAATTTCCATAATTTCGGCTGGAAGACAACATACAATGAATTTGTGATAGCTAAAGTAAGAGACGTATACTTATGATTGCAACGAACTTGAACAGCGGTCTTCCTAAGTACAATTCCAAACTCGACCTACTACTGGACTCTACGTAAGCGCGATCTATTCGCTATGATTAGACAGCTTGGTAAACCTACAGTGTTCTTGACTCTGAATGCCAATGAAATCGGTTAGATGCGTTCTTATGCAAACAGTAGTCGGTGTAACGAAAAGGATCTTGATCATATAAACTCATCTGCTCCGTAATTGGAAAAATGTTCCGTTGTACATAATTAATAGTCACTTCGAGTACATCACTGTTAGATGGAGCGGCATTGCTGGTTGAAGGCACTGCTAAATTCAACACTTGATTTTCTGTTTGTCTTTCATGCAATCTCGACAGTCTTTATCGTTCTCGCAACTGATTGCTACCTTCGTCTTTATTTTCTTAGGTCATGTCTCTTTCATTCTTGTTCGATATTTTCGAGGAAGAATGAAATTGTTTTATTGTGTTTTTCTAACGCAGTTCGACCAAATTCAAACGAATGGCGTTTTAATTTTGTAAATAGGTTCACTAGAACTCGAGATATCGTACCGGTCACGAAAATATTTGTCACTCGCTCTAATCATGCTACCGTCGCGGTTAGTGCTCAGCATAGACTAGTAGTGGGCGCGTGGGAAGCACCTCTGGTAGAGGCCGCGGATGACGTAATCACTTCAGTGACGCATGTTTTCGTGACCAATCATATTTACTCGGTTGAAATTTTTTTGTATGTGCCTGCAAGGATGTTTCACATCAAAAAGTTCGGAACGCCTGCAGAAGAGGATTTCTTTGATTATGACTATATTTTTGGAAATCAATGTGAAAAGCGTTTGTATTTACTGAGACTTCTTTTGATTTTTATGCGATATTGATTTGGAACTATTTGTATTTATATACTACTTATTTTAAATTATGATCTGAATAAGCCAATTATTTTCAGCCAGTGGATCTTTTTCAGCATTTCACGGCTCAATTCATAAATGGGCGATGCTTTGATTGAGTGACTAATATTATAGCTGAGATTCACAGTTTGCCACATCTTTGCAAACTGCTTTGTTCAACGAAAACTGTATTTTTTGTTGTTTTGATATGAAAAGGAATCCGCCCCACACTCCTTCATTCTTCTTGCCTTTATTTTGAAACACTTGTTTATTAATGGTGATCACAAAGCTTCGTAATTGCTATCCTTTCCGTAACCACAGTTATTTACCGTGAAGTTTTGTCATAATTTAATAGCTGGTATTCAAGCTGTCAATTTAGTTGACTGCCCATGCGAAAGTTAAAAGAGTAGAAGAAAAGAACTGGAGCGCGTCAGCTTGCTATAAAAAGAGACGATGCCGTGACCTTTATAAAAAGGGGTCTTATTTGAAATACGTAACTAATTTCTTAGAGGCTGCATTTTAATTGAAAAGTTATGTAAAGCGTTATAATCAGAAGGTGAAATCAAAATTTAATTTGAAATTCTAGACGGAATTTAATTTTTTTTAAGGTTTGACAACGTTTTCAGAATATATTTACTATTTCATCTTCGTATAATATTGAGTAGCGCTACAGGTATGTCTGGTAAATGAGTCAGACCTGACGTAGCCGAGTGGTAAAGCACAAGCGTGTAGTAAACCCGTTCTTTGGGTGTACCGTGGTTTGAGCCGTGTGTCTTCCATCTTAAGTTTTGTATATTAGGACTACAAAGAACTGCGTAGTATTTTTTTTTTTTTTAATTCATTACATTGCCAGAACAATACACATGCCAGTCAACTGGCACTGGGAGGAGGAAGTGGGGTCCTTAACATTTTATTTCTGAACTACTTGCATTATACGGAAAGCAATCCTGTAATTTAGGAAATTAATTCAGGATTGATTCAATTTTAAGAACTTGATTTCTTAACTAAATTAAACACTGAATTAAACATTTCTTAAGGTTTAATTCAGTGTTAAAGCATACAAAGCCCGTTGCAGTAATTAATGTTTCCGTATATTTTAGAAGTTTTTGTGGTAGCAATCAGATTGCTGTGTCAGAAACAACTGTAACTGCTTTGCCATTATTCTCGGGATATGGATGATACAATAATCCATTATCAAAGCAATTTTATGAGATATTCTTATTGGCATCCTAAGAATTTGCACCTTGGAACAGCAACTTTTACGGACTTGTTGAAAGACACTCAAGTTTAACTTTGGACTCGTAAGGAATGACGTTCATTGATGGACGTCATCGATGAACATCACGGGGGGAATGTGGTTGCACCCTGAAATTTTGAAAAACTAATATAAAATATTTGATATTTGTGATGCAATTTAAATTATATCAACAAACCAGTTTTTATATACTTTAATAAATGAGTTTTATTAGACGCTGTAAATGTATTTTGGCTTAGTCCATTTCTCCTCTAGAAAAAAAATTTATTGGTTTTTTTGGTCAGAAGTAACGATCACTTCTTCACGGATAGGCAGAGAGAGACAGAGAGTATGATTATTATATGCACTTCATATGGTTACTGAAAAGAAGTCAGTCGAATTTTATACAAAAAAACTTTCTATATCAAAACAAGGCAAAAGGATATTGGTGTTAGTTCATTTAGCTGTAAACTTCAATTCATTAAAGCATCCTGTTGCGATGAGGGTGGGTGGGAAAAGAGCATTTTGTTGATGCTGTTTACGCATATATGAACTGGATTAGATTGAGAAACATTAAAATCTATCACAAGGATCTGCATTTATCTTCATTCCAAAATTTCGAGTTAAAATAGATAAAATTCACGGGCTGTTAAATACTATAGAGTAATTATTCGTACACTGATGCTATTCGTAATGATTATGAATGTGACGCTGCCTTTCTCTAGAGGAAAAAAAAAGAGAAGGGGGGATGAGAATCAGTGCGTTATATTTTGCACCTACAATTCCCCTATGAGACAACACACGTAGTGAGTTTGATTGATGTGGTGTTTCCGAAACACGTGCCTTCTCAGAATGTAATATATACCGTTGTAGCAGTTGACACGTCTATGATGAAAACATGCTTCATTATTAAACATTTAGTTTTGTTTGCCTCACTTTCTCTCTAGTGAGTCATTCACAGAATTCCTCATGAGATCGATATATATTCGTCTCGCAGGGCTGTTAGTCAATAATTCGTCATCTTCCGTTAGTTTGATACCAGTTTCAATATCAATCATCCAATGATAACGGACTTTTGAAATCACGCAGTATAACATAAGTTGATTATTATTTTTTGTTATTCGTTGTTATTTTTTCTATAAAAAGTGACTTTCACTTGTTTTCTGAATACAGTAAAGAAAAAGAATACAGAAGGTTAGGGGGGGGGGAAATGAATGGTAGATACGTACATAAATTGAGAGATTATAAATATTTCACATTAGGATTACCCCTAATGAACTCATGGGCCTATGACTTTGAGAGAACAAACTCATAGCACCATGTGTATTTTGTTTGCAAATTGCCTGTTTTGCTATTCTCGCCTCGTACCGACTAGTTCAGCGATGATGTGAGAAAGGCCTATAAAAGTTCCTCGCGCCATCGAGGGGATTCGAACCCTAGACTTTTCTTTTTCACACGGTGTGGGGTAATTATAACCCCTGTGCTAACTCGAAGACTGCAGTGTATTATGTATGTAAATTGCGCGTATTCTCGTGAGAACAACGAATTTACTGCCATAATGTAAGCCAACCGTAATCCAGGAATCCCCCCTCCCCCGAACTAAGAAGAACCCAAGCTTCGTCCTGAGACGAAGCGTCCTTGCTGTTGAGTGTAATGTAATTCCTCAATTTTCTTAACCCGTTTAGTTTTATAATCCCACTTTCTTATTTAATTATTGTCTGTTTATGTAGCTTAATCATTATGTATGTGTCATATTTTGAAAAATCCCTAGCGTCTCGCTGTTGTACGGTTGCACAATAAAGATTTATTTATACAATAATGTACGATTTTGTGAGAGACTTAAGTGTGTGCGTAGACTGTAAAAGAAACTGTGTACACAAGTGATTTGTACAAGAGTAGAAATATCTTCGGTAGAAGGCGACGATATCGGTAAATCAGAAGGATCTTTCCTTCGTGGTTGTTAGATTTTAAGAGCATAAGTGACCTAGACCTTATTGCGCCATGTATATATTATGTCCGTACAAGTGTGTGTGTGTGTTTGTTCATGAGCCGATTTGCATGTTGCACTGTCTATTGAGTTTATTCATGATTGATTCCTGCCAAGAGAGCTCCAATGACCGCTGCATTAGTGTACTGTCCCAAAGTGGGGAAGATGCCAGCCTTCAGGGGGCTTTATAAATAGGCATGGTAAACAAGTGCCTACGGGAAATCGCCATATTTTTTTGACTACATGTAACTTATTTGAACATACCAAAGTTTGAGTAGAGGTGACCAAAAGCCGTGAGTTTATATCTGCTTCTGTCAAGCTTGACAATTTTCCGGACAATGGTCTGTCGGGGTTGAAAAGTTCAGATATGCTCAGCGTTCGTCAAGTCTAAAATAAGTCTCAGATACAGGATGGATGTTGGCTACACCTTTTTTATTCTTGCTGTAAACTAGATGATTGTGCTAAAAAATTGTACCACGAACCGTTTCCCATGAAAGTAGCACAGAGTGACTGAATGATCCATGGATTTTATTGGGTTGACATTTCCAATATGTCTTGTAAGGCCACTTTCGACTGTCAAAATTAACTTTCTGATGGTTTGACCTGTTCTTTTACGCGATTTTCTTATTTCCTGCATGCCGCTCCTTTGTATAAGCCTGTACTCTCCTGACACGGATTTCATAAATAACGTTGTTCTATTTTAGGCAGTTGTAGGCATCTCGGTTCCTTCAAAAAAGAAAAAAGCTTTAGGTCAGCTCTGTGCAGAGTCAAGCCAGCCCACCACATCTAAAAAGAATAATATTATTTATGAAGCACATTTTTAGGAGTTCGCGATATTTTTATAAGAGAGACGTGCAACCGAGTAGAAGTGCGGTAAAGATCATATCAAGGAGGACTAATTTTTACAGTCAGCAGTGACCATGCATACGTTACTCCCGGATTGTGAAATTGACCAGTTCATGAAATGGGCAAATTTTTGTCCATTCCGTGAATTGGACTCTCCTCTTGCCCATTTCATGAACCGGGCAAAAACTCGCCCAGTTCACGAAATGGTCAGCTTGTATTCTGCCCAATTCATGGACTGGTGGGTTGCTGAAAGAGTTCCCTTAGTCTTATAGGGATTAACGACAACGTCAGCAGTATATACAGTTACATCGGTTGTGCCGAGCCATGATAAGAGCATTGATTTGCAAGCATAGCTCCTCTTACCGTTGATAGTGGTTGGCTGAAAAGAAAAAGTCTAGTAAAACTATTAATCGTGTTTTTTTGTCCTTTTTTTTTTTTTGCTTAAATAGCCGTATAATTAACCTAACTTTTTTTTTTTTTATACTAGATTGAAGCGCTAACCTAAACTGAACTAAAGTAAACTAATCATACTAAAGATTGATTCCGAAAAACGCACAATAAATTTTATTTTATTTTATATTTTATAACTAAACAACTATTGTGGTCGTTCAGGCAATAAACAGTTTGTATACTAGACGTGTGTATTCTTAAATGGGCAGGACACAATCAATATTTTGGCCGTTTCATGAAATGGCAAGAGGAGAGGCCATTTCACGGAATGGACAAAAATTGGCCCATTTCATGAACTGATCAATTTTACAATCCGGGTGTAACACATATACGGAATACTGGACATAAAACTAGTGAGTGCGCGGATCGTCCGCAATTGCTCAGAGATTCTCAGTTAACCGTCTCCTCCACAACAGGGATCGAGGCTTTTTGCTATTCGAGGTCGTCCCATCTAGGTTCTGCGAACGCTAAAAACAGCGCTCATACGAACTTTTCAACCTCCTCCCCACCCCCGCCATTTCTGGTTAACAAAAGATACCAGTTTGACTGCTCCCACTTTCAGGATGACCACACTATCATAAATAAATTATCATTGGAGCTTTCTTGGAACCGATCGTGAACAGTACCGCTTACTCTTGCTTAATATACATTAATATAAATGCATTCAGACTCAGATGAATTAAAGGTCTAGTTTCTGAAATGCTTTTATAATTCTCGTTTGGCGCACCCAATCGAATCTTATTATGGTGCCAAATATATTGGATGGATGGATATTGTTTCGTGCTGAACACGTGAAACGCTTATTTTTCTTATTTGAAATGTTCATTTTTCCCTTTTTTCTTTAGTGAGCTTATCAGAGCGTGCATATATGCATTAAAAAGATGAACTTTGAAAACTTTTTGTCATAGATGAACTTCCTTTAATGTCTGTAAAGGGGGAGAGAGAGCGAGAAAGAAAAAGGATGTGGAAGAATCGCATCTTTTCCTTATCGTTGAAAGTTAATTCGGATATGACTAATCCAGATTCTGCTTGGTTGAAATCCTGATTTTTGGTAACTCTGTGCTACATCCTGACTATTTTGCTAAAGAAGAAGACGTGGGCAACGCTTGAATGACAGAGATTTATGGTCGTCACGCCTTCTGGGTTACGAAGATGTTATAGAACGTGTCGAATCGTCGTCCTGTTGTAACACGCTGCAACAACACACCATTTGATCTATTATTAAACTTCTAATAATCTATTGAGAGTATCACTGGACAGTAATGTCCTGCTGCAGGGAATTTATGTAACCTCAAAGCGCATAACATGAATTATTCGATGGTTGCGCGCACGCACAAAACGTTCACACAATATTTAATGTTATTATTTTTTTTATTTCATTTTTTGTCGCGCTTCAATAACGATTTGCTTATAAATATATTGTGTTCGAATATAACGAATATCACAAATGCGCAGTTTTCTTGATCGCAGGAACACTGTTGTGAACACTCAAACTCCTGACCTTATGTCACCATCTCGAAGTATAAAAAGAAATTTTATTTACTTTTTCAGTCTGAATCATCTCTTGCGACGGCTGGTATTGGCCAGTTGGCTAATGCAGATACTCGTAATTTCATTTATTTCAAAACGTTTATAAATTCCTAGAACGGTTTTGAGCTTTAATGAAAGGAAAGCTACTAGCAATATACAGACAAGTAAACCGGTTTTATTCAGTACAAAACTAGTTTTTTTCTTTCTTTCTTTTTAAGCTTGTGCATAATTTTTTTTTTTTTTTTCCAGGCAAGTCTCCCATCTGTGTCCACGTATTCTCGAAAATCTTAAACATTTTTAATTCGTCATAAAATGTGAGATATTTCAACAGGATGGAACACCAGCCTGTTGGAATATCATGGTAGCTTTTAGAGTCTTAGGATAAATAAAGCTTGCAAAGTCGTAGGATAAATTTGCCTTCGCTATTTTTCGTTTACAAATGTTTTTGAAGGCTTGATACTCTTTTATCTTCATCGCATATTTCGGTCAGTTTCTCTCGAGTTCGGTCTCTGACCTCATCAGACTCTCAGGCTCTGGGCCTCTGGGTTCAATGATGGAGTAGAAACTGTGTCCGTCTTAGGATCTACCTCCAATGAAAAATTATCACTAATTCGTAATTCTCCTATTCCACTTCCTCCCCATTCTTATTGGTGTACGAGCCACCTAATATCGTAAGAACTTGTGTGAACATCATTATAGCTGTACCCCGCTCTCTTTGGGTTTTAATTCTATCTCTGTTGTTGAATCTGTTTAAAGATTCAACCAAAAATTAAATTAATTAAATAAAATAAAAACAATTAAATGAATCAAATTGCTCGACCAGTAAAAGACCGCTTTGAATAGACGGAAAAATGAAGAGTCATTATACTCGTATATCCAGATTACTTCGAGCTAATGCAACTAACGCTCTCGGCTGATTGACTCGGCTATCAATAGAAGTTTTTCAATGATAAGGGGAGAGAAAAATTGGTTGTAGTGTTTTGGTTCTTTATTTTACTATTTAAAAAACTGCTTATTTTCTGTCTGATCGGTGTCAGCAAGAATATTTATTGGTTCGATATACAGTGATAGAGGACAGAATTCCGTTGTTAGCTCGTTTACATATTGATCAAGCAGGTATGATGAAGTGTGATGCATTTCGCGATAAAATAAAAACTTATTTTATGATTTATTATATACGTTTATTTGATAAACATTGTTTCCAATTTCAAATAATCGTACTTCATTATCATAACCGGGATTTAATAGCAAGAAGGAGGAGGGGGGACGTGTCTACATTATGCCTTATTAAATTAACTTTTTTCACTTCAGAGGTCAGGATTCAACTCAACTAGTCCTTGTACGCATCAGCCAAAGTCTCAAGCCCATACAATAAGGAGTTTTTTTTTTTTTTTTTAAGAAAAAGAAAACTGAATTTATAAAAATTTTTAAACCTGTGCACTTCATTAGTTACATAAAATGTTGATCTTTAGTCATATTTTGATATTTTCTCTAACATGGCCAACACCCGTTTCAGTAAACCACGTTCTCTAACTTGGCTGTCCATTATAAGAAATTATTTAAAAGAAGAAACTTTAAACGAAAATAAAAAGTAATCTAATCTACAGTGAAACGGAAAATAAGAATTTATGTAGAATAGTGAAACTGTTCCTTTTTACTATCTACTCCTTGATTTTCTCTTAACTTTCGATTCTCGCCGAGTTATGTATTAAACCTCCTTTCAAATAAGCATCCCTTCACGAAAGAAATATTGCTTCAGGATGTATTACTATTTATATAAGTGTCCCCATTTTGACAACTGTTTCACTGGAACGCTACCACATCGGAGAGTAGGTCGACATTTATTTCAATTCTAGCAAAATGGTTAATAAGACGTAGCTTTGAGAGATGCCATGTGATGGTTCGAAATTTGTTCTTGCGAAAATATGAAAGATATATCAAAATGAAAGGATATAAATTTTATTTAGAGGATGCAACTGTTCTGCTTTTATTTTATTATCTGCTAATCTAGAAAGAAATGGACCTATTTCACAATTTTTGTTTACCCGCATCTCATTTTAAATTTTATTTTCATAGGATCAAGTTTCAAGGATATACAGTAATCCTCATAAAGCTACTTCTTTTGGCATTCATTTGATCAGTATTAAAGTGGGTCGAAATCTAATTGTCATTTTGAAACAAAGGAGAAACTTCGTTATTCGGTATAAATACATTGATGTCCAAAAGTTAAATTTCGATCAAAATCTAAGAGATCAAAAAAAAAAAAAAAAACTTGACGTAATTATATCAATTCTTTCGTTGAAGATCGTTATTATGACTCAGTTATATTGAGTTTAAAAAAGAAATATGCCTCTATTTTAATGACTCTCAACATGAGATTCATAACTATCTCCAAAACTCAAGAGCCAGTCCTGCATAATTGAGGCATATTTCGGGGGTTTAGTGTTAGACAACGTTAGCTACAAAATAATTTTGTAGTAAACGTTTTGTAATTAACCATGAAAAAGCCATTTGTCATTTTCTTGGTTTACCGGAAATGTGCTTATAGCCCAAGCTAACTTGCAAAGTACTAGAGAGATACAGTTCTATGACATGATATGCATTGTTATTTGTATAAAGTTAAACTAAAGTTGTCAAAAACAAAAATGCAATTTTGTTTGACACTAAGTTGTCTGACACTAAGTCCTCGATTTAATAGTGAGTAATAATAATTTGAAGGCCCAACGTCTCTCACAATGAAATCGTATGTCTGATGGCAAAGCCTTTTGGTAATAAATTCCTCTGTAAGAACAAATCTCGCGTATGGAGGATTCTGGATAGAGATCGACGCGCTTTAGTTCTCTCCCTCTCTCTCTCTTTCTTTCAAGCATCCCAGGCATGCTCAACTGGATTTGTTTCCTGAGACCTGGCTGGCCATTCCACCCGAAGAATACCTTCAAGTTGAAGGAATTCATCTACGACACGAACCTAGATGGAAGAGAATCATCGTCCATAAAAATGAATTTGGGGCCTATCGCACTTCTGAAAAGCTTTGGGATGTAAGGATCTCGTCTCTACTTTTGAGTAGTCAAAATGATTCTCCGAAGGGTGTGAAAATCGGTGTAGCCGTTCATCATCCCAAATCACGTGATCCCTTTCCCCAATGTTGGAGGAATAGAATAGCGTTCTGTATTTCCAACACACGAAAACACGTCGACATTCATCTTCAAGGCTGAATGACGACTCATCTATATAATAATTTACTTATGTCCCTCTGTCGGAAATCTTTTTCAAATCAAGCTCAATAACTCAAAGACTAAGAAACTTTTGACCTGATTCCTTTTGCAATAGGTTTTATTTAGCAGTAAAATTGAGAGGGGGAAAAAAAAAAAAGAAGAAAAATTTCCAAAAAATCTTCCGACCGATTTTCAAATCCCGAGAATTGATTTATCTTGCCGTTAACTTTAAAGTAAAAACAACTTCTTAGCTTTTGTCATCACAATAAACAAATCTAAGGGATTTTCAACAAAATTGCCGTTTTTGCTCATGGACAACTTTACGTCGAAGTTTTCAGGTCCAGATAATTTTAATTTTTTTAGGGGACAATATAGTCATACATGTAAAAAAAAAAAATTGTCAAAGTGCATTTTTACCGAGTTCGTCCCACTGACATCTTAGCTAGCAGCAAAGTGAGACGAGGAAAAGGATTTTGTGGTTATTTCGATATTAATTTTTATTTCTTCTCTGAAACAGTTTTGGCGAAATATTCGCCACTGGTATTCTAGTCTTAATTTAAAAGAGAGTATTGGGTTTTGGCACCAAATTAATGGAAAACTTTAAGAATTACGTTTAAAATGAAATGCATAAAAACATGATTCTAACTTAACTTTTGGATATCAATATATAAACAGTAAACACCGTATTTTCTGAAATACCATAAGCTCGCACCTCTGAATAAACCGAGTACTGTACCTTATTTTTTAAGACATGAAAAATATAATTATGTGAATTTGTTTTCTATCAGCAACAAGATTTACGATTTTTTCTGCCTCTTGAATTAGTTCAGTTTTTTCACTAGCAATATGAAAGATCGTAACCGCATGTCTTTAAGGCTCATGTTTACAGAACATACGCATTAATACCTTTCAGATTACATTCACTACTAACTAGCAAAGGGCACAAAACCTAGAAATAATCTCGAGCTGCACGAAGTGGGTAAGAGAAGGTGGAGGCAAATTGTGTTCCATTGTCCACTATATAAACTGCTAGAAAACGAGAATGTCCATTTCTGAAACAGTCTGGTAAATTTTTATGCCTGTCTGGTACCGTAAGAAGCGTTCGACTGTAAAAATGATATGTTTTCATTAATTTTTGTGATATTAAAAACAACTTAACTGTTTTCCAGCACTTTAAAAAGTCTATGTATATAACCTTCATTTCATTTACCTGTCTCACAAGCTTATTTAAGTGGCTATGCACTCCTATTTTGAGTTCATTCAGTTCTCCTTTATTTGTCACGTTTGCGTTCTGTTAAGTGTTCTCAAAATCTTCTCCACCCTATATTTTCGTAGAAAAGGATATGTATTTTATTTTAGCTGTGGCGACGTTAGCAGCGTTGCATCACTCTCACTTCTGCGTGGATAATTTGAAATTCTTATGACATATGTTGTCACTGGTTACCATGCGTGGATTACCGAATATAGTATTAAAAACCTGTTTTCATGACGACCTGCATTCTGTGTGTGTGTGGGGGGGGGGGGGGGGGGGGGGGGAGGAGCAACAGTACTAATTCAGACCGGAACTTTGCCTGCGGCCATTATAAAATGTACATGAAAACATTCTGGAGGTTGGGCATTGGGTCTAGTATGTGCGCGCGCCCGCGCATACACATAGCTGTAATAATGTTTGTATTATTTGTTCAGTAAGATTCCGTACTACCTTCAGTAGTTCTCTATGGAAGTTCACGTAGAAAATATGGTTTATGGCTTTGAGTTTTAAGTGGAATCCCTACTGTGGCCAGCAGCTATAAAATGCGATGTGGGAAATTTATTTATGAAAATAGTCATTGTAAGAATAACCACCTGCTTCGAAGAAGCAGATGCATATCTGACAGTTTACTTAAGCTATTCATTCACAATATGTTATGACATCCATCCCCCCCCCCCCAAATATGTGGAGGTCAGGTGAACGTGGTTATTTTGTTCTCTCCCTACAATCTCCAAGTCAACATAGTTTTCAGTAAAAACGAATTACATGTAGAATTTTTGGATTTGAGTTATTGTCTCTCCACGATTCCAAACTGAAATTTTAAGATAAGGAAACGAGAAGAAATGTGCTGTCGGGCATGAATTTCTGTGGATTGGAATTATAGGAAATACACAAGGAAGGTTCTTCCAGAGAACAGGGTAGGAGAAGTAAATTAAAAAGTAAAAACCAGTTAGTTAATTTTTGAGTTAAATCGTGAAGAATTAGGTAAGAATAGTGTCCATTGGAAATATTTGAACTAAAAACCTGTATCAGAAACTGAATGGAATAGAGTGGTGTGTGTGTTTGTGAGTGAGTGAGAGAGAGAGAGAGAGAGAGAGAGAGAGAGGGGGGGGGGATATGTAATACATATCCTCAAATAGCTGATAGTCTGAATGAGTATTTTGCATCTACATTCACACATGAGGAGTTATTAATGGAGGAAAATGCCAGAAGTTTATCAAACTGTAACTAAGTGCTTATAATGATTTTGTAATAACTGAGAGCAAAGTGGAGGAGAAATTGTTGAATTTTAACATAAGAAAGGCACCTGGAGTGGATGAGTTCTATCCAGTTATATTAAAGGGGGCGGTAAAGGAAGTAAGGAAATCTTTAGCCATAATTATGAGAGCTTCCTTGGACTCAGAGGAAGTCTCTCCACGGACTGGAGATGTGCAAATGTATCCCCAATTCACAAAGGGGGATCTAAGGGTGACACGAGTAATTACAGACCAGTTAGTTCTAACTTCTGTTCCGGGGAAAATAATAGAGTCACCGGTTAAAGATGCTTTGAAGGATCATATAGCCAAGATGATCCTGCAAATGAGTTTATTAAGGGAAAGTCTTGTCTGACAAATTTGATTGGATACTATGATGTGGAACTGGATGCAAAAAATTGCAAAGGAACTGGATGTAAAAAATAATTTTGATATCATATACTTGGATTTCAGGAAAGCTTTTGACACTGTTTCGCATGAAAGACTATTGTACAAATTGGAGCAGTTTGGTATTAAGGGGTAAGTTGCTGTAATGGATAGCTGCCGTAGCCGAGTGGTCAAGCGCGCGGGTGCATAAGTACACGTACCTTGAGTGGCCGGGGTTCAGACCCGCCGTGACTGCTGAATACGGTGCTGTTTCTATTATTCTGTCTATCTTGTGAACTCGTTTGATCGTCCCGGAGTATAAACAGAAAATTTATTTATTTTTTATTTATAAAAGGGTGGTTGAGTGGGAGAAGACAGAGAGTGGTAATCAATGGACGTTGCACTTCGTGGACTAATGTTATTAGTGGAGTCCCCCACTGTTGTTTTGTATATTTATCAATGATATTGATGAAGGTATATCAAACTTAATGTTGAAGTTGCAGATGATACAAAGGTTGGCAGGGTTGTTAATGACAGTGTGCTACTGCAACAGGATTTAGAAAATTTGGGCAGATGGGCTAAGAAGTAACAACTGAAGTTTAATATTGACAAATGAAAAGTACTGCATATGGGTAGAAGTAACGCCAGAGAAACGTACCAACTGTGTGGTACTACACTTAGGGTGGTAGAAAATGAAAAAGATCCGGGAGTAATTGTGCAGTCAGATATGAAGTTTTCTGAGCAATGCAGACAGGCTGTCAAAGCAGGCCATGGGGTATTGTCAATAATATACAGGAATTTTACTTGTAGGGAAAAGGAGGTGATTATCACTTTGTATAAGGCAATGGTCAGGTCACGCCTTGAGTACTGCGTTTAGGTCTGGATACCTCATTTTAGGAACGATGTAGAGTTGCGTAAACTTGTGCAGAGAAGGGCAACATGATTGGTGGGGGGAACGAAGGGGGCCTCTTACGAAGAAATGCTTAAGTTCTGCAAATTCCAACGGCTGGAGACTAGGCACCTGCGAGGTGATCTGATTTAGGTGTATTAGGCTTATAATGGGTTGAGCGCGCTGAATTCTGATTGGATTCTTCTGTTTGCTCAGATTACGAACCTGAAGGGGCATAAATTCAAATTGAGGAAAGACAGTTGTAGAATAGATGTGCGAAAATTTGCCTTTAGCCAGCTGTGGTTAATTGCTTAATTAACTTAGTTAAATAAATTCAAGGAGGAACTGGATAAACTTTTAGAGGGACTGGATGTGTGAAATTGTTTTTTTTTTTTTTTTTATTATTATTGTTCCGGCTAATGCTACATAAGGTCATACGTTTGCTTTCTTTCATCACATGCCTCCATTACTACTATTACTACTACTACTACAAGGCCGCCGTAGCCTAGTGGTCAGGCGCGCTGGTGCATAAGTACACGTGCCTTGAGTGACAGGCGTTCAAGCCGGAAAGTGCTGAATACGGTGCTGTTTCTTGTATTCAATATATCATGCGAACTCCTTTGACCGTTTGGTTGTCCCGCAGTATAAACAGAATTTATTTTATTTATTTACATTCATTGAATGAAGACGTAAATTACGAACCAAGCTAGCGATAGTCGTTAATTCTACTTTCACTAAACAAAACTACATATTGGATTCTTACGAGAATATCACAATTAAAAACTATAATAATTAAGTCGTAAGTTCGTTTTTTTTTTCCAAAAAAAAAAAAAAAACACGTTCAAAACATTATTTGAATCATTCTGTTGCGACGCGTAAAAGAAAGACACCATTTTCTATGATGTCTTCCAAAGCTTTTACATTTACTTCATTGATAATTTTCGATGATTGGTAAGTAATCCACTTCCGCCTTTCTCTTTCTCTAGTTGCATGAGTAACCGCGAGGTCTCTTTTATGTGTGCTAAGTTGTTTTTTCATCGCTCGTATTGTATATCGATTAGAGTGATCTCCACCACCAAATGTAAAATTTTTGCTCTGAAAGATTTAACAGTGCATAGCCAGAAAACTACCAATCACATCACCTCGACTATTTGTTTAAACTAATACTCCAGAAAGTACATAGTGAACAGCCCATATAAACCCATATGTTGCTGCAAATATTCGGGATACTTGTAGATACCTTTTTAAATAGCAATTGTAGTTCACAATTTAGATGTAGCTTTAGAGGATATTCAATACAGATATAGAGTTCACAGTTGGTTAGATATATGTAAAATAAGGCAATGGTGAATCAGTAGCATGCAACAGAAAATATACCAGTATGCGGTGATCATTCATAAATGAACATGACCTGAAATAAAGTATGTTTTATTTGAAGACAGATTTGTTCTATGGTCTATCAGCCACAATCACGGTGAAAACGGTAAGTGTAATTGTTCGCGAAATTATGTAGCAAGAAAGTTCTCATTAGAAACTTTCAAGTATTGTTCCCTTTTTTTATATAATATTCGTAAATATTATTTATAATGATTTTTTTTTAAGTAGCTTGACTATTAAAAGAAAAAAAAAACTGGAGCGTGACTTACATAAAAGGAATCGTGCAAGTAGGCATGTCACCGATAAGCAGGGTGAGAATGTTTGTATGCATTCGGTTTGGAGTCCATACATAAATGTGTACACGTTTCCCTTGCCAGTGGGCATCTCCTCATACACAGCTGTCGTCATGTGTAGGTTCTTTTTTAAGTTGACAAACTATAGTATTTTTTTTTTTTTTTTGTATGACACGAGAAAATGTTTTTAAATGAGACATTTCTTCGCGAGTGAACGAAACTCTCATTTTAATGTCCAGATTTTAATTTTTTTTTTTTTTTTATATACAGTGAACAAAAACCAGTTATACGGTTTTTTAACATAATGCTCATTTATTAAAATATTTAACGTGTTTAGAATAGTTTATTTCTTAAGATTATATTTTTATTTTGGCTTATTTTTGGTACGCATGGCTCAAAATGTTCGCCATCTTTTGCTCTCGGAACTTAACATTACTTAGGTAGTAATGTAGCTATTAGTTCAAATAAATACGGAAATTATTGCTTCAACTGCTTTATGAATAATGACATTCATATGATAATTACCAATCTGACTAGCTAATTCATTAACCTATTTTTGTGTCACGTTCGAAGACACGAACGTGACTTTGTGTCATGTTTGAAGAATGTTCGATTCATATCCGAAGACTTTATCCCATAAAGTCTTCGGATATGAATCAAAGGATCCACGTTTGCTCATCTCAGTACTAACAACCAACCAGTTAAATTTTTAGAGCGGCTATTAGTCTTGATATCAATAATTGTGGCCGAAAGATATAACTGCATTACAGGATGCTAGGAGAATCGTTGGAGACAGTTCATACATTCTTACAAATCCCCAGGAAATCTTCAAATTTTTTATTACTTGCTACATAAGTACCACAAATTCCTTGGATGTGACCAGGGCCACGTGCATGTGCAACCTGTTCTGTCGAACAGGGCTCCGCGCTCAAATGGTCTAAATCAGTGCTACTCAAAATGTGGTCCGCGGCTGGTGCCATTCCGCGGACTGTTTGTTATTCCGCGACGAGTAAATTTTCATTTTTCTAGTAATTCATTTTTATTGTATTTTATAAAAGTATCGGTCCGCGACGGATTGGAAATAAAAGGAACTGGTCCTTCGCCACAGATAGTTTGAGAACGCTGGTCTAAATAATAATATCATCCGCGTCTTTTCCGCATTTCTATCAACGAGCCTATCGCCATCTTAATGTCTAGTTACCCACATTATCGTCACTCCAAGAGTGCTTGCGTGAGTCGACTTCAAAACTTATGAGGTAAGGAAATAACAAACAGGGCTCCGCAAGTTATTCTTGAACAGGGCCCCGCAAATTTTGGGGCCTGCTCTGGATGTGACCCAAAGACAAGCTAACGAATTACCTACTCTGATTGTCGGTAGTAGTTATCGAGGAGAGCGATCAGAAAATAGGAACGAATGCTTTCTTGTGAATGGCAATGAAATTTAAGTTTATAACTACGCTATGGCACCAGAGGAATTCACATCTTCATCATAACTCTTATAACCAGTTCAACAGTAAAACACGGGCTGTTTACTTTTTGTGGCAACGTACTAGCATACTGTGCAAACTCTTTCCCACATGTACTAGGACTACAGCCAATGGGCAGCGTCTTTTGTTTCCTTTCGACAAATAACCTCTTGGCCACATGAGAAAAAGTTTTTAAATAATAATTATTAGCAATTTTTATCAACTGAATGGATACAAAGGCCATTTTGAGATGATTCTGATTGTGCCTTATACATGCCGAGCGAATAAATCATTGGAATTTTGCTAACCAAAGAGATTAGCAGAATCCCCTCTCTCCTTTCACACAGAGATGAACCTCTGAACATAGGTGTGAAAAGATTAGAAAAGTTTTGATTTGGCTTGTCTTATTTAGCATCAGCAAATGAAACCTACATATGTGTCAGCACTGAAGAGAACAGTTTTGTGAGGTTCCTTGGTGTTTTAATACTTGTTCCATCAGTATGATATATATATATATATTTTTTTTTCTTGTTTTTGTATGTAAAACGAACTTATGTAATAAAATACATGTATAAGAGTTTTTCTAACAAATACAAACATTTTTGCAAGAGCAGACAAGTAAGAGAAATTTATAAGAATTTTCCGAATAATAAAAAGGCCGCCGTAACCGAGTGGTCAACGTAATGGTGTATAACTAGGCGTGCCTTGAGTTCAAGAACTATTTAAATAAATAAATAAACAGAAAATTTATTTAAATAGTTCTGATTGATTTCGCTTAAATAATTCTAGTGATTTCATTTTGTCAATTTTGTTGAATCCCGGAATATTACATGAAATACAGTTGTTTGAACTGTATTTCATGTAATGTTCATTCGTGAATTCAGAATGAAAATCTTCCTCTCTTCCTGATTTCATAACTATATTATCCATATTTATAAATTGCGTATAGTATTAAAATACTGCATTTTGCATCATGATGCAACTTGACTTCCCCCCCCCCCTCGCTGGATTGCTGTAAAGGGCTATTTCTTCAGAACTAAATTGATAATAATATTTGTTTTGTTTTGAATTAATTTATTCATGCACGCCTCATGCAACCATTTTATCCCATTTGATCTTTTATTTTATGGGTTTCTGGTCGCTATTACCTGGTGTCAGCTATCTTTCTATGTTGTTACTTCTACATTTCTTTGTTTCCTTTTTATACGAGAGAGGGGGGCAGTAGTAGTAGAGCAGTTTAAGCATTTTCTTCGTGTAAACAGTATCATTATGTCGCAAGATTATATTTTAAATTTTCGACGTGATAAAAGCATGACCTGTTTGAAAAACTTGTGAAGCGTGTTCTTCAGGGATTGGTGAAGGTCGGACCGTTTGATTTTGCAACGTGTGCGTTGTTTGGAAAGAAAGAATTATGGGATATTGTATTCATGCGTCATTAAAAAAATCATCCGCTAAGAACTCTGAATGAGGTTAAGTCTGTTTTCGGCACTTCACTTGAAGCCAAGAATAGAATGCGGTCTTCATTATTTTGTTAATTTACATTGACTTCATTGACAACCACCTTTGATCGTCGTTCGTCACAATCACATAAAAAAAAAAATTAATGTTAACGTATGAAATAAACCATTCTACAAATGTGAAACGACCCTGCATACCTATTTGAGCAAATCATGAAAATCACGTTAACCTGGAAAAAATAAATAAATAAAATAAAAACAATAAGTTATTTAAAAAACGTATCTCTGAGAGCTTCTTCAAGACCCACCCACTGTCTGTGGGCATTTACCTTTCCCCCTTTAACCTTGGCAAACGGTCTTCTGTTAGAATAACCGGAAACGATGCAAGATTCCAAAGCACATGCCATCTGAATACCTCTCGGGGATGGGGTTGGGGTAGGGAATACAGAACAGTAACGTTGTAAAATTGCACTGTATTGTTTATCGGCCACGAGCCAAGAAAACTGTCTGCAGTAGCTGTGTCTAAGCACGTTGGGTTCGATAACCAGCAGTGAGTCAGTCTTTGACTTTTGGCCCTCTTACTTTGTGTACGGACCATTGAGGTGTCTGTTTCTTTATTTGCGGTGTGAGCCATTTTTGCAGTACGTACAGCGATATTCATAATGGTGCTTAAATGATTAAGTGCTTCCTTGACGTCATCTTTCCCCCTGTATAAGGGGCTTGAATTGTCAGCCTCCCTGTACAAACTTCGCTGCTATTTTAGGCAAGCGCAGCACTCTGGCGGAATGTAACTAACTTTTCAGAGGAGTACTGGTACATCTTCCTTCTTTTACACGATTTAATTAAACAGTAAGTATATATTATGGTGGTTTTTCCTCCCTAACTTATCCGAATCCTATTATAAACATTAATATTTCATGACTGGTCCTGTTTAATTTAAATAGAGTTATACTGCAATTAGTATATACTGTATTTGATTAGATTTCTACCTTGCAGAGTTGATCATTCTAAGTAAATGTGGCCTGGTGTGATTGCAATACAATTATATGTAAAAACGTTTTATGAAGAATTTTATTATTGTATATACTATTACTGGAGACAATTTTAGTGAAGTAAGTGAATAAGCATAGGTACGCTCATTTCGGTTCTCATATTGGGAAGAGGGTGGGGAGGCAAAAGTACGACAAGAAGAGCTAAAGGGCGTTTCAGTAAGCGATTTTTATATAACTGTAATTTGATTATTGTTATCCACGCAGTATCTGTTTGATGGAACATTAGTGTATGAACTACGGATTATTGATCTGCAAAATATTACCATGTTTACTTAAGGCTTCCAACGAACCTTATAAATGTCGTTCGTGTGTATAATTTACTGATATTCTCCAAATTTAATGCAATGTTCGCGTCTTGTAGTCATCTGCGTTGCTAAATATAATATTCGTAACATCGCAAAAGGAATTTCTATTGCGTTAGACGGACTGATTGAGTTTATCTTAAATTTATTCTATCGTTTTCACTGATAATGACATTCGCCTTGCTCATCTATGTTAAAAGTTTCTAGAATCCATTTACTACTGTTCTATAGAGCCATGGATAATTGGCATTATAACTTTTAAAATGTCACAAAATGAACCATATGTCTGCATTCTTGTTTTATTTCTCCCATTCAGCTCTTAAATAGCTTCCGGTTTCAAGCTTCACTCTTATGATGGTACAATATCGTGATATAAATTGCACAAATGTATCATCGCATTTGCTAGGATTATAGGGAACAGATACCAACTAGGATCGCTAAAAATGTACCGTACAACGTTTTGTTCTATCGAATGCAATTGAAATGCATAAGAAAGTTAAGCTGTTTTAAGTTTTGGCAAATCCTTTTAGATTTTCTCTCTAAAGCATCTGAAGTGTTTAAACTGGAAAGAAATGTGTATAGCAATAAAACTGACTGTATTGTATCTAGTTCTTTCGAGAATTTTATCTTCTCTTTATTGCATTTTGTCTGTATCCTGCGGGGTTCGGCAATAGTTGAACCTTGATAATCAAAGTTCTAACTTTGCCTTTCTACTACCAGCTGGCCAGCTCAAGTTTTACTGGGGTGCATTTACTGCGTCCCAAGGTTATTTCCAGTAAAATGTAGGCAACTATAGATCCCGAGTGCAATTCCTAAATTAATCTATTCTGGGCGCCACCATTTGGACTACAGTACATATTTAATACACAAAACCTGTTTTTGAAAAGGCAGAAGAAATGGGGGTTGCTAACGGCAAAAGGATCCCTTATCGGGTAGATTCTGGAAATATATTGTATATTTATTGACATGAGTACAACAAATATATCAGAAGAAAATTGTCAACTCTCTCAGATGCTGCTCTTCAATTTTAGAGGTCTTCTGAGGTCGTACATAAATTCGGCACAAAATTATGTTATAATCAGGGTAGCTCTCATCCCACTTGAAGAGGGTACATCAACTCGGCACTGTTGCTGATTGTAATGGGGATTGTATTTTAAAGATAAACACTGTTAGTATTTATATGTAGTTTATATGAAGACAAAAATTTTAAGAAAGGCAGCTGGTTACGCATATGTTTAAACAATGACATTTCCTGATAAATGTGATACATAAATATAGAGAACGAAAAGGGGAATTTTTCCTTAATTTTAAGACGTTGGTATTGCATGAGATAATTTTTTTTTTTTTTTTTTTTTTTTTTTGAGTACTGTGGGGTCATTAATTCTTAATTGTTTTCATACAGACGTTGTAGGTTTATTTTAGGTTTCAGTTTGTGATTATCTAACACTCTCACAAACAAATAAACAAAAATTGTATGGATGAGCAATATAAAAATTACTGTTAAATCTAGAATGGAAACATTAACATCATAATGCAGGAGTTTGTACCAAGGTTGAGATAAATGGGAGCGGTAGCCATTTAAACTATCATTTGACATACAGATGTATGAACTTGTTTTCCTCCCTTTTTTTTTTTTTTTTTGAAATCTGCTTTGTCATTGGGCTGACTTTTTTTTTTTTTTTTTTTTTAGCACTCATATTTCAAAAGCACCAGATGGTCTTCTTTTTTTTGGCATTAGTCAAAGCTTCTAGTAAATGTAACGTGCAGTGTTAAAAATATGTAGTTTAAGTAGCTGTAAAAAAATATTTTCCACAAAAAACTTAATTTTCACTATTGCATTGATGTCGCAAATTAGTCTGGCAGGAAACGCCAATTTTTTTATTATTTTTTTTTACCCCCTCCGAATCATTGATTAACATGAAATGCTCCTCTTTAAAACAGTACGAATGCCTTTTTATTTTTGAGCAAGCATTTAATTCACCAGTACTTTTTCGGAAGTGGGGGGTGGGGGATGAGTTTTGTCTCTTATAATAAATATTACTTTGAATATAAGTGAGATCCCTAATGAATTGGACATCCGTCTACCGTGATGTTGTTTAATTGTAGAATTAATTATTTTGAAGGGTTTCTCAGGTAGGGTTCCCCCCCTCATTTTTTTGACAGGGCTCTTTTATTACGTGTCAGTTTAACTTTTTATTTTTTCATGATTATGCTATAATAATATTTAAAGCAGTGACGTTAAACACTAAGCGCCCGAAAGTTTCTTTTCTTTAACACCCTTGATTTTTTAGGAGATTCCACATGAAGTTCTTTATCGTTCATGATTTTTTCTGACTTGCGCTTGTTAAAAATAAGCTGGTTAATGTACGCAGGGCATTACATTTATAGAGCGTTTGAATTTTATTTCTTAAATTAACTGTTTTTTTCTTTTTATACGATTAATTAAAGTAAATAAATAACTATTTTGTTACAAATATATTTTGTGATACTTGTGCTCCTCTATAATCAACAGCGCATTAAATGCAACACGTATTTCAGGTTCTGTGATTTAATAGATAAAATTGAAAGTATCGTGTCAACACTTTCGTAATGCAGTTTACTTATTTTAATAACAATTGAGTTTAACGTTTTGTTGTACAAATGTAATAAGAAAATAATATGATTTATGTATTTAGTAAACTGATAAAAAAAACTGACAAAAAAGCAACGGCTTTTATTTGTGAACCCGAGGACATTTCGTTTCTGCCCGTCCGCCATATTGTCCATTTATTTCTCCAACCAGCGCACGGCAACAAACATAATATCCAGTATTTCAACTATAACGGTTTATGGATAGCCTATGTGATATAATATGTGTGTGTGTGTGGTAGGAAAAAAAAAATAATTGCCGGATTTTAATGAAATTTCGGATGGCTCAACGAATCTTTTCGAAAAACAGCCAAATATAATATTTCGTGAAAGCCCATCCACCGGGAGTCCAATTATTACATGAAGATGGACGGACATAATGAAACCAAAAGGCGATTTAAGCATATATGCTAACGCGCCTAAAAAAGACTAAAAGCAGACTATATTTTCAAACGGACAATGCCTATAGTCTCTTCAAGCTAAGACTAATAACAAATTGCTTTCTAAGGGACAACAAAGTCAGTTCATGTGACAAAAAAGACAAATGATTGCTATAATATAGAGAGGAACCTATTTTCTCTGGAATTATTTGGTGGTAGTTTAATACTAATCTATAAAACGGTGCCCAATTCTTAAAAAGAATTACCATTAAAAAATAACTTTGCGGAAAATTCGAGGATGTCACTTTCTGCGATATCCTCGAATATACAAATTTCCCCATCGTAAGATGATGATACGCAGTGTCAGGAAAGAGCAAGTATCAGCTACCTCCGTGACGCTGTGCGTGTAGTCTCACAGAGGTGCAGAAAGCGACATCCTTGAATTTTTTGCACAAAATTATATAATGGAACTACCAACAGTTCCATTTGCTCTGATCAGAAAATGCAGTGACCCCTCTTCCACCATTTTTAACACAAAATGGTATACGTTATTGACTCGTTAAACGAGTAAGGATTGCAGCTCTGTGAGACTATACGCACAGCATCACGGAGGTGCAGCTGATACTTGCACTTTCTTGACACTATGCGTATCATCATCTCACGATGGGGACATTTGTATTTTTTGTGATATAATTTTTTACCCATAACAATTAATAGTAATTTAATGACTACTAGTATTAAAGCTGTAGATAACTAATGAACATTTTTATCATTCTATCCAAATTTAAAATATTTTTTTTTCTGTTTATACTCCGGCACGACAACCAAGTCAGTAGAGTTTACAATAAATCGTCAATACAAATATTTATCGTATTTAGTAGTCATGGCTTGAACCCGGGTCCAATCAAGGAACGCGTGCTATGCACTCTCGCTCCTGACCACTCGGCTACGTCAGGCCTATACGGCTTTATAGAAGTTTGTAAGCTTTTTAGAAATGCAAACATGCATTGAAATTCGAATCTCAGCTAATTTTAAGAGACATCCAAAACTGCACTGCAAAAATAGTTATTTTCTGGCATTTCTGAAAGAAGTGTCAGAAAATAACTATAGATGAAGATTAATACTCAGCTAGACTTTCGCTTCAGCTAAAATTCGTTTCACATCTTTCAAGGCATTAATTTAAGCAAGGATTATATTTAGCGAGGGCTTGGCTAACGGAGGGATAAGTCTAAGAAAATATTTATTATTTGAGTTTAAGAAAAAATACAAAGAAAATAACTTACAAAATAAAAAAGGAAGCCAAACTTAACAATAACTACATTAACAAATAAATTTAAATTAAATTTAAAAAAAAAAAGTTAGTCATTAGTTCTCTATCAGGCACGCTCCTGTAGAATTAAAGATAAGCTATTCTGAAGGGTTACGCCCCAATTGAATTATTTTGAGTTCATGCCGCAATTTACAGGTAGGAACAAAACCTCCCGTTACTTACGCCGCAATTTACACACCCCTACCTCCGATGTTTATCCTCTGGTGTCTAGTCTGTGATGCTGTACAGGAGTTAAATGAAATAATTACCGTATTTTCCGGATCATAAGACACACCTTTTTTTTTTTCCCTTGGAAAATGTTGCCCAAGATTCTCGTGGTCCGATGGCATACTAGGTGCACAAAGTGATGTCTTCATCTCTAGCTATGGCGAGAGAGAAAGAATAGCCAACACGTCCAGTGGCCTTTTGTAGTTCTTTTATTGTGTGATCACAATAAAATTAATTACAGTTAAACAGAAGCAACAACAGAAAGGATTATTTTTGAATTAAATTGGCTATATAATTTCAGTAAGCTTTAATCAATTTCAACAACCCTTTAAAGTATTCATGTGCAAGGAATGGACCAAATGGATGGAGGCACCAAATTACGTTTTGACACCAACAAAAAGAATGAAGCGACCAAGTGCGTGAATAGACGAAACATTCGCGATTAATGAGACAGTTGTCGCGCCTTTCAAGAAATGTGGAATGTCCCTTGATGAAACTGATGCACTTAGTGAAACTGATGACTAAGTAAATAATATACTTAGAAACTTCGAGTTTTTGGTATAATGAGAACGATAAATAAAAATTTTGTTTTTTTTTTTATCTTGACATTTTGTTCGATAGGCATTCTCTTGAATTTGTATTTGAGATATATGCAAAAAAATATTGTCAAAATTTGCTTTCTAAAAGTACCGGAAAATATGTTAGTTTCTGGAGTACTCAATTATAGCCTGAGTAACTCATTATTGCATTTGTCTCAATAAGCATTGAAAGTTCTACTCTCTAAACATTTTAGTTTCAAAAAGTTTTAATGCGTTTCATATACTGTATTATGAATCGTATACTTCTATATTATGTAGTTACGTTCGCTAGTTTCTTGGCTTTTATGGATCCTTTCGAGTGGATCAGTAATACCAAAGAGAAAAAGAATGACTTACTTTACTTTTCAGTAGCTGTCTACAAACTATTATACTAGCTAGTCTACGCAGTAATTTTGTTGTCAGTTCGTTGGCTAGTGAAAAGCGGTGAAATATTGTTGTGGGATAGAACTAGCATAATACGCATTAATCAGGTTCCAACGGGAAAAAATCATGATTCCACCTACATCAGCGATGGTCTTCGTGATGGTCTGCATCAGCATTAAGTCGTATACGAAGGAAAGGTAAGATGTCTCGAAAGTATTCTGTATAACGATAATGCTTGGCCTCTGGGGTGTCATATTGTATCTACTGCCTCCTTTGTGTACTTACCCCGTTTCACATGTTCCTGTATGAGGAAGTAATTTCTATATTGCCAGACATCAAGAAGAGGACTTCTTCATAACTACTGTAAAAGAAATCCTTTAAATAATAACGAAGTTCCTCCCCTACCCCAACCCTTTTCCAGCAGGTGTAGATCCATTAAATAGCCACTGAAAATGAGATCGTTCGTGTGACATTTGTATATTAACTCGCTTATCGAACAGTAGTAATATGGTTTTCTCATCTCACTGGAAACTCATTAGACAGAAATTTGGAACTATCTCTAGCATAGCCTTTCCTCACAAAGCAGTTCGTTTAATATAAATGATCCCAACTTTATTAGCTAACGTCACCGCCAGAAAATTAAGTAGTCCCATGTCGCGGTCGTAATTTTATTGTTAGTTTTCAATTTGCCGGCATTCTCGTCCGTCGGAGATTAAATCAGAACATCAGATCAGAAATCCAGTTAATTCACAATTTTATTTCCCCCCCACCCCCTTTAAAACATTATTGGAAAATAATTATTTAAATTTGAGTAAATTGGAATTTCCTGCTACGGTAGCCTAGAGCAGTGATGCGCGAACTGTTCAGGCCGCTTCGCTAGTTCTTCCCTACCTTTTCATTCCCCTCTTATTATAGTGATTCCTTAATTTTGAAGTGCACATGTACGAATGAGGTGAGACACGACGTTTCCAGAGTTCAGTTGGATTTTTTTTTTCTTGGTTTCAAAATTTTGAAAATGCGACTTTCTTGTAAAGGTAAAATACTTCTGTTAATGACATGAAACCTATGCCGAAAGTAAATATTGCGGGCGCGCGCACACACAAAGCAAGAATAAAATTTATAAACGAAGTGTAGCTATATAAGTTCTAGGAATGACAGCAAGTTAAAATTGAATGTCAATTATATAAAACTCCAGGTTTTACCGGTTTGCACTTGTACAAGTCCGAAATTCGAACTTTTACGAAAGCGTTTTGGTAAATCCTTTGGTAAAAGCCGAAATATCCACACTTTTTCACTTTATTTCCGACTTTTACAACTCTCATATGGTAAACGTTACTTCTGCGAATTCTTTTTGGCAAAAGGATGATGAAGGCGATTTGTATAAGCCAAAAATTCAAAATAAGTAAAGTTATTTTATTTTTTTTTTTTAGGAAAGACTACTACTATATTTAATACCACTCTTATACCACGTGAAATTAATAATATAGTTTATTAGGCTATTCGCCTAAACTACTATACATTAAGGTAAAGTTTCAGGTATCTTACCGATACTCATCATCAGACTGTGCTGTTGGGGGTAAAAAATAGAAAGGGTTATCCTTTCTTTATGATGATGGGTATCCGTAAGATACCCGAAACGTTACCTTAATGTATAGTAGTTTAGGGGAATAGCTTAATAAACTATATTATTAATTTCACGTGGTATAAGAGTAGTATTAAATATAGTAATAATCTTAATGGAAAGCAACCACGTAATGTCCTTTCCTAACTTAGTTGACTTCAGAATAACGGCACCTTCGGGGATTCAAGGTGCCGTTATTTCGATTTTTTTTATCTAGAAAGTTTATATTTTTAATACATTTAATGCAGAAATAATGAGGCTAAATAAGAAATAGAGAGATTAGGAATGCAATTTAATTAAATGCACATAAAAAACATAAACATATTGACGATCCAGTGTTCTGCCATTAATACACTCCTGCTTACACCCCCGTTCTATATTCTTTATTATATCAAGTTTAGTCTGCGCATGTAGCACAGTGGTATCGTCACTGTCCTCCCCGTACCGGGTGGAAAAAGCCTGGGTTTGAATTCCGTCGACGACGTGAGGAACTTTTATTGTTTTTTTTTTTTTTTTTTTTTTTCACACCGGCAGACTGGTCATAAGACTTACAGGGGAAATCCCAGTGTGCTAGTGGCCGAAGGAGGCCAGTATGATTTTCAATATCACACTCGGACCTCTGATACATTCCGAGGCTGTTGCAAGTTTTCCCTAGTAGGATTTTGTGACTTAATCCGCCTCTGGAGCCTGAGTTAGTCGGTCTCAGGCGTAGAGAGCAAGGTTTACCCCCCAGAAAACAGGCAAATCGACCAGAGAACACACGCAATTTACAGCTATAATACACACGGGTATATGAATTGACTTTCCGGGTGACCCTAACGTTTGGATTATATCCAGTTCGTCACTAAGCTTTAATGTTGTTCTTCTTTTCTTCTCTGTGTAGGGTTTATTAACTTTGGGAGCCATAGTGAAGGGTTTTTAATTTAAAATAAATGTAAAACAGCGGTATAATCACGTGATTTTTTTTTCGGCACTACAAGACATCTGTGCTGTATGTAAACATTCGATCTCAATGTGCCGTTAGCTTGAATGTTCTGTTATTTGGGGTGCCGTTATTTCGACAGTCTACTGTATATTAGATTTTTTAGGAGAATTTTCTTCATAGATTCTAGTGTAGAGACAGAAATACAACTTATAAACAGATATGACTGAATACCTTATTCACTTTATTCTGAATATGTATCCAGGCAACTTTACGGGATAGTAGATATATTTCCCTAATAATTCTCTTGTTTAAAAATCGGAAAAGTGAATGAAGCAGAAAATTATCATTGCTTCCCTCCTTTTCGCACTGTTCGGTCATCTCTTTTCGATTTTTAAACAAGGGCATAGGGGGATATATCTGTCTCCGCAGGCAGTGGATAACATATTCATTATATTCTGAATATACCACATACCCTTGTTTCAAAATCGAAAAAGAGATGCTAGGATAGTGCCTAAAGGGAAGCAATGAATTTCCTGCATCATTCACTATACTGATTTTTAAACAAGGGCATAGGGAAGACATCGCCTATCCGCACAAGGTTTTCTGGATGACATGTTAGCCATATTCAGAGGCCTAATATACGGTACAGTATTTCAGTTATAATGGGAAAGAATTCACAAATGCGATTATCAAATGGGCTTTGACCAATACGAACTGCTAAATGCAGTGTAACAGAACGTAACAGATTTAGTGTAACAGAACGGTAATATTGGAAAATAAAGTGAAATGTGTTTATTTTGGACTTTTATCAAATCTATTATAAAAGTCCGAATTTCAGGCTTTTACCAAAAAATTGGTGAAACAGGATTTATCGGATTTCGAGATTTTTGCAGTAACATATACATCGCAAAATGATCTACTAATAAATATGGTATATGCGTTTTTTTCATATCCTACAGTAACAATTTTTGTACAGGCTGATAAAGAAATTTTACTACTGTCAAATGAATGCAATTGCTGTTCATGTAATGTCGTTACATACGCATGCAGATAAACGTTTTCGCGAGATCTGACAACTTTGAGTTAGGCGATATTTGAAGAGCATGAAGTATGTACAGTATTCGCATTTCAATATTTGCAGTTCGTCGAAACATCTCTCTCTCTCTCTCTCTCTCTCTCTCTCTCTCTCTCTCTCTCTCTCTCTCTCTCTCTACCAGCGCTTATGCGTAATGGTTTCTTTAAGTCATCTTTTCACAGTTCACAGCAGCAAATGTTTTACGATTTGGTAAAACATCGAAAAGTTTCCAACTCATCGAGTTGGTAACTTTTCGACGTATATGCGAACAGCAGCTACGGAATTCTTGTGAACTCACCATAAATTAAAATCATATCAGTTACCCGGAAAAAGTAAACAGATTTGTAGTGTCTCCCATTACTTGAAACTCGAGTAAGAACCCCATTAACACTATGGTATGTACTCTTCCATGCTGGTTACTCACAACTGAGTAATTGGTATGATTCAGGTAGTAGAATAAGTCATGTCACTATTCGTATTATTGCACTGTAAAAATACGGTAGCTTCTGCAATTTTAAAGCGCCCTGTAGAAATTAAACGGCCGTAGTAACACGTTTTAAGATACCTTTGCTTATATAAGTAAGGTATATGTCACTGCATCTGTTGTCTTAACTGGAATGATGGATCAAAAGTTGGAAAGGCTAAACTGTTATCTAAGATTTATCAAACAATTTAAACAGTTAATTAAATACTCAGTTAAATTTAGTTATGCGAACTTGCAGTTCAGTGTTTCAGAGTTAATTCAAAATAACACGATAGGTATGCAAATATTGATCTCGTGCTAAGATAAAATCAACAGTGTAATGCAGGAGTGCAAACAGAGTTTAGATAAGGAATGAGAAAGTATGTTAACGTTCATATTTCATCATAGCATATAGTCTGGAGGTTGGCGGCTTTAAAAGTGCATAAACAGGAGTTCACAAGTTTAATTTGTTATTGCATAATTTGGGATGGTAAATTAGGTTTGTAAAGGTTTAATTTGTCGCTTATTGTGTATAAAAGTGTTTTATGTATTCATAAAAAATATAGTACGCCTATTTTTATAACTTTATAGACCTGTAAAACATAGTAGTTCCGATATAGGAATTTTGTTAATAAAAAATTTAAACCTACCATATACAGTATTTGTTCGTTTCTCTCATATCTCTTAGCAACGTGGTCTCCTGGCAACGCTTTCACTGTGCGACTGCGTGTTCGTTTGGTATGGACTTGTATAAAGTGTTGCAAACGCAATTGCGATTATTAGAGTTCATCAATAAAATAATTATGCAATTTCGAAGAGATTATTGGTTTAATATGTGCGCGTTCTCTAGATTTTCGAAAAATTTTCAGGAATACGTTTTTTAATTTATAAAGGTAAGATTGCTTAGAACCTTTATAAAACTAGGTCTAGGTCTTTCTTGAAGGTTGACAGATGCTATGTGACTATACAGGTGTTGCTGAACTACATGTAACGTGGCTATAACTTCTTTTGCTTGGAGAGAATAACAAACACTTTTTAGTGAAAAAGTTTAGTACTAAATATCTCTATTTCGCACCATCTGTACATTTTGTAAATAATACTAATAAACTGTATTATCAAATTATTAAAAAGTAAGAGATTACCTCAATCTATTTCGTGAAATATGGGAGAGAATTGACTGGAAGCATTCCACGAAATAGATTGAAGTAATCTCTTACTTTTTAATATATTAAAAAATCGTTGAAGTTTATTGAGCCCTGTAGCTCTGAATTTTTTCCAATTATTATCAAATTATATAGTTATTGGTTCTTAAGTAAATTTAATGGCAACCTCATTCTATGAAATAGATTCGAATTAAAGTAGAGAGAGAGAACAATTGGCTTAAGGTCACTCGGTTGGACTCCCACTCCATACTAATGCATCGAAAAGAATGCTACGTGGTGACCTTGAGCTGCCTGTTAGTTTTCTTCCTGTTATAACTTTTTTTAAAATTCTGCTATTAATCTATTATATTCAATTAAGACTAACCAAGAGTTATTACCAATGTTATTAACCAACTTATTTTAATTAAGGCTAACCAAGGATCATTATAAAGCAGAAAAATCTTTATTGCACTGTATTATATTCACGTGATGTTCATTACGTATCATTGGCAAACAACACAGATAAAAATAACCTGCCACGGCCAGGAGGCCATGGGCTTGACAAAAAGCTAAGTTACTAGATTTGAGTGTTTTTTTAGATAGACCTAGGAACACTTATACTCATGGTTAAGGGCGCATATGCCCTTCTGCCCTCCCCTGAATATGCCTCTGTAGTGCCCCTCAGTTTGTCAGTACGAAGCCCGTGCAATGGGGAAAGGGAAGGACCTGACAGAGTTTGAACGGGAATGATTTGCGGCACTAGCAAGGAGAGAGCCAGCATCTCAGAAACAGCAGTGCAACCGCAGACTATTTGAGGGTTGATGTATTGAAGGAGTGGCGGGAATGGTCCGAAGAGGGATACACACACACGACCACCCAACGTGCCGGACGGGGAGACCACCACCACCACCACTAGTTGACAGTCGAGATGAACGGCGGTTGACACGTGCTGTCCTGGACAACAGATGGCTCACGATCCCTCAATTAACGACAGACTACAACCAGGGATGCAGAGAGAAACGTTTCCGAGCACATCATCAAACGGACGCTCTTGCAGATAGGCCAACGGAGTAGGCGACCTGTTCATGTGTCCATGTTGACCGACCGTCACCGACACCTCTGCTTGCACTGGGCACAGAACACCGTTTTTCCTGGACAACTGGAAATGGACTATTCGAATAGACTACTGGAAAAGTCACTTGGTCTGATGAATCACGGTTCCAGCTCCATGCCAATAGACAAATACACACCCGATAGACGGGTGTGTATTTGACGGTGAACGGCTGCAATTAGACTGCACGGTTGGACGAAAACAGGCCAGCGGTGGTGGTATGGGGATGTTTTCATGGATGTCACTTGATCCACTCATTTCTGTTGAACACACCCTTACCTCCAGATCCAACCTCGGCATTGTTTCGGACCAAGTTTTGCCCTACATGGTGACTACATAGTGTATTCAGATAGCACTGGACTCTTTCGACGAGACATTGCTCCGTGTCGCAAGGCCCGCATTGTATAGGAATGGTTCTGGTATCATGTTCAATCATTTCGTGTGCGCCCCTGGTCGCCAAATTTCCCCGACATCAGTCCCATCGAAATGTGTATAATGCGGTGAAACGCAGCATTCGCCAATGCCGCCTCGTTCCTTTGCCGCACTACTGACCTCCTTCTGTCCATTTGGTCCAGGATACCTGAGGACATCTTCCCCGGTCTTGTGGAGGATGTCAGTTTCAGCTACATTTGCATACTCAGTTTTTTGACTGCAGAAAAAGCATTCTTTAAAACCCTTTTTCCCATGTGGTTCTTTCTGATCTACAGATCTCAAGTTCAACGATTATTATATGCTATTTAGGAAGAAAAATACACTAAATGCCTTAAAGTACTCGCTGATATCAACTATAGTTGGAAGCATACGCGTGGAAAAAAAAAAGTTCTAGGAAGTTGGCTGTATATGTTACTACTCGTGCTATAAGCTTCTCTGTATCAAGAACACCGATCCCAAAAGGCAGAATCGCTGGGGATGGATGAGATCTATATATGATACATAGTAGTTTTGGAAACCACCGAAGGTATCATAAGGATACGCTCGTGCCATGAACACAGAACAGGCAATGTACGTCTTTGCATTATCTCACTAGTGACTGTTAGGAACGCGATGCCGACTAAAATTAAAATATAATGTAAAGTCACCCCTTACATTTTATTAGTAGAATCACTTATCTTTGAAGATGGTTCAACAATAAGAATTAAATGGAGATCTATTGTTTTTACTATATTATTTAAGTATATGAACAGTTTGATATATCAGCTCAGAAAGCTCTTAGTGACTCCGCCTTGGAGAGGTGATGTCCCGTTTTGCCTCGATAAATCATGAACTTAGCAATTAATGGTTGTTTCGACTTTTTCATTTTAATTAACTTTAATACGACCAATCCATTGTTTGTGAAGCTGTGGCTTATGATTCTGAAATTCTAATATCAGAACGGGTGCCCATAAAGCTTCTCAAGCTAACTTTCTGCCTTCAGAGTTTTAAGAAAGCGTTTTAGATATAAAGTTGGACCCAATGACATTCATTGTTAGACAAACAGTACGAGAACCTTAAGAGATCTTTTGAATTTCGCTTTGAATGGATCCTTTGATAAAATGAGGATTGCTGGAATCCCTTCTCAGTGGTTTCCGTGACCCGAGGATTTCTTTGGTGCATATTCTGTAACACTCGTAGTGATACAATTGAGGAGGGAAGTTATTTGCTCTGGATGGGCGATTTGCGAGGACAATACTTAACCGTTCGCAAGGCCGAAATTGCCGCCCCCCCCCTCCTTGCCGATTCGTTTTGAAATGTTGTTTCTTGATATAGTTGTGTGTTTTTGGTTATTTATTTACTGTACGCTAGAGTGAATTAGTTCCAAATATTAAGTAATTGGATTTTTTTTTACATAGGCGAGGGCCAAGTGGTGTGTACGGAAGCACCGTATTTTTGTATACGTGGGCAGTTTTTTTTAGTGCACCGTCGTCTTTTTTTTCCCTTCTTTTTTTGTCTGCTTCAATTTATCTTCTTTTATTCCTTCGCTCAACACCTGGAGCATTAGCAAGTCAATTGGGTCGCGTTGTTGGAATCAATACATGAAGTAGCAGGAGGAATTCCTGCCTTGAAAGAAACACACCAAAATAAGAATGGTGTTATGGGGAGGTGGTGTCGTAATACAAGTGACTGTATATATTAACGTAGCTAGTGATACCGAGGCTCGCGGTGTGAATGGAGCTATAGTAGTGGGAAAGAATTCATTGCCTGTGGCAACACTTTTTTTTCTCTCCAGCAACAATTTTTTTTTTTTTTTAAATCTGATTTGCCTTAGAATTGTTTCTGTCAAACAATCGTGATATACATTTGATATATTCTTAAGGTTAGTGTTACCCTCCTGCGCGTTTCACCTGGGGAAATACAACGGCGATTTGGCTCGCGGCTGGATGGTTGATCGGTTGTTGTTTTGCGTGTTTTTTTTTTTTTTTTTTTTTTTTTGCTCATAGTTCATATGGTTTTATCACTTATGACTGTTCGAGTGTGTGGTCCGCGCGAGTAGTACAGTGGTATCATCACTATCCTCCCCGTACCGGGTGGAAAAGGCCCCGATTCGAATCCTGTCGATGACGTGAGGAACTTTAATGGACTTTTTTCACTCCTTGGATGAGTTAGTCGGTCTCAAGCGTAGATAGTAAGGTTTTTGTTCCCCAGAAACTGGGAGTTTTCCGTCCAGCAAAACAGGCAAATCGACCAGAAAACACACGCAATTTACAGACACAAATACGGGTTGTTTATGTATTAAATTACTGGTAACCCTAATATAATAATTTTTTTGTTCGAGCGTGTGGCCACGAGCTGATATGCATGTTGTTTGTATGGCCGAAACACCCGGAATAACTCGTGATATGAATTCCTACTCAATCTCTGGGAACAGCTTTTTTTTGTGAATATCTATAATGGGGAAAAAGTGGTTTCTAATAAACCTATAGGCAGTACCTATGCTATTAATACTTATAGGCAGCACTCCAGCTATAAACAAGTAACTACCAGAATGCCGTTATAAAATTATATCATTTTTTTAAAATTAAACTGCTGAAAGTCAGTTTAATTTTACGGAATTACCGAAACGTTCTCTTCCTGGGAATATGTAGTTTTGTCCAATTAAGCGATTTGCATAAATTATTTTATACAGTTTCGTCCAGGTCAATTCGGCAGTGACGTCTTAGGTATGCAGTTTCGTCGAATTAGAAAATACAGTACTCTTAATATAAACAATTCGAAAGAGAGATATAATGTATCGCGTACTGCAGGTTTTGTACATTAGTAGTTTTATTACTTCGGTCCATTGATCAATAAAATATGGGAGAACTTAACTGTGCAGAAAAAGTGCTAGCAAGCCGGGGAAAGTGCGATTATTTGTTAATAATTTTTAAGTATTGCTTTACTGATAAGCTAAGTACGGGTGAAAACAAATGGAAATGTCGAAGAGAACAGAAACAGCACAAGCTTTTCGACAGCTTCAGCTGTTCCTAGCTGAAGTTTTAAGAAAATATCAAGCCGAAACTTATATGAAGTTGAAAAGTGTGCACAAATGCCACATCCCGAATGTTACTACTCGATATCGAGAAAATATCTTAAGAATAAAATTAATCAGGGACAACAGATAACAATGTTAGAATATGTAAAATTAACATGTCATTACTTTAGTTTTTAAGATTTTTATTTGATTTGTTTTTTATTAAAAATGTTAGCAATTTTGTATTTTATTATTATTCGTAAATAAATACTTCTGTTTTAAAGTTTCCCTGTTTTTTTTTTTTTTTTTTAAATGTGCAGCTATACGATTATAAGTAAGTGGTTACCTCAGTATTAATTCGATTAAATTTTCATTATTAATTTCAAGTTTATTATTAATTTTAAGTATTAATAGCTTTGGTTGGATTATTGTCTTACAGATTGAAAAGTAAAATTATGAGTTAAGTTAAGCTAATTGAAAACCAAAATAATTAATTTAACTAAAATGAATAAATTTATTTATCTTAATTAAGAAACGGAAGAGAAAACATCTTCGTGCGATTCTTTTTTTTTTTTTTTTTAATTTTAGTAATAAATAGTCTAAACCAGTGGTTTTCAAACTGGGTGCCGCAACAACATTCCAGGAGTGCCACGTAATTTGGGTTTAAGTTACTAAACTTATTATTTTTTAAAATTTTATTGTTTATTTCATTATAAAAAGGTGTACAGTATCTTTTTAATTTTGTGGTGATCTATAATTGATGTTTACTTAGTACCTCTATATGAAGAATAAAATTATTATAAAGTATATTTAATTTGTATTATGAAATGTAATTTTTATAATTATATTATTGTAATAACTATCATATATATATATATATATATATATATATATATATACAGTATATGCAGAGAGAGAATCGGATCTAACAGGCAGAAAATTGAGTAGGGGTGCCGCAAAATAAAATAAATTACTTAGAGGTGCCGTTATTAAAAGAAGGTTGAAAACCACTGGTCTAAACGCTGCACAGGTAAAGTGCTTTCATTTCAATCAATTTGACTATAAAATGTTGTTGATGGTTGCTTTGAGGTGAATACTTATCTGCAGCTTAGACATCTTCTATATCACAAATCCCTCAGTTGAAATATCACGTTGTCACGGTTGCTTAGAGGTTGGTCATATAATGGCGTACAGCACGTGTAACGAGCGTGGAATGAGCTATGCCTCTAACCAAAAGGAGACTCCTAAACGTCCCTTGACATTTCTATATCAAACATAAAATTAACGCTAGGGACTTAATTGCGCTTTTCACTGGGACCACGCAAGATGACAGATCGAGCATGTCAGATCGATCGCCACAGTAATGTGTCAGTGCACCATCGTGGTGAAAGATGCACTCTGATTTGAGATTTCTCCTGTGAGTTGTGGAACGAACCACGTAAGCAAAATTTTAGATATGTCACGCGATCAACACTTTATTCAAAATTAGTGACCAGTTACAGAAAAAAAAAAAAAAATTAAATAATCTCCAAAGAATATGCTTATGCATATGGCCTTTGTGCCCACTGTATACAACACATTTTGTGTTTTTATATTCACAAAAACTCATGTTAATATGTGGAATGTATACATTGTAATTGCATATTAATCATGGCCACTTATTCAGTCCTTATTTATTTGCCATATACGATAACTAATATTTTGAATAAGTAACATATCTCTGTACTACTTCCTAAATCCAAGTGGGGATTGTAAATATTGTATTTTCCTGCATGCCTTATACTTTCTTTCTCCAGTGTAAAGTTACTTTTAGTACTTGGTCTTTTGCCAATTCCCCCCCCCCCCACACACACATACACACCACTTGCAGTTCTCCATTGTAGACCAAGAAATGACGTCGGGTCACGTGAGTCTGTTGAAGGCTTATTATTCTGAAAATCCCGTCAGCGAGGAGGGTTGGTAAAAAGCATTTTTTTTTTTTTTTTTTTTTAATTGTACGCGCGCGCGTCTCCCCTTTCTAGCTTCCTGCTTATCGAAGCAAAGTGGCAAGTAAAATTGCTGTATTAAGTTACCTTCATCTACTTAGTATTATTATTATGGACGAGGAAGAAGCCAGTTACGCAGAAAAAATCTTTGTTTTGACTCGCGCTTGAATAAGTTAAAATTATAAGCAACTACAACGAAAGGGATCCTCCTACTCACATGTATTATTTCGTTCTTCTGTATTTCAATAATTACCCAAACGTCTCTCTCTCGCTCTCTCTGGTAGCAGAGATTTTTGGTACCAATCTTTTTTTACATTAATACAAACACTTCGTGGGCATTTATATACAGTATTAATAAATACTTGATGTAAGCTAACATACTTCTTTAATGTGTAAAGCGAACGTTTTTATTTTTTTAATTTTATTTTCAGTGTGGTAGTATATGTCAATTTTAAGTAAGAGGATCAGTTTAATTTCCTTAAGGTAACTTGGATTTTCTGCTTTTGATCGATATCAAATTACTTGGCTTCTACCTTGTCATGTTTTCTACAGAGTATTAGAGTTCATAAAAGTAATCGGATATCTTTGAATGTAGGTGCAGTTTGAAAATTCCTGTTTGAGTATGATCACAACAGACTCGTCACTTCAAGTTCTTTTGCATGCAGTTTCATATTGTCATAAAAATTGTGTAAGCACTTTGTTTTATTTTTTATGTTATAATTTCCCTCTTTTCCATTCTCCCTCTAGTGTACTATGCTTATCAGAGGAGTGAATCCTGTTTTGCGCTTCTTGTATATACCTTCACGGCACATTTATTTATTCAAACATGATTAAATAAAAAGAATATCTGCAAAACAGCAGATAAATAATATGAATTCTCAATAATTAATTACACTGAATAATATTAGATAATTATAAATATTAACGTAATGTGGTGTGAGTGTTAATCGGATTTATTTTTAAAACCTGAAATTTTAGGTTAAAGCCAAGGAAATTAATTTTCCTCTACTTCTTTTTGCAGTAATGTGTATAAATAAACTGGTTCTCATTCAGTACTAGAGGACCTCAGGGGTATTTCAACTAGTGATGGTCACAATCGAATGATTAGTAATCGATTATTTCAATTATTGAAAACAACGTACGTTAAATAACGACAGAAGAGGGAATCGAACTGGTGTTATCGATTATGATTATCGAAAATCATAATTGGTTATGACCTCTCGATGATGGTTATCACTAATTTTACCACCACAGTAGTTGAAATAACAAATTCATTTGCATTACCTGCGTTGAATTTTATGGTCCTAGATCCATTGCCCGTTAAACAGTCTGAGCAAACAGACATTGCCCGATGGATGTCTGTTTGCTCAATGAATATCCTATCGTATTTAATCCACTTTATTATATATTTTTTTTTCAGTTGTACCTAATTTCCTTGTGTTCTTAAGAGAACACATAGGGAAATTACGTTTTAATACTTTAGTATAAACAAATGCAAGCAAATATGCGGTAGCGACTATTTGCAGCACATTTTCAACAAATAATTTCTAGGAGACATTCGAACAAATTTTAAAACCTTTGCTATCTCTAACAAGGAGGACATAAGGTTTTAAAAATCTTTTGGATAGAACTTTCACCCATCATGTACGTGTTGTCATTCTTTCCTCTTCACATATCATACTACACAAGAAAAGTGAAGCATTATCTTATCTTCTTACGCAATATCAAGAAATGATTCTGTTGTATTGTATGTAAATTTACCGTATTTACGTATTGTTTTCGACACGTATGCGTCCAGAACAAAATCCATTTTTCCCGACAAAAATTTCAGGATACAATTGTTATGACGGTTTCTGTTGTAAAGGCTGTTTAGCATATTGCAACTATCAGCTTGATTAAGGTTAACCATAATCAAGGTGATCGCGATCTACCAGTCGATCGCGGATTTAATTTCGGTCGATCACGACGAATTTTAAATATACAGTCATTTCTCGATTTGTGCACCTTGAGCAATGTAATTTTTGAGATGGTAGATCGCGGCACATTTTGAAGGAAAAAAGTAGATAACATCACAAATTAAGTAGGCCACTACTGCTGTACACTATCCAGTAGGAATGCTGCGTCTTTGTGTAGTCTCTTATCAGCGTGCGCCCCCCAAAAAATAGAATAATAAATAATTGTGGACAATTATTTTAATATATTTCGTAATGATCAGTGAACACATAACAACATACATCATGGAATTAAAAAAAGACTACAGACTTTATATATAAAAAAGTATTTTATTAGAATGTTTATCATTGTTTCTTATAATTTACGACTGATTTTAATTTCAGTTGTGTACTGAATTTTATTAACCTAAAATCTAAATATGGTTCACTCATTTCATTAATTCATTTTTTTTTCATTCATTTTCTTTTCTGTGTTTTTTTTTTTTTTTTTTTTAATGAAATCAGTGGTGTACTGATTGTCATATTCCATGAAAAATAGCAATACATAGCCTTGTATAATGTATCATGTTGTGGACTGTGACATAGTAAATCTTTTTTTTTAGAAACTAGATAAAGATAATTCGTTCATGAAGCTACTTGAATACTTATTAACTTATTTTCTGAAGATTTTATTTGAGAAACTAACTGAGCACTACTTTTCTGTGTAGTTTCCTGCTTTCTGTATACCTAATACAAGACTGACAACCAGTCAAACAACTACTGATCGATAAGTCAGTGTACGACTTTTGTTCTGAACAGCTGCTTCTGCCAGACGCCTTACCCACAATACTTATCGATTTCTCTATATTAAGCTTATATGTCATTTAAATCAAAAGAGCCAGCGCTCCATTCCACTATCTTTCCCCCAATATTTTTATCATTCATAGTGAATCCCGGAAATGAAGCCCCTTTAATATTGTATCACATTTTCACAAAGTTCTCTTTCTCTCTAACGAGAGAGGTTATTCGCATGAAATAGCATAGCTCCTCTTTTTTTTTTTTTTAAACTTTCCTCCTTACCGTGGGTAAAATCATTGTTAGTGTTCGAAAAAAATTAAAATTCTAACGCTACAATGATTTTTTTTTTATCATGGTCGTCAGGAGGCAAGTTTTTGAAATATGCTATTTTAAACTTGGAGCTAACGATATAAAAAATTCTTTACTATAAGGGAAATGGAAAAGTTTAACTACAGTAGTGAAAGCACGGAGAACATTTTAATGACAAAAAAAAAAAAGGCATGAGAGAGAGACGTTTATCCCGTCTATCAATGAATTTTACTAACTATTAATTTGCTTACTGTTATGAGTTACAATTATCTCAAGTTTTAAGCAATATTACAAAACTAATTAATAAAAAAAAGTTTTTAATCGGATTTTCTAAAATGTTATTGCCTCTGCATTTCGGTCGCATTGGCTCAAAATAAGTTTAAAAGAAAAAGAAACATTTATAGTTTGCTCTAGACAGTTATGAATCTTGAACATTTCTTAATTCGTATTAAATATTGTAATTAATGTAAGTAGTGCGCTACATTTCAAGCTCGTTAGCAATTATATAAAATAAATAAACAACGACTTTTGTGCGCGAACCGAACTGAGAAAATTTTGTTTCTGCGCATCTACCACATTGATCCAATTGGAACATAGCAGCGAACACAATGTCACCAAAAACAATGGTTTTCATGGCACAAAAACAATCCAATCAGCGTTTCAGCTACAAAATACGGTATTGGATAGCCTATGTGATATGTATGAAAAAAAATATATATATATATTAATAATAATTTCCGCATTTCTACCAGATTTTAATGAAAATTAAGAAGGCTCGAAAAATCGTTCTATAAAAGAGTGAAATATGAAATTCGATGAAAATCCACCCATTGGAAGTCGAGTCGAGTATATGAGAACGGACAACGAAATAATTATCGATTTTCTGTTGTTTGGCTTTTTAATGAAATTCTGGATTTCATGAAAAAAATCCATCCACTAGGAGCTGAGTTGTTACATGCAGGCGAACGTACAGACACGAAGACAATAGGCGCATTATGCATATATGCTAATGCGTCTAAAAACAAACATACAGATCTTGAAACCATCTTTCTCATTAAAAAAAAAATTCGAGGAACCCATGAAAAGTTATCCACTGGTGATATGGCTGTAGATACATATGAGCTATAGATATACACTACCCGACAAAATTAACAGAACAAAATTTTTATGGTGAATATTTTATTCTGAACAGTGTCGCCGAAGGTGAATATTGGATATACTGTTGAATAGGCATCTTGGCATGCAAATTTCAACTATCCAATAGAAATCGATCTACTACCTTACAGAGCCGCACATTTTGCAAATTATTCATGCCTATAAAAACACTGGTTGCGACCACATCACTTCATTCCCGTTTTTATTTGGCTTGTTCAGTGGGACAGCTACATAATAAATATCTCCTTTATTGCTGCTAAGTACGGTACATGTACTAGTAACAACAATTCTCATCACGGCGACATGGCCAGGAGTTTACATCTATAATACTCAGGATGGCAAGGCATCGTCATTTAGCTTATTCTTTGAGGTGAGAGCCGTTGGATGACTTGAATTCGGGCAGTCGCAGGTGTAAGTGACACGTTGGCATAATGTGTCGCGCACTATCGTTTCGACACTACACACGCAATTTCAATACACAGGAATTTTACAAGGAGAGCTGGCCAGGGTCGCGCGAGGGCTACGTCAACCAGAACAGACCTCTATCTGGCTCTAACAGCAAGACGGAATCCTATGATGATGTCCTGTTATTAACTGTCTCTTGAGGCTCCTGGAGCCCTGACAAATAGGGTACAGTTCTGTTCTCTGAGTCCCGTTTTAGCCTACAAACAGATTCTAGACGTTATTTCATCTGCAGACAACGAGGAATGCGGTACCATCTCTAAAACATCAGAGAAAGGGACATTTACAGTGGAGGCGGTGTTCTCGTATGGGGCGGAATAATGATCAACGACCGTACCTCTCCTTGTTTTTGATAGGGGTACGGTACTGTAACTGCGCAGAGGTATCGAGAACAGATCCTCGAACCCTATGTGCGACTTTTTAGGGGTTGTGGTTCGCCCAGATTTTCTTTTCATGCACGACAACGCCACTGCACAGAGAGCTAAGGTGGTGGAGGAATATCTTGAAACTGAAGGTATCCAACGGCCAGCACGATGATTAACAGTCTTAAATCCGATCGATCATGTGTGTGGAACGCCCTTCGGTGCGCATTTCGCACCGACGATTGCACGATTTGTTGCCACAGAGTCTTATAGACACCCTTATATCGAGCATGGTTCACTGCTGTCAGGCCTATCTACTCCTTGGAGGGACTAGACAGGCGTATTTTCGAGCATTGTGTATCGACTTCTGTAATGTGACCTTTTTTGGTAATTCTTATATATCCCCTATAAATATCCTTTACGCCTGTCCGAAGTTTCTCGCTGGCTGTCTTCTCATTTCATCGTTATTCAATAGTACATCACCATACCAAATTTTTTCTGCTTCATCTCAAGCTGCACAAGTTACACCACGCTTTCTAGGTGTTCTGTTAATTTTACCGAGAAGTATACTTGTCTCCTGCGCCTAAAATTCGCAAAGTGATTTTTATCATATAGGAAACCAAAGTTTTCTAAAAATTATTCTATCATCAAAAGTTTATCGAGGCACTAGGTGATGGCTTAGGAAACCTTGTGGGTCCCCGGTGCAAAAATTGATTTTGGTGCCTTAGTGCAAAATTTAGTTTTAGGGGCCACTGTCGTTAATTATATCGGATTGATATAAAAATGTTAGAGGGATTTCGGAATCATCGCCTTGGCTGGGGGCCTGTTTAGAATGCACTTTCATGAGTGTATTTTATAATTTCCTGTTTTGACGGATGAAAGTCTCGAGTTTTCGTGGAGGGAATACTGCGCAACCACCTCCCAAGATAAACTGATTCGGCCATGATATGAATGAAAAAAAAAAAAAAAGGCCACAAATTCTTCCCATCGTGAAGGGATCGAACCATTTCCAGGCCTTTTTCATACATTGAAGGAGGCAACGATTGTATGGTATTGTGCTAACAGTGAAGTCCCCAGGCTTAATCTTCTATATATATATAAATATTTTTATTAGAAGACTAAATGCGCAAGGGATGATTTCTTATCGGTTTAAGTTTACGAGACCAGCTATCTCGTTCTGAAGTCGCCCACAATATGAGATACAATTAAAACGATGCCTTTACACTACATACGAGTTCAAATTTATGGGTAAACTATGGTGTATCTACAGCGATATTATATAGTTAAATATTTTTATATACAGTATATTATATATATAAAATAAATTTAAAAAAAAAACTGTGTCACCGAAGCGAACATTTTGATTTATTAGAGTAAGTATTTGTATTTTTTGATGGATCGTGATGACTAATCTTTGTTTTCAGACTCTGAATGAAGGCTAAACCGCCAGCACGCGGTTGATGGAAAAATAAAGTTTCTGATTGATGGTCCAACTAGTAATTTTGCTTATTTCTGGCCTAGCATATGTACGCATTTCTTAGTTCCCAGCATAATTCATCAACACAAATTACTAGGAGATTCGTGCAAAGCATGACCTCCCTCTCACGGTTTGTATGACTTAGTGTTTATTACCAAGCTTAATTCGTGAATATGCTGCAGACACGTCTTTGAACCCTGGGTCGACTTTACTTCGGTTTAGAATCACACCCACGCATCTACTGCTATATTTTATGTGTTGAATTACGAACTGTAGATTAACTGAAATTTATTAATTGAAGGCGATGACGTAAACAAAAACTTGGGTTTTTTTACTAACGTGAATAAGCTTTTCAGTACGTTAAAAGCAGTATTTGAGTACTTGATCGTTTTTCACATAGAGAAAACGAGGAAGAGATACTCTTTATTCGCTGCAGCTTTTTTGTATTGACTTTTTCGTAAATTATGACTTAAGTAGGATCGAATCAAACCTTTTATTTCTTTTTATTTGTGAATATTGTCTGTACAGGTTAACTTTTTTTATAAGTGATTGCACTGGTTGTACTCTTAATTAAAAAGTGACATTGGGATTCAGCAGGGCTTTTTTCAGTAGCAAATGTATCACGCTGTCTACCATAACACAAAAAGGAAAAAGAAAAAATAAGATTTATTTTGAGATGTGATCTTTAAGTTTGAGCAGTTCTTAGTTCTGGCGCCTCCGTAGCCAGGTGGGCAGGACCAGCAGTGCGTAGCAACACGCTTCTTGTTTAGACCGGGGTTCGAGCCCGTGAACACCAAATACAGAGGATGCGGAAAGGTCAGGGAATGACCACCGCATATCCCCGGAGCAATATGGCCTTAGTTGCTAATGCTCCCAAAAACCAAATAACAAACAAACAGTTCTTAGTTCTCCTTCCCCCCCAATATGACTGTTTCTTAACTAACATTACATTCATATTTAATTTTATCTCTATTGGCGTTACCTATAACCCAAAGGCAGCTAGTTACTGTGGCTTGGTAATCTGATATTAAAAATACTGTACAGTCATTGATCAAAAATGGGCATTTATTTAATATCTAGTAGGGCAACATTTTATTAATTCGGGCCACGTTTGCTCGAATTGCAGCCCGTACAGGTTGTGTGGCATGGATTCAAATAGGTGTCTGAGGGAGTCTAGCAGAAAATTTTACCATCCTCCAACAAGATATTTGTCAGCTGCTCTATTGTGGTCAGTAGAGAACTGCGAACCCGAACTGCCCCTTTCAACATATCCCAGACATTGGATTCAGACCTGGAGAATTAGGCAGTTGCAGTAGATGTTGCGGAATGTTCTTCGAACCATTTTTGCACAATGGATAGTTGTGTTATCATTTTGAAAGAATCCATCGGAACCTGTAAAAATGAAGCATTGCGGGGTAAAGTTGGTCCGATATGACAGAAAGCTATTCGTTGAAAAATTGGCTTTCTTATAGGCTCACGGCTAACCCAGATTCTTTAACCCCTACCGTATAGTTCGGTTGGAAATAGGTATTTCTTTGCCTAAATTGAATTTTTCAGTCTTTTGCTGCCCACTGACCTTCTATTCTGACGCACAATTCGCTTTAAATTCTTGCGGAATTCTCGTTCTTGGTATGCCAACTTTCTGCCACATTTCTTCTTTTTAGAGCTGCATTCTCCTTTCGTTCTCCACTCATTGTGTATTTTTCAGATGGCTGCATACGATACTCCTGTAATTTCCTTTGTTTTCTCAATTGTGACCCCCTCCTGATAAACGTGCTCCAACAATAACACCTTTCTAAAAATCAGAAAAATCAATTGTCTTCGTGATCGGATCGACAAACAACCTCCAAGAAAGCGTGCAGTAGTTGTTTTCCTGCTAGCGTTTTCTGTTACTCTCCCAAATACAAAATTATAGGAAAGTAACAGAAGATTGGAGCTCTTAAAATTACTTTCAGGCAGCGAATTGTAAACCATTCTAATAAATCGTCGTTGGGGCGGAGAGTTTGGTAACGTTCAAAGTGGAATTGGATAGTTACTTTTTGGCGACCGTGAAGGAGATATGAATTAAGAGAATCAACATGGTTTCTGCAGTGGCAAGTCAGTAGTCACAAATTTACTTCCTTTCTGGCAATACACCTCTGAAGCTCTGACTCACTCCCACATGAGCGGTTGCGTACATCTTGCTGACTATCTCACGAGCTTGCAACACAGTGAGTACACACGCGCTTCAGGTGCTCACGGGTGCCCTCCCCTTGGACCTGGAAGTGATACGCAGTGGACTCCTCTACAGCCTTTCCAGAGGCATACCGGATACCTGCCTAAATTTCACATTAAACATAGCCAGCGAACCGAAAATAGAGAAAAGAAGACTAACTCTACATCTCCAACAAACCTGGCAAACACGGTGGCAAAATCAACAAAAGGGCAAATAACGCGAAAATTCCTCCCAACTGTCTCGGCCGTATACCTAAAATACCCAAGCTGGCTCTCCCTAGGATTGCTGGCCACGTACCTCCTAACTGGCCACGGCGCTATCAGATTCAAACTAATGACCTTTGCACTGAGCAACACTGCCCTCTGCCATTGTGGCTTAGTGGAAACGTGGGAGCATTTAATGTACCACTGCAAGCTTTATGAAGACCTCCGATGCCGACTAATTACAGAATTACATTATGTACCAGAGAATCAAGAGGAACGCTTATTGGAGGAGGAGCACAGCTACAAAGCACTGGCAAACTTTGCACAAGATCTTTTTGACAGAAGGCGTATTCTTCCGTCCCCACAGCCACAATAGCGATTCTCAGACCCACAATATATGACTTTGCAAACAACAACCATATAGGTGCACGGACAGTCACCATCAAGACAATCCACAAAGGAATTGCATCCCAGGAAGAAACAGCAAAAAAAAAAAAAAAAAAAACACCAGGACTCGACAAACTCGGATGATCCAACAAATGGACGAGGATCTAATAACTAATGACCATGACTCCAGACAGATCAGAGACATAAGTAAACACATAAGGTGCACGGACTAAATACCCACAACTACGGACCTGACTAAGGCACCTGTCCTGCTGCCAAGTGACAACCACAGACAGGAACCTACACACGAATGGGACAACTAGGATCCAACCAAGGACCTGACAAGCAGACATGCAGCCGCCAGGCCATACGGCGACCTGTGCCGGCTCCCTTGCCGGGCACACTTTCCTCCCTTCCCTGGCAGAGGGGGAGGTTACAGCCTTCTTGTTGCCTCCCCCCTGCCATCCCACATCTTTCTCTCTGGTGGGGCTTGTTTGTTTGTTTGTTTGTTATTTGGTTTTTAGGAGCTTTAGCAACTAAGGCCATATTGCTCCGGAAATATGCGGTGGTCATTCCCTTGACCTTTCCGCATCCTCCTTATTTGGTGGTGACGGGTTCGAACCCCGGTCTAATCAAGAAGCGTGTGCTCCTTCCCACCTGGCTACGGAGGCGCCTATGGTGGGGCATGGGTATGCCCCACTGGCCCATGCTGGGGTCGTCTACTCTATTGATCCCAGTCTTTCCTAGCTATTCCCCCACTAGTCTTCAGTCTCCTCCCCTCTCTATCTGTGGCGCCTCCGTAGCCAGGTGGGAAGAAGCAGCAGTGCGTAGCACACGCTTCTTGATTAGACCGGGGTTCGAGCCCGTCACCACCAAATACGGAGGATGCGGAAAGGTCAAGGAATGACCACCGCATATTCCGGAGCAATATGGCCTTAGTTGCTAATACTCCTAAAAACCAACCAAACAAACAAACCTCTCTATCTGTATGCCAGCGGAAGACCCACACCAAAATTCTAGCTTCTTTAAATTATTTCGCCCTCTCCTCGGCCATTAAATTTTCAAATGCAACCCCTTCAAACCGGGAAACATGTATGTGATCAACATACAACGTGCAAAATGGTTTTTTTTTTTTTTAAGGTCCTAGCCACTGAAATCTCAGGAAATTAGGTGGCAGGACCTGCCAGAGTAAATTAATTATAATACTGGTGTACCTGGTCTGCCTCCATGGGGCGAAAGTGGGCCAACGTTGGGCCTCAGTAGGGGTCCAGCGGCTAAATGACCAGATGAACAACGGTACACGACACTACATATGAACAATATCCATACACTTTTAAATCTCTGGCATTTCCAGCAAACTGGCACATCCATCACAATGTAAACAACGCGGAGATGGGGGAAAAGATGGGGTCATACGGCACCAGGAAACCCCTGGTGCCGTATGACCCTAAATACACTTTACACTTTACACACTTTTTACTCCTTTGCATCATTTAGTTATTATAATATTAATTCTGTTTTGAAGTAGTTCAGGGGAATGTGAAAAATCGGAAGCGGCTGGATATTTGAAACCAATAGCTGTCCGGTTTTACTGAGTAGTTCATCTGGTAATCCTACCTACAAAAATTCAAAGAGACTAGAACAGTGGTTTTCAACTGGGGTGCCGCAACAACATCCAGGGGTGCCACATAATTTGGGTTTAAGCTACTTAAACTTATTATTTTTTAAATTTATACTAGGGGACTGCGCTCACTTCTTTTGATCAAATAAAATAAAATAAAATACTTACAGAAGCTTTCGAGTGTGGGTGTGTCCCTCAGTTATGAATACATTAATACGTTACAATACATATCTTTATAATATCGGTGTAGATACATTATAGACAACTCTTAAAGAAAAACTACGATCGTAGTGTGAAGGGCATTTTATCTGTATCTCATATTGTGCTCATCTTCACAACGCGTTATCATGTATTGCTCTACCTCGAATAAGTAACGCTTCACTAATAGAGAACATTATTGTCACTATTCTCGGTGGGCACCACCACACGGACGCACCGTTTCAAAGTTAGGTGGCTTTTCATCGGTGGATGCCTTTCACACCACAATCGTAGTTTTTCTTTAAGAGTTGCCTATGGTGTATCCACAGCGATATTATATAGGCATAGAATCTTATAAACTCTTAAAATATTATGCCTTGTTGCATGTGTGTGTGTGTATATACATATCTCTAATATATATATATATATATATATATCCAATATTTTAAATTAAATAAAATAAAACATAAGCCAGTAGTATGGCAAAAACTGTAGAGCGAAAATTAACATAAAAATAACCCAAATAAACAATCGAACGAAAAGAAAGAATAGATATAAATAGTAGCCCAGAAACCCTAGTATAATTTCGATCTTTAAATCCAATTAACAACAACTATACAAAATTTAGGATAATGCCAATTAGTTATTAATTTAGCGGTACCCCCCCGAGAGGTACCAGTTCCGAAAGACGTGAAATATCACCAAAAGAGGGTTAAAGGAACTACCAAACGATAACAAAATCAAAATAAACTAAAATAAAATAGAATAGACTGACCATCATGCCCCATATCGACAGAGGACCACGAGGCCAATAATGGTCACGGAATCGCTGCATTTCAATCGTCATACAAAACATCGCAAAGGCGGAAATATCGAAGAACCAAACCACCCTTCCATTCTCCGATAGATCAACCAATGCAGAGGATTTGCATGGCGGTGGTCCTTATGCAGCGAAAATAAAATATAGAACAGACAGCACTCTAAAGCAGAGCCACACGATTCCGTGACCATTATTGGCCTCGTGGTCCTCTGTCGATATGGGGCATGATGGTCAGTCTATTCTATTTTATTTTAGTTTATTTTGATTTTGTTATCGTTTGGTAGTTCCTTTAACCCTCTTTTGGTGATATTTCACGTCTTTCGGAACTGGTACCTCTCGGGGGGGGTACCGCTAAATTAATAACTAATTGGCATTATCCTAAATTTTGTATAGTTGTTGTTAATTGTATTTAAAGATCGAAATTATACTAGGGTTTCTGGGCTACTATTTATATCTATTCTTTCTTTTCGTTCGATTGTTTATTTGGGTTATTTTTATGTTAATTTTCGCTCTACAGTTTTTGCCATACTACTGGCTTATGTTTTATTTTATTTAATTTAAAATATTGGATGTATTTCAGCTTCATATGGAGGAATTGCATGTCGCTGCCTCTAATGAATGCTTAATTATTTATTCATTTCATTATAATTTAACTGTATTTAATATAATTCAATGATAGTATATATTTCGGCTTCATATGGAGGAATTGCAAGTTGCTGCCTCTAATGAATGCTTAATTATTTTAATTTTTATTATAATTTAATTTTCGTCAACATTTAATATAATTCAATAGTAATGGGTCGATATGCTAATTTGGCAATGCCTGTGCCGCCATCTATTTTCCTTTTTTCTTCAATATAAGCTGATTCAGCTTACAGTATGTCAGTGGTGTGGCTCTGCTTTAGAGTGCTGTCTGTTCTATATTTTATTTTCGCTGCATAAGGACCACCGCCATGCAAATCCTCTGCATTGGTTGATCTATCGGAGAATGGAAGGGTGGTTTGGTTCTTCGATATTTCCGCCTTTGCGATGTTTTGTATGACGATTGAAATGTAGCGATTCCGTGACCATTATTGGCCTCGTGGTCCTCTGTCGATATGGGGCATGATGGTCAGTCTATTCTATTTTATTTTAGTTTATTTTGATTTTGTTATCGTTTGGTAGTTCCTTTAACCCTCTTTTGGTGATATTTCACGTCTTTCGGAACTGGTACTTCTCGTGGGGGTACCGCTAAATTAATAACTAATTGGCATTATCCTAAATTTTGTATAGTTGTTGTTAATTGGATTTAAAGATCGAAATTATACTAGGGTTTCTGGGCTACTATTTATATCTATTCTTTCTTTTCGTTCGATTGTTTATTTGGGTTATTTTTATGTTAATTTTCGCTCTACAGTTTTTGCCATACTACTGGCTTATGTTTTATTTTATTTAATTTAAAATATTGGATGTATTTCAGCTTCATATGGAGGAATTGCATGTCGCTGCCTCTAATGAATGCTTAATTATTTATTCATTTCATTATAATTTAACTGTATTTAATATAATTCAATGATAGTATATATATATATATATCCATTTTATAATATTATTTCTAATCTGTAATATTATTTTGTCACAGATCTGATTAATGCCATCAAAAATGATTAAACATTATATCCGTCTGTATATTATTTGATTTACGTATAACATGAATAGTTAAGTTGTAATGTATAGCATGGCTAGTAATGTATAGCATGGCTAGTAAAATAGCTACTCAAGAAAAACTAAAAACCTATACGGGTGCTAAACGTAGCCTGGAAAAAAATTGTACATTTGTATTGCTTATTTATTTATGCAACAAACATTTATTTCAAGAAGCCGTTAGTAATACTTTAAGAAAAATCAATTGTTTTAAGTTATATCGAGACTTCCTACTAGTCTGCGGTTTATTTTAACCATTATTTACTTAGTTCTCATGTTAGAATCTTCTCATTCCCTTATACTTCTATGAATTGTATGTCAAGGCTACTTGTGTCATATCTCCCTCGAAGAATGGATTTTAATTGCCGACATTTTTCTCCTTTTATTATTCTATAACTTCCACATCACTACAGGTAATATTCCGACAGGGCATGATTAAGGTGTCGTTGCACACTATCTTGTCTATCGGGTATGTGATGAGTCACACGGTTAGTATTGATAATGAAGCCACAATGGGATAGCGTGCGACTGACCGTTAAAAGTCCATTGTTGCGGAGAGTCTGGTCACGCTCCTGTTTTTCTCGTGCCAATCGATAAATCGTAAAAATGGAGCACGTGGGAGCAGTTACTACCACGTAAATAGGGTCATCGGTAAGCAGTTGTTACTACAGGACAATGGCTTTGCTTCTTGGCTCGGAGAACATTGTTCTTACAGGTGTCTTCTCCGATTTAATTACCCGATGAGTTTAGTGGAATGGAACGAGTGGAGACGTCGAAGTGTTCGTAATGGTACTAGTTACTATTGCTGGCTTCAAGTAAGCACAGATTTCACTGAGTTGTAGGAGACGATGAGTTCAAATTTCCATTTTACAAGGTAGAGATATAATGTAGTAGTTAAATAAATAAATTTTCTGTTTATACTCCGGCACGACAACCAAGTCAGTAGAGTTTACAATAAATCGTCAATACAAATATTTATCGTATTTAGTAGTCACGGGCTTGAACCCCGGTCCACTCAAGGAACGCGTACCATGCACTCTCGCTCCTGACCACTCGGCTACGTCAGGCCTACAACAACCTTCTCTCATCAAAAGTTTGTTTGTACCGTACCCTAACTCAGAATTTTCGCGCTAATTCCAAAATGAGTATTTCCGGAGCTTTTACGGGATTAAATTTTCCATGGCTTACTATTTATATTCCGAAGAGCACCTGTTCGCGAAACAGCCCCCAGTTATTTTTAGATTCCTGAGAAATATGCAAAGCAACTACTTGAAAGAAAGCTGGCATAAAAGTAAAAAACTGGAAGAAAGCTGATATAAAGGTTTTTAAATCTGTGTTAGCAGCTGCTTTGACAAGGAGGAGGCGATATTGGACTTTTTTGATATACCGTTCCACACAAGAACCTTGTCCAAGAATTCATTGCTTAGTCCTTATCAGTGTCACTGTGAACTTGCTTTCCAATTACCCGCATGATAGAAGGCAGCATACAAAAAGTAGGAGTTCTTGGTCAATTGGATTATCTCCAAGGAACTATTCAACATTTTTATGAATGATATTACCGAAAATCGGTATTCTGTTCCCTGTGTACTCTTAATTAAAAAAAAAAAAAAAAAAAATATATATATATATATATATATATATATATATATATATATCTTTGATCGTTTTAAACACCATCCATGAGAAATTAAATTCGTTTGAAGAATTGTTTAAAAATAAATCTGGAAAAATTTTGGCGTTCTATTTTGGAAGAAGTAACTAATTGAAGATCTCGCACTTCAAATAAGTTTTTTTTTTCTTTCACTTCAGTTACATCTAAAAAGCATCCTTCTGTTATTGACAGCAAATATAATTTCTCTGACCATCTGAGAATACTCACGTCGAAAATCAGGGATGGTCCCCGACAGGGGCTGAAGGGGCTATAGCCTCCCCTTACGATCAAAATTATTAATTTCTTTTACTGCTGCATGGTGATCAAAACTTAATGATTCTCAGGAACGCTGCTTTAGGTCTTCCCCCTCTAGAAAATTTTGGGACCTTCCCCTATCAAAAACCAAGCAAGTTCTAAGTTACTTTAACTAGGTTCTGACCTATTAAAAATCCTAACACGAAGATTGTAATCACATTACAAGAAAATCTCGCAACACAACAAATTTCTTCATTTCATCCTTATTTGGACAGACTGAAAACATTGTGATAGACGCTTGATAGTTTTTCAGAGCCTGGACAAATTGGTTGTTATTGTAAGTGTAGGGCACACCATAGCCTCAAATTTTAGCTATGAGCAAGCGGATTTTCTTGGTATCGCGCTACGCACTTTAAATTTGAAATGAATGCCGTTTTAAATATATAGCAATATATTTCTCCCTTTAGAGTTGTGCGTTTTTTAATTTCAAGTGCGTGGTGCAGTTCCCAAGGCAACTTGACGTGGCGAATTGCCTCCACAGTATGCATTTCATAGTAAACCTAGTTTGTCTGCTCACATCTACATGCAAAACTGAGGCTATTGTCCTAACTTGTACAGTAATGTTCTATAACACTTGTTCTCGTAGCAGGAGGATTGTTTTAAATCTAGTTCTATTTTTAGATAATTAGTTGCGTGCTAAGTTAGTTAACAATGAGGTTAACTAACTGGGCATCGTTATTGATTATAGCGATCTCTACAGATTAGCAGAACACTGCTTGCTGAAGAGGTGTCATTCAAATACTGCAACGAGTCTCGAATCTAAAATTCTTGGCGGAAAATGCTCTCTCCACCAGAGGCAATTTGTTATGAATTGATTTCGTCGCTTGAATACATCGCTGGGGTTTACATTTACCACTTTGCCGAACACTCATCCCCTAATATCAGTTATGTAAATATTCACTGTTGTACACGAACTTTCCCACATATGCCCAACGACAGTTTCTGTCCAGGTTTTTAAATTTATCTGATTTGTTGCAGAGCCTCATGGGGATTTGAGTTCTTTTGATTAATTAATTACAACTCCCGCTATTCGATTGATGTGTTTGTTGCCCAAATTTCGAGCATGAGGGTAGTTGCGTAGTTCCAACAAGAGCAAAAATTTCAACAAAAACATAGATAATTTAATTTGAATCAGCTAAGCTTTTACGCAATTTTAGTATTGTTATTAAGATTTTCAGATATCCTGAAATTGAGCGGAAATTTTCTCGGGACTTTTTCGCGATGAGTTTGGGGAGGCTTCCTTGTATTCCACTATATAAATGGTCTGCTTATATTCGGGACGGCAACATACGATCAGAGGAATTTACAGGACAGCACTATGTTTATAAATCATGCGGTCTAGTGAAAGTTCAGTTGACCATGGTCAACTGAAACGCGTGTACTACTTTCTTTTCGTTTTACCACTCGGCTATGGCGGCCTAAATTTTCTGTTTATACTCTTGAATTGTCACGTAGAATCAGGGAAGTTTACAAGTCGGCGAGAATAGAGGAACATCGTATTTAGCAGTCACTTGAACATGAAACATGGTCAATTAAAATACGTATACTACTGTATCCTCGCTTTTGACCATTCGTTTTGCTTACATCTCATTACTACAAGTCATCCTAATTTACATTTTTAAATACGCGTATTATTTGCCCTCAGTTCGTGTAACCAACAAGTATTTTGTGATATCTCTCTAATGTTCCATTCCACGCATTACATCGTTATATTTTTTTCCCTCTTTTTTACTGTAGTCATGTATGTACATGTGTAGAGCTCGAAAAAATTTGACAAGTTTTACTCACCAAAGCTCAAAAATTAATTCTTTAATTAATTAACGCGATCCGATTTTGACGAAATTTGGTGCTAATGTTAAAAGAGCTTATAGGAATAAATTATTAAATTTTCAAACGATTAAAATAATTTTTATTAGAGATATTAATGAAACTATATGAATTAGTTATAAATTAATAGCGGGTATGGCTACTAATTTATAACCAATATAAGTATACAGTATATTGATTTCGCCACATGCCACTCGTTTGGAGAGGTCTGGGTACGAGTCCCGTCGATGGAATTCTAAGGGCTTCTTCAGTCGAGGCTGTAGTTAGCCGATCTCAGGCGGAGGGCGTACGTTTCTCTTCCATGAGTTATTCCTGCTGTGTCAGCCCTCACAGCATGAAACCAGACTACGAACACACACGCTTATACACACAATACACAATGGCAGGCACAAATGGTCTGAAAGTGGGGCATATTCACCCCGGGAGTAAATTTTTTTTTTCTTTTAACAAAATATGAAAAAACCATCCCACTAATCCAGTTATAAAGCGTATTTCATTTCAGACTTTGAGTTTAAATGCATGGAAGTACAGTATATATTAATTCAGAGGTTCCCAAACTTTCTCGGTTTACAGTGTCCTTAGTATCTCAGTAATTTTTTGGCTCCTAGACCAAAAGAAATACCTAACAGTTCCTTTTATTAAGTAGTTAGGTCCAAACAACTTAATAAGTAATGTTGAAAATGTGGTAATGTTGACACTGTGAACTACCTCGAGCTAGTAGTTTGCGCGGTGTCCGACAGATGTCGAGTATCGCTGTGTTTCCCTCAAATTTAAATTATCCCACTGTGCCCCTGTGAGTTCGCTCCCGCGCCCTAGGTTTGTTTATTTGCACTTGTTCTAGAAGATGGGGGGGGGGGTAAATTTTATGAAATTTAAAGGAAGCGCAAGGTAGAAAAATTTGCGAACTCCTGGTCTTGGTTGCTGAAGTGCCTGACCCCAACAAGAACAGATCTGGTGGCCTCGCAGACCATGGGAGGATGTTTGGTTGTTGAAGATCCAATCTGATAATGTTGGAACATAGCATTACCCATATTCGCGAAAAAACTTTATAACCACTGGGTTTGACATTTTAAAGGTAATAATAACGGGCCGTCATACTGTGTTTTATAAATAGTGCTCTTTTCATAACATGTTCTATTAGTTCCCCAAACCGATTAAACTGTGTGTCTCTTCCTTTTACAGTCTATTGTTGCTCTCTCTGCTGGGTTATTTGGCCCTCATTCGTGCTTCACTCACCGCAAGGCCGAAATGGATATCATCACTAAACACTACCGAACGTCTCTGCAGCCTCCAATCGACCTGTGCACGACACTACTGAAGACGTTCACGATGATGAGTAGGGCCGAAAGGCAAACAGTACACTGGGACTCGAGATCATAGCCTCGCTGCCAGAAAATGATTTGATATGCTAGGTGTCACAACAACATCATAATCAGGGAAGAAATGACCTGACCTGTTTGTCAAAAACATTTGTCGGTGCTTCTGGAGGGTTCTGTGCCTAGTCTTGGAACATGTATGTATGAGTTCCTCTGCCTATCGTGTCCATCATCGATGAAATGTTGACATCTCTCATCCAAATCGTTCAGCTGTTGTGGAATGACATTCCGCCTTTCTGTAGGCCAACTATCGTTATTTGTCTCCTCAGCATTAATTTAGGAATACAATAAATTTTAATCAAAAACTTTTGAAAAATTTACAATTTTTTTATTTAAAAAAACAGTAATTTCAACTTTTGAACTTGTTCACAAACAACGTTATCTCTTTTAATACTGAATCAAATTCCCTAAAAATGTAGTCGATTATTTTTATAGCCGTTTTCACATCACCAACTTTTGTCAAACTTGGGGCACTCTAATTAAATTACTGTTTATTTTTATACCGTCCTATTTTATTTATAAACCAGCAGAGCGAGATTATTATTTTGTTTTTAAGGTCTAGTTTTAGATTTTGTGCTTATTACCGTGTTTCGTTTGTCTAAGTCTAAGGAATTGTTTGACCCCCCATCCATAGGTGTATGTGGGCTTGGAGTCCCTTTGTTGTGGGATACTCGGGTTGATTGTTACAATGCGTGGTGTGCTATCCTTGAATCACGAAACTTTTATGAAGTGTAGTTCATATATCTACTTCCTTTCCCACCCTCTGGCTAGCTGGAAGTACTAATCTACTTGACTGAAGTCTAGCTTATCGAGGTGAAGGACTTTAGTCATGCGGCTTAGCGCTGACACTATCATGAGTAATTTTATTAAGGTGGAGGAAGAAAGAAAAAAAGTGCATAACTTTTACTACTAATGAGGAATATAAATATCTTTTATAACAACTGTCATTTCATATTTTTTTTAATGTCTCAATGCTATTGTTTGTTATCACAGATTGTATTATAATTATTATGCCGACGGGGCTAGCCGGGTGGGTAAAGTGCCTGCCTGGTAACCCAAAGGTCGCGGGTTCAAATCCCACCTTGGGCTTGGATCGAAGTACTGCAAAAACCTTAGGAGGTGCATTATGGCCACAGAAGCCGATGCGCCAACAACTACCAAAAAAAAAAAAAAAAGATTGTATTATTATTATTATTATTATTATCCATATGGTGCAAGGAAGCCTGAGAGAGAGAGAGAGAGAGAGAGAGGGGTAGGAAGGGATCACCAAGAAAGAGAAGGCAAACTATTCAAGGAAGTAAACGTTATTACAGTATCAGAAAAAAAAAAAAAAAAAAAAAAAACCGTCTAATAATTTGTCTAATTTCTCCTTAAAATTTATTCAAACCACCTACTTTCACAACTAATGGAAGTTTTGTTCCAATAACCAATATAGCCTACAACCATCCTTCCTCAGTTTAAAATTATGCTACCTCATGTGCGTTGTCAGAGAAAGAGTAAGGATACCATCAGCATTGACATTACTCAATCCATTCAAAGACTTAAGTACCTGAATCAGACCTCCTTGCAGGTGCATAGTTTCTTTCTTCTTCTTCTTCGGATTTATTCCTTTATTACAACGCTTCTCCTCAACCTAGCATTGAAAAGTCATTCCTTTATTCTTTTTTTCCATTTTCTTCTATCTTTCCAATCTCCTTCCACCAGTCCGCTTCTATTCATGGCTGCTCTCACACTCTCTCTCTATCCACGTCCTTCTTGGTCTTCCTCTCTTTTTCCTTTTCCATGGCATCCATTCCATGGCTCCTCTGAGCAATCTGTCATCCTCCATTCTCTTCACATGGCCAAACCACTCCAATCTTTTCTCCTCTATTTTATCAATGATAGTTTTTTGGACATTCATTGTATTCCTTTTCACATTATTTCCTGTCTTTTTCAGACCTAGACTTTCTTGCCGATCTTCGCCAAAAATCCATCTCAACGGCCAGTAATTTATTTATTATTTTTATTTTATTTTTTGTCTTTCAGTTAAGGTCCAAGTCTCATATCCATATAATAAAACACTGTAATATTGCATTATATATTTGATGTTTATTTTTGTTAATAATATTTTTATTCCATAGCACAGAACTGAGCATTCCTATGACCTTTCCTACCTTTGCCCAGTCTTCTCTCAATTTCCTGCGCAGATGATCCGTCAGCCTGAATAATTGCACCCAGGTATTTAAATTGCATACAGTTTTCACCTGTATTCCATCTAAATCCAGAACGTCCTCACTTCGATTCATGTACTCTGTCTTATTAAAATTAACTGTCAGTCCCCATGTTTTATATTCTTCTAGTTACTTTCTGCCCATCATCATCGTCTGCAAACAGTAGATTGTATAGGTACTTATTTTGTACCTATTGAACTGCACTTCTGTGACCATGGTCTTAGAACATCTTCCAGGTACAGCGTAAACAAAGTGGGTGACAAACAGCATCCTTGAAGCAGTCCTTTGGAAGTCTTAAATTTTCTTGATATTTTTGAACTAATTTTTATGCAGCATGTATTGTTCTTGTAGATTATTTCAATTAATGGCTGGGTTATTGACATTTTTTCCATAGACTTCCACAGAAGATTTCTTGGTACATTATCATGCGCTTTCTCTAGGTCTATAATTTGTAGGCTGACATTTTTCCAGAATTTGGTTAACAGTGAATAAATGGTCTATACATGAGTGTTCAGTCGAAAAGCCACACTGTTCCTCAGAAATAACAATCTCTTGTTCCAGTTTCGATTTTATCACTTTTCGAAATAGTTTAGCAATAGAGCTCATAACACAAATTCCTCTATAGTTGCAGCATCTTCTATCACAATTTATTGAAAATTGATGTAATGTATCCAATTGTCATCTCATATGGTATTTCTTCGCCATCGCATAATTTGTTGAACAATCAAGTTAGTAGATTTATAACTTTTCGACCTCCATATTTAAGTAGCTCCATGTTAAATGGAAAAGCACCCGGCCCAGGGTGCTTTTCCATTTTTTGCCATTTTTATTTCCAGTTCCACTTCCTTAATTTCGATGTTCAATCCTTTTTCCATGACAATTGCCTCTGTTTCAGTTTCTCTAAATTTCTCTCTTCCTTCTTTCAATAGCTATTCATAATAATTTACTCATTCCTCCAGATCTATCATTTCCAATCTGTTGATCTAGCATTTTGCTTATGAGGTTTCCTTAAACTCTTCAATACTCTCCACGCCTCTGCAGATCTTGTACATCCTAGTTTGCAGTTCACCTCGGCACATGCTCTATCACAAGATTCGTTCTTTGCATACTTCCACTTTCACTTCCTTATTTTTATTTTTTATATTTTTTTATATTTTTCTATGAACTTCACTTTTTGAGCTTGGCCATTTTTGATATGCTTCCTTTTTCTCCTTTATTAATTCCTTAATTTCCATGTTCAACCAATCATTTTGTTTCATCTTTTGAGATTTTCCTATTGTCTCTCCAACAATTTTCTTCACTGTTTCCTTTAGGTATTCATATATATCTCTTGCACTCTCCCCGTAGGTTTCATACACTGGTGTGCAAAACTTAAAGACCAGTCAGGTTTTCACCTCTAGCTTCTCATGGGAGTGGCCTAGATATTGGAAAAGCATACCAAAGGAACCTCGTGATGTACAGAAATGCTGAAGGAAACAACACCGACACAACAACGGAAACAAAATGGTACATAGGGACTTTATTCAAAAATGGCAACATAGTACTGGCTGCCATGATACAGATGCATCACTGCCAAAGATGGAACAAAGGGAAGAGATGGTCCTCAGTAGGAGATATGGCCACCCCTAATGTCGATGCAGGCTTTGCACCGCCTGTCCCTACTAGAATAATGTTGTTGATAAGTTCTTGCGGTAACATCGTCCATTCCTCTGTCAGCGCCATCTTCAGCTGGTGAACGTTTTCTGGTGGATGTGGACGTGCCGCTAGGCGTCTCCCTAGAGCGTCCCATATGTGTTCGATGGGATTTAGATCGTGGAACCGGCAGGCCAATCCATACGAACAATGTCCTCACTTTGCAAAAGCATATCAACAGCTGCAGTGTGATGTGGGTGTGGCGTTATCATCCATAAACACGAACTCGTGGCCAATGGCACCTCGGAACAGACGCACATGGGGAAGGATTACCTCAGTACAGTAGCGTGCACTGGTTACAGTACCACCTTCCAGTATCTGGAGTTGTGTACATCCATCCAACATAACGCCTCCCCAGACGAGAACACTTCGACCGCCATATCGATCCCTTTCAGTGATGTTTGCGGGGTAATACCGTGTGCCAACCTCTCTCCAGATTAGCTAACGTTCAGAATCGCTGCTGAGACTGAATCTCCTCTCAGTAAAGAGTACCTTACTCCTTTGCACTACTGTCCAGTCCTTATGTTCGATGCACCACTGTAAACGGCGTCTCCGATGGGCAGGTGTTAGAAGGACACAGCGTACTGGCCGTCGGGAAAACAGTCCACCTTTGTGGAGTCTCCTGGCCACAGTAAACCGCGATATCCTGCGTCCTGTGCAGCTGGTTTGCAATGGATCCCGCTGTCTGGTGTCCATCCCTCTTGGTCTGTAGGAGTATATAGCGGTCATCATTGGGCGTTGTTTTTCGTGGATGATCATCACTGGTCCTTCGAACAGCTGTACCTGTCGGAAGGCCGACCACGCCATTGAGACGATGCTATGGGCAATACCGAACTTTGCAGCCACATTCCTCGCACTTCGATCTTCCTCGAGCTTCCCAATTATTTGACCCCAGGTAAAGTTATCCAGATGTTGTCTACTGGCCATTTCGTTGTCTGTAGCACTGCATGAAACCAATCGAACGTCCGTAACAATCGTACTTGCCATTCGGTAATTTGCACATAACTGCTGCTTTTATCTGTTTATGTGAGTCCTCATCACGATTCAAATTTTTGCATCTGCATCAGCTTCTACTGAACGGCTACAGTTATGCAAATCGCCACAGGCTGTTTCGTTTGATTTTGTGGTTGTAACCTTTAGAAATAGTGTTGGTTCTTAAGTTTTGCACACCAGTGTTTAATTTTTGGTCTAATCTTCTTTGATACAAGCCCCTAGTGCTAATCTTTTAGTGAGTTCACATTAAATCTTTCGGCGTCAAGTTGTTAATTCCTCTCAAAGTCTTTCTTCCTTTTCTCCTTCCTTTTTTCCATAGTTTCCAAGCGCTGCAATTTTTAGAATGGGAGCCTTTCTTGGTTAAGAGTGTACTTTATTTTATTTATTTATTCACAAACTTTTCACTCACATGGCACGCAGACCCGAGACAATGGTGAAAACGCTGAGAATTACAGAGAATTAATAAAAAAAAAACAATATTAATCAATACACAACTAGTATTTAAATATATATCAAATTTGGATTAACAAATCAGAGAAAACAACAGTTTCTTATACATTAACGATTTAAGTGTAAAATCAATATTGTGATTAGTCAATACCTGAAGGAAACGGAACAGAGGACTTCTAAATACTAGGGACAGGCAGTGAGAAATTAGTTTTATAACGAGAATTCAAGCAGGGTATAGTGAAAGGTATTTGTTCAAAAAGAGATGGAGAATCGATAATAGAGTTTATGGTATTGTAGACAAAGAGAGAGAGACCCATGGAGTTGTTGTCTGGGGTGAAGAGGAATGATTCTGAAGCAACGACGACTAAGAGCTCCATAATTTCGACGGTGAAAGGCAAGCCGATTTCGAAAGCATAAGAATTTAATGAAGTTAATTTGAATTCTCTCAAGTCTGTGAGAAAGATATTCCTGTTATGGGGACCAAATAATATCACTGAAATATGAGCTGCTTGTAGAGAAGAATTATAACTAACTCTTTAAAATCGAGGAAGAACGCTTAATTAATCCAAGAAGTTTGAGATATTACATGCTGAGGGTCAGACCGAAATAGGACACCTAAATCCTTGAATGTATTAGTATTAGAGTTTCAATATAATAATTAGTAAAGACGGAGGGTCTAACTGCACAATTCAAGCAAAAGCGACGTAATTTACATTTTAATAGGTTTAGAAACAAGTTATTTTTATTTCCCCTTAGAGATTAGTTTCCCTAACAATCTCGTTGCTCTTTTCTGCACCCGTTGTAACAGTCAACATCCTAAAATGATCCTTCCATACCTGTGTGCAATACCAAAGATGTGGCCTAATCATTACCTTATGAAGCGGAATAATTATCTCCTTATCCCTGCTGGCATCGCATTTTGTTGAACCCTATTAGTCCGCATTATCTCGGTTTCCATATTTTGGATTCGCAAGTTCCCTCTTTTCCTTTTATCATTTTAGTTAGTAGTATTTAGTTGGTAGTATTTAGTCAGGAGTTCTAAATACGTTGGGTTTTACTTTTTTTTAATTCTGGTCGCAGTCTTCACATACTCATTCAGTCAACACACACACACACACACACACACACACACATATATAAATATATATATATATATATATATATATATATATATATACACACACACAGGGTGTCTCAAAAATACACGGCATAACTTCAGGAATGAGTTCCTCATATGTAGACAATAAAAATATTTTATATCAACATAGTTCCGGAAAAAATGCTTGGTTTCCGAGTTTTGAAGGTCTGTCTATGACACTTAACTGTTCCCATCACCTTATAGTAATTGTTCAAAATGTCCACCTTCTGCCTGAATACAGGCCTCACATCGACTCGCGAAGACGATGCCAAATTCCTGGCATGTTTCGTATTGTCTCACAACCTGCCACAATTCGATTGCGGAGAGTTTCCACATCAACTACCGGAGTCGAATACACCAATGACTTTAAATGGCCCCACAAGAAATCTAGTGGGTTTAAATCAGTGAGCGTGGAGGCCAGGCAGTTGGTCCACCTCTACCTATCCACCGATCAGGAAACTTTCGATTCAGGTAATTGCGGGCTAGGTGGCTGAAATGTGCGGGAGCGCCATCGTGCATGAAGTGTGCTTGTTGACGAATGATCAGTGGCGTGTCGTCCAAGAAATCAGGCACGTTGTTTTCCAGAAAGTTTCTGTACGCCTGCCCTCTGAGTTTGTTTGGGGCTCAAATAACTTATCACCAAAAACACCGGCCCAGATGTTGAGGCTGAACCGCTGTTGGTGATGTGATGGAAGAATTGCATGTGGGTTTTCCTCAGCCCATACATGCTGATTGTGAAAGTTTTGGATTCCGTGTCGTGTGAACTGTGCTTCATCCGTGAATATCACTAAGGCAGGAAAGTGAGGAGTTGTACCACACTGCTGCAAGAAACACTGGCAGAACATTACTCGCGCAGGACATAATCTGCTCGTGACAAGGCCTGTACCCGTTGCAGATGGTAAGGATACAGTTGGTGTTCTCGCAACACTCTCCAAATATTCGAACGTTGAACAGCCAGTTGCATTGCTATTCTGCGTGTGCTGATTCCAAGAGTGGCATGCACAACATCCAAAATCTCCTCCTCTACTTCAGGAGTCGTTGATCTTGGTCGTCCTCTGTCGGCAGCACAAGGTGTAAAGGTCCCATGTTCACAAAGGCGGCGATGAATACATTCAAACGTTTTCTTGTCTGGACATCTTCGTTCTGGGAACCTTTCGTGGTGCAAACGACGAGCCTCCAGAGCATTGCCGTCCGCCAAACCGTACATAAAGTGCATATCCTTGCTTCTAATCTGAATACATAGTCGGAATGGAAAACCACCAGATTCTGTAAGTACCTTGTGATGAAGAAAATCACCTGCGGGAGATAAGACATTCCGGTTAATAACTTGGGAACGAAGCATTTCCGGAACTATGTTGATATAAAATATTTTTATTGTCTACATTATGAGGAACTCATTCCTGAAATTATGCCGTGTATTTTTGAGACACCCTGTATATATATTGTATATAATTATTTCTTCCTCTTTCTTTTTTGTATTTTCGATACCTCGCCATTTTCATGAGTGCTTTCATTTTTATACTACTTGCCTACTTCTTTCATTCCCTCTTTCTGAACCATAAAATCGACGTTCTTTGCATAGCAATAATAGCTATTGAAAAATAGCTCGTATTGCAAATGCTCGTATAATGATATCGACACGTAAAGGAAAAAATACAGCCCACAAAAAATAATTAAAAAATGTGTACACAGTGGTTATAATTAAAGCCATTTTAATGACTGTAAATGCAAAATATTTTATACCACAAACCTAAAGATTAGAATAAAAAACACCCAGGGAATACGGAAAGGCATGGCGCTATAAAAAATAAAATAAAATAAAAATAAAGGTCCGCTAAGAGAAAAGACACTACATAGATGAATATGCAAATTATACTCTCATGACGCTCTAAAAACGGAAGCAGAAATCGATTATGGGACTTGTAGTAAGTTTTCTTTTTTCCTTTTTGGCTTACACGCAGTAATTAAAGCCGTGAGGGCTAGTATGTTGTTTGTGAAGTGTGTAGATTCTAGGGTTAGTTTTGCTGCTATGCGGGATGAACAGAACAATACTCTTCCGACTAACTGGGTCACAATGTGGGGTGGGGTGGGGTGGGGTGGGAATGCACGAAGTTCTTCCCGCTTAGACGGGATAACCAAAATGAGAGCGATTCCCTTGGCTGCTGTTTGTGAATATTGTTGACAGATATGATGGAGACATGGATGTACAAAATGAGTTATACCAGAAGTTCCCAAGGTGTGGGAAAACTTTTTTTTTGGGGGAACTTGTTTTCATGAAGCATTTTTTTAACGAAATATGGACAAACAATCCCACTAATCCAGCTGTGTTTATTTATATACACTGGTGTTCAAAGAAAGTGCATCATCCCTTAAAATTGTAATTGTCTTCCGAATAACGTAAGTATATGGCAATATTTCTTACAGATTGCATCAGATAAGATTTACACGCGTAGGTGATGACGTAAACGCCTTACAGATTGCATCAGCTGTTACTTTCAGCTATATAAGCGCGCTCTGCAAGAGTTGCAGTCATTCCTTGCTTGTGTCAGGATGGCGAGTTACGTGCAGTTGACGCCACGAAGAGAGTGCTGTTGTTGCTTGAGGAAGGATGTTCTTCCCGTCATATTCTTGTAATCAGTCGACAGTGAATAGATTTTTTTTCCAAACTCAAGAATGCTCGTTCAGCTGATTAAAAAAAAAAAAAAAAAATGGAACCGGACACAAACGAGTCTCTACGCCAAAACAGGACATCGTTTTCAAGCACTTATGCTTTAAAACCCGTAAAGCTTCGTCTGAGCTGAAGAGAGAATGGGAAGAACATACAGGAGTGGTAGCAAATGCAGTAGCAGTCAGAAGACGCCTCTTCAAAAATGGACTTGTAGTCCGTCATCCTAAGAAGAAGCCTCTCGTCACACAACAAATGAAAAAGGTCCGATTAATTTGATGTAAGGAGCATGTCAAATGTGGACCCCCGAGCAGTTGAAGTCAGTTATTTTCTCGGATGAGAAGAAATTCAACCTGCATGGCTCTGATGGGAGACAAACGATTCGCCGTAGACGTGGTGAAGAATGCCATCCAGACTGTATGGTGTCTACAGTGAAATTCCCTACCAGCCAAATGATATGGGGGTGCATTTAGTATCCCGGAGTAGGTCACCTGCAGTTTATACAAGGTTTCGTAAATGCCAATGGATATCTGGCTATATTGGAAGGCAAATTGCTACCAACCATTAGAGACCATTTCAACCTGCCAAGTAACTGCATCTTTCAGGACGACTCTACTCCTTGTCATCGGGCGAAAAGTGTTAGTAGGCACTTCTGTGGTTACTTTAGCTTCATTTCTGCATTAGAGGTTCGACAGTAATGTGTTTACATTTGTTACAGGTGAAAAAAAAAAAGTTGAAAGAACGGTTCATTACAACTCTTAGCTGGCCAGGAAACAGCCCAGACCTGAATCTTATAGAGAACTGTTGGCAGCATCGTGTGGAATCTACAGCTGCCAGAAATCAACCGAAGACCCTTCGTAAACTCCAGGAAGCCATAATTCGTGTTTGGAACCACCGGCTATCAGTTAATTATCTTCAGAAATTGATCTTGTCAATGCCTCGACGGTGTGCTGCTGCCATCAGGGCCAGAGACGGTTCACCAGGTGCAAACTAAATATTAGTTTGCACTGGTGAACTTTTCATTTTGTTTTCCATTTAAAATGATAAACTGAAACAAATTGAGAGCTTCTGATAACATTTCAGCCACAATTGTCGTGTTTACTAAAACTGTTGTATAAAGGTTGCAAATGCTCATTTTGGAATATTTTGAGAGCACCTGTCAAATATTACTTAGCTTTGCCTTAACTATTAATAAATATCTTTTGTTTATATTTCTATTTGTGATGCTAGTCATTAATGTAACATACCATCGCGAAAAAGGGTTAGAAATGTGAAATTCCTAGGTGATGCACTTTGAACGCCAGTGTATATTATTCGTACGGTATTTTATTATTTTTATTTTTTGAGATTAAATATATTGAAAAACATATATATTATTATATGATATGTAGTTCAGTATAAATTAATTAATTATACTTCAATATATATTTATATTTTCAATATAATTTAATTATACTTCAATATTGAAGTACAATTAATTTTTTATATTAATTTATAAAAGTATGTACTTTCGTAGGGGGAGCACGTGAAATTTATGAAAAATTTTGGGGCTCAAGGTTTGGGGGAAAACTTTGGGGTACACAACGTGATGCAGTGGGGATGGGTAATTTGTCTGTATACCATGGCAGTGGAAGACAACCTGTTTTTGTATTTGTTTATTGGTGATATTGCTGTTTTGATGATTAAGAGAACTGAATAAAGTTCACATTCGGTATATACTTGGAGAGGCGTTGCTATATAACTAAACCTTTCGTGGTTAAATGTGCATAACATGTGCTACCCACATAAACTGTACAATGGTGCAGGAACTGAGTGTAAGTGATCCTGAGAAATTTTCTGGATTTTGCTTTTCACATCCTGGCTAGGACATCGATGATGGACAATTAGTCTTCAATTTGTGATCTGGCGAGGCAGGAGGCTTACAGCTGAACTGCACTATCAATGTCCAAAATTGTCAGATATAGGAAAAATCTGACAATTAGGAAAGTTACTGTGCAATGTGGTTACACTGCTCGACAAAATTAACAGAACAGGAAGAAAACGTGGTGTTGTAACTCGTGCAACTTGCGATGAAGCGGACAAAATTTGGTATGGTGGTGTACCATAGAATAACAATGAAATGAGGGGACAGTGAGAAACTTTGGATAGACATAAGGGGCATTTATAGGGGTTGTATAAGAATTACCAAAAAAGGTCACATTACAGAAGTCGATACGAGATGCTCGAAATTATGGTCACATGGCATCAGTACAGCGTGTGATCCCCTCCAACGGCCTGACAACGGTGAACGATGCGCGATATAACGGTGTCTATAAGATTCTATGGCAACAAATCCCATTCTTCCACCATCTAAGTGATCGAGGAGTTGGCGCAATGCGACACCCAAGGGCTTCCCACATGTGTTTCATCAGATTAAAGTCTGATGATCGTGCTGGCCACAGCAGTCGTTGGATACTGGCTGCCAGGGCAGGTCATGGGGTTTTGTCAATGATATATAGGAATTTTGCTAGCAGGGAAAAGGAGGTGATTGTCCCTCTGTATAAGGCAATGGTCAGGCCACGCCTTGAGTACTGCGTACAGGTCTGGAGGCCTCATATTAGGAAGGATGTAGATTTACTTGAGCGTGTACAGAGAAGGGTAACAAGATTGGTGAGGGGAATGAAGGATCCTCTTACCAAGAGAGGCTTAAGTTCTGCAACTTGCAGTGGCTGGAGACTAGGCACCTGCGCGGTGATTTGATTGAGCACGCTGAATTCTGATGGGATCCTCCCACTTGTTCAGATTACGAACCTAAGGGGGCATAAATTCAAATTAAGAAAGGACAGATGTAGAATAGATGTGCGTAAATTTGCCTTTAGCCAGCGGGTGGTTAATTGCTGGAACAAACTTCCATCTGTCGTTGTGGAAGTTGATACGTTCAATAAATTTAAGGAGGAACTGGACAGGCGTTTGGAGGGGACGGTGTGATTTTTTTTTTTTTTTTTTTTTTTTTGCTGACGCTGCATAAGCTCATACACTTGCTTTCTTGCATCACATGCCACTGCTACTACTACTGTTTCAAAATATTCCTCCACCACTTGAGCTCTATGTGCAGTGGTATTTTCGTATATGAAAAGAAAATATGGGCTAACCGCACTTCTAAAAAGTAGCACATAGAGTTCCAGGATCTGTTCGCGGTACACTTGTGCAGTTACGGTACCCATATCAAAAATACGAAGGTGGTGCGGCCATTGATCATTATTCCGCCCCACACGAGAACACCGCCTGCACTGCAAGTGTCCCCTCCTCTGATGTTGTAGGGATTTTACCACATTCCTCGTTTTCTCCAGATGAAATAAGGTTTAGAATCTGTTTGTAGTCTAAAACGAGACTCATCAGAGAACAGAGTTGTACCCTATTTGTCAGGGCTTCAAGTCATATGTTTGGCACCAGTTTCGACGAGCTGTGCGGTGGTTTGGGATTAACAGGATTTTATTGTTTATGTTTGTCTGACGGTCTCTAGGGTTCCTCCTATAATGGCATAAAAACTACTGGCTTCCTTACGTAGAGCCCACTGAATTGAGCCTTCTGAACACAGTCATATTGGAAATGTTTTCACCTGTTGCCGCAGCAACCTCAAGAGACAGTTGATGACAGGACATCGTAGAGTATTCCATCTTTCTGTTAGAGCCAGATAGCTGTCTGTTCTGGTTGACGTAGCCTTTGGGCGAACTGGGCCAGCCATTCTTGCAATGGTTCCTGTCTCCTGAAACAGCTTCCATAGTCCCGGGACGATACTGCGTGGCACATTAAGCCAAAGTGACACATTTGCCTGCATGGCTTCAAGTCATACAACAGCCCGCCATCTCAAGGACTTGTCTAAATAACGACTTTCCATCCTGAATACTGGAGATGTGGTTCTCCCACTGAGCAAGCCAAAAAACGGTAATGCAGTGATGTGCTCGCATCCAGTGTTTTTATAGGCACGAATAATTTGCGTAATGTGCAGTTCCGTAAAGTGGTAGATCGATTTCTATTGGATACTCGAAATTTGCATGCCAGGATGCCTACCATATCAAATATTCGCCTACGGCGATACTGTTCACAATAAAATATTCATGAAAAACATTTTGTTCTGTTAATTTTGTCAAGCAGTGTATTAGGACCCATCTCTGAGTTGTTTAGTCACATAACATATACTGTGACTGGGTACACAATAACATGAACTGTTCACCCTGCATGTTATTGACCATCTTCATGCTAGAGGCTGTTCACAGTGGCGTAGCCAGGGTCGGGTCGGCAGGTACATTGTACCCCTTGATGCGAAATTTGGCACTGTGACCCTTTTTTAGAAAAGAAACGGAGCCCTTTTTTTTTGTGAATGTACCTGCTGACAAAAAATCCTGGCTATGCCACTGGCTTTTCATCTGTGGCAGGGGTATATTCAGGGGTGGGCAGAGGGGGAATATGCCCCCCTTAACCAAAAATTTGAAATTAAAGAAAAAGAATGCAGGAGGCATTCTAAAAAAAAAAAAAAACTCAAAAGCCTGGTCGCCCCCCCCCCCCTACGATGATATCTGCCTACTAAGTCTATTCAGTCAGTGTTCTTCCATCTAGTGAGGCTGTTTATGGAAACGTTCCTTGAAGACCACAAATTCCCAACTTCTCTATTACCTCTTTCACCGGACCTCTATCCATGCGATTTTTGGTTGTGTGGTTATTTTAAGAAGTAGTGTACTAGAACAATACTGGTATGCTCTGTACCAGTACTGTCTCTTTTAAAACCTGGCAGATGTAAAAGACAGTAAAACAAGACATGTCAGGGAACATTAGCATTAGTAGAGCTATTTGATGCAAGAAAGCAAGCTTATGCAGCATCAGCCAAAAAAAAAAAAAAAAAAAAACCCACTTCCACTTCACCCCTCTGTTCGTTCAAAATACCTGTCCAGCTGAGCCTTAAACTTATTTAGGCTATCAACTTCCACGACAAGGGATGGAAGTCTGTTCCACCAACCAACCACTCGCTGGCTAAAGGCAAATTTCCGCACGTCTATCCTACATCTGTCTTTCCTCAATTTGATTTATGCCCTCTCATGTGATTATTCTGAGCGAGAGGAAGAATCCCATCAGCATTGAGCATGCTCAAACCATTCAATGCTTTATACACCTCTATCAGATCACCTCGCTGGTGCCTAGTCTCCAGACACTGTAATTTGCAAAACTTAAGCCTTTCTTCGTAAGAGCACTCCGTTGTTCCATTCACTAATCTTGTTGCCCTTCTCTGTACTCGTTCCAGCAGCTCTACATCCTTCTTGAAATGAGGCCTCCAGACCTGTATACAGTACTCTAGGTGTGGCCTGACCATTGCCTTATACAAGGGAATAATCACCTCCTTATCCCTGCTAGAAAAATTCCTATATATCATTGACAATACACCATGAGCTACTCTTGCAGCCCTTCTGCACTGCTCAGAGAACTTCATATCTGCCTGCACAACCACCCCCAGGTCCCTTTCATTCTCTACCACTGTCAGTGTAGTACCACAGAGTTGATACGTTGCTCTGGGGTTGCTGTTTCCCACGTGTAGTACTTTACATTTGTCAATGTTAAACTTCATTTGCCACCTCTCAGCCCATCTGCTCAACCTTTCCAGATCCTGCTGCAGCAGCATAGTGTCAGCAGTGTCCTTGACAACCCTGCCTACCTTTGTATCGTCTGCAAACTTCGACATTAAGCTTGATATACCATCATCAATATCATTTATGAATACAGAAAACAATAATGGACACAACACTGAGCCCTGAGGGACTCCACTAATAACATTAGTCCACGATGAGCAGTGTCCATTGATTACCACTCTGTCTTCTCCCCCTCACCACCCCTTTATCCACAGCAGCGATTTGCCTCCAATGTCACACTGCTCCAATTTGTGCAGCAGTCTTCCATGTGCAACAGTATCAAAAGCCTTTCTAAGATCCAAGCATATAATATCAAAGTTATTCCCTGCATCCAGTTCCTTTGTGACTGCATCATAGTATCCAATCAAATTGGTCAGGCTAGACTTCCCCTTAACAAAACCATGCTGTGTCCGAGCTATAACTGAAGTCTTGTCTAAATGATCCTGCAGTGCTTCTTTAACTAGTGCCTCCATTAAGTTTCCTGGAACAGAATTGCTTGTGTCAGCCTTTGATCCTCCTTTGTGAATTGGGGTCACATTTGCACATCTCCAGTCTGCGGGTACCTCCCCTGAGTCCAAGGAGGCTCTCATAATTATGGCCAAGGGTTTGCTTACTTCCTTTGCTGCCTCCTTTAATATAACTGGATAGATCCCATTCCCCCCAGCGTGCCTTTCTTGTGTTTATCTTCAACAGTTTCTCCTCCACTTTACTCTCAGTTATTACAAGATTCTCTAGCTTACTGCTAGAGTTGAATACACCTCTGGCTTTCCCCTCGCTAAATAATTCCTCATGTGTGAATGTCGATGCAAAATATTCATTTAGTTTGTTAGCTACCTGAGCAGGATCATCAACAGTTGACCCATCGATATCAAGTGGACCAATCTGATTCATCCCCTTCCTTCTAGAGTTTACATAAGTAAAGAACTCTTTGCTGTTTTTCTTTGCATCCCTTGCCAAAGATTTCTCGTACTCTGCCTTCGCCTGCCTAACCTCCTTTGTAACTTGGTTACAGATCAACTTGTATCTGTCATAGGCTTCTGTGTCATGTGTTCGTTTGTATGTATCCCATGCATGTTTCTTCTCTGCCATATACCTCATCAGTTCATCTGACATCCATTTAGGCCTAAACCTTGAACAATATTTCTTAGTTGGTATGTAAAGCCTAGTAGCTTCCAAGATAAGTTCTTTGAATGCTTCCCATTTTGCATTTGCTGTTGGTAACATCATCAGTTGGTCCCACTGTATAGAATTTAAATACTGTCTCAGTCCATCGTAGTCGCCTTTACGAAAGCAATAACCCTTCCCTTTACCCCTAATGGTAGTTACCTCTTTGAGTAAATCCCACTTCAGCACACTGTGATCACTGCCACCCAGTGGTTCATTTATCTGCAGATTCTTAATGCATGAAGAATCACTGCTGATAATCAAATCAAGAGTATTCCTCCCTCTAGTTGCCTTCCGAACATGGTGATGTAGAAAACAATCATCCAATAAATCCACAAAAGCCTTGCTAGCGTGTGAGTGACCAGCCCCCCAAACTCCAGTCAATATCTGGGAAATTAAAATCTCCCATTATAAGACTCTCTGATTTACTGACCCACTCTATTTCCCTGTACAGTTTCTTATTATACTCATCAGAGTCATTAGGCCTATAGCACACTCCTACTCTCAATTTTGATCTCCCAATGCTTATGTCACACCAAACTGACTCGACACTGCACTGTCCAGCGATGTCCACCGGCTTCACTTCCTTGGAATTTATGTATTTCTTAATTAATAGCATAACCCCTCCTCCCTTCCTATCCAGTCTATCCTTCCTGTAGATGTTGTACTCCCCAAATTCCAGTTCTGCATTCCTTATATCTGTGTGACACCAAGTCTCTGATATCCCAACAATATCTGCCTTTGATGTTTTGAGCAATACCTCAAATTAATCAAATTTATTTACTAAACTCCTAGCATTGGTGTACACGCAAGTATACATGCACCTATTTCTATTCATAGCTAACCTAACACAACCCATGTGTTTACTTGTACCGCAATGACTCCCAGCAGTCTCTGAAATATCCTGAATCGTTTTTCAGGCTTCTGCTCATTCCAATAGAAGCAGTGCAAGAATCTCTTTCACCTCTGCCAGTGGCTACTGTTAATCTATTCGTCTTTGTATCCCCCCAAGCTAGCAGTTTTCCGACCCACCTAACATAGCCTAGATAGCATCAGCAAATATTCTTGCACCCTTTCTATTTAAGTGTATCCCATCCCTGTAGAAGCAATCTGTCTTGTTAACAAGTACAGTCCAGGCTGAAAAAAATTCTACCCCTTGAGCCTTGCACAATCTTTCCAGGGCCGAATTGATCGACAAGGCTCTCATCATATACTCCCTCCTATCGTGTCTGCAGACACTTCACGGCTTTTTTTCAACAGTGACCTGTACTTGTTAAGCAATTCTGCCGGTCTCCTACTCTTGATATTATTAGTGCCAACGTGTACAACTATATCACCTTTTGTGCCCTTGATGGGCCCCTCAATTTAGTTCCTTCGAGGGCATCCACCCTGTCCTTCAAGCTCTCATATAGGCCCATAAGAACGCTGAGTTGTTGAGCAAAGGAAATGTTTAGGAGCAACAATTGATAATTATAGCTATAAGATTTGAGTACACTGTTAACGCCAGTGGAAATCACACCGAAGTTTGACCAATGCCATCTGATCTGGGAGCATTTGTAATCTGAAAATATTTTAAGTTTACTCTTACACAACATGACACTTTATGGAAGTATATTTTACAGAATTCCTTTGTATTTTGCCTGACTTTTATTCTTTGTGTCTTATTGTATTCCTCTTGTATACACGAGATCTTTCTCTTCGTTTTATAGCTTGAATGCTTATAGACAGTTTGTTTTTCTCGTCTGTATATGATCAGACTGGAAACCATTCGTTCTTGTAATTTTGTATTGAATCAGTACTATTGCAAGGTACGTGTGCAACGTGAACACATGTGAATGGTCTCAGTGGCGGTCCCAGGTAGGGGCAATAGGGCCACATTATTTTATTCCCTTACGAATAAAATAATGTGGCTTTTTTTTTATTACTACATCACGATTAAAGCTTAATGATTCTTCGAATACTGCTTTAGCTACATCCCCCCCCCTCCTAGAAAATCCAGTGACCGCCACTGAATTAGTATTCGTAGTTCTAACAGCACCATGAAAATGAGTAACCTCATTTTCATAGTCCTCGTTGTACTTCGAATGGACTAATGCTGTTTGTAAATAGGGCATCATTATCGATCATACATAAGTACGTGTCGTGGGTTACTTTTTCTTCGCTCTGTTACTTTCAAAATACTGCGTATTCTCTGTGTATCACCAATTCAGCTGTCACTGTTATTTGAAATGGGGAAGGAAGTTCAACACGGGAGTTAATCGCGTTAATTGCTCTAGGCAGTGAGTTGTTAATTACCGGAATAAGTTTAAGGCCAAGAGTCGGGGAAATTTAAAGCTCAGATGGATCTATACATCTACAAAGAAGTGGTATTATTCATTTATTTGTTGGCGCAGCGGAAGCCTGTCGCCGTATTCCAAGAATTTTTTTCCAATCTTGGGAATCAGAAAATAGATAATTGCACTAATAAAGTTTATTAAACATTAACTTTATTTCATTTAAAACATTTTGTCTTTATTTGTTTCATTCCCGTAAATACAGTAGATTCTCGATTTTCCGGGATAGATGGTAAAAAAAAAAAAATTTCCCGGATAATCGATTTCCCGGTTAATCCAAAAATACAGTCTCCCCGACATACGTAAGAGATGCGTTCCAGGACTTCTCACGTAAGTCGAGTTTTACGTAACTCATGAATGACTAATAAAATATCGCTACTATATCCCTGATATGCCAAAATCAAAAAGAATGAAGAAAAATAGTTATATTTTTAATTAGTGCAATTAAAAACTTTATCTGGGGACAGCAGTGAAGTAGCCAGAGTGGCACATAAGGAAAAAAAAAAAAAAAAAAACAAACATAAAAGGAATCAAAAACGCATGTTATTGTACTGTAAAAACTATGTATTTCGTAGCCCTGGTTATTATAGTTGAATTCATTGTGCCGATCGCTTCACCGCCTTTCTCCTTTGTGTTCACCGTTGCCACTGACAAATCTGAATTCCGCGCGATACTTGTTGATGTTTGGCCAGTTTCATACATCCTTATTATTTTAATTTTCTGATCCAACTCGATCGCTTTCCTTTTCTTGATAGACTTACTGGTGCCGCTGTCACTTATTCTCTTAGTCGGCACATAACAGTCAAAACTAAATTTTCTGAAAAGAACTTCACAGGGGACGAAAACTCACTATCATCACCCCACCCGAGCTCACATTTTACTAAAGCACATTTCTGGAGAACACTACCTAAAACAATTTGCACTTTCCGGTTATTGGGCTTTTCTGTTAGCGCAATCTATTATAAATGGGTAGTAATATCGATAGCTGGAATTCTGTGGGTTTTTATGTCATTACGGTGAAATAGTTTTATATGACTGAAGATTTCAATGAAATCTTCAGTCATATAAAAAAAATATAAATAACGTCAGAAGCTACATAAGTTGGGGACTTACTGTATCGAAAAATGTTAGCAACCTACGTAAAAAAAAAATATGGCGACAGATAACCCCCGGGGGATCACATCTGGTGAGTACGGGCTTGGCACACCCAGGGTCCTGAGCTGGATGTCATCATTCTTCTCTTTCTTGGTGATTCCCGTCTTCTTTTGACTCTCTCTCTCTCTCAGGGTAACTCGGAAACCTTTTTTTTTTTTTTTTTTCCTGGTGCAGCATAAGCCTCAGGCTTCCTTGCACCATATGGCTATTAATAATAATAATAATAATAAACGAAAAAACTTACCACAGACTACCCGCGTGTACAGCACGATGCTTCCCTTTATTTTTTTTCGCATCGTGATTAAACTGATCCGGGAATAAATTGTATTTTTTTTTTTTTCTCCATATCTTGGTCGATAAAAAAACTCGGAGAAAGTTTACCTATTCTTAATTTCGAATCATTTTTATGAATCGTTCAGAAAATTTTGGTGCTATACCATCACACTGTTGCTTTGCTTGGTTAGTATACTCAGTTTATGCTTCTAATCAGGTCGTTAATGCTACGGCCAAACCTGAAGGTTGGGAGTCTCACCTGAAGAGGGGCCTCATTTTCAGTGTAAATATTATTTAAAGTAGTGATAAAAATTTCTAATAATAAACCAAGAAAACGTGTAATATAAAAGCATACTTAAACTTACTTGTTAATATAGATTATAGACTATTGTATTTAAGGGCAAAGGCCTCTTGCTACGAGGTATAATTACTAATATGTAGGTTAGTGAAAACGCATCATTTTAACATAGTTATTTACCAAAGTAGTTAAATTAATTAATTTAACTACTTTGGTAGATAGCTATGTTTGTTGTTTGTTTGTTATTTGGTTTTTAGGAGCATTAGCAACTAAGGCCATATTGCTCCGGGATATGTGGTGGTCATTCCCTGACCTTTCCTCATCTTCCGTATTTGGTGGTGACGGGCTCGAATCCCGGTCTAATCAAGAAGCGTGTGCTATGCACTGCTGCTCCTTCCCACCTGGCTACGGAGGCACGATAGCTATGTTAAAATTATGCATTTGCACTAACCTACATATTAGTACTTAACTTGTTAAGTGTTTAAATTTTATTCTTATACCCTTTTTTATTGTATAATAAATTAGTTAAAAGTTTTTCTATTAAAATTGTTTTTATTACTTTTTTTCCAAGTCGAAAAACTTCAAATATTTTTGACCTCTTTGTTTAGATTTTTATCAAGGAATTATTATTCACAATATACAGTGGCAGACAAAAAAAAACTGCATCACCTTAAAAAAAGTAACATTTGTAGTGAGAACTTATAAGATATTGTTTGATTAGTCATTTTGTTTGTTGCAAAGCAAAGGTATTGCATCAGTCAGTAATTGCAAGGTATTGCACCAGCCATTTCCATAAATACGGTGTTGTAAAGGTATACAAGCTCATTAGTATCCTGTTTTGTAGAGGTGTAAGCATGGCTCCATATGTTCAGTTGACACCAAGGAAAAAAAAGTGTAGCTGTTGCTCTGTCCCAGGAAGGGCTTTCCATACGTGCTATCGCTGATAAAATAGGCGACTGCCAGTCAACAGTATCCCGGGTTATGAAATTAAAGCGTGAAACCGGTGATGTGAAGAAAAGACCTGGATCAGGCGGAAAGAGAGTGATACACCTTCCCAAGATCGATATTTGAAATGGCTATGCCTTCATAATTGCCATGCTAGTGCTCCTGATCGAAAACTGGACTTTGAGATGCCTCTGGTGTTGAAACAAATGCACGAAGTTTATTAACAGAACGGTGAATGCAGAAACCTAAACTACTATCTCGGAGGAGTGCGTGAAACCCATTATTAGGGACCACCACACAGACGTCCAAAACAGCATTTTTCAACAGGACTCGGCACCTTGCCACATGTTGTTTTTAATGCTATTTAGATTTACTGATGAGTTTGTCTTCCTGTCTCACAAGGCTTAAAACATATTTACACCAATGTTTTCCCTCGTTTTTCTCTCTTAAAGTGCAGTCATACCTCAGAAATGCTGGTATTACAGTGTTGGACTGGCTTGGCAACAGTCTAGTTTGAACCTTATTAAAAATTGCTGGAACATAATGCATCTAAAATTGCTCAGAAGAAGCCAACAAGTAAGATTAAACTGTAGGAGAGCATTGTAAGGGTGTGGTAACACGAAATTGGCCAACCATATATCCAGAAGTTGATTAACTCTATGCTAGGTTGTTGCAAGGTTGTAATTGCAGCTCGAGGAGGAACAACATAATATTGAGGATTTATTTTGCTGGTTGACAGTACATAATACTATTATGTTAACTTGTCATTTCAGTTTGTACACATAAATGCAATAAAATTTATGGTTGGTTGTCATGATTGCCATTTGCATGATTTCTCATATTTACATTAATTACGCATTTTACCCTTTGGGAAGTTATTTATGGTAATTAGATATATCAGGTGGAGTCTTTTTATTGGATTTCATTCACAGAGTTATATATCCCATCTAACAAATGCATTTAGAACATTTATGCAACCCACAATGCACTGCAAAACACATTATTTGCAAAATTCACAATTGATGCAGCTTTATATGTATGTGCAATATATATATATTAACGTAGCCTTAAATTTAAATATGGTTGGGGGCCTATTTCATCCTTAATCCAGCCCTGTGCTTCTTTAGTTTTCTTGGATATATACAGATTTCCCACCTTTTCTCTTTGAGAAAAAGTGGAATAACATCATGTGGAATAACTTGAATTGTAATGTATCTAAGTGACTTCTTATAATGAAATATTTAAGTAGTTTTCCATTTATACCCTTATAATTTAGTAATTCAATATTTTCCTATAAACAATATGTAATTATTTGACAAGCTCTATTCTTATAAACTTGCAAACTCAGTCCTTTTTTCACTAGTTTTTCATAAAAAATGCAAATAACATATTTTGAGGGATCAACATGGCACATACAAATTTTCCTTCATTAACTCCTTTAAGAAACCACTACTGTTTTTTGTGTGCAAGGTGGACATTTTCACCATTTATTATAATTTTTGCAATTATTTATTGGCACCTCCATAGCCAGGTGCAGCAGTGCATAGCACACGCTTCTTGATTAGACCGGGGTTCGAGCCCATGCCCACCAAATACGGAGGATGCGGAAAGGTCAGGGAATGACCACCGCATATCTCCCGAGCAGTATGGCCTTAGTTGCTAATGTTCCTAAAAACCAAATAACAAACAAGCACAATAACAATTATTTATTATCATTATGGTTATTATATTTACATAATGTGATAGTAAAAGAGTTAAATTTTAATTACTGGTATTTGGGTTGGGCAAATTTTGAATCTCTTTTTACCATTGGAAAAATCCACAGCTTAAAACAAATTTATTCTAATTTTTTGAGAGAGAGAGAGAAAATTTCTTGAAAGATATTTTTAAGTGGTTCTTTTTTTACTTTAAGAATCCCTTTGGGTTTATATTACAGTACATTACTAATTTACATTAATATACTATTAATTTGAGTTTCAGCATTGATCTCCCAGTTTCAGTATCTTGAAATAAAATCTAAATTTTTAATTTTGCTTTCTCTTTTAGAGTACCATATTTTTTAAACAGCCTGTATTACTTTTTAGCTATTGGCGTTTTGAAGTTTAAAATGGATATTGATTGAAATCGTCATTATTTAATGAAAAATGCTCTACTGGCCTTATTTTTAATTTTAACCATTATTCGGCATTAGTAGTAATGTTATACCTCAAATTGACATGCTACAATTAAATTTTTCATTCAGTGTCAAATAAATACTAAGGCTACCTGCACACAGAGGACTTTCTGTTGGGCAACTGTTTACGACTAAGACATGTAGTCTTGGTCAGACTACACATGTGGGAGGGCATAAATTCAAATTGAAGGATGGTTTTTGGATGTGCGGAAGTTTTCTTAGCCAGCAGGTGGTTGATTGTCGGAACAAACTTCCATCTGTTATTTTGGTGGAGGTAGGTAGTTTGTTTGAATAAATTCAAGGAAGAACTAGACTAATTACTGGAGGGATGTGTATGGTGTGTATATATATATATATATATATATACACAGTAACTACTTTTTTATTTATACGCCATATATGCAGGATGATAAGATGCATCAATATTTTAAAAGGCAAATTTTTTGGGGAAAAAAAAAAATTAATGAATATAATTGAAACACAAATTCAAAAATGTTTACTAAAGCATTTTTGAATTTTGTCAGTGTAGAAAGTTCATTCTACACTGGCAAAAATGCCAGTGTAGAATGAACTTTTAGAGTTTCAAAAACGCATCATTACTATTGTTTTGATCCGAACTTTCACTCTCCTCAAAGAATATATCATCTTCGTTGCTGTCAAGGGCATACATATTTCATGAAAGACCTGGCAACTGTGTTATGTTTCTTTAATTCCCATGAATTTTTCACTCATTCACACATCTGTGAAATTGTTGTTGCTTCATTCAACCTCTTGGTGTAAAATTATGGTTTGGTATTTCCATCCATATGCTTCACTCTTTATACATGAATGCTTTGAAGAATTTGTTAACATGCTCACTGCCAAACCACCTAAATGTGAGAGAACTCATTCAATGTGCCATAATTTTCAGAATGTTGAAAAAAAAAAATCAACGTTCAGACATCTCCTCAGCACTCTGAATATTCATACATAATGATTGAAAATTAAAAGGTTGGAATCCATTGCTAAAAGCAAAACTTGCTTTTGTGCAAGTGTAAATCTAAAGTGTAAAACTTTTTTTTATGAAAAGTTTATTCATGTATATAATCAACACAAGCAAAAAACAAATAAAACTGTGTGCCAAGTCTATAAAAAAAACATCAAGAATTACTGCAAATCATTCAATCGGTGTGACAATACTGGGTAGTTGTTAATTTCATGTGCTTTTATGTTTATGGCACTTGTTGGCTGACCCACTTAAGAATGATTGGTCATATATGTGTTATGCACACCTCTTGGGTGCATTTTGAATGAAGTTGTGTGCTGCAGCATACCACCCGTGGTACTGTTTTACACACGTGTTGAGGCAGTGAACATGTTAATTGAAATGCCAGTGGCTACAATTGGCTTGCTAGAATTACAGCAAACTCTGATTAATTCAGTACTTTTTTTTTTTTTGCTCTATCATAAGCAATCTGAAGTTGTCACACTAAAAGTGCTGTTTCAGTTGGCTACCTGGATGTTTTGACCTCAATTTCTCTAGCCGTGGCTAGATTTAAAAACATAGTGTGCAGGGCATTTAGTATATTTTTAGACCATAAGATGCAGAGAAGTTTTAGGCAACATTTTTAAGGGAGAAAAAGTGCATCCTATGGTCTGGGAAATATGGTATTTATTTTTGCTGGCACAGCAAGAGCTCAGGGCATCATTTGGTTAGCACTAATAGTGAAATAAGTTTTTCAATAAAAAAAAATAAAATACAGCAGTCCTTACCAATACATCTTTTACCACTCAAATTTTAACTAAAATAAAAGAAAAAAGTAGTTTTATAACTACAGAACTATAATTATACTATATTTAAAAAATATATTTTATATATTTTTTAAACATTTTAAAATATTTAGTAAGAAGGGTCTGACATTTGCTTCATTGATTCTCCTTCCACATAATCCTCAATACAGTTTATTGCAGAGAAATTTTCTGTGGTGGAAAACCAATAAAATTATGCCACATCTACTGCATTATGAGACTCCTGGCAGGTAGGTGCATTAAGTCCTTTTATATCAATGGTTGGAGCTAAAGTGGGTCTTTTGTCAGCAAAGAAAAAAACACTTTAATACATGATGATGCCCTTCATGGCAGCTTAGATGGCATGGTACACTGGCATCTAAGGAATCAGACCCATCAACAGGAACCAGACCTAGACCATTTGGAAAGGTCTAGGTCTGATTCCTGTTGATGACTGGAGGAATTCTGAAGTCCCCTTCAATTGAGGCTGTAGTTAATCTGATCTCAGGCAGGTGGAGTGAGGTTTTCTCTGCGAGTTATTCCAGGTTTTTCAGTCTGTGCAATATGCAAATCAGTCTGAACACACTCTTCTATAGACAGATACTATAGGAATATGAGTGACAAGCTCTGGTGTTAAGAATAATTTGAATTTTTTTTCTTGGAAAATATTGATATATATCTGAATAATGCACTTCTCATTTGTTTCTTACTACTAAGAAATTGGTATACTGTGCTTGCAGCCAAACTGAAACCTTATTTATGGATAAATTAGGAACATATTTAGAAGGAATTTCAAAATCGGTAGTGATTAGACTTCTTGCCACAGTTTTCTACAGCCTAAAGTTATATGCAAAGTGACAGTCTTTGGTGCCATCCTACACAGCTCTGTGACTTTTACAAAAGTGCTTATTATTATTATTATTAATAGCCATATGGTGCAAGGAAGCCTGAAGCTTATGCTGCACCAGCCAAAAAAAACAATTTTCTGAATTACCTTGAGAGAGAGAATCACCAAGAAAAAGAAGATTGATGATACCTGGCTCAGGACCCTGGGTGTGCCAAGCCCATACTCACCAGATGTGAGCTCCTGGGGTTAATATATGTAGTTAGAAAAAGGAAACTAAAATGGGCCAAAGAGAAAATGCACTAGCAGCACCCATTGCATGACAAAAAATCATGTGATTCTCTTGCATATATGTATGTTATTATAATTTGGATCACTGTGTAACACTGGGGAATTGCCAAATGAATTCATTCTAAACAAGAATGAATTCTGGATGCACGTTCAAGAATGAACGTGCATCCAGAATTATTGCAAGTGTATGTTCCAGACCAGGTTTATTGACAGAAGATGAAATTTTTGCCAGTCTTTTAGAGAGGGATGAAATTTCGTATTAGAGTAATTTTTTTACTCATTGGACATAAAGCTAACCTAAAACAAGCCAAAAGTGGGGAAAAAAAAAAAAAAAAAAAAACTTCAATACAATTTGTTCTTCTACTACAATGTTGGTAATTACAGGGATAAAGGATAAACATGGCATTCTCTCTTTTTTTTTAATGAAAGTTTCAAGAATTCCAAAAATCCTGTTTTCATATAGAGAGAGAGAGATCCCTTTCATGACAGGGCTCAAAAATGGATGGGAACACAGTTTCAGTTTACCACAATGCTAATATTAACTGCCTTCCATTCTAAAAATTATAAAATTCTCTATTTTGAGCCTTTTCAGCCTTTACTAATAAAGATTTGTTAATTTGAATCATGTCCTGGAATCAAATCTCCTAATTAATTCAATTCAATTAGTTCTTCTAAATATTTCCATCAGGAACATGCCCAGGGAGAACAGCTGCTGTGCTTTCAGCCTTTCCTCCAAAGAGACTCATTGAAAACAAAACTAAACAGCTATTTAGATTTTTCTAGGTCAAAGCAGTGTCTTTGTTTGATACTGCTTTTGACAGTAAAAGTTCTCATCTCCATTAGCTTTCATCTCAATTGCATTTAGAGGTGATGGGATCTATAATTTGAATAAGGGATGAGGTAGTTTAACTATGTGTTACATACATGCTTCTTGTAATATATTTGAATTCTGCCTTTTTGAGCTGCCTAAACAGTTTGATTTCTTTACAGATGATGTTTTTCATGCTGTTGCTCATTATCTGCTCATAAAGTCTGTTTCTGTTGAGGTTAAAATCCTTATGCAGCATGGATGTCTCACCTTTGTCTTTTGTTTCTAGAGTTGCATGTTCACATATCTGTATATCTTCTACAAGCAGTACCTCTGCTTTCTACCCATTGTTTGAATATCCTTATGACCAAATGTAAAAATGCAGATAGACTATATTAAATTTTTATATTCAATCATGATGAACTTGAAACAAATGTGGGTATAAAGTAGCAGCCCTGCATGTGAAGATGTATGTCTAAAGTTTAAGCTATATTGATACAAATTGATCCAATACAGATGAAACACAAAATTTTAGATGAATACTAAGTTTTTCAGTGTAGATTAAACTATAATAACCTACAGCTTAAAAAAGGTGATTAAGCCAAAAAAACTTATTTAGAATTAGCAAAATAATGCAAGGACATTGTCCTTGTGGAATCAGTCCTATCTGCACATTATGGTTATTTATTTATTGTGTAAGACACCCCAGAATATTGTTTATAGACTTATATTGCACAAATATCAAATTTATAACTTTTCCAAACTGTTAATCACATTGGTAGCTTAGTTAAAAATTATTTATCCGCATGTATTGTACCTTACATATGATATCGGATCCAAAATAAACTTGTATTGCTTTCACTGAGCTTTTTTGCCACTCTGTATAATGTATTAGCATTTAAGACTACACTGGGCTGTACATATTATGTTTGTACAAGAGAATTTGTGTGTGTGTGTGTTCATAACTGATTTGCAGGTTGGGAAACGACTAAGCTCTCTGAATTGTTTGTGTATTTTTGAATAAAAATGTATACATACACTTTTATTTTAAATTTAGATATTGTTTGCTCCTCCAAATTGTGTTACAATTTGGGGCTACAGGTGTTTAAAAATCAAATATAAGATCAATTTGAATTTAAATGAAGAGGAAGAAATAGCTATCATAATACATTATTTTAACTATTATATATTAAAATGATTGTAATTTTTATTGTCTTGTTCCTAGCTCTTGGAGACCTCAGTAAATTTAGCCAAGTAAAACAACATTATAAAACCAAGTATGAATGTGATGATACGTTATTTATACTTGAAACAAGACCCTCATGCATTCAAAAATTATATCAGGTGGCAGCAGCAAATCCAGTACCTATTATACGTTCCATCGATCAATATCGGAGTGATGGATGCACAGGTTCGAAACTTTTTATGTGCATGCCTGTTTTTGGTGATGCAAAAGGTAAAGAATCAAATCTAGAAATTGAGACTCGCAGGGTAAGTTTAGTTTTGAAATATTTTTAACCTGTAATTAATATTGCAACTATGTACAGAGCTGATAGATAGGTAACTGCAAATTGTGGATGCTGGCAAGATTAACTGGATCTTCCAACTCTTTAATAGCCACAAAACCCTTGACAATTTGGTAGTATCTCTCCTCCACCCACAAAAATTTCAAAAGAATTGGCACTTACTTTCTTTGGTGCGTATTACTATACAAGGAATAAATACACTCATCAGTGAAAAGATTATGACCTATCTCCATGACTGGATGCATCCCACCACCTATGAGTGACATCACTGACTGACTCAGCATATACAGGGTGTCTCAAAAATATTGGTACAAACGTTTAGGGGAGGTAGGTAATATCTTAAGGAATGTGAATCGCATAGGAACCCATACCGGAAACGTCACCGTAAGTCAGTAGACGGCGCTGTTCATCAGTTCGTGAGAGGGAAAATTTCTGGTTTACTAATTCAAGCAGAAGTCGCCGCATGAAGAGCATGCATCAATATACGAACTGTGAGATGGCAGACATGCACCTAGTGTATGGATTAGCAGAGGGCAATGGATGAGCCGCTCAACGAATTTATGGAGAATGCTTCCCAGACAGACATGTACCGGACCATCATTTGTTTGCGCGTGTGTATCAAAATTTGTGCGTTTATGGGTCATTTAGAGGTAACAGGAGTAATGCGGGCAGACCACGTTCAACGCGAATTCCCGCCATGGAAGAAAGTGTGTTGAATGCCGTCCAGAATAATCCTACTACCAGCACATGTGACGTTGACTATGCATTAGGAGTGTCTTGTTGCAGTGCACAGCGTGTCTAGCATGATGATTCCTCACACCCCCTTTCATCTCCAAAGGGTTCAGTTACTGCTCCCCCAAGATCATCCTGCACGTGTGGCTTTTGCGCAGTTTCTCCAAGAAAGTGTTCAAGACTTGAATTTTCCAGCCTAGGTTTTGGTCACGGATGACACTTATTTCACTCGGGAATGCTTATTCAATCAGCACAATGCTCGTGTGGGCTCACGACAACCCACACGGTGCGCCCCCCCATGCGGCACAACATCGCTTCGCAATAAATGTGTGGGTAGGTATGGTCCGTGACTGCTTAGTTGGTCCATACCTGTTACCATCCCACATGAACTCCACTAAATATCGGATCTTTCTTGAACAAGTTCTACCAGGGTTATTTGATGATGTTCCAGCAAATGTGAGACGCAACATTTAGTTTCAACATGATGGGGCGTCTGCCCATTATGGAAGGTGTGTTTGTGACCATTTGAACAGGTGTTTTCGGCGTCGATGGATTGGTCATGGTGGACCTGTTGCCTGGCCCCCATGTTCACCTGATTTATCGAGCCTTGATTTCTTTCTGTGGGGGGCCTTCAAATCTATCGTGTATGAATCGCCTGTGGAGATGGAAATGGATCTCATGGCGAGACAGTGTCTGTGTCCACCAATCCATGCTGCGTCGGTGTCGCGTATGCATCGCATCTCATGGTTGGAACCTTCAAGCATCTGTTGTAACATCATGAAATGCATCCATCTCGTACTCCATTGTTAATATCATGTCAAATAAATGTTTGCCACTAATTACAGTCTTGTGTCATTTCTGCTTCTTGTGCCTCTTCTACTACTTTCTCGTGACGTTTCCGGTTATGGGTTCAGAGATTGGCAGAAATGAAAAAGAAAATTACAATGAATTAAGGTTTATTAAAGTTCATATTAATGTAATGAAAAATTTAAACAAGGACAAGTTGCTGCATATTGTTCAAAAGATAAGTTGCAACATGGATTTTTTAAGAGGCAACCTTATGTGACCAGTCAGATTGGCTACTATCATTGCTTTTTTTGGGATGGTATGCAACGGTACGGCGTACCATCCCATTTGAAATTTGTAATTTCCGGAATTTTTTTCACATGTTTACCTACTATTCAAATAAGCTTAAAGTTATTTAACTAAATTTGCATTTTTTACTGTCTATTGTTAAGATATTTTCTATATAAAACTTTATAACTATTTTTAGAATTCTAAATTACTCAGTTGGATCTGTTTAACAAACTCCTTTTATAACAAAATTTTTTTTTTTTTTTTTTTTTTAATTCCCCTTGGAAATTACATTTAAAATATTTTCTTTTGGGTGAAGAAATTTTTCATATAACGAACGGCTTAGGAGAGATTAACTGGGCACATACTGTTTGCACTTCTGGCCTTCAGGCAACTTAGGAAATTAGTGCTGCTGCTAAGCAAGAATTGAGAGCGCTAAAGGGATTACCATTCTACAACTCAGTGTTACCTGGTAAAATCTATCCAACCACCTGTCCCACATACAGAGAAGTCTCACTAGTCAACAGTGAGCAGATAGAGGGGTATTCCTAATGGGCTCAGGTCCACCTTCTACTGGAGTGGCGTCCAACCTTTTCCCGTACAGGGGCCATATTCAAAGTTAGATTTCTTTCAGGGGTTGCACTGAGTGATTCAAGAAAAATTAGTGCGTTACATTTTCCATATCTTGTTACATTTAAAAGGGAGTTTCAGTTTTCAAGTTACCCTTTTTTTATTTTCAGGCTATATTTTAAAAAAATGCAAATTCCCAACATTTATGTGTAGCAAATCTGTCACTATTTATTTTTTAGATTTTATTAAAATTATAAAAAATGACTTTTTGTTTTTCAAAAAAATACCTTATTTTTGCCTTTTTAAATGCTCATTTTAGAAAATTTACAACCTGAAAGGATCACTGCTTAAGATGAATATAAGGTGAATAAATAAAAATAATGACACACCTAAAATTGAAAATATTTGAAAATTTTATTAAGTACAGTACACGATTACATTTACTAAACAAAACATTTAATTATTAAGAATTTTTCGATAATTATCAAAATTTAAAATGCTCTTTTAATTCACTTTCCGTGGAGGCTGTAGGTTGGAACCCTCTGTGAATCAACTGTAAGCGCCCGTTTGAGAATTAGGAGGGAGTGATTTTCTTTTAGCCCGACAAATAATCTTCTGTTGTTTCACAGAAGTGCGTTATCCACATTTTATCGCAAATTTTCCCTATCTCTGTTTGGTCCACAGTACTTGAACATCCGAATGGCACTGACATTTTGGACAGTTTTTCAGAAGAAAAAAAAAAAGTTCAAATTTAATAACTAGTGACAATATCGATGTTGAGAGAAGGAAAATGAGGACAGTGAAGGTATTAAACCTTCTAAACATGAAATGTTGGCATTTGGTGAAAAAGAAGTTACCAATTTCATCAAGTGAATGTGAACAAGGATTTTCACAAATGAATCTGATTGTCACCGCAAACTAGAGCTTTGTAGATGACAAAAACAATTTCTTAAAATTGTAGGCCCACTGGTGACACACTTCAATCCAGCAAATATGTCGTGGCTGCTTCGGAAGCATCATTCATCACAGACACAAACAGTAAGAAAAGCAGTTGGCATAGTGTGTTGGATGAGAATTCTATAAAAACTTTATTATGAAATTATTTTTACTAATTTTTATTACTTACTTTTTACACATTTTACTTATTTTTTATACAGGGTGTTTCAAAAGTGATGGTCAATAATTTAAAGGTGAACTGTACAGACTACATATAAAAAAAAAAAACCTAAAAAAACCTATAAACAAAAAAAAAACCTAGTAAACATGGGTTCTTAAGTGAATCGTTTTCAAGATATTACACATTTCTAGTTGGGATCCACCACTGACAAGGTGTTTGTTTAGGTTAGGTTATGCTCATTCTGTCTATTTCCCCCTCTCTCAATGCTCTGAGATGTAGCAGGCATACTAGTACTTGTCAAAGGATAGTCAACATGGAAAGAGGTTTACAGCAATGAAGGGTATGCAGACATGCACTTCATGTATGGTAAAGACAATGGCAGCGCACTTGAGGCTGCACGTTCGTACAAAGAAGCATTTCCCTGCTGAAGGCAGCCCAACAAGTGCACATTGATCAGGGTACATCAACGCCTTAGAGAATACGTGCACTTCAGACATGGAGTACGAGCAGGTAGGCCCAGAAGCATAACACCTGATGTTGAGGAAAGGGTGTTAGAAAGAATAGAACAAAATCCAGGAATTTTGACAAGGAGCAATGCTCTGCAAGAGCGTGTACTGAGTCAAATCAGTGTGTGGCGAATTTTACATTACCAATTACTGTACCCCTACCATATCGAGCATGTACAAGTTCTCAGCAATACAGACTACCCTCCTCCCAGAGTGAACTTCTGCCAGTGGATGCAACAACAGTGTGTCCTGAACCCTCAATTTTTAAACATTTTGTTCACTGACGAAGCTGGGTTTACTCATGATTGTATTTTTAATTTTCATAACTGTCACGTTTGGTTTGACGAAAATCCTAATACAATTCACGAGTCACGACATCAGCAACATTTCTCGTTGAATGTCTGGGTAGGGCTACTAGGAGACAGTCTAATTGGACCACACTTTCTGCCAAATGGGCTAACAGGAGAGCTGTACCTTCAGTTCCTGCAGAATGATGTTCCAGATCTCCTTGATGTTGATAATGTTCCACTTCAGCAATGCCAGAACATGTGGTTTATGCATGATGGTGCACCGGCACATTTTAATAGTAATAGAAGCATGTGATGCAAGAGAGCAAGCATATGAGCTTATGTAAAAGGTAAAGTGCAGCCATTATCAACCCACTGCAGGATGGAAGCCTCCTGAACAATTCATGCTGAGGGAAATGGACCATAATCTGCCATGCTGGTCCAGTGCGGGTTGGCAGATCGACCGTATTCAGCAGTCAGGGGCTTGAACCCTGGTCTACTCAAAGAGCGTGTGCTACTGCACTCCCGCCCCTGACCACTTGGCTACGGAGCGTATGTAGCATCAGCCAAAAAAATAAATTCACACAACCATTCCCTCTAAACGTTTGTCCGGTTCCTTTGAATTTATTTAAGCTATCAACTTCCACACAACGACAGTTGGAAGTTTGTTCCAGCAATTAACCACCCACTGGCTAAAAGCAAATTTCCACACATCTATTCTACAACTGTCTTTCCTCAATTTGAATTTATGCCCCCTTAGATTTGTAATCTGAGCAAGTGGAAGAATCCCATCACAATTCGGTGTGCTCAACTCAAGCCTTATATACCTCAATCAGATCACCTCGCAACTAAACTCAATACAACTTGCAACATACACTGTGTTGCCTGAGTTTTGCATGAGTTGTGACTGTATCTAACTAGAAGGTATGGTTAATGGTGAATAAGTAGAGGTGGGCCTGTATTGTGGCCTCCCAGATCACCAGACTTAAATCCTATGGATTTTTGTATCTGGGGTCATGTAAAAAGCTTGGTGTGCACTTCTGACATTAACACAGTTGAAGAATTGCAGCGTCGGGTTGGAGTCTTTCAGCAAATCAGAAATGACACAGGAATGCCTGAGAGGATTTGCAACTAAATGCAGAGAATACTATAAAGCTGCGTACGGATGCAAGGATACCATTTTGAACACCTTTTGTAACATCCTGTAACATATAACATCTGTAAAATCCTGTGGTGTTGGAACCAAAAATTAAAAATGTATTATCTTATGTTTAATAAAACCACCCCTAGCAAATGATTCACAGATTTTTGCTAAACTAAGGTTCTCCCATAGTCAGTGGCGGATCTTAACAGAAAATGTGCATTATCTCAAATGGTTCATTTGCGGCCCAATGTTCACTGGGACTTTTTTGCTAATTTTAGCTTGTACTTTTCACCTTTAAATTATTGACCATCATTTTTGAAACACCCTGAATACTTGAATAAAAAATTTATGCTTAATAAACTGTGTTATTATACTTAATTTGTTCTTCTTATTCCAAAAACATTACTACTAAAGTAATAATATCAGGAAATAATTTATTACAGTACTGTAATTTTCATGTTCTTTTAATTTCCAGTTTTTCCTGATAGCAAAGAATGAGTACTGGCACCTTTGTTACTGCATCATAGTAGCACTGGCTACTATGATGCAGTAACAAAGGAACTGGATACAATGAATAATTTTGACATAATATACCTAGATTTCAGAAAAGCTTTTGGCACTGTCCCACATAAAAGACTGCTGTACAAATTGGAACAGCATGGTATTAGGAATAAATTACTGCTATGGATAAAGGGACATCTGAGCAGGAGAAGACAAAAAGGGGTTATCTATGGGTACTGCTCTTCTTGGACTACTGTTATTAGAGGAATTCTCCAGGGTTCAGGGCTGAGTCCATTGTTGTTTTCTGTATTCATTAATGATAGCGATGAAGGCTTAATGTCTAATTTGCAGATAATACAAAGGTTGGAAAAGTGGTTAATGACAGTAATCAGGGTATGCTGCCACAAGAAGGTCTAGAAAACTCGGGCAACTGGGTGAGAAGTGGCAATTGAAGTTTTACCTTGAAAAATGCAAGGTACTGTGTAGGGGGTAACAGTAATTCCAGATTAACATACTAACTGTGAGGCACAACACTGAGGGTATTGGAGAATGAAAAAGAGTTGGGAGCAGTTGTGCAATCAGACATGAATTTCTGTGAGCAGTGCAGATAGACTGCAAGAACGGCTCATGATATACAGGAATTTTCCAGCAGGTGATTATCCCACTGTAAAAGGCAGTAGTTAGGCCATGTCTTGAGTATTGCATACAGGTTTGGATGCCTCCTTTTAGGAAGGATGTGGATTGTTGTGTTTGGAGATTAGGCACCTGCACGATCTGATTTAAATTGTTTAAGGCTTTTGAATGAATTGAGTAGTAAGCTTCAATACTGATGGTGTCTTTCCTCTACTACACACAACGAGGAGGCATAAATTCAAACTGAGAGAAGATGGTTGCAAGATAGATATGCAGAAATATGCCTTCAGCCAGTGGGCAGTTAATTGTTAGAACAAACTTCTGTCTGGAGTTGTAAAAGTGGGTAGCAAAGAACTAGACAAACTGTTATTGGGGATGGCCAGATGTGAATTTTTTTTTTTTTTTTTGTTATTGTTGCTATGTAAGCTTGCTTCCTTTCTTACATCATTTGCTATTACTAATACTATTATTATTCTCACAAGAGGAAAATGTTTTTGTATCACATTGGTCTTGCTTGTACATTGGACACACTTTCCCACAGCATATGAATTTAGACTTGTTTATAGTTTCATAAAGTGAACTGTAAACATGACTTACGTACAGTATTTTAACAATAAGTTATTTCAATGGTTATAAAATTATTAATATCTAATGCTTATTAATATCTAATATCATATTAATAAGCAAAATGAAGACCAGCCTTTGTGCTTTATTATGAAAATATTTTAATTGATGGTTAACTCATCAGATTGAGGTAGCTACATAAGTGGGTTCTGTACAGATGAAACAACTGTTTCGGTGGACTTTGTTCATTATTTCTAAAATATATTGAATCAAGTTTTTATTATATGTGCAAGTTGTACCATACTGCATTTCTGAATGTGTGGTTTATTAATATTTTATACACTTATTTATTATTGATTTTGAAGTCTATATTTAAATAAAATAAAAGTGAATTGCTACTTCAGCACATTAGAAAAGTGCAGCAGAATTTATTTGAAAAAGTAATCATTTTTGAAATAATTTGCAATTATCTCATTAACACAATTTCAGTATAATGTAATGATTTATGCACTATCAAGATTACTAACAGAATTTTACTGTATATAGACAAGGGGAAAATTTCTTAAATAGGAGACATAAGCATGCTTTTTGTTGTATTTTTTATTAATGTCTTATATATATATATAATATATATATATTTTTTTTGAAAACAAGTTTTAATTGTTGTATTCTTCAGCCTTCTAGTTTCTGTGTTGCTAGAGAAGTGCACGAGGGAACAGAATCTGGCAGTTTAAATCACCAGACAGACTATGACACTGTACTTTCAGATGATGAGAGTATTTTATACAGTGATGGAAGTTCAGATTTATATAGATTGCCTTCTCCAGAAGAAAGAATGCTGGCTTTATCTATGGAATATCCTTCAACTGTAGTTCCTATAGATATCACAGAGTCAACATTTAATAAAATGTCTACTTTCCGGCGCTCTTTAATCCATGTAAGTTATATTATTAGAAGGCATTTGTATTTATTTTAAAAGTATATGCTAGATGATCTCTACATAGCAAAAGTGCTCTGTTTAAAGAAATTAGATTTTAACAAGATTAGAATAAGTAAATATTTTTAAAAATTTCTTAAATAAAGTGAAAGGCTTCCTTATGTATTTGAATATAATAGAAAAATATAAATGCAAATTTACAGTCATATTTAATGGTATTAGCTTAACACAGTACTACTACAAAGAAATCATGCTGGTTCTGATATTCTAGGCATGGTCTGTCTGGAAAAGGAAATAACTGGTCAGTGTGCAAGGGCAGAGCCATCCCTTTGCGATGTACAGGTAGTTCTCGACTTTGAGTTAATTCATTCGTAGTGTGCGCTCGTAAACCGGGAATTTATTTTCACATAGACATAAGGTTAAAAATAGGGGTTACGTTCTTGACAATGAAATTAGTTAGCTAATTAGTTTATGTTTAAACAATGATTGATTTATCCAAAGAAATGAAAACGTAGCCTGTAAAATCAAGCAAATTATAATAATAGAGAAATTATTTACGACTTACAAATGTTAAAGAATGTTTATTCTTCATCATCATCGACTAAATGCACACTCGTTGATCACTTATCATTATTGGCTCGGCACTCGTTGGTTTGTTGCACAAGGAGTCTTCTTCTTAAGAAATGTTTCAAGAGGCGTTTGTTTCCAAGATAATCTGTTTTCTTTATAAATTTTGCGTGAAGTAAATAAAAAGTTTATGAAAAAAAAGGAATGAAGAGAAGATTTTGAAAATTTATTTGTTTTTTATACGATTGAAGATTTCAGTGAAGGGGAAACACATTTCAAGCTATTGGTATTTTCCCAAATGCAATTACATCGAGTTTACTACCCATTTATAATTGCTTGCAGTAACAGAAAAGCCCAATAAACTGGAAAGTGCAAATTGATCTCCAGAAATGTGCTTTAGAAAAATATCACAAAGTCTTTTAAAATTGATTCTTCTAACAGAACATATGATAACGATGAAAGTGTAGTGCATTTTAATGATTTGAATTGCAAACTAATACAATTTACAAACCAGGCTCATGACCTTTTATATAGCCTTAAAGTCATGCTCGTGACCTTAAAAATGACATTTTAGAAAGATAAGTAGCTTAGTTATACAGCGAAAAAATTTTGACTTCTGAGATCTTGAAACGAATTACCAAAAAACAATGTGTTATTGGATTCGCATTACAATAGTTTAACGATATGATGGTGTCTCTGGAACGGATTAATATCGTAAAGCTGGGTACACTGTATTGTATACTTATGCACGTGGTTTGAAATGCGTTATTTATGAATGTTTAACATTCATTTTTTGCAATTAATGTTCATATTTTCGATTTTGTTGACACTTGATACTTGGGGGAAAAAAAAACTTGTAAACCCGAGAACTCGTAAAGCGAGAACTGCCTGTATTTGAATTTATGCAACCACAAAATATGGCAATATTCTTGTAAATTACCAACCCTATGTGGCTGTTTGGAGAGGGGGAATGTAAACATAATTTAGTTATTATTTGTGCATTGCTGTAGCCAGCAGTGACATAGATATAGAAATGACTGGAGGAATTTCTTAAAAGGCCTTTCTCTCTGGACTGTAGTACTTTTGTCATTTTATATTGTTTTTACAATGTCCTAGAAATCAACTTACAAAATTACTTTGGAAGTTGATGAGAAGCACCCATAGTTCGTTCTTCATGCAGTACCCATCTCTGTTTTGAAAATTTTTTTTATTTCCAAACATTACCATGTTTTGGAATAAACTAACAGTTCTTGTTACATTTCTTATCTAAATTTAGGAGAATTTTGTTACCATGAAGAGCAATCAACCAATATTGAAGTGTTCTGCTGTATTTTAAAAACCTTTCATTAATATTACAAGTAAACAACTGGACAAAACATTCTTGTACATGCTGATTAGATACACAATGTGTTCAACTTTTATATCAACCTGTTTTCAAATGATGGATAAGATGATACAGCTATTTTTCCTGTACTTTTGCTTCAACCTATATAACTTTGGTTGCAAATAATTGAATCAAAGCCTGCCACACTTTTTCATATTTTGCCCTTTGCAATTCTGTGCACGTCTTTCATCATTGATCTGATTCTGGACTGCCGTGACTTTCCTTTGTACACATTAATTGGGTGAACTGATTATATTGATGTGGTTGATGTTCCATCTGAAGGAATTTTTTCCAGCAGAAATTGCCTTGTCAATAATGCAGTGTGAACTAACATGTCATGATACAGCATCCACTGCTCTTACAACCAAATAACTGGTTGCAACAGCAGTGTAAAGGGCATAAACTGTAGCTGGACAAGTAAGTGTTGTATCATGGCCTTTTTTTCATTAAATGATTCAGTACTTAAAGATAAAATGTCTGACAGTTTTTCCTAAACAAATTCTGTGTGCAACATACTAAAAAAAGAAAACAATGAGAAAAAATTGATCTTCTCATCATTGCTGTTTTGGTCTTGGCTAGCTCTGTGTTCTGCTTAAATTTTATCGAAGGGTCTCTATGAACCCAATATCTCTCTCTCTCTCTCTCTCTCTCCTTCCTTGTCCCTGCTGAAAAAGTTCCCGTGTGTATACATATATTTTATGTGTATACAGGGTGTCTCAAAAATATTGGTACAAACGTTTATGGGAGGTAGGTAACATCTAAAGGAATGTGAATTGCATAGGAACCCATAACTGGAAACGTCACCGTAAGTCGGTAGATTGCACTGTTCATCACTTTGCGAGAGGAAAAATTTCTGGTTTACTCATTCAAGCAGTAGTCGTCGCACGAAGAGCATGCATCAATATACAAACTGTGAGCTGGCAGACATGCATAGAGTGTATGGATTAGCAGAGGGCAATGGACGAGCCGCTCAACGAATTTATGGAGAATGCATCCCAGACAGACATGTACTGGACCACTGTTTGTTTGCACGTGTGCATCAAAATTTGTGCGATTATGGATCATTTAGAGGTAACAGGAGTAGTGTGGACAGACGACGTTCGACGCAAACTCCCGCCATGGAAGAAAGTGTGTTGAATTCCGCCCAGAATAATCCTACTACCAGCACACATGCCGTTACCTCTGCCTTAGGAGTGTCTCGTTGCAGTGTACAGCGTGTCTGGCACGACGATTCCTTACACCCCTTTCATTTCCAAAGGGTTCAGTTACTGCTCCCTCAAGATCATCCTGCACGTGTGGCTTTTGCGCAGTGGTTTTTCCAAGAAAGTGTTCGACTTGAATTTTCCAGCCTATATTTTGTTCACGGATGAGGCTTATTTCACTCGGGGAAGGCTTATTCAATCAGCACAATGCTCACGTGTAGGCACACGACAACCCACACAATCGCCCCCATGCGGCACTACATCGCTTCGCAATAAATGTGTGGGCAGGTATGGTCGATGACTGCTTAGTTGGCCCATACCTGTTACCATCCCGCACGAACTCCGACAAATATCGGATCTTTCTTGAACAAATTCTACCAGGGTTACTTGACGATGTTCCAGCAAATTTGAGACGCAACATTTGGTTTCAACATGACGGGGGGGGGGTGCCTGCCCATGACATGGGCAGGGGGTGCCTGCCCATGTGTTCGTGACCATTTGAACAGCTGTTTTGGGCGTTGATGATTGGCCGTGGTGGATCCGTTGCCTGGCCTTCATGCTCACCTGATTTATCGAGCCTTGATTTCTTTCCGTGGGGGGGCCCTCAAATCTATCATGTATGAATCGCCCGTGGAGACGGAAATGGATTTTATGGCGTGTACAGTCTACACTGCTGCTACTGTCAAAGAAACTTCAGGTGTGTTTGACCGTGTCCGCCTATCCATGCTGCGTCGGTGTCACGCATGCATCGCGTGTCATGGTGGAACCTTTGAGCACCTGTTGTAACATCATGAAATGCATCCATCTCATACTCCATTGTTAATATTATGTCAAAAAAAATGTTTGCCACTAATTACTGTCTTGTGTCATTTCTGCTTCTTGTGCCTCTGCTACTACTTTCCCGTGACGTTTCCAGTTACGGGTTCCTATGTGATTCACATTCCATTAGATGTTACCTATCCCCTCTAAACGTTTGTACCAATATTTCTGAGACACCCTGTATACAGGAACTCCCCGACTTACATAATACTCAACTTGCGCATTCGACTTTACGTAAGTTTTTGCAGACCAATGCAAACTTAAAAAAATATTGAAATGTATTTTGCATCTGTAGGGATAAATGGAGGTATTGCGAAAATATCGTAATGTGAACCCAATTACATGTTATTTTTTTTTTGTAATTCATTCAAAGTCCTTGGAAGTTGAAAATTTTGCTATATTACTAAGCTGTTTATCTCTCTAAAAGGTCATATTTATAATGAAAATTGCACTACACTTTCTTTGTTATCATAAATTCCCGTTATAGGAACCAATTTTGAATGCCTTTGTGATATTTTTCTAAAGCACATTTTTGGAGGTCACGACCAAAAAACAATTTGCAATTTCTGGTTTATTGAGCTTTTATGTTAACTCAATCTATTATAAATGAGTAGTAAACTTGATCTTATTGCATTTGCAATAATTCCAATAACAGGAATTCTGTGGGTTTTTCAAGGCTTTATACACCTCTGTCAGATCACCTCGCAGGTGCCTAGTCTCCAGACACTGTAATTTGCAAAATTTAAGCCTTTCTTCATAAGAGCAACCCTTTGTTCAATTCACTAATCTTGTTGCCCTTCTCTGTACTCGTTCGAACAGCTCTAATTCCTTCTTAAAATGAGGCCTCCAGATCTGTATACAGTACTCAAGGTGTGGCCTAACCATTGCCTTATACAAGGGGATAATCACCTTATCCCTGCTAGAAAAATTCCTGTATATCATGGACAAGACACCATGAGCTACTCTTGCAGACCATCTGCACTGCTCAGAAAACTTCATATCTGCCTGCACAATTACCCCCAGGTTCTTTTCGTTCTCTACCACTGTCAGTGTACTACCAGAATTGATACATTACTCTGGGGTAACTGCTTCCCATATGTAGCACTTTACATTTGTCAATGTTAAACTTCATTTGCCACCTCTCAGCCCATCTGCTCAACTTTTCTAGATCCTGTTGCAGCAGTGTACTGTCATTAGTGTTGTTAACAACCCTGGCAACCTTTGTATTGTCTGCAAACTTGGACATTAAGCTTGATATATACCATCATTTATACAGAAAATATAAATACAGAAAACAACAATGGACCCAACACTGAACCCCGAGGAAGTCTACTAATAACATTAGTCCACGATGAGTAGTGACCATTGATTACCACTCTGTCTTCTCCCACTCAACCATCCCTGTATATCCATAGCAGGAATTTGCCTCCAATGCCACATTGCTCCAATTTGTTCAGCAGTCTTCCATGTGCAACAGTATCAAAAGCCTTTCTAAGATCCAAATATATGATATCAAAGTTATTCCCTGCATCCAGTTCCTTTGTGACCACATCATAGTATCCAATCAAATTGGTCAGGCAAGACTTTCCCTTAACAAAACCATGCTGTGTCCGAGCTATAACTGAAGTCTTGTCTAGATGATTCTGCAGTGCTTCTTTTACCAGTGCCTCAATTAATTTTCCTGGAACAGAATTTAAACTAACAGGTCTATAATTACTTGTGGTCACATTGCACATTTGCAGTCCATGGGTACCTTCCCTGAGTCCAAAGAAGCTCTCATAATTATGGCTAAGGGTTTGCTTAGCTGCCTTCCTTTGCTGCCTCCTTTAATATAACTGGATAGATCCCATCCACCCCGGGTGCCTTTTTTATGTTTATCTTCAACAATTTCTCCTCCACTTTCCTCTCAGTTATTACATCATCTAGCTCACTGCCAGTTCAATTCACCTCTGGCATTCCATTCCCTGAATAACTCCTCATGTGTGAATGTAGATGCAAAATACTCATTTAGTTTGTTAGCCACCTGAGCAGGATCATCAACAGTTGAACTATCAATATCCAGTGGACAAATCTGATTTATCCCTTTCCTACTAGAGTTTACATAGGTAAAGAACTCTTTGCTGTTTTTCTATGTAACCTTTGCCAAAGATCTCTCATAATCTGCCTTTGCCTGCCTAATCTCCTTTGTGATTTGGTCACAGACTAACTTATATCTATCATAAGCTTCCATGTCATCCATTAATTTATATGTATCCCATGCATTTTTCTCCTCTGCCATATGTCTCATTAATTAATCTGACATCCATTTAGGCCTAAACCTTGAACAATATTTCTTAGTTGGTATGTAAAGCCATTAATTCTTTGAATGCTTCCCATTTTGAATTTGCTGTTGGTAACATCATCAGTTGGTTCCACCGTATAGAATTTAAATACTGTCTCAGACCACCATAGTTGCCTTTACGAAAGCAAAAACCCTTCCCTTGATGGTAGTTACCTCTTTGAGTAAACCCCACTTCAACACATGTGATCACTGTCACCTAGTGGTTTCTTTATCTGCAGATTCTTAATGCATGAAGAATCACTACTGATAATAAGATCAAGAGTATTACCCCCTGTAGTTGCCTCCCAAACATGCTGATATAGAAAACAATCATCCAATAAATCCACAAAAGCCTTGCTAGTGTGTGAGTGACCAACCCACAAATTCCAGTCAATATCTGGGAAATTAAAATCCCCCATTATAAGACTCTCTGATTTACTGGCCCACTCTATTTCCCTGTACAGTTTCTTATTATATTCATCAGAGTCATTAGGCCTATAACACACTCCTACTCTCAATTTTGGTCTCCCAATGCTTATGTCAGACCAAACTGACTTGACACTGCACTGTCCAGCAATGTCGACTGGCTTCACTTCCTTGGATTTTATGTGTATGTTAACTAATAGCATAACCCTCCTCCCTTCCTATCCTGTCTATCCTTCATTTACACATTGTACTCCCCAAATTCCAGTTCTGCATTCCTTATATCTGTGACACATCTCTGATATCCCAACAATATCTACCTTTGATGTTTTGAGCAATACCTCAAATTCATCAAATTTATTTACTAAACTCCTAGCATTGGTGTATATGCAAGTATACATGCACCTGTTCCTATTCTTAGCTACCCTAACACAACCCATGTGTTTACTTGTACTGCAATGACTCCCAGCAGTCTCTGAAATACCCTGCATCTTGTTTTTAGGCTGCTGCTTTCCAATAGATGCAGTGCAAGAATCACTTTCACCTCTGCCTGTGGCTACTGTTAATCTATTAGTCCTTGTATCCCCCCAAGCTAGCAGTTTTCCAATCCACCTAACACTGCCTCGATAGAATCAGCAAATATTCTTGCACCGTTTCTATTTAAGTGTATCCCATCCCTGTAGAAGCAGTCTCTCCTGTTAACAAGTACAGACGGCTGAAAAAATTCTACCGCTTGAGCCTTGCAAAATCCTTCCAGGGCCGAATTGATCGACAAGGCCTTCATCATATACTCCCTCCTATCGTGTCCGGGCAGAATTGCAGACACTTTCAAATTTAACCCTAATTCGTGGCTTTTTTTTTTTTCAACAGTGACCTGTACTTGTTAAGTAATTCCACCGGTCTTCTACTCTTAATATCACTAGTGCCAACGTGTACAACAATATCACCTTTTGTGCCCTTGAAAGATGATATCCGCTCTATAACGTCATCAACCTTTGTCCTTGTCAGACATACCCTGGTCTTGTTCCACCTATCCTTTTTTATGTACCATGTTCCCCGTTTGATCAATGCACTTATGATCAACAGTGATCAAAAAACAGTGCTCAGGTGCCATATCAAAGATGGAACAGATGTTAATAATATGGATGGAAAATCAGATTCAGAAGCAAGTGCCCCTGAGTCAAATGGCCATTCAAGCAAAAGCAAGAAGTATTTATGAAGATATTAAGGATAAGTACGGCAAACCCAAAGCCAAGTGTGTGGCAAGCAACAGGTGGTTTAATAGGTTCAAGCATCGCTTGTTGTTGTTATTTGGTTTTTTAGGAGCATTAGCAACTAAGGTCATATTGCTCTCAGCTGCCCAATTCAATGACAGAGTTCAATCCTGTGCATCAGGCAACACAGAGGCAATCTCCAAGGCACAATGCGCTGGTCCCAAAGGGACTAGTTATTGTTGGTGACTCTATTGTCAGGGAGACGGGGAATATACTTTGTAAGAAGGATAGGTGGAACAGGACCAGGGTATGTCTGCCAGGGGCAAAAGTTGATGACGTTGTAGAGCAGATATCTTTTCAGGGCACAAAAGGTGATATTGTTGTACATGTTGGAATTAATGACATTAAGAGTAAGAGATCTGCAGATTTACTCAAGAAGTACAGGTCAATGTTGAAAAAAAGTGGTTAGTTAGGGTTGAATATGAAAGTGTCTGCAATTCTGCCCAGACAAGATAGGAGGGAGTATATGATGAGAGCCTTGTCGATCAATTCGGCCCTGGAGAGATTGTGCAAGGCTCAAGGGGTAGAATTTTTTTCAGCCTGGAATGTGTTTGCTGAGAGGAGAGACAGTTTCTACAGGGATGGGATACACTTAAGTAGAAAGGGTGCAAGATTATTTGCTGATGCTACCGAGGCAGCGTTAGGTGGGTCGGAAAACTGCTAGCTTGGAGGAGATACATAGACTAAAAGGTTAGCAGTGGCTAGAGGTAGAGGCAAAAGTGATTCTTGCACTGCTTTCTATTAGAATGGGCAGCAGACTGGAAAGCAAGGTAATGCAGATTTCCAGGACTGCTGGGAGTCATAGTGGAACAAGTAAATATATGGGCTGTGTTAGGGTGGCTAGGATCAGGAACAGGTGCATGTATACTTGCATGTACACCAATGCTAGGGGTATAGTTAATAAATTTGATGAGCTTGAGGTGCTAGTGAAGACATCAAAGGTGTGGTGTCACACAGATATAGGCAGTGCAGAGTTGGAATTTGGGGAGTACAATGTGTATAAGAAGGATAGACAGGATAGGAAGGGAGGAGGGGTTATGCTGTTAGTTAAGAAACACATAAAATCTAAGGAAGTGCATCCAACTGATGTGGGTGGACAATGCAGTGTCGAGTCTGTTTGGTGTGAAATAAGCACTGGGAAAGGAAAAATGAGAGTAAATGGCGAGTAAATCAGAATGTCTTATAATGGGAGATTTTAACTTTCCAGATATTGACTGGAACTTGTGGGTTGGTCACTTGCACACTAGCAAGACTTTTGTGGATTTATTGGATAATTGTTTTCTACAGGAGCATATTCAAGAGACAACCAGATGGAGTAATACCCTTGATCTGATTATCAGCAGTGATTCTTCATCATTAAGAATCTGCAGATAAAGGAACCACTAGATGGCAGTGATCCCACTGTACTGATGTGAGATTTACTTAAAGATATAACTACTATAAGGGGGAAGAGGAAGGGTGTTTGCTTTCATAAAGGTGACTACAGTGGTCTCAGAGAGATTTTAAATTCTGTACAGTGGGATCAACTGATGATGTTACCAACAGTGAATTCTAAATGGGAACCCTTCCTTAACTTTGGAGGCTACTAGGCTTTTCATTCCAACTAAGAAATACTGTTCAAAGTTTAGGCCTAAATGGATGTCAGATGAATTAATGAGGCTAGTGGCAGAGAAGAAGAATGTATGGGATGCATATAAAGTATCAGGTGATACAGAAGCCAGGTATAAACTAGCCTGTAATCAAGTCACAAAGGAGGTTAGGTAGGCGGAGGCAGATTATGAGAAATCTTTGGCTATGGCTGCAAAGAAAAACAGCAAAGAGTTCTTTACTTATGTAAACTCTAAAAGGAAAGGGATGAATCAGATTGGACCACTTAACATAGATGTGTTGACTATTGATGATCATGCTCAGGTAGCTGATAAACTGAATGAGTATTTTGCATCTACATTCATACATGAGGAGTTATTCAATGAGGGGAGTGCCAGAAGTTTATCAAACGCTAACAGGGAGCTAAGCGATTTTGTAATAACTGAGAGCAAAGTGGAGGAGAAATTGTTGAAGTTAAACATAAGGAATGCATCTGGGGTGGACGGGATCTATCCAGTTATATTAAAGGAGGCAGCAAAGGAAGTAAGCAAACCCTTAGCCATAATTATGAGAGCTTCGTTGGACTCAGAGGAGGTCCCCATGGACTAGAGGTGTGCAAATGTATCACCAATTCGCAAAGGAGGTTCAAAAGGTGACACAAGTAACTACAGACCTGTTAGTTTAGCTGTTCTGGAGAAAATAATGGAATCACTGGTTAAAGAAGCATTACAGGATCATCTAGACAAGACCGCAGTAATAGTTAAGACGCAGCATGGGTTTGTCAAAGGGAGGTCTTGTCTGACCAATTTGATTGCTTACTATGATATGGTAACAAAGGAACTGAATGCCAAAGATAATTTTGATATCATACACTTGGATTTCAAGAAAGCTTTTGATACTGTTGCACATGGAAGACTGCTGTACAAATTGGAGAGGTATGGCGTCAAGGGTAAGCTGCTACAATGGATAAAGGGATGGTTGAGTGGGAGACAACAGAGAGTGGAAATCAAGGGACACTGCTCTTCGTGGACAAATGTTATTAGTGGAGTTCCCCAGGGTTCGGTGTTGGGCCCATTGTTGTTTTGTCTATTTATCAATGATATTGATGAAGGTATATCAGGTTTAATGTCCAAGTTTGCAGATGATACAAAGGTTGGCAGGGTTATTAATGACAGTAATGACAGTATGCTACTCCATTTTGATCTAGATAAGTTGGGAAAACGGGCTGAGAAGTGGCAATTGGAGTTTAACATTGACAAATGCAAAGTACTGCATATGGGCAGCAATAACCGAAGAGGAATGTACCAACTGGGTGGTACTACACTCAGGGAAGTGGAAAGTGAAAAAGACCTGGGGGTAATTGTGCAGCCAAATATGAAGTTTGTTGAGCAGTGCAGACGGGTTGCCAAGGCAGGTCATGGAGTCTTGTCAATGATATATATAGGAATTTTCCTAGCAGGGACAGGGAGGTGATAATCTTGTTGTACAGGTCTGGAGGCCTCATTTTAGGAAGGATGTAGAGTTGCTAAAATGAGTACAAAGAAGGGCAATGAGATTGGTGAGGGGAACAAAGGGGTGCTTTTACCAAGAAAGGCTTAAGTTCTGCAAATTGCAGCACTTGGAGAGTAGGCACCTGCGAGGTGATCTGATTGAGGTGTATAAGGCCTTGAATAGGTTGATCAAGCTGAATGCTGATGGGATTCTTCATCTTGCACAGACTAAGAACCTGAGGGGGCACAGTTTCAAATTGAAGAAAGATAATTGTAGAATAGATGTGCGGAAATTTGCCTTTAGCCAGCGGATTTTCTAGGTGTCTCTAGGTGGTAGATGATTCTGATCAACTGGTGCAATACCACCACTTTGCTTATTGGAGGCTTGAAGTGGTGAAACCCATGTTTAGTTTCTAGAGCAAAGTTTCCGGCATCTCTCCCCTCATACTTCTCTTTCAACCCATGCATGGTACTAAGTACTATAGGTTTTGATACCTTTTCGTGTTTGGAGTTTTCATTAAAAAAAAAAAAAAAAAAAGAAAAAACGTTTGTCACATTGATGTGTTTGATCAAGTATGATTGTCCTTTCCTTGGGATCACTTTCCTTTTGTCTCATCTCTGGTGTTTAAGTCAGGTGTGCAGTGCCGGTTGTCACTAATTCTTGTCAGTTGTGGTTGTTGTGCAAAGTTGTAATACTTTTCTATTCTTTCTTGGAGGAGTTGCTCAAAGACCTTGCTCAACACTGAGAGCAAGGCAATGGGTCGATATGACTCCAGTAGGTGCGGTGGTTTGCTGGGGTTTTTGATTAGAAGCTTAATAACAGCTTTCTTCCAATCTGTTGGAAATTGTCCTATTGCCAAACAGTGATTATAGAGGTTTAGTAAAAGGTCCGGAGCAAACTTGACTACCTTTTTTGCAATCTCAGGTTCAATCATGTCTTCTCCAAGCATTTTCCTATTTCTCAGTTTGCTGATGGCTAGGTGAAAGTCCAGCATTGTGAAGGGTGCCTCGTGGCCGGTAGTGATGTACTCATCATTGTCGCTGCAGAGTTTTTCCTGTTCAGGGGTATTTTGGTCTTTTGGGGGAGTGAATATGGTGTCCAAAATGGTACCAACTGTGTCTCTTCAGTTGGTAATCATATGTCCTTGGGGTGTCCTCACCGAGGTAACAACCTCACCCCGTGGCATCTTATTCATTGTAAAGGTGTACACGGTGCCCAATGGATCCTGGTTTCCCACCGAGGAGACAAGATGCTCCCAGGACAGCTTCTTCCGCTGCCCGATTTCTTGTGTCTTCCATTATTGCTGCTTAAGCGTTTCAACATCCTGGGGGGGGGGGGGGGCTTTACGCCTTGCCTGCTGGAAGGCTCGTCTTCTCCTTTGCACTTGGTTGTGTAGAGCGTCTAACTCTCTCGACCACCGTGGCACCGCTCTTCCGGTTTTTATTTTTTATGGCTTGATTTTTTTTTTTTTTTTTTTTAATGAAAACCCCAAACACGAAAGGTATCAAAACCTATAGTACTTAGTACCGTGCATGGGTTAAAGGAGAAGTATGGGGGGGGGGATGCCGGAAACGTTGCTCTAGAGACTAAACATGGGTTTCACCACTTCAAGCCTCCAATAAGCAAAGTGGTGGTATTTCATCAGTTGATGAAAGTCATCTACCACCTACAAATTTGGCCGCATTTATAATCTCTTTGGTCACTGCAAGCTGATGAGTGTTAGGATTTCTTGTCCGAGTACCATTCTGGTGTAGGTTCTGTATATTTATTATGATTTGCTCTTTGAACTGATCCCATCTGGCACGATCCGCCTCAAATCTGTGCCACTTGAAGTTGGCTATCAGTGGCTGCTGCAGGGCTCGCCGAATGGTGAAGGTAATTGCACGATGGTCTGATGTGGTCCATTCCTCGTGAACCACCCAGTCCGGGATGTAATTGGTGAGTGACCTGGTAGCTAATGTCACATCCAGTGTTGCCTACCAGAGGGGGTGGAGGCAAAAGTTGGTAAGTTGTTGGGGCGATTCAGGACTATTAGTCCACTGGCAGTGATGTATTCTTCCAAGTGTACTCTGTTTCTGGACCCCCTGTGTTCCTTCCTGGGTGTGGCTGAACCAAAGGGGGGGAAATGACAGTTTACGTCGGCTGAGATGAGTACTTTGTCTGTTGGGAGCTCGGTTAGCGCTTGGTTGAGGTACCGGTTTATTGGTATTATGTCCTTTCCCGGACGACAATAGAGGGAGATGAGGAACATATCTCCCAGAGGTGACACAATGTGGGCGCAGGCAGCCCAAGGTGAACAGAGGTGAGTGACTTTGGTGATTGTTAGGTCCGGGTTCCGCACAATGATGGCTGCCCAGGGAATTACACCATCTGTCTGTACAATTTTGTACCTTAAGGGTTATCCTCCGACTTTATTTGCAACTGTGTAGGGTTCCTGAATTAGTAGAACATCGCAATTTTCTTCTTCTGCCTTTTTTGTGATTTGGCCTGTGACTGCATATGCTCTTTGGGCGTTTATTTGCATAAATTTTAGACTCTTGTTGTTATATACTTTATTCAGAGTTCCCATAATTGATTCTTTCCTGGTGGATGCTCTTGGCTTTCAGTTAAGTGGGACAGTTTGTATTGCGAAGGGTGAGTGTATGTGGTATCTTCAGGTTCCTGCAGTTCACACAAACTTTATCCTTGTTTGGGCAGGAGTTGAAACTGTGTTCCTTCTCCTCGCAGTGGGTGCAAGTCACAGTTTGGGAACATGTATATGCTGTATGTTAGTGATGGTACGTATCTGCAACAGGATCTGGAAAAGTTGGGCAGTAGGCTGAGAAGTGGCAACTGAAGTTTAACATTGACAAATGCAAAGTACTGCATTTGTACTACAAATATAGTACTTTGCTCAGTAGTACTACACTCAGGGTAGTGGAGAATGAAAAACACCTGGGGATAATTGTGCCATCAGGTATGAAGCTTTCAGAGCAGCTCATGGGATCTTGTCAATGATACACAGGAACTTTGCTAGCAGGGATAAGAAGATGATTATCCCTTTGTATAATGCAATGGTCAGGCCACATCTCGAGTACTGCATTCAGGTATGGAGGCCTCTAGAATTGCTGGAACAAGTACAGAGAAGGGTGAGAGGAACAAAAGGGTGCTCTTACCAAGAAAGGCTTAAGTTCTGCAAATTGCAGCATCTGAAGACTTAGGCACTTGCGAAGTGATCTGATTGAGGTGTATAAAGCTTTGAATGGTTTGGGCAAGCTCAATGTTAATGGAATTCCTTCCACTTGCTCAGATTATGCATGTGTGCGTGGCATAAAATGGATAGGTGAATGAGAAGTGTGTTTTTTGGCTGATGCTGTATAAGCTTGCTTTATTGCATCATATGGCACTACAAATGCTATGGGTTAATTTTCTGGGCTGCAACTCTGGGATCTGTCCTCTCCTCATCTTGCATGATATAGTTCTACAAGATGATTTTTACGGCAGGGAGCTGAAAATGAAAACAGTTGCACAGAGCACATACATACTCTTTAACATTTATACGTATATTAACTTGCTTATTACGACTACTCATCTTCCTGAAAGATGGGATTTGACATAAAACATAGATGTAAGAATTATGATCATATCCGAACGCCAGTCTAAAGAAGTTACAGATGACAGAAATGCAATAGTTTGCAAATAATTAGAAGTCAGATATTTGGTGTGGATGTATATTACATTATTATATAAGTACCATGTGTGAACTTATGACTAAAGTGTGTGATTTCTGAACTGTGCAGATTAACTCTTGCTTAAACAAAGAGTATTGAGCAGAGGAGGCTGTGGATCTCAGCAGGAATAACATTGATCCTGACAGCCAGCTGGCACTCAAAAGTACATTCACATGTTGTTAATAAGATGTTTAGGAGTGCTAGGTGGTGCTGAAGTACACACTTCCAAGACATCTTTATGAGTTTTTAAATCAGAGATTTCATTTTTGGGAAATGGCTGACAACTCAATCTTCCTAGAGCATTCATACATGTTCAATGGGATTCAGATTTGGAAACTTTGGGACTACTCCATTCAGAAAATATTCTCTGAAAAACATTCTCCATCAATTGCCCTTTATGGAGAAGAGTATTATCCTTCATTAGAAGGAACTGGGGGGGGGGGAGACTTAAAAACACATAAGATTAGAGGATTTCTTCCCTATACCTTGTAGCAGTCAGTTCCTGTCTTGAAGATATGAAATTCCTATTATGCTTGCCTAGACTTATTCCTGACCACAATGCAAACACATGATTGAAACATTGGTTTCTGAAGTTGAAGGGCAGCCAAGGTGAGAAACCTTGTCTGCCCTTCAAACCTCGGCTCTCTTTCAACTTTGGAAACCACTGAACAATCTTCAAATGACAACAGCACCTTCTCTGAAAGCTGTTTTTAATATTTCCTGGATTTCTGTTGCACTTTTACCTCAATGTGAAACAAAATTTGGTATACAAAGTCACTCATCAAAAAATATAATGAAACGTGTTACTGTCTAAATAAGTCAACAAAAATGCTGTGACAAGTTGCTACAATGGTGCAATTTCTATATACAATGCCAGTCCTCAAATTTTTTGATCACATATAATTTTCTATGTTTTGCTTATTGAAACAGACAGTGCTGTCATGGTATGGTAGGCATCCAGGCAAATGCCTAGGATGTCATTTGGGAGGGGTGCTTCGTGGTTGTGTGGATTATTTAAAAGGGTGCACCAAATGCTTGATTTGCCTAGGGCACAAAAATATCTCACGATAGCACTGGAAACAGATGTGCTAATATCATTTACCCTAATTTCTTTTAATATTAATTTTCATTCTTAAACTATATTACAGTGTAATCTCATAAAATTAGCATTATTTGAGCCTTTCCTTTTTTTTGGATTTTTGAAGTTCAATGCTGGTAGTAAGGTGTACTGACTAATACAGGAAAAATTATGCAGTGTTCTGATGAAGTGGGAAAGCAATATTACTACTACAGAAATTATTCTGAGCACTGCATTCTAAACTGTAGGTTTTAAAGGTGGGGAAACTGTTGTAATGGAAACTATAAGTTATATACAACTAAAGGACTTGTTGCCATAGCTACTCAATGCAGCATGTGTGTCAACAGTGATTGCTCATACTGTAATGATGATAATTCATTAATAATTACCCTATGAGCTATGGCTCTTATTTAATGGGCCTGATTATTGGCTAATGCTACCAATCAACTATGTCGGCATGCTGTGGCAGTTTTGTTGTCTATACATTTCTAACATTAGCATTAGCATTAGTAGAGGCATTTGATGCAAGAAAGCAAGCTTATGCAGCATCAGCCAAAAAAAAAAAAAAAAAAAACCCACTTCCACTTCACCCCTCTGTTCGTTCAAAATACCTGTCCAGCTGAGCCTTAAACTTATTTAGGCTATCAACCTCCACCACAAGGGATGGAAGTCTGTTCCACCAACCAACCACCCGCTGGCTAAAGGCAAATTTCCGCACGTCTATCCTACATCTGTCTTTCCTCAATTTGAATTTATGCCCTCTCAGGTGATTATTCTGAGCTAGAGGAAGAATCCCATCAGCATTGAGCATGCTTAAACCATTCAAGGCTTTATACACCTCTATCAGATCACCTTGCTGGTGCCTAGTCTCCAGACACTGTAATTTTCAAAACTTAAGCCTTTCTTCGTAAGAGCACCCCTTTGTTCCATTCACTAATCTTGTTGCCCTTCTCTGTACTCGTTCCAGCAGCTCTACATCCTTCTTGAAATGAGGTCTCCAGACCTGTATACAGTACTCCAGGTGTGGCCTGACCATCGCCTTATACAATGGAATAATCACCTCCTTATCCCTGCTGGAAAAATTCCTGTATATCATTGACAATACTCCATGAGCTACTCTTGCAGCCCGTCTGGACTGCTCAGAGAACTTCATATCTGCCTGCACAACCACCCCCAAGTCCCTTTCATTCTCTACCACTGTCAGTGTAGTACCACAGAGTTGATACGTTGCTCTGGGGTTGCTGTTTCCCATGTGTAGTACTTTACATTTATCAATGTTAAACTTCATTTGCCACCTCTCAGCCCATTTGCTCAACCTTTCCAGATCCTGTTGCAGCAGCATAGTGTCAGTAGTGTCCTTGACAACCCTGCCAACCTTTGTATCGTCTGCAAACTTGGACATTAAGCCCGATATACCATCATCAATATCATTTATAAATACAGAAAACAATAATGGACCCAACACTGAGCCCTGAGGGACTCCACTAATAACATCAGTCCACGATGAGCAGTGTCCATTGATTACCACTCTCTGTCTTCTCCCCATCAACCACCCCTTTATCCATAGCAGCAATTTGCCTCCAATGTCACACTGCTCCAATTTGTGTAGCAGTCTTCCATGTGCAACAGTATCAAAAGCCTTTCTAAGATCCAAGTATATAATATCAAAGTTATTCCCTGCATCCAGTTCTTTTGTGACTGCATCATAGTATCCAATCAAGTTGGTCAGGCAAGACTTCCCCTTAACAAAACCATGCTGTGTCTGAGCTATAACTGAAGTCTTGTCTAAATGATCCTGCAGTGCTTCTTTAACCAGTGCCTCCATTAATTTTCATGGAACAGAAGTTAAGCTCACAGGTCTATAATTACTTGTGTCAGCCTTTGATCCTCCTTTGTGAATTTGGGTCACATTTGCACATTTCCAGTCTATGGGTACCTCCCCTGAGTCCAAGGAAGCTCTCATAATTATGGCTAAGGGTTTGCTTACTTCCTTTGCTGCCTCCTTTAATATAACTGGATAGATCCCATCCACCCCGGGTGCCTTTCTTGTGTTTATCTTCAACAGTTTCTCCTCCACTTTACTCCCAGTTATTTCAAGATTCTGTAGCTTACTGCTAGAGTTGCGTACACCTCTGGCATTCCCCTCGCTGAATAACTCCTCATGTGTGAATGTCGATGCAAAATATTCATTTAGTTTGTTAGCTACCTGAGCAGGATCATCAACAATTGACCCATCAATTGTTGATGATCCTGCTCAGGTAGCTAACAACATATCTTTGGATGGCAATTGGTTTCCATAGGCAATAGAAAATTGAGACATTGCTCTCCTCAATTTATTATAGCTTTGAAGGGTAACTGCACTTAGAAACAAATATGACTTTATGTGGGGTATCTGCATAACTACTGTTAAAAATTTCTAAGCTCTGTGTGACAAATCTATGTTCAAATAGCAAAGTGTATAAATTTTCTGCTGTTGTAGTCAGCAGTGGATAATTGAGACCACTCCTCCCAGTTTTACAGTAGAATATTTGCATACTGCCTTTAAATTTAGGTATATCCCATATTTAAAAGTCAATATGCAAATATTTTTATTAATTCTAGATATGTGATACTCTCCTTGGCCTACTGAAAAAAACTGAAAGAGTGGTGTCTCAAGTCCAGTAATGCATATTAGGATGTTGTCAACTCTGCTTGCAATGGAAAATTTTGCAGCCTTCACTGAAATAAACACCTGCACAAATTCTACTAACAGTAATCATCTTAAAAACTAGGCATGACATCACCTTTGACTGCTAATGAGGGACATGTCATAGTTTTATTAGATTGGAAAGCACTGCTTTGGGAGGCAAAATCTTGGTTTTCTGGAATAGTATTCTATATTATACCCAGTTTTCTGAGATGAGCAATATGCTATTATTGCAAATGCCTAAAGTACATATTTGCTGAAAATTGCTTTGCCATGACAACTGTGTCCTTTGACGCATTGAGATAGAAATCTCTGATGTAGATTTCCAAAGTTGTTTGCTTATGTCAATCAAATTGGCACTATGATGTGACTTGATGTTCAGGTGATAAACTTCAATGTATACCTATCTTGCTGACTGCACCTAAATAAAATCAACAGCCATTATCATCCAGTGTATCTGTGACAGAGTCTGAAACATGCACATATTTGTGCTGCATCTTTATTCTTCTAGAGAAAATACCACTCCTTTTACTGAGGAGGAACTTAAAACAGCTATATCAAAAATTCATTCCAAGAAATGTTCTGGGCTTGACCTTTTGGAGAATGTACTTTATTACTAAACAAATTTAACCTCAAATTCTACTTCTTTTCAATAACTGCTTGTTGGGTTCCTTCCTTTTCATTTGAAAAACATTACTAAAAATCAAGCAGAAACCTGACAAGCATCTCCATGAAACTAAATCTTAATGGCTGATTGTCTTACTTGTAAATATGAGTATATTATTAGATGAATGAATGCTCTCAGACTTAATAACTTATTGAACTTGAAAATTTGACTTCGCTCAAGCAATATGGATTTTTGCCCAGGGAGCTATTTTGAAAATGCTCTTTTTAATTTAGTCTGCTACAAAGAGATATCAAAATTTCCATTCATTAATTTCTAGGCACATTTGTTTCACTCAGGTCGGAGAGCATCTTCTGACTACAAATTGTGAGTTCATCGCTTCAATAATGTCTTTGTTTATGGAACTACTTTCAAGAGCGTGTGGTAAAAATTGTTTCCAAGCACCAACAAGTGTCAGGAGCTGTCTCTGAAGGTTCTCCAAGTTTCCATCTTAGGACCTCTAGTTTGGAATATTGTATATTAGAGAGGCGGCTCCTTCAACAATTTGGTTAAAATTCGTAATTTCTAGATCACGTAACCATTATCATTTCTAGCCGGTCTAATTCTGATCTTGACCACAAGGCTAATGTTTACCAAACTTTAAGTGGACAGTCACAATAAATTACATATTTTCTCCCACTAACACTACCTGGTGATAGTGTTAATGGGAGGTCACTGAAAATCAAGATTAACAACTCCCAAATCCTTCCTGTTCCAGAAATTAAATTTTTAGGTATTATCGAAGATGATTGTCTAAGTTTTTCCTCTCCTATTAAGCACCTGGTGATAAAAATAAATTTAATGAGTGTTTGTTTGTTATTTGGTTTTTAGGAGCATTAGCAACTAAGGCCATATTGCTCCGGGATATGCGGTGGTCATTCCCTGATCTTTCCACATCCTCCGTATTTGGTGGTGATGGGCTTGAACCCTGGTCTAATCAAGAAGCGTGTGCTATGCACTGCTGCTCCTTCCCACCTGGCTACGGAGGCGCCTGACACATTAATGAAAAATTTCAGGCAGGATTGAAGCTTTAAAATAAATTCCCCATCTATACTATACAGCTGCCTTTATGGCTGTGGCTACATATGGGGCTAGTGCATAGTTCCATAGGGTTAATAAAGTCAATTAATTATGCTTCAAAGATTCATGCTCCTAACCATTATCTGTAGAATTGTGTCTGCCACTGCCCTGCAGATTCTTGCTGTAGTTTTATCTCTTTACCTTCATGTAGCCTGCAGAGGACTCTATTATTGAATTAAACACAAGACTCCTAATGAATTTCTCAGCATTACTATCAACATGAATAAATAGTGAAGTAAAGCAGAAGAACATCTGTTGGAATGAGTTCCTTAACTTATGGCAAACTAGAGGGATACTTCCACCAAAGGTAAAGTTACTAAACTATTCTTCCCCCAAACTCTTACTATTATGTAGGAAAGTAAACTTTATGCTCCATTCCTTCTAACCAGACACAGTTCTTTAAAAGAAAAGCTATTTGAATTTGGGCTTAAACTCTGATCTGTCTACTTGCAGTGGAAATGAAAAACTGGTTGCATATCATCTACTATTGCCCTATTTATAACAACTTTCGTTTGGCATTATCATCTTGCATTTCACCTGTTACCTTTGGAAACAATCCCCATTTCGTAGATCAGCAGTTCTCAAACTTTTTCTTGAGTGGGCCAATATTGATGAAAATCACCATCATCATTAGACATTTTGAATCTACTGCAGGATGAAGGTCTCCAACAACTTTCCAGTTTCTTCTGTTTTGTGCAATGGCCATCCATTTACTACCCATGAACTCATGAATTTCATCTGTCCATCTCTGCTGTTGTCTTCCAGGTTTTCTTTTAGCTCCTCTTGGGTACCATTCTGTTATTTTCTTATCCATCTGTTATCATGTCTTCGAGCTATGTGTCCTGACCAAGTCCATTTCAGTTCTTTAGTTTTGATAAGAATGTCCTTTATTTGTATTTGCTGCCTAATCCATGTGTTTCTCTTTTTATCTAACAGTCTGATTCTTAATATAATTCGTTCCATTCTTTGCTGTGTAGTTTTCAGCTTCTCTTCCATTCTTTTGGTGAGTGATTTTGCAGGCAATAAAATCACTCTAGAAAGTAATTGAATGACAGACGTTCCTGGGACAACAAATGCATAGATACAGTCATGTTCATAAGTAATGCATCGCCTTAAAAAATGATTCTGTTATTATATATTTTTTCAGAATAAATATATAATGTTACATATTACTAGAAAGAACAATTTATATAGATTTCAATACTCCATATATAGGGTTATCATAACATTTAGGACCCACTTCAGGGGTGGATTTAGGACCTCAAAACAAAACAAAAAAAGGTTCATGCGAACATAGGTCTGATTTCTCTTTGTTTCTGAGTTACAGCAACTGTCTGCTTATGCTTACAGGAAGTGCTCAAATTGACTGCTGTGTACTAGAAGCCTGCATATGCCTCATCATAGACCTCCTCACGTGCTTAAAAGTTCCAGATGTCTGGATTTGCTGTTCTAGTGCTGATGGGTTTACCACCATCTGAAACTTGTTTTTAAATAATCTGATTTCCACGAGAGGCCTTTCAGAGAATACCCATGTATTCTCTGAAAGGTCTTCTTATTTGGCACGTGATGATTAGGTAAGTTTTCTGCATACGGATGTCTTGCCTTGGCTGCACTGCATTTAGTAAGTCTATACATGAGACGCATGTCTGCCATCTCTTGATTTGAATGAGCCTCCATTATCACAGAAAATGTGCAGTATCAAAATGTTAATAACAATCTCCAGATGTAGTACCCTGTCAGGAGAACTAACTGAACGCTATGGGATCTTGTTTACATAACTATCAGCAAAGCTCTCTATGAGATATTGAGCACTGTTTGTAAACAGCTGAATGGATCCAGTTTGTGAAAAGAATTGCATAAATATGGCTGTAACTCAGAAACAAGGGAACATCAGACCCATGTTTACATGAACATTTTTTTTTATTGCTTTTAGGTCCTAAATCCATCCCTGAAGTGGGTCCCACATGTTATGATATACCCTGTATATTATTAAAATTAATGTTTACAAAATTGAAGAGATCTATAAATGGAATGAGTGAAAATAAGATTGATATTATTGAATGTAATGATACTTTTAACAAATTCTTCAAAATATAAAATGAATAGCACATATGAAAAATAAACACTGAATCAAACATAATACATTTTGCTACATATTATCAATATTTATATGGCAAGTCGTTTTTTTTTTTTGATGACCACCTTCTACTGATTTGGCATGCTATGAATCAGCTTCTCAACATCATTAATGGATATATATGATGCCAGTCTTTAACAGTTGATTCAGTAAGCTCAGTTTTAGAATGTGGCTCACAATTTGATAATTCCTGACCAATTTTTTTCCACAGCTTTTCAATGAGTAAACACAAGGTGATACTTATGAACATGACTGTACTTATATACCATGCAGTATCTTTTCTTTCAAGAAGGTATACTGGACATCATAATTACTCCAGTCACCTTTTTGCACAGAGGACAGTTATTAATTCCTGGATTTTTCAGAAGCGCATGCACGCACGCACCTTCAATGGGAATTATCACTGTTAGCATGAAATGTTTTAGTATATTTGTTCAAAGGGTTTATTATTGAGGGAGGGGGGGGCGGGTTAATGGCAAAAAGGTATGTCAGTGTGCACTTAAAATATATGCATGCTATTAAAAATGTTATTTGTAGTTGTTTCCATTATAATGTTCAAATAAAGAATAACTATTTGAAACTATTTCTTTCCTATTGAACAGCAACTTATTGAGTGCTACCTGGTAACTTCTTTAAATTTTTTTTTATTTTTTAAATACAGGTTGATTTTTTCATTAGAAGAAGGAAAAAAAAGCAAAAGGATAAACGGAGAAACACCATCACTGAAGGTGACAGTAAGGAATTACAAGAAGCTCTTAAAAAATCATACATTGGTTCAGGAAAAGATCATGTTAATAGTTCAAGTCAGACAGAAGACTCTAGTACATCTAAAGCAAAGACTACACAGAAACTGCATCCATTTTGGAGACCAGAGAAGAAAAAGAAGAATCCAAACGAAGAAAATAATAATAATAGCAATACTCCAGCTAAACTGCAGACATCAAAAGACACTGCTGGTTTGTACGAAGCGGTTGATCTTAAGGTATCAAAAGACTGGAAACCAGGTAAAAAAGGGAAAATTGGAGACGAAAATCCACAGTTAAGTTTGAAAAAGAAATCAGATATTGAAGATGGAAAGAGAAGTGTTGGTAAAAGTAAAGGAAGGAGTTATATCCCAATTTCAACTTTATCAGCAGCTATGACAGTTGCAGTAAAAATGAGGCAAACCTTTTCTGGTACAAAAGGAGAAGATGGACAGTCATCAAGTGGCAACTGGAGTGCTAGTAGCAGTGCACGAGCATCAGTAGATTCTGATCAACAACAACAACTCTCCTTACCACCTGGTATTCGCAGTCCTTCAGAAAGTTCATTGAGCAAAGATTCCATGTTATCAGAAAACACACAGCATGACACAGATAACAGGTAATCCACATTTTCATTTGGTAAAACTTTTCTATGTAATTATTAAAAAATAATTACACAATAAACAGCAAAATTTATATTAGAAAGTAGTAAAAAATTATATGTACATATTACCTGGAGTTTACAGTCAGTGTTGTAAGAACTGTCTGGAGGTAAGAGTCCTGGTTCAGTCAGTGGGTTATTTTCAATGCCATCTTCACTGCAACCTAAAATAAGTTTAGGACAGACATAAGTTCTATCCATGAATAATTCTAGAAACAGAAATACAAAGATGTATTGTGGTCATATTTTGAAATTAATTAAGGTAATAAGACACTTTTCTGCATTAGCTGAACTGGTTTATTTTAGATTTAAGTGAATATTGAAATAACTAGATCAGACATTTCAGTATGATTCCATGTACCTTCCTCAGAGATAGAGGAGACATGATGTTACTCAGACATAAGTGATGCTGAATTTGAATATGGGGAGTACAAATGTACACAGAAAGGACAAGAGAGGTGGGATTATGCATTTAGTTAAGAAGCATATTAAATCTAAGGCAGTGCATCCAGCCAACATGGGTGACCAGTGCAATGCTGAGTCAGTTTGGTGTGACATAAGCACTGGAAAAACACATATGAAAGTAGAAGTGCAGTGTGCTATATGCCAAATAACTGTGATGAGTATACCAAACAACTACAGGGAGAAATAGAGTGGGCCAGTAAATCAGAATGTCTTATAATGGGGGATTTTAACTTTCCAGACATTGATTGGAATTTGTGGGTTGGTCACACACACTAGCAAGACATTTGTAGATTTATCGGTGACTGTTTTCTACAGCAGTATGCAAATACTCTTGATCTGATTATCAAGCAGTGATTCTTAAGGCATCAGGAATCTCCAGTTAAAAGACCTTTGGGGTAGCAGCGATCACAGTATACTAATGTGAAATTTAATTAAAGACATAACTATTGTCAGGGGTAAAGAGAAAGGCTTTTGATTTTGTAAGGGTAACTACAATAGTCCAAGACAGTTTTTAAATTCTATGCAGTGGGACTAACTGATGATATTACCAACAGCAAATGATATATGGGAAGCGTTGTCGTCGTTATTTGGTTTTTAGGAGCATTAGCAACCAAGGCCATACTGCTCCGGGATATGCGGTCGTCATTTCCTGACCTTTCCGCATCCTCCGTATTTGGTAGTGACAGGCTCGAACCCCGGTCTAATCAAGAAGCGTATGAGAAAGCACTGGATAAGAGAGCAAAAGAATGGGGACATGGAATTTTTCACGTATGTGAATACAAGGAAGAAAAAAACGAATCAGATCAGACCCTTCTGTACTGGGTGTGGGAAAGTCTTAGACAACCCAACTGATATTGCAGATGAGTTGAACAAGTACTTTGCATCTGTCTTTACTGAAGAAAGATCCTTTGTGCTGGGAAGAGGCTGTACAAATGAGGCTGAGTCTTATGAAATTAGTGATTTCAAAATTACAGATGAACCCATTAATTTTAATATATTATTAAAATTAATGTTTACAAAATTGAAGAGGTCTATAAATGGAATGAGTGAAAATAAGATGGATATTATTGAATGTAATGATACTTTAACAAATTCTTCAAAATATAAAATGAATAGCACATATGAAAAATAAACACTGAATCAAACATAATACATTTTGCTACATATTATCAATATTTATATGGCAAGTCCTTTTTTTTTTTTGATGACCACCTTCTATTGATTTGGCATGCTATGAATCAGCTTCTCAACATCATTAATGGATATATATGATGCCAGTCTTCAGTAAGCTCAATTTTAGAATGTGGCTCACAAATTGATAATTCCTGACCAATTTTTTTATCTGCAGTACTATTACAAATCAACTTGTAGCTGTTGTAGGCTTCAGTTCATTTCATCACTCTGTAACTGTCCCATACTATCATTTTCTGCTCTATTTGATTGGTCAACTCTGCATTCATCCATTTCAGCATTTTCTTAATGGCATGTATGCATTCATGGCTTCTGTGATTTTTGTTTTAAAGGTATTCCGTGATTCAAGTGTATTTGCCCCCACTCTTCAATCTGAAATTAAAACCCATGCCTTTAACTATAATCTTTAACTACCTATGTAACGTCTTTTTTCATCTTCCAACTGATGACTGCAATCACTAACTGCCAATGGTTCCTGTATTTTAAGCCCTGTGATGTCATCTAATTCTTGAGTAATGATGATGTTAAGAATATTCTCATCCCTAGTATTATCTCTGACATGCTTACAAATAATAATCATCTAGTTTATTTAGAAATTTTTTCCCCCCAAGGTGAGTCTCCCTCCCACTTATTCCAATAAATCTGGGACAGATTGGAGTCACCCATAATAAGACATTTGCACTTGTTTGCCCATTCCATCTGCATATAAAGACTCTCGTCATACTCTTCACAATCTTCTGGTCTGTAGATTACTCCCATTCTCATTATACCTTTGCTTCCAACTAATCACACTACACAGATTCTATGCTGGCAGATATAACTTTAGATTCAGCAAAAGCTCTTTTTGCACTCAGGCTGCTTTTGATAAGAAACATGACACCACCATCCCTTATATCGTCCCTATATGCATTATACATACCATAGTGAAATGCATCATCCACATTTCTGTTAGCCTTATTAGTTCAGCATTAGTTTTCCTAACCATGAGTTAAAATTCGGCCATTTTATTGATAATATTTCTGACATTACTGTAGATCCAATTAAGACTAAGTAGTCTTCTATGGTTTACTACCCTGATCCACCCCTTGAAGTTATTTAGGTTTGTTTCCCTATCTTTATCGTCCTGCTCATTTGAAACATTGATACTCTTAGAACATCTTGCCAACATAGACTGTTGCGGCAACAAACAAGAATTCTTGAAGTGAGTGCAAGCATTACTTTAACCGATATCATTAGGTAAACTCTGATCTATATTCCCTTCTCTCCCTAACTAGCAGTTTCTCTGAACCCTTGAGGTATCCTCAATGATACTGGCAAAAATTCCTGCACCATCTTTGTTCAAATGAATACCATCTGTTCAAAATAGATTCCTTCTACCTACAAGTGCAGCCATGCTGATAAAAAAAAAAAAAAATACCCCCTCTATAGTCTTGCAGGTTCCTTTAAGTCTTGAGTAAACCACAAGGCTTTCAGCATATGATCCTGCCTAGCATGTCTCTGCAGAATTGCAGACACATACACATTAGCATTAGTAGAGGCATATGATGCAAACAAGGAAGCTTATACTGCATCAGCCAAAAAAAAACCTTCCCATTTCACACACCCATTCACTCCAACAGTTTGTCCAGTTCTGCCTTGAATTCAAGCTGTAAACTTCCACGACAAATGGAAGCTTGTTCCAGCAACCAACCACCCACTGGCTAAAAGGCAAATTTCTGCACATTTCCGATTCTTGATGTTATCTAGCCATGACACGAGTCTTCTCCCCTCAATAATTAGCTGTGGAAGTGCATATTTATTGTTCTGCATCAGGTGACCACGTTACACCATTTTTCTTTTCTTTACGTTTTTTGGCAGTTCACAGGTTTTACCAATTCTCTGCAAGACACTCTCATTGGTCACTCTTGCTGCAACATTTTTTTTCTGTATGTTTGCATTTCAAATGCTTCTATTTTCTTGGAGATGTTGGCTTGCAAATGTACATGTCTTGTCACCATACAGCAAAACTGACCAAAAGTAATATTTCATCAAATGAATTCTAAGGTGTCTGGCCATTTCAATCCTTGCTTTTGTTTCCATATAAGGTTAATTTTTGTCATTGATCCAGCAGCCATGATCTAGGTATTTGAATTTGACTCTTTATCAGTCTTCTGTTTAACATGAGAGTCACTGGTATCACCTCATTAAGTACCAAAAGTACTTAGTCTTGCTGACATTAATCATGAGGCTCGTTCTTTCACTTTCCTCATTTGCATGATTCAGGAGTATCTGTAAGTCCTGCATATTAGATCTACAAAGTATAGTGTCATTTCTTCCATCTAATGCTCTCTTGAAAATGATGTCTGAGTAAATGTCAAATAAGGGGGGGGGTGAGAGTACACACCCTTACTGTCTATTCACATTCACCATTGAAGGTTTCTGTCTTACGCTTTCCTCATTCACATAATTGAGGAGTGTCTCTAAGTTCTGCATATTAGATGTACAAAGTAGTGTCATCCACATAGCGAAAGTTATTAAACACTACCATTTAAAAATATTCCCTCATTTCTTCGGTCTAATGTTCTCTTGAAAATGACGTCCGAGTAAGTGTTAAATAGGAGGGGTGAGAGTACACATCCTTACCTCACTCTGCATTCAATGTTGATGTTTTCTGTCTTTCTGCTGTCAACTGCAACCGATGCTGTTTGGTTCCAGTAGATATTTCTGATTATACAGATGTCCTTTTTGTCCAGGCTAGACTTGTCAAGGATCTTGATATGTTGGACTTGATCAAAGTCCTTCTAAAAGTCAATAAAACAAAGATGGGCATCAATCTGTTGTTCTCTGCACCTTTGTTTCATGACCTGCGCAAAAAGTAATGCTTGTCTTGTACCTAGTCCTCCCTAAATTCAGACTTGTGATAGTAGTAAACAAAGTACAATTGCATTTGAAAATTTCTCTTTCCTGAAGACTCTCAGCACCCGTTAGTCTTAAATCATTAATTAATATCCCATTATGTGTGAAATCAATGATTTATATTTAATATACAGCTTGAAGTAAATTGTTTCTCTTTTTTTCCCCCTATAATTCATAAAATATTTATTTATGAATATTGATTTAACTATAATTCTACAATGTTTATTGTGTGAGAACCGAAATATTGAGTGACTCTTGTAATTTACCAAAATGTTATGTTAGCAAGCATATAACCGACAGCATGAAAGACCGACTTCTATTATCTGTATTTTGATCTTCTTGTAATAGAAGATCAAAATGAACCTTGGCTTCGCACAGCTGTTGTGCAGTGACACTTCAAGGATAGTTGAATGGAGAAATTAAATGTATACCATATGCACTGGCAATGGTATGGCAGAAATAAAAAGATATTTTGAGGACTGGTACTTTTATTCAGCCAAGTCAATTGGCTTTTTAGTTAACAGAGGAAGATTCAATACCACAATCTACCTTTCAAATGTGCTACTAGTTCCATGCCACAACACACATGAAACTTGCTCATGCAATCATATCTGGAAATTGCAGCCACCAAAAGGACTTAATACAACTTTTTTTTTTTTTTTGTTGTTGTGTAGATCTATCCTCTTGTGTAGGAGAATATCCATAAATTCACATAGGAAGCACGAAACACAGTCTATAATAGATTATATTATCATGAATGAAAATTTAAATGACAAAATTAGAGACACTAGAGTGTTCAGAGGCAGTGAAATTGACAGTGATCACTACCTAGTAGAAAGCACTTTCAAAATAAAAAGAAATTATCTTAATAAAAAGAAGAAAATACCAACAAAAACTACTAAGAAATTAAAAATACATTTGTTGGAAGATGAAAGCACTAAATTCCTGTATGAAAGTCGATTGAAAGATAAACTCAAATCAGATGAAAGTGATAATGTTGAGGAAATCTGGTCAAACATGAAAAAATCAATTCTGGGAGCTGCTGAAGAAAGTCTTGGATATAAACCTATAAAAAATAAAAACTGGCTAAGAACTCGGAATGAAGAATTGAAACAAACAATCAATGAGAAAAAAAAGACCTATAAACTGTTCCTACAAACATAAAATATAAAAACTCCGAGCAGAAGTCAGAAAACTAACCAGAAGAATCCGACGAGATGACAGGGATAAATTTGTTAAATCTTTAGAACGTGATATCACGGGTCCACAGAGAAGAGGTTTTAAAATTTTTAAGAAATTACAACTAGACACAAATAATCAAATAAAAACCAACTCCATCTCCCAAGCAGAATGGAAGCAACACTATTCCAAAATATGGTATAACCCAGGCACTAGGGAATTGGAAGATGAATCTGTGATAACCAAAGATGAAGAAAAAAAATATATAACAATGGAAGAACTAGAGTTAATATTACAAAAATCAAAAAACCAAAAAAAGCCCAGGCATAGACAATTTGAATGTAGAACTATTTAAGCCGACCGGGCTAGCTGAGTGGGTAAAGTACCTGCCCGACAACCCAAAGGTCGCGGGTTCGATTCTCGCCTCGGGCTTGGATCAAAGTACTGCAAAAACCTTGGGAGGTGCAATATGGCCACAGAAGCCGATGCGCCAACAACTACCAAATCAAAAAAAAAAAAAAAAAAAAAAAAAGAACTATTTAAATATGGGGGCACCTTACTAAAAACCACACTACTAAAATTATTTAACATCATATGACATAAGCAACAGATACCCAAAGATTGGGAAACAGGAATAGTAATCAAGTTACACAAAAAGGGCTCCAGAAATAACCCTAAAAACTGCAGAGGGATAACACTGCTGTCAACTGCTGCAAAGCTATAGTCGAATATACTAACGAATAAACTTAATAAATACAGTGAACAATTCTTAGAAGAAGAACAATGTGGGTTCAGAAAAGGGAGAAGCACCCTCTTCTACAGCTGTGAGACTTGGGTCATAAATAAGAAATATGCACACAAACTAGAAGCAGCACAAATGAGATTTTTAAGACTAATTTTTATTAGGCTTTACAAAACTAGACCACCAAAGAATTTAGATATCTGCGAGAAATTAAAAGTAGATAACATATTAAATTACATAAAACGGTATCAGGAAAAATGGATCAGCAACATAGAAAGAATGAACCTAGATCGGATCCCAAAATTAGCCTTTAACTACAAACCTACAGGCAAGAGAGATGTTGGTTGACAAAGACAACAATGGCGAGATCAAGAGTTACAACAGAACAGGTCTTAAAAGACCTAAGCCGGACCAAGTCCATGATGATGAGGTCATAATCCTGAAGCTTTTTAGAGACTCATTAAATTGTAATTTAAAGGCTGTGCTATTGCATAATAGAAATACCTATCCATCTGTACCAATGGGACATGACTTTTGAAGGAAACCTACAAGAATATAGAATTCTTCCTCAAAAACAATAATTACACATGATATAACTAGAATGTGTGTGTGTTCTACTTTTACTGGGTTTGCAACTTGGTTTTGCAAAATTATTGTTGTTTCTTGTGTGAATGGAACAGCAGAGAGTAAGAGGCTCCCATTATATTATTAAGAACTGGTCATTTCAAACAGCATATATTTTTTTCCCACTAATTTATAGGGAAAAGATATTAATTTTCTCTCTTGTTATCAAATGAAGCTTAATGAAACATTAAGTGCTGTACAAAGAAAGATGTATTTTCTAATACTTTAAATAAAAATTTCATTTCATGGCCATAGTGATGTGAAGAGGGGAAACTCATCTACAGCTCAAGATGGTAATGAAGGGCAGGAAAGTTTTTTGACAATGTTCTCTATGTGAAAAAGTGTGGAAAGTCATTCTGCCAAAGCTTTCCCCTATGTGAAAATCTCATAGAGGAGCTTGTTGACCAATTCCTGCAAGTGTAAAAAGAAGTAGGTAATACAGTCAAATGTAGAAAATTAATTTTTTTTTACATTTGCATCTTAATCCACTTCCCCACTCCAGAAATGGATGATGTCAGCATTGAACACCAGAAAAGATTTCATTCCAACATTTCTTCCATAGAAAAACAGTGTGAGGGCAAGTGGAGTTTGAATGTTCTTGTCAATTACTATTGGCCATTATGAAGGAAGTAAGGGTGACAACAGACAAGAGGAAATCAGGGCTCGAAACATTTTAAGCTTATAAAAATTCTAATTTACCGAAGCCCTGCTAAATGATTTGTTAATAAACTAGAAAAACAAACTTTTTTGAAAAACCAGATATGACAGCAAAATTTAAGGTCATATTCATGTTCAGTATAAAATAACATATGCATAACATATTTTATTATGAGAAAAATTTAATTTGTTGGACAGCTGATGAGTGCTATAACAGCACAAAACAGTAAAGTGCAGTTAGAGGGAAATAGCTTTATAGGTTAAATTAGACATTACATACATTACCTATTTAGATATACTGAATTAATTGGCACCTTGAAAAAGCTTTTATCCAGAAAGCTGCAAACTTATCACAACAAAACAAAGATTTAACTCTCAAAAACCACACAATTACTATCAACCCTAATGAAATTGTCACCTTTTGCTCAACAAAAATCCATTAAAGTGACCTGAGATGGAAAAGAATAGACATAGGCTAATACCTAATAATTTAAATACTATTTACTTCAATAATTTTTAAATTATTGAAGTAAATTCCCTTCATATGCTGTGAATCAGCATATGTATAGTATAGGTTTTTGTCATTATAGTATGTACTTTATTCCCCTTATAATGATTAAACAAATTCCCTGCCAATTTTTGTTCATCTTTTTGTATTTTTGATAATTTATCCAGAAAACAAAAATATGAATAAACCTAACTGTCATAACCGGTGGGTTTTTTTCTTCCTTATAGGTCACATGATGGAACAGGTTATATGTCTGATATTTCTGCAACTGCTACATCTTTAACACTTCAATCAAGGTGGTGTCCATCATCTTTAATTGCAACTCAGTTTACAACCCTTGATACAGAGACTTGGTTACAATCTGTGGAACAAGATAACACTAATGCTGCAGATACCTATCATTCTGATTCTACAAGTACTCCTAGTGTTCACTCACCAGACAACCAGCAAAAAGTACTTCATTCCCATTTAGCCATGGATGATGAGGATTCATCTGTATTTTCTGTTGATGCAGATGGCTACTATACATCCATGCATACAGATAGTGGACTAAAAAGCAAACATGGTACTCAAAACTATGATGGTTTTGAGAATACATTTGGCATGGGAAAACGTCAAGGTTCTGACACATCCATCAGCACAATTGGTGATAGTAGCTTAAACAGTTTATTGTCACGTACTGCAACAGAGCTTTCATCTAGTTGTAGTACTCTTACTCAAACTAGAAGACCTGCTCCACCTCCACCGCCACGCATCTCCAGCATCAAAATTAAATCAAATGAAGTTTTGTCTTCTGCTGAAAACTGTAAACCTAAAGATAAAATAATGAGCTGTGAAATAGCTCATTTTAAGTTGCCCATTGGTGAAATATCTACATCCTCTGAATCTGACCAAGAAGTAGAAAGACTAAAGAAAAAAACAATTATTGATTCAACCCAATATCTATCCCTGTGTCCTGTCACCCCTGCTGCTAGTGATGATGAAACAAATAAAGTCATCCAAAGTGAAGAGCCAAAAGGTGCTAAAGCAAAACTGATAAATATCATTAATAACAAAAAACAAACAGGAAAAATACGGAAGAATGATTCATTTAATGAGGATATAGGGAAGACCAGTAAAAGTGGAACATTTCCTATTACAAAGATCCCGTCATTTGATATGTATGGGGATCACTCTCCACAAAAAGCAAAATTTGCTGCCGTGGTTAGGACAAAAGAATCTCCTTCTCCAGTTGCAAACAGAAAAAATGCAATGATATCTTTCTCTCAAGCTAATCAAAATGACGATGGAAAATCAATATCCTCATTTATGTCTACATCATTTCTTCCTCATTCACCAACAGATGGTACGAGATCACCTGATACATCATCATCACGTTCATCAACGTTAGTTGGATCCCCAACTTCACAAGAAAGCATAATTATAGCTGACCCTCCAATACAGAAAGAATCAAGTGTGTTAAACCAATGTCCTGGTATTCCATTAAAATACATCCACCAAATTACTGTGAAACCAGCAGTTAGGAATACAAAAACAGAAAATGAAAATATATATAGATCATTAAAAGCTTGCAACAATCCTAGAAATATTAATCCATGTGTAGATCAAAGTTTGCATAAGTCATCCACATCAAGTCTTAATTCACAAGCTAAACCAGTAAAAAGAAATTTATCCCAACACCTGTATGATTCCCTTCCTCTTCCCCCTCCTCCCCCTTCACCACCATTACCACCTCCACCACCAACACCTCCACCATTCAGTGCTGCTTTTTCTCCTCCTGCAAGTCCAAATGTACTGATAACTTGCAGAGCATCTGCTAATGAACAGTCTAAAAGACTTTCACGCCCCACAAGCCTTATTCCATCAGTCAACCACAATCGACCTGTGGCTCATGTAACTCTAGACCCTAATGGAAGAGTTATTTTCAGTTCAAACTCCTTAGGAAGAAGAAGAGATGGTCATCCATTACCTTACCAGACTGCACTGTTGCCTACAGAAGGTCAGAAGGAAAAATTTGCTACTTTGCCTTTGCGTCAAACGTTTTTGCCTAGGAGTCATTCCTCAAGTGTAGATATTTATGCAAAACCTAATACTGGTGATTTTTCTATCACCGATTCTTCTCCTGTTCCTAATAGGCATACAAATATTTCTAACCTTCCAAGTCCAAAAATACCAGAAGGAACATCCCTTCCCATATCACCTCCTCCAAGTCCTGATCGTATCGTTTCATCAATGCAAAATAATCATTATAAAAAATCTTCCCCTCAGTTGGAAACTGAAAAGCAGTGTCATACTTCAGCAAATCAAAGATTGTCAAGTTCACAATCTGTTTCTCCTCACCTGCCGTTTTCAGATAGTCAAAGTATTTCATCTTCAGCACTGTTAACTCCTGTATCACCGCCCCAAAATGCAACTTTAAATATTGCACGGTTATTTTCACCCCCTTCACTGCTGACACAACAAAACGTGAACTTGCATGCTCAGAGAATGAATAGCATGCCTATTCCTTCATCTCACTACTATGTGTCAAATATATCACCAGGATTTTTACCTGAGAAAACTCGTTTAGCATCACAAGTGGCATCATCAGTTAGCAGCAATAGTTCATCTGACTATTTTAATAAAGAACCCAAAAGAAAACCAATGACTACTGAGGATCTTTTTGCTGTTATTCATAATTCCAAAAAGCGTCACAATATAAAGACAGACTCAGATATTTCCATCTCTCCCTTATCATCTCGTTCTAGTTCTCCTTCAGTTATCAGGCCAAATACTCCCAATAAAAGTGTATTGGCAGAAACTGGATTTTTAAGTCCCAGAAGTCAAGGAACTCCAAGAGACAGAAGAAGCTGGTCAGGCGATGCTAAGCAATATACCTTTACTTCTGGAGAAAGGCGTAGTCTGGCATGTGATAGGCTAAGATCTAGTAAACCAACATCTATGCATGATTTCAAGATGCTTTTATTACAAGCTCGTGGAGGAAACCAAAATGGAACAGGAAAATCTGCAACAGAACAGCTAAAAGCCACTGCTCCAAATGTTAGGAGATCAGAACAAATACCAGATGGAATGTTGTTACCTACAGGAATACATTCATTACCTTGCTCTCCAACGAATGATCCTTCTCTGTACAACGGGCATTCCACGGTACCTCTAAAACGTGGCTGCCGAACCAGAACATCTCTACAAAGTCGATATGCAATGTATCCTCCTATCTATGAAGACTGTTCTGAAGAAGGGGAAGTGCACCATGAATCGCAACAAAGTCCAAAAAGTAAAAATGTTCGGCACATTGAGGGTAATATGGTAGGTACATCTAATGGTTCATATTACCAGCATCATCAGGTGAATGGATTACATGCACTAAGAGACTCTGTACAAAGTGGACTGTCATCTAGTACTTGGGTATGAATCCATTTAAATAGATGCTAAAGACAATTTAAACAGGACTAGGAAAGAAATTATCATGTAAAATGTGACTTTTTTTTTCTTCTTTTTTTTTTTGTGATGCTAATTGTGATATTAGGGTGGATACCAAGTAAGAGCAGCATAAGCTACTAATTTAGATCATATTATCCGTATAAGAAGCCTACATCATTTACTTTTATTCAGTATAATTTTTCTTTAAATATGACTGGATGTAGGTGTGCTTATAATAACTAAGTAGCCACTTTAAAAGTCATTTGTATAGCAAATTTACATAAATACCAAGAATAAAATTTGTAATATATATTATATATATAACATCGAATACCATTTCTTTACTTTACAGGGTATGTTATCTTCATATCGATGCCATTGTTGAGGTATTTTCAGAAATACATTTTTTAAAAATCTTTTGTCTAGAACAGGGGTGGCCAACCTTTTCCTGGAGGGTGTCACATTACGTTGGAAATGTGTGTGTGTGCCACTCAAGGGTGAATATTGGAAATCCCCCTCCCACCAAGATTTGCACCTGGCATCACTAATTGCATAAAGGAATTTTATTCTAAGCACTTGTAATAAAAAAAAATTAAAAACTCTAAATTTAATATAGATTAACAAATAAATATTCATCCTCAGAACTGATGTTGAGTAAAGCTCACTAAAGTCCATATTTACCTGTGCTAAATTAATGCTAAAAGGCAGTAAATAGGAGTTCAGAAATAAGGTTCCCACCTGCTTCATAATTTCTAGCAATAAAAGTGAAAAGTGGAATTTAAACTGTATGTTAGTGCTTTCCAAACTTTTGCCACCATACTATCTATGTCTGAAAAATAATTTGGCATCCTGTCCTTTTTTTTCTTTATCTTTATTTCAAGTTAAAAACATGTAAACAGGAATAAGATAGAGGTTACTAGGCACCATGCTGAACCAGGCTATTTGAAATTAAGTAATTTATTAGCTTTCAAAGAGAAAACATTCTGTAATTTTTTATGTATTAATCAATAATTGTATTTTAATCAATCTATACATGCCATGAGGAGAAATAAGGTGAAAACAATGTGACGTAATGCCAAAAAGAAAATTTAGCAATACCTTTTGGGACATGGCACACCTTGGTTGGCGAGACACCCAATTTGGAAAGCCCTGCTCTATGCATTCATCTTCACTTCTGATTTTTCAGATCAGTTGTACTTTTATTATTATCATCATTCAGGAAGCATACCACTAACAAGAGCTGTGTGGGCTACAAATAGTATACACATTGCAGGTTGGCCACCCCCCCAATCTAGGAAAGTTACTTTTAAGAGTTAATTGTAGGATGATGACGATGACAAATGGTAACTGTTTACCTGCAACTATTCCCTCCACTTGTGGTGCCTTTTTAAGGCTAAATGATGTTTGGTTGTGCATATTTGTTTAAATTAAAAGGGAAAAATCAACTTTTTAGATGTAAAACCAGTAATATCTTTTGATATCATAAAGTTTATGCAAGCACAAAAGAATATTCATTTAGCAACATTTCACTTTTATACTGGGGTTGGTTGATGTGCATTTCTAAATGAAGTAGAAATTATTCAGTTTTAACTTAATTAGAAAGATAAAATATGATTTTCTCCAAGACTACTTTGAAAAACAAGAACACTATCATACCAACAAACTACTACAGCATACCAATAAAACAACTGATTGTTGTAATAGCATGCAGTACTGGTTTGGTGATATAACAGCATTCCTTTTTTCCTAGAGTATTCATTTTTATTTATGCAACTTAAATCTTCTATGATTAAGTGCTTCCATTTATTTAAAATGCAGTGAACAGATATGGCATAGTTTTTTTGCCACTTGTTCCTGGGTAGGGAGAGTTTCTGATTTGATTAATTATATATCTTGCCTTTCCCCAGGGGACACTCTTAGAATTCTCCAGTGATGAGACTTCCTTCTACTCATAACTGCCATTTTTTAAAATACCCCAAACTTTGATAGAAAGGAGAGGACACATTTTATAGAGCTACATAGCTTTTAGGATCACTTCATGCATAAGATCTGTGTAGGATATATGAATACTTGATTTCATTTGTACATTATCTCCATTGAATAGGGTCTAAATGAGTCCCATACAACCTGTGATGTTGCTTATAGTTTATTCTACTGGATTATACATCCAGTAGAATAAACTATAATAATTTGTGCAAGTACAATATCTTCTTTAATTTTTACACATCATATATTTTGATTAGCTTTGTGTGGTAACTGAAAGTAAGTTGATTATCATGTCAAACTAATTTTCATATTAGCCATTTGTTGGATGGATTTTTATTACAATAGAATTTGTTCTGCAAAATGTATGTGAAAATGTTATAGGGCATGTGCACACTTAATCATTCTCACAGCTATAATACAGTCTCAATCATTAATTTATGCCGACGTGTAACTGGTAGGTACAGAACAAACCACTACTCCATAAAATATACAACTTTTGAAGATACCACATTTGCTCTACTATATTAAAGAACTTGTATGTAATTATCATAATAGAGAACAAGTATCTATAGTACTTACATCAAAGTATCTTTGATAGATGTGCTCCTAACAGGTAGATATATGCCACTGACCTAAACTTTACTTCACTTTTGTTGACCTAAACTTTACTTCACTTTATTTTACTTTACTTTCTGCATTGTCCTTGAAAAATAGCTCTTTTCATACTGTGGGGAAGACTTGAACAGATGAAGTAGCCTACTGACCTTCCACTATTTTGTGCTAAAAGAGTGATATATAATTTTATTGAATTAGACTGTTGACCAAACGAACTTCAGGTTATGTCTGGATGTCCTAAATGTCCTTGGGGGGGGGGGGGGGTCTCCTCAACTTCCAGAACAACCAACTCTGCTATTTTGAATTTGTTGTTATAGCTATTATGAGTATGATGATGCTGATGTAAGCAGAAAATTCCAAAAGATTACAGATAAGATAGAGAACATTTTAGTCATGTTGTAATTAAATCTAGCAGATATGTAAAACATGATGCAATTTGAATATGTTCAGGTACACAAAAATATCAGATTTTTTTCTTCAAAAAAGATCTTTCATAATTCCAAGCTGTCCATATGAAGAAGTTCAAGAAAATGCAATCTCTAGTTCAAGGAATTGGTGTATGCTGTTAAGGCCCTTTGCACAATTCTTTCCCTCGCTCAACCCTTTAAAGTAAAGTAAAGTGCAGCCATTATCAACCCACTGCAGGATGGAAGCCTCCTCAACAATTCATGTTAAGGGAAATGGACCATAATCTGCCACGCTGGTCCAGTGCGGGTTGGCAGATCGACCGTATTCAGCAGTCAGGGGCTTGAACCCCGGTCTACTCAAAGAGCGTGTGCTACTGCACTCCTGCTCCTGCCCACTCGGCTACGGAGGCCGTTTATACCTGATCAACCCTTTATACCTGATCAAATGGGAGATCATCACTTAAAGGCAATCCAAGTTTGTGTAGACTACAAAACAATGAGACCAGCACAACTTCATGCCAATAGGCAGGATTTCCTGCAGGCCTGTGGAAGTAACTTGCACTTGTACACCAGTAAATTCAGTGTAAAATGCAATTTTTGTTATGGACTTGGCTGATTACAGCAGGAAGATCACATATCTTAAGCAATCAGGATACCTTAATTCTACTAATGCTATAGGCACAACCAGGCTTGAAGAGCTTCTTTGAAAAAAAAAAAAAAAAAAAAAAAAAAAAAAAAACCATTTATAAATGGAACTCAGCACTTTCAAATAGTGATATCTCATTTTGTTGAACCAGAATTTTCACTACATTGATTATTTATTAAAGAAGCTACAAGTTATATCTGGACGTTGAATACTTCCAATAGTCAATGATGTCTAATTGTACTTGAAGCAGATGGACATCTTTCAACTTCCAGGATTTCCAGCTCTGCTATTTTGCATTTTTTGATACTGCCAAGGTGATTATAATGATATTAGTATTATTAGCTGCAAATGATGCAAGGTAACAAATCTTATACACCATTAGCTAAAAAAAAAAAAAAAACTCGTTCATTCCCCAGTCCTAATAATTTTTTTAATCCTTCCTTAAATTTATTCAAACAACACACTTCAAAACACCAGTTGGAAGTTTGTTGTTGTTGTTATTTGGCTTTTAGGAGCATTAGCAACTAAGGCCATATTGTTCCGGGGATATGCGGTGGTCATTCCCTGACCTTTCCGCATCCTCCGTATTTGGTGGTTGGAAGTTTGTTCCATCAATCAATTACTCTCTCTCTCTGGATGAAACCAAATTTTTGCACATCTGTCCTGCAAGAGGATTCCTTCAGCATTTAGTTTACTCAAAATGTCAATCATGAGATGCAGAACCTATCATGAGATTTATGTATATACCTGCCATTCTTGTGAATAGTTTAAATACTAGTTTTTTTTTTTTGTAGTTGTTGGCACATAGGCTTCTGTGGCCATAATGCACCTCCCAAGGTTTCTGCAGTACTGTACTTTGATCCAAGCCTGAGGCAGGAATCGAACCCGCGACCTTTGGGTTGCTAGGCAGGCACTTTACTCGCCCGGCTAGCTTAAATACTAGTATTCCAACAGTAGGAATGGTGTCATTCCTAGTGTTAGAATACTTGTATTTATTTACTGTTTTTTTTTTTTTTTTAATCCTTTTTTCAGCCTGCTTTTATCATTACTACTGCTATTTCAGTATTACTCATAAAAAATTCATACTTCTAAATTTTATCAATAACAAAAAAAATTCACATGGACTGATTTCTGATCATATGGCTTATTACTGATAAAACAGGGATGCCAATGTCCTAGGACAGATTAGCATTAGTAGAGGCATATGATGCAAGAAAGCAAACTTATACAGCACCAGCCAAAAAAAAAAAAAAAAAACCTTCCCATTTCACCTATTTAGTTTGTTTAGTTCTGCCTTGTATTTATTCCAGCTATCAACCTCCACAACAACAGATGGAAGTTTGTTCCAGCAACCAATCACCAGCTGACTAAAGGCAAATTTCCACACATCTATTCTACGATTGTTTTTCCTCACTTTGAATTTATGTATCCTCAGGTGATTAATCTGGGCAAGAGGAAGAATCCCATCCATTCAAGGCCTTATACACCTCATAGGTGCCTAGTCTTCAGATGCTGCAATTTGCAGAACATAAACTTTTATTCGTAAGAGCAACCCTTTGTTCCCCTCACCAGTCATGTTGCCCTTCTCTGTACTTGTTCTAGCAACTCTACATCTTTCCTAAATGAGGCTTCCAGACCTGTATACAGTACTCAAGGTGTGACCTGACCATTACCTTATACAAGAGGATAATCACTTCCTTATCTCTGCTAGAAAAATTTCTGTATATTATTGACAAGACACAATGAGCTGTAACTAGCAGACTGTCTGCACTGCTCTGAAAACTTCATATCTGACTGCACAACCTCCAGGTTTTTTCATTCTCCACTACCCTTATCAACTGTGTAGTCCCACACAGTTGATATGTACTCCGAGGTTACTGCTACCCATATGCAGTACTTTACATTTGTCAATGTTAAACTTCAGTTGCCACCTCTCAGCCCACTGCTCACTTTTCTAGATCCTGTTGCAGTAGCACACTGTCATTAACAACCCTGCCACCTTTCGTATCGTCTGCAAACTTGGACATTAAGCCTGATATACTTTATCAATATCATTAATAAATACAGTAAATAACAATGGGCCCAACACCGAATCCTGGGGGACTCCACTAATAACATTAGCCCACAAAGAGCAGTGTCCATTGATTACCACTCTGTCTTCTCCCCTCAACCATCCCTTTATTCATAGCAGTAATTTTCCCTTAATACCATACTGGTCCAATTTGTACAGTAGTCTTCCATGCACAACTGTGTCAAAAGCTTTCCTGAAATCCAAGTACCGTATTTCCCCCATGAATAAGATGCACCTTAATTTTGGGGCCCAAAATTTGAAAAAAAAAAAAAAAAAAAATGTATTACATAAAGTTATTGAACTCAAGTTTTATTCATCATAAAATTCATACAACTCCTCATCACTGTCAAAACTTCTATCCATTAGCTTGTCCTCATCTGTGTCTGATGATGAATCACTGTCTTCATAAATTGCCTCGTCCTCAGTTCCATCTATGGCATTTGAAATGCCACACTTCTTAAATGACTTGACAACAATCTCAATCTTGATATTATCCCAGGATCTTTTCACCCAGGTACAAACTTCTCCTATAGTTGGTTTCTTCACTCTTCCTGCTGGTGTCAAATTGTCCCCAGAAGACTTCATCCATTGGTTCCATTCGTCTCTCATGGCAGCTTTGAAAGGTTTGTTAATGCTGATATCAAGTGGTTGGAGCTGGGATGTCAAGCCTCCAGGTATGACAGCAAGTTTTGTTTTTTGCTCTGCAGCAATGTTCGTTGTTTTTTGTTATGTGTGCCCTGAACTGATCAATCACCAATAGGGCAGGTTTGCGTAAGAGCCCACCTGGTCTCCAAAACCTTTCTCAAACCAGATCTTCATCCCATCCTGATCCATCCAACCCTTGTCATGAATGTGGGCGATCACTCCTCGAGGAATGTCTTCTTTTAGCATTGTTTTGCGTTTGAAAATCAGCATAGGAGGCAGCTTGGTTCCGTCGGCACAACAAGCTAGAACAACTGTATAATGGCTCTTTTCATGTCCACTTGTCTTCACAGTTACAGTTTTCACCCCCTTCTTATCAACAGTTCTGTTACTTGGGACATCAAATTGAAGGGAGACTTCGTCCATATTTGCAATCTGTCCCAACTCAAACTGAGGTGTCTTCCGACACTGAATGACTGATGAAATTCAAGGACCTTCTGCTCATAGCTTTCAGGCATCTTTTGGGCAAGTCTGGTGCGTGTATGCATGCTTAGTCCATTCCGTTTCATGAACCTGAAGCACCAATTGTCTCCTCCTTTGAAATCAGTAACTTCTTTTTCATCAGCAATTCTTCTTGCCTCATGCTGAACCATCTTTGTGGACACAGGAATTCCAATTGCCCTTTGCTCTTCAATCCATATCTTCAATTCTCTCTCTAAATCAGGCCATTTTGCTGACTTGCCTCTCATGGCCTTCTTCTGCCGTGGTGTTTTCAGTAGAATTTCTTCTTCCCGTAGCCAGTCTTGGATTGTTTTCTCGGTTGGAGGAGGACCAAACTTACGTTCAGCAGCACGATTTCCATTCACTTTTGCAAACTGGATCACTTTTAACTTGAATTCAGCACTGTACGAAAATCTTTTCTGGGCAAAACGTGACAAAATGTAACCTAATATGCCGGTAACAAGTGCGAAATAATGAGCGCAAAGACAACAAGCGCAAAAAAGTGGGAAATGCAAGTAAAAAAAATCTACAACTACTGTATAAGATGTACCCAGTTTTCAGACACCAAATTTTTCGAAAAAGGGTGCGTCTTATACATGGGGAAATATGGCATATGATATCGAAATTATATTCTGCATCCAGTTCCTTTGTGAACACATCATAGTATCAAATCAAATAGGTCAGACAAGACTTCACTTAACAAACCCATGCTGTGACAAAACTATAACCGCCATCTTGTCTAGATGATCCTGCAGTGCTTCCTTAACCAGTGTCTCCATTAATTTCCTGAGTAAAGAAGTTAAACTAAGTTAATTACTAATGTCACCCTTTGATCCCCTCCCTTGTGAATTGCGGTCCCATTTGCACATATCCAGTTCGTGGGGACCTCCTCTGAATCCAAGGATGCTCTCAAAAATTATGGCTAAGGGTTTGCTTACTTCCTATGCTGCCTTCCTTAATATAATGATAAATCTCATCCTGCCCCAGGTGACTTTCTTATATTTAACTTCAAAACTTCAAGTTTCTTTTTTCTTTTTTTTTTTTTTTTTGTTAGTTATTGTCGCATCGGCTTCTGTGGCCATAATGCACCTCCCAAAGTTTTTGTATTTTCTACTCTGATCCAAGCCAGAGGCGAGATTCGAACCCGTGCCCTTTGGGTTGCCAGGTAGGCACTTTATCCACCGGTCGGCTTCAAGTTTCTCTTCCACTTTCCTCTCAGTTGTTACAAAATCATTTAGTTACTTGCCAGAGTTTGATAAACTTCTCACATTCCCCTCCCTGAATATCTTCTCATTTGTAAATGTAAATGCTAAATACTCATTCAGTTTGTCAGCTACCTGAGCAGGATCATCAACAGTCAAACCATTGATATCAAGTGGACAAATCCGATTCATCCTCTTCCACTGATATCAAGTGGACAAATCCGATTCATCCTCTTCCTTCTAGAGTTTACATAAGTAAAGAACTCTTTGCATCTTTTGTCAAGGATTTCTCATAATCTGCCTTTGCTGTCTAACCTAATTTGTGAACTGATTACAGACCAGCTTATATCTATCATAGGCTTCTGTGTCACTTGATAGTTTATATGCATCCCATGCATTTTTCTTCTTTGCCATGAGTCTCATTAGTTTATCTGACATACATTTAGGCCTATACCTTGAACAATATTTCTTAGTTGGTATGAAAAACCTAGTAGCCTCAAGATAATTCTTTGAATGCTTTCCATTTAGAATTTTCTGTAGGTAACATCATCAGTTGGTCCCACTGTATAGAATTTAAAAACTGTGTGAAACCACTGAAGTCACCTTTACAAAAGCAAAAACCCTTCCCTTCATCCCAGATCCTTAATATATGAAGAATCACTGCTGATAATCAAATCAAGAGTATTACTCCTTTTGGTTGCCTCTTGAACATATTGCTATTGAAAACAATCATCCAATAAATCCACAAAAGCCTTGCTGGTGTGGAAGTGACCAACCCACAAGTTCCAGTCAATATCTGGGAGGTTAAAATCCCACATTATATGACAATCTGATTTACTCTATTTCTCTGTACAGTTGTTCATTGTACTCATCAGGCCTATAACACATTCATATTCTCAATTTTGCTTTCCCAGTGCTTATGTCACACCAAACCAAACTGACTTGACATTGCACTGTCCACCAATGTCAACTGGATGCACTTCCTTAGCTTTTATGTGTTTCTTAACTAATAGCATAACTCCTCCTCCCTTCCTATCCTTTCTGTATAACCCAAAATTCCAATTCTGCACTGCTTATATTTGTGTGACACCACATCTCTGATATTCGAACAGTAATACCTGCTTTTGATGCTTTCATCAGCACTTCAAATTTATTTACTAAACTCCCAGCATTGGTGTACATGCAACTATACATGCACCTGTTCTTACTCTTAGTTAGTCTAACAGCCCATGTATTTATTTGTTCCATGATGACCCCCCTATTCCCTGAAATCCCCAGCAACCCCCCCCAGGCTGCTGCTCATTGTAATAGAAGCAGTGCAAGAATCACTTTCACCTCCTGTGGCTATTGTTAATCTTTTAACCTGTGAATCCCCCAAGCTAGCAGTTTTCCAATCCACCTAACACTGCCTCGACAGCATCAGCAAACACTTTGCACCCCTTCTATTTAATTGTATCCCAACCCTGTAGAAGCAGTCTCTCCTGTTAACAAGCACAGACTACGCTGAGAAAAATTCCACCCCATGAGCCTTGCATAATCTCTCCAGGGCTGAATTGATTGACAAGGCTCTCATCATGTACTCCATCCTATTGTGTCTGGGCAGAATTGCAGACACTTTCAAATTTAACTCTAATTCACAACTTTTTTTCAACATTGACTTGTACTTGTTAAGTAAATCTACAGGTCTCTTACTCTGTAATGTCATTAGTGCCAACGTGTACAACAGTATCACCTTTTGTGCCCTTAAAAGATATCTGCTCTACAACGTCATCAACTTTTGCCCCTGGCAAACATACCCTGGTCCTATTCCATCTATCTTTTTGCACAATATATTTCCCTGTTTTCCTGACAATTGAGTCACCAACAATAAGTAGCTCCTGTTGTACCAGTGCATTCTGCCCTGAAGATTACCACTCTGTTTCCTGATGTACAAGAGTGAGCCTGGCATTGAGTTGAGCAGCTGAGAGCTTGATGGGCACCTCATTTTAATTCCTTCGAGGGCATCTACCCTATACCTCAAACTCTCATAGATGCCCATCAGAATGCAGAGTTGGCGCCTTATTTCTTAACACACTCTGCACCTTGTACACAAAGACATCTAACCTACAAAATCAATCTAAATTCAAAATAAACTAAGGAGCGTGACTAGAACTATAAAGCTACTTCTATAAAATAAATTAATATGACAATAAAACAGAAAAATTTATCAAAAACGTATTTACTGGAGCTGCAAAATCTTTTCCAACACGTGGATAACCTCGTTGAAACTAGTTTGATTGATATACCTACCAGGACACACACACCTGGACCTATAAAAGAAAGCCATATCAGCAATATTGTGTCTAATCCCCTAAACCTAACTGACATGATATGACGAACATCTTATTAATCTCTCAGTATGATAAGCATATTTAGAAAAGGAACAATTTTTACCTCTTCTTGTGGAGATATGTCATTTCTGAAGAAGTGAGCCTTTCAGGCACCTACCTAATACTGAACTTCATAATCAGGTATGTGGACAACATTCTAACTGTCAGGCAACATGATCATGACAATTAGATTGAGTTCCACAGATTGTCTTTTTATGACCCAGATTCACAGCACCCTGAAATCAGTGGCATAATTCTCCAGTTTTAACTTGAAACCATACCACCACCTTCATGCCAAAATACTATACAGATAAGAAAACATGCTCTGTATGAAAAATCATTATTTAATTGTGCCACTGCATAATATTTATTAACTGTATAACCATTAAATTTTTTTTCTTATCTATATCATATATTTATCTACAGAGCTGTGTATTGGGGCATGTCTTGGGGATGAAAAACTTGGAATAACTCATGGGAGGCCCTACTCCCTTCCCCTCCATTTGAGATTGGCTAACTGCATCTTTGATTGAAGGGGACCTCAGAAATTCCTTCAGTTATTGTTATTGTTATTTTTGGTTTTTAGGAGCATTAGCAACTAAGGCCATATTGCTCTGGGGATATGCAGTGGTCATTCCCTGACCTTTCCGCATCCTCCGTATTTGGTGGTCATGGGCTCGAACTCTGGTCTAATCAAGAAGCATGTACTACGCACTGCTGCTCCTGCCCACCTGGCTACGGAGGTGTCTATTCCTTCAGTTTTCACAGGATTTGAACACAGACCTCTACAAACAAGTGGTATGGTGATATATTGTGCAACCAAACTGCCATGGAGGACTTTTCTGCATGATAGCACACAGGAAACCAATAGACATAAGGAACTTTCTGTACCAAAGCCAAATTTAACAAAAGTCTTACTCTTAGTATATCTCCACATGTATTTAAGCTAGAACCTTCCAGACAAAATCAACCTTCAGATCTGCATATCCAGAGTATATTAACAGGTCTAACCCCCTCCACCCACCATGGTAAGGAAAAATGGTATACAAAACTAATCGCTCATAAAATGAGTTTTACATAAGCCAAGCATATCACGGGCACACAAAACTGGAAGCATGGCAACCACTTTAACTGCAGGTAAATAAAACTAGCACAGACCAGGGGAAATGAGCAGTGATGTCACTACCAGGAAGCTCAAGTTCAATAAGAATAGCAGGGAAGAGAAAAATTAGCACTGTCCAGCAGTGGATAAACCTTTCATTTTCAGTGGCATATAATCACGCGAAAGAAGCAGTTCTAACAAAGATTCTGTATACATAGTTATATTTCTTTGTTCCTTCATACTTTATTTCTAGATTATGCCTCTGAAATGTGGAAAGTGTATAATACATGCTGTAGTTTAAATTGTTATTACTATAATGTAAAGTCCATGAAATATATAATTATTAAAAGAAACAATACATTACTTAGTTTTCTATCAAAAATAAAACTGCTACTAAAAATAATGACATTTGTGAAATAAATTATAAAACCCATGTATAAAAGTTATGTTGTAATTATCAGTTTTCTTAACAGTATCATCATTTCATGGAAATGTGTAGAATTGAAGGAACATTTTTGTTCCTTTTATATGGTCTCAGTTCACTAATTCAAGTAACTCTGTCTTTACGATGAGTTAAGATACAGCTTTTCTGGCCTCGGCTGCCCAGAGTAGAAAAAATGGACATTTATTTTATTTTTTATTGTTAAATAAACATCATCATTATTATTCAAATCTGCTATACCCAATGGATATATAGATCACTATGATATTCCATTCAATTGTTTTGGACTATCAGAAATACTGTATACATAGATATATTTTCTTGTTTGTTTGTACTTTATTTCCTTTCTAGATTATGCTTCTGATGATGTAGAAACAGAAAGTGTATAAGCAGAAAATCCATTATAATCCTAGCCAGATAAGGCTTCTAATGACTGCTTGGCACAACTGATCCACTTTTCTTTGATCTGCCTTTATGTGTAACCATTATATTTTTCTTTAAATATTAACTTTTGAGTTAATCTCATTTCTTGAATCTCTCTAAAAAAACCACACAAATTTAAAATTTCTTTGTTTATCTTTGAATGGATAAAAGGTACTGTGAGTTTTTTCTTATTTTCTCCTTTGTAATATAGCTTTGTCTTAGTTTCAAGAAAAAATAAATGGAACTATTAGAAACATTCATTTCTGAAGGCACTAATTTTTGATCTATTCCTTATCTATATCTCAGCTATAAGTTAAAATAGTATTAATACTAGAGGTACAGTGATTTTTGAACTAACTAATAATATACAGCAACAGCAGGCAATTTAATCACATATATATTAGCAATGTTTCATGTCAGTTTCATTTAATAACAGTAAATCCAATAAAAAAATTAACCTTTATGAATTATTACAGAAAGTAAAATTTATTTAGGCAATAATTTATAAAAGTAACAGTACCAGCTCCAGTACATTTTCCCCATAGTGATCTATATACCCAATGGATATATAGATCACTATGATATTCCATTCAATTGTTTTGGACTATCAGAAATACTGTATACATAGATATATTTTCTTGTTTGTTTGTACTTTATTTCCTTTTTAGATTATGCTTCTGATGATGTAGAAACAGAAAGTGTATAAGCAGAAAATCCATTATAATCCTAGCCAGATAAAGCTAGGATTAATTTAAGCAACGTTTCAATTAAGGCTAGGTTAAATTTTTAAATAAATTTTCTGTTTATACTCTGGCATGGCAACAAGGTCAGAAGAGTTCACAAGATACAGAGAACAGCACCATTTTTAGTAGTTAGACAGGCATGAACCATGGTCATTCAAGCACATAGATTTAATGTACCTGGTGCTTGACCACTTGGCTACAGTGGCTTGGGATCCAAGCCTGTGACTACTAAATACGATATACATTTTTATTGATTGAGTTATTATAAACTCCATTGACCTGGTGGTCATGCTGGAGTATAAACAAGAACATTTTTTTTTTTTGCTTTTTTTTGCTTTTTTCAGAGGTATTTCTTTTTTGATACAATTCATAATGCCTGTTTTTGTTGTATTTTTATTTAACAATTTTTTGCAAGGAGAAACAGAAGTAAAAAAAAAAAAAAAAAAAAAAAGTTGTATCCCTTTCTTTTTTGAGGGAATGGCCCCCCCCATCAGCTTCGAAACTATATATACTAACAATGTTTGATCTATTGATCAATTTTCATAATTTCCCAAGTAAGGAAAACTATTTAAAAGGAATTATGAATGTACATTGACAGCTAACAAAAATTTGATGCTGAATTTATCAGGTTTATTTGCCATGAATTGTAAAAATCAGTATTTAGCTTTTGTGAGAAACAGTTGTTCATCAATTGATTGTTTCACCTGGAGCATAATGCATTCTACAATTATTTCTTATTTAATTTCCAAATTTTGGATGATAGGACAATGTCAATAAAATAAAATAATCTATGCATTTTTATTTTGCATACTTGGCAAATCAATCATCAGCCAATGTGTATGCCAATATTAATGCAGTACTAGAATATATTTCATATAAAACATTTTGCAAACTCATGACATAATCTTCCCTTTTTCACATAGCTGCCTTTTGCAGACAAATTTCAAACATCTTGCAGGAATATAACCCCTCCCCCATTGAGCTCTACAATTTTTGTTTTTACTAACAGAATACCACGGAACAACTGTCACTGTGGTGACACCTTTATAAATAAATAGTAACAATAATAAACAACACTCCCCACTTCTCTAGTGTTGTTGTTTATTTGAAAAGCATGAAACTCATTGAAAAAGCAAAGTTTACTGGATAAAGAATTTTCTTATTTCAAAAGTTTTATATCTAATTAAAGGTATTAAAGGTACAGAGGTATTAAAATATTTAAGTATTAAAATTTACTGAAAATTGTAAATCCCATCAGTAAATGCCTTGTTTTTGCTGGGGACATTAAGTTCTAGATACATCATTCAGCAACTTGTTTAGGGTACCAAGTGCAGTACATATTCACAGTTTTCACTTCATTATTAGTGTGTGTGTGTGTGTGTGTGTGTGTGTGTGTGTGTATTTTTTTTTTTTTTTTTTTTACTCTCTCTAATGCAGAATTGAATCCTAGGAAGTCAGATTCCAACACAGTGTGATAAATTGAAAACAGTATTTGCAGAGGATAAAGTACAATGCATTATTTTGCTGATCAAATAAATTCTTTAAAGCAGCTCAAAATTTTTGAAATAGGAAATGTTTTAAAATGAAAGAGCTCAGAATGAGAGCAAATTAGATGTGTATTTTTATCTTCAGACAGTTGAGAGAGAGAGAGAGAGAGAGAGAGAGAGAGAGAGAGAGAGAGAGAGAGAGAGAGAGAGAGAGAGAGAGAGAGAGAGATTAATGTACAAAATTCTCTGAATAGTTGTTGGCATTCCTACAAAATGTAATTTGCACAAATGTTCAAATTTCTATGCAAATACAATGGAGGGCTTAAGGCAATTGATAAAGATAATGCACTTACTAATGAAGCAATGATTTATGCATTGATAAAAGTGTGATTCATGTTGGGATTTTTGAACCATTCTTCATCAAGAAAAAAAAAAAAAAAAAAATGAATGCAGTAGTTTTATGTTTTCTTAGTGATCTGTACTCATATAGGATGAGGATGCACTCCTTTTTTCCTCCACATTATTATTTCCATAAATTCTTAACTGCACATGTTTATAATAGATTTCTACTAGTTGTGTCAAACAGGAAGACACTTAGACTTTTAATATGTAAACAACTTTTGCAAAAAATAGCATCATTATTACATGTGATATTGTGAAACCCTTCACAAGGAGTTGCCTAGTCATGCACTTTCAAATAACCATAGAGATAAATACGAGGAGTGAGATAAATACTATCTTGATATTTTGCAACTAAAAAAATAACTTATGAAATAATGCTTGGGGAGGTGAGGGGAACGGAATTCATTCACTAAGTAGTGGAAACCATATGAATGATATTGAAATGGAAACCATATGAATGATAATTATCAGATTCTGCAAAATAACTACTATGATTTTGGTTACTGTTTAATTTTTTTTTTAAAATATATACTGGGTAGTGCAAAGGCATAATTTTAATATGCAAATGAAGTTTGCAAAAAACGGTCGTTGTTATGACATGCCTAGTCATGTACTTTCAAATAAATAATGCTTCCCTAGCATAGAAGACCATTGTTATTTATTCTCAGTTTGAGTGCCACTACCAAGGTGGCACTGTTTTAGAAATTACGGTTCCCTCATTTGTAGGTGGATAGGCACCCAGCACACAGGAGTAAATATTTCATTTCTAGGTTGTCTTCTTGTACCCTGGGTGCCTACCTGCCCACCAACGAGGGAACAATAATTCCTTAGTGCCACCACCCAGGCAGAGTGGTGGCACTCAAAACTGCAAATAAATAACAATAATCTTCTTTACTGGGGAAGTGTTATTTATTAAAAAGTGCATGACTAGGTAACTTATTGTGAAGGATTTCACAGTATAAGTTGTTATAATAATGATGCTCTTTTTTTGCCAACTTTTTGTGCATTCCTTAGAAATTTACTGCATATTAAAATAAGGCCTTAAAGGCCATAAACTGCTTTTTTTTTTTTTTTTTTTTTATCATGAGAGGGAAAATATTTTTACTTTATAAATCTTATTATTATGTCATCATTACGTCTGGCCTCTAACTGCTAGATTAGAGTTAAAAAAAGATAAAGAAAAAATGATGCAATCATAAGAAATATATCTGCCAATTGCCGTGATCAGGATTACTGATCACTTATTTAGTTATAATGTCACTGACTTTCAACTGTTAACTGTTCATTTAGCTATGAGAAATCACAAAATAACCTAGACAGAACAATTATTGTGAATGTTTATAAATAGCTGAAGGCCAACAAATGTGGAGAGAGAGTAAAGATATTCTATCAAAAGAGGGATATCATATTCATCTATTAGAAAAATAGTCACCACAGATATTTCTCTAAAGTCCATTGAATGCCAAGAAAACAAGTTTAAAGGGCTATTTTAGTTGATGGTGATTTTGTTATTAATGTATCAGAGATTTTTAGAAGTAGAAAATATTCAACTATGGCAGAAATTCTGACTGAGAGAAACAAATCAATTCTGAAGATGGTCAAAGAAGTGCACTTAATTGGATAATGAAAGAGAAACATTGTATGAAATAGAACAGAATCAGATTATTTGTATTAATAAATAAATGAATTAATCAAATTGAATTGTATTAAACATATGAAATAACAATATAAAATGCATAAGAAAATATAAATCTCATGCAGTTTAAAGTAAAAATTATTTTTACAAATATTTATACCCCTTAATAAATAAAGTTTATAAAAAATATTTTAAATAATTTACAACAGAATATGAATAATTTTTAAAGAGTCATATAATTTCGACACCTAGCATAATTTTGTTATTGCAATTCTGGCAACAGAATTTGCTACTTTTACCAAAAATAAATAATGGCTTACATCCTTTAAATTTCCCACTGGCTCACTGAATTTTTCTAAATTATGCATCATTTTCTTTCATCTTTTGTGCCATTTATTTATTATACATATAAAAATTTGGGATATATCTTTATGATGCCTAGACATCATTTGCAATTAAAGGTGACTTAGAAAGCATTTTGTTGATCTGATGCATAGTAAATAACTGAAAATTGAGTCAGATGTAGAAATGCATATAAAAGCAATCTAATTACTAAAGAACAATGATATGTAACTTTATACTGTATTCTTGAATTCAGTTAGCATAAACCTCATCTTTATATGTTGCTCATTACATATCAGTTTTCTTATAAATAAATAAAAAATTTAGGTCCATAAAATTAATTTGTTTAATGTGCAGAATATTTTTTGTACTTTTTTCCTGTATAATTCTGTTAATTGTTCTTTGTCTCCACACAACCTTCTATTGTGACACTTACTATTTATAATAAAAGGATTGTGATCAGTGTAGCTTCATTTTTTATAGGAATTTAATAAACTATAAATATCAAAGTTAATGCTAAACAAAACAGAAATTTGACTATTTGCCTATAAATATATCTGACTATGCTGAAACTGATTTTTGCTTTGCATCCATAAAACATTTATTTGGTCTTCAGATGCTCTTTTAAAAATTCTTTATCTCATAAAATGAAAGTATTTTATTTTAAAAGGCAACCCTATTTTGAGGAGGATACAGCACATTCTGTAAGACATGGTCTATTCTTAAATTATTCAAGGAAGGTCAATATTATTATTATATTTTTGAAACAATATCAGACTATTTTTAATCTAAATAAAATAACTGCTCTGAAATGGGAATTTAAAACTTAGAACAGAGTACACAAAACTGTTTCACTATATTAAAAATTGTAAGACCCAATTCAGCAAACAAATTGGTAGAGCTAAAGGTTCACTACAGATGTATAATTACTTTCATTCAAAGGCTGAGAAAACATTTTATATTGTATCTAGTCTGGGATGAGAGATAAACTGCTTTATTTTTCTTGCAAAAAAAAAAAAAAAAAGAAGAGAAGGGAGGGCTTAATGAGACATGATGCCAATCCCAGATATGAGATGAAGAATTTAATTTTGGTGAATACTGTGCATTTAGGAGAGGTGGGGGAGCGATGTTTCTCATCTAAAACTGACCAAAGGTGGCAAGAATATTCAGAGATCAAGGTAATGCAGATGTTGTGTCAATGTGGTATAAAATGACCAGCAGTAAATGGAGGATAGTAGTCGGGGTATATTACAGGTTAAATCACCCTAAGAATTATGACAAATCTCTTTAGGCAGACTGAATGGGCTAGCAAGTATGACTGTCCCATTATGGGTAACTTGAACCTGACTTATAGACGTGGATTGGAAATACATCGTACGGTTAAAGTATTTTGAACAAACTGGATGATTGCTACTTATCCTAGCATTTCTGAGAGAGCTCTAATATCTTAGATCTGGTTCTTACTAAGAAGCCTAACTGTATTAATATCTTTACGGTCAGGAGGGTGGACCAGTAGTAAGCAATGACCACAGTACCATAAAATGGGTTATATCTATAGAAATCTATGTGGGCAAAAGTGAAAGTTTCAATTTCAAGCAAGGAGACTATGATGAATTAAGACACTTCTTGGGCTCGATTAACTGGGGAGACTTCTGTGTGATGTTGGATACAAATATATCATAGGAAATATACAAATATTCAAAGGATTTATGCTCAAAGCCGCAACATTTGTACCAATGGTCAAGTTCTGTAAACATAAGATACCAAAAATGGATGACAGGTGAGATTAAGAGTTTAACTGTGAAAGAGAAACAAGCACGGGCCAGTTACAGATAAGTAACTTAATAAGATAAGTAAATTACAGATCTCAGATAAGCATTTGTTTGAAAAAAACTGAAGTTAAAGGAGAGTAAGGCTTGAGGGAAGGATGGTATACATTCCAGTTATAATTAAAAGACCACATATGAATGTATTAAATTGTCGGGAATGTTAATTGATAGTGTCATTAGACCTGGGAAGATCCCCTTGGATTGGAGAAGTACTAATGTCTCCCCCACTAGAGAAAGGCGGTGCGCTAAAGAGGGACTGTGTAACTATAAGCCAGTGAGTTTGATTTCTGCGGTAGAGGAAGTTCACAGACTGTGATTAAGGATGCGATTCAGGACCATCTCAACAAGAATATATTCTGAATAGAGCCCAGCATGGGTCGTCATGCCTGATCAATTCGGTAAATTACTACGATATAGTCATTAAAGAGTTGGAACAAGTAACAATTTTGACATCATATCACCTAGATTAGCAAATTGATAAGCTTTTGATACTGTCTCTCATGGAAGGTTGCTATATAAACTGGAAGAAGTTGGAGTTATTGGTAAGATTCTACGTGCTGGATAACAAGCTGGCTAAAAGATAAGAGGCAGAGAGGTGTCATAAATGGTCAATCTTCAGAGTGGACCAGTGTAATAAATGGGATCGCTCAGAGTTCAGCACTGGGTCCCCCTGCTACTTTTCATACGATAAGAGGCAGAGAGGTGTCATAAATGGTCAATCTTCAGAGTGGACCAGTGTAATAAATGGGATCGCTCAGAGTTCAGCACTGGGTCCCCCTGCTACTTTTCATACATGATACTGACAAGGATATCCACAGAACACTGTAAAAGTTTTCCGATGATTTGAAGGGGGGGAATGATGGTTAACAACCCAAGCCAGGCCAAAATGCTTCAAAAAAACAGATCATTTTTACATATAGACTGAAAAATGGCAACTAAAGTTTAATGCTTTTAAATGTAATGTTTGGAGAACAGAATCTTGGCGTCATGTATAAGCTAGGGCGAGAGGATTTAAAAGTTAGACATTATGATTCATTCTGATATGAAATTTTCCATGCAGGTAAACACGCAGCCAGGAAAGCACATGGTATCCTGTCTGAATTTGCAGAATGTTTTCCAGTAGTGGGATGAGTGGGGGGGGGAGAAGACATCATTATCCCTCTGTACAAGGCAATGGTTAGACTGAATTTGAAATATTGTATTCAGGTCTGGAGACTACACCAAAAAACACATCTACTGGAGAGGGTCCAAAGAAGATCAACCACATTAGTTTTTTTTTTTTTTTTTTTTTTAAGGAGCATTAGCAACTAAGGCCATATTGCTCTGGGATATGCGATAGTCATTCCCTGATCTTTCCGCATCCTCCATATTTGGTGGTGACGGGCTCGAACCCCGGTCTAATCAAGAAGCGTGTGCTACGCACTGCTGCTCCTTCCCACCTGGCTACAGCGGCGCCAACCACATTAGTGATCAGTGCAAATCAACATGCATGAAGAATGGCTTACAGGGTGTGGACTGCACAATTTGACAACTAGACATTTAAGGGGAGGTCTGTGAGGTGCTGAATGGGTTGGGTAAAATGAATGAGGAAGATCTATTCTCCCTTGTAAGTGAGATGAATGCCATGGGGTACAAATACAAAATATCAGGGAATATCTTGAAACAGGCCTATGGGGCTGGGAATTTCCATACTATAATAATTAATGATAAAACACCAGCCAGGAATTAAACTAAAAATTTACTATACAATGAAATGTGATGCAAATAAAATAAAAACACTGATTAAATTATAGTTAAAATATAGTTAAAAACAATAAAATTAATTAAAATAAACTAGGTTAAAAGCGAGTTAAAATAAACTAGGTTAAAAAAAAAAGTTATGTATAAGCAGGTCCATGGCACGGCCATGGGTTCCCCCATCAGTGCCATTGTGACCAATTTGGCAATGGAGGAACTGGAAACTAGGGTGTTTCATCAGTTGAATTTCCCCATGCGCGAGTGGAGGAGATATGTGGACGATACCTTCACTATTTTAAAAAAGGGAAAGGAAGATGAGGTGCTCAATTTGCTCAACAGCTTTTCCACATTTATACAATTTATCTTGGAGGTGGAAGAAGCTGGGTCCCTCCCGTTTCTGGATGTCTTGGTGAGCAGAGATGGATCTAGATTAAAAACAACGATCTATAGAAAGCCTATGTGCCTTGGCAAATTTGTTCATTATAGCTCAGCACAGGCTTGTCATCATAAGAACAGTGTAGCCAGGGCATTGTTGAATAGGGTGGGGACCCACTGTAGTACCCCTGAAGAAAAGGAAATAGAAATTTGCAAAGTCACGGCAGACCTCAGGAAATGTGGATACCCCCAGAGGGTCTTGGACAAATATATTCATAGGGTTGAGTCCAATCGTAGGGAGTGGCCTGCCCCTGTGGCTACTGCATACATTCCTTACTATCCGGGCCTTTCAGAACGTATTGTACGGGCATTGCGGGAGTGCCAGACTCGCTGTGTGCAACTTCCGGGTCGGAGGTTGCACACAGTGATATCCCAAGTTAAAGATCCCGTAGCCCAGGACCATACTAGCAATGTGGTCTACGAGATTAAGTGCCCGGATTGTGAGGAGTGTTATGTGGGGGAAACAGGCCGACGTTTAAAGGACCGTCTGGGGGAACACACGACCGCTATCAAGACTGCTAACTATGTGAGGTCTGCTGTGGCAGAGCATTTCTGGGAAAAGCAGCATCGGATCTCCCCTGCAGACGCGGTCATTACTGACCGCGCCCATGGATTTTGGGAACGCAAGTGGCTCGAGAGCTTGCGAATCGGTTCATCCAGTCACAATACTATTAATAGGGACAGGGGGATCCGTTTACACCCCCTGTTTGAGGCAGTTGTCCTCAGAAGGGATGACCGTTTCTGTTTGACACGCTCCCGAGCCACTTCCATTTCCGATACGCGCATGGAGAATGTAGATCATGTGTCTGATGATCACGTGCATGAGTGCCATGGACCGGCTACTTAAGGATGTGTCTTAGCACTAGTAGTATGCTGTTGAAGAAGGAGACGGCAGTTCTCCGAAAGCTCCAGGTTTCATTGTTTTATCGCTTTTAACCTAGTTTATTTTAATTAATTTTATTGTTTTTAACTATATTTTAACTATAATTTAATCAGTGTTTTTATTTTATTTGCATCACATTTCATTGTATATTATTTCATTGTATAGTAAATTTTTAGTTTAATTCCTGGCTGGTGTTTTATCATTAATTATTATAGTATCAGGGAATAACAGAAGATTGGATCTCGTGAAGTTCACCTATGAGAGTGGGTTATCAAACACTGGAATAAGCTGCCTCCCAAATTGGCAGAGGCAGAGTCTGACAAAATTAAAAGCAGAATTAGATGGTTATCTTGTGGTAATGGTATAAATATAGTGTTATTTTATTCATTTATTTGTTTATAATTATTTTTATTTTGACTAATCCAGAAAAGTCTGCTTCCTTACATCATTTGCCTTTACTAATATTAATTAGTAAGCCCAAAATTAGAATTTCAATGGATTCAAAATTAGAATTTCAAAGGCTGACAAGAGAGCTGTGCATGTAGTCATTAACTTTCAGCATGCACTGATAAGTGCTAAATGTTATAACATAATACAAATAGCACCTTTTTATATCCATTATCATGACTAAAATTATTTATTGTCAAAAAAAATATATTAAAATGCATATAAATCACAAAAAAAAAAAAAAAAAAAAAACCCAACGGTAGTAGTAACCTTACAAATATCTAAAAATTGCATTTAACTAATGAGTCAACCTGCTTCCTATAATCCATAGAAATTTTCAATGTCAATTTCATGTTGATTCATTATTTGGCATACATAATATGGAAATTGACAATGTACTTATGAAATGATTATTTCTCTTCTTGCAGTTACACTTATTGAGTCCATATTCAATTTTATGTTTTGTTGTAAAGTGGCAAGTTTTGACACACTCAATGAAGTGCACTTCAAAGAGGCAGCATTTTAATGGTTTTAACTTATTAGTCTTGTTTCTATTAATTTAACCATTTACACATGAAAATTTAAACATGCAGAATAAAGAGGCAAGTTGTTTGTGAAGATGTTTCTAAATTACTACATGGATATGATATATTTAAATGAAATTTTGATTTTTAAATTCCTGGTAAACTGGGAATGCAATGAAACAAACTAATGTCATATCTTTATAATCAGCATATCCAAAATAATAAAGAAACAGGAAAAAAAAATAATAATAATCAGAAAATATTAAATAAATAAGAAATATTAAATAATCTGAAAATTTTAACAGATATTTTTCATGATTATTCAAAATTTAGGCTGGATGTGGTCAGCATGCATGGCCACAAGTTAGAAGATTGCAAATTTAATCCTGTACACTGTCATGAAAATTGCATGCCCCACTGTGAACTGTGGCAGCTGAAAAGCCTGGATGCCCTGAAAATTTACAGGGATAATGAATACATAAACTCCTTTATGATATTTAATATGGAAAAAGCTATATGGTGTATTTATTATTATTATCATCACTTATTATTATATATATTATTTTGACCTTTAGTCTTTCTGGCCCCATCCTTTATTATATAAATATCCTTTCACTGATGTCAGTTTGAAACTAGTACAATATGTGGAATGTCACAAAAAATAGCTATTAAAGATATGCATATAATATACTGTTTCAGTTAAAGCTCACAGCATTTCTGACCAATAAGAAAAATCAAGGAATATCAGCTTCTATCCATGCTATAACACTTCAAAAAGAGCTCCAAAAAATAACCACTTAAGTTAATTTCTTTAAATCACTAATAACAATATAAATTCTGAAGTACATATAGAACTTCTGACCAATAAAAAGAGCAGTATTCAACAATGGCCATACTATATGCACTTGCTCACAAATCCTTAAACTACATATATCACAGTCCTATGCAATTACTTAAGTTACATTTTTTTCTCCCTATGATTTAAATACAGCTTTTCCACCATTTCTGAATATAATCTACAATTTTATAAAATTTCACACTGTTTGTAAGCAGTGTGGTATTTGTAATGTATATAGCAGACATGACCCATTACACATAATAAATGGAATCTTTACTATAATTTATAAGAACATCCATGTTTTCCATTCTAATGTTTAATTTGCCAAATAAAAGGTAAGATGTAAATATTATTTATACAATAAATTATTTTTATTTATAAATAAAAATATAGATATTTTATTCATGGTAAATGTTATTTAAAAAGACTTGGATCAAATTAATGATTCTGCAACATATATCTTTTTGTATATTGTTCATGTAACAGATGAGAGAATTCCAACTAAAAGATTAAATTTATTAAATTAAAGAAACATACATTAATAAAAGTACTAAAATTTACCATAGACTTGTTTGATTATGTTTTCTTTTTATAATATAAAAAAGTTCTATATAGCTGTATTAGGGGGAGGGAGACAAGCATGATAAAATATATACAAAAAAAAAAAAAAAAAAAAAAGGATGCTCGTCCCTTAAAAATGATATCAAAGTTAAAATTTTATTAAATTAGAATTTTTACAACTAAAATTATTAAATGCCATTACTTTGGTACCTTTATTTATTCCCATTTCATTAAAGACCATAGTCCTAATGATATATTCAATGAGATCAGCATAGCACCTGCTATGTTTAAGGTACGTAACAAATATTTGCGTTGATGGTGATGAAGCATGTTACTGAAAACCAACTCTATGCTAGCTTGCACTATCCATTGACCATCAAGAGCTGGACAAGGTATCATATTCAATATTGCTAGTGCTCCAGAAAAAGACACTATGTATCTTTAATACAGTTAAGAAATAATTTAGTGTATTTTCATTTTTTTTGCATTATTTCTGCAGTGATGAATATCAATTTTTTTTTAAAAAAATGAATTTTTTACACAATAATTCTCAAAAATTCCTTTCCCCTCTCATTCAACATTTAACTGAAAAACTGAATGTATTAAATCTTTAGGTGCGGATTTTTAATGGTTTAGATTACTGGCTAAATGGAAGGGGGAAGATGGACTGGATTTTTTCAACTTCTGTACAAGTTGACTATTGTAATCTCTCTCCAGCCACTGGTTTACCAACTGCAAATTTGAGATAACATAGTTTTTACATTCTGCTTTTTTTCTTGTTAAATGTATATACACCTCACTCTAGTCACTTTAAACAAAAAATACAACAGTTATTGCTTCCGCTTCTCTTAGATCATGGAGGCAGATTTAATGGGTACTGCAGAGAGATAATGTGCTTATGCTATACTCCACTGTTCCCAAACTTTTGTTACTCAAGTCACACTTGGATTTAAAAAGAAGCTGTGTATGAAGCACAGCTAAAGGAGTGAATGCTAATGAACTCAATATGGTACAAGAGCATAAATAGGATGTTATGCACCCCTTTTATTTACTTAAATAGAAGGGATACAAGAATATTTCCTGGTGCTATCAAGGCAATATCAGGTGGGTTGGAAAGCTGCTAGCTTGTGGCGATACAGAAACTAACAGATTAACTACAGCCACAGGGAGAGGTGAAAGTGATTCTTATATTGCATCTATTGGAATATGTAGTAGTCTGGTAAGCAAGATATCAGGAACTGCAAGGCCTCCTGGAAGTTCTCAGGCAACAAGCTAATACATGGGCTGTGTTAGAGTAACTAAGAGTAAAAACAAGTGAATGTATACTTGCATGTACACTAATGCAAAGAGCATAGTAAATAAATTTGATGAATTTATTTACTATGAAGTAAACCAATGGCTTAACCAATGAAGTACTGGTTAAGTCAGAGTGCAGACATTGTAGTGTATTGGAAGCATGGTGTCACTCAGACATAAGGAATGCAGAATTTTAGTAGTAGTAGTAGTAGTAGTGGCATGTGATGCAAGAAAGCAAATCTATGAGGTTATGCAGCATCAGCCAAAAAAAAAAAAAAAAAAAAAAAATCACACCATTCCCTCCAAATGCCTGTCCAGTTCCTCCTTAAATTTATTCACCCTATCAACTTCCACAACGACAGATGGAAGTTTGTTCCAGCAATTAACCACCCGCTGGCTAAAGGCAAATTTCCGCACATCTAATCTACATCTGTCTTTTCTTAATTTGAATTTATGCCCCCTTAGGTTCGTAATCTGAACAAGTGGAAGGATCCCATCAGAATTCAGCGCGCTGAACCCATTCAAGGCCTTATACACCTCAATCAGATCACCGCGCAGGTGCCTAGTCTCCAGCCACTGCAATTTGCAGAACTTAAGCCTCTCTTGATAAGAGGATCCCTTCATTCCCTTCACCAATCTTGTTGCCCTTCTCTGTACACGCTCAAGTAAATCTACATCCTTCCTAAAATGAGGCCTCCAGACCTGTACGCAGTACTCAAGGCGTGGCCTGACCATTGCCTTATACAGAGGGATAATCACCTCCTTTTCCCTGCTAGCAAAATTCCTATATATCATTGACAAAACCCCATGACCTGCCCTGGCAGCCTGTCTGCATTGCTCAGAAAACTTCATATCTGCCTGCACAATTACTCCCAGGTCTTTTTCATTTTCTACCACCTTAAGTGTAAGTACCACACAGTTGGTACGTTTCTCTGGGGTTACTTCTACCCATATGCAGTAGTTTGCATTTGTCAAGGTTAAACTTCAGTTGCCACTTCTTAGCCCATCTGCCCAAATTATATAGATCCTGTTGCAGTAGCACATTGCCATTAACAACCCTGCCAACCTTTGTGTCATCTGCAAACTTCAACACTAAGCCTGATATACCTTCATCAATATCATTGATAAATATACAAAACAACAGTGGACCCAACACCGAACCCTGTGGGACTCCACTAATAACATTAGTCCAAGAAGAGCAGCACCCATTGATTACCACCCTCTGTCTTCTCCCACTTAACCATCCTTTTATCCATTGTAGCAACTTACCCTTAATACCATTCTACTCCAATTTGTACAATAGTCTTCCATGCGCAACAGTGTCAAAAGCTTTCCTGAAATCCAAATATATGATATCAAAATTATTTTTTGCATCCAGTTCCTTTGAAACCACATCATAATATCCTATCAAATTTGTCAGACAAGACTTTCCCTTAACAAACCCATGCTGTGTCTGAATTATTGCTGCAGTCTTGTCTAGATGATCCTGCAATGCATCTTTAACCAGCGACTCCATTATTTTACCCGGAACAGAAGTTAAACTAACTGGTTTGTAATTACTCATGTCGATCCCCCTTTGTGAATTGGGGATACATTTACACATCTCCAGTCCGTGGGAACCTCCCCTGAGTCCAAGGATGCTCTCATAATTATGGCTAAGGGTTTGCTTAGTTGCTTTGCCGCCTCCTTTAATATAACTGGACAGATCCCATCCATCCCAGGTGCTTTTCTTATGTTTAACTTCAACAATTTCTCCTCCACTTTGCTCTCAGTTATTACAAAATCATTAAGTATCCTGCTACAATTTGATAACCTTCTGCCATTTTCAAACCTTAATAATTCCTCACGTGTGAATGTAGATGCAAAATACTCATTCAGTTTGTTTGCTATCTGAGCAGGATCATCCACAGTCGAACCATCGATGTCAAGTGGACCAATCAGATTCACCCCCTTCCTTTTAAAGTTTATATAAGTAAAGAAATCCTTGCTGTTTTTCTTAGCATCTTTTGCCAAGGATTTCTCGTAATCTGCCTTCGCCTGCCTAACCTTCTTTGTAACTTGGTTACAGATCAACTTGTAGCTATCATAGGCTTCTGTGTCACGTGTTAATTTGTATGCATCCCATGCATTTTTCTTCTCTGTTACGAGTCTCATTAGTTCATTTGACAACCATTTAGGCCTAAACCTTGAACAATATTTCTTAATAGGTATGAAACTTTTAGTAGCATCCACGATTAATTCCTTGAATGCTTCCCACTGTACTCGCCTTTACGGAAGCAAAAACCTTTTCCTTTACCCCTGATGGAAATTAAATCTTTAAGTAAATCCCACGTGAGTACACTGTGATCACTGCCCCCTAGTGGTTCTTTTATCTGCAAATTCCTAATACATGAATGATCACTGCTGATAACCAGATCAAGAGTATTACTTTCTCTGGTTGCCTCTCGAATATGCTGCTGCAGAAAATAATCATCCAATAAATCCACAAAAGTCTGACTAGTGTGTGAGTGACCAACCCACAAGTTCCAGTCAATATCTGGGAAGTTGAAATCCCCCATTATAAGACATTCCGATTTACTAGCCCACTCTATTTCTCTGTACAATTGTTCATTGTACTCATTCGAGTCATTAGGCCTATAACACACTCCTACTCTTATTTTTGCTTTCGCAGTGCTTATGTCACACCAAACTGACTCAACAGTGCACTGTTCATCTATATCAACTGGATGCACTTCTTTTGATTTTATGTTTTTCTTAATTAACAGCATAACACCTCCTCCCTCTCTATCCTGTCTATCCTTTCTGTACACATTGTACTCCCCAAATTCCAGTTCGGCATTCCTTATATCTGTGTGACACCACGTCTCTGATATCCCAACAATATCCGCCTTTGATGTCTTGACCAACACTTCAAATTCATCAAATTTATTTACTGTACGGGAGTACAGTAAATAAATTTGATGAATTTATTTTTTGTATACATTGAGCACAATGTATACAAAAAAGGATAAACAGGATGGGGGTTCTAAGATTATGCCCTTAGTTAAGAATCATATAAAATCTAAGGAATCTGCATCCGGCTGATATGGGTGGCCAGTGCAATGATGAATCAGCTTGATGTGACATAAGCATTAGGAAAACAAAAAAAAAAATAAGAGTAGAAGTGTGTTACAGGTTTAATGACTGTGAGTATAATGAACAACTATAGAGATAAATAGTGTGAACCAATAAATTAAAATGACTTATATGGGAGATTTTAACTTTCCAGATTGACAGGAACTTGTGGGTTAGTCAGAGTAGGCCTGAGGCATGGGCAACCGGGGCAATCGTCTGGGGCCCTGCTCTCGCACAATACAAAATGGTTAATGAAGTAATTATTATAAATTATATGGTTTTGCACAAAATCAATAAGAAATGAAAGAATTGTTCTTGTGTGATGTGGCAGTCTCTGATTGGTCGATGTGTCGGCTATGTGGTAATTGCTAATTGATGCTTACTGACACGTGACCAACGCTCTGATTGGTCTATACTTGTCATGCGTCAGCTCAGTTGACAGTGTCTTTTTAAGAATATTTTGTGTCTTAAGCGACTCCTCCAAAGTGGCTTAACTTTTTGCACTTGGTTTACTAAATACCTGTCTTTTGTTATTTATTCATAGTGCTTATTTAAATTTTCTCTTGGACCAGAGTGGCTCCTCTTATGATGGTTGCCTTGTTCCACCTATATTCTATATATAGATTGTCATAATTTGGTAAGTTAAAGTGTTATTTTGTTTATCTTTAATAAATTATTTAATCTGCTAATGACTATACCATGAGTGTGAATTTTGAAAATGCATTTGCACAAGATTTAATAATATTATTGCATATGTTATATGAAGAAAAGTTTTTTGCATTTACAGTAAAATGGGCAAGCAAGATAGAGACCAGAATCATAAATATCCTGGTGGATCTGAAAAAAGAAAAAAATTCACAAAGAAACAAGAAGAAGCATCTAAATTGCAAAATGCAATATTGAAATCTGTTACTGTATCAAATTTGGAAACACGAGCAATGACGAAAACCTCAGCGCCAAGTAGTATTAATAAATGGTTAAAATTAAATAAGAGAAGTGTATTTGCAAAAAAAAAAGCACTTGAAAACTATTGCATTATTGCTATACTTTAAAGCATTAATTATAGTAAAAAGTTTAATATTTATAGTTTAAATACTTTTGATCCTTTTGTCCGAATATTTTTGATCATATAATGTATTATAAATACACTATATGACCAAAAGTATTTGGACACACAGGCAAATTGAGCTTTCAATTGTTAAACTTAATAACTTATAAAGCTCAGAACATAGTAGGGCCATCTTTGGCCTGTACAACAACTCAACCCTCCTGGTCATATTTTCTAAGACCTGGGGGCAATTGTGTAGTCAGATATGTTCTCTGAGTATTACAGATAGGCTGCCAGGACAGCTTGTTGTACCAGTTATGAGAAATTGCTCTAGTCTCACAGTGTTATAAACATATATGGGGGGGAGGGGGTCAGGCAGGCAATGAGCAGAGTGTATTGTGCATGGTAGGAAGTGATTTAACAAGAGCATTAATACAAGAAAAGTAGAAAAGTAAGATGCTAGTAAGCTGGTTTTACTAGCAATTTTCACTTTAAGTTAAGATGCAATAAAACAATCAGGTTATAACAGAGGTGGGGTATAGAAGGGTATATGTAATATAGACGGTTAGAAGATGCAGGCAATAATTTTGAAAAAAGGCCAGAATACTCAATTATCATTTGGCCAAGAAGAAAGTTTTCTACTCTTAACCTGTTCAAGATTGAGTCTGAATTGATTAATAACTGTTTTACAATTGTTGTGGACTTTAGTGTAAGGACAAAATTTTAGAGCGGAATGCAGAATACTGGATTTAATCCTTACAAGAATAATTTCACTGACATGATCCGAGTAAACATTGGGAGCAGAACATTTAAGACGTTGATCCAACCAAGAAAAAGATTAATAGCAATCATAAAGATTATCATCCTGTTCCACATTCTTGTAATGCCAAAATGACATGAGGCTAAGAACAGTCATGAGAGAGAAGCTCCCATCACTAAGCTGTGATCTGAGGTGATAAGGATTACTAACATTGACTGTGTACTTTGAACAGTTGTTTGAGAGAAAAAGATTGAGGGTATTAGGTATGTGTTAGGACCTGTCTGGTATCCTAATAATGCCATCAAATGAACGAACTGGTAATGAGAAAGGTAATGAACAAGCTGTGTAAGGTCATTAATAATTGCAAAATTGTCAGCATCTTCACCATTGGATCCGTGTAATGAAAAACCTGAAGCCGGCTGGAGTTGTGAATATTAAAATTACCAAGGAAAATTACTTCATTGCAAGGAAAGTCAGACCAAAGAAAGTTGAGTTTCAAGGAGTTTCTCCAAATGATTAGTAGAGTTCGGAGAATAATAGATGCAATAGATGAAGTTGACAGAATGGGGTTCAGAGTTTAAGCTATAGGAGGTCAAACAAAGGATATTGCAAATTAGGAAGTGTCTGACAAGGCATATCAGGGCAAACATATGCACAAGTACTACATTTGAAATGAAAGAAATCACAGAGCAAATAATTAGGGCAACTGAGATGAGTAGCAACTGAGGCAACCAATAATTGAGACTGCCAGAAAAACTAAGGTTTGGTAGACTTCAGGTGAAAATTGACATTGCGGAGATTGGTACTGAGACCATGTAAATTTGTGAAATGAAGGAGAAATGTTTTCGGAGGTTTAGATAAATTGCAGAAAATTTGTTCTATTACTTGGACTATTCATGATGCATTCAGTAGATAATGTAAAAGTTGGGGGGTGGGAATAATGTTGTACAAATGAAATTTTTGGATATGGCAGACACAGCAAGAATATACCCAGCTCTTTAACAAAACATTACCTCAACAATGCCTCTTGTGTACACACTACTTGGAATCCCTCCAGTCACCAACTGGCAGAGCAGAGGTAGTGAGATTACATGCTAGCTAATCCAGATGCCTCTTAGAGAATTACCAATATATTCTGTATGGTGGACTCTAGCAGCCAGCCTGTGAAAACTGGTTTTACCCTAGAAATGTAAGGAATGTTGTCATAATGACCATTATAACCTCAAAAGCCATCATTCATACTGCATGACAGAAGCGAAGGGGGTTGCTGGAGCTTTGCACTGGAGACTAAATGTGGGTTTTTGCCTCTTCATGCATCCACTAAGCAAAGTGGTGGTACTGCACCAGACAACAAAGAGAGTCATCTGCATGTGGCATTGCCTTGTGACACAGATTGGTGGTTCCTCTCTGTAATGTGAACACCACACTTCATCTCCTGCTTATATTAATTCACTCCTCAGTGATCACGTGCAGTATACTAGCTGCAATGTTTCAGAATATGCACACAGGAAGGGAGTTATATATATCTAGGGTTACCAACAGCCATACTACTGTGAAAGTGCAAGTAGAGGATTTGGTTGTCACAGAATGGACTTCACCAAAATTTGTCCCACATGACACAAGTGGGACCTAAATATCAGTTCCACCAGCACTTTACACTCCCAAATAGCAAGCCCTAGCTGCATACTTAGTAAAATGGCTTTGACAAGTTTCAGGAACCAGGATTGTTATTTGGTTATTGGACTAATCTCAATATACCCAAGACAATCATACCATGAAAACAGCAGCAGGGTTCCCAAGATGCTATCTTTTGTCTTACCCATTCTCACACTGAACTGCACATACAGCAGCCCAAAGTATCTCCGCAACTTCTTTATATTGCAGGGTATAACATATGTGATATAATATATGATAACCTAGTGTGCAAAAAGGATAGGTGGAACAGGACCAGGGTATGTCTGCCAGGAGCAAAAGCTGATGATGTTGTAGAGCAGATATCATCTTTTAAGGGCACAAAGGGTGATATTGTTGTACACGTTGGCACTAATGATATTAAGAGTAGGAGACCAGTGGAATTACTTAACAAGTACAGGTCAATGTTGAAAAAAAGCCACGAGTTAGGGTTGAATTTCAAAGTGTCTGCAGTTCTGCCCAGACACGATAGGAGGGAGATGATGAGAGCCTTGTTGATCAATTCGGCCCTGGAGAGATTGTGCAAGGCTCAAGGGGTAGAATTTTTCTCAGCCTGATCTGTGCTTGTTAACAGGAGAGACTGCTTCTACAGGGATGGGATACACTTAAATAGAAAGGGTGCAAGAATATTTGCTGCTATCGAGGCAGAGTTAGAGTTAAGTGGGTCGAAAAACTGCTAGATTGGGGCGATACATGGACTAACAGATTAACAATAGCTGCTGCCAGAGGCAAAAGTGATTCTTGCACTACGTCTATTGAAATGCAATTGAGAAGCAGCCTATAAAGCAAGGCAATGGGGATTTCCAGGACTGTTGGGAGTCATAGTGGAACAAGTAAATACATGGGCTGCGTTAGGGTAACTAAGAGTAGAAACAGGTGCATGTACACTGATGCTAGGAGTATAGTGAATATATTTGATGAGCTTGATTGATTTTGATTTTTTGATTTGGTAGTTGTTGGCGCGTCGGCTTCTGTGGCCATATTGCACCTCCCAAGGTTTTTGCAGTACTTTGATCCAAGCCCGAGGCGGGAATCGAACCCGCGACCTTTGGGTTGCCGGGCAGGTACTTTACCCACTCGGCTAGCCCGGTCGGCTGATGAGCTTGAAGTGCTAGTCAAGACATCAAAGGCAGATATTGTTGGGATATCAGAGATGTGGTGTCACACAGACATAAGCAGTGCAGAAATGGAATTTGGGGAGTACAATGTGTACAGAAAGGATAGACAGGACAGGAAGGGAGGAGGGGTTATGCTGTTAATTAAGAAATACAAAATCTAAGAAATACAAAATCTGATTTTGGTGCACAATGCAATGTTGAGTCTGTTTGGTGTGACTGGGAAAGAAAAAATGAGAGTAGGTGTGTGTTATAGGCCTAATGTATCTGATGAGTATAATGAGCAGTTGTGCAGGAAATAGAGTGGGACAGTAAATCAGAGTGTCTTATAATGGGAGATTTTAATTTCCCAGAGATTGACTGGAATTTGTGGGTTGGTTACTCACACACTAGCAAGGCTTTTGTGGATTTATTGGATGATTGTTTTCTACAGTAGCATGTTCAGGAGGCAACTAAAGGAAGTAATACTTTTGATCTTGTCTTGGTCGTGGCTTGTCTCAATCTCCCAAAAGTCAATGAAGTAGGTGCTATTCAAAGATAGACTGTAAGGTGATAAATCAATGAAAATAGTTTGGATGGCCTCAAAAACTCACAGAATGTGTTTGATGAACCATAAAGAGGTCATTTCATATGCCTCGTGCATGTTATTTGCGGAAAATATCCTGGAGCAACACTGAGCATACACCATGTGCCAACCAACTGTAGGGAGATGCACACCCTTCGGTTCAATGGTATGGCAGCTGCAAACAAGCCCATCACAGACACCGATATGAAATGGTGTTTGTTTGGAGTGCTGTTTATTCCAGCACTCGTGGACTCTAGAACAATGGTAGAAGGTGGTGCTATGTAGTGACAAATCTTGTCACAGAATGTTTTGTTCAAAGAAACATATTTGGGTGTGAAGAGTGCTTCCTGTTAGAGTGTATTATCTCAATCATGAAGTTTGGTGCAGGTGGTCTGAAGGTTATGGCTGTTTCAGCTGGCTCAAGCTTATCATGAAATGCATGACATACTTGGATATTTTGGGCAATTATGTGCTACCAACATTGTAACAATACTACAGAAATAGTCTTGTGTATATCAGGATGAAGACTAGTTTGTGAACAATGAGGTCAAAAAAGTTGGACTGTTTCATTCAAATTTAATTCCAATGAATTAAATTTGAATGAAATGCTTCTGGGATAAACTGAAGTTCTGGATTTGGCTAAAGACAAAACAGCTTTCTTCCAAATTAGCTCTATGAAGACTGCAGTAGGAATGAAAAAAAATTCTGGCTGACACTTGCTAAAAGTTGGTAGAAAATATGACCAGGAGGGTTGAGTTGTTGTACAGGCCAAAGATGGCCCTACTATGTTCTGAGCTTTATAAGTTATTAAGTTTAACAATTGAAAGCTCAATTTGCCTGTGTGTCCAAATACTTTTGGTCATATAGTGTATTTATAATACATTATATGATCAAAAATATTCGGACAAAAGGATCAAAAGTATTTAAACTATAAATATTAAACTTTTTACTATAATTAATGCTTTAAAGTATAGCAATAATGCAATAGTTCTCAAGTGCCTTTTTTTGCAAATACACTTCTCTTATATAATTTTAACCATTTATTAATACTATTTGGCACATGTTATCGTGTTTCTATTCTTCAAAAATGATGGAAACAAGTTTATGTGACTGGAGCATGGAAAGGCATCGTTTTGCCTTTCTGTTTCCATATTTTCAGATCAGTAGTCAACATTTAATTGTAATTGTGGACTTGTCTGATGCAGAGTGAACTCTGTACATGGAAAAAGTGATAAAAAAATTATGCTTAAAAAAAAGCATGGTACATCTTTCTCTCTCTTGCCAAGCCACAACAGTGAGATGATTTGAGAAACTCTTCTAAGTAGCAGCAATACTTCAACAAATACAAAAAATACAATCATTAAAACACAATTATAGATGCCATTCTTGGTGAGTGCTCCAAGAAAAGAGAACAGAACAAGGTGCTACATTTGGCATAGTTGTTCAATGTGACTCATTTGTATGCGAGATACCACATCAATGTTTTTATTTCATTATCCAAAATAAACACATTGATGATACTGTTTGATTGCAATAAAGATTATTGTGTGTATACAACAGATTCTCTCAATTTTTTGTTTTCTTCAACATTTATATATTGTTTAATCTGTAATTTGGTTATAACAAGGATTCATTATGAGTATTTTTTCTGATTTTCTCTGCTTTCATTATAGTGGACTTTTACTGTATAACATGCTACTTTTAATTCCTTTATTTCTGGTATCCATTGTCTGGGTCACCAGGGGCACAGGATCAATTTTTCTGGCAGCCACTGGTAATAGACTTCTTCCAGTGGGTGTGGGATCATAGCACGCCCTGAGCAGACAGTTAGTTGAGGCCTGTTTCCTTCTGCCAGGGATGGACACTGGGTTGCCACCCTCCTGGTAATTACTTTTCCCTAGTGGAAAAGAGGCCAAACAATATAACATAGCACAATCCACACAAATAACACTCAATTCACATTCTACAGAGTCTGTATCTTCACAGTATATATAACAAAACTGAACTTATGTTCCTGGTGCCACTTAGCATCAGAATCATAAGTTCAACTTATTGTAGAACTAAGTGACTTTATAAGTCACTTACATTACATTCTACACTCTATAATTTCTTTGTTTATTTGAAAAAGAAAGTAGCAAAAACCTCTAGAAACCTATTTGCACTAATGCCGAGATCTTTAGTTTACTAACAGAATGAGTTTACAAGATGTAGTGCATGCTTTTTAATCTTATATTAAAGATGGAATGTGAGGAATTCATTAGAAATATAATAAAAACTTTTATGGTTGGCAATTTAAGGAGAAATTAAAAATATGCTAAGAAATTTTAAAGCTAAATCAAAAATAAAAATAACAACATAAAAGGATACTTCAACAGTGTTTCATACATATAGATGACTCTGATAGAAAACATTTCATTTACTGATGTCCACTTGGTAATTTTCACTTAAAAGAAAATAAAAAAAACATTATTTTGCTGGAAATAATAGTGTAACAATTAATATATATGAAATGTATACAACTATTTGCTTTAAATCAGGATGAACCAAAAAAAAAATTTATGGCAGTTTTATTTAAATTTACAAATAAATACTGCAAGAAAATAGTAGAAAATCCTTATTTAAATAAATTTATGTCTAAAACTGTGATGTTATCATGATTTTTTCCTGGTGTAGCACTATAAATAACACAGAACAACAAATTTTGGGTTGTATCTTGTTATGGGCATGAAAGTAAGTTTACTTTATAGATTTTGGAGCGCTAAACACAGAAATAGTGCTTAAAACAGCAGTTTTTTACAAGGTATTTTTTTATTTATATGGCAGTAAGATATAGCTATGACATACCTGTATCAAACACGGGACCGTTTCAAATTTCACTTGTATTCAGCTTCAGGAGCATCTCTTTTCACCATTCAACAATAATCGGCTAACACTCCAATTGCTTTTGTATCTTTGTTCCATCGCTGTGATGTCTTGATGGAAGTGCTCAACCATGTTCGTTGCTGATGGCACCAAAGTTTGGTAAGAAGAAATCCAGGTGTGAGTGCAAGAAATGCATCTTCAATAACATGCATCCCAGTTGCCGGCTGTAACATTTCCTAGAAAATCAGGGTGGCTGAGTGGTTACCAGACCCTGCCAAGATAGATGGCCTTAAGGGTTAAAAGTTGATATAATCATACGGATGGTATATGATAACATAAAGTTGACAGAGACTATGTATATCTTAGTGCACTTGCATCATTTAAGTTACATCTCATATTGTGAATACCTTCATGACGAGTTGCCATGACAACTCGTCGTGAAGGTATTCACAATATGAGATGTAACTTAAACGCGGTGCCTCCGTAGCCAGGTGGGAAGGAGCAGCAGTGCATAGCACACGCTTCTTGATTAGACCGGGGTTCGAGCCCGTCACCACCAAATACGGAGAATGCGGAAAGGTCAGGGAATGACCACCGCATATCCCGGAGCAATATGGCCTTAGTTGCTAATGCTCCTAAAAACCAAATAACAACATAACAGTAATTTAAACAATGCCGCTATTGCAAATTTGCTAATCTATAATTGGCTGTGTATAAATGATGCAAGTGCACTAAGATATACATAGTCTAACTCTTTTGCAGTTTGAGGCATAAGCCCTTAATGCATTAGAGTTGACAGAGTTATAATGTTTAAAACCAGTCAAAATATTTCAAAAGGCTATCCACGATGCCTTATTTGTGGACCAATGAAAATGTCTGCCTTAATCTTCTCTGTACAAAGTCTTGGGAATCTGTCTTGCAAGTGTGTGAATGTAGGATCATTCACTTCCAAAGCCTTCATGAAATTTTTAATGAGCCCCAGTTCGATGTGCAAATGCTACTTTCTTCATTCCAGGTGTTAATGATTTTTATTGAGGCCAACTCCTCTTCTAGTAGTGCATAATCCTTGATATGACTATCCCACTCGCAAAGAAAGCAACAATATGTAGTGTAAGCCTTTTGTAATCCTAATAAAATGGCAATTACCTTTAAATCACCACATATCTGCCACTCATACTTCTGATAGTATACACCTAAGATAATGTTCTCCATTTTTGCGTATGTTTATTTTTTTGTGGATGGCATAGGCAAGAAGTATTGAAGGCAGCATATTTCCATTGTGTAATAAATAGTCACTATTCTTCGGGAAGAACGTGCCTCATGTTCATTGCTGCCATTAGACCATCAACATCCTTACAAACAGTAAGTTCACATTCTGTTTGACAGAATTTATCATAGTCTTTATTTCGAGTATAAAATGTTGTCACTTTCACAGAACGATCTAGAAGATTCCACTGTAGTAGCCTCTAGTCAAAGTTCTGCCTTATCCTTCAGCAGTTCGAGATCTCTGATGAGGTTATTAAGATTACTTTCTATGATCTTATGTGGTTCAGAAGAAGGATAAAGGTTTGGACAAAATGGTGCAACCCTTGACATAGACAGCTGCACTTCTTTGTGTATATTAAGTTGATGTTCATCAGTGTCTTCATCTTCATCAGAGCGTACAGAAAAATGGTCGAGTGGTTCTGGAATAGGTAGTTCACCGTGAGGTATGGGACGAATTGCAGATGGTATATTTGGGCATGTCACTGTCCACTTGTTCTCTTCATTGTCATCCCTTTTCTAACAGGAGGCACCATACAGAAGTACCAGTCTGTGACGTGATTTGTTGGCTCCCTCCATATCATGAGCACTGCGGAAGGCATAAAAAGGCCCTTTCAATTCATCCATGCATTGAGTTTTGATGAACAGGTAGTGCAGCATGTGTGTGAACCCAGTTTTTGTACTGGTCACTTACTTTAAACCCAAAGTACAAGAAGCAAGCTTTTTTTTTTTTTTTATGCCTTGAGTTAATGGATGCTTACTTGAAGCTAACATGACTTCTCAACATATGAAACTGAAGTCATCTGGAGTATTCACACAATTATCGGACATATTAATCTTACATGACACAAATACTGTGCAAAAAGTAGGAATCTCACAGAGAACAACTGTTAACTGAGAACAAATCACCCAGTACCTAGCTGTATTAGAGGATTATTGCAACAGAATTGAAGATGTATTTGAGGTGACAATTTATCACATGCAGAGTGAGGCAGCAGCTGCCGATCATATGATAAGAGCATGGAGGTACTGAAACTGTGGTGTTGCCATGTGTTTTGCCAAAAGCTGTGGTTGATAAAGGTGCTAACACGAGATCCCAACTGTAATTCGAAAACAAGAGCCAACTGACAAATTTTAATGTGATTTTTGTATTCAGCAGCATAAAATTAGTCAAGATTGGGTATTTTCGTTTTAACATTTTATATTTTGACCAGTGAATCAAACTTTTCCTCACACAAAAGGATAGTTTCTTGAAGCGTTACCACTGCACCAACTGCTCTACATTAATGTTAATGAAAAATTGTTCATAATGAAAAGTTTGTACGTGACAGCTCATTTGTGGAAGCCGTGCTGATGCAACAATGAGTATGGTATGCACATACACTGACAAATGCTCTTGTACATTTCCGAACTTCTTAGTTCATAATTTTGAGGTGCAGTCCCCCCCCCCCAGAACTATAAGACAACTGTTTAGAGATAATTTGTTGTCAAAATGTGCTATTTTCTCAGTCAACATTCAGTTTTGCATGGCTAATTGCTGTCCACTTGCATATGATATCCCAAGCAGAGATCTTCAAATTAATGAGAAGCCTTGAAATCAATCATTAACTTAAGTCCTGTTTCATGGCATCCAACAGCCTGTTCGCATTCAAATTTGGTGAGCTCATTTCCTACCTTTTACAATGTATGCAAAACAAAATATTTTAGTCAACAATTTTTTTTTAATTTCCACATTAATTAAAATTCGTCAGATATAATTAATATAACCCATACAAAAATATGGCTACGAATAACAAGAGAAATGTGAAAATATCAAAGAAGGTGATGACATTAGCGAATAAAATTGAGTTATTAGACAAAATTTCTAATGGTGAAAGTGTCTCCTCAGTGGCAAAACATTATAAAATCAATGAGTCAATGGTACGATCAATCAAAAAATCGGAAGAAAAAATCTGCTGTAGTGTCCGGGAAAACGCGCCAATTGCTTCAAAAATTTGCTCTGTAACTCGTGATGTTAAATTAGAAAAATGGAAAACGCTTTAAATCTGTGGATAGAAGACCGAACTCAAAATAAAATTCCATTAAGTACACTCATCATTCGTGAAAAGGCAAAACTTCTTTATCAACACTTTAGCGAAACTGGTGATAGCACTGGCGGGATAAGATTTGTTTGAAATTTCTAATAAATATTACATTTAATATGAAATTGTTTCTTATTTTCATTTCGATGCCATATGCTTGCATTTCACTATGTACTGTCTATGTACATAGTCATATTATGAAGGTACATATAATACATAAATTGACAAAATTTTAGTTTCTTATATATTTCATACTTTGGAACGGAACCCCTTTATTACTATGGGAGCCATAACTCAGTATTCGCGTTTTCGGTATTCACAACATTTCTCAGGAATGTAACCCCTCTGAATAGCGGGGGTTTATTGTAATAACTACTGCAATTATGAATAAGATATTTTAGTACCACAAACTAAATAATATTACTAATCATGAAAAAAAAATTTTTTTTTTTTTTCATGAAGTGACAGTGCTATTGAACATTGTGTGGGTTTAGTGTCATTATCATCATCGGCCATTTTCAATCCACTGCAGGATGAAGGCCTCTCCAGCAACTTTCCAGTTCCTTCTGTTTTCAGCACTGGCCATCCATTTACTACCAAAAACTCATGAATTTCATCTATCCATCTCCGCCTTTGTCTTCCAGGTTTTCTTCTAGCTCCTCTTGGGTACCATTCTGTTATTTTCTTAGTCCATCTGTCATCATGTCTTCGAGCTATGTGTCCTACCCAAGACCATTTTAGTTCTTTAGTTTTGATAAGAATGTCCTTTACTTGAGTTTGCTGCCTAATCCATTGTGTTTCTCTTCTTATCTAACAGTCTGATTCCCAATATAATTCGTTCCATTCTTCGCTGTGTAGTTCTCAGCTTCTCTTCCATTCTTTTGGTGAGTGCCCAAGTTTCACTTCCATAAGTCATGGTGGGTTTAGTGTCAAACAAAGTTAACTACAAAATTGCTTTTTCTTTTTGTGATAACTTTAGTTTTACTTTATGCAAATAACATTACCTATCATGTCACAGAACTCTATCTCTCTAGTACTTTACAAGTTAGCTTAGGCTGCAAGTATATTTCTGGTAAACCAAGAAAATGTCAAATGACTTTTTTTTTTGTTAATTACAAAAACATCAACTACAAAATGATTTTGCAGTTAACATTGTTTGTACAATATTAACCTTTGACTGGTTAGCAGTAAATTTTTTCATAATTGAAGTAAAAAAAAAAAAAAAAAGAAGCAAATTTGCAACACTATAGGGCAAGCATGGTCTCTACAAGAGCTGGACAAATAAATATATTAGTGAAACTGGTTCAGTCCCATGCTAAAAGACAGCATAAAGTTACAGCATTAGAAGAGAAAAAAAAAAAATCATTACCCTCATATCAGATAAATAGTTCCTCAACTGTGTGTGAGTATATTATCAAAGAATCAACATTCATTATATGAAAAAGATTGGGATAAGATTTAGGACTAGTGTTTATTTTCTGCAGTTTCTAGCATTAAAATTGCATAAGCAGGCATGATATATTTGGAATTCATTTACAGTCCCACTGAACAGTATTTTTTCATGATGTGCAATTTAATTGCCTTCAAAAGCAAGGGCTAATTTCCTCTCCCCTATCTGTAGCATCATCAATGGAACCAGGGAGGTTGCTATCCTTGTAAAACAGTAGAGGAAACCTCCCAGATTAAATCCTGTGAAGTGAAAACATGTTAATGAAATATAATAACCAATGTAAAATACTGTAATTCATCCAATGGGCTTTCAAAATCTTTACAAATTTTTTTAAAACAACCGTTTTTACTGGCAATATAGCTATAAAGGAGAACAAAGATGTTTCAAACAACTCAATTTATTATGTAGTTCATAAACGCATAATTTACTTCTGTAATAAGTATTTGTCCAAAGTACTGTAGTTTGCATGCTTTTTTGTTTCCTTTTCTCGGCATACATCTTAATTTAGCAGCTCAAATCATTGTCTATGTTTCAACGGACTTGCATGCTGCGATCAAGGTTAGGGTTGAAATCCATAAGTTGTTGCTTTAAAATTTCAGCAGTGTGAAACAATTCTTGGAATTCCTTTAAAGTGATCTCCTTCGTTGGTGCATTTTTTCCCCTCATTGCAGTCATTGTCTACATATGCACATTACTGATTGATATTAAGGAGGTCATTATCTCTTAATTCTTCAGAATGTGAATCTAATAACTCCTGAACATTTGTGGTGTCTACTTCATTAAAGCCTAGTTCTTGTGCAACGTTCGCTATTTCTTTAATAACAGAAGTTACTTGCCGAAACCATTTGCACAATGAGGCAGAAGATATTTCCACACAGCTCTTATGTTGAGCAGTTATCTGAAAATGACTGTGTTAAGTGAATTTCAATCAGTGTTAAATAAATTTTGGTAACAATTTATAAACCATGCTAATTCAAAAAACGTGTTAATTTGAATCGTGTAAAGCGGGGGTCCCCTGTACTCCACTACTAACATTTAATTAATAAGCAGCTTAGGGAAAATTAAAAAGTCAACCTGAAACATATTATCCATATTATCCTGGGGGAAAATTCAGAAGTAAAGGCTATACAATAACTAATGTTATTAGATATTATTTCTCAGGGTAGGCTTGTGATTTCTAATATAAACCAACTAAAATTAAAATTCAGTAAAGCGTGAAGTCCTCTCCCCCACACACACTTCAAGCAACTATTGTTCCAGCATACCACATGTATGCTGGCGCAATTTTATGCTGCCCATTTGAAGCAAATACTTATCAAAAAATTTAATAAACATGTTTGGATACAATAAAGGTGAATGCATTCCATGTTGTCAGTGAAAATAATTCTGTTAATATAAGAAGCTCCAGCATACTAACACTAGACTAGAATTTAAGCAAGACAGAATTTATGAAGCATATTTTATTCAATCCAATCTAACAAAAGCAGGCACATAGGGAAGGGGGATTTCATCTCTGTTTCTGACTTTAACATTTTTTTTTGTTAATCTAATTTTTCTTTTAAGTAACATTAGTTACTGTAGGCTCTCAGAATAGTCTTGAAATATATAGTTTCTAATATAAACCAACCAAAATTCAGTAAGGTATGTCTTCTTTCATATATTTATATTTATAATAAATTTAGCTATTCAGTTATATTTATAATAAATTTCAGTGCACAGTTTTAATTTTTGTTTTTATACTGTTAACCCACATGAGGTTAACAAACTCCCATAAAGCATTAATGGAGCTAAGCTACATTGTGTATGTTTAAATTTCAATTAACAAATCAAGTTGTGGATGGAATCTATCCAGTTATATTGAAGGAGGCAGCGAGGGAAGTTAGCAAACCCTTCACCATAATTATGAGGGCATCCTTAGATTCAGGGGAGGTTCCCATGGACAGGAGATGTGCAAATGTATCTACAATTCACAAAGGGATTTAAAAAGGGAGATGCATATAATTATAGACCTGTTAGTTTAACTTCTGTTCCAGGGAAAATAACAGAGTCACTGGTTAAAGAAGTGATGAAGGATCACTTCTATACAAGACTGCAGTAATAGTTCAGACACAATATAGGTTTGTTAAGTCTTGTCTGACCAATCTGATTGGATAATACAATGTGGTCACAAAGGAACTGGATGCAAAAAATAATCATATATTTGGATTTGAGGAAAGCTTTTGATACTGTTGTACACAGAAGATTGCACACAGCAATCTTCTGCTGTAATCTTCTGTGATTACAGTAAAAGATTGCTCTAATCTTCGGCTGTAATCACAGAAGATTGGAGCGGTATGGCATTAAGGGCAAGTTGCTGCAATGGATAAAGGGATGGCTGAGTGGGAGACAGCACAGAGCGGTAATAAAATAAATGGACACTGCTGTATGTGGACTAATGTTATTAGTGAAGTCCCCCAGGGTTTGGTGCCAGGCCCACTGTTGTTTTGTGTATTTATAAATGATATTGATGAAGGTATATCAGGCTTACCAGTTTGCAGATGATACAAAGGTTGGCAGGGTTGTTAATGACACTAAAGACAACATGCTACTGCAACAGGATCTAGAAAAGTTAGGCAGATGGGCTGAGATGGTGCCTCCGTAGCCAGGTGGGCAGGAGCAGCAGTGTGTAGCACAGGCTTCTTGATTAGGCTGGGGTTCGAGCCCGTGACCACCAAATACAGAGGATGCGGAAAGGTCAGGGAATGACCACCGCATATCCTAGAGCAACATGGCCTTAGTTGCTAATGCTCCTAAAAACCAAATAACAAACAAATATGGGCCGAGAAGTGGAAACTGAAGTTTAACATTGACAAATGCAAAGTACTGCATATGGGTAGCAGTAACCCAAGAGAAATGTACCAACTGTGTTGTACTACACTGGAGGTGGAGAATGAAAAAGACCTGGTTGGTAACTGTGCAATCAGATATGAAGTTCTCTGAGCAGTGCAGACGGGCTGCTAGAGAAGGTCATGGAGTTTTGTCAATGATACATAGAAATTTTGCTAGCAGAGACAAGGAGGTGATTATCCTTTTGTATAAGGCAATGGTCAGGCCACACCTTGAGTATTGCATACAGATCTGGAGACCTTATTTTAGGAAAGATGTAGAGTTACTAGAACAAGTACAGAGAAGGGCAACGAGATTGGTGAGAGGAACAAATGGTGCGCTTATGAAGAAAGGCTTAAGTTCTGCAAGTTGCAGCATCTGGAGACTAGGCACCTGAGCGGTGATCTGATTGAGGTTTCAATGCTGACGGGATACTTCCGCTTGTTGAGACTAAGAACCTGAGGGGGCATAGATTCAAATCGAGGAAAGAGAGTTGTAGAATACATGCGTGAAAGTTTGCCTTTAGCCTAGTTGATTGCTGGAACAGACTTCCATCTGTTGTTGTTGTGGAAGTTGATAGCTTAAATAAATTTAAGGCTGAACTAGACAAACATTTGGAGTGACCGGATGGGCAAAATGGGAAGAGTTTTTTTTTTTTTTTTTTTGGTTGATGCTGTATAAGCTTGCTTTCTTGCATTATATGCCTCAACTAATACTAAAGTAACAAATAAGTTATAAGCTAAGTTATAATAATCTATGTTACCATACTACAAAGAAATCATTAAATTATAATATTAATATTATAAAATTAATAATATCTTATAAATCTGAAGAATTTAAAAATTCTATAGAATTTAAAAAAATAATTATCGTGCTGTTTCAAGAAATGTCAGTACCACACAAGTCTCTAAAAAAAGACTGTTTGTTATTTACAAGCTCCAGTTTTTAGTTTTTAATCAGACAAAAATTTATAAATTAATGTAAATAATGAATAACATAAGGCATGATCCTTTTTCATGAAAAGAGTTGCAAATTAAAATTCAGATATATGTCAAGTACAACACACACACCACCATATATGTGTGTTGTGATCAATCTTAGGGTAGTACGTATATAAACATGAAATTACCTCTATAATACAGTTCTGATGGGGAACCAAGAAACAATACCTTCTCACTATTGGCTTTTAATATTTGCACAAGTCTAGTAGTATTGTCCAAGTTAGGTTTTGCGCATGTCCACTTTTCTTCACTATTCATTTGAAGGGTTCTGCAATCTACAGATGTATTACATTCTTTATTATGTTCTGACAACATCTTTCTCACCCTGAGGCAAGCAAAGGTCTATAACAGAAACAGAATTAAACAAGTTTATATAATCTTTAATGCAACAGTTTCAAAGATGTCATTAATTTTAAATTCATAAGAAAGCTATATAAACCTGTAAGGGGTTTCTTCCGCATTTTTTCTGGTGCAGTCATGCTAATTAGTATATGCTTGGTAACAGATTTTCATATTCTGTCTTTGACAATGGCAACTGATGGTTGTGTGAACAATTCAAATATATTTTGTTACATTTGCAGTAATTATGTTGTGGCAAAACAAAGGTAGGATATAACATCATTTGTGAGAAATGCATATGCCAGATATTTTGCAATTAAATTTAAGTGACATGATAAAAGTGGGCCCCCATAAAGTGTGCCGTACATGCATGGAGGGCTTGTGACTGTGAAAATGTGGCAAAAAGAAAGCCCCAACATTTACCATTCTCACGGTGTGGAGGAAACTTCAGGACCATATTAATGACTGACTGCTACTTTTGTTCTGTAAATGTAGCAGGTTATAGCACAAAGAACAATCAAAGCATTCTGCACCCCAACAACATTACTTCAGCTGTAAGGCCAGTACCCCAGGGACCCAAACTACTGGTACTGTCTCCACTAACTGTTCTTGAACATACAAGGAACGTTCAATAAATTATCTACCTACCTATGAAGGAAATGAGATAGAGGTAAAAATCTGGTTTTATTTTTTTAATGTAACTTCCCTGAACCTCAATACACTTTTCCATTTTGTTGGCAATGAGGAAATACCAGACAAATAAAATTATTTGTCCTGCCCATCAAAGGACACAGAAACAGCAGACTTCAGTTCATTATCATCAGCAAAGCGACATCCACGTAAGCTTTTCTTGAGGTGTTGAAACAGCAAATAGTTACTGGGGGCCAGATCCGAACTGTAAGGTGGATGGGCAAGTTCTGTAAAGTTAGTCTCTCAAAGCAGCAGCAGCAGCAGCAGCAGCAGTAACAGCATGTGACCTGTGCACTGGTGCATTGTCCTGAAGAAACAGCACACCTCTGGAAAGTTTTCCACAGTATTTTTCCTTTATGACATCCCTTAGGTTGTACAATAGGGATGCATATGACTCCCCGGTGACTGTCTGCTTGTGTTCCAAGTAGTGAATGTACAAAATTCCCTCAGCATCCCAAAAAATGGGGGTCATAATCTTGCCAGCTGAAGGTTGTGTCCAAAATCTGTTGGGTGAGGGAGAACCCTTTTGCTTCCATTGTATCGATTCTTGCTTGATCTCAAGATCCATGATGAACCCATAACAATTTTGGAGATGAAAGTTTCAGGATCCTTTCCGAAAAACTCTAAATTCTCCTCACAATGCGCCCTGAATTCTGCACGGTGGTCAGAAATCTGGGGACCCACCTTGACTGACTTTAGTCATCTCCAAATGTTCATGGAGAATGGTTATAACTGCTACCTCAGATATGCCACATTCCCTAGAGATTTGGGACATCTTTAAACGTCTATTATTCAGCACCAATTTCCACAGCTTGGCGCATTTCTGGAGTGGCTACTGTCACAGGACTTCCTGGACGTGGATCACCTTTGATGGACTCTCTATTTATTATTTTGACCAGAATTTCTCCTGGTACTCTGAAGGAGCACTGTTACTAAATACAGCTGCCACCATGAATGGTCTTTGGCTCATTTCCTCCTTTGATGAGAAACTTGATGACTGAACGATGCTCCAATTTCAGAAAATCCATAATTTTATACAGGTGTCTTCCTTCTTTCTGTTATAGCAGCACAACCTAAAAACATAGTAGGATCAAAATTAATATGATTCAAGTTGAGATATATAGGAACATGATAAATCATGAATCATTTTGAATCATTGAAATATAACTATGGGAAATACCTTAGGTAGATAATTTATTGAATGCCCCTTGTATATACCATCCGATATTTGTGATCTAGAGGATATAAACCTATTGTGATGAAGAAATTCACAACTGTGGACCATGGCTGTTTACACAAAGTGAACTCGACAATCTCATGAGAAATTTAAATCTATCTATCCACAGGATCTGCAGAGCTTTAAGGATCAAGAATGAAATCCAAGAATCTGTTGACCTCAGAAACAGCCTTTACATGATACAGAATTTGGATAGATTTAAAAAAGAACTTGTTTCCTCATTTTTCCAAAGAAGGATCACGGATATATTGCAACTACATTCCTGCAGTTATTTTATTTTATTTTTTTTTTTGGAATTTTCTACTAACCAACAGAGTGGAGGCTATTTATTGACTCATCGAAGCAAACAAACAAGTATGCATCTGTTCCCATATACTATGCAGCACACTTAAATGAAAACTACAAAAATATTATGCTTCTTTTGGAAAAAATTCAGTACAAGGATCAGAGTCGGCTGATATGTGGAAATTTTAAAGTTACTGGTCTGCTACTCAGCCAACAACTTTCTTATACACAAAAATTCCTTGCTTTCTGTGTGAGTGGGATACTCAAGCAAGACGCAAACGTTGGGAAAGGGAAGTGTGGCCACAAAGGCAGTCTCTGACACAAAGTTCAAAGAACATTAAAGATGAATCACTAGTTGATCAAAATGAAGTACTATTACTTCCTCTGCATATAAAGCTAGGTTTAATATATATATATATATATATATATCTTCTTCTTCAAGAGGAGTGTTTCCATTTACAATGGGTTTCCTCAGCCTACAAGTTATTTCTTGTTAGGAATTTTTTCCCACCATAAAGTACGGTTAAAGGTGTCTTGGTCGGTTAAGCCTCGGGCTGTCATGCACTCCCATACTCCATCCATCCATGACCTCCTAGGTCTTCTTCTTCTCCTTCTTCCAGGGGGGGTATCCATTCCAGGATAGCCTTTGCATATCTGTTTTCTTGCATCCGTTTTGAATGTCCATACCATGTTAGACGCTTTTCTTTGATGGTGCCAATAATAGTCTTTCCACTTCCATTTTTTTCCCTTATGTCTTCATTCCGTTTTCTGTCTCTTCTAGAAGTTCCTGCTGAGTGTCTCCAAAAATCCATTTCTGTGGAGAGCAATTTGTTTTCCGCTTGCCTATTCAATGTCCAGGTTTCCGCTCCATACAAAAGAAGACTTTGTACAATCGTTTGAAATATAAGTTTCTTTGTTTTATGTAGGATATTTTTGCTCCACAGAACAGAGTTTAACATGCTGATAGCCTTTCTGCCTTCTGTAATTCTCTAATTGATCTCTGCTTGGGATGATCCATCACTTTGTAAGATTGATCCCAAATATTTGAATTTATCGACTTGTTTGATTTTAAAACGTGCAATATTTAGAATGTATCCTGGCCCTGAAGACAACATTTCAGTCTTGCTAAAATTGATTTTTATATACACACATAAATAAACAATATACATAAAGAAGTATATTGTTTCAAGTATGTTTGTACTAAATTCCTGTTGCTTACATACAAAAGAAATGAAAGCAGGAATATTTGTTGGACCTCAAATCCACAAGCTACTGCCAGACTGTTCTGTTGCACATGGAAGACTGCTGCACAAATTGGAGGAGAGTGATGTTTGAGGCAAATTGCTGCTATGGATATAGCAGTAATTTGCAATATTGAGTGGGAGAAGACAGAGAGTGGTAATCAATGGTCACTGCTCTTCGTGGACTAATGTTATTAGTAGAGTCCCCCAGGGTTCAGTGTTCGGTCCATTGTTGTTTTCTGTATTTATTAATGATATTGTTAATGGAATATCAGGCTTAATATCTAAGTTTGCATACGACACAAAGGTTGGCAGGGTTATTAATGACACTAATGACAGTAAGCTACTGCAACAGGATCTAGAAAAGGTGAGCAGATGGGCTGAGAGGTGGCAACTGAAGTTTAACAATGACAAACGTAAAGTACTGTACATGGGTAGCAGTAACCCCAGAGTAATGTATCAACTGTGTGGTACTACACTGACATAAGGTATGTTCGTGTCAGACGGCACCTGGGATTTCTCCCATCTCCGCTACTACACTGACATTGGTACTACACTGACAGTGGTAGAGAATGACAAGGACCTGGGGGGTAACTGTGCAGTCGGATATGACGTTTTCTGAGCAGTGCAGACGGTCTGAAAGGGTAGCTCATGGTGTCTTGTCAATGATATACAGGAATTTTTCTAGCAGAGTAAAGAATGCGATTATCCCCTTGTATAATGGTCAGGCCACACCTTGAGTACAGGTGTAGTATACAGGTCTGGAGGCCACATTTTAGGAAGGATGTAGAGCTGCTGGAAAGAGTACAGAGAAGGGCAACAAGATTAGAGAATGGAACAAAGGGTTGCTCTTACAAAGAAAGGCTCAAGTTTTTGGAAATTACAGTGGCTGGAGACTAGGCACCTGCAAGGTGATCTAATTGAAATGTATGAGGATATGTACGTTGATGACATCTTCACAGTCATCCCACGTGGCTCTGAAACAACATTACTAGAATATCTCAATTCCCTGCCTGTGTTCATCCAGTTCACTATAGAGTTAGAAGTAGACGGATCTCTCCCATTCCTGGACGTCCTAGTAAAATGTATGGGCCCACATCTAGAAACCTTAGTATACCGTAAGCCTATGTGGTGCGGACAGTTCACAAACTGCAGATCCGGCTATACTCCTACAGTAACCCCAGAGTAGGAGGTTACTGTAGGAGACCCCACCACGACCTCAATCCCAAGTGGGAATATTAAATAATTAACCACTTTCGACACCGCCTCTGGTTAGAGTCACTCAATATATCGTGTAATTTGAGAGCCACGAATCACTGAAAAGGCATGAGACTACATCCCATCTTAGAGACAACCGTTTTAGGTTTAAACAAGCGCTGGAGAAAAACTCCGCATGTCCATGCAGCAACAATAAACACCAGTTTAATGACTGAATGACCTACCTCGTACCCTTGCACGCATAACTGTGTCTGTTAGAATAATTTTATCTCTAAAGTTTCCATTTCTGTTGAAGTATTAAAGATATTATTTTACTGGCTAAACACCTAATCATTTATCATCCTAATTGAAATGTATATGGCTTTGAATGGCCTGAGCATGGTCAATGCTGATGGGATTGTTCCTCTTGCCCAGATTAATCACCTGGTAAAAAAAAAGTAAAGTGCAGCCATTATCAACCCACTGCAGGATGGAAGCCTCCTCAACAATTCATGTTGAGGGAAACGGACCATAATCTGCCACGCTGGTCCAGTGCGGGTTGGCAGATCGACCGTATTCAGCAGTCTTTGAGTTGACCGGGCTTGAACCCCGGTCAACTCAAAGAGCGTGTGCTACTGCACTCCAGCTCCTGACCACTCGGCTACGGAGGCCTCTTACTGTAGGAGACCCCACCACGAACACAATCCCAAGTGGGAATATGAAATAATTAACCACTTTCGACACCGCCTCTGGTTAGAGTCACTCAATATATCGTGTAATTTGAGAGCCATGAATCACTGCAAAGGCATGAGACTACATCCCATCTTAGAGACAACCGTTTTAGGTTTAAACAAGCGCTGGAGAAAAACTCCGCATGTCCATGCAGCACCAATAAACATTAATCACCTGAGGGGACATAAATTCAAATTGAGGAAAGACAATTGTAGAATAGATGTGCCTTTAGCCAGCAGGTGGTTGATTGCTTGAACAAACTTCCATCTTTGGGAACGAGAGTAGTCTTGTGCAGGCAAAGTTTTTACGGCTCTGGCAAACAGAGTTTTTTTTTATATTTTTGCTGTTTTATTGACTTAAATTGGCATATTAATTTATTTTCTAGAAGTAGCTTTATATTCCTAGTATAACACTTAGTTTAATTTTTAACATTGATAGAGATTTTGTAGGTTATTACTTAGTATTGGTAAGGATATACAATCCACCGGTTTTAAAAGTTTTTGCAGCTCTGGCGAACGCGAAGTTTTTAGCTATATTTAGCCACTTTATTGACTTAATTGTTATATTAAATTATTTTCTATAAGTAGCTTATAGACCTAGTCAAGATCCTTGGTTTATTCTGACTTTAGATAGCAATATTCTGGAAGTTAATTAATACTTAGTGTCCGTAGATTTACTGTTCGTAACTTGCCACCACTGTTATACAATACAACATATTGTATATAGCATTATCGATTAATCAGTAAAATTTATTAATCTTGTTGTTAAACTTCATTATCAATTAAATTGTGCTTTTTTTTAACTAAATATATATAACGACTTAGATTTACAAACATAACATTATTAGTTAATACATAACTTGATCTTGAAACGAAATTACATGTAAAATTAACCCCATATAACGAAGTATTAGTCTCTCTATAATGAATTTTTAAAAAAAATTAGTAAAAGCATTTTTGAAGATTTTCAAGCATTTACTGCTAAACAGCTGCTCAAATATACTGCCTCCTTCCCTCAGAAATTTCGCATTAGCATCTGGAATTAAATAATCATCCTTTTAGTGAACACTTGTGGCCACTAAAAGGATGATTATTTGACGCCTGTAGGAGGGCCTTTGTTTCATTTTTGTTACAGTTATTAAACCAAATGGGTTTTCTTAAAAGTGGTCGTAAATTTTACAATAAATAGGGTAGATTTGTAAATTGATGTTGGCTCAGGGGAAAACGAAATTCGCTGCGGTAAACTTTAGCATGCTGCAGCGGGAATACAGAGAATGCTACCATAGTCGGTTTTTAATAACGCCTACTGAGTGGCATTCGCTTCTCACCTCAACTGTACCACGTGACCTTCATGTCAATCATTATATGATATGTCCGTTCTCGTCTAACTGGACCCCCCAGTAGATGGTTTTCATGAATTTTTTTTTTTTTTTTTGTTCGTCATCAATCACATAGGCTATATGCACGTTTTTTTTTTTTTTTCCTTCTGAAAAGTAACATACAGCATACGTTAATCATAAATTTTCTTTCGTGTATACAGTAAACCCCCGCTATTCGCGGTTTCACGATCGCCGATTTAATATAAAATGAAACCTAAAAAAATGTGAATTTTAAAGCGCCGTGAATATTTTCCGCCATAAAAAAACATGGGCGTGGCTAAAATTATCTTTCCCGGTCAAAACAGCGCTCAGTGGGTGGGGGAGAGGGGTGACAAAATCGCGAGCGTGGATGTTTCTCGCTAATCCTTGTTCAGTATGTGTTATGCGCTTGTCATGGAATGTTTCGTCGTTTGCTTTTAATTTATATGCTTATAAATTGAATAAATTTATCAATTTATAAATTGATATGCTTACAAAAATGATAAATCTACCGTTTTGCAGTGTAAAACAGACTTTTTCGAGTGTGTTAACGGAAGAAAGTGACTTTATTGTGGACAAGTTCTTTCTAACCCCTACAAAAATATGGCTACGAATAACAAGAGAAATGTGAAAATATCAAAGAAGGTGATGACATTAGTGAATAAAATTGAGTTATTAGACAAAATTTCTAATGGTGAAAGTGTCTCCTCAGTGGCAAAACATTATAAAATCAATGAGTCAACGGTACGACCAATCAAAAAAATCGGAAGAAAAAATCCGCCGTAGTGTCCATGAAAACGCGCTAATTGCTTCAAAAATTTGCTCTGCAACTCGTGAAGTTAAATTAGAAAAAATGGAAAAAGATTTAAATCTGTGGATAGAAGACCGAACTCAAAATAAAATTCCGTTAAGTTCACTCATTCGTGAAAAGGCAAAACTCCTTTATCAACACTTTAGCTAAACTGGTGATAGCACTGGCGGGATAAGTTTTTTTGCTAGCAAAGGCATATTACATTTAATATTAAATTGTTTCTTATTTTCATTTCGATGCCATATGCTTGCATTTCACTATGTACATAGTCATATTATGAAGGTACATATAATACATACATAGACAAAATTTTAGACTAGTTTTTCTTGTATATTTCATACTTTGGAACAGAACCCCTTTATTACAAAGGGTACTAGGAAAGTTTTGCAATAGAGCTTTGTTTATTTAATTTTTTCAAAGTAATTTCCTCTACATTCAATACACCTCTCCATCCTCCGAAACCAATCTTTAAACCAGTTCTGCCAAGTTTCACTAGGGAGTAAAGCACACTCGTTGTCCCAAGCCCGTAGAAGGTCCTCATCACTGGAAAACCGCTTCCCTTTTAGCTTCATTTTCACATGCGGGAACAGTGCAAAGTCGCAGGGAGCAAGGTCTGGTCTGTAGGGAGGGTGCTCGAGAAGTTTCAGTCCTGTCGTGGTCAAATATTCGGTGCAGGCTTTGGCGCAGTGAGCTGGAGCATTATCGTGATGGAGGTACCAGGTGTCCATTCTTGACTTTGGCCGCAGGTTCTTCATAGATCCAATGACTTTAGGCAGGCATTGTTCAGTATACCACTTAGCTGTGACTGTCTTCTGCGTGTCCAAAACGACACGTTCCACAATTCCACTCGATTTGAAAAATACAGCTATCATTTTCTTCTTTACAGATCGGGATTTTCTGACAATTACGGGTGTGTTGTCATCAAAGACCCAAACTTTGTTTTGAGCCTTGGTTGGCAGATCGTAATAGTACAGCTAAGTCTCGTCACCTGTCACGATGTTGTTCACATACCGAGATTGTCCCTTATCAAGCTTTTTTAACATCTCCCGGAACCAAGTCACATGTTGTGTCATCTGTTCTTCAGTCAGTTGATGCGGCACCCAGAGAGAACAAAGTTTCTTCACGTGCAAATGATCTTGCAGAATCGAACGAATTGCTGGTGCATTTAGGCCCAAAGTATCCTCTATCTGTTGGTAGGTCACTCGCCTGTTTTCGTCAAGCATTTTCCTCACAGCAGTAACGTTTTCCTCCGTAACTGACGTTCGTGGCCTTCCCGGCCTCTCAGAATCCTCCAGAGTGAAATTTCCCCTTTGGAATTCTCTATACCACCTGAATATCGTTGTACGATGTGGACAATCATCATCTAGTGCAAGAGTCATTTCTTCTAAGCACTGGTCTATGGTTAAACCACGCACGAAATTATACCGCAAAACTGTCCTTATCTCATTTCGTGACCACGATGCCATCGCAAGCACTTTACACTCTCACTACTAATGAATAACTGAGCCCATCAACTTGGCGTGGCGGCTACTATGCACGTATGAACATGTCTCAACATGCAGCAACAAGCAGTTTCCTGTGATTCATTGTTGCGTCATATTGCAAAACTTTCCTAGTACCCTTTGTACTATGGGGGCCATAACTCAGTATTCACGTTTTCGGTATTCGCGACATTTCTCAGGAACGTAACCCCCGCTATTCGCGGGGGTTTACTGTATATGAATGAAAGCAGAATAAAAGAAATTCACAAAGTCATATATTTCTTCAAAGTGAGTGATACTGTTGAATTGGCAAGGGAACGTCATTGAGTAGGCGGTACCTGTACTAACAATTCATTATATGGCCAGCGCAGCGAAGTTTGCAGTGTATGTATTGGCAAGCAGTCCAGTAATTTTTACAATTGCGAATACAATGTCGAAGAGAAGGTGTTTAAGTATTAATGATAAAGCAAAGATTGTTATGATATTGACCAGGGTTTTAAGAAAAAAGATGTTGTGGAGAAATATGGCATATCTGCGAGCAGTTTATCTATGATTTTAAAAAAATCGAGAATCAATTTTAAATGCAATTGAAGGAGGAGCAGACAAGAAGTGAATTAAGTTGTGTATATACGAAGATGTTGATAAAGCTGTTCTAAAATGGGTGCAAATGATACGTGAAAAGAATATCCCAATATTGGGCCTAATAATTAAGCAACAAGCTCTGAAATTTGCACAGTCCCTTACAGAATACAGAAGACATACAGAATTTAATGCAAGCACTGGGTGGCTAGATAAATTTAAGAAGCGCCACAGAATTGTGGAAAAAGTGTTAATGTAAGCGAAGAAGATTGCAACAGTTGGAGGACCAATACCTTAAAGAAGATTTTGGAAAAATATGAGTGTAAGGATGTTTCTAATGCTGACGAAATGGGTTTATTCTTTAAATGTTTACCGAAAGAACACTTGCTTTTAAGGATGATAAATGTTTTGGCGGAAATATGGAGCAAATATGACAGGAAGTGAAAAATTAAGACTTTTAGTCATCGGAATATCAAAAAACCCAAGATGTTTTAGAGGCACAAAATCTTTGGAAGTTGACTACACCTTTTAATAAAAAAAAAAAAAGCATGGATGACAAGTGATGTTTTTGAAGAATGGATATTAAAACTAGACAAGCGTATAACAAAAGAAAAAAGGAAAATCGTGTTGGTAACTGACAACTGTCCGGCACATCCTGGCAATATTTCTGCCAAACTTAAAAGTGCGAAGCTGTTTTTACCACCAAACGTAACGTCAAAACTCCAGCCAATGGACCAAGGCATTATTAAAAATTTTAAATTTCATTATCGAAAGAGAATAATAATGAAGATTGTCAATGTGTTATCAGAAAACAGAAACTTGGAGGTTACAATTTGAAATAACAATGGATAGTTATGTTTATGTAGATCACACAGCAGAACATCCAAATGAAGATGAAATACTGCTGAACAGTATCAGACGCGACTGTGATCACGAAGAAATTAACGATCACGCCGAAGACACATCAGAACAACCCATAGAAAAGCCAACTCGTGAAGAAATGATTAACACTTTTAAAACGGTTCGTATGGGTCTACAGTTTTGTTAAAAATGTTCCTGATAATGTTTTTAATGCTCTGAACAAATGTGAGGTTTTCTTTGAGAATCAGACGATTTTTTAATTGTACTGTGCAAACGAACATTAGATTTTTTTAATTTGTGATATTTACCGGCAAAAATTGTGTAAACGTAATTTAAATAAGTATGTTTTTGAAATAAAATACATTAAAAATAAATGTAGATTCGTTTTCATTTTCTAGTTAGATAACAATTTCTAATAAAAAAGATATTCTCTGTATAACGAATTTTTTCGCCGGATTTATCGAATTTGTTATAGGGAAGTTCGACTGTACATATACATATATATAGTGTCATAACTGCATTGGGATATAAGTTGAGGGTTATAATTTTGTACTGAAATTGAATTGAAATCATGACTCAGACCAGAGCAGCAAAGCAAAAGGCTCAAGCTAATGGGAGTGTTCTGGTTCAGGGGAGAACTGAGGGGGGCAGTTGCCCTCTGAATCACAGCCTTTTAAAATGCGCTGCTTGCTTGATGTTTGTGGAGCAATCAGGTATGGGACATGATATTGCCAAGGGGAATGTCTTTGTGTGCACATGATGTAAGGAGTGTGAGGAAATCAGGCGCTACCTCAGCATTGTTATGGGCCTATGTGAGAGCTTGAAGGACAGGGTGGATGCCTTTGAAGGATCTAAACTGAGGGGCCCATCAAGCTCTCAGCTGCCCACATCAATGCCAGAGCTTGCACTTGAACATCATGCAACACAGCGGCAACCCCCTAAGGCAGAATGTGCTGGTCTCACAGGAACTAGTAGTTGTCAGTGACTCTACTGTCAGGGAAACGGGAAACATTTTGAGTAAAAAGGATAGGTGAAACACCACCAGGGTATGTCTGCCAGGGGCAAAGGTTGATGACGTTGTAGAGCAGATATCATCTTTTAAGGGCACAAAAGGTGATATTGTTGTACACGTTGGCACTACTGATATTAAGAATAGGACACCGGCGGAATTACTAAACAAGTACAGGTCACTGTTGAAAAAAAGCCAAGAATTAGGGTTGAAATTTGAAAGTGTCCGTAATTCTGCACAGACATGATAGGCGAGAGTATATAATGAGAGCTTTGTCGATCAATTTGGCCCTGGAGAGATTGTGCAAGGCTCAAAGGATAGAATTTTTCTCAGCCTGGTCTGTGCTTGTTAACAGGAGAGACTGCTCCTACAGGGATGGGATACACTTAAATAGAAAGGGTGCAAGAATATTTGCTGATGCTATCGAGGCAGTGTTAGGTGGATCGGAAAACTGCTAGCTTGGGGGGGGGGATACAAGGACTAATAGATTAACAGTAGCTACTGGCAGAGGTGAAAGTGATTCTTGCACTACTTCTATTGGAATGAGCAGCAGCCTGGAAAACAATATGCAAGGAATTTCAGAGACTGCTGGGAGTCATTGCGGTACAAGGAAACACATGGGTTGTGTTAAGGTTGCTAAAAATAGGAACAGGTGCATGTATACTTGCGTGTACACCAATGCTAGGTTGTTGTTATTTGGTTTTTAGGAGCATTAGCAACTAAGGCCATATTGCTCCATGATATGCGGTGGTCATTCTCTGACCTTTCCGCATCCTCCGTATTTGGTGGTGACGGGCTGGAACCCCGGTCTAATCAAGAAGCGTGTGCTACGCACTGCTGCTCCTTCCCACCTGGCTATGGAGGCACCTGCCAATGCTAGGAGTTTGGTAAATAAATTTGAGGTGTTGGTCAAAACATCAAAGGCAGATATTGTTGGGATATCAGAGACGTGGTGTCACACAGATATAAGGAATGCAGAACTGGAATTTGGGGAGTACAATGTGTACAGGAATGACAGACAGGATAGGAAGGGAGGAGGAATTATACTATTAGTTAAGAAACACATAAAATCCAAGGAAGTGAAGCCAGTTGACTAATGACTCTGATGAGTATATAAAAAAGTACAGGGAAATAGAGTGGGCCAGTAAATCAGAGTCTTATAAATGGGGGATTTTGATTTTCCAGATATTGAGAGAAAATAAAATAAGAATGCAGAGAAAATAAAAACAACTTTCATAGCAGGAACAACTCAAAGCGTAATTAAAATCCATTAGATTAAGACACAAAGAACTGGAAGAGATGGAACAGCTGTCATCTGTTTGGATAGAAAATCAAACAAAAAACGAATTTGCTTACGATAGGAGCAAAAGCATTAGCAATATTTTATTACGTAATAGTCGTAATAAAATACGTAAGTATTTTATTACGATTATTTATTGTGTTTGGTAATGTTTTGATTACAAACGTGTGTTCAATCTTGGGTGGTCAGCATCTAACCCTATTTTTCCCATAGGGCCTGTTGTTTATATTGCACGATTTTGCATTGCACGAGGGTTTCTAGGAACACAACTATCGTGCTATACAAGGACTGACTGTATAACACACTTTCTGCCTTTGTGTGGATTCGTTATCTCTTTCAATTGTTTATTAAACTTTGTACACAACAAAACAACAGGCAACTAGGGAGATGGAATGCTATATGCCATAACAGCCACACAGACGGTACAGAAATATTTCACTAAATGATAACAGTGTCCAAATGCAGTTCCCCCAAAATAAAATCCTTAATATAGAAGTTTAGCACTAAACAGAAAATGTTTTATTAACTTCCACAAAAATAAATATTTCTTCAATACGAAAATTTAGCATTAAAATAAAAAAAACAACTAAATAATAAGAAATAATAAAAACTTTAAATCACCTGTTCAACATTTTTTGCAGACTTATATCTAAAACATAAATTGTTGCTACTTGTGTTGTGACAACAGTCAACAATGGTGTTCTCAAGATTTTCTACAAAAGAGAAAGAAACACATATTGATACATTGAAATACATGAGAACAAATTATACAGAGCATATATGAAACAGAAATGATGATGAGAATAAAATTCCGCATATCTATGATAATACTGTAATACTGCTATTCTTTCTGAAATTCACTGCTTGCCTACCTGTTGGATGCAAACTCTATCTCCTGTGATAATGCCACGTTTAGTAACATCAAGTTATTATAACTTGTACAAACATTGCTTTGCATGAATGTTTACCATGAGTGAAACTCATGTTAGAATTTAAAAACTTAATTTGCTATTAAACTGCTAATGGAAGAAAATCTTTGTTTAAGCCTATCTCTGAAGAATGGTCAGTTTTCAAATATGTTTCTCAATTTTAACTTACGTTAAAATACTTTGAATTGGGCTGTTTTTTAACTGTGTTAACTTTCTTTTAGCCATAATACATATTTTATAAGGTATAATCCACAAAAAAATTTTCCAAGTTGTTTAGAGCTACATATGGGGACATTGTGAGGAAGCTATAAGAATAAAACTGTCATTTATCATGTGTGTAGGGGAGTAAGGTTTTTGTACTTAATCCTCTCAGGCACTAGCCTTTTCATTTTATAAGTGGTCTAAAAGGGAGTCTGACACACCCCAATTTTACAGCCTCATAATGTAGCTACATGAAGAAAAATTCTGAAATATTGTCTTAATGGTCACCATGGTATTTTTTAAAAATTACTTTAATTATATAGGCTAATCATTGTGCCTCAATTGTTAAAAATTTATTATACAGCTGCATACAAATATTTATCCGAAATTTTTTTCTTTCCTGGTCAGGGCACTATACGTAATATAAACTAAAACTATAATGGTCATAAATGTAGTAGTAAAGTTTACTACTACATTTATGATCGTAAATAAAAAACTTGGGGGAAAAAAAATAAATAACCTGAAATAATGCCCACTTCTATATGTATCCCATTTTTAGCAGCTTATAATACAGCTGCATACAGACGTTTCTTGTTGATATGTTCTGGTGGGTGGGAGAGTTAATAATGTTTTAAAAATAAAATATCAATTTCATTGATCAATTTTGAATTTTATTTCTAATATAAGTAACTGCTTTTGGTATTTACAGAAGTCCATTTTAAACAATTTATAATGTGGCAATGTATTATAATTTTTTTTTTCCAATCAAGCCATCTCATTTTAACTGGTCTTTTTGTTAATCACCACATTAAATTCTATAAAAAATTATAAACATGCAAATCAAGTTTTTTTCCTCTCGGTGCCATTACAGTGTTTATAGAAATTACTGACCATGAAAAAAATATATACGGTATATATTAAAACAAAAAAAAACAAACAAACAAACAAACAAAAAAAATCAATGAGAACCATTCACATTTTGAATTGCAATGCAATTCTGTAGCAATCAAAAGAGTTTTGTCTAAAGTTCCTCAGTTAGGATTAAATGATTCATAGTGCCTCTGAAAAGTACAGAAAATTCTGCAATTTTGGTGAAAAACTTCAAAAATCACACTGCAATTTAACATGTGTCAGGAGAGAGAGAGAGAAAAGGTTTTTACTTATCCTCGTATGTCAAACACAGCAAGTAATCAATAGAAGGTTGAACTGAGAAAAAATCTTAAATGGATGTTAGCATACAAGATAAACAAAAAAAAAAAAAAAAAAAGTTATTTCCAAATACAACCTTCTCATATTAGAAGAAATTAATGTTATCATCACCAAAACAGAAATGTACAGCAAACAAAGCACCATAATATAAATGAAATAATATATGGACTAAATGAAATTTAAGTAGAATTATATATCAAACATCATTGATATAGTGTAATTACAGTATAAAGTACAACATCTTCAGTTAGATCTTTTTAAGTACAGATACAAATTGTTTGTTTTGCAGAGATGCATATTTCTTATAAGGTGAAATCTGGAAAGATGATACATTACACAAATTTAAAGCTCCATATTTGATGGATTTTATGATAACAAACTCATCAGGCAAATCAAAGGTAACTGTGGTACTGGACATGGTGTTCTTCAATAAGTTAAAAAAAAAAAAAAAAAAAAAAAAACAACACAGGCTTCCACATCAGATTGAACCTAGATTGAACAAAGAATCCAGGGACTATTCTGAACTCAGCAACTGCTTATCCAAATATAGTTATTGTTGGATCTCATCTTACTCAAAACCTTAAATGAAAATGGGGAGGGAATCCCCATGGACTTATGCAGGGATTCAGGGGAGGTCCCACAGACTGGAGATGTGCAAATGTATCTCCAATTCACAAAGGGGAATCAAAGGATGGCACGAGTAACTACAGACCTGTTAGTTTAACTTCTGTTGCAGGAAAATAATGGAGTCACTGGTTAAAGAAGCAATGCAGGATCATCTAGACAATACTGCAGTTATAGTTCAGACAGCATGAGTTTGTTAAGAGGAAATCTTGTCTGGCCAATCTGATTAGATACTATGATGTGATCACAAGGGAACTTGGATGCAAAAAATAATTTTGATATCATATACTTGGATTTCAGGTAAGCTTTTGACACTGTTGCATATGGAAGATTGCTGTACAAATTGGAGCAGTATGTCATTAAGGGCAAGTTGCTGCTATGGATAAAGGAGAAGACAGAGAGTGGTAATCAATGGACACTGCTCTTCGTGGACTAATGAAGTGGAGTCTCCCAGGGGTTAGTGTTGAGCCCATTGTTGTTTTCTATATTTATCAATGCTACTGATGAAGGTTTATCGGGTTTTAATATCCAAGTTTGAAGTCGATAAAAAGGTTGGCAGGTTGTTAATGATAGTAATGACAGTATGCTATTGCAACAGGATCTAGAAAAGTTGGATTGGGAACTGGCAACCAAAGTTTAACATTGACAAATGCAAAGTACCGCATATGGGTAGCAGTAACCCCAGAGTAACATACCAACTGTGCAATACTACACTCAGGGCAGTGGAGAATAAAAAAGACCTGGAGGTAATTGTGCAATCAGATATGAAGTTTTCTGAGCAGTGCAGACATGTTGTCAGAGCAGCTCGTGGGGTCTTGTCAATGATATACAGGAATAAGGAGGTGATTATCCCTTTGTATAAGGCAATGGTCAGGACACACCTTGAATACTACATACAGGTCTAGAGGTCTCATTTTAGAAAGGATGTAGAGCTGCTGGAAAGAGTACAGAGAAGGGCAACGAGATTGGTGAAGGGAACAAATGGATGCTCTTACCAAGAAAGGCTTAAGTTCTGCAAATTGCAGTGGAGACTAGGTACCTGTAAGATGATCTGATTGAGATGTAATGGTTTGAACAAGCTAATGGGATTCTTCCTCTTGCTCAGAGTCTTCCTCTTGCGCATTTCCAGACTATGCACATGAATAAGCATAAATTCAAATTGAGGAAGGATTGTTGCAGAACAGATGTGCAAAAGTTTGTCTTCAGCCAATGGGTGGTTGATTGCTGGAACAAATTTCCATCTGTTACGGAAGCTGATAGCTTAAATAAATTCAAGGAAGAACTGAACAAACGTTTGGAGCGAATGGATAGGTGGCAGCATTTCTCATGACTTGTCCCCATATGTCAACTATTCCTCTTCTTGAAATTATTTCCTTCCTTATCATCTACATTGCTAATTGATTTATAGCTTACTGCATTCTATGATGTTATTACATGTACAGTTCCACGAGGTCAATTCAACTTCAATTCTACCTTCTTTTCAGGAAAGCTCTGTTCTATATACTAGTGCTTTTCAGTGTATCTTTAAGAAATGAAAGACACTCTGGCTTTTTCAGTGGGGCTTGCAGGAAGAAAAGGAAGTCATTTGGATACTTCTCTGAAATTTTGTGTTTGTGGATAATCAGCACAACTATCAACAAAAAAATTAAATTTTTCAATCAGCAGCTCCTATCTTGTATCAAATCCTTGGGAAAGTTAAGGAAAACCTATGAAGTTACTCATGATTTTCTGCTACTTACATAGTTGCAAGGCAGCTGGAGATGTTCCTAAAACACCTTCGTTCTGTAAATTTTTCAATTGTTTAAGAAGAATTTTTATGAAATTAACACAAGATCATATGGTATTATTTACAGAAGACATTAGATGAGAAGGCCACAAATTTGGAGCTCAAAATTAATTCAATATTAAATTTATGCTGGAAAATACAGGAAGTAAGGAATTTTAATCCTTGCTACTGTTTTTTTTTTTTACTTCTGTTGCCATCATGACAAGATTATTTTTTTTAATACCTGTTTTCTTCAAGAAGCAGAACAACACACTCTCATCTACATTTAAAATAACATTATGCCCATATCCTACATAGATATGAGCATAAAAAAAAGGTACAAGGAAAACATTTTTTCCACATACCAATACTTCCTTGGTTAACATTTCCACTGTTACTACATATTGTTGTAAGTAACATTTTGCTTCTTAAGCCTACCAAGCCATCCATTTAAGTCTTTAAAATTAGTTATATTTATTCTCCTTGCAATTTGAGTTTCTTTCTCACATACAAATTGTCCACTGATGGCAACATTTTTTTACTCTCATATGTTGGAATCAGTGTATCAATTTATTTTCTAGTTCATGTGGTGAAGCGTTTGATATCCTTTCTCTCAATTGTTTTTTCTGCCACTTTTCAGGAGAGGAGCTTAAAAATTAAAAACTTTTTAATTTTATAAAAGTCTGGAAACTATTTTTGTCATGTTGCCATTACTTCAGAAGTCACTTCACGGTACATTTTTTCAATGGGAAATTTGAGCTCTTCTTTTTTTCATCATTCATAGCTGCAGAAAACAGTCTTTTTTAAGGGTTTCATTCACTGTACTATATACTGAATAGAGTATGCTACTTTTCTTCTTTCAATTACTTTTATGTATTTTTTTTATTTAAACAAGTTTTTGAGAAGAGTATCAATATACTATCTATCTTTGACATGTATCTGATTTAAAGGGAACTTCAGAACTTCTCTTCAAGTGAATTTCTTAACATAGAGTAAAAAAATATGTGAAGGTCCTAAAGTCTCGAAACTTTATTAGACAGTTGAACAGACAACTTCAGTAGTCGAATTAGTGGGTCTCAACTTCAAGTTGTGAATTTCTTAATTGAAATTCTGTCTCTAAAATGTGGGTAAGCTTTGTATGATTTAATGTTTCAGTTCAAAAACAATGTACTTAAAATGTGGTCAAAACTTTAAATTGAGGTTCCATTAAACCAGTGATAGCAAACCAATGGCATCTATATACCACACATACAAAATACACCAGCACATTAAAATCTCTCTACCTTGTGGTGACAAATTCATCTGTTCTCTCTACCGTTCTCCCAACTCCACTAATCACTTGGAGGTCTTTGACATCCTCTCTTTGCAACTTGACTTTCTCCAGTCCAACATTCCTAACAGTGACGTAATTTTCCTTGGTGATTTTAATGTTCACAACTCCAGCCGGCTTCTTTTTTCTAGTCACACCAACCCAGCTGGTCGAGATGCTGAGGCTTTTGCAATTACTAATGACCTTGCACAGATTGTTCATTTACCTACAAGAATACTGGACAATCCTAACCATGCAGCCAACACGCTTGATCTTTTTCTCACAAACAACCCTTCTAAGTACAATAGTTGAAGTGAGTGGTCCCTTAGGCACCTCAGAACACAACTTGGTGATTGTCTCTTCTCCAATGGAGCCTTTATCTCATGGCTATTCCCAACCTCGTATTGTTTGGCATTACATGAATTCAAAATGGAATGATCCGTGAGATTTCTTTTCTTCTTTTCCTTGGTCGGATTACTGTTTCAAACTTCTGATGTCAACGTTTGCTCAGATCGTGTCAGTGAAATTATTCTTGTAGGAATGGAATCCTTTATTCCACACTCCACTTTAAAATCTCGTCCTTTATCTAAACCTTGGTTTTCCAATAAATGTGCTAAGGTTGTTCAAGAAAATAATGTTGCATATCGTAATTGGCTTGTTTCCAAATCTTCAGATTCATTTTCTGCCAACTCGCAACAATTGTAAAGCAGTTATTAATCAGTTCAAACTAGATTTTGAACAGGCTAAGAGTAGAAAACTTGCTTTTTGCCCTAATGGTAGCCGAGCATTCTAGTCTCTTGATTGGCTGCAACTTTTTCCCATCTCTGCTCCCAACTCTGTCAAAAAATCAGATGGTTCTGCTGTCATAAAGCTGACCTGCTAGCATCCCATTTTATTTCCAACTCTTGTATCAATGATCTTGGTAAAACACCTCCAACCATTCCCAACACACTCCATTCAATGCCTCCTGTGGTCTTCCGTCAAAAAGATGTCAGAAGGATTTTGACGAATCTTGATGCTAAGAAAGCTCCAGGGGGTCCCGATGGTATTTCTCCACTTGTTCTCAAAACCTGTGCTCCTGAACTTATTCCTGTTATTTGCTGCCTTTTTTCACTTTCTTATTCCAAAGGTGTTTTTCCTTCTGCTTGGAAATTTGCTCATATCAAGCCAGTTCCTAAAAAGGGTGACAAATCCCTGCCATCAAATTATCCTCCCATTGCAATTACTTCTACTCTTTCTAAAAGGTGCCTCCGTAGCCAGGTGCAGCAGTGCGTAGTGCACACTTCTTGATTAGGCTGGGGTTCGATCCCATGACCACCAAATATGGAGGATGCGGAAAAGTCAGCGAATGACTACCACTTATCCCCCAGAGCAATATGGCCATAGTTGCTAATGCTCCTAAAAACCAAATGACAACAACATAACAACAACAACTCTTTCTAAAGTAATGGAGAAATCAATTAACCACCAACTCTTAAACTACATAGAAACCTTCTGTCTGATCAATGATCGCAAGTATGGATTCCGTCAGTGTCGATCCACTGGTGATATTCTCGCTCATGTTACCCATTTATGGACAAATTCAATGGAAAAGTTCGGGGAAACACAAGCAGTTGCTCTTGACATCTCAAAGGCTTTCGATCGTGTTTTGCATAAAGGTCTCCTAAACAAGCTTCCATCTTATGGTTTGCCAACTGTTTTTTGCAAATGGTTATCCAGTTTTCTCTCTGATCGCTCACTGAGGGCGATGGTAGATGGCTCTCTGTTTTCTAACTTTTCCACTAATGCTGTGTCCCCCCAAGGTTCAGTTCTTTCTACCACTCTTTTACTCTTGTATATTAATGACTTTCTTCCATTGACTGGAAATCCTATCCATAGTTTTGCTGATGATAGCACGTTGCATTCCACTTGGCGCCTCTGTAGCCAGATGGACAGGAGCAGCAGTGCGTAGCACACGCTTCTTGATTACACAGGGGTTCGAGCCTGTGACCACCAAATATGGAGGGTGTGGAAAGGTCAGGGAATGACCACCGCATATCCCCGGAGCAATATGGCCTTAGTTGCTAATGCTCCTAAAAACCAAATAATAAACAACAAACAAGCATTCCACTTTCCATTTTGAGAAACCTTACCCTGCTCAATCAACTTCAACTTCTCGAATATCCTCTACCAATTCCTTAAATGCTGATCTCCAGATAATTCTCCACTGAAGCAAAGACAACTTAGTTGATTTCAACCCTTCTAAAACTCAATCTTGTCTTATATCTCGCAAAAAGGATTCTTCTGCTCCTATGCTTATCTTTGGTGACACTCCAATTTCTAGGCAAAATAATATATCTCTTTTGGAGATTACCCTGACTTCTAATCTCTCTTGGCACAAGCACATTACAAATATTGCTTCCTCTGCATCTAAAAAACTTGGTTTTCTCTTTCGCTCTCGGTGTTACTTTTCTTCCAAACAGCTGTTCACTCTGTACAAATCACAAATCTGCCCTACCATAGAATGTTCCCACATCTGGGGCAGTGCCCCCAAAACCTCTCTCAGGCTTCTAGATTCCATTCAGAAGAGGGCAGTCAGGTTAATTAATGACTCATTTCTAACAGAGTCTCTCCACTTGCTGTCTCATAGACGTTGTTTCTTCTGCATGCCTTTTCTACAGATACTTCCATGGGCACCGAATTGGCTTCTATAATTCCCACTCTCTCTTTCAAAACAGTCCGAACACATGCCGTCACCAACCAACATCCATTTACTGTCCAACTTCAAACTCACAGAACCAACTTTTCATCTTCCTTGTTTATTCATTCAACTGCCGTTTTCTGGAACAAACTTCCTTTGTACGCATTTCCTGAAAATTACAGTCTACAGAAGTTCAAGTCTAATGTCAACAAAATCTTCTTTTGTCTTCTCAACCTCCAACCCAAGCACGGTACTAAGTACTATAGGTTCTAATACCTCTCGTGTTTGGGGTTTTCATAAAAAAAAAAAAAAAAAACATGGCAAACCATAAATACTTTATACTATAAGTAGTGATTTTTTTGTAAAAAAAAAAATAGGTGCTGGTACTCATCCTTTGCTATCAGGAAAAACTGAAAATTAAAAGGATATGAAAAGTACTCTAAAATTTTTTTCCTGATATTGTTACTTTAGTAGTAATGTTTTTGGAATAAGAACAACAAATTAAGTATATTAACTCACAGTTTATTAAGCATAAATTTATTAAAGTATATAAAAAAATAAGTAAAAATTAATAAAATAAGTAAAATAATTTCATAATAAAGTTTTTGTAGAATATTCCAAATTTTTATTAAGTTCTCATCCTGACTATGCTGACTTCTTTTCTTACTGTGTGTGTGTCTGTTGCTGAATGACATTTCTGAAGCAGCCACGAATCGACATATTTTGCTGAATCAAAGCTTATCAGTGGTGGGCCTATAATTTTAAGGAATAGTAGTGAAGAAATTGTTTTTGTCATCAATTAAGATCTGGTTGAGCTGACCATCAGATTCCTTTGTGAAAATCCTCGTTCACTTTCACTCGATGAAATTGGTATCGTACACAGAGTGTTCATTAAATGCTTCAGTTCTTCTGAAACCATCTTATCAATTAGGTATCCCCCAAATCCATGAACTGCATCTCTTTCATTTAACTGTAACCTAATTGACAATTTTCTAACTTCATTTTCACCAAATGCCAACATTTCATGTTTAGATTTAATGCATTCGTTGTCTTAATTTTCTTTCTCTGGTCATTGATATTTTCACTAGTTCTTTGAACTTGTTGTTAAATTTTGAATTTTCTCCTTTTTTTTTTTTTTTTTTTTTGTTTTTGAAACTGTCCTCTTGATTTACAATGTAATGCTAATAATCCCAGATGTGAAAACTGTTCAGTAAATAATTATATTTTGACTCATTTGGTATAATCTAAAGCGTACCTGAGTTATTTAAAGGTGATGCAGTTGGTTGAGGAATGAAGAAAGAGGGAATCAGATTTAACTCAGTTAAGTACACTGGTCTGTGTGTGTGTAGGGGAGAACGAATGAAAATTCAGCAATACTTTAGCTGAGCAGGCATTTGAGGTAGATGGATGGAAGGTAATGAGACAGGCTGGCATAGAATGTTTGGGTTTTTTAATTATACAGAGCAACAGTACTGTACTTCTGTAACTTAGCATTAGTAGAGGCACGCGATGCAAGAAAGCAAGCTTATGCAGCATCAGCAAAAAAAAAGCTCCGATTTCACCCCTCCATTCGTTCCAAATATCTGTCCAGCTCAGCCCTAAATTTATTTAGGCTATCAACTTCCACGAAAAAAGATGTAAGTAGTAGTAATAGTGGCATGTGATGCTAGAAAGCAAGTGTATGAACTTATGCAGCATCAGCCAAAAAAATCACACCATTCCCTCCAAATGCCTGTCCAGTTCCTCCTTAAATTTATTCAACCTACCAACTTCCACAACAACAGATGGAAGTTTGTTCCAGCAATTAACCACCCGCTGGCTAAAGGCAAATTTCCGCACATCTATTCTACATCTGCCCTTTCTTAATTTGAATTTATGCCCCCTTAGGTTCGTAATCTGAACAAGTGGAAGGATCCCATCAGAATTCAGCGTGCTCAACCCATTCAAGGCCTTGTACATCTCAATCAGATCACCACGCAGGTGCCTAGTCTCCAGCCACTGCAATTTGCAGAACTTAAGCCTCTCTTGGTAAGAGGATCCCTTCACTCCCCTTACCAATCTTGTTGTCCTTCTCTGTACATGCTCAAGCAAATTTACATCCTTCCTAAATTGAGGCCTCCAGACCTGTACGCAGTACTCAAGGCGTGGCCTGACCATTGCCTTATACAGAGGAACAATCACCTCCTTTTCCCTGCTAGCAAAATTCCTATATATCATTGACAAAACCCCATGACCTGCCCTGGCAGCATTGCTCAGAAAACTTCATATCTGACTGCACAATTACTCCCAGATCTTTTTCATTTTCTACCACCTTAAGTGTAGTACCACACAGTTGGGACGTTTCTCTGGGGTTACTTCTACCCATATGCAGTATTTTGCATTTGTCAAGGTTAAACTTCAGTTGCCACTTCTTAGCCCATCTGCCCAAATTATCTAGATCCTGTTGCAGTAGCACACTGCCATTGCTGTCATTAACAACCCTGCCAACCTTTGTATCATCTGCAAACTTCGACATTAAACCTGATATACCTTCATCAATATCATTGATAAATATACAAAACAACAGTGGACCCAACACCGAACCCTGTGGCACTCCACTAATAACATTAGTCCATGAAGAGCAGCACCCATTGATTACCACCCTCTGTCTTCTCCCACTTAACCATTATTTTTATCCATTGTAGCAACTTACCCTTAATACCATTCTGCTCCAATTTGTACAATAGTCTTCCATGCGCAAAGTGTCAAAAGCTTTCCTGAAATCCAAATATACAATATCAAAATTATTTTTTGCATCCAGTTCCTTTGTAACCACATCATAATATCCTATCAAATTTGTCAGACAAGACTTTCCCTTAACAAACCCATGCTGGGTCTGAATTATTGCTGCAGTCTTGTCTAGATGATCCTGCAATGCATCTTTAACCAGTGACTCCATTATTTTACCCGGAACAGAAGTTAAACTAACTGGTTTGTAATTACTCATGTCGATCCCCCTTTGTGAATTGGGGATACATTTGCACATCTCCAGTCCGTGGGAACCTCCCCTGAGTCCAAGGATGCTCTCATAATTATGGCTAAGGGTTTGCTTAGTTGCTTTGCCGCCTCCTTTAATATAACTGGACAGATCCCATCCATCCCAGGTGCTTTTCTTATGTTTAACTTCAACAATTTCTCCTCCTTTTTCCTGTTTGGTAATAAAGGATTAATATATATATATATAAATAATACACTAAATGTAGTCACACCGCTGACTTGTATAATGACATCTATAACCTAAATTAACCAAAGAAGTAAAAATTATTAGAGAGCCTCAGAACAATTCATGTATTACAAGTGAACACTTTTCGTTGCCTATTTTATAAACATCAATGCAGAGTAGCATTACTGAACTATGGGCTGAAAAAGAGTTTGAGGATGGACCCCTGAAAGCTTTTGAGACTGGATAAAAAATAATTTAATATATATTATAAAGTTCACAATGATTTTAAACAAGATATAACAATGAATGGACCAACTACAGAAAACCAAACAACTTCTGCGAGTATCAAATAATTTGCTAGAGGATTCCACAAAACAGATGTAATGCAAATGTAATGGGAAAATCCAGAACAATTAATACAACTATGAAAAACATGTGAGAAACACTGAACAAACTATAGGTCTAGCAATGACATTGAAAGACAAGGCTCTGCTAGTTAAACTGTTTTATCATTTGAGGGAAAGTGCAGTTGTGCTTAAAGATAAACCTCACCACAAAACCACAAGTGCACCCTAATGAGTACCAGAAGGCAGCAGAGTGCCTTCCGGCACTTGTTTGCCAGTTTAAAATTATAGTGTATGTATGTCCTTGTGTTGTGTTCAGGAGACAATAAAGGAGAAACAGCAAAATAAAAAAAAAAATGAAAACCAAGTGAATAAAACTGTGCCAACAAAAGAAAACAACAAATTCCAAGTATATTGGGGTTCCCACCAAACATTTACAAGTTCTAGTTTTCTAAATTTTTCACTATTATGCTGTCAATACCAATGAAGTGGCAACGGAAATTATTAGGCAAAAAAAAAAAAAAAAGAGACCACACAATTGTAAAATTTACTTTGAGAATGAAATCAATGAGATTACAAAATCTTACCTTAAAAGCTGATCTCTTTCTTCAAATAATGAATACACATTGCTCTTTAATCTTAATAACCAGTTTGAAGAATTGTTCCATCTCAAAAATTGTTATGTGGTCAACTTCCAAATTTTAAGCAATGTGTCCCTCTTTTTAAAGTGTACCAAGATAAATACTCTAGCCTCAGTAAAACATGCAATGATCTTTAGCATTACAGCTGTGCTTATTCCATCAAAATAATAGTCACGCAAATAACTATGATTACTTTCCTCTCCTTACTTGCATAAAAATTTATGCAGAAACACAACTGACCATGAAAATAAAATATATTCACATCTTCCTAAGTGATTAAAGAAGGGCTATTTTATAATTTTAAAAGTTTTACATTGCTTCTTCTATATCTCTAAAAACCATTGCCTAGTGCCATGCGATTTGCAGTATCAAGTCTGTGACAATAACATATAAATGGGTGTGTGTGTGTGTGTGTGTCAGACATATTACAACAATATACATCCAATTATTGGAGATTGGAAAATTGTTTGCAAGTAAAAATAATGTCTTCATGCCAAACTTACTTAGAGTTTGGGGGCTTCCATTAGGCATACATGAAAACATAATAAATGATAAAACTAGTTAAGAAGATTAACCATTCTACAAAAGAAGGTAATGCAAGTCAAGAAGCCTGCTGAGCAATTAGCAGCAAAAGATCATCGTAGGACTGTGAATGAATGAATGTGAATTCAGGGATAGCCATTAGAAAAGTTCATACGATTCTATGGATTTTTCTTCATCACCATCTGTACAAGATCCAATAGCTGTAGAATTTAGGTTTATCTGCGCAGTTGATCATTTTGGTATCCCATACAAAAAATTTTTGTTGTGAAATGAATACCATCAATCTTCATTTCATAACAGTGGTCAAATGTTTGACTACTTCTCAACTAAAAAAAAAAAAAAAAAATGAAATGCCCATATCCTTCATTGTATTCTGCATTTTATGAGACCTTGAAGCTGTTTTGCTGAGTTTACAGCAAAAACTTTATATAAATTCCTTGATCCTTCCTATCAGACATTTCAAAATTTGAAGAACATACTGAAGACATGTACACTTAAAGGATGATTGCACAACAATGCAGCATGTGATAGTGGCAAAACTCCAGATTTACTCATAAAAAAATAATACAACAGTTCCCAGTGTCACAAAGCTGTACTGCACACCATTCATACATCTTAGATACATGAATATAAAAAAGATTTTTGGCTAGCACTTTGTTTTATTTCATTAATTGCTACTCAAAAATTAATGGAAAAATTTTATTCTTATTGTAGCACAATCTGCTGTTCTTATTGTAGCACTAAGAATTAAATAATCAGCATTAAAAACTTGATTAATAATTATTACTATATGGATAAAACAATGAAGACAGCATTTTTACTAACATCTTTACATACAGCATAATTACTAAGTTGCATATTTCTTACTTTTTCTTGCCATGTTCTCTTTTTGTATAAACTGCAATGAAGTACAATATCCATTTTGTAAATTAATAGATAAATATACTATACAAGACTTCCAGGATTCCTCATCTACAACAGGGCAGAAGTTTAGTGACTTTATTTGATCTCCCACTTGGAGTCCTCCTGGTCCTGCAATCCCAGATTCCTAAGTGTATTATAAATTTATGCATTTACTTTAACTAAATAAGTTAAAGATTCAGTATGAGGAGGGAATTCAATACTTATTTAATAAATTTTATGATTGTATACTAAAGTAAGTTACAAACCTTTATGATAAGGTGTTAGAAAATTTATGTGCAAACTGTCTCTGCAAGATAAAAACAAAATCATCTACAAATAATTTTTTTTTGGGTCTTCAATGTTCATAATGAAAGTTCACTTGTATTGAAACCCTCCTTAAGACTTGGTCTTTATTTTTTAATTCTGAAGCATTCATTTTAGCTGTTGTTAGCACACAGACTCTCTTTTTTATTTTATTTTTTAATAAAAAAGGTTAAATTTAAATGGTAGTTTCTATCAATGAAATCTTATATATATATACATACACAGTGGTGGACAAAAAAACTGCATCACCTTAAAAAAAGTAACATTTGTAGTGAAACATATAAGGCATCGTTTGATTAGTCATTTTGTTTGTCGCAAAGCAAAGGTATTGCATTAGATAACACTTCTATTGCATCAGACAGTAATTGCAAGGTATTGCATCAGCCATTTCTATAAATACAGCATTAGAAGGGTATACACGCTCATCAGTATCTTGTTTTTTGGAGGTGTAAGCATGGCTTCATATGTTCAGTTGATACCAAGAAAAAAAAGTAGTTGTTGTTCTGTCCCAGGAAGGACTTTCTACATGTGCTATCGCTGATAAAATAGGCTGCCACTAGTAAACAGTATTCTGGGTGCCGAAATTAAAGCGTGAAACCAGTGATGTGAAGAGAAGACCTGGATCAGGAAGTAAGAGAGTGACTACGCCTTCCCAAGATCGATATTTGAAACTGCTATTCCTTTGTAATTGCCATGCTAGTGTTCCTAATCTAAAACTGGACTTTGAGATGGCCTCTGGTGTTGAAACAAGTGCACGAACTATCCAAAGATGGCTTTCAAAATGTGGTCTGCATGCCTATTGGCCAGGAAGAAGCCTTTGTTGACCCAACAAAGGAAGAAGCAACTTGCTTGGGCTAAAATGCATGTTTCATGGAAAAAAATATTAATGGGACACCATCATCTTTTCTGACAAATTGAAATTCAACCTGCAAGGCTCGGATGGGAAGCGATATATCAAAAGATGAAAATTGGAGGCATACCATCTTGACTGCATAACACCGACTCTAAAGTTCGCCGCTGGTCAGATGGTCTGGGGATGCATAACAAGCAAAGGGGTGGGGCAAATTAAAGTTTATTAACTGAACGGTGAATGCAGAAACCTACACTGCTATCTTGGAGGAGTGCCTGAAATCCATTATTAGGGATCACCACCCAGACGTCCAAAACTGCATTTTTCAACACCTTGCCACACAGCAAAATTGGTAAATTTTATGCTATTTAGATTTAATAATGAGTTTGTCTTCTTGTCTCATAAGGCTTAAAACATACTTACATTGATGTTTTCCCTCGTTTTTCTCCCTTAAGGTGCAGTCATACCTCAGAAATGCTGGCATTACAGTGTTGGACTGGCTCAGCAACAGTCCAGATCTGAACCCTACTGAAAATTGCTGGTACATAACGTCATATAAAATTGCTCAGAAAGAGCCAACAAGTAAGATTCAGCTGCAGGAGAGCATTGTAAGGGAGTGGTACCACGAAATTGGGCAACCGTATATCCAGAAGTTGATTAACTCTGCCAGATCGTTGCAAGGCTGTAATTGCAGCTCGAGGAGGAACAACATAATATTGAGGATTTATTTTGCTGCTTGCCAGTACATAATACTATTATGTTAACTTGTCATTTCAGTTTGTACACGTAAATGCAATAAAATTTGTTTGGTTGTCATGGTTGCCATTTGCATGATTTCTCATATTTCTATTAATTACGCATTTTACCCTTTGGGAAGATATTTATGGCAATTAGGCATATCAGGTGGAGTCTTTTTATTGGATTTTATTCACAGAGATATATATCCCATCTAACAAATGCATTTCGAATATTTCTGCAACCCACAATGCAATGCAAAACACATTATTTGCAAAATTTACAAGTGATACAGTTTTTTTATATATATATATAAAATCCTTAAAGATTACAAAAGCCTTTAATGCAAATGATTTGTAACTATATTTTAAATTCTAATGTTAATTTGTGATGATTGATTGTGCAAGTGTCATTGTAAATCTGTATTTTTAAAATTCTAATGTATTGGTTATATTTCTGTACAAAAAAAAATCCATTTTTTAAAATTAATATAACCAATACCATAATGTTCAAGGAACTGCTTGTGATAATTATATACACTGTACTACTGCAATGCAATGCAACTAACATGGGAGTCAATAATATAAATTCAAAACCATACATAAAATTAAAGAAAAAATTTACATATGGCATAATAAGATAATTCTTATCAGACAGAAATTAGCCATAAGGGTCTGAGTGCTGCTGCATCCTAATGGGCAAAAAATTCCCTTTTAACATTGAAGAGAAAACCTAATGTGGTGAAAGCTGAGATTTACATGATGAAGCTACTAAATAACATGTATATGATAGTAAACCTATTCAAAGAGGAATAAGGCAGTTCAACCAACATTAGAATACCTGTTTATTTCCAGTTGGAAATTACATACTGAATGGGAATCAGCTGTTTTGTGGCATATTGCTACCACTTAATCAGTTACTGCTACTTCATCATTACATAGATCAGAAAGGCCAGAGGTTTGACATGAGTCAGATTGTTGGCCTTTCTGATCTATAACAATGAAGTAGGAATGAAAACAATTACTGATAAAGTGGAGAATATACCATAAAACATCTGATTTCCAACTGGAAATAAACAGGTATTCTAATGTAGGTTGAAGTGCTCTATTCCTCTTCTGACAAATTTTACATTACCTATGTAAAACTTGTCAAAAGGTTAAGACAGTAACATGTTATAAAAAACATTTATTATTAACTCCTTTATTTAAATGTTTATTATTATGCACAGTGGGAAGAAAGGAAAGAAATTTTATGCCCTGGGTAACCTAATAGTATGAAGACTAAAATTGCAAGTTCCTTCATTGTTGTTTCTATTTCAATTTTAACTTTTCTAAACAATTCCAAGAAGGAATATCTGGGATGGATGGAGAGGCTTGCAAAACAATGAAAAGATCAGAGATCAAACAAAGTTTTTGAGAAATTCAACTTAAAACTTATTAGACTGATAATCAATCAGTTGCATATCTTCAAATTTCAATTGACAATAAGCATTAGATTAACAAATCTCAGTTAATGATTAGCAGTAACATGAGTTAATGTTATTTATCAATACTGATAAATAACATTAACTCATGATAAGTAACAACTAATAAGGATGAACTAAATTTCCTTGTCACCAAAATCTTTCCTTCCCCATTAAATCAGTTCGTTAAGTATAAAAGTATGATTTCATTCCTGTAGCTTTGATTTTTATAACAAGGGTTAGTATATGAGTTAAAATTGTCAAACACATATAGTGGGAGGGTTATAAGTGATTACCATACAGATGTCAACCATATATGATAGACATTCTGTATTAATAGCTTTATTGTTAATAAAGCTATTAATACTAACAATTGCTTGTCTTAATCCGTGTGTGTGTGTTTTAAGAAACTTATCTTATTGCATGGTATCACTGCTATTGACACTGTGAGACAACATGGCAGGGACTTACACACACACACACACACAAACTTTTTTTTTTTAAATACTGTGAAAGGCTATTATGTATTTCTAGTTTCTCAGTTAGGTACACTATACTCAACAAAACCAGTACCTAACCTAATGGGTATATAGTAATTAAGATGATGATCCAGTCAATTTTCTCTCCCAATCTTTAGGAAGATAATATTCTTATTACTGATAATAATTAATAATAACATTTTTGGAAAACTTTTCTGTACTTGAGTGATAAATACAAGAAAGCTTTCAATAATGCTACTTAACAACCTTTAAGTAATACATGTAACACATATACCTGTAATGTAAACATTCAAATTCAGAGTTATTTCATAACTCTGATTTCAAAACAAGGTTTTATGTGAGATTTACATAAGACCTTGTTTTTACTCTAGCAAAAGTTGACTTGTAGTTATGAACAAAATATGTAATTATTCAGAGAAATTAATAGCACACCAGCCACATTTGGCAGTAATTAGGGCTCACAATACTGGTCAAAATCTTAATATCGGTATTTTTAATTTATGAAACCGGGATACCGGCATTCCAAAAAAAAAAAACATTTTTCACAATAAATTTTGATGACAATTAGGTGCAATAAAGTGAGGAAAAAACAAGTAATTACTTGAATTCACATTTCAAATCATACTTTTATTACAATAATAAATATTTTAGCAAAAATTATTAAACATACAGTTATTCTAAAAACAAAACAATAAAGCATCCACACTACCTGTCCGAATAAAGTGAGCTCTTAAGAAACTCAATAGTGTTATCGTTTAAACTGGATCTAATTTTGGTACATATTTAATTAGCGGCAGAAAATGTCCTTTTGGATTCTATGCTGGTTGGTACTTTATACTGAAATAGTCCTAGATGAGTTGCAGTTTAACCTTCCCCATTATTCCCTCACCTTCAAAAAATCTTATTTCATTTTTATCAAAAATGAAAAATATTTCCTTTTTGACTTTTTATGGCACTGTATCTGAGCTAATGAAAGAAAGGGACTGACGGTTAAGCTTTGTGAGGAAACCAAATCTAAGTTGTGTGTGTGTGTGGGGGGGGGGGGTTATTTATTTATTTATTAATTTTTATTTCCCTTTACCTTAGTATCGCCATCAGTGGCCCTTGTTATGATTTTCATACAGCAGCTCCCCCTCAAGCACTAAGCCCCACAAGCTACCTGACTGCATTAAAAAATGAGAATTTCCAGGAGCTGAAGAGTATTACCCCCCCACACAAGTATTTATATTATATGAGTTGTCAGTTTCTCAAGAGCAATGACACAAATATAAAACAAAAGTCATTTATCATACAAAACTACTTACAATACATAACTGGTGTTCATTTACATCTAATCTCTTAATTTTTCTCATTTAATCTGTTAATACATGCTATCATTTCCGTAAAATTTCTCTCAATTAACAATCTCAACTCTCTCTACAACTTCAAACACTAAACTAATTCAATGTTAATAACTTCCTCATATTTCTCTTAATCACCAATATCAATTCTCTTCACAACAGCAATCCATAAGTCGCTAACTTAACGCTAACAATTCCATGTAATCTCTCTTAATTTAGCAATATCAATTTTCTCTACAACTTCAACCAATAAACTAACTCAATACTAAACATTTCCTTATTTCTCGTGTTTCTTCAACTTCAACCTTACTCTAAAATAATCTCCCACTTTATCTAAGTACCATTTCCAAAACAAGAGAGTTCAGAGAACTTACCTTCCTTATCTTTCACGGGCGCCTCCGTAGCCAGGTGGGAAGGAGCAGCAGTGCATAGCACACGCTTCTTGATTAGACCGGGGTTCGAGCCTGTCACCACCAAATACGGAGAATGCGGAAAGGTCAGGGAATGACCACCGCATATCCCGGAGCAATATGGCCTTAGTTGCTAATGCTCCTAAAAACAAACAAACAAACCTTATCTTTCACAGTGGGATTCCTTTGTACGGGTTCCTTCCACAGAGTGCGGTGATGTCTCCCTCTTCTTAGTTGAACTCTGCATCTCTGCCGTATAGGTCTTCCAGTACTCTCTTATTTCAAGAACAGTTCTCTGTTAATACTGAAGGAAATTACCACAGCAGTAGTAGTAGAAGCCAAGGCACTATCTGACTGGCCTGTTATTCAACTTCCGGATTAATTTATAGCACAGGAACATGCCCGGCAGAACCCATCACTTTATAGCTGGACACTCCCAGAACTGAACTCAGAACTACCACTGGAAGTTGTATCGAGACAGTGTTAGGTAGGTCGGAAAACTGCTAGCTTGGGGGGGGCGGGATACAAGGACTAATAGATTAACAGTAGCCACTGGTAGAGGTGAAAGTGATTCTTGCACTGCTTCTATTGGAATGAGCAGCAGCCTGGAAAACAAGATGCAGGGTATTTCAGAGACTGCTGAGAGTCATTGCGGCACAAGTAAACACATGGGTTGTGTTAGGCTAGCTAAGAATAGGAACAGGTGCATGTATACTTGCATGTACACCAATGCTAGCGGTTTCGTAAATAAATTTGATGAATTTGAGGCATTGCTCAAAACATCAAAGGCAAATACTGTTGGGATATCAGAGACGTGGTGTCACACAGATATAAGGAATGTAGAACTGGAATTTGGGGAGTACAATGTGTACAGGAAGGATAGACAGGATAGGAAGGGAGGAAAGGTTATGCTATTAGTTAAGAAACACATAAAATCCAAGGAAGTGAAGCCAGTCGACATCGCTGGACAGTGTCAAGTCAGGTTGGTGTGACATAAGCATTGGGAGATCAAAATTGAGAGCAGGAGTGTGTTTTAGGCCCAATGACTCTGATAAGTATAATAAGAAACTGAACAGGAAAATAGAGTGGGCTAGTAAATCAGAGTCTTATAATAGGGGATTTTAATTTTCCAGATATTGACTGGAATTAGTGGGTTTGTCACTAACACACTAGCAAGGCTTTTGTGAATTTATTGGATGATTGTTTTCTACATCAGCATGTTCGGGTGGCAACTACAGGGAGTAATACTCTTGATCTGATTATCAGTAGTGATTCTTCATGCATTAAGAATCTGCAGATAAAGGAATCACTAGGTGGCAGTGATCACAGTGTGCTGAAGTGTGATTTACTCAAAGAGGTAACTACCATCAGGGGTAAAGGGAAGGGTTTTTGCTTTCGTAAAGGTGACTACGGTGGTCTGAGACAGTATTTAAATTCTATACAGTGGGACCAACTGATGATGTTACCAACAGAAAATTCAAAATGGGAAGCATTCAAAGAATTAATCTTGGAAGCTACATACCAACTAAGAAATATTGTTCAAGGTTTAGGCCTAAATGGATGTCTGATGAACTAATGAGACATATTGCAAAGAAGAAAAATGCATGGGATACATATAAATTAATGGGTGACATGGAAGCTTATAATAGATATAAGCTGGTCTGTAACCAAGTCACAAAGGAGATTAGGCAGGCAAAGGCAGATTATGAGAAATCCTTGGCAAAGGATGCAAAGAAAAACAACAAAGAGTTCTTTACTTATGTAAACTCTAGAAGGAAAGGGATGAATCAGATTGGTCCACTGGATATTGATGGTTCAACTGATGATCCTGCTCAGGTGGCTAACAAACTAAATGAGTATTTTGCATCTACATTCACCCGTGAGGAGTTATTCAGGGAGGGGAATGCCAGTGGTGAGTTAAACTCTGGCAGTGAGCTAGATGATTTTGTAATATCTGAGATGAAAGTGGAGGAGAAATTGTTGAAGATAAACATAAAAAAGGCACCCTGGGTGGATGGGATCTATCCAGTTTTGTATTAAAGAAGGCAGCAAAGGAAGTAAGCAAACCGTTAGCCATAATTATGAGAGCTTCTTTGGACTCAGGGGTGGTACCCATAGACTGGAATTGTGCAAATGTGATCCCAATTCACAAAGGAGGATCAAAGGCTGACACAAGTAATTATAGACCTGTGAGTTTAACTTCTGTTCCAGGAAAATTAATGGAGGCACTGGTTAAAGAAGCGCTGCAGCATCATCTAGACAAGACTTCAGTTATAGCTCGGACACAGCATGGTTTTGTTAAGGGAAAGTCGTGCCTGACCAATTTGATTGGATACTATGATGCAGTCACAAAAGAACTGAAATCAGGGAATAACTTTGATATTATATATTTGGATCTTAGAAAGGCTTTTGATGCTGTTGCACATGGAAGACTGTTGCACAAATTGGAGCAGTGGCATTAGAGGCAAATTGCTGCTATGGATAAAGGGATGGTTGAGGGGGAAGACAACAAAGAGTGGTAATCAATGGACACTGCTCATTGTGGACTATTGTTATTAGTGGAGTCCCTCAGGGTTCAGTATTGAGTCCATTGTTGTTTTCTGTATTTATAAATAATATTGATGATGGTATATCAAGCTTAATGTCCAAATTTGCAGACGATAGAAAGGTTGGCAGGGTTGTTAAGGACACTACTGAAGCTATGCTTCTGCAATAGGATCTGGAAAGGTTGAGCAGATGGGCTGAGAGGTGGCAAATGAAGTTTAACATTGACAAATGTAAAGTACTACATATGGGAAACAGTAATCCCAAAGCAACATATCAACTTTGTGGTACTACTCTGACAGTGGTAGAGAATGGAAAGGACCTGGGGGAATTGTGCAGTCAGATATGAAGTTTTCTGAGCAGTGCAGACGGGGTGCAACAGTCTTGTCAATGATATATAGGAATTTTTCTAGCAGGGATAAGGAGGTGATTATTCCCTTGTATAAGGCAATGGTCAGGCCACACTTGAGTACTGTATACAGGTCCGGAGGCCTCATTTCAAGAAGGATGTAGAGCTGCTGGAACGAGTACAGAGAAGGGCAACAAGATTAGTGAATGGAACAAAGGGTTGCTCTTACGAAGAAAGGTTCAAGTTTTGCAAATTCCAGTGTCTGGAGACTAGACACTGGTGAGGTGAATGGTTTGAGTATGCTCAATGCCAATGGGATTCTTCCTCTTGCTCAGAATAATCACCTGAAAGGGCATAAATTCAAGTTGAGGAAAGACAGATGTAGGATAGATGTGCGGAAATTTGCCTTTAGCCAGCGGGTAGTTAGTTGGTGGAACAGACTTCCATCCCTTGTTGTGGAAGTTGATAGCCTAAATAAATTTAAGGCTTGGCTGGACAGGTATTTCGAACGAATGGAAGGGTGAAATGGGAGTTTTTTTTTTTTTTTTGGCTGATGCTGCATAAGCTTGCTTTCTTGCATCATATGCCTCTACTAATGCTTAGTTTAACTTCAACAATTTCTCCACCAGTTTGGTCTGTTATTACAAAATTATTAAGCACCCTGTTACAGTTTGGTATACTTCTGGAATTCCCCTCCCTTAATAACTTCTCATGTGTGAATGTATGTGCAAAATACTCATTCAGACTGTTAGCTATCTGAGCAGGATCATCAACAGTTGAAACATCAATATCAAGTGGAACAACCTGATTTATCCCCTTCGTTCTGGAGTTTATATAACTAAAGAAGTGCTTGTGGTTTTTCTTAGCATCCTTTGCCAAACATTTGTCGTAGTCTGCCTTCACTTGCCTAACCTCCTTTGTGATTTGATTACAGATCAGCTTATATCTACCACAGACTTCTGTGTTGCCTGATAATTTATATGCAATCCATGCATTTTTCTTCTCTGCCACGAGTCTCATTAGTTCACCTGACATCCATTTAGGCCTAAACCTTGAACAGTATTTCTTAATCGGTATGAAAAGCCTAGTAGTTTCCACAATTGTGTCAACTTGATCTCTCATAAAGATCAAGTTGACACTTTTGTTCCTTAAAGAGGTTATGAGGCATGTCTTAAAAATCTCCTTGTTTAAAATTAATAATTTCAGTATTTTGTTTGCAATCAATCATTGAAATTTGGAGGTTATTTTCCTATCAACAAAGAACACAGCAGTAATCACTACATAAACAGAAAGCCAATACCATGATGCATCTAAGTTCAATCACTTCAGTTCCGATGGGGATACACCTGTACACTTGGATCCAACACAAGGGCTTCCGCTCAGCTACTCATGGATACAAGTTTGATAGTATTAATGTCATTCTGCCAAGAAGGTGCAAGCATCAGCTTGCTAAAAATTAATTTTGAATTACATGGGTAAGGAGTTTGAAATTCATAACAATTTATAATGTGCTACATTCAAGTTGTATGGTAGCAGAAACAAGGCTTCTGGAATTAAACAGCTCCTCCTCCTTGGAAACAATTTAGTTCAGCCATGTAGCATATTCATGCTACATGGCTAAACTAAATTGTTTCCATGCCCTGATACATGGTCAAGCACAGTGGATAATGGGCCTTAATGGTCACCCAACATTCTGTTATATTTTAAAATTTTAATTCCCTTGGAAGATTTAGCTACCTCAAGGCAGAATTATATTTTAAAATTTTAATTCCCTTGGAAGATTTAGCTACCTCAAGGCAGAATTATATTTTAAAATTTTAATTCCCTTGGAAGATTTAACTACCTCAAGGCAGAATTATATTTTAAAATTTTAATTCCCTTGGAAGATTTAACTACCTCAAGGCAGAATTATATTTTAAAATTTTAATTCCCTTGGAAGATTTAACTACCTCAAGGCAGAAATGGGGCTACACTAATACTCACCTGAGTGAGTTTTTTGTCTGGATTAAACGGGATTAATTATTAAAAACACTTGGCCAGAGGTTCTCAAAGGAGAAGGCAAATGTTCAAATTACATGTGATGTGGGTAAAAAGTTTTCCATCAAACAAAATCTTATAGCCCAGAATCAGGGCCATTAAATGGAGTAGGGGTTGGAAAGGGGTGGGTTCTAGTTTTTTTTGTATTTAGAGGGGTTCTGAAGAGGGTTTGCAGAAACCTGAACAGTGCACTGGTTAGAGGGACCTGTCAGGCTAATGAAGCACAAATGTCTCTTTGTTAATGGTGGGAACAGTTTAAACTTTAGGTTAGAATAGTTTGGGCTATAGGTGAGTGGGAAGCAGAAAACTACAGGGGACCCAACTCAGAACCATCAGTCCAGCACTGCGATCTATCAGCAGCCTAGGTGGGAATAGGACCGTTTCCAGAAGTCATAATGCTAAGGTTTGGTAATGTAAAGTAAAGACAGTAAATACAACTCTTTGTTCTAAATTCATTCCAATGTGGAACACATCAATGATGACAGGTGCCTGAAAGACTGGTAAAAGTGGACTAGGCATTCTATTCTTCTGAGTTAAAGGTTTGCTACATGTAATTTTATATAAGTTAAAAGAATCAAAATAGCTGTAAAACCAGTCTATCTGTTTGTAGATTCAACCGTGCAAACAAGTGCGAACGCGCGCGCGCGCACACACACCTGGACCTATAAAAGAAAACAGCCATATTTGTTAAAAGAGATTAGTAGAGCTAAGGACTTTAGTGGAACTGTTCAACAAAAGAATATAGATGTGGGATCGATAAATAGCAAGATGAGGAAGAAGTGCATTGCAGTAGTTAGAATTATGACGCTGAAACCAGTATTTATTTGAATAAATACAGGGTTGATATTTGATTGAATATGGTATTATGAAAACAAACCTTATACAAAATAACTAATAATAAATAAATGAAATTAACTTACCTCAGTAATGCTAACGACAGACACTCCATTACCAGTTTGATAAAATGGTTTTAAAACATAAGGATTGAATAATAAGATACCTGCAGAAAGTATAACCAAAACAATGTTATGCCAGACTCCGGCACAAAAAACATGAAGCTGCCTCCATGGCGAAAGAAACATTACTTGTTCTGTAGGCAGGTCTACAAAGGCCCCAGGAAAGACTCCAAATAAAAACAAGCCACATCCTTGGACTTTCACTGCTTCTCTTAAAAAAATAAATTTTATATATATATATATATATATATATATATATATATATATAATTATGGGAGTCGGCAGGATATTTTGCAAGGTGGTGCACGTGGGAATAAATTTTTTGTTCACCAAATTTTCGAATGCATGCAATATCTTAATTAAGTCAAGTCTGACTGATTTACGTGTACAGCCGAGCCAACGTTTTGTGTAGAATTTGTATTGTTTTAATGTTTCAATAAATTAATAAAAATATTAAAAATTGTGTATTACTTTGAAATCCAAAGGTGGTGCACTTGCCCCATCTTGTACCATGCTGCCAGCACCCATGTATATAATGCAAACCACTTATAATACAATTAAATATATATCCAAGTTAATCTAGAAATCTATCTAATAAATATGCTAAATATAATTCAGGAATGTTTTAGTCTAACTCCTACCTCATCCTCACTCCACAAAATTCATACAAATAAAGCTGATGGGAATCCCAAATGCTTGTTAAACTAACAATAAAATCAATTAAGAACAATGGCTGTAGCATGAGTGTATTAGGAATTAAACCGAATATCATTCAAATTTTATTTAACAAGAAATGTGTATGGAACACATCATTAAAGAATATTACATGAACTATACACCACATTAGCAGGCAAATAAGAGTCATTTATTTGCCTGCTAATAGACTTACAGGGGAACAAGTATTCTGTGTGTTATCAGACACTCAGTCGAAAATACTGATGGATCCAATATCTTTCTATTACAGAAGATTTAGGAGAAGTCCGGTTGGTCTGCCTCCCTAAAATCCACTCAAGCACACCTTCTCAATGGTAAGCCCTGTTACGTCACTTAGGTGGCAACGAACATGTAGAGTGGTTCTCTTCATGACGCCTGGTCAGCGGGAAGAGGAAAAGACCAAACCCTCCAGCATATGATAGCACGACGAAACAAATGGCCCTCAGTCCCCAGCGGCTTTCACTTCCCCTCTTATGGCAGCGAGAGGATCAGAGTGGAAGCAGAGGGTGCTAAGAATCTCTGGGTACGACCAGACTGCCATGCACAGAAACTGAACTTGGCCGGTTACAACGTCACTTAAAGACAGGATATTAGAGCTGGAAAAGGAACTAGAAAATGTGAATTGGAATATCATCGGTTTGGCTGAAACAAGAAGAAGAAATGATCACTTATAAGTTTATCAAGTGGAAATCTGCTGTACATCAATGGAAACGGTAAAAGGAGTGGAGTTGGGTTTCTGGTGCATAAAGATTTAAAAAACAACATTTTGGAATTCAAAAGTACATCACCAAGGGTGTCAAGACTAATACTCAAGATTTCTAAGAGTTACAACCTATAGGTTATAATGATTTATGCACCAACATCGAGCCATGATGATGAAGAGATTGAAGAAATGTACACCGAAATTGAGAGTCTTCTCAATTTCGCAATGACAAAGAAAAATGACAAAGGAAAAAGACAAAACAGCGTAGAAAGGGAACTATAGAAAATTTTGGAATTGGTGAAAGACTTGTGGAATTTGTAGAATCTCAAGGATTGTCAGTAATGAACACTTTTTCGAGAAAAGGGTGAACAGAAAGTGGACATGGAAGAGTCGAAATGGATTAACAACTACTGAAATCGACTTCATCCTTACTAACAGATGATATATCGTGAATGATGTTACCGTCCCGAATAAGGTAAATGTTGGAAGTGATCACAGAATGGTAAGATGTACACTTGATATAGATGTAGGAAAGGAAAGGAAAAAACTGACTTGAGTAAATAATACAAAGGTCTTTGAGATAACAGAGGAGGAGAAAAAGCAGTATGTACTGGAACTTAAGAACAAGTTCGAGCATCTGCAGACTGCTCAGGACCAAGATATCGATGAGGAATATTATAACTTTCTGAAAGTGATAAAGCCCAAGAAACCTATAGGGAAAAAGAAATCCAAAGAAGAAAAAATTAGTCAAGAAACACTTATGATGAACCGAAGGCAACAAATGAAGAGCAAGATAAACACTGACAAGGAGAAAATTGAGTATACTGATTTATGCAAAGCCATTAGAAAGAGACTCAGAGAGGACATAAGAAGATTTAACACAAGAAAAGTAGAACAAGCATTAAGGGAAAACAAAGGATTTAAATCAGCAGCCATGAGCAGTAATACAGAAAGACAAATGATACCGAAACTGAAGAATAGTGATGGTGTACTTATAAATAGCAGAGAAGGCATAATTCAAATAGCAGAAGACTACTATAGAGAATTATACAATGATTTTAGAATTTAACCTTAAGTCACAGGTGGCAGATATGTACCGAAATCAGCTGATCATGGCTAAGCTTGTCAAAATCAAAATAAACCGTACTGCACTGTAGTGATGTCATGGCTGAGGGAACAGAAGAAGGTTTTTGAGTTTATAAACGGCGGTGGCTTGTTCTGTTGGTTGTGGTTTGTCTAAATGTTTCTTCTGCATGTGTAAGTATCTTTAGGTTAAATTTATCATTTTCAATAGCAGAGAAGGCATAATTCAAATAGCAGAACACTACTATAGAGAATTATACAAGGAGCAAGGGAATGATGCCAGCAGTGTGGAAGATGGATTGCAAATCAGCAACACATGCCTGATATTCTTCCTGATGAGGTAGACCATGCATTGAAGAAAATGAAGACTCAGAAAGCCCCGGGGGAAGATGAAGTTACTGTAGAGTTGTTAAAATTGGGAGGAAGAGACATAACACAAAAACTGGCAAGGCTCTTCACAAAGTGCATTAGAAAAGGTGTGATGCCTAAGAAAGGAGATAAATCAGAAATGGGAAATTATAGACCAATTAGCTTGTTATCCCACATCTACAAGTTGTTCACAAGGGTCATTACTAACAGATTAGAAAGAATACTTGATGAGAATCAACCGAAAGGGCAAGCTGGCTTTAGGATTCTCAACTATGGACCACCTTCACGTAATATCACAGCTAATGGAGAAAGCAAATGAAAATAAAACACCATTATGCCTGGCATTTGTGGATTACGAAAAGGCATTTGACTCCATACAGCATAAGGTAGTGTTTCGAGCACTGGAAAGACCAGGTATAGATACCCCATATATTATGATTTTGAAGAAAATATATGAGAACGCTACCTCCTTTATTAGATTAGACAAAGACAATAGCAAATTTAAAATTGAGAAAGGAGTTCGACAAGGAGACACAATATCTCCGAAGTTGTTTACTGCTGCCCTTGAGGAAGCTTTCAGAAGATTAAACTGGTCACAAAAAGGAGTCAATGTGAATGGAGAGTACCAAAACCATTTACGATTTGCAGATGACATTGTGGTCATAAGCCACGATCCCAAAGAATTAGAGGAAAATCTTAATCAGTTATGCAGAGTTAGTAAGGATTTTGGATTGTTATTTTTGTTATTTGGTTTTTAGGAGCATTAGCAACTAAGGCCATATTGCTCCAGGATATGCGGTGGTCATTCCCTGACCTTTCCGCATCCTCCGTATTTGGTGGTGACGGGGCTCGAACCCCGGTCTAATCAAGAAGCGTGTGCTATGCACTGCTGCTCCTTCCCACCTAGCTACGGAGGCGCCAAGGATTTTGGACTAAAGATGATTATGGCTAAAACAAAAGAAATGATGAATAAGTATGCTACAGAAAGGGACAATGATTGAAGGAGCAGTAATTGAAAAGGTGGAGTCATATACTTATCTGGGACAAGTTATTAGCTGTAATAATGATAAATGGCTGAAAGTCAAGAGAAGAATAAATTTTGGATGGATAGCCTTCAGGAAATATAGTCACATACTGAAGAGCAATATCCCAGTTTGTCTGAAACGTAAAAATAATGAACCAATGTATACTCCCCACCATGACTTATGGAAGTGAAACTTGGGCACTCACCAAAAGAATGGAAGAGAAGCTGAGAACTACACAGCGAAGAATGGAACAAATTATACTGGGAATCAGACTGTTAGATAAGAAGAGAAATATATGGATTAGGCAGCAAACTCAAGTAAAGGACATTCTTATCAAAACTAAAGAACTAAAATGGTCTTGGGCAGGACACATAGTTCAAAGACATGATGACAGATGGACTAAGAAAATAATAGAATAGTACCCAAGAGGAGCTAGAAGAAAACCTGGAAGACAATGGTGGAGATGGATAGATGAAATTGATGAGTTTGTGGGTAGTAAATAGATGGCCATTGCACAAAACAGAAGGAACTGGAAAGTTGCTTGAGAGGCCTTCATCCTACAGTGGATTAAAAATTTCTGATGATGATGATGAACAGTCAGTTGTGTGACATGTTTGGGAGCTGATGATCTGCAATTCTGTCTCTCCATATACATTAGAAACAGCACAGACAGTACAGTGCCATTCTGTTTTCTCTTGCCAACAAACTGAATGAAAGGTGCAAACTGATAACGTAGCAGTTTCTTCTGTGTACAATTTATATTAATTCTCTAAATGCCCATCTCGGAAGACAATGTATATTACATGAAAATATATCATTAACATGTATAGCCATGTTCGATTACAGTGTCCTAAGTCAAGCATGTTATTCCTTAAATGTAACGCAATGTACATTATTTGTTAAAATTTCAATACTAAAAGTTTATAATTATTAGATACTTTAACTCCCTTTTCATATATTTAAAACCTGGAATTCATGGTATGTCCCAAATTGTAAGAAAACATTTTTAAAACTGCTTTGTTTTGCAAAAAGGAATCTCTGTGCTTACTCCCCGATGTGTATTTTGCTTAACTGAAATTAAATTGGCCTCCACTAGCTGGAAGGATCATGATACATGTGATCATGAGATAGTTCTGTGAGTTTTGTAGCAAATTGAGGGTGTTTGACAATTGTTTGGTAACAGAATGCAAAAAGTCCATTTTTTTTTAGCATTAGTAGAGGCATATGATGCAAGAAACCAAGCGCCTCCGTAGCCAGGTGGGAAGGAGCAGCAGTGTGTAACACAAGCTTCTTGATTAGACCAGGGTTCGATCCCATCACCACCAAATACGGACGATGCGGAAAGGTCAGGGAATGACCACCGCATATTCCCGGAACAATATGGCCTTAGTTGCTCCTAAAAACCAAATAACAAACAAACAAACAACAAGCAAGAAAGCAAGCTTATGCAGCATCAGCCAAAAAAAAAAAAAAATACTGCTCCCATTTCACCCCTCTGTTCGTTACAAATCGTGTCCAGCCTCAGCCTTCAATTTATTTAGGCTATCAACTTCCACAACGAAGGATCGAAGTCTGTTCCACCAACCAACTACCCGCTGGCTAAAGGCAAACTTCCGCACATCTATCCTACATCTGTCTTTTCTCAATTTGAATTTATGCCCTCTCAGGTGAATATTCTGAGCAAATGGAAGAATCCCATCAGCATTGAGCATGCTCAAACCATTCAAAGCTTTATACACCTTAATCAGATCACCTCGCAAGTGCCTAGTTTCCAGACACTGTAATTTGTAAAACTTAAGCCTTTCTTCGTAAGAGCAACCCTTTGTTCCATTCACTAATCTTGTTGCCCTTCTCTGGATATAGAGCTCGTTCCAACAGCTCTATATCCTTCTTAAAATGAAACCTCCAGACTTGTATACAGTACTCAAGGTGTGGCCTGACCATTGCCTTATACAAGGTAATAATCACCTCCTTATACCTGCTAGAAAAATTCCTGTTTATCATTGACAAGACACCATAAGCTACTCTTGCAGCCCTTCTGCACTGCTCAGAAAACTTCATATCTGCCTGCACAATTACCCCCAGGTCCTTTTTGTTCTCTACCACTGTCAGTGTAGTACCACAGAGTTGATACATTACTCTGGGATTACTGCTTCCAATATGTAGTACTTTACATTTGTCAATGATAAACTTCATTTGCCACCTCTCAGCCCATCTGCTCAAATTTTCTAGATCCTGTTGCAGCAGTGTACCGTCATTAGTGTCCTTAACAACCCTGTCAACCTTTGTATCGTTTGCAAACTTGGACATTAAGCTTGATATGCCATCATCAATATCATTTATAAATACCAGAAAACAACAATGGCCCCAACACTCAACCCTGAGCGACTCCACCAATAACATTAGTCCACGATGGATAGTGTCCATTGATTACCACTCTGTCTTCTCCCACTCAACCATCCCTTTATCCATGGCAGCAAGTTGCCTCCAGTGCCACAGCCTTCCATGTGCATCAGTATCAAAAGGCTTTCTAAGATCCAAATATATGATATCAAAGTTATTCCCTGCATCCAGTTCCTTTGTGACCATATCATAGTATCCAATCAAATTGGTCCGGCAAGACTTTCCCTTAACAAAACCATGCTGTGTCCGAGCTATAACTGAAGCCTTGTCTAGATGATCCTGCAGTGCTTCTTTAACCAGTGCCTCCATTAAAGAAGTTAGTTTAACTTCTGGAACAGAAGTTAAACTAACAGGTCTATAATTACTTGTGTCACCCTTTGATCCTCCTTTGTGAATTGGGGTCACATATGCACATCTCCAGTCCATGGGTACCTCCCCCTGAGTCCAAGGAAGCTCTTATAATTATGGCTAAGGGTTTGCTTAGCTTAATTCCTTTGCTGCCTCCTTTAATATAACTGGATAGATCCCATCCACTCCAGGTGCCTTTCTTATGTTTATCTTAAACAATTTCTCCATTTTCCTCTCATTTATTACAAAATCATCTAGCTCTCAGCCAGAGTTTAACTCTCCTCTGGCATTCCCCTCCCAGAATAACTCCTCATGTGTGAATGTAGATGCAAAATACTCATTTAGTTTGTTAGCTACCTGGGCAGGATCATCAACAGGTGAACCATCAATATCAAGTGGACCAATCTGATTCATCCCTTTCCTTCTAGAGTTTACATAGGTAAAGAACTCTTTGTTGTTTTTCTTTGCATCTCTTGCCAAAGATTTCTCATAATCTGCCTTTGCCTACCTAATCTTCTTTGTGACTTGGTTACAGACCAGCTTATATCTATCATAGGCTTCCATGTCACCCATTAATTTATATGTATTCTATGCATTTTTCTTCTCTGCCATATGTCTCTTTAGTTCATCTGATATCCATTTAGGCCTAAACCTTGAACAATATTTCTTAGTTGGTATGTAAAGCCTAGTAGCTTCCAAGATAAGTTCTTTAAATGCTTCCCATTTTGAATTTGCTGTTGGTAACATCATCAGTTGGTCCCACCGTATAGAATTTAAATACTGTCTCAGACCACTGTAGTCGCCTTTACGAAAGCAAAAACCCTTCCCTTTACTCCTGATGGTAGTTACCTCTTTGAGTAAATCCCACTTCAGCACACTGTGATCACTGTCACCCAGTGGTTCCTTTATCTGCAGATTTTTAATGCATGAAGAATCACTACTGATAATCAGATCAAGAGTATTACTCCCTCTAGTTGCCTCATGGACATGCTGATGTAGAAAACAATCATCCAATAAATCCACAAAAGCCTTGCTAGTGTGTGAGTGACCAACCCACAAATTCCAGTCAATATCTGGGAAATTAAAATCGGCCATTATAAGACTCTCTGATTTACTGGCCCACTCTATTTCTACGCATAATTGCTCATTATACTCATCAGAGTAATTAGGCCTATAACACACTTCTATTCTCAATTTTGATCTCTCAATGCTTATGTCACACTAAACTGACTTGACACTGCACTGCACTGTCCACCAATGTTGACTGGCTTCACTTCCTTGGATTTTATGTGTGTCTTAATTAATAGCATAACCCCTCCTCCCTTCCTATCCTGTCTATCGTTCCTGTACGCATTGTACTCCCCAAATTCCAGTTCTGCATTCCTTATATCTGTGTGACACCACGTCTCTGATATCTCAACAATATCTGCCTTTGATGTTTTGAGCAATACCTCAAATTCATCAAATTTATTTAGCAAACTCCTAGCATTGGTGTATATGCAAGTATACATGCACCTATTCCTATTCTTAGCCACCCTAACACAACCCATGTGTTTACTTGTACCGCAAAGACTCCCAGCAGTCTCTGAAATACCCTGCATCTTGTTTTCCAGGCTGTTGCTCATTCCAATAGAAGCAGTGCAAGAATCACTTTCACCTCTACCAGTGGCTACTGTTAATCTATTACTCCTTGTATCCCCCCCTCCTGCTAGCTTCGGGGGATACAAGGACTAATAGATTAACAGTAGCCACTGGCATTTGGGAAAAAAGATTAGAAGCGAGTTGCTTGGAGAAAAAAAGGAAATGAAATTTATCAAAAATTAAGTTGAAGTCTGAAGTTTGTAGTTGTGAATAAATGCTAGAAAGTGTTTATAAAATAGAACAAACTTGGCTCAAGTGTTTTGTTTACAGGTTCAAAAAAGAAATCTGTTTTGCTGAACATTAGAGAAAAAAAGGAAATTTTATTACGATTTATCCAAAGAAAATAAATCTTGCATTACATAATTATTTTAAATACTCTCTCTCTCTCTGTCTTATTTAAAGGAAGATTCACATTAATAAGGTAACAGAATTTTGAACATTGTGATTTATAGAAAACAAGTTATGCATACCTTGTGATATGTTACATTAAGCTGTGGGAAACAAGGTGATATATATAATAGTTTCTATTTTTATTACTGAAACTACACTGTGGTTTGAATAATAAAAACTTGATTCAGTGCAAAACCAAATGATGGCAGTCTGTAGAGGGAGATTTATGAGTGTTAGAGTGATACATTGCAACTAAGAATTTAGCCAATGGTATTAATGAAATTAGAGTTTAGAATTCTAAACTTCTCAAACTCCTTCCCTGGAGCAGCTGCTCTGGGGAAGTAGTGCATTTGTTTTTGGACCTGCAATACAAGTTTGAAGAAAAAGGCTAAATGTAGTAACGAATGGGTCTGGAGTATTTTTGGGCCACCAACCACGATCTTGATCCCAAATGCGTCTTGGAAATAGTAGACCACTCACGACACTTTCGCCACCGCCTATGGCTAGAGTCACTCAACATAGTAAACAATCCAAAGGCATTAATTCGCCAGAAAGGCATACGTCTACATCCCATCCTAGAGACAACCGTTTTAATGCTGGATGATCAGTGGTGTAGAAAGCAGCGCACGTCCGTGCAACAACAATGACGCATGATTAACGTGCCTCACTCAGCTCGTTGTATTTTTGTATTTAATTTGTCAGTTGACAAAGAGACACGCGTCTCGAAAGCTACTGATTTTGTTAGTATATATTTGTATTAAACTGGATTATAACTTACGTGTATGCTAAATGTAGTGTGAATTAAAATATTCAGTTTCTGTGTTTTCAATATCATTGTAGCTGCAATTTGTAAAAATTCAGTCAAGTCGTTGTTTAAGCCATGTGGAAGGAGAGAGAGAGAGAAAGAGAGTAATATAATAAAACCTGGAACTTTGATTGTTAACTAGGTTATTCTGAGTGGAGGCTAGGATTGGAAGATTTATGTTTCCTATAATTATTTTAAAGCCATTTTCAGATTTCAATCATAAGTCTATTGAGTTAAATGTCAAAAAAAAATAAAATAAATAATAATAAAAAAAAATCAGTCAGAGGTTGGTCAGATATAATATAACACACACAAGCTGTCATTGTAAAAAACCAGTATCTGTATTAAAAAAATTAAATACAGTCAGTCCTTGTATAGCACGATAGTTATGTTCCTAGGAACCCTCGTGCAATGCAAAATCGTGCAATATAAACAACAGACCCTATGGGAAAAATAGGGTTAGGTGCCGACCACCCAAGATTGAACATGCATTTTTAACAAAAACATTACCAAACACAATAAATAATCATAATAAAATACGTAAGTATTTTATTATGACTATTACATAATAAAATATTGCTAATGCTTTTGCTTCTATCATAAGCAAACTTGTTTTTTGTTTGATTTTCTATCCAAACAGATGACAGCCATTCCATCTCTTCCAATTCTTTGTCTTAATCTAATGGATTTTAATTACACTTTGAGTTGTTCATGCAATGAAAATTGTTTTTATTTTCTCTGCATTCTTTCTAATTCTTGGCGTTACCTCATTTAGGCCTGTAGCACATGCAATATCACATGGTCTTTCATTTCGCTCAAAGCGTTTCACAATTTCATATTTTTTTCTCTATCAACAGAGGCGGACTGGCCATAAGCCTTACCGGGTAAATCCCGGTGGGCCGGAGGCCGGTGTGATTTTGGCCATAAACGCTAGTATTAGGCCACTACAAATTTTCCCGGGGTAAGAATTTTTGACCCAGTCCGCCTCTGTTTATCGATATTGCTTTTCTTTTTCTCTCTGAATCTGTAGTATCTTCACCAATGCTTCCTTTTAAGTATTTTACTCATTTTTAGGGAATAAAGCACAATTACAAAATGAGGAGGCACGCTTGATACATATAAACAAAGCTGTGCACGCGTAGCAACTGAATAAACAACACTGTAAAGGCAGAGACACACTATTAACACCTCACATTTTACTAAAGCACATTACTGGGGGTTACTACCATAAAACAATAAAAACAATTTCCAGTTGCGTTTCTGCTAGTGGAATCTTTTATAAACTGGTAGTAAACTCGATCTAATTGCATTTGAGATAATACTGATAGCTGGAATTGTGTGGGTTTTTACGTTATTACGGTGAAATGTGTTTCCCCTTCACTGATATAAAAAAAAACATAAATACATTTCAGAATCTTCTCTTCATTCCTATCGTGTTGCGTTCAGTTGGGGTGATTCCGTGTTCGATTGCCATTTCTTGTAAACACAAAGGCGAATCGTGCACAAGCAAATTCGGTTCGTGCTATATACAATATTGTTCCCTTAATTATAAATCGTGTATGATCAAATTCATGTAGTGTAAACACGTGTTATATGAGGACTGACTGTACTTCTTATAAAATTATGCACAACAATGAACAAAACACTATGTGATATTGTTAATAGTGAAGTCAGTAACTACAGACTGGTAAGTCTGATTTCAGTCGTAGGGAAAATCTTAAAGGCAATGATTAAGAGTGCAATCCAGGGACATTTAGATAGAAATGGCATTCTGAAGAATACACAATATGGCTTTGTTACAGGAAAATCATGTTTAACTAGAAAGATATTTTGATGAAGTTACTCATGAGCTGGATGAAGGGAACAATTCTGACAGAGTTTATTTGGATTTTAACAAGGCATTCAACTCAGTCACACATGAGAAGTTACTGCATAAAGTTAAAAACGTGTTGGGATTACTGGATAGCTTCTAAGATGGATTGCAAGGTGGCTGTAGGAAAGAAAGCAGAGGGTTGTGATTAATGGATATTCTTCAGATTGGTGTAATGGAAGAGGGTGCCCCCAGGCTATTTTTGGACTACTGTTGTTTCATAAACGATATCAATGAAGGGATAAAGGGCATGATGTAAAAATTTCCAGATGGTGTAAAGATTCGGAGATTTGTTAATGATCTGTTCAAGTCATCCTGAAGGAGCACTACTCCTTCAGGATGACTTGAACAGCCGACCGGGCTAGCCGAGTGGGTAAAGTACCTGCCCGGCAACCCAAAGGTCGCGGGTTCGATTCCCACCTCGAGCTTGGATCAAAGTACTGCAAAAACCTTGGGAGGTGCAATATGGCCACAGAAGCCGATGCGCCAACAACTACCAAATCAAAAAAAAAAAAAAAAAAAAAGACTTGAACAGCCTTCAAGAATGGTGAAAAGAATGACAGCTATGTTTTAATGCATCAAAATGCAAGGTCTTACACTTTGCAAATAGCAACCTCAAAAAAACTTATACACTTGGCAGGGTTGAATTAAAAACAGTAGAGAAGAAAGGGATCTGGACGTCAGGATATAGACAATGTGCAGTGTAAACAGGTGGCCAGGAAAGCCCATGGGTCCTATCACTGGTTTATCAAACAATATTCTGTAGAGATAGGAAGGCTCTAATTCCAATGTACAAATTGTAAGACCGCATTTGGAAAACTGTGACCAAGTATGGAGACCTCATCTGAAAAAAACATTAAGCTTCTTGAAAAGGTTTAAAGAAGGGCAACTCACATGGTGAGAGTTGCCCTTCTTTGAACCCCAGATCTCCAAAGTAACAGTTGATATGTTACTCTGGGGTTACTGCTTCCCATATGCAGTACTTTACATTTGTCAATGTTAAACTTCAGTTGCCACCTCTCAGCCCATCTGCTCAACTTTTCTAGATCCTGGTGGAGCAGCGTACTGTCATTAGTGTCATTAACAACCCTGCCGACCTTCATATTGTCTGCAAACTTGGACATTAAGCCTGATATACCATCATCATTATCATTAATGAATACAGAAAACAACAATGCACGCAACACTGAACCCTGAGGGACTCCACTAATAACATTAGTCCACAAAGAGCAGTGTCCACTGATTACCACTCTGTCTTCTCCCACTCAACCATCCCTTTATCCATAGCAGCAATTTGTCTCCAATCTCACACTGCTCCAATTTGTGCAGCAGTCTTCCATGTGCAACAGTATCAAAAGTCTTTCTAAGATCCGAATATATGATATCAAAATTATTCTATGCATCCAGTTCCTTTGTGAAGACATCATAGTATCCAATCAAATTGGTCAGACAAGCCTTCCTTTAACAAACCCATGCTGTGTCCGAGCTATAACTGAAGTCTTGTCTAGATGATCCTGCAATGCTTCTTTAACCAGTGCCTCCATTAATTTGCCTGGAACAGAAGTTAAACTAACAGGTCTGTAATTACCTGTGTCTCCCTTTGATCCTTCTTTGTGGATTGTGGGTCACATTTGCACATCTCTAGTCCATGGGTATCTCCCCTAAGTCCAAGGAAACTCTCATAATTATGGCTAAGGGTTTGCTTACTGCCTTCCTTTAATATAACTGGATAGATTCCATCCACCCCAGGTGCCTTTCATATGTTTATCTTCAGCAATTTCTCCTCCACTTTACTCTTAGTTATTACGAGATTATCTAGTTTACTGCCAGAGTTTAATAAACCTCTGGCATTCCCCTCCCTGAATAACTCCTCATGTGTGAATGTAGATGGAAGATATTCATTTAGTTTGTTAGCTACCTGAGCAGGATCATCAACAGATGAACCATCGATAAAGTGGACCAATCTGATTCACCCCCTTCCTTCTAGAGTTTACATAAGTAAAAAACTCTTTGCTGTTTTTCTTTGCATCCTTTGCCAAAGATTTCTCGTAATCTGCCTTTGCCTGCCTAACCTCCTTTGTGACTTGGTTACAGTAGCTTATAGCTTCCAAGATTAATTCTTTGAATGCTTCCCATTTTGAATTTGCTGTTGGTAACATCATCAGTTGGTCCCACCATATAGAATTTAAATACTGTCTCAGACCACTGTAGTCACCTTTACGAAAGCAAAAACCCTTCCCTTTACCCTTGATGGTAGTTACCTCTTTAAGTAAATCCCACTTCCACACACTGTGATCACTGCCACCTAGTGGTTCCTTTATCTGCAGATTCTTAATGCATGAAGAATCACTACTGATAATCAGATCAAGAGTTACTCCCTCTAGTTGCTGCCCGAACATGCTGCTGTAGAAAACAATCATCCAATAAATCCACAAAAGCCTTGTTAGTGTGTGAGTGACCAACCCACAAATTCCAGTCAATCTCTGGGAAATTAAAATCGTCCATTATGAGACACTGATTTACTAGCCCACTCTATTTCTTTGCACAATTGCTCATTATATTCATCAGCTTCATTAGGCCTATAACACACACCCACTCTCATTTTTTCTTTCCTAGTTCTTATGTCACACCAAACAGACTCAACATTGCATTATCCACCAACATCAATTGGATGTACTTCCTTAGATTTTATGTGTTTCTTAACTAACAGCATAACCCCTCCTCCCTTCATGTACACATTGTACTCCCCAAATTCAAATTCTGCACTGATATTCCAACAATATCTACGTTTGATGTCTTGACTAGCACTTCAAGCTCATCAAATTTATTAACTATACTCCTAACATTGGTGTACATGCAAGTATACATGCACCTGTTTCTACTCTTAGTTACCCTAACACAGCCCATGTATTTACTTGTTCCACTATGACTCCCAGCAGTCCTGGAAATCCCTATTGCTTTGCTTTCCTGCTGCTGCTCATTTCGATAGAAGCAGTGGAAGAATCACTTTCACCTCTGCCAGCGGCTACTGTTAATCTATTAGTCCATGTATCTCCCCCAAGCTAGCAGTTTTCTGACCCACCTAACTCTGCCTCAATAAGCATCAGCAAATATTCTTGCAAACTGGATTTTAACTGACCTTTCTACTTGGTCATTGGCTAACAAACTTAAAATTAATCCAGTGAAAACAAAAATGATGCTTTTTAAATCCAAATTGGATCTCAGGCGGCCTCCCCAAGTCAAAATTGTTGGCAAGCGGCTTCCTATAGTCACTGAGGCAAAACTCCTTGGGGTCATTATTGACCATAAGCTTTCCTTCTATCCTCATCTGATTCACATAAGTACTAAAATCAAAAAGTTCACAGGGTGAATTATTCGAATTTCCAGAGGGGAGTGGAGTCTCTCTCTAGGAAGTCACTCTTTTTCTACTATAATGCTGTTTTCCTGCCCATTGTCACCTATGCAGCAGGAGCTTGGTTTCAACGGGCCACCAATTCCAAAATTAGGTTAAAACTGATTTCCATCCAGCGGAGCATGCTCCTCTCTATTCTCAGAGTCTGTAGAACAGTTTCCACTGCTGCAGTGCAAGTTATTGCGGGGTCCCTCCCATTGGATCTATTTGTCATCTATCGTGGCATCTGCTTTTGACACAAAAAACCTTCAGAATTACTTGGTATCCAGCTAAATTTAAATGAAGATCCTAAAAAAGAGAAATCCAGATGCTTTAACGAGCTAATTAGCATCTGGCAGACCAGATGGGACACCACCGCACTTGGAGCGACAGCAAGAAAATTCCTGCCCGATGTGACCTTCTTATTCTCTAAATCGGTTAAAATCTGGTGCTCTTTAACCATGGAAACTTCCTTTCTGGTAACCGGACATGGCTCTCTCAATCAAAAACTCTTTCAGTTTCGCATGCATCACACCGATCTCTGCAGTTGCGGGTATACAGAAGATTGGAGTCACCTGCTCTTTAACTGTGCAATCTACAACGATCTTAGGGTGAAGCTCCAAACTGACGTTCCAGATCTCTCTCCGGGGAAAGAGATGCTTCTGCATACTTCAGCTCTTCAGAACTTTGCCTCTGCGGTGTTTGCTCACAGAAAAAGAATCAATGCCAGAGTAGTGCACCAAAACAATCCACCAAATACAACTGTGTAAGCGGGATAATAGTTTGCTTCTCTGATTTATTTTCTTCTATGGTTCATGTTTGCATGAATTGTCATTGCACTGATCCTAAAGGTCACCAGTTCCACATCTTAATTATTCTGGATACAAGAGTACTTATTGAAGACACCCCCCCCCCTTTTTTTTTTCTTATCAGTCCCACAATCTTTTTTTTTTTTTTACTATTTGTTTATTATTATTTTATTCTTTTATTTTTTTATTATTATTATTATTTTTTTTATACCGTGTTTTTTTTTCTCTCGCTAATGATTTTTTTTCCCCAGCTAATGATTTTTTTTTTATAAGCAGCACCATGGGTTGTGTTTATTTTATTATTATTTTTATCACTATTATTATTATTTATTTATTTTTTTTATTATTATTATTTTTTATTTTTTTCTCTCTTGCTCCTTTCTTTTCCTCTGGAATGGGCCCATGGAGGAATCTGACCCACCTTTTGGCAACATCAGGTGGGTCAGAGTCTCTTTTGAGGCATTACGTGCTCTACTGGGACTGGCCCACCTTCCCGTGTTATGGACGAGTACCCAGAATTATCTGTCCAGGTGACTGATGCTTCTGGGTAGCCAAGTGGCCAGAACATAACAACAGAACACACACACACAATACACAACAAACCCATGTCACACGCACACATATCTGGCCCATTTGTAGTGATACTGTTCTTCACAGAGACACGAGGCGGAGTTGAACAGATGTTCTAAGTGCCGTCCATTACATATACACATGTCCACACATTCTTGCACCCTTTCTATTTAAGTGTATCCCATCCCTGTAGAAGCCTTGTGGTGCTACTAGTCTCTCCTCAGACATATGCATCTCAATCGTGAAGGCCAGACGCACCTTTAGTGCAACTTGGAAACCTGATGATAATCTGACTCATAAGATGAGAGGAGTCAAAAGGTATAAATAGTAAATTTACTCTAATGAGCAAAATTAAAGTTCTGAGAGATTAATGCTACATAACATGATTTTTTGTCTCTTCTTACGTACACAAATTTCTGTTTTCCTGATAATAAGAGACATAAATCTTCTGGATTTATTATTGAATTCATAATAGGCAGGCAGAGAGCTTTTATTAATTCATTATAGTAAATGGCAAAAATGAAATACATTTAATATAGAGATAGTAGAGATCAGTTAAAGAATATACGAAATTGGACAGTATTAAAAAAAAAAGATTAAGTAAAAAATGTTCCTAATCACTTAAAGAATTCTAATTATGAATAGAACACAGCAGAATGAAAAACTTCAAATAAGCCAATGCTTTCCTGGAAAACAATATCTAGATCCAATCAGAGACAGCTAGATGGTCATGCTGTAGTTGTAGCAGATTAAGAGTCTAATCTCTAAAAGGAAGATAATGATGAATTATAAGATAAACAAACTTACCTTGCAGCTGCTAATGCATGTCCCATTTCATGGAATATACTGCATATCAGCAGAGTTAGCAAATAATAAGGAGTGTCTGATAATGGTAGATTAATTCCTGGCATCTACAAATAAGGAAATGATTATTAAAATAATCTAAAGATAAGGAAGAGATTATTAAAAAGACAAATTATTATGTCAAAGTAATAAACCTAAATATCACAAAATCCTTGTTATATTCAAACATTTTGATGTTGAAACCTATAACAGCTACAAGTAGATCTAATTGTAACACAGAAAAGGGCAGGCTGGCAAAAGGCAGATTACGAGAAATCAGTGATGAAGAGAGTAATTAACAAGAGTTTTTCAGGTATGTGAATATAAAGAGAAGAACAAATCAGACTGGACCATTATGTAATGGTTGCAGGAAAGAATTAGATAACCCAGCTAATGTTGCAGATAAACTGATCAATAGGTCTATCTAAAAAAGATGGGGTAGATCATAATCTCACTATATAAGGAAAGGCAATTGTAAGACCACACTTTGAACACTGTATTCAAGTATGGAGACTGCAAAAAAAAAAAAAAAAAAATTGTGATTGAGATTATTGAAAGGTTCCAAAGACAGGCAACGCAGCAGGCAAAATTAGCAAAAATACAACTAAGAACTTTAGAGAAGACGATTTATGCACATGAGACTCTGGGAGGAGCAATTTTAAATGATTTCAGAAAGTGTTTTAAATGTTCACAGGGGCCATACATTCTTTAAATTATAGTGGTTCAGTGATAGCTTGGGCAGATTCAAAGGTCAGCTGGATAGGTGGTACCTACATGAGTGAGTTCATATATTTATTTATTTATTCTATATAAATATATATATATATATATATATATTTTGGCTGCTACAGCAAAAAGCACCCTTGCACCCATATGACTGGTACTAATACCAAAATTAAAGTTGTTAAATCTGTCATGGATTTAATAACTTCCCCTTGTTTAAGAAATTCTGCCACTGCAAAAATCACTGCTGGAAGTTGGGTGGAATATTTTCCTGATCTTTTTCAGGAAGTTTTAGGAAGAGGTGCAATGACCAGAGCTTTAGAAATTTCCAAAAAAATATAGGTGTCACTTCCATAAATTAGGAATGGGGTGGAGAGAAAGAAACATACGAAGTGTGTGTGTGTGTGTGTATACATTATATATATATATATATATATATCTGATAATTCAAAATAAAACAACATAAAACATAAGCCAGTAGTATGGCAAAAAATGTAGAGCGAAAAATTAACATAAAATAACGTAAAAAATAAACAAACAGGGAGAGGGAAGTAAAGGTAAGATATAAACAGTAGCCAATAGTCCCCTATATAATTTAGCACTTTAATTCCTATTAATAAAACTGATATAAAATTTTAAATAATGCCAATTATCATATGATTTAGCGGTACCCCCTAGAAGGTACCAGTTCTGAAAAAACGTGAAATATCACCAAAAAGGAGTTAAAAGAACTACTGAAAGAAAAACAAAATATCAAAATAATAGACTGACCATTATGCCCCATATCGACAGAGGACCACGAGGCCAATAATGGTCATGGAATCGCTGCATTTCAATCGCTATACAAATCATCGCAAAGGCGAAAAGATCGAAGAACCAAACCACCCATTCCTCCTCTTATCGATCCACCAATGCAGAGGATTTGCACGGCGGTGGTCCTTATGCAGCGAGAAATAATTTATAGAACAGACAGCACTCTAGATCAGAGCCACACCACTGACATAATGTAAGCTTAGCCAGCTTATATAAAAGAAAAGAAAGGAAATAGATGGCGGCAGAGGTGCTGCTTATTTAGCATATCAACCCACTACTACCACTGATTTATATTTAAATAATGGCTTAAAAGTTTTAACATAAAATAAATAAATATATATTAAGCTACCATTAGAAGCAGCAAAATGCACCTCCTCCACATGACGCCCAGATATATCCGATAATTCAAAATAAAACAAAATAAAACATAAGCCAGTAGTATGGCAAAAAATGTAGTGCAGAAAATTAATATAAAATAACGTAAAAAATAAACAAACAGGGAGGGGGAAGTAAAGGTAAGATATAAACAGTAGCCAATAGTCCCCTATATAATTTAGCTTTAATTCCAATTAATAAAACCGATATAAAATTTAAAATAATGCCAATTATCATATTATTTTTTACGTTATTTTATGTTAATTTTTCGCTCTACATTTTTTGCCATAACTTCCTGCCTTCTCCCATATAATAAACCTCTGCAATATTCTGAACTGTTACATGTCATTAGAACAGCCAGCAATGGTGCTGCTGGACCAGATGGGATTTAATAATTAAAAATTAATACCATGCTTTTCTTTAGTGTTTTTAATTCTTTGGAATGAGGTGGTATAGGCTGATGTTGCTGAGATTTCTGCAAAAATATTGCCCAAAGCATTGCCTATATCTACAGGATTAGATAGATCTTTCTCATTCCAGGAGAGGATTGGAGAAGGTATGGTAGGAAACTTACCAGATAGCTGTCTAATTTTTTTCCATATTATTTTGGGATCAGTATTTCTGTGAAAACTGGATGCAAAATGGGTCCAGGATTCTTTCTTTGCTTGCTTTTGTATGAAGTGTGCTTTTGCCCTTAATTTCTTATAATTAATGAGATTGACTGTGCTCGGGCACTGCCGAAACAAATTCCAGGCTTTATTTTTTGCTCTCTTTGCTGTGGTGCATTTGTCATTCCACCAGTAATTATAATGCTTTCGGCCTAGCGGATTTGATAGTGGTATTGTGTCTTTAGCCACATTTAGAAGATGTGACGTGATGTAATCTGTCACATTATCAATATGCTGGAGGCGAATTTTTTCGTCATCAAGGTCGATTGATGACTGAAATTTTGCCCAGTCTGCTCGGACAAATTTCCACTTTCTGCGGGTTGAATTGAAGGAGTCTTTGCTTTCAGAAAGTTGTATACTATTGGGAAGTGGTCACTGCCCATGGGATCGTTCATTACATACCACTCTATGGTTGGGACTAGTACTGGTGAACAAATTGAGAGATCTATTGCTGAGGTGTGTCCTGCTGTGAGCTGTATGTGTGTCGGTGCACCTGTATTGAGTATAGTGAGATTTAGTGGCTCCAAAAAACTTTCAATTAGTCGGCCTCATCTATCCAATTTAGGAGAGCCCTATAATGGGTGGTGCCCGTTAAAGTCCCCTAATATACAGAGAGGTGGAGGTATCTGTATAAAGAGGTCTTCAAGATCTTTTAAAGAGTAAGTACAGTTTGGTGGTAGGTAGATTGAGACTAGTGTTATTGCACCATGCAGAGTTATACGAACAGCAACAGCTTCTATTTCAGTTTGGAGTGGGATATGTTTAGTTGGGATCTTTGAATTTACTAGGATGGCCACACCACCATGGGCAGCATTAGCAGTATTTCGATCTCTTCGATAAATGCAATTCTTTATCGAAGGAGAAATTTGTGTGGTTAGGTAAGTTTCCTGTAAACGAAAGGCAACCGGAGAATAATGGTTAATTAGGTATTGAATATAGTCTGTGTTGGAACGAAAGCCTCTGCAATTCCATTGTAAGATGCTGTGGTTCATTTTGGTTTAGTTGATGATGATTCATCTGACTGTTTTTTGTTTGAGGAGGATTTTTTTCGGTATTTTTTCGGGCAGGTAGGGCATCTGGTATCCATAGTTTCGTTTGTGTGAAGTTCTAGTAATGGTTCTTCATGATCTGGGTTTACATCTACTTCCATACTACTGGTGGATGATTCAGGTTTATTGTTGTTTTTAGCAGTTTTTAGTTTTTCTTTGTCATGCGGGACTGTCCGAGTCTCAATTGGGATACTAATTGGAGTGTTGGTCAATTCACTTATTTTAATTTGATGTGTGTCTTTTACAGAGTTTGATAATGTGTTTTTAACCCAGTTAGCTAGAGATGTGTTGGGAGGTATTCAAACATCTGTTTGAGCTGCTGTTGAATTAAAGCTTCGAGTGTGAGATGCATATGAACGACTGGGCATGGTCGATATAACCTGTCTGCGTGCCTCTGGGTACGTAACTTTGTGCTCTATTTTATATTTTTGGATTTTCTTCCCTGTTTTCCACATTTCACAAGATTTGGAAAAGGCTGGGTGACTTTCTTTGCAGTTGGGGACTTGGGGCTGAACAGTCTGCTTGTGTTCCTTGGAACCACAAATTGGACAAATGGCATCACCTCTACATGCTTGTTGCGAGTGTCTATATTTTTGGCATTTAAAGCAACGTAGGGGGTTAGGTATATAAGGCTGCATTCGGCAGTTTAAATAGCCAGCTTTTACTAGGATGGTAAATCTGGGGTGCTGAATGTTAAAATTATGGATTGGGTTGGAACAAGATTTCCATCTTTTTTGGTCGTTATACGTTTTGCACTAATTACTTTTTGATTGCCCAGTTCCTGCACTAATTCCTCTTCAGATACTGTAATCAGGTCCCACTCTGTGATGACACCTTTTGACGAATTTAACGTATTGTGGGGAGTGATAGATACCGGTAGCACAGCAAAAGTTGTTTTAAGCAGCCACTCTGAATGTTTTGAGGAGGCTGTTTCGATTAGAAGGTCTCCGGATTGCAGTCGTTTAACCATTTTTGGTGTTCCAGCAATGGATTCCAAAAATCTTTGGATGACATATGGTGATAATTTGTCGACAGGCTGGTTGGAGAGCGAATGTATTACAAGGAAGTTTGGCATCTCACTGTACGTAGGTGGTAGATGACTTTCATCAACCGGTGAAATACCACCACTTTGCTTATTGGAGGCTTGAAGTGGTGAAACCCATGTTTAGTCTCTAGAGCAAAGTTTCCGGCATCCCCCCCCCCCCCTTACTTCTCCTTCAACCCATGCACGGTACTAAGTACTATAGATTTTGATACCTTTTGTGTTTGGGGTTTTCATAAAAAAAAAAAAAAAAAAACTGCACTTCTCTTCGGAGCCTTTTTGGTTGGTTCAGGTCATCATTATTTGGTTTGTCTGGCCTTGAATTTCAAGGCACTAGTGGTGGATAGTCATTTATATCCATCGTTACTCCTTTTCACCCTGGAGGATAACTTTTCCCCCAGGTTACCGGCCCTGCCACGGGGAGGCAGGAGCAGTGCCGCTTGGAGGCCAAGCGGTTGAAGTGTTAGTTAATTAGTAAATATAAATAGAGGAAAATGTAAAGAAAGGTGGTATTTCCTTTCTGTGTTCTACTTGTTACTTTTCAAGTATAGAACTGTTTTTAAATTAAGACTATTGAAAGAAATGTGAACTTAAAATATAATTTCAGTCGCTTATCAATAGAACTTTATGAATTGCAAGAATATCGCTTGGCCTCGAAATACGCTTGGCACCCAGGGCCTTTTCTTTTATATAAGCTGGTTAAGCTTACATTATGTCAGTGGTGTGGCTCTGATCTAGAGTGATGTCTGTTCTATAAATTATTTCTCGCTGCATAAGGACCACTGCCGTGCAAATCCTCTGCATTGGTGGAGCGATCGGAGGAGGCATGGGTGGTTTGGTTCTACGATCTTTTCACTTTTGCAATGATTTGTATAGCGATTGAAATGAAGCGATTCCATGACCATTATTGGCCTCGTGGTCCTCTGTTGATATGGGGCATAATGGTCAGTCTATTATTTTGATATTTTGTTTTTCTTTCAGTAGTTCTTTTAACCCCTTTTTGGTGATATTTCACGTTTTTCGGAACTAGTACCTTCTAGGGGGATACCGCTAAATCATATGATAATTGGCATTATTTTAAATTTTATATCGGTTTTATTAATTGGAATTAAAGTGCTAAATTATATAGGGGACTATTGGCTACTGTTTATATCTTACCTTCCCTCTCCCTGTTTGTTTATTTTTTACGTTATTTTATGTTAATTTTTCGCTCTACATTTTTTGCCATACTACTGGCTTATGTTTTATGTTGTTTTATTTTGAATTATCGGATATATCTGGGCGTCATGTGGAGGAGGTGCATTTTGCTGCTTCTAATGATAGCTTAATATATATTTATTTATTTTATGTTAAACTTTTAAGCCATTATTTAAATATAAATCAGTGGTAGTAGTGGGTTGATATGCTAAATAAGCAGTGCCTGTGCCACCATCTATTTCCTTTCTTTTCTTTTATATAAGCTGGCTAAGCTTACATTATGTCAGTGGTGTGGCTCTGCTCTACAGTGCTGTCTGTTCTATAAATTATTTCTCGCTGCATAAGGACCACCGCCGTGCAAATCCTCTGCATTGGTGGATTGATTGTTAGTTTGTTTGTTAGTTATTTTGGTTATTTAGGAGCATTAGCAGCTAAGGCCATATTGCTCCGGGGAATGCGGCAGTCATTCCCTGATCTTTCCGCATCCTCCGTATTTGGTGGTGATGGGCTTGAACCCCGGTCTAATCAAGAAGCGTGTGCTACACTGCTGCTGCTTCCCACCCGGCTATGGAGGCACCTAGTGGATCGATCGGAGAAGGAATGGGTGGTTTGGTTCTTCGATCTTTTCGCCTTTGCGATGATTTGTATAGCGATTGAAATGCAGCGATTCCATGACCATTATTGGCCTTGTGGTCCTCTGTCGATATGGGGCATAATGGTCAGTCTATTATTTTTATATTTTGTTTTTCTTTCAGTAGTTCTTTTTAACCCCTTTTTGGTGATATTTCACGTTTTTCGGAACTGGTACCTTCTAGGCGGGTACCGCTGAATCATATGATAATTGGCATTATTTTAAATTTTATATCGGTTTTATTAATTGGAATTAAAGTGGTAAATTATATAGGGGACTATTGGCTATTGTTTATATCTTACCTTTACTTCCCCCTCCCTGTTTGTTTATTTTTTACGTTATTTTATGTTAATTTTTCAATTTTTCGCTCTACATTTTTTGCCATACTACTGGCTTATGTTTTATGTTGTTTTATTTTGAATTCTCGGATATATCTGGGCTTCATGTGGAGGAGTTGCATTTTGCTGCTTCTGATGATAGCTTAATATATATATATATATATATATATATATATCTGATAATTAAAATAAATATGATATTTAAAATAAAAACATCAGCCAGTAGTACGGCAATAATGCAGAGCGAAACGAAACGTAAAATAATAAAAAATAAACAAACAGGGAAGGGAAAGTAGCGGTAGTAGGACAAAAGGTAGTCGATAATTCCCTGTATAATTTAGTAAATTATGTCATTAAACCCAATTAATAAAACATGATATAAATTTAAAATAATGCCAATTATACATAATTTAGCGGAACCCCCTCGAAAGGTACCATTTCCAAAAGACGTGAAATATCACCAAAAAAGGGTTAAAGAAACTACCAAAAAACTAAAATATCAAAATAATAGACTGACCATCATGCCCCATATCGACAGAGGACCACGAGGCCAATAATGGTCATGGAATCGCTGCATTTCAATCGTCATACAAATCATCGCAAAGGCGGAAATATCGAAGAACCAAACCACACCTCCATTCTCCGATAGATCAACCAATGCAGAGGATTTGCATGGCGGTGGTCCTTTTGCAGCGAAAAATAATCTATAGAACAGACAGCACTCTAGATCAGAGCCACACCACTGACATAATGCAAGCTTAACCAGCTTATATAATAGAAAGAAAAGAAATAGATGGCGGCACAGCCATGCAAATCCTCTGCATTGGTTGATCTATCGGAGAATGGAGGTGTGGTTTGGTTCTTCGATATTTCCGCCTTTGCGATGATTTGTATGACGATTGAAATGCAGCGATTCCATGACCATTATTGGCCTCGTGGTCCTCTGTCGATATGGGGCATGATGGTCAGTCTATTATTTTGATATTTTAGTTTTTTGGTAGTTTCTTTAACCCTTTTTTGGTGATATTTCACGTCTTTTGGAAATGGTACCTTTCGAGGGGGTTCCGCTAAATTATGTATAATTGGCATTATTTTAAATTTATATCATGTTTTATTAATTGGGTTTAATGACATAATTTACTAAATTATACAGGGAATTATCGACTACCTTTTGTCCTACTACCGCTACTTTCCCTTCCCTGTTTGTTTATTTTTTATTATTTTACGTTTCGTTTCGCTCTGCATTATTGCCGTTCTACTGGCTGATGTTTTTATTTTAAATATCATATTTATTTTAATTATCAGATATAATTAGGCATCATGTGGAGGATGTGCATTTGCTGCCTCTAATGATAGCTACATAGCCATATTTATTTATTTTTATCACTTTTGCCTAACTTTTATCTCACATAATATATATATATATATATATATATATATATATATATATATATACATAAGATCACTCATCGGTGAAGACAGGATATTAGAGCTGGAAAAGGAATTAGAAAATGTGAATTGGAATATCATCGGTTTGGCTGAAACAAGAAGAAGTAATGAATCACTTATAAGTTTATCAAGTGGAAATCTGCTGTACACCAATGGAAACAGTGAAAGGAGTGAAGGTGGAGTTGGGTTTCTGGCCCATAAAGATTTTAAAAACGACATTTTGGAATTCAAAAGCACATCACCAAGGGTGTCAAGATTAATACTCAAGATTTCTAAGTAAAAAAAAAAAGTAAAGTGCAGCCATTATCAACCCACTGCAGGATGGAAGCCTCCTCAACAATTCACGTTGAGGGAAATGGACCATAATCTGCCACGCTGGTCCACTGCGGGTTGGCAGATCGACCGTATTCAGCAGTCAGGGGCTTGAACTCCGGTCTACTCAAAGAGCGTGTGCACTCCAGCTCCTGCCCACTTGGCTACGGAGGCCGTTTTCTAAGATTTCTAAGAGGTACAAGCTAAAGGTTATAATGATTTATGCACCAACATTGAGCCATGAAGATGAAGAGGTTGAAGAAATGTACACCAAAATTGAGTCTTCTAGATGAGCAGAAAACCCACTACACTATTATTATGGGGGACTTCAATGCTAAGGTTGGAAAAAGGCAAAACAGCGCAGAAAGAGGAACTATAGGAAATTTTGGAATTGGTGAAAGAAATAAAAGAGGTGAAAGACTTGTGGAATTTGCAGAATCTCAAAGACTGTCAGTAATGAACACTTTTTTCAACAAAAGGGTGAACAGAAAGTGGACATGGAAGAGTCCAAATGGATTAACAACTAATGAAATTGACTTCATCCTCACTAACAGAAGATATATTGTGAATGATGTTACCGTCCTGAATAAGGTAAATGTTGGAAGTGATCACAGAATGGTAAGATGTACACTTGATATAGATGTAGGAAAGGAAAGGAAAAAACTGACTCCAGTAAATAATACAAAGGTCTTTGAGATAACAGAGGAGGAGAAAAAGCAGTATGTACTGGAACTTAAGAACAAGTTTGAGCTTCTGCAGACTGCTCAGGACCAAGATATCGACGAGGAATATTATAACTTTCTGAAAGTGATAAAGCCCAAAAAACCTATAGGGAAAAAGAAATCCAAAGAAGAAAAAATTAGTCAAGAAACACTTGTCATGATGAACCGAAGATGACAAATAATTGCAAGAAAAACACTGACAGGGAGAAAATTGAGTATACTGAGTTATGCAAAGCCATTAGAAAGAGACTCAGAGAGGACATAAGAAGATTTAACACAAGAAAAGTAGAACAAGCATTAAGGGAAAACAAAGGATTTAAATCAGCAGCCACGAGCAGTAATACAGAAAGACAAATGATACTGAAACTGAAGAATAGTGATGGTGTACTTACAGACAGCAGAGAAGGCATAATTCAAATAGCAGAAGACTACTATAGAGAATTATACAAGGAGCGAGGGAATGATACCAGCAGTGGGGAAGATGGATTGCAAAGTAGCAACACATACATCATACCTGATATTCTTCCTGATGAGGTAGAACATGCATTGAAGAAAATGAGGAATCAGAAAGCCCCGGGGGAAGATGAAGTTACTGTAGAGTTGTTAAAATTGGGAGGAAGAGACATAACACAAAAACTGGCAAGGCTCTTCACAAAGTGCATTAGAAAAGGTGTGACGCCTAAGAAGTGGAATAATGCAATCATAGTTTTGCTGGATAAGAAAGGAGATAAATTAGAAATTGGAAATTATAGACCAATTAGCTTGTTATCCCACATCTACAAGTTGTTCACAAGGGTCATTACTAACAGATTAGAAAGAATACTTGATGAGAATCAACCGAAAGAGCAAGCTGGCTTTAGGACAGGATTCTCAACTATGGATCACCTTCACATAATATCACAGCTAATGGAGAAAGCAAATGAATACAAAACACCATTATGCCTGGCATTTGTGGATTATGAAAAGGCATTTGACTCCATACAGCATAAGGCAATGTTTCGGGCACTGGGAAGACAAGGCATAGATACCCCATATATTATGATTTTGAAGAAAATATATGAGAGTGCTACCTCCTTTATTAGACTAGACAAAGACAGTAGGAAATTTAAAATCGAGAAAGGAGTTCGACAAGGAGACACAATATCTCCGAAGCTGTTTACTGCTGCCCTTGAGGAAGCTTTCTGAAGATCAGACTGGTCGCAGAAAGGAGTCAATGTGAATGGAGAGTACCTAAACCATTTACGATTTGTAGATGACATTGTGGTCATAAGCCGCGATCCCAAAGAATTAGAGGAAAATCTTAATCAGTTATGCAGAGTTAGTAAGGATTTTGGACTAAAGATGAATATGGCTAAAACAAAAGTAATGATGAATAAGTATGTCACAGAAAGGGACAATGATTGAAGGAGCAGTAATTGAAAAGGTGGAGTCATATACTTATCAGGGACAAGTTATCAGCTGTAATAATGATAAATGGCTGGAAGTCAAGAGAAGAATAAATTTTGGATGGATAGCCTTCAGGAAATATAGTCACATACTGAAGAGCAATATCCCAGTTTGTCTGAAACGTAAAATAATGAACCAATGTATACTTCCCACCATGACTTATGGAAGTGAAACTTGGGCACGCACCAAAAGAATGGAAGAGAAGCTGAGGACTACACAGCGAAGAATGGAATGAATTATATTGGGAATCAGACTTAGATAAGAAGAGAAATACATGGATTAGGCAGCAAACTCAAGTAAAGAACATTCTTATTAAAACTAAAGAACTAAAATGGTCTTGGGCAGGACACATAGCTCGAAGATATGATAATCGATGGACTAAGAAAATAACATAATGGTACCCAAGAGGAGCTAGAAGAAAACCTGGAAGACAACGCAGAAATGGATAGATGAAATTCATGAGTTTTTGGGTAGTAAATGGATGGCCAGTGCTCAAAACAGAAGGAACTGGAAAGTTGCTGGAGAGGCCTTCATCCTGCAGTGGATTGAAAATGGATGATGATGATGATGATGATATATATGTGTGTGTGTGTGTGTATGTATTAATAATAAGAGGTTGTAGAAAATGGTTACAGTGATATTAAAATGGGTTATGGACCAGGGTCACTGCTAAATATAGCAGAAAGTACCCAACAACCATAATGGAATATAGGGAAGTAGAATGTGATGAAGAGAAAGGGAACAAGCTAACGAAACCAGAAATTGATATGACAAAAAGATCCGTGGGTACCTGAAAAATAAAAATACATTAAAAGAAGTACTTAATGCTGTAGATCAGATGATTTCAATGTCTTCATCAAGGTCAACGTCGAAATCAAAGCTTACTTCTGTTTGTGACATGAAATATACGTAGCATGTAGTTAAAACAAAGAAGCCACGTTGAAATATGGATTAAGTGAATGCAGAAGTAAGGTCAAAATTAGCAGTAGGTAAGTGAAACGCTGATGTATATTTCATGGCTGACCTGACAGAGGTAGAGAAGAGGGACAGGGGAAAAAAAAAAAAAGAGAGAGAGAGAGAGAGAGAGAGAAAAGAAAATAAAAGAAAAGACAAAGAAAACAACTTACTGCGGTACCGAACAGGAGTCGGTATGTGGACCGTGGGGAGTGACCTATCATGCTGCAGAGGAACGGAGTAAAAGGATTATCTGATGTCATCTTGTAGTATTTATAGTATGTGATCGCAAGCCCAACCATAGGAAAGAGGAGACGGTAAGTTGGATGAGATTAAGATTACTAAGGTATGCTGGGAGATAGGTATTAAACATGTGAAGTAGCATGTCCCAAGATAGAAGAGAAATGATAAGCTTACAAAGTAGCATAAAATAGTCGCTAAACTTTGTGTAAGGCGAGAAAAGTGTATTATACTAGAAAAATAGCATCTCGATATTGTGTTTGGTAAACTAATGGCTCACAAGAAATAAAAATGTAGGGTAGTAGGCCAATGAAAAGAGTTTGGAAGAAGAGGGACAAAAGGTGGGCCCTAGCCCAAAAATGTATTTATGGTATATGATAGTATATAACAGAGCTATGGTGCTCAATACATTCTACATTGATATCAATATCTGTAGACAAATAAGAAAAATTTACATCAATATGATACATAGAACACTTCTGTATGATCCTCTCCAGAAATTAAATCTCAATGCCTATAAATATTCAATGACACAATCTGCTTTAGACTCAGAAATACAGATTTTAACCAGCAGATTCTTAAACAGGAGTTACCCCTTGCTACAGTGAACCGAATTGGTACAAGCTAAGGATAGGACAGAAAAAAACACCAACCAACAATAATAACAACAAAAAAACTTTATTTCTGTCCCATATGTTGAACAGTGGCACAAGCAGCTTAACAGATTCTGTAAAGATACCAAATTTCAGATTCTGGTCAGACTAATAAAAGGAAAATCGCTCAGTCCTTTCCTCTTTTGTGACACAAACAAATGACTTGGTATATATTTCTTGCAGTGATTGTGACTCATCTTACCAAGCATCTACATGATTTCTACTCATTGTTCGCATAAAACAGCACGCATCCTCAGTTTGTGCTTCTCGTTCAGCAGCTTCAGAATTGGCCTTTCGTGCCGTTAATGAAAAACATACATTTTTATTTAGCGAGGCCAAAATACTTAGTGTTCAACATAATTATATGAAACTATTAATTGCAGAAACTGTCGAAATCAAATTACATAAGAATTCTATTAACTTTCGTAGTCCATATCTAATCTGCGCTTTGTGGTCTTTTGCACGCATGAGCGAAGACAAATAACTGTGGCTTTTCACGTGCATGCATGAGGACAAATAATCTCTCTATTTAAGATTCAAGCTCACACACTCCGTAATTTCCATTCCTGTGATCACGGCATATGGCTGGAAAGCATTGTCTGCTTCAGGAAGGAAAATCGTTTTTCAAAATTTAACTTTAATTGATTTTTTAAAATTGTTTTTGGAATTTTAGTTAATTTTTGAATTGTGTTCAATTGATTTTTTACTGTAATCATTTTGTGTCAGTCTTTTATTCGTTTTAATTTCTGGAGAGTATGATATGGAAGTGTTCTACGTATCATATTGAGGTAAATTTCTCTTATTCTTCTACAAAAATTTATGGTATATGTACTTATGTTATATGGTATTTATGGAAAAAAGGTGGGCTAGGGCCAACCTTTTTTCCATAAATACCATATATACTCCATAAATACCGTATCACACCATAAATACTCTGAGATGACATCAAATAATTCTTTTACTCCGTTCCTCCACAGCATGATGGGTTGCTCTCTATGGTCCACATACTGACTCCTGTTTGGTACCACAGTAAGTTGTTTTCTTTGTCTTTTCTTTTCCCTTTTTTTTTTTTTTTCTTCTGTCTCTCTTCTCTGCCTCTGTCAGGTCAGTCATGAAATATACGTCAGCATTTCACTTACCTACCACTATTTTTGACTTTACTTCTGCAGGAACTTAATCCATATTTCAACATGGCTTCTCTGCTTTAACCACATGCTACGTATATTACATGTCAAAAACAGAGACCTTACTTCTTGCTGTCTTTCCTTTGATTTCGACGGTTGACCCTTAGATGAAGATGTTAAAATCATCAGCATCATCTTTTAAAAATATATTAAAAGAAGTATGTAATGTATTTTTATTTTTCAGGTACCCACGGATCTTTTCGTAGTATCGATTTTCGGTTTTGTTAGCTTGTTCTCTCTCTCTCTCTCTCTCTCTCTCTCTCTCTCTCTCTCTCTCTTTGTCACATTCTACTTACCTATATATATATATATATATATATATATACACACATATATACAGGTAAATGAAAGATGTAGAAGGAAGTATACAAAAAAAAAAAAAATTAATACATATACATAGAAATAAGTCAATATCATAATACAAAATGATACTGTCGTATATCGCACAATCCTGGCATCATTATCAAGTGTCAACCACCAGAACTGCACGATAAGACAATAATACAGTGTCCTTTGTTTCTAATTTAAAGTGCATGAATAATATCATTACATAATATATATATATATATAAAAAAAAGAGGCAAAGCTATAAGGGAGGGAGGATATTGAAAGCCAGCAAGTAATTTAAGGTTGACATGAGAGGACCCAAAAATAAATATAAATGAACAATGAAACTAAACCAAAGACCACAGCAGTAGTAGTATATCGGTGAGAGTAGATGTTGGTTAATGGCAGAAATTGTTTTTTTTTAGTGTTAGTGTTTTGTTTCGTTGTGGTTATAAGCAATTGTTTTTCATACTCCTTCTCTTATTAATCTTAAGAGTATATACACATGTATATATGAATGACAGAAAAATTTACATTAAAAATATAAGACATTACATTATTAAGCTTCTGATGTTCCTTTTTAACATAATCCAACCACATATACATCAACGTACTTGCCACATCTTTCTATTTATTTTCTAAATACCTCAGAACGTCATTGTTCAAGAGATCATTTAAGATACCCTGAGAAACATATATCTCACTGTCCAGCAGAAAATGGCAACCTATTATTTCATGCTTGGGCTTAGGGAATAGAAAAAAGTTACAAAGATCTGAAATGTGGGGGGGGGATCACTGCCTTGATGCTTAGTTGATGTAGTTTTCTCAACACTCATTCATTGTTGTTATGCAGTAGCTATCTGAAAATTTTCAAATCATGTTTTTTCTGGCATGCTTTCTATTCAATTTCTTTAGAAATTCACTGACTATCATATATATATATATATATATATATATATACAGTATGTTTTATCAGAATAATTGTAAATAATGGCTTTCACATAGAGAAAAGGTAAAGATCGTATGCTTTCCAGCAGATTTCATGGAATGGACTGTGACTTCGCCGTGTTGGAGATGTTATATGCTTCCTCAGTGAAATTTTTTTTTTTTTTTTTTGATTTGGGATCATAGCGGTAGATCCAGATTTCATCTCCACTGGTTATTCTGCTTAAAAATTAATACTTTTCTAATGTTAATGTCTTTTTGAGGTGAGCACAGATGTCAAAGAACCCAACATGAACAAGTGTATCATTCCTAAATGGTCTTTTAAAATTGTTACTGGGCACACAAAAAGACGTTCTGTGTTTGTATGCCACAGTAACTAACACCCAAGTTCTGAAGTGTTTCTGACTAACTCATCTGTGCTTGTTCTTACATTTTTTAAACCATTTATACTACATAAATCCAAGTGTTTCTGTTGGTATGCTTCATAGGCTTACTGTTCAATCATTATTTTCCTTGGGGCATGTTATCCTTCTTCAAGTCTGATGCTGCTGAATAGATGAGATGAATATTAGTATTAGTAGAGGGAAATGATAAAAGAAAGCAAGTATAGACAGTGTAAGCCAAAAAAGGGGGGGGGGGGAGACCTCAGATCACTTGTCCATCTCCCCTCCAATAGTTCATCTAGTTCTTCCTTGAATTTATTCAAACTACCTATTTCTACAACAACAAATGGAAATTTGTTCCAACAATCAACTACCAGCTGGCTGAAGCAAATTTTCTTATATTTATCCTGTAATCATCCTTCCTCAATTTGAATTTATTTCACCTTATGCATGTAGGCTGAGCAAGAGAAAGAATGGCATTGGCAATAGGCTTACTCAATCCACTCAAAGCCCTAAATGCCTAAATCATATCTCCTTGCAGGTGCTTAGTCTCCAGTGCTTCAATTTGTAGAACTGAAACCTTTCTTGGTAAGTGCATCATTTTTGTTCCTCTCAATAGTCTCACTGCCTTTCTCTGTACTTGTTCTAAGACATCCATGTCCTTCCTAAAATGAGGACTCCAGACCTGTATGCAGTACTCAAGATGTGACCTAACCATTGCCTTATACAAAGAGATAATCACTTCATTATCCATGCTAGCAAAATTCCTGTATATCATTAACAAAACCCAATAAGCTGTCCTGGCAGCCTATCTGCACTGCTCAGAGAACTTCATATCTGACTGAACAATTACCCCCCCCCAGGTCTTTTTCATTTCCCACTACACTGAGTGTAGCAGCATGCATGTGGTATCTTAGTGTTTAATAGGTTTAACGCTTTGCAGTTCAGCATTATTTCCAGTATTCCCCATTCTATATGTTTTTTTTTTTTTTTTTTTTTTTTTAATGAAAAAGCCCCAAACACTAGAGGTATTAGAGCCTACAGTACCTAGTACCATGATTGGGTTGGAGGTTGAGAAGACAAAAGAGATATTTGTTGACATTAGACTTAAACTTCTGTAGACTGTAATTTTCAGGAAATATGTATGAAGGAAGGTTTTTCCAGAAAATGGCAGTTGAATGAATAAACAAGGAAGATGAAAAGTTGATTCTGTGAGATTGAAGTTGGAGAATAAATGGATGTTGGTTGGTGACGGCACATGTTGACTGTTTTGAAAGAGAGAGCGGGAATTATAGAAGCCAATTCAGAAGAACAGTACCCATGGAAGTATCTGTAGAAAAGGCATGCAGCAGAAACAGTATGTCTATGAGACAGCAAGTGGAGAGACTCTGTCAGAGATGAGTCTTTAATTAACATAACTGCCCTCTTCTGAATGGAATCAAGAAGCCTGAGGGAGGCTTTCGGGCACCGCCCCAGTGTGGAAAAAATATTCCGCGGTAGGGCGGATTTGGGATTTGTACAGAGTGAACAGCTGTTTGGAAGAAAAGTAATGCCAACAGCAAAAGAGAAAACTAAGTTTTTTAGATGCAGAGGAAGCAATATTTGTAACGTGCTTGTGCCAAGAGAGATTAGAAGTCAGGGTAATCACCAAAGATAAGCATAGGAGCAGAAGAATCCTTTTTGCGAGATATAAGACAAGACTGAGTTTTAGAAGGATTGAAATCAACTAAGTTGTCTTTGCCCCACTGGAAAATTACCTGGAGATTGGCATTTAATGAATTGGTAGCGGATATTCGAGAAGTTGAAGCTGATTCAACAAAAAACAGTTACAACAACAAAAAAAAATTACAAAAAACAGTTGGCAAACCATAAGATGAAAGCTTGTTTAGAAGACCTTTATGCCAAACACGTTTGAAAGCCTTTGAGATGTCAAGAACAACTGCATACGTTTCACCGAACTTTTCCATTGAATTTGTCCATAAATGGGTAACATAAGCCAAAATATCACCAGTGGATCGACACTTGATGGAATTCATACTGGCGATCACTGATCAGACGGAAGGTTTCTAGGTAGTTTGAGAGTTGGCGGTTAATTGATTTCTCTATTACTTTAGAAAGAGTAGAAGTAATTGCAATGGGGCGATAATTGAATGGGAGGGATTTGTCACCCTTTTTAGGAACTAGCTGGATATGAGCAAATTTATAAGCAGAAGGAAAACACCTTTGGAATAGGAAAAGTGAAAAAAGGCAGCAAAGAACAGGAGTAAGTTCAGTAGCACAGGTTTTGAGAACAAGTGGATAAATTACATCAGGATCTGGAACTTTCTAAGCATCAAGTTTTGTCAAAATCCTTTATTGAATGGAGCGTGTTGGGAATGGTGGCAGGTGTTTTACCAAGATCATTAATACATGAGTTGGAAGAAAAATGGGATGATAGCAGGTCAGCTTTATCCTTGGCTGAAGTGACAACAGAACCATCAGGTGGGAGCAGAGATGGGCAAATGTTGCAGCCAATAGCTTTGGCAAGCGACCAGAATGCCCGGCTACCATTAGGACAAAAAGCAAGTTTTCTACTGTTAGCCTGTTCAAAATCTAGTTTGAACTGATTAATAATTGCTTTCCAATTGTCACAAACTTTGCTGGCTGAAGTGAAACTGAAGAATTGGGAACAAGCCAATTACGATATGCAATATTCTTCTCTTGAACAGCCTTAGCACATTTATTGGAAAACCAAGGGTTAGATAAAGGACGAGATTTTAAAGTGGAGTGTGGAATAAATGATTCCATTCCTGCAAGAATAATTTCACTGACATGATCTGAGCAAACGTTGACATCAGAAGTTTTGAAACAGTAATCTGACAGAAGAAAAGAAATCTTGCAGGTCATCCCATTTTGCATCCTTGTAATGCCAAACAACACGAGGTTGGGAATAGCCATGAGATAAAGGCTTCATTGGAGAAGAGACAATTACAAAGTTGTGATCTGAGGTGCTTAAGGGACCACTCACTTCAACCGTGTACTTAGAGGGGTTGTTTGTGAGAAAAAGATCAAGCATGTTGGCTGTATGGTTAAGATTGTCCGGTATTCTGGCATGTAAGTGAACAATCTGTGCGAGACCATTAGTAATTGCAAATGCCTCAGCATCTCAACCAGGCTGGGTTGGTGTGACTAGAAAACGGAAGCCAGCTGGAGTTGTGAACATTAAAGGAAAATTACCTCTCTGTTGGGAAAGTTGGACTGGAGAAAGTCAAGTTGCAAAGAGAGGAAGTCAAAGAGCTCCAAGTGATGAGTGGAGTTGGGAGAATGGTAGAGACAACAGATAAATTTCACAGAATGAGGTAGAGAAATTTTAAGCCACAGAAGATCGAAAAGAGGAGATTCCAAATATTACCAAGTCTCTGACAGGGAATATCAGAACGGACATATGCACAAGTACCACCTTGGAGGCGAAAAGAATCATACAGCGAATAATTTGGGGAATTAAGATGAGCAGTAGTTGAATCAACCGATAACTGAGATTCTGTCAGAAAAGGTACATGGAGTTTCGCAGACTGCAAGTGGAAATGGACATCATTGAGATTAGAACTGAGACCACGTATATTTGTGAAATGAACTAGGAAGTGTTTGAGAGGTTTAGATCTTTTCGTAGATAACCTTACTCTATTACTTTGACTCACGGTGTATTCAATAGTAAGAAAAAATGGGGAGGGGGGGGGACATGCCATATGAAGTAATGAAATTTTTGGATATGGCAAGAACATACCCAGATCCTTGACATAATGTGACCTCGACAATGCCCCCCCCGCATATACACTACGCGTACTCCATCCAGTCACTATCTGGCAGAAGAGGTAGCAAGGTTATACACTAGTTGATCCGGAAGCCTCCTAGAGAATTACCAATAGGTTCTGTCCAGTGTACTAACTAGCAGCCGGCCTGCAAACATCGTTTTTGAGCCATACCCTTGAAATGTAAGGAACATTGGATCTCGCCATGATGTCCATCATAACCTCAAAAGTCATCAGTCATACTGCATGATGGAAGAGTTGACCGGAACTTAGCTCTGGAGAATAAACATGGGTTCCACCACTTCAAGCCTCCAATAAGCAAAGTGGTGGTATTGCACCGGTTGATGAGAGTCATCTACTACCTAGTATTGCCTGGTAATGCAGAAGCGTGGCAGTCCTCCATGTGGTGTGGGTGCCACACCATGACTGCTGCTTACGTTAGTTCACACCCACAGTGTGCTTGCACATGGGGGTTATACCCAGAATTACTAAAAGTCCCACCGTCGTGAAGGTGTAAGCAGAGGATTTGGCTGTCACAGACTGTCCGGAATTGACCAAAATTGGGTCCACTTGACTTGAGTGTCACCCGAATATCAGTTTCATCAGTGTTTTAGACTCCCAGGTAGCAAGTACAGCTTGTCTGGCATAGCTGAGAGAATGTCTTTGACAACCTCAAGGACCAGTTATAGTCCTTGAGGTTGTCCTAAACCGAGTCCGATAACACACTGGTCCTCAAGGACCAGTGTGTTATCAGACACAGTCTAAAACATTGATGAATCCAATATCTTTCTATTTTAGAAGATATAAGGGAAGTCCGGTTGGCCTGCTTCCCTAAAATTCACTTCTCGTTGGTGACCCCTGTTACGTCACTTTGGTGGCAATGAACGTGTACACTGGTTCTTTTAAAGACGCCTGGTCAGTGTGAAGAGGAAAAGACCAAACCCTCCAGCACTTTATTAAATACGACAACACAACGAAATAAATGGCCCTCAGTCCCCAGCAGCTTCTATTCTATCTCTTACAGCGGCAAGAGGATCAGAGTGGAAGCAGAGGGTGCAAAGAATCTCTGGTACAACCAAGCTGCCACGCACAGAAAATGAACTTGGCCTGTTACAATGTAAGATTGCTCATCGGTGAAGATAGGATATTAGAGCTAGAAAATGAATTAGAAAATGTTAATTGGAATATCATCAGCTGGGCTGAAATAAGAAGAAGAAATGAATCACTTACCAGTTTTTCACTGTTTCCTTTGTACACCACAGGGAACAGTGAAAAGAGTGAAGGTGGAGTTCATAAAGATATTAAAAACATTTTGAAATGTAAAAGTACATCACCAACAGTATCAAGACTACAACTCATTATTTCTAAGAGGTACAAACTAAAGGTTATAATGATATATGTACCAACATCGAGCCATGATGATGAGGAGGTTGAAGAAATGTACACTGAAATTGAGAGACTTTTAGACGAACAGAAAACTCATTACACCATTTACTCATTACATTACAATTACTCATTACACATATGGGAGACTTCAATGCTAAGGTCAGAAAGAAACAAAACAGCACAGAAATGGAAATTAAGAGGAAATTTTGGAATTAGTGAAAGAAATGAGAGGTGAAAGACCTGTGGAATTCGCAAAATCTCAAGGAATGTCAGTAATGAACATTTTTTCAAGAAAAATATTGGAATGACTGAAAACTATCTTATTTGTAAGTTTCTTTTTTTCCTCTTAATTTCTTCAAGGTTTAACAATTTCTCAATTTTGTCATCGGAAAAGACCTTTACTAGATCTTGAAAGCACATCTAAATAATTCACTTTTACGCAGCATAAATTACTTTGTGACTTCTACACTGGAAAAAAGAAAAAAAAAAAAAAAAACATTGCCTGCTATTACCAACTGAATATAAATATCAATAAACAACCACTTAGTTTTTCAGATCATTTGATGGTAGTAGTGTAACAAGAGATTTTATAATCAGAAATGCAGACAGTCACATTAGTTTTCACATTGAACTTGAGGACATGAAAAAAAAAAACCACTTAACATTAACTATTGGATATAAACATTGATTTTATTTTTCAGATTGTTTATACGAAGCATAAATAAATGGCAGTACACTGGGAACACAAATTTCATAATCGGAAATGCTGATGTTTTTAGCACCACAACATTCAATGGAAAGAGGAGAAAAAAGAAAAAAAAACAACTTCACATGTGCTTAATAACTGAATATAAACACCAATAAAGAGATGGTGGTACAATAATTGTGCCAATACAGCTGGGAAATAAATTCCATAATCAGAAACCCTGATGGGTATGCTGGAGGTGACATTGGATGACAAAGGGTTAAATGTATACAGCTTTCATTAATAATTACTCTACAATTTGGTAACTAAAACACAATTAGTTTCAATCTTTTTTGATCATTCCTCATATACAGGGGCTGATACAAAACCAGTACCTCAATTTGTTTCCTACTCGTGTTATGTTACACACAAAATTTAATAGTATGAACCAGATCTATAAGGCTCAATACGTTCTACATTGATATCAATATTTGTAAAAGAATGAGAGAAGTTTACCTAAATATGATACGTAGAACACTTCTGTATGATGCTCTCCAGAAATTAAAACAAAAACAATTTAAAAAAAAAAATCAAAAATCTTATATTATAGTAAGAAATAATTAACAATAAAAAAATCAAATGAATACAATTAAAAATCAATTTTAATGAAATTAAAAATTAAGTTGTTGTTGTTATTTGGTTTTTAGGAGCATTAGCAACTAAGGCCATATTGCTCTGGGGATATGCAGTGGTCATTCCCTGACCTTTCTGCATTCTCCGTATTTGGTGGTCACGGGCTCGAACCCCGGTCTAATCAAGAAGTATGTGCTACGCACTGTCACTCCTGCCCACCTGGCTACAGAGGCGCCTTAAAAATTAAGTAAAAAATTAATTTAATGAAGGGAAAGAGTTTTGCATTTGATTTTTTTATTGTTAATTATTTCTTACTGTAATGTAAGATTTTCGATTTTTTTAAAAATTGTTTTCGTTTTAATTTCTGAAGAGTATCATACGGAAGTGTTCTACGCATCATATTCAGGTAAACTTCTCTTATTCTTTTACAGTTACATACAAAATGTAATGGTGTGAGGTGAAAATTTAAAAATCGCAGCTCAAGTTTCAACACTGCATGCAGGTGGCAGGGCTGTGGCAGTCTGTGAAAATGGAGGGTGACCATGATAAAACAACTGAGATTCACCAATATTTGAAAAATGTTTATGGGGAGATGACAGTCAATGTGAGTGTAGTGGATTAGGCATGTCAGTGATGGTGACAGCTATTTGAAGAAAATGTCAAGGTTTGGCAGTTGTCACACTACAGAAACAGCAGAAAATGAGGAGAGAGTGGAAAAAGAGATTTGTGAAGATCGATTTTTAAGACCATTATTAATAAAGTATAACAGCAACTGCTTTCTTACTGGAAGTAAGCAGATCAATGAGATATAGCAGGTAAGCAAAGCAGTGAATGTGAAGACTTCCAATGAGGAATCCTCATAAGACGCCAGATTAACAACCTGTACAATTTACAGAAAAACTGCAGCATTCTAAATTAACAGCAGCCAATGTAATTACCAAATGGAAATATCATGGTGCTACTACAGTTGGGAAACATTCTGGTTGGCTGCTAAAATTTACAGAAAGAAACCAGAAGCCACTCAGAAGAGCAGTACAGTACACAGACTCCCATCAGTCTGTTTGTTATTTGGTTTTAGGAGCATTAGCAACTAAGGCCATACTGTCCGGGATATGCGGTAGTCATTCCCTGACCTTTCCGCATCCTCCGTATTTGGTTGTGACGGGCTCGAACCCTGGTCTAATCAAGAAGCGTGTGCTACGCACTGCTGCTCCTTCCCACCTGGCTACAGAGGCGCCTTTCCATCAGTCCTCATCACCCAGGAGTTCAGGGTGGCCAATAGGCCACCCTGAACTCCTGGGTGACGAGGTGCTTAATTACTTATCCACCATTGCGCCCATTGTCACCCTGCACTTTGTAATTATATATAGTCAATCAGTTATGGAACTAGCTCAAGATAAAATGAAGAAAAGTAAAGTTATGCAAAGTAAATGTAAAATATAAACGTTGGACTAGCGTTAGAAGTGCTCAGACTTTTCAGTGTTTTGCAAAGTTTAACTATCTGCAATGTCCCTAGAAAAATTGATATTTTATATGGGACATGTCAATCAAGTTTAACACAAGATTTGAGAATGTGACACATTTCAGCCAAGTTTGTGCCTCTCATTCTCAGTGATGACCACAGAGAGCAGCAAATTCTTCTATGTTAGGATCGTCATTAATGTGCTGCTGATCCACACTTTTTTCTTCAATTATTTACTGGTGATGAACTGTGAGGGCACAGCTCTTACCTGGAAACAATGGACCAGTCCTCCCAATAGAAGACTCCATCTCCTCCAAGGTCCCAAAAAACAAAATAATCTTAATCGGATATGAAAAGGATGCTCATTGTATTTTTTACTCACAGTTATGAATTTGACCTGTATGATCAAACAGCGAACTAGGAATACTACACACAGCATCATGAAATTGCTGCTCTACAGCAATTGCAGGATGCTGTTTAGAGAAAATGACTGGAAAAGTGGGCTTCAGGAATGCAAAACAGGAACTATTAGCAATTCGAATAGAAGCCTATCAGAAATGCTTCCAGAAGTTGCAGAAGACCAGAATCTGTGTATACAGCATAAACACAGAGATTACTTCAAAGGAGATCTATATGAATAGTTGGTAAGCTTCATCATTCAAAAATATTAGTTCAGTCTCTGAACTTTTCACACCTCATAAGTGTCAAAACAACAAATTTTTGAAAATAAAAAATATGGACAAAAAACTATTATAACTAAAAAAAGGGATCAAAAACAGAGTTAAATTGGGGAAATGAGCAGGCATGCTATTTGTCTTAGGGTGATAAATATCAAAACCTATCATTTCCCATTAGCTAAGATTTTAAAAATTCTTATATTAGGTTAAATTGCTCTTAATATCTTAAATAATCAAGTTTAAAAATATGCAGCATTTTGAATACTTACTACAGGTATTAGAGATTGTGAGTCTAACTGAGATGAATGATAGAGGAAGAGGAAATTTTTTGCTGTCACCACTAAAAGCCACAGTGCTGGTATAACAAATATGCATGCCACTCCAGCACCTAGTGCAAACCATTTCCTTAAAAGCCGTGGTTTGTATGAACCCCATTTCTGTATGCTTCTGTTCCAGCGAGAAGTATACCACTGAATTTGAAATGGCTTCACAGAGAGCCCACTTCTCTCCAGAAGAACAAGGTAAGGGTACAGCATACAAGACTATAAATAAAAAAGTAAAATCCTTTATAAATACAAAGTTTTGTTTTGTTTGATTCAAGTAAAAAAGCACTCAAAGGTTATTATTAACAGCAGTTCTTTACTGCTGTTGGAAAATACAAATTTTTTTTTTTATTTTTCTAACAGTAAAGAATTATATTTACTTTGTATAATCTGTCATAAAAAGGCCAATAAATTTATTGCTATTTCAAAGAAAGAGATGTGTTAACAGGCTTCAACCAATTTTAAAGAATAAAACATTTTAATTAAAAGGATGTTTTACACCTATACTTTATACATGGATAAATTCATCCTATGGCAGTGATCTATCATGTTGTAATATTATCAATAAGCTGCCTAGTTACACCATGAATAAACAACACTTCAGAGTGAGAGATACACTATTTCTTTCCATATTTTTTAAAAGAAAAATGAGTGCAATAGTTTTATTTACATTGCTTCTTCAACTTCATCCTCAGAAACATAATGGAAGTATTCCTTGGTCCAAAAACAAATACTTCTTTTAGCAATTTATCCTATAATGACAATGTGTAATGCCGAAAAGTATTCTTTATTCTGCTGAAAAGTATTCTTTGTACTGCTGAAAAGTATTCTTTGTTCTTTAGAAACCACAAAATAAAAAAAATAATAAATAATAATAAAATAAAATATCATGCATGGTTTTTTCCCATTTTTGTCTGATTTTTCCGTTTCATAATTCTTAGCACTTCATATTTACATATTCCATCAATTTTTTAATTCCATTTCAATTAACCAGTTAATGGTATTTTTTTTTTATCCTTCAGTACAATTTTTTTTTTTTTTCCTAAACAGAGATAGAAAAAAATGGATAATTACAGCATCCATTGCTTTGTTTTAACATTGCAACTAAGCACGACCTATTCTTTCTTATAAAAATATTTTATGTATACTTTGAAACAAAGTCTAAAAGCCAGAAACCACTCAATCCTTAATCCTTCCAAAATTTTTTTGGAAGGATTAAGTACATACCTGGTGCTCAAAAGTTAAGGAACAAATATTTTAAAACATAAATAAAAATATTAAATATTCATCATTTATTAATGGAACAAAATCTGCCTTTGTAAACAAAGTTGCACCCACCTTGCTACAACATGCACATTTGGTAAACAGATAAAAACAGCATATTTTTGGAATATTTGTATTTTATGTTTCACATTCATACTATTGATTTCAACATGGTGTAAATTTTGAAAATATCATAAAGACATTGTTTGGATGATTCTTTGAGGTGCAGAACAATAAATAGGATATTTTGTCTGATTGAGGTGTAAAATTACATGTAAAAAATTACATCCAACATAATAGCAGGGTTTCCCCACATAAAAGCTCAAAAATACTGTGTTATGCGAGGTTTGCTGCAATTCTCTAACTGTGCTATATAAATTCCATGTTGTGCGAGGATTGTCGCAATTTATCAATTGTGTTACAGCGAAATCATGTTGTAGAAGTACCATGTTATATGTTATATGGGGGGTTGCCTGTAATGTAATTCAGAATACAAGGATTAATTGGCAATACAGTCCCCAGACTGTTTCTCTGTATAGTACTGTATGGGCCGATAATACACTCCTACTCTCATTTTTGTTTTCCCAGTGTTTATGTCACCCGAAACTGACTCAACATTGCACTGGCCACTCATGTCGACTGGATGGGCCATCACACCCCATGTATTTTATTTTTCCGTGAGGACCCCACAACAAAGCTTGAAATTCCTGACACCATGCTTTCCAAGCTACTGCATGTTCCAATAGAAGCAGTACAAGAATCACTTGCACCTCTTCCTGCTGCTATAATTAATCTATTAGTCTTTGTATCCTCACCCCCAAGCTAGCAGTTTTCTGACCTACCTAACACTTCCTCGACAGCATGAACAAATATTCTTGCACTCCTTCTATTTAAGTCTATCCCATCTCTGCTTTTACAGAGATGGGATACACAAGCACAGCAGAGACCATGCTGAGAAAAATTCTACCCCATGAGCTTTTGTATGCACAGTCACTCAGGCAAAACTGATTGACAAGGCTCTCAACATGTGTTCTCCCCCCGCCCCATCATGTTCTGAAATTGCAGATGCTTTCAAATCTAATACTAATTTGTTACTTTTTCCCACAATTTCCCCGTATATTTGTTATGTAAGCATCTTGTTAACATCTCGAAAGTTTTACAGGAAAGAGTTTTCACACTTGGGAGTACAACTTGGACTCGAGGTTCAAGTTTATAAGTGCCAGGACAAGGAATTTTGAACTCGTGGGAAACGCTCAGTTTTTCGGAAATTTTTACTGTCTTTTTTGATTAATTAACATATTAAATTATGTTTTCCAAATAGTTTAAACAGTCTTAGTCACGTTTGTTAGTCTGATTTTAAATTTAAGTAGTGATTTTGTAGGTTACTACTTACTATTTGTACTGATATTGTATCAGTGTTTTGGCAGGAATATCGTAGCATGTAACAAGCAGTGCAGTGGAATAATTGAAATAAATAAGTAGATCAAAGTTTCTAATCACTTGATGGGCATATATCTTTTTGTGTTCGGCTAGGGAATTCTACTTTTTATTAAGGACATAACTAGTTTGACACTGTGATTGTAGCAGTATAGAGTAACATACACTGTGCTGCCACTTTATTAGGTACACTCCTGCTGTGCACACAAATGGTTTGTCCCACAACGTTGCAAGACCACAGTTGTGGATATAAATACCGCAGAACAACCTTTCTAGTATCAGTGAAATGTACAAACTGTAGCAAGAATGGGGAAAACGAGTGATTTAACGGACTTTGAACGTGGCATGGTAGTAGATGCAAGATGTGCTGGACAAAGTATTTCTGAAATGCCAGTTCTCCTGAACTTTTCATGCACCACAGTTTCAAGAGTGTATCAAGAATGGTGCAACGAACAGAAAACATTCTCTCAACGGCACTCCTGTGGAAGAAAATCGCTTGTTGATGAGAGAGGTCACAGAAGGATGGCTAGAATTGAGCAAGCAAACAGATGGGCCACAATGTCGCACATCACATCAGAATACAACCTTGGTGCGAAGAACAAAATATCACAAAGGATCACTAGTCGCACTTTCTCGTGAATGGGCTATAACAGCCAATGGCCACATCGTGTACCTTTGTTAACAATGAAGAACAAGAGAGTACGCCTCCTGTGGGCATAGCAACACAAGCACTAGATTATCAAAGATTGGAAAACAGTTCTTTGGGCTGACGAGTCGAAGTTCCTGGTGCATCGTGTTGATGGAAGGCTCAGAATTTGGCAAAAACAACATGAATCCATGGACCCGTCATGTCTGAAGACTACTGTGCAAGGTGGTGGGGGCAGTGTTATGGTGTGGGGAAAGTTTTCTTGGCACAAGTTGGGTTCATTGATACTCAGACTCAAGTCGGAATGCCCACATCGTACCTAAACATCGTTGCTGAACTAGTGCACCTTTCATGTTGACAGTTTATCCTCAGTCAGATGGTTACTTCCAGCAGGATAATGCTATTTGTTATTTGGTTTTTAGGAGCATTAGCAACTAAGGCCATATTGCTCCGGGATATGCAGTGGTCATTCCCTGACCTTTCCGCATCCTCCGTATTTGGTGGTGACGGGCTCGAACCCCGGTCTAATCAAGAAGCGTGTGCTACGCACTGCTGCTCCTTCCCACCTGGCTAAGGAGGCGGCCCGCAGGATAATGCGCCAGTGCACAAAGTCCGAATCACTATGGAATGGTTCCAGGAAGATGACAATGACGTTTCTTTGCTGCAGTGGCCAGCTCAGTCCGCAGATCTCAATCCTATTGAACATCTTTGGGATGAGCTGGAAAGGGCTGTTCGCTGCAGGCCTACACCTCTGTCGAATCTCAAGGAACTGCGTGACACACTCATGTCTGCATGGTACTCCGTTCCTGCACAACGTTTTCAGCATCTTGTTCAATCCAATTGTAAACGAATTGAGGTTGTTTTGAAGGCTAAAGGAGGCTCAACACGCTACTAGGTAGGTGTACCTAATAAAGTGGCAGCACAGTGTATATCTGGAACTTGTAGCATAAGGTAAAACTTGATAGTGTATATGTATCACTGCATTTAAGAATCTACAGTGAAGGACAAAAAACTACATCACCTTAAAAAAAATAACATTTTTAGTGAAATGTATAAGATATTGTTTGATTACAGTCATTTTGTTTGTTACAAAGCAAAGGTATTGCATCAGCCTTTCTATAAATATGCCGTAAACTTATTTAGGCTATCAACTTCCACGACAAGGGATGGAAGTCTGTTCCACCAACCAACCACTCGCTGGCTAAAGGCAAATTTCCGCACGTCTATCCTACATCTGTCTTTCCTCAATTTGAATTTATGCCCTCTCAGGTGATTATTCTGAGCGAGAGGAAGAATCCCATCAGCATTGAGCATGCTCAAACCATTCAATGCTTTATACACCTCTATCAGATCACCTCGCTGGTGCCTAGTCTCCAGACACTGTAATTTGCAAAACTTAAGCCTTTCTTCGTAAGAGCACTCCTTTGTTCCATTCACTAATCTTGTTGCCCTTCTTTGTACTCATTCTAACAACTCTACATCCTTCCTAAAATGAGGCTTCCAGACACAGTACTCTAGGTGTGGCCTGACCATTGCCTTATATAACGGGATAATCACATCCATGTCCCTGCTAGCAAAATTCCTAAATATCGTTGACAAAACTCCATGACCTGCCCTGGCAGCCCGTCTGCACTGCTCAGCGAACTTCATATTTGACTGCACAATTACCCCCAGGTCTTTTTCACTTTCCACTTCCCTGAGTGTGGTACAATACGGTAGGTTTCTCTTCGGTTATTGCTACCCATATGCAGTACTTTACATTTGTCAATGTTAAACTTCAGTTGCCACTTCTCAGCCCATTTGCCCAACCTTATTTATTATTATTTCAATTAGCCATATGGTGCAAGGAAGCATGAGGCTCTTGCTGCACTAGCCAAAAAAAAAACTTCTGAGTTACTCTATGTGTGTGTGTGTGTGTGTGAGAGAGAGAGAGAGAGAGAGATTTGGTTTTTGATTTGGTAGTTGTTGGCGCATCGGCTTCTGTGGCCATATTGCACTTCCCAAGGTTTTTTGCAGTACTTTGATCCAAGCCCGAGGCGGGAATCGAACCCGCGACCTTTGGGTTGCTGGGCAGGTACTTTACCCACTCGGCTAGCCCGGTCGGCAGAGAGAGAGAGAGAGAGAGGTAGAAGGGAATCACCAAAAAAGAGAAGAATGATGATATCCAGCTCAGGACCCTGGGTGTGCCAAGCCCATACTCACCAGAACTTATCTAGATCCAGTTGGAGCAGCATACTGTCTTTACTGTCGTTAACAACCCTGCCAAACTTTGTATCATCTGCAAACTTGAACATTAAACCTGATATACTTTCATCAATATCACTGATAAATATACAAAACAACAATGGGCCCGACACAGAACCCTGGTGAACTCCACTAATAACATTTGTCTACGAAGGGCAGTGTCCATTGATTACCATTCTTTGTCGTCTCCCACTCAACCATCTCTTTATCCATTGTAGCAACTTACCCTTAATGCCATACCTCTTCAATTTGTAAGCAGTCTTCCATGTGCAACAGTATCAAAATCTTTCCTGAAATCCAAGTACAGGGTTGTTAAAATTATAAAGTATCCCTATGTAGAGGGCACTGGAGCAAGTTCTAAGGCTTGTACTAAAGAGAAATTTGGACAACAGGTACAATAAAGAATGCGCTCTCCATTATTTGAAAAAAAAAAAAAAAAAAAAATATTAATTACAAAATTTACATATCACTCTATGGCGCGTAACTATCTTAGTTATGATTATGCAAATAATGTAAGTTATTTGCATAATTGTAAGTTATTGCCACAGCACCACTACTCAGCTCTACTGTACTGTATAAAAGCAAAGCAGCCTCTTCAAAATCACAGTAGATGTTTGCCTGCACTACAGCCAGCATTGCCAACAACGTTGCAGGAAAACGTGCTATTAGTGAAGCTGTACTATCAGAACAGCAACAATGCAGCTGCGGCTATCAGAGAATTCCAATGTCAGAAGCACATATGACTGTTTGTGCTGTCCACAAAATGGTTGCGAAATTTGAAGCGACAGGACATCTTATTGTGTTCAACCAGGTAGAGGTCGAAAACGAGTGGACTCCTTTTGTGCTGAAGATTTGGCTATGGCTGTCGTGGATTTATGCCATATTCCACTGTAAGGCTAGTAATGCGTCAGGTGTTGCGGTACTATCCTTACAAGATGCACATGCTACAGCAGCTAAAGCATGGTGATGCGGATATTCGTTTCACATACGCACTTCAGTTTCTGGCACGAATGACAGTGGATATCACTTGGCCATGGAACATCCTTTGAAGTGATAAAGCCCACTTCTGCTTAAATCGACAAGTGAACATGTACAACTGTCACATTTGGGCAACAGAAAAACTCTCGAGTTATCCAAGAGGTCCCGTTGCATTCTCCAAAAATAACAGTGTGGTGTGGATTTAGGGCCGCATTCATGATTGGGCCATATTTTTTTTTGAACAGTTCCGTCACTGGACAGCAACATTATGTTGGCAAATTTCGCAATACTAGAGCTGCAACAATGTGGGTGCCAGGACTTCAGGATGCCATATTCATGCAAGATGGTGTGCCATCCCCACATCCACCGTTGTGTCCAAAGATTGCTAAGGCAACACTTTACAGACGAACAAGTCATCAGGCGCTGTTTCCAAACATCTTGGCCATCCCGATCACTGGACCTCAACCACACGTGACTTCTGGTTGTGGGTTTTATTGAAGAACCAGGTGTATAGGGAAGGATGTCAAACTCTGGAAGATCTGAAGGACAGCATTAGATGTCATGTGCTGGCTATTCCACTTGACATGTTACGTTCTGCTGTAGAAAATGCTGTTCTCAGAATGGAAACTGTTGTTGACCAAAATGGAGGACACACTGAACAATTCTAGAGCTGTTCAAGTGATTTGTATTGCCACAGCGCCATATAGTGACAAATTTTGTAACTATTTTTTTTTCCCCAATAAATGGTGAGCGCATTCTTTATTGTACCTGTTGTCCAAATTTCTCTTCAGTACGAAACTTAGAACTCGCTCGAGAGCCCTCTACATAGGGATACTTTAATTTTAACAACCCTGTATACGATATCAAAATTATTTTTGGCATTCAGTTCTTTTGTGACCAAATCATAGTATCCAATCAAATTGGTCAGACAAGACCTCCTCTTAACTTTTACTGCAGTCTTGTCTAGATGATCATGCAATGCTTCTTTAACCAGTGATTCCATTATTTTCCCCAGAAACACAAGCTAAACTAACAGGTCTGTAGTTACTTGTGTCACCTTTTGAGCCCCCTTTGTGAATTGGTGATACATTTGCACACTTCCAGTCCATGGGGACTTCATTGTTGTTGTTATTTGGTGTTTAGGAGCATTAGCAACTAAGGCCATATTGCTCTAGGGATATGCGGTGGTCATTCCCTGACCTTTCCCGCATCCTCCGTATTTGGTGGTCACAGGCTCGAACCCCGGTCTAATCAAGAAGCGTGTGCTATGCACTGCTGCTTGGGGACCTCCCTGAGTCCAAGGAAGCTCTCATAATTATGGCTAAGGGTTTGCTTACTTCCTTTGCTGCCTCCTTTAATATAACCGGATAGATCCCGTCCACCCCAGGTGCCTTTTTTATGTTTAACTTCAACAATTTCTCCTCCACTTTGCTCTCAGTTATTACAAAATCACTTAGCTCCCTTTTAGAGTTTTATAAAGTTCAGGCACTCCCCTCATTGAATAACTCCTCATGTGTGAATGTAGATGCAAAATACTCATTCAGTTTATCAGCTACCTTAGCATGATCATCAATAGTCAACCCATCTATGTTAAGTGGTCCTATCTGATTCATCCCTTTCCTTCTAGAGTTTACATAAGTAAAGAACTCTTTGCTATTTTTCTTTGCATCCTTGGCCAATTATTTCTCATAATCTGCCTTCGCCTGCCTAAATTCCTTTGTGACTTGATTACAGACTAGTTTATACCTGCCATAGGCTTCTGTGTCACCTGATACTTTATATGCATCCCATATAAAGTATCATACATTTTCCTTCTCTGCCACATGCATCATTAGTTCATCTGACATCCATTTAGGCCTAAAGCTTTCATTTCTTAGTTGAAATGAAAAGCCTAGTAGCCACCAAAATTAAGTCCCTGAAGGCTTACCATTTAGAATTCAACATTGGTAACATCATCAGTTGATCGCACTGTACAGAATTTAAAAACTGTCTGAGACCCCTGTAGTCACCTTTACAAAAGCAATAGCCCTTCTCTCTAAATAAATAAATATTCTGTTTATACTCCGGGAATAACACGCGGTCAGAGGAGTTCACATGACAGAGAAATACAAAAAACAGCACCGTATTTAGCAGTCACAGGCCTGAACCCTGGTCATTCAAGGCACATGTACTAATGCACCTGCACGTCTGACCACTCGGCTACAGTAGCCATAAAGAATATTAGTGGAACTGGAACCCAACATGATAATCTTAGAGGCAAGAGCCCTAACCACTGTGCTATTGAGATATTTTAGCCTTGATGGCAGTTACATCTTTAAGTAATTCCCACATCAGTACATTCTGATCACTGTCACCTAGTGGCTCCTCCATCTGCAAATACTTAATGCACGAATAATCACTGCTGATAATCAGATCAAGAGTATTACTCCTTCTGGTTGCCTCTCGAACATGTTGCTGTAGAAAACAATCATCCAATAAATCCACAAAAGTCTTGCTAGTGTACGAGTGAAAAACCAACCCACAAGTTCCAGTCAATATCTGGAAAGTTAAAATCCCCCATTATTAGACATTCTGATTTACTGGCCCACTATTTCTCTGCACAACTGCTCATCATACTCATCAGATTCATTAGGCCTATAACATACACCTACTCTCATTTTTCCTTTCCCAGTGCTTATGTCACACCAAACAGACTCAACACTGCATTCTTCACCAACAGCAATTGGATGCACTTCCTTAGATTTTATGTGTTTCTTAACTAACAGCAAAACCCCCTCCTTCCTGTCCTGTCTATGCTTTCCGTACACATTGTACTCTCCAAATTACAATTCTGCACTGCTTATGTCTATGTGACACCACGTCTCTGATATCCCAACAATATCTGCCTTTGATGTCTTGACTAGCACTTTAAGCTCATCAAATGTATTAACTATACTCATAGCATTGGTGTACATGCAAGTATACATGCACCTGTTTCTACACTTAGTTACTCTAACACAGTCCATGTATTTACTTGTTCCACAATGACTCCCAGCAGTCATGGAAATCTCCATTGACTTGCTTTCCAGGCTGCTGCTCATTCTAATAGAAGCAGTGCAAGAATCAGTTTGTCTTTGCCTGCGGCCACTGTTAACCTTTTAGTCTATATTACCCCCCAAGCTGGCAGTTTTCTGACCCACCTAACGGTGCCTCGATAGCACCAGCAAATATTCTTGCACCCTTTCTATTCAAGTGTACCCCATCCCTTTTTGAAATAGCAGTCTCTCCTGTCAACAAGCACAGTCCAGGCTGAAAAAAATTCTACCCCTTGAGTCTTGCACAATCTCTCCAGGGCCGAATTGATCGACACGGCTCTCATCATATACTCCCTCCTATCGTGTCTGGGCAGAATCCAACCCTAACAAGCGATTTTTTTTCAACATTGACCTGTACTTGTTGATGTAGTAGCAGTAGTAGTGCCATGTGATGCAAGAAAGCAAATGTATAAGCTTATGCAGCATCAGCCAAAAAAAAAAAAAAAAAATCACACCATTCCCTCCAAATGCCTGTCTAGTTTCTTAAATTTATTCAACCTATCAACTTCCACAACGACAGATGGAAGTTTGTTCCAGCAATTAACCACCGGCTGACTAAAGGCAAATTTCCGCACATCCAATCTACATCTGTCTTTTCTAAATTTGAATTTATGCCCCCTTAGGTTCGTTATCTGAACAAGTGGAAGGATCCCATCAGAATTTAGCGTGCTGAACCCATTCAAGGCCTTATACACCTCAATCAGATCACCTTGCAGGTGCCTAGTCTCCAGCCACTGCAATTTGCAGAACTTAAGCCTCTCTTGATAAGAGGATCCCTTCATTCCCCTCACTAATCTTGTTGCCCTTCTCTGTACATGCTCAAGTAAATCTACATCCTTCCTAAAATGAGGCCTCCAGACCTGTACGCAGTACTCAAGGCGTGGCCTGACCATTGCCTTATACAGAGGGATAGTCACCTCCTTTTCCCTGCTAGCAAAATTCCTATATATCATTGACAAAACCCCATGACCTGCCCTGGCAGCCTGTCTGCATTGCTCAGAAAACTTCATATCTGCCTGCACAATTACTCCCAGGTCTTTTTCATTTTCTACCACCTTAAGTGTAGTACCACACAGTTAGTACGTTTCTCTGGGGTTACTTCTACCCATATGCAGTACTTAGCATTTGTCAAGGTTAAACTTCAGTTGCCACTTCTTAGCACATCTGCCCAAATTATCTAGATCCTGTTGCAGTAGCACACTGCCATTACTGTCATTAACAACCCTGCCAACCTTTGTATCATCTGCAAACTTCGACACTAAGCCTGATATTCCTTCATAAATATCATTGATAAATATACAAAACAACAGTGGACCCAACACCGAACCCTGTGGGACTCCACTAATAACATTAGTCCAAGAAGAGCAGCACCCATTGATTACTACCCTCTCTCTTCTCCCACTTAACCATCCTTTTATCCATTGTAGCAACTTACCCTTAATACCATTCTGCTCCAATTTGTACAATAGTCTTCCTTGCGCAACAGTGTCAAAAGCTTTCCTGAAATCCAAATATATGATATCAAAATTATTTTTTGCATCTAGTTCCTTTGTAACCACATCATAATATCCTATCAAATTTGTCAGACAAGACTTTCCCTTAACAAACCCATGCTGTGTCTGAATTATTGCTGCAGTCTTGTCTAGATGATCCTGCAATGCAACTTTAACCAGCGACTCCATTATTTTACCCGGAACAGAAGTTAAACTAACTGGTCTGTAATTACCCGTGTCACCCTTTGATCCCCCTTTGTGAATTGGGGATACATTTGCACATCTCCAGTCCGTGGGAACCTCCCCTGAGTCCAAGGATGCTCTCATAATTATGGCTAACGGTTTGCTTAGTTGCTTTGCCGCCTCCTTTAATATAACTGGATAGATCCCATCCACCCCAGGTGCTTTTCTTACGTTTAACTTCAACAATTTCTCTTCCACTTTGCTCTCAGTTATTACAAAATCATTAAGTATCCTGCTACAATTTGATAACCTTCTGCCATTTTCAAACCTTAATAATTCCTCACGTGTGAATGTAGATGCAAAATACTCATTCAGTTTGTTTGCTATCTGAGCAGGATCATCAACAGTCGAACCATCTATGTCAAGTGGACCAATAAGATTCATCCTCTTCCTTTTAGAGTTTATATAAGTAAAGAAATCCTTGCTGTTTTTCTTAGCATCTTTTGCCAAGGATTTCTCGTAATCTGCCTTCGCCTGCCTAACCTCCTTTGTAATTTGGTTACAGATCAACTTGTAGCTATCATAGGCTTCTGTGTCACGTGTTAATTTGTATGCATCCCATGCATTTTTCTTCTCTGTTACGAGTCTCATTAGTTCATTTGACAACCATTTAGGCCTAAACCTTGAACAATATTTCTTAATAGGTATGAAACTTTGAGTAGCATCCACGATTAATTCCTTGAATACTTCCCACTTAGAATTTTCTGTTGTTAACATTGTCACAGTTGATCCCACTGTACAGAATTTAAAAACTGTCAGAGACCACTGTACTCGCCTTTACGGAAGCAAAAACCCTTTCCTTTACCCCTGATGGTAATTAAATCTTTAAGTAAATCCCACGTCAGTACACTGTGATCACTGCCACCTAGTGGTTCTTTTATCTGCAAATTCCTAATACATGAATGATCACTGCTGATAACCAGATCAAGAGTATTACTTTCTCTGGTTGCCTCTCGAACATGCTGCTGCAGAAAACAATCATCGAATAAATCCAGAAAAGTCTGACTAGTGTGTGAGTGACCAACCCACAAGTTCCAGTCAATATCTGGGAAGTTGAAATCCCCCATTATAAGACATTCCGATTTACTAGCCCACTCTATTTCTCTGTACAATTGTTCATTGTACTCATTCGAGTCATTAGGCCTATAACACACTCCTACTCTTATTTGTGCTTTCGCAGTGCTTAAGTCACAGACTCAACAGTGCACTGTTCATCTATATCAACTGGATGCACTTCTCTTGATTTTATGTTTTTCTTAATTAACAGCATAACACCTCCTCCCTTCCTATCCTTTCTATCCTTTCTGTACACATTGTACTCCCCAAATTCCAGTTCGGCATTCCTTATATCAGTGTGACACCATGTCTCTGATATTCCAACAATATCCGCCTTGGATGTCTTGACCAACACTTCAAATTCATCAAATTTATTTACTATACTTCTAGCATTTGTATACATGCAAGCATACATGCTCCTACTCCTATTCTTTGTTACCCTAACACATCCCATATACCCACCCGTTCCACGATGACCACCACCCGTCCCTGAAACCCCCAACACCCCACGCTCCAGGTCGCTACTTATTCTAATAGAAGTTGTGCAAGAATCACCCTCACCTCTGCCTACGGCTACTGTTAAACTATTAGTCCTTGTATCCCCCCAAGCTATCAGTTTTCCGACCCACCTAACACTGCCTCGATAGCATCAGCAAATATTCTTGCACCCTTTCTATTTAAGTGTATCCCATCCCTGTAGAAGCAGTCTCTCCTGTTAACAAGTACAGTCCAGGCTGAAAAAAATTCTATCCCTTGAGCCTTGCACAATCTTTCCAGGGCCGAATTGATCGACAAGGCTCTCATCATATACTCCCTCCTATCGTGTCTGGGCAGAATTGCAAACACTTTCAAATTCAACCCTATTTCACGGCTTTTTTTCAACAGTGACCTGTACTTATTAAGCAATTCTGCCGGTCTCCTACTCTTGATATCATTAGTGCCAACGTGTACAACTATATCACCTTTTGTGCCCTTAAAAGATGATATCTGCTCTACAACGTCATCAATCTTTGCCCCTGGCAGACATACCCTGGTCCTGTTCCACCTATCCTTTTTACAAAGCATGTTCCCCGTTTCCCTGACAATAGAGTCACCAACAACTACTAGTTCCTGAGGGAACAGCGCATTCTGCCTTGGGGGTTGCCGCTGTGTTGCGTGATGACCAAGTGCAAGCTCTGGCGTTGATGTGGGCAGCTGAGAGCCCGATGGGCCCCTCAATTTAGATCTTTCGAGGGCATCCACCCTGTCCTTCAAACTCTCATATAGGCCCATAACAACGCTGAGTTGTCGCCTGATTTCCTTACACTCCTTACATCGCGCACACACAAAGACATCCCCCATGGCAATATCATGTTCCGCTCCAGATAGTTCGACAAACATTTCACAAGTTGCACATTGTTTTAGGCTGTGATGCGTTGGAGAATTGCCCCCCTCAGTTCTCCCCCGAGTCACAGCACTCCTGCCACTTTGTGCCCGTTGCTTTGCTGCTCTAGTTTGGGGCATGATACTTTAAATTAATAAAATCAATAAATTAAATTAATTAAATTTCAATACTACACTATCTAATAGAAACAGTGAAGCGTATTACTGTTTCTATAATTATACGTTATAGCTACCTAGCTACCTCAATTAAAAATTTGAATTCCCTATCACTATATACAAAAACAATGCCTGCAATATTCGAACGAATAACGGTTTTATAAAGTATTACGTATATCTACAAAAACTGAAGCCTGTGGTTGTGACATATGCAAACGTTGCCAACGTTTGTCACTCATGAGAATGGTTACTTCAATAATAGGGTGTACACAACATCCACTGCTTTTGTTGACTGAAGTATTAGAGCACGTGATGTGCAACGATTCTAATACTTCACGTGCTCTAATACCACAAAAGGTGATATTGTTGTACACGTTGGAACTAATGACATACGTATACAAATACATATGTATTTGTGGGTTGCGGTCGGTGACATAGGATATTTCCTAATCAATAATAAATGGTAGTGAAAAGATACACAAATGTTGGTCAACATATTTAATATTCAAATAATTGTACATATAAAATATTCTGCATTACATACGTATATAATTATAAAGAAGCACTGCTGATAACCAGATCAAGTGATCAAGCGTATCAAATTAAACTTAAAATTCCTATTAAAATTGTGAATTTAATTGATCTCAATTGATTTAATTTAATTGATGAATTTAATCATGAAAAATGTGTCGATTTTGGGTTGTACTTTGGTCCTCTTCCTGGTAAACCAAAAGGGGTTTTAATTTTAAATCCCCTGCAGCATTACCACCCAACAATAAAGTCAACCAATCCTTCACCGCTTTTAAACCTGGCATGTTTTTTTCTTCTTTCAATATAAAACTTCTTTTAGGCATTCGTTTCCAAAAAAGTCCTGTTTTATCTATGTTAAAAACTTGTTGAGAAATATAGCACATAATACCCCTCTTCAATAATTTTAACAAGTTCTTTTTTGAAAGTTTCGGCTCCTTGATCTGCACTTGCGGCTTCTCCCTGCATTTTAAATCTATTCAACCACCCCTTGCTAGTTTTAAATGGTTCCACATTTTTTTTTAGGTGAGTTTTCTTCAGATCATCATATACGCTAATGTCTCTCTCTCGCTCTCTCTCTCTCTCTCTCTTTTTTTTATAATATTTAACTTAACTGAATTCTGCATTGGATATTATCTTCAATAAAATTAGTTAAAGTCTCCCCATTTCAATCCTACTAGCCGGCCTAGCCCTAGCTGCTTGCAGTAGAACAGCTGTCTTTCCCGCTGCTAAAATTAATTCTTTATTTTTTATAATTGTTCTTACAGTTAAACTTGCCAGTCCTAAATTATGGCACACATCTGCTTGTTGTTGACTGGAATCAATTTGCTTCAAAACATCTAATTTAATTTTCAAATTCAGTCTTTTTCTTACATTTGTAGTCTTCGTATTGCGTACAGATGTTGCTTTTTCATTCTTATCCACCATTATTAACTCTTCGAAAATGTAACTGCGTTGGTTGCATTAAATATGATTCAATGTTCGAGTAAACTGTCCGTTATGCACTATGTCTAATACCGTACTGAGTGACGACTAGACTTCGGATAAATGCATATAACGCAATATTACAAGCAATATACTTGATCATTTTTTAAAATGTTGATCACGGAACTACGTGACAAGTCTCTGTACTAAAATTAAATTAGCGTGCTAGAAAATTTCACTGAGCGTGGGAAATATTTTAATGCTGTTTTGCTACTCATTTTCAAGCTATCGACCCCATCAAATGAAACGATTTCATTAAATATGCCAAAAATTCAATCTGTAAAAGAGCGTTATAGTGATTTGTGACAGTGTTATAGTCAGATACAGGTTATAATATAAGAACAGCATTATAGCAAACCAGTGTAAAACAAACCACGTTATAACGAGGACCTACTGTATTAAATCTAAGGCAGTGCATCCAGTTTACATGGGTGACGAGTGCAATGCTGAGTCAGTTTGGTGTGATATAAGAACTGGGAAAACAAAATTGGGAGTGGGAGTCTATTATAGGCCTAAACAACTGTGATGAGTATACAGTAGAACCTCACTAAATGGTCACCTGCTAAATGGCCTCCCTCTGTAATTGGTCACCTTTGGAGGACCAGTTTTTTTTTTTTTTCCAGAATTGTCTTGATATCTTTTTGATTCCCAAATCTAATGCATATTTGTGATAGAGTAGGAAGCTGGCGGGAAAGAAAATAACAGGGAACAAAGTCATAACCGTGTTCCTCAGAACTCAATTGAAAGATACTGATTCAAACACATATCTCAGTAAAACCATCCTTCCCCGAACAGTAAACAGAAAACAATTGTGATCATTTCCTAGCTGGCTGTTTAGAGCTAATTCGTAGAAGTTCTTCCCCCCTTCCACTGTGACTTAGTTTTTAGTCAGTATGTATTCCATTAGAGCTGTTTGCAGTCACATAGCCCTTCGTAAGTTCAAGTTTCTAGGTGCATTCGAGTGACTTAAGTCATGTCTGTCAAACGTACCCATAAAAGTCTGGATTTGCCAAAAAATATGAAATTTTACGTCTTCGTAAAGGTGAAAGTGCATCAAAACTCTCGGAAATGTATGGTGTCCCACGTACCATGATTAATAATATAAAAAAGAAAGGGGACAAAATTGAATAATTTATGTGCAAAACAGAGGCTGTTGATGGAAACATTTCGAAAAGAAAAAGGCTGACTACAATGACACTCGACAAATTAGACGAAGCCATGTTTATATGGTTCACACAGCAGTGCTCCCAAGGGATTCCATTAAGTGGACCAATTATCATCGAAAAGGCACACCAAATGAATCAAAAATTGAACGGTGACCCAAATTTTAAAGCAATTCAAGATTGGCTCCATAGGTTTATGGAGCGGCACAGTATTTGGCAACTACAGATTGAAGGAAAGAAAAAGAGTGCTAACAGTGAAATCCTAGTGTGTTATCGCGAAAAACTAAGTGCCTGTATTAAGTGATCTTGGATTGTGCACGGAACAGGTGTATAATTGTGACAAGTCAGGATTATATCAGAAAGCACTTCCTCAAAAAAACACTGGCATCTGGGTCAGAATCTTCAGCCCCATGATTTAAGGTAAGGAAAGAGCATTTAACAATTCTTGTTTGTTCCAATGCTAGTGTGGGCCACAAAATGACATTAGCAATAATTGGCAAGGCAAAAAAACCACATGCTTTTAAGAACATGAATTATATTTACTGCCTGTAAAATATTACAGGCGTAATCTACAGACCAGGTGATTGTGAAGACTATGACAAAAGCCTCTACATGCAAATGGAATGGGCAAGTAAGCGTCAATGCCTTATTATGGGTGATTTCAATTTGCCTCTAATTGATTGGAGTAAATGGGAAGGAAACTCGACATGGGGAACAAAATTTTTAAATCAACTAGATGACTGTTATTTGTATCAACATGTCAGGGAAAGTACTAGAGAAAAGAATATCCTAGACCTCATCATCACACATGAATCAGATGACATAACAGGGCTGACAGTAGAGGAACCAGTAGCAGGAAGTGATCACGGAGTTCTACGGTGGATGATGACGAGAGAGGTAGCAGAAGTAAAAGGCAAAGGAATGGGTTTTAATTTCAGAAAAGGAAATTACGATGCCTTAAGGTACTACATGGCCTCTATTAACTGGGTAGATATCGCGCAGAGAATGAATACAATTGAACTGTGGTACGCTTTTAAAACATTAATCACAGATGCCTTGAATGCGTATATACCATTAAAAAAATACTCCACGAGAAGGGTTCCAAGTTGGATGAATAGTGAAGTTGCCACATTACTTGAGCAGAAAAAGGTGGCATGGAAACGTTACAGAGCAATAAAAAATACTGAAGCCTATAACAGCTACAAGGTGGTGTGTAATAGAGCCACAGAAAAGGTTCGACAGGCAAAGGCAGTTTATGAGAAATCACTAGCAAACAGAGCAAAGAGGGAGGATAAAGAATTCTTCACATATATAAATGCCAAGAAGAGCAGGACAAACCAGATCGGACCTTTACGTAAGGGAAAGGGGATAGTAATAAATACACCAGCTGCCGTTGCAGATGAACTCAACAGTTATTTTGCATCGATATTTACAAATGAAAAGCCTTTTGTGGCAATGGGAAATTGTGGGAGCGAAGTTAAAAAATATGTAATTAATGATATTGAAATTTCGCAAGATTATTTAATGAAAAAACTTTCAAGCCTACAGACTAGTAAGGCTCCTGGAGTTGATGGAATATACCCTATAATCTTGAGAGAGGCGGCAAGCGAGTGCATTGAACCACTGAGGCTGGTTATGCGAGCATCACTAGACTCTGGGGAGATTCCCTTGGATTGGAAAAGTGCAAATGTATCTCCCATACATAAGGGTGGCTCTAAAAGTGAAGTGGGAAATTATCGACCTGTCAGTCTGACTTCAGTAGTAGGGAAAATCATGGAGGCATTGATCAAGGGTGGAATTCAGGATCATTTGGATAGAATTGAAATTCTCAAGGATACTCAGCATGGTTTTGTAAAGGGAAAATCATGTTTAACAAATCTGGTTCGCTATTTCGAAAGGGTCACTCACGAGCTGGATTTAGGGAATAATTTCGACATTGTTTATTTAGATTTCAGCAAAGCTTTTGACTCAGTCCCACATGAGCGGTTGCTTTATAAGCTGGAACAGGTTGGAATCACTGGGAAAATCCTTAGATGGATAGAAGGATGGCTTCAGGGCAGGAGGCAGAGGGTTGTGATAAATGGCTATTCCTCAGATTGGGTTGATGTAAGAAGTGGGGTTCCCCAAGGATCAGTATTAGGACCACTGTTGTTTTTAATTTTCATAAACGACATTGATGAAGGGATAGAGGGCGTGATGTCTAAATTTGCAGATGATGTTAAAATTGGTAGAGTAGTTAATGATCACTGTCAAGCTGAGCTTCTTCAGAGAGACCTAGATAGACTTCAAGAATGGTCAGAAAAATGGCAGCTGTGCTTTAATTCAACAAAGTGTAAGGTATTACACCTGGGAAACAGTAATCCCAAAATAACTTATTCACTTGGTGGAGTTCAACTAAACCCAGTACTGGAGGAAAGGGACTTGGGTGTTACGATACGGTCAGACATGAAATTCTCTGAGCATTGTAAACAGGTTGCAAGGAAGGCCCATGGTGTCCTATCGATGATCTATCGAACTTTTGCAAGTAGAGATAGGGACGTGATAATCCCATTATATAAGGCTTATGTTAGACCACACTTGGAATACTGTGTTCAAGTATGGAGACCGCACCTAAAGAAAGACATCGAGCTTCTTGAAAGGGTGCAAAGAAGGGTAACTCGCCTGGTGAGATCGGCAAAAGGGCATCCTTATGAAGAAAGACTTCGAATATGTGGGTTGCAGAGTTTGGAAACTAGACACCTTAGAGGAGATTTGATTGAGGTGTTTAAGGCTCTGAGAGGCATCAGTAAAATGAATGAGGACGAAATTTTCAAGATTATAAATGATGCTAGAACTAGGGGACATAAATTCAAGTTACGCGGGGAAATGTTTAGATTGGACTGCAGGAAGTTTTATTTTAGCCAGCGAGTTATAAATTACTGGAATAAGTTGCCTTCATGGGTGGTAGAGGCCGACAGTTTGGGGAAATTCAAAGGTCATCTGGATAGTACTTTCGGGTAAGGGAAGCGCATAGGATGATAGGATTAATTTCCTTTTTATTTAATTTTTAATTTCATTTTATTATTTTTATTTATTTATTAATTATTATTATTTATTTATTTAATTTTTGTTTTTATCATTGTTTTGTTCGGATTTTTTTTTTTTTTTTTTTTTTGGCTGGTGCAGCATAAGCCATAGGCTTTCTTGCACCATACGGCCGTTACTAATACTAATACTATTATGCCCAAAATAATGCCTGGATGAATAAAAATTTTTAAGCAATGGTTTACAGAAGAATTTTGTCCCCAAGTTCTTTCTTACCTTGAAACAAAAAACCTCCCAGCAAAAGTCCTTTTGATAATGGATAATGCTCCTGCCCATCCCCTTGGCGATTTAGAAGAATTTTCATCCCATAACCACATTCATTGCATATTTCTTCCAGCTAATACAACTAGCCTATTAGAGCCAATGGACCAGGGCATTACAGAGAGTTTTAAGAGGCGGTATAGAAAATTATTTTTACAGAACTTGACATTATGTGAAAACGATTTAGAGGTAGAACAGTTCTGGAAGGAATATACTATAAAGGATGTTATCTATAACACAGCTGATATATGGCAAACTGTTCCTGAAAAGTTGCTAAAATCTGCCTGGAATAAGCTCTGGCCATCTCAAACAGTACAACCTGACTCTGCAGAACAAGAAGATTCTGGTCTCACACCACCAGTTTTAATAGAAATTTGCAGATCCTTGCCAATATTCAAAAACTTAAATGAAGACGATGTCAAAAATTGGTGCGATATAGACGCAACAGAAGTAGATTATGAAATTTTTACTCATGATGAAATTGTCTCTTATGTTTCTGTGGGATCTACTGAAGTAGTAGATGAAGAAGACGACAGGCCCACAAAATCTACCATTTCCCATAAGGAAGCCAGTCAATCCTTGACAGATATAATCAATTGGTATGAATGCCAAAAAAGAAGCAGAAATGCCAAAAATAATTTTACCACAACAAATTTATAACTTGGCTACAGAAAAACACCGACAATACCAAAAACAAACAAAAATAACAGATTTTTTTAAAACAAATAAATTATGTATGTACAACTTCAAATTACTATAATGAAAATAAGTTTTTTTTTTTTTTTTATTAAGTTAAAAGTATTCTTATATATATACATGTATGTAATTTTTTTAAATTACTGTATATGTATTAAAATTTAATCTAAATAAATAATTCCTAGTTTTTTAGGGTTACAAATTGACTTTTTATTTACTCCATCACTAAATGGTCTATTTCGCTAATTGGTCACCCCTCTGGTCCCGAAGGTGACCAATTAGTGAGGTTCTACTGTATATACCAAACAGCTATACAGAAAAATAGCGGGCCAGCAAATCAGAATATCTCATAATGGAGGTTTATAACTTTCCAGATGTTGACTGGAATTTGTGAGTTTGTCACTCAAAACCTAGCAAGACTTCTGTATATTTCTTGGATGACTGTTTTCTAAAGCAGCATTTTAGAGAGACAACAGGAGGAAGCAATACACTTGATCTGATTATCAGCAGTGATTCTTTATGCATTAAGAATCATCAAGGCCCACTGAGTGGCAGCTAGCACAGTGTACTAATGTGGAATTTAATTAGACATAATTACTGACAATGCTAAAGGGAAAGGCTTTTGCTATCGTAAGTTTAACTACTGTGGTCTCAAACAGTTTTTAAATTCTATGTATTTGGACAAACTGATGATGTTATAAACAGCAAATTCTAAATGGGAAGCATTCAGGTAAGTAATCACAGAAGCTACTAAGCTTTTCATACCAACAAAGAAATACTGTTCAAGGCTGAGACCTAAATGGATGTCAGATGAACTACTGAGACACAGGGCAGAGAAAAAAAAGTGCATGGGATGCATATAAATTATCAGGTGATACAGAAGCCTATGACAGATATAAATTTGCCTACAATTAAGTCAAAAAGGAGATTAGTCAAGCTAAGGCAGATTATGAGAAGTCTCTGGCAAAGCATGCAAAGAAAAACAGCAGACTTCTATGCTTACATTAATAGCAGAAGGAAGGGGTTGAATATTTTTTTTTTTTGGTAGTTGTTGGCACATAGGCTTCTGTGGCCATAATGCACCTCCCAAGGTTTTTGCAGTACAATTGATCCAAGCCTGAGGCGGGAATCGAACCCGCAACCTTTGGGCTGCCAGGCAGGCACTTTACCCACCCGGCTAGCCCGGTCGGTGGGGTTGAATCACGTTGGGCCACGATGTTGATGGGTTAATTGTTGCTGACCATGCTCAAGTTGTGGAAAAATTGAATAGGTATTCTGCATCTACATTCACACACGAGGAATTCTTCAGGGAAGGGGATGCCAGAAGTTTATTAAACTTTAACAAGGAAATAAATGACTTTGTAATAACTGAAAGGAAAGTGGAGAAGAAATTGTTGCAGATGAACATAAAAAAGGCACCTGGGATAGATGGAATCTACCCAATTATATTAAGGAAGGTAGCAAGGGAGGTAAGAAAACCCTTAGCATAATTATGAGAGCATCCTTGGATTCAGGAGATGTCCCTATGGACTGGAGATGTGAGAATGTACCTCCAATTCACAAAGGGAATCAAAGAGTGGCATGTTTAATTACAGACCTGTTAGCTTAATTTCTGTTCTAGGGAAAATAATGGAATCACTATTTAAATAAGTAATGCAGGGCCATTTAGAAAGGAGTGCAGTTATACTACAATCACAGCAGGGATTTGTTAAGGGGCGATCTTATCTGACCAATCTACTTGGATACTATGATGCAGTAACAAGGTAGCAGAATGCAAAAAATAATTTTGATATCATATTTTATTTATTTACTTATTTATTTTTTGTTAGTTGTTGGCGTATCGGCTTCCGTGGCCATAATGCACCTCCCAAAGTTTTTGCATTTTACTGTGATCCAAGCCTGAGGAGGGATTCGAACCCGCGACCTTTGGGTTGCCAAGCAGGCACTTTACCCACCTGGCTAGCCCGGTCGGCTTGATATCATATACTTGATCTCAGGAATGCATTTGATACTGTTGCATTGCACATAAAATATTGCTTCACAAATTGGAGTAGCTTGGAGTAGTATGTTTAAGAAACGGGCACTGCTCTCCTGGAACAGTGTTATTAGTAGAATCCCCGAGGGTTGAGTGCTGGGTCCATTGTTGCTTTCTATATTTATTAATGACATTGATGAAGGTAAAAGAGGCTTAATGTATAAGTTGGCAGATGGTACTAAGGTTGGCATGGTTGTTAATGACAGTAATCAAGGTAAACTACTGCAAAAGATCTAGAAAAATTAGGCAAATGGTTTGAGAAATAACAGTTGATGTTTTATTTTGACAAATGCAAGGTACTGCATATATGAGTAACAGTATTCCCAGATTAATGTACCAACTGTGTTAAGTTAGGATAGTGGAAAATGGAAAAGCCTAGGGGTAATTGTGCATTCAGATATGAATTTCTCTTAGTAGTGCACATAGGCTGCCATGGCAATTCGTGGGATTTAAGAAATGATATATGGGAACTTTTTGCTAGGAGGAATAAGGAGGTGATTATCCCTGTGTACAAGGCTGCACCTTGAGTACTGCATACAGGCTGGAGGCCTCATTTAAGGATGGATAAGGATCTGCTAGAAAGGTTACAGAGAAGGGAAACAAGATTGGCGAGCAGTACAAAAAGGCAAAAAGGTGCTCTTACCAAGAAAGACTTCAGTTCTGCAAACTGCAGCATCTGGAGCCTAGGCGCCTGCAAAGAGATCTGACTGGGGTATTTAAGGCTTCAAATGGCTTGAACAAACTCATTGCTGATGGCATTCTTCCTCCTTTGAAGTTATGTGATCTCTGAACAAGAGCTACCTATCTCTCTCTTGCTTGGAGTTCACAAGTGGTAGCTCATGTTCAGTTTGTGTAGCTTGTTGAGCTATCTTGCTGAAACCATGATCTCTTCCTCAGTGAGGTGTCCCAAGAATTCATGGACTGAGCTAAACTATGTATACTGCCTAGAGGTTATTGTTTCTGTGAAAAAGATAGTCCAATAATCTTATATAGGTTATTGTACCATCTCACTTCAATCTTCTCGGAGTGCAGAGCCTATCGTATGCTGCATAGTTTCTGTACAGCACAGATGAAACCAAACATCAGAGAAGAAAATCCAGTGAGGTCTTCCACTTTTCCAGTAACCATCCAAAGTAATGGCTTCATTTTTCACAGTCTGATGGCAAAAGTTGCTGTGCATGGCATGCAGTATGTACAGAAACAGTTTTACTTTCCTCATTGCTACGTGATAACTGCCACGACGTTCCTTTGTTGTGCAAGCCTACATAGTAACTTATGTGGACTTGTGCTAATTGTTACAACAGTCAATATATAAACATGACTGCCTATTATTGTTATCATTGACATTTACTCACTATATTCACATTCAAATCTTTTCCCTAAATGTTTTTACAAGCGTTTATATTGTAGATTTTGATGATGCCTTACATCAAAATGACTGCCTCCGTAGCCGAGTGGTCAGGAGCGGGAGTGCAGTAACACACGCTCTTTGAGTAGACGGGGGTTCAAGCCCCTGACTGCTGAATACGGTCGATCTGCCAACCCGCACTGGACCAGCGTGGCAGATTATGGTCCATTTCCCTCAGCATGAATTGTTGAGGAGACTCCCATCCTGCAGTGGGTTGATAATGGCTGCACTTTACTTTTTTTTTTTTTTTTTTACATCAAAATTGCCTACAAAAATCAAGCTAAGTAGTTTTAAACAATCCTGTTTTGAGATTATTTTCTGCCATAAGTACATGGCAGAAAATAATCTCAAAACTCCTCTATGCTGAATACCATGTTTATTTACTGCATAAACCGTGCATGCACATGAAATTTTTCTCTCTAAATAAAAATTGCAAATCTATAAAACCACAAATTGTGCATGTAGTTTTATAGATTATCAGTAGATGGAAACAATAGTGCAGAATAAAGAGTATTACTTGCCAATTGCAGGTCTCCCCTTTTTTTGCTTCATGTATTTTCATTTAAAATTATCACCTTGTATATTAAGAAGTTTATTTATGCATGGGTAATGCACACACATTTCTACTAGTTTTAATTATATCTCATCTTGTGAATACCTTCACAACGAGTTGCCATGGTATTGCAATACCTTGAATAAGTAACACTTCACCTATGGAGAAAACTATTGTTACTTATTCTCAGTGGATACGACCACCCACACAAAACCATTTCAAAGCTTATTGGCTTCTCATTGGTGGGTGGGCAGGTACCCTGTTGTTGCAATAGTGACAAACCAGTTATGAAGTATAACTTCACAATATGAGAGATCCCTTATGGTGTGCATGGTTTAATCTAAAAGATATTTCTTGGCTAAATGCCTAAGATTATGAAGGAGTTTGTTTATGCACGGGTAATGTACCCAATAGCCAATTTGCTTCTAATAAGAGAGAGAGAGAAGCAATTGGTAGTAGAAATGACGTGTGTGCATAAACAAACTCCTTCATACTCTTAGGCAATTAGCCAAGAAATATCTTTTAGATTTTACCTTGTATATAATTATAATTTTGTATTTATACTACTGAAGGTCTAAGATATATGGTGCCTGTCGTCTCAGGCATCATTCTTTGGGAATTCCTCCCACCTACACTCTCTTAAAAAATTACTCCTGTATTGCGTTGCTGTTATTGGTTTTAAAGTGCATCTGCATCATAGGACAAAATGCACCTGTATTTTATCTGCAAAAGTTTGTTTAATCAAAGGTAGTGCTGCATTCCATTCTGATTTTAGCAGTTTAATAATATGGCTATCCTTTGGGAGTAGAAACAAATCAGTACACCATTTTGTCTGTCAATGGTCAATGGTTAAAAATCAATAACAAAAACATTCTTGTTGTTATTGGTTTTACAGTGCATCCACCTCACGGGCAAATAAAACCAATATATTGGTATACTGTATCTGCAGAAGTGTGTGTACTGAAAGGTGCTGCATTCCATGCTGGTTTTAGGAATATAATAATATAGCTATAATTTAGGAATAAAAACAGATCAGTACACCATTCTGGTTGCCAATAGTCAATCTTCTCACATAAAAATCTAAGTTTTCACACAAATCATAAGTAATTTGTGTGAAAGTAATTTGGTGATAAATATTATAAAAGAAATTGACTATAATCAATTATATACTTTAACTGTGAAAGGTATTTGAGCTATATAATGATTTAATTCTTACCTTAAATATAACATCAAAGAAGCATATAACTATCCACAATAATGCAATAAAAAACAGGACAGTTGTCAACATCTTGTGTTCTATAAATAATTAAAAGACATCAATACTTAAGAATAAAAATGCTACAAGTGATTAAAATAAGAAAATTTACTGATATAAATTATGTATACACATATACACAATATGTACATGAATAATAATACCAAATATTCTCTCTGAATACCGACAAAAGTATTTAAGAAATAAGCAAAGTAAGCTACCACTTATCCCTAGTAAGGTGGAGAATTATTCTACCTCTAGTAATAATCGCAAATTGCGAACTTTTTATCCAAATTCAAATGTAGACAAAAAATATGCTGCCCACCTGTTTTATATCAGTTGAAAATAAGTTTCACATGTTTAGTTGTTTGCAATAATGCACCAGAATATGGGTGAGGCTGAGAACCAGAGCTGGTGCATTGACATAAAGAAATTACTAAGTTTTTCTGAATCATCTGTAACTAGTAAACTATGAACTATTCAAAAATGAAATTTGGAAAGGACCGTGCACTGCCCAAAGAAAAATGCCACAAAAAAATTAGACTGAAAAGTGCACTGCTGCTGCTTCATGCAATCAGAGCAAATGAAAATGCAACCAAAGTAAGAAAAGCTAAAGTCGATGTAGTACTGCAAATGAAAGGTCATACTTTCTTAATAAAACCTCTTTTACCAAAATCACAGTAACATGCTGGCTGTATCTTTTAAAAAAAACTTAAGTGGACTGCTTCAACAAAACTGATTGTAGAAAATTATAAAATTCAAAGAAAGATAATTTTTCTGTGGCTCCTAGTAGAGGACAATTCTCAATTGTTACAGCTGTTGCTGTAGACAATGGAACCCCACATGAAATATATACAACAAACCTTAGCAACCCCTCTGTATTTTACAACAACATATTTATACTTCACAAATTTAATCCTAAAAAAACACAAAAAGTCACAATCAGGTATCAAGAGTCCAAATCAAGTGTCAGGTAACAGATTCTCCAAAGCAAAGGAATAGATTGAGCAGTTCTTTCTTGAAGACCACAACCAGATATTCCATGGCAACAATCCAAAAAGAGTCAATCCTTTCTGCAATGTCTTCCTACAAGATCCCCATGATGAGTCAGTTAATTTTGCATGATCTTCAATAATGCACCATCTTTGATTTACAGTTAATGCACCTTATGGACCAATGAGGTCCATAAGGGGGCAAGTGTAATGCTGAGTCAGTTTAGTGTGACATAAGCACTGGAAAAACAAGAATGAGAGTAGGAGTATGTTATAGACCTAATGACTGTGATGAGTATAACAAAAACTATACAGACAAATAGAGCAGAGCAGTAAATCAGAATGACTTATATGGGAGATTTTACCTTTCAAGATATTGGAACGTGTTGAACGTGTTGAAAAAAAGAGCACTGCTAAAGAGAATAAATTTATGAAGGAGTTTACTTATGCATGGGTAATGCACACACATCCACCCACCAATGAGAAGCCAATAAGCTTCAAAACGGTGCTGTCTGGGTGGTGGTATCTGCCAAGAATAAGTAACAAGTCTTCTCCATAGGTGAAGCATTACTTATGCAAGGTAGTGCAATACCATGGCAACTCATTGTGAAGGTATTCACAATATGAGATATAATTAAAAGGATGCATTAAAAACTACCTTGGTAGTATAATTGGTGTGTGTACGTTACCCATGCATAAGTAAACTCCTTCATACTCTTAGGCATTTAGCCAAGAAATATCTTTTAGATTAAACCACGCATACCATCAGTCATCTCTCATATTGTGGAGTTATACTTCATAACTGGGTTGTCATTATTGCAACGACAGGGTACCTGTCAACCTGCCAATGAGAGGTCAATAAACTTCAAAATGGTGCCATCTGGGAGGTGGTATCTGCTGAGAAAAGTAACAAGTCTTCTCCATAGGTGAAACATTACTTATTTGAGGTAGCGCAATAGCATGGCAACTTATTTTGAAGGTATTCACAATATGAGATATAATAAAACGATGTATTAAAACTACCTTGGTAGTAGAAATGATGTGGGTGCATTACCCATGCGTAAACTCCTTCATACTCTTAGGCATTTAGCCAAGAAATATCTTTTAACATAAAAATTGATTTTATATCAAAATGAATGTATTTAAATTGAATGTCTTAACAACTCCACTGCCAACTTTTCTAACCCAGGAGTGAAAATCACAGGACTAAGTCAATCTGGATTGAAGAGGACACAGACATTTTTGGGCTTTCTCCTCACTGTGACTGAAATTAATCAGCCTCTACTGAAGGTTGCTTGACAAAAATATTCAGTATTTCTTCTGTCAAGTTGCAAGAAAAAGTTATAAAAGTGGAGTGGTTTGCCCTCTGAGTGGATTAAAAATCTGAAGTCACATTTTTGTGAGGAAGCAGTGAACAGTTAAGCTGTTACAAAATATTCTATGATTATTTTAGAATGTGGACAGAACAAATGGAAGAATGTGAATGTTTTCACTGGATGAAACTAAATAACATTTCAGAATGGAAGAAAGCAGAATCTTAATTATGTACATTGAATCAAAGGTAATTCCTATTGATGATGAAAAATACTGTTTAATTTTGCAACGTAGTAGTTTACCATGAGAAGCAATCTGGGTATACACTAATCGATTAACTAGAGATGAAGGCAGAAGTGAAAGTGATTCTTGCACTGCTTCTACTGGAACATGCAGTAGCCTGATAAGCAAGGCGTTGGAGATTTCAGACCCCGCTGTGGTTCCTGATCCTCATGAAACAAGTAAATACATGGGCTGTGTTAGGGTTACTAAGAGTAAGAACATGCTGCATTAGTGTACATGCATGTATGGTTGCATGTACACTAATGCTAGGAGCACTGTAAATAAATTTGATGAGTCTGAAGTACTGATTAAGTCATCAAATGCAGACATTGTAGGGATAGCAGAGACATAGCATCACTCAGACATAAGTGATTCTGAATTTGAATATGGGGAGTACAGTGGTGAGCTATAGTGGGCTCACGGGCTCAAGAGAGCCCATTGTTATTTTTTTTGAAAATCTGCGAGCTCATTGTTGAGATGATCATTTATTTTACAAATGAAATCCTGAATGCAATTATTGAGTATCCAGAGCAGAAATTATGATGGGGCGAGCAGGGCCCCATTCCCAGCATTTTAATGGTGCAATCGATAGGTTATGTATTTTAAAATTGCTTTATTTTTGATTTAATTACAGTCAGACCTCTGCTTAACGAACTTCTTTATAGCGAATTTTTTTGATTCCCCTTGGTAATTAAATTTAAATAGTTTCTGTTGAACGAAGAAAATTCCCATGTAATGAACGGATCAGGAGAGACAACTGTGTATGCATTGTTCTCACCTCTGGCCTTTAGGCAATTTATGTAATTAGAAAGTGTGAATTAAGGGTGAAAGGGATTGCCATTTCACAATGTTAGTGGTGTCTGTAAAACCTCTGCAGTCATATACCGAGAAGTCGTGCTAATCAACATGCTTTCCATAGCCAGTCAGAGGATTAAGAAGATTCTCAACACGGATTATAGCCTCTGGTGGTCAACCTATGTTGTGGGTCCCCTTTACTCCGACAAATGGGCATATGTTTTTCAGAGAAGTGAGTGATCCTTGCCTTCCAGTAAATTTCTCCTGTCTATGTTTATATGGTCACAGTAGCTGAATATCCGTGTGATTCCGACATTTTGCACTGTATTCAAAGAACTAGTGAGAGTAGCAAAGTAGCGGGGGGGGGGGATTGAGGCAACTAAGATATTATATAAACTTTATGAAGGTGAAATGTTGGCAGATTTTGAAACTTTGTCGAGCCTTTCACTGTGTAGAAAATGTTCTAAAATATAATGGCATACAGGCAATAATTAAAAAAAAAAAAAAAAAACTATCACCAATCTCCAAAAAACTAGTGCGAATTAAGGATGATTACTAAAGAACTTGATGTGGAGACTATAAAGATCGATAGTGTTCAGGCCACGATGAGCAGCTTGTAGTTTGCGGACAGCAATTGTGGGTTGGGGGAATTATCCTGCGTTGTGCAAACATTTTGAATCAGAAGTTAAATATTCCGGATTATTAAATCGACTTTGGAATTTCTTAACCATTTAGCACTATGATCGACATCCTGCAGGAGCTCTCTTACCTATTAGAAGCTTTACAGAATCACAATGGTAAAAGCATATAAATTAATTATTCGAACTATCAATGCTATTGCTAATTTGAAAAATTCTAAAAGAAATTATGAAGCTAAAATTGAGAGCATGTTGAAGTTGAAATAATTCGAAGGAATCAAAATCGAAAGTAAAAAAATTACCTCGTGGCAAGTTATTAAATGCATTGTTTTATCCTTAAAGGATAAGTTATTAATGCAACAGGGTGATTTTAAATGAAATAAAGAAAAGAATGATACCATTAAAAGAAATTTTAAACATATGCTACCCAAAATCGTGGAATGTGAAAGAATTTTTGTCTCTGTTACAAGACGGTGAAAACTGAATAAGAAATTTAAGTTTTCTGATAAAATATGAAATAAAAATTAATGATTTTACAGATTTTGTCAAAGACAGTTTATCTTTAAAATCGAGTGAAATTCCCTTTTCAATTAAAAAAGCCAGAAATATCTTTGAAACCATTGTGATTAGCAGTGCTGAAGCTGAGTGAGCTTTCAGCGTAATGAATAATATTGTGACAATTAAACACATAGATGACCATACATCTAAATGGAAAACCATTGCTTCCATTTGATCTGAATCGTTACGTCAAATCATTCCTCTGTAATCATTGCTCAGCTATTGAGCAAAGCAGAAGATCAACAACAAATATTAATAAAGGAGTAAATTCTATATGGAAATTTTTAGAATAAAATTTTCTTGAATATTTATGAAATAATTTTTTTTCATGTAATCTGTGATTTTTTGTGTACTTTTTTTTCTAAAAAGTTTGTTTTTTATGTAATATTTGGTTTTATATTGTGGAATGCTTTGTGATAGTTTTTATGTTATTTGTGATATGGGAAATATTTCGTGTTATTTTTTATTCACAATATTAAAATTTTATCAAGAAAAAATATGTATCCATTATATTTCCCTAGTTGTTAAAAAAAAGACGAATAAAAAAGTTGTGCGTGTGATGAGCATGCGCAGTAGATTGTTTATGCGAAACATCCTTCTTGTTTCTTTTAGGTATTTTGATTTGTATATATCGATTAAGAAATAAAAGAGATTTTTTATTGTAAATATTTTATTGATCATTCACAGATTTTCATAATTTCTGGAAGACAAAATACAATGGATTTATGAACTAAAGTAAGAAATGTATACTTGCAAGTGCAACGTATTTAAATATCTCTGTAAAATAGCACCGATTGATGTACTGATCTTGTAGTTGAAGCAACATACGCAGCTGTTAGGGGCACCTAACAATGGAATGTAACGAAAATGCAAAACGAAAAAAGAAATTGTTGACAAATATTTGTATTGTTGCAATCATACTTACTGCAGTAGTAACTTCAAGAAGCATGATTGTGATGTCATACTATTCAAAAATTCTAAAAAGTTAGAACTCCAGACACTGTCTTATCCAATTATCATCGTAAGGCGAGGCATGACAACCAGGTTTTTATGTTTTGTTTTTTTTTCAGATAGACCTAGGAATGTTTTACACATTCACTTATACACATAGTTAAGGGGGTAATAAGCCGCATCTGACCACCCCCTAAATCCGCCAGTGACTCGAGATATCGTACCGGTCATGAAAAATGTGTCACACCTTTTGATCACACTACTAGTGGTGCAAACGTGGGAAGCGCCTCTAGTAGAAGCCATGGATGATGTCACTTCCATGACCGATCAAATTTACTCAGTAGAAAGTCGCTAAAACTGCGAGCCCATTGTTAACATATTCACAGCTCACCACTGAGGAAGTACAATGCATATAGGAAGGACAGACAGGGCACGAAGGGTGGAGGGGCTATGCTCTTAGTTAAGAAGCATATTAAATCTAAGGTAGTGCATCCAGTCGACATGGGTGACAAGTGCAAAGTTGAGTCAGTTTGGTGTAATATAAGCACTGGAAAAAACAAAATTGAGAATAGGAGTCTGTTATTGATCTAATAATTGTGATGACTTTAGCAAACTGCTATAAGGGAAAATAGAGTGGGCCAGCAAATCAGAATATCTTACGAATGATTTTAACTTTCTAGATGACTGGAATTTGGGTTTGGTTACTCAAACACTCGCAAGACTTTTGTATATTTCTTTGATAACTGTTTTATAAAGCAGTATGTTAGAGAGGCAATAACAGGAAGCAATACTCTTGATATGGTTATTAGCAGTGATTCTTCATGCATTAAGAATCTGCAGGTAAAAGACCCACTGGATGGCAGCTATCACAGTGTACTAATGTGGAATTTAATTAGACATAACTACTGTCAAGGGTAAAGGGAAAGGTGTTTGCTTTCGTAAGGAAGACTACAGAGGCCTCAGACAGTTTTTAAATTCTATAGGAACAAGTAATTATGTTACAAACAGCAAATTCTAAATGAGAAGCATTTGGGAAAGTAATCATAGAAACTACTAAGCTTTTTGTACCAACAAAGAAATACTGACCTAAATGGATGTCAGATGAACATTTGAGACACGCAGCAGAGAAGTGCATGGGATACATATAAATTATCAGGTGATACAGAGGCCTATGGTAGATATAAAATTAGTCTGTAATCAAGTCACAAAGGAGGGTAGGCAAGCTAAGGCAGATTATAAGAAGTCTCTGACAAAGAATACAAAGAAAAGCAGCAAATACTTCTTTGAGCAAATACTTATATAATTCTACAGCAAATACTTATATAAACATTAGAAGAAAGGGGTTTAATCACATTGGGTCACGATGTCAATGGGTTAATTGCTTATGACCCTCCTCAGGTTGCTGACAAATTGAATAAGTATTCTGCATCTACATTTACACAAGAGTATAATTCTGATAGGTTACTGATGCAGTGAACTAAGGAACTGGATGCAAAAAATAATTTTGAATTCTTTAGGGGAGGGAATACCAGAAGTTTATCAAACTCTAACAGGGAGCTAAATGACTTTGTAATAATGGGTAGGAAAGTGGAAGAGAAATTGTTGAAGCTGAACATAAAAAAGGTGCCTTGGGTGAATGGAATCTATCCAATTATATTAAGGAAGGTAGAAAAGGAGGTAAGCAAACCCTTAGACATAATTATGAGAACATCCTTGGATTCAGGGGAGATCTCAATGGACTGGTGATGTGAGAATGTATTCCCAATTTTTTATAAAGGGGGATCAAAATGTGATTAATGTCTGTTCCAGGGAAAATAATAGTCACTGGTTAAAGAAGTAATGCTATTATGCTGTAGTCACAGAATGCATTTTTTAAGGGGCAGTCTTGTCTAACCAACCTGATATGTTACTATGATGTGGTGAAGGAGTGGTCTTGTCAAACCAATCTGATAGGTTACTGTGATGCAGTGAATTAAGAAACTGGATGCAAAAAATAATTTTGACATCATATACTTGGATTTCACAAAAGCTTTTGATAATGTTGCACATACAAGACTGTTGTACAAACTGGAGCAATGTGGCATTAAGGGCAAATTACTGCTATGGAGAAAGGGATGGTTAAATGGAAGATGATAGTGGTTATCAATGGGCACTGCTCTTTGTGGACTAATGTGTGTTAGTTCAGTGCTGGACCCATTGTTGTTTTCAATATTTATTAATGATAATGATGAAGATATATCAGCCTTAATGTCTAAATTTGCAGATTCGTAAGGTGGTTAACAACAGTAATGATGGTATGCTACTGCAACAAGATCTAGAAAAATTACGTTGACAGGCTGAGACATAGCAGATGAAGTTTAACATTGACAAATGCAATGTACTACCACATGGTTAGCAGTAACCCCAGAGTAACTTATTAACTGTGTGATACTACACTCAGTGTAGTAGAAAATGAAAAAGACTTGGGAGTAATTGTTCAGTCAAATATGAAATTCTCTGAGCAGTGCAGACATGCTGTCGGGACAACCCATGGGGTTTTGTCAATAATATAGAGAAACTTTGATAACAAGGATAAGGAGGTGACTATCCTCTTATAAAAGGCCATGGTTAGACTGCACCTTGAGTACTGTATACAGGTCTGGAGGTCTCACTTTAGAAGGGATGCAGATCTACTCAAATCGATGCAGAGAAGGGCAACCAGATTGGTTGCCCTTCTCTGCAGAAAGGAAACAAAAGGGCACTCTTATCTAGAAAAGCTTCATTTCTGAAAATTGCAGTGTCTGAAGACTAGGCACCTGTTGGGAGAGTAGGCTAAATGTCAATGGCATTCTTCCTCTTGCTGAGACCACCCTCATGAGGGGTCATAAATTCAAGTCGAGGCAGGATGGTTGCAGGATGAATGTGCAGAAGTTTCCCTTCACCAGCAGGTGGCTGATTACACTGAACAACAAATTTTGGGTCATATCTTGTTACAGGCATGAAAGTAAGTTTACTTTACAGATTTTGGGGTGCTAAACACAGAAATAGTGCTTAAAATGGCAGATTGGCTCTTTTTTTTTCGAAAAAAGTAGGTTTTTTTTTTATATTTATACAAGATATTTTTTTATTTATATGACAGTAAGGTGTAGCCACAAACATACCTATATCAAACACAGGGCCTTTTTGGCTTTCACTTGTAGTCAGCTTAGGAGGCATTCCTTTTCACCATCCAACAATAATCAGCTAACATGGCAACACTACATTTGCTTTTGTATCTTTGTTCCATCGCTGTGATGTCTTCATGGAAGTGCTCACCATGTTCATCGATGAGGGCACCACAGTTTTGTGGGAAGAAATACAGGTGTAAGTGCAAGAAAGCATCTTCAATGACATGATGCACCCCAGTTTCTTGTAAGAAGTAATGAGATCTTCCACAAGCTGCCTGTAGTTGCCGGCTTTAATATATCCTAGAAAACTGCTCGAAACATTTCAAAAGGCTTTCCACACTGATTTCTCGCTATCACTAAGGGCACATTTGAACTGTTCGCCTTTGAAAAGTTACCTTATTTGTGGACCAATGAAAATGCCTTCCTTAATCTTCTGTGTACTAAGTATTGGGAATTTCTCTTGCAAGTGTGTGAATGCAGGACTGTTCACTTCTAAAGCCTTCAAGAAATTTTCCATGAGCCCCAGTTTGATGTGGAGTGGTGGAAGCAAAACTTTATTTGGATACGTTCTTCAGTCCAGGTGTTAATGATTTTCATTGAGACCAACTCCTCTTCTTGTAGTGCATATCCTTGACACGACTATTCCACTCGCAGAGAAAGCAACAATACTTAGTGTAACCCTTTGGAAGTCCTAATAAAATCCTGATTACCTTTAAATCACCACAAATCTGCCACTAATACTTCTGATAGTGTACACCTAAGAGGATGTTCTCCATGTTTGCATGTTTCTTTTTTATGGACAGCATATGCAAGAAGTATTGAAGACAGCATATGTCCATTGTGTAATAACACAGCCTTAAGGCTAACCTTAGAAGCATCTATAAATAGTTGCCATTCTTCGGGAACGTGCCACATGTTCATTGCTGCCATTAGACCATCAACATCTTTACAAAGAGTGAGTTCACCTTCTGTTTGATAGAATTTATCATAGTCTTTATTTCGAGCACGAAATGTCATTTTTACAGAAAGATCTAGAAGATTGCATTGTTCTAGCCTCAAGGCCAAAAGCTCTGCCTTTTTCTCCAGCAGTTTGAGATCTCTGATGAAGTCATTAAGCTCACTTTCTGTGATCTTATGTAGTTCAGAAGGATAAGGGTTTGGACAAAATAGTGGATCCCTTGATAAAGACAGCTGCTGCACTTCTTTGTGTATATCAAGTTGATGTTCATCAGTATCTTCATCTTGATCAGAAGGTACAGAAAAATGGTCTGATGATTCAGGAATAGGTGAAGTATGGGACGAATTTCATATGGGATATTTGGGTACGTCACTGTCCACTTTTTGATTGTCATCCCTTTTCTAATAGGAGGTTTGTTTGGTTGGTTTTTAGGAGCATTAGCAACTAAGGCCATATTGCTCCAGGATATGCGGTGGACATTCCTTGACCTTTCCGCATCCTCCGTATTTGGTGGTGACGGGCTCGAACCCCGGTATAATCAAGAAGCGTGTGCTGCGCACTGCTGCTCCTTCCCACCTGGCTACGGAGGAGCCCCTAATAGGAGGCACCATACAGAAGTAACGGTCTGTGACATGATTTGTTGACTCCCTCCATATCTTGGGAAAGGCATAAAATGTCTCTTTTGATTCACCCACGTGTTGAGTTTTGATGAACAGGTAGTGCAACATATGTGTGGAGCTCAGTTCTTTTCCTGGTCGCCTACTTTTCACCCAAAGTACAAGAAGCAGGCCTCTTTTATGGCTCAAGTTAAGGGATGCTTTCTTAAAGCTAATGTGATCTCTCCACATATATAACAGAAGTCATCTGGATTATTCACACAATTACCAGGCATATTAATCTTACACAACACTTTTTTTTAATGTGCAAAAAAGTAGGAATCTCACAGGAAACAACTGTTAACTGAGAACAAATCACCCAGTACCCAGCCATATTCGAGGATTGCTGCAATAGAGTTGAAGACGCATTTGAGGTGACAACTTATCATGTGATGCAGAGCAAGGCAACAGTTGCCAATCGTGATAAGAGCATTGTGGTACTGAAACTGCAGTGTTACCATGCGTTTTGCCTAGAGCCATAGTTGATAATAGAATAATTCGCTGATATGAGACCCAACTTTAATTCGAAAACCCAAGCCAACTGACAAATTTTAATGTGATTTTCATGCTCAGCAGCATAATATTAGTCAAGATTGGGTATTTTCATCTTCATAACATTTCACGTATCGACCAGTGCTATTGAAACAGGCTTCCATCTGTTGTTGTTGTGGAAGTGGATAGTCTGAATAAATTCAAGAAGAACTAGACAAATTCTTGGAGAGTATGGATGGGTGAAGTGTATATGCTGTTTTTTTTTTGGTTAATGCTATTGAAGCATGCTTTCTTGTATCTTTTGCCACTACTACTGTTTCAAAAATTTTTAATACAAAATGAGCAAATTATTTTACAGACTCTGTTAACATTTTTTTTCTGTATAAATTATTAAAACTGTGTCAATTTTTTATTTATTATGAAAACCCCAAACACGAAAGGTATCAAAACCTGGGTTGAAGGAGAAGTATGGGGAGGGGGATGCCGGAAACTTTGCACTAGAGACTAAACATGGGTTTCACCACTTCAAGCCTCCAATACGCAAAGTGGTGGTATTTCAACGGTTGATGAGTCATCTACACCAAACTATAGTAGTGCAAATATGGAGCGAACTTTTAACATGCAACCAAAGTGGACTAAAGAAAGAAAATTTTTTGTCACCTCCAATTAAAATTTCTAAAATTTTAAGTTTTCTAATGACAGAAGTTATTTATAAAGATTTCGAATAAATGTTATAAATAAACTATCCTGTACTTTCTTTAGTGCATAACACGCTATGTTTTAAAAACAAATTAATAATAAAATATTGTATTTCATTTTTTAATGGCTTCGATTATTCTTCATTATTATTTTTTTTTTTCAAAAAAAGAAAGAAAAAAAAAACACGCTGTCACCCCTATCCGTATGTTATTTTTATTGCATAAATGAGAGCTCACATAAGCTCAATTTTTTTTATTATTTTTATTTTACTTAACAGTGTCTAGACACTACCACGAAAGTATACTTGGTGCGTCTTCCTAATACATTTAATTCATAACAATAATATGAAAACCAACTAACCTTGTTAAAATGTTTAAATAAAAAGTAAAAATAATCACTTCGCGATAAAGGAGTTAACCAACTTTTAACTCCTTCAGTCCTGAACGAGTGGACCAATAAAAAAAATAAAACAACATCGTAAAGAATATTCCAAAATAAAATCACCACATGCAATAAGAACGTAAAATGACCACATGTTGATCGCAGAGACACTAACTACTCTGTAGTCTCATCAACTACAAAAAAATATTTTTTATTCAATAAAGAACCCAGTGACTTTATGCCGCCTATATTCCAGACTGTCAGCATTTATGACTACGGTTTAAAAAAATAAATTACTTTTAAATGTTGTTATCTTATTGGTTATATATACTAAATATACACAGTAGGTTCCCTTCAAGATGCCTGGTCAGCGTGAAGAGGAAAAGATCAAACCCTCCAGCACATGACAACACGACGAAACAAATGGCCCTCAATCCCCAGCGGTTTTCACTTCCTCTCTTACGGTAGTAACTTCACTGGTGAGAAGATCAGAATGGAAGCGACGACCAGGTACGACCAGGCTGCCACACGAAAACTGAATTTGGCCTATTACAACGTAAGGTTGCTCATCTGTGAAGATAGCACATTAGAGTTGAAAAATGAATTAGAAAATGTGAATTGGAACATCACAGGTTTGGCTGAAACAAGAAGAAATGAATCAATTATAAGTTTATCAAGTGGAAATTTGCTGTACACCAATGGAAACAGTAAAAAGAGTGAAAGTGGAATTGGCTTTCTGGTCCATAAATATATTAAAAACAAAATTTTGGAATTCCAAAGTACATCACCAAGGGAGTCAAGACTGCTTCTCAGGATTTCTGAGAGGTATAAACTAAACGATATAATGATTTATGCACCAACATTGAGTTATGATGAAGAAGAGATTGAAGAAATGTCACCGAAATTGAGAGAGACTTCTAGATGAACAGAAAACTCACTATATCATTATTTTAGAAATGATGAAAAAAATGAAAGAGGCGCAATACGTGAAATTTGCAGACTCTCGAGAAATGTCAGCAATGAACACTTTTTCAAGAAAAGGGCGAACAAAAGGTGAACATGGAAGAGCCCAAAAGGATTACAGAAGAAAATCCCAGGGGCTCACATCTGGTTAGTATGGGCTTGGCACACCCAGGGTCCTGAGCTGGATATCATCATCATACATCTCTTTCTTGGTGATGCCCTCTACTTCTGACTCTCACTCTCTCTTTCTCGGGGTACTTGAGAATTTTTTTTTTTTTTGCTTGGCGCAGTATAAGCCTCAGGCTTCACTGCACCATATAGTAGGCGCCTCCGTAGCCAGGTGGGAAGGAGCAGCAGTGCGTAGCACACGCTTCTTGATTACACCGGGGTCGAGCCCGTCACCACAAAATTCGGAGGATGCGGAAAGGTCAGGGAATGACCACCGCATATTACCGGAGCAATATGGCCTTAGTTGCTAATGCTCCTAAAAACCAAATAACAAAACATCATATGGCTAATAATAATAATAACCAGACTGATGGACCCGGGTTCAAGTACCACTTTGGCGGAAGCGAACGCGGCTCCATCACGTTGGGAGATCGGTATAATAATAGTAATAAAAATTAAATAATAATAATTAATTAATTAATAGCAATAAAAACTAATAAATAAATGAACATTGTGAAAGTTGCTCCAAGGGACCTTGGAGCAACTGCCTTAGCCGCCCCAAGACCTACTTAGACCTACCCCAAGGTCGGAGTAGCGGCTAAGGCAGATTGTGGCGCCATCTGGCGTCACTTCCCTTCCGAGAGCTACCACTGCATATAAGCCGAAGTTAGCAGGTCCACCTCCACAGAGGGATGATGTCGCATAGAAATATTAATCAAACTGCATCGAGTATGGAACAGGATAGAGTCACTCATGTTCAGGCCTTTGGCAGAGGGGTCGGTTCGAAAAATCAGACTGTCTCCCAAGGAAGAGAGTGGAACGAGTGGCGCAGTGCCCCGTATGGCTATCAAAAGAGAAGGGCAAGACCATCAGCTCCAACAGCTGGAAATGCTTCCTGCGCAACTGCGCTAGTGACAACCCAGGAAGGGAGAAAACGCCAACTCATGAAGTGGAGCATCGAAATCAATACGTACATCATGCAAGCGTACTACAAAATAACGAAGCTAGAGACCGATATGAAAACTTACAGGGCGAAATTACATACCATGTGGCTGGAACGAATCCGGGATATTCAGGTCACCGAACGGCGAATAGCGGACCAGAGAAGGACCATCGTCACGAAGAACCTGAGAGCTCCTGCAATCTTGGAAAAAATCAAACAGGATGTGAGCGATCAACTACAAAGGATAAAGAATACCGAACCAAAGGAGGAAGAATATTACCTCCACCGAACCAGAGGAGAAAGAGCATGAAGAAATACAACCCACAGCAGCTGAAGTGGAAAGAGACGAGGTCATGATGTCCAGAATAGAGGACGAGCTGGAGAGGGGCCCTAACAGAATTCGAAGGAATGGACCCGCAAAGACTCACGTAATACCGAAGCAGAGGCCGAATAGAACCTTGTGGAGTGTCACAAACCACCTGAATCGACACATAATATCGCATTACCTCGACAGCAATGGTGCAACACTGGAGGCCATCCACACAGCCGTGTATTATGGTGCGGTAGCAGCCACGAGGATTAATGGAGGAGAAGCGAGAGGCCAGCAGCAGAAGAACGGAAAGAAGAAGGAACCACCAGCTTGGGAAAGAAGACTTCAGCAGAAGATGGTAGAATTAAGAGTCAAGATAGGCCAGTTGACTCAGTACCAATGGGGCAATAGGAGTAAGAAATTAATTCGAAAAGTGAAGAGAATCCTCGAGAGAGACAGCGTCCACAGTTCAGTGTTCAGTGGGTTGAGAGTCAAACAGTTACTCCCATCACCGCGAGTTTACATTGTGGTGTGATAGAGTACACTGTAAGTGCCAGTGATTTAAAAGTGTATGGATATTGTCCAGTGTAGTGTTCTGTACCGTTGTTCATCTGGTCATTTAACCGCTGAACCCTTAATGGGACCCAACGTAGCCCACACTTTGCCCCATGGAGGCAGACCAGGCATATCAGCACATAATTTTAACGCATTGCCACCTAATTTCCTCGGATTTCAATGGCAAGGGCCTAAAAACAAAATGAAGACTCTGTAGGGGTTATACGCAGAAAGGTGTATAATGCCGAAAAATTGGGCGAACCGAATTTTAGTACTTTTAAGTTTCTACTGTGTGGGATATACGCTGTGAGAAGTAGACAGGGTGGATGGGGAGACTGAAGACTAGGGGCTAGAAGTTGGTAGTAAGGGGTACTACCAACTTCTATAGAGTGATTGATCCCTGCATTTAACAGAGGGACAGGCCCATGTCCCACCAGAAGGAAGGTTTCTGGTGGGACATGGGCCTGTCCTTTCTGGTGGGACATGGGCACGGTGCCTTCTTTACCAGGAAGTGGTAAAGAAGGCACCGTGCAAGGGAGCACAGGTGTAGGTTGCCAAAAGGCCTTTGGTGTTGTCATTCCAGTTGATAAAGTCCAAATTAGCGGTTTTCGATTTCAGCAGGTTTCTTTGGAGGGGTCAAGAATTATTCTTCTTACAGTTCTACTATTACAAATGTTCTGTTTTACTGACGGGCATCTTGGTTCAGCGGTTATATCTTTCGCTAGTGTGGTTCATCTTGTTCAAGTCTAGAAGATATTAAAGGAATTTGTTGTGCCAGGAGGGTTCTTTGTCTTGTGAAGAGATCCTTTGCAAAGCAAGAGAAGGCACAGTATTCATCCTGTATGTCTAATATTGTTGATCGTTTGGAATATTTTATTATTATTGTATTAGCGTCTCCCGTAAATGATTACATATACCCGTTGATGTGTTATTTCTGTAAATTGCGTGTGTTCTGTGGTCGATTTGCCTGTTTTGCTGGACGAAAAACCCCAGTTTCTGGGAAAAAAAACCTTCCTATCTACGCTTAAGACCGACTAACTCAGCCACGTAGTGAAAAAAAGCCCATTAAAGTTCCTCACGTCATCGACGGGATTCGAACCCGGGCCTTTTCAACGCGGTGTATGGAGGACGGTGACGATACCACTGTGCTACCCAAGTAGACAAATCCGTTGGAATATTTCTGATCTTCGTAATGAAGATAAAACGAAGGTTATATCTTCATATAGCTGGCGGCGTGGACAAGGTGATGCCAGCTCTCGAGCCCCCGCAGGTACATGTTGGGCCCTCTGTGATGCCGAGAGCGGCGAGTATAGCAATTATAGAGCCGTGATCATTAAGTAAAAACGTTGTGCATATGCTTGGGGAAAACCATGGTGGGGATCTGGGGAAAGTTTTATTGACATCTGGTAGACAACTATACGAAAACATGGGCCAAAAATCAGAGAATAGGAGAGTACTTGGACACATTGATGCAGAACCTCCTTGCACTTAGCAAGAGACTACGACGATATAAAGAGAGCTCCCAGAGGAAAATAAACAACCAAATCTTCGATGAGGACCAAAGAGGCTTCTACAGGCATCTCCGAGAAGACGGAAAAATCAAACACTATGCAGCAAGGGGGGGGAATGGAGCACCTGAGTAGAAGACGATTGAGGAGTTTTGGGGAAACATTTGGAGCAGGGAAGTAAGACATTACAGCCAAGCCCTTGGATAGAAGTAGAACGCAAGAAAACCAAGGACGTCCAAGAAATGAGAGGGTGGGAGATTCGGGAAGAAGAAGTAAAACAGACTATCAAGCACTCTCACAACTGGCGAACTACAGCAATAGATAACGCCCACAACTACTGGTACAAGAAGCTGACTTGAATGCATAAGCACCTGGAAGAGCAATTCACCCGAATGATAGGGCAGCGAGAGACAATCTCTAAGATTCTTAATCAAGGAATCACATATCTGAAGCCTAAAGATGAAGATACCAGAAACCTGGCGAAATATAGGCCAATCACCTGCCTCCCAACAATGTACAAGATTCTGAACAGCTGCATAACCAGGAAGACATCAGACCACTTGGAGAGCCAGAACATAATGGCCGAACAACAGAAAGGATGCAAGCGGATGAGCAAAGAATGCAAGGAGCAATTCACCAACCATAGTTGCACCGGTTATAGAAAAAGCCTACAAGAAGCGTCGCAACATGTACAAAGCCTACATCGATTACCGCAAGGCCTTCGACTCCGTGCTTCATAGCTGGCTAATGGACGCGCCGAACATCTACAAAGTCAATCCGATAGTGACAAACTTCCTAGAAGAAACGATGGCGAAATGGAGTACCAGAATCAAGGTCGAAAACATCACAACCAGGTCAAGCCCCATTAGGAGAGGAATCTTTCAGGGAGATGGCCTGTGGCCGTTGTGGTTTTGTTCAGAACTTAACCCGCTATACACCATGCTCAACAATAGCAAGTATGGATATAACCTCAAAGAAGGAAGAAAGAACCTCTACACCCTCACCCACCTGATGTACATGGATGACATCAAACACTATGCAGCAACCGAGATGCAACTCCAACAACTACTCCAGATCACCGAAGAATTCGGCAATGATATTAGGATGGAATTTGTTCTAGACAAATGCAAGACCCACGGATTGCACCAGAGAAAATTAGTCAACCGAAACTACCAGCTGCACACTGGAAAAGCGATCGAAGCCGTGGCAGAGGAAGAGGCCTACAACAACTTGGGGACGATACAGGCTCAGCAGTTACAGCACAAGGAAATTAACGCCTGCCTGACCGAAAAATACATTCAGATACTCAGAAGGCTGCTGAAAGCAAAGCTCAACAGAGGGAACAGAGTTAAAGCCATAAACACCTATGCAATCCCAGTGCTAACATACACCTTCGGGGTCATAGATTGTACTAACACTGAGCTGGAGGATAGCATGAGAAAGTCAAAGACAATGATGACCAAGAGCCGCCAACACCACCCAAAATTTGCCGTGGAGACACTGACAATTGCCCAGGAAGAAGGGGGCCCTGATAGACCTCATTGTGCGATAGTTAACCTTAAGGATTACTTCCAGAAACACACAGCAGCACTCCACCAGGCCAAAAGCATGATAGACAAGCTGTATGCCCCATTCAACCTAAGCGAGGAGTCCACCCAACTAGGAGGCACAAACGAAGCTAGAAAGATGGGCAGAGAAGACACACCATGGCATTTTTTTTCCATTTATTTACACACACAATTTTATGTACATTCTCATGATATAAACAATTTATATATAAGATTTTATACAGTTTTATAAACATTATCATATACAGAGTGATTCACTACCAGGGCGACAAGCTTGCATGGGTAGGGGGCACAAAGACGAATCCGAATCACATAGCATTGCAGGGTCCGAAATGCCTTCGTCATGTGGTAGAAGACGTTGAACGGGAGGTCGCGTGAACAGCGATCCCGCTGGAAGTCAGCATTTGCGAACCGGTTCCCGAGGCAGTAGGATGGACGAGTATTCAAACGTTGAACTGGCCCATATGCACCTCGCGGTGGGGCAGCGAAACTGTAACGGGCGCGCCGCTCTGCGCTTGTACCAGGAACGTTTCCCGCACAGGCGTGCTCCTCATCATACGATTTTCGCACGTGTGCACAGAAGGTTACGTGAGACTGGTTGTTTCACCAGCGGTACCATGAATCGAGAGCGAACGACGAGGACGCTAGACAATGAGGAGAAGGTCCTACGTCTTGCAGAAGGCAATCCGAGTACGAGAACTCGAGCGATAGGCCAACGATTGGGTATGTCCCAATCCACTGTATGGAGGATACTGTCAACAAACCAAATGAGTTCATACCATCTGCAACGCGTCCAATCATTGGAACCTGCGGATTATCCACTCCGGAGGACTTTTGCTAATTGGTTACTTCAACAGAAACGGTTCGCGAATGCTGACTTCCAGGGGGACCGCTGTTCTCGCGACCTCCCGTTCAACGTCCTCTACCGCATGACGAAGGCATTTCGGACCCTCCAATGCTATGTGATTCCGATTCGTCTTTGTGCCCCCTACACCTCCTGCAAGTTTGTCGCAATGGTAGTGAATCACCCTGTATATATATATATATATCCATTCTATATCATGGTAGGTAACCAAGGTACTGTGTGTGTTTGCGTGTGTGTTCTTATATCGGGGTAGCTCCTAGGCCTTATCCCAGCTCCACCTTTGTACCCTGTTATGGTGTAAGGTGTAAGGTGTAAGGTATATTGTTGTCATGCGGCCCAGGAGTTTCCCCCATCTCCGCGTTGCTTTCTTTGTGGGTGTACCAGTTTCCTGGGAATGCCAGAGGTTTAAAAGTGTGTGGGTATTGTACCTGTGTAATGTCGTGTACCGTTGTTCATCTGGTCATTTAGCCGCTGGACCCCTGCTGGAGCCCAGCGTTGCCCCACCTTCGCCCCGTGGAGGCAGACCAGGAAACACCAGTAGACTAAGATTTACTCTGGCAGGTCCTGCCGCTTAATTTCCTGAGATTTCGGCAGCTAGGACCTTAAAAAAAAAAAAAAAAAAAAAAACTTATGTACACATACACATATATGCACATATACACAACAGTGATACATAATATATACGCATCCATGCAATCGTAATTACTTTGGATGTTTGCATACAGCACGTGTGCATGCATTCATATGGCAGGAGTAGGGCATTGCGTAGGATAATTAGGCCGAGACTGGGCGAAGATTATTTTTTTGCTAGATTAAATTTAGTGTGTAGGGCGCTCGCGTTGTGTATAGATAGAGTGGGGGAGGGGAGGAAGAAGGTTGGGGGAAAAGGCAGAAGTATGGGGGACACAGAAGAGATTCCCCCAGGTGGTCAGTGAGGCATGCCCATGCCTCACCAGAAGGAAAGGTGGGGTAGCAGGGGGCGAGGCGACTGGTCATCTCGTCCTGCCAGGAAGGGATATTAAAGGAGAGCCAGGCTAGTGCTTGGCTCAGGCCGCCAGAACAGCTGCTATTCGTCCTTCATTCAGATTTTTTGTCTATCTTCATGGTTGCTTAGTAGTCCATCTTTGGTGTTATGCACATTTTGGCTTCTAGCCATTATGTGGCTAATGTGCATTCAGGTCCCGTCTTCTTCTGTACAGGGCTTCAGCGAACTTTGAGAAGGCAATATATTCCTGTCTCCCATCCAGGAGGTGTTATTCTCTATTTCTGGGCAAAAAAGTGATCCGAGTGATGAGTTGGCAGCGGAGGTCATCATAAAGCTGGCATTCATGCATGAGGTGGTGCCAGCTCTCCAACTCTCCACAGCAGCAAGTAGGGTCATCTGTAATGCCCAGGGCTGTAAGTTTAGCCTTAAAGGCAGCATGTCCTGTTAGGGTATGAGGTATGAGGTATGAGGTATATTGAGGGTCTAGCGGCTCCTGGGATTTCTCCCATCTCCGCGAATGTTCTATGTATCGGTGACAGTACCCTGTCAAAGCCAGAGATTTAGAAGTGTGTGGGTCATGAGTAGTATTATATGTTGTGCCCATTGTTTATCCGGCTTATTGGCCGCCAGGCCCCTAATGGGACCAGACGTTGTCCATACCTCGCCACGTGGAGGCTAGCCGGGTGGTACCATTGAGTCAATTGTACTCTGGCAGGTCCTGCCACTTACTTTCCTGGGATTTTAGTGGCTAGGACCTAAAATAAAATTGGAACGACCGCGGTTGATTTTAAATCACTTACATTAAAGCACTAATATGGGGTTTGCGCTGAAAGCCTGTTTCTGAAGTGCCTAAAAGGTTGGGCGAAATTTTTTGGTGTATTTAAATTTGGACGTGTAGGGCTATACGCTGTGCAAGAAAAAGTGCTGGGAGGGGAGAATGAAGGCTGGTGGGTGAAATAGGAAGAAGAGGGTCGATAGGGTAGGTGACCCCCAATTTTTTCAGTGAGGCATGCCCATGCCCCACCAGTGGGAAGAAATGGTGTGGCAGGGAAGAGAGGCGACAGCAAGCCGTCACCTCCCTCCCCTGCCGGGTGTGGGAGTAAAAGAATTGCACTGCACAAAAGAGTGCAGAGCATAGAGCCAATATGGCTCCGTTGAGGCAGCAACTTGGAGTTTCTCTATCTTCGTTGGTCTTCTCTGTCATTGGTAGCCATATTTTTCCTCAGCTATGAACACTGGTCAGGTCCATTGTTGGTCTGTTAGCTATGGCTGTGGTTCTCTTCATCATGGGAAGATCCGCAGCTCCATGGGGTTATTCTTGCGATCGCTGGTTTTAAATGATTAGTAGTAAGCAGGTTCCTGGGCGAGGTTCTCCTTGAGTCCTCTCCACGCATGTTCTGTGTTTTTTTTTTTTTTTTTTTTATCTTCGGTAGATGGCTATCAATGTTTTACGCCTACCAAATAGTTTTTGGGCATATTCCTTTAGCTCCCTGTATTCCTCAAGTGAGTCCAATAGATGTGATTCCAAGTTCTTGGGGAGGTAGTGTATTGCAGTGATCAGTCTGCACCTGAGGTCCTCATAATGGGTGCAATCATACATAATGTGCTCCCAGCACTCAAGCTCCCCACAGGCACATCTCGGATCCACCTCAATCCCCAGCGCTGCCAGCTTGGCTGTAAAGGCCCCGTGACCAGTCAATAAATAGGTGGTGCGGAAACTCTGCATAATGGGCCTGAAAAGTGTCAGTGTAGGTGTGCAATATTAATATGTTGTTTTGTTTGTGTCAGGCTATTACGCCACCAGGGTGCAGTCAACGTATGGGCAGCTGCTGCTTGGTGCCCATCCCTAGCACCGGGCCTGGGGCAACAGTCCTCCTGTACCGGTGTTATTACCACCGAAAATCTCGCACCCGCCAGAGGGAGTGCAATACTGGCAAGTGCCTGCAATCCTGCTCCCGGGTTGCCCCTACCCGAGAGCCAGCAAAAAAAAAAACCCATTAGTTATACACATTATGGTCTGAGTATTTAGATAAAACACTCCTGTTTTTAGGAGATAGGTAATTTTGGTCCCGAATCACCAAGACCAACCACTCCAAGGCTAGGAGGATGTTGTAGCAAAACAATTGTAACAATTATATTAACATATATACATGATTTCCTAGTCCTATTTTTAATTTTTTTTAACCACAGTTCAATTATTCTCAGTACATTTTCTGATTTTCAAATGAAGTCACAAGTTGAACTATCCAGTTTGATTTCATTCAAGAAAGAAGTCAGTTCCAGTAGTCTTCCCCGGTTCTCAGCTGGTTGGAAGCTGCACATCGTATGCTTCGATAGAACTCTAATGGGAAGATATACAGGGTGTTAACAGGATTCTCATAAGAATGTTGATTGGTTCTGGGGCGTGATATCTGAAATGCAAAACTAAGGAACTAGAGGGAAACATAGTTTACAAGCATAACTTCTTCTGAAACTTTTGGAGTTATACCTTGTGTGGTCTTAAGTGACATCTAGATTTGTGGCCATATAGATATGAACTACCGCATACATACACTTGAAATCTACATGACTTAATGAAACGTGTTTTTCACAACGAGAACTTTTGTAAGTGAAAATACTCCATCTTCTTACCTATGGACTGTCATTGGAATTCCAAATCATACACAAGTTAGGCTCTCGGGAAAAAGAATAATTAGAAGTCTTCAGCAACTAGAAGAGAACCACATGAAGAAGAGTTTTAAGACATGCTGGCACAGAACGGAGAAGACCACTGGGACTTTAATAATTCATCTGTACATCCTACATCTTATTTCCTCGAGGGTGAAGGAATCCTATTTCTAGTCTTCTTTTAAAAACAGTCACTGAAAATGTCTGTAAAGCATTAAAATTCCTACAGCTTTCTACCAAAGGACTTATGTTATCTTCTGTCAGATCGGATACACTGCTAAACAACTGTAAACGTACCTGAAGATACTGTGGGCAATCAAATAAAACATGAGACCAAGTTTCCACACCCCCCACAAGTGCAGTAAGGGTCTGGCTCAATTCCACGGTCGTGTATCTTGGTTCTGAGGGAGCCATGTCCCGTTAATAGGTATGTTTTATTGATCGAAGGAGCAAACCAAAGATTTCTTTCCTTGACGGCAGAAAAGTCCACTTTGGCTATAAATTGCCTCGTAACTATTTCATGTTCGCTGGCATTCCACCGATCCTGCCACACAGATGTCAGATGTTCCCACAATCTTTTCTTTCTTGTTTGACCTCGTTCACTGGATCACATGTTATTCCCATTAGTTCCGAAGCCAAATCTTTCCTAAGCCGATCTGTCATCCCCTTGAATACGATATACAGATCCAGGGGAATGGTTCCTGCTAAGACTTGTAATGCATTGTTTGATACAGTTCTAGGGGAATTTAAAATAGATAATAACATGGCTCTTTGAAGAGAAATAAGTTTTATTTTCATTTTAACCGTTATGACTCTGTGATACCAAATGGTTGCAGCATATGAGACTATTGGCAGAAATATTGTTTTATAATATAAAAACAAAATCCTTTTACTAAGTCCCCATTCTTTCCTTGATATTCTTATTATTGAGGCAGTAAAATTCCTTATTTTATCTCTAAGTTTACATACATGTGGCAGAAAGCTAAATTTATCATCGATTAGCATGCCTAAATATTTGTTTTGTGATACATATGGGATTTGAGAGTTGTCTATCAAGATCTTAGGAGCTTTGAAGGTCATAAATTTGGTCTTTGTTGGTGATATGTTTAGTTTGTTAAGTTTGGTCCATACAAATAGATCATTTAATATAATTTGCATTTTTTCCTCGAGTATCCTCCTCGAACGGCTCTCAACAACAATTACTAAGTCGTCGGCGTAAACAATTTTCATAACCTCCTCGTGGTATTTTGTCATCCACTGATCTAAGACTGCGTTCCAGAGGAGAGGCCCCAGTACCGACACCTGAGGGCATCCTCTGGAAACGGTAGCTGAATACACTAGGTGTTTTGCACAAATTCTGATGTATATGTCTTGGAAGTAGGACCTGATGATTCTATAAGTATAGTTGTCACATCCTCCCAAGCACAGTGACACAAGGGCACTCTCCCACCTTACCGTGTCAAAAGCCCCCTCAAAGTCAATGAACACTGCCAACACATACTTAGCTTGGGAGTTTTCTGCATAGTTCTTGAGGATGGCAATGGCATCTTCTGTTGAAGAACCTTTTTTAAACCCTAACTGATTATTTGTACATAGATGGTTATCCTGTAACGTTTTTTTGTATTCTTGAAGAGAGTAGCCTTTTAAAAAGTTTCCCCAAGTTTGCCAATAGGGAGATTGGTCTGCATACCCTGGGATTAGATGTCGACTTCCCAGGCTTATGTAATACTTTAAGTAGGGCAATCTTCCACACTCTTGGAAAGACTCCCTCGATATAACACTTGTTCATGAGATTGAGGAGGATATTGGGAAATAGTTCATAAAATTTGACAATTATCTGGTTTCCTATCAGATCCATCCCTGGACATTTCTTACTGTTTAGTTTGGAAACAGCTGTTCCTAGTTCAACAAGAATAAAAGGATTGACGTCACATGTTCCAATATATTGTTGATTGTCTCTCCTAATTTCTGCTTGTTCGGGAGAATCATCTTCTGGATTGTCTTGAGGAAAAAGCTTATTTACAATAGTATCAACAGTAGAGTACCAGTCGGTAGTTTCTTGTAAGTCCACTATAACAGTGTTATATATGTCTCCAGAGATTAACTTGTTCCTGGAAATCTTGTACACTAGACCCCACGGTTCGGTGTTTCCCGTGTTACGAACAAAGTTTTGCCAACATTCAATTTTTGCATCTGCGACGGCTTTATGTAGCCTTTTCTTTAGATCACTGTATTGTTGTTTCAATCTCTGGACATCAGTGTCTGCCACGTGCCTGTTTCGTTGGTAAGTTTTCCTAGCAACTATCACCTCTGTTAAACTGGACGGTCAGATAACTAATTGGATTATTTTACCATCACTTATTAATAGTGATCATAATGCTATAGTATTCAGTATCAAACCCACAGTTAGAAATGCGGATCTACAACTGGTGGACTTAAGAAGATATTCCATGATAAAAATTAAATGGGACAAGTTTAGAAATTTTCTAAATTTGTTCTTCCGTCCTGAGGTGGCTTCTACTTTAAATTCCTTATCTGCCATAGAATATTCAAACTATGTTCAGCCACACTTATTCCTTGCTATGAGCTACTCTGCTAAACGTAAACAATCCAGACGCCCATCTGTACCCTGGTGGACTTCAGAACTTACTGCATTAAGAAACCAAACCATCAATGTTTGATGTTCCATTTAAGGATGAGAATGTGTAAGGTCTGTTTGGCAAATTTTGAACTACTAAATTGTAAGACAATATTAAATCTTCCACAGCAGACTCTCTGTTGTCTGAAATTCTGCTGTGTCAAAAAGATGATTTGGCATTTAAATCAGCGCATATAATTAAATTCCCTGAAGCAAATTTTGTGCATATACGATCCAGCTGATGTAAGGACGTTTGAATATCTGCTGACAGAGAGCAATGCAGAGACACTAGATCAAAAGTAATAATTGGAGTCCAGATCAAAAGACAAGTTACAGTGTCTGTACACGCTCCCGAGATGGTTGGCATTACTAATTCATAATGGCATATTGCTATTGCAGTTTTAGGAGGGGTTTCTATAGAATGAACAATTCTGAGGGACAACGGGAATCGCATAACCCTGTGAATCAAGCCCCCTACTTGAGTCGATTAATAAGGTTCTTGAAAGCATATAAGATCATAATTATTTTCAATCATCGCCACTCTTACTTCATCCATGACCAGTCGTGACCGCTGGCAGTTTATTTGCAGTATTTTTATACCCTCAAAAAACCCACAACGTTAGAAAAATTTGTAGTGGCCGTATTATTCTTCCCCGGGGGCTCACATCTGGTGAGTATGGGCTTGGCAAACCCAGGGTCCTGAGCTGGATATCATCATTCTTCTCTTTCTTGGTGATTCCTTTGTATCTCTCTCTCTCTCTTCTTTCTTTCTCAGGGGGTAACTCGGGATTTTTTTTTTTTTTTTGGCTGGTGCAGTATAAGCCTCAAGCTTCCTTGTACCATATGGCTAATAATAATAATAATAATAATATTCATTACGAGTTTTTTGGTTTACTAGTTCAACAGCTCGTTTATACTCCGGACAGTTATTGTCTCGAACTGAATGCTGACAATCTCTGTTGCGTCTTTTACAATTGACACACCGAGGGGGTTCTTCCTTGTGTATGTATTCAGCAACCACATGTCCACCGCCTCCACAGTGACCACAAGACACGGTCTTAAGTGTGAAATTTAAAGCTGAATGGCTATAGGCTAGACAGCGGAAACATTTAGTAACCACTGTGAAACGACGGAATTTATGTGAAGTGAAGCAAAGAAAGATACGATCATTCTGTATTAAGCGTTTAAAAATTGGGGGGGGGGGGGGTGAATCCTATTACACAGTTTGTTATTTTACTTCCATAGCCTGAATTAAATGTGAACGTTGTACCTTTTTTAACTACCTCTTGTTCAAACCCATTTAGGTTCTTTTTAAACAAATGATCTTTTAGGTTCTTTATAAACTAATCTGCTAAAACATCCTCCTTTGTATATTCTTTTGGCACACCGTAAATTAAAATCGTGGGGTCTAGTAACCGTGGTTTGTCCATAGACAAACCTGCATTTGTCAGCTGCGTCATTTTGCTAATTTTATTTGCATCCATGGGATTAGTAGTTTCAATTAAGAGACCTTTGTTTCTTAGCAACCTCATATTTTTGATTTTAATATCTCGATGTTCTTTTTTTTAAACACTTCTGTCACTTTAATTCTAACATCCTGACTGGATGAAATTTCAGAATCGGCATTCGGTCTCAATATAATGATGTTTTTAGGGTCATTGAAGTTATTTTTTGATGGGGGAATAACACCTTCCTCCAAAAGAAGTTGAGAAAAATTATGTTATAATTGTTCATCTTTACTGCTTCAACAAAGGTACGCTATTTGGATCGGTCCTTGATTAGATGGTGAAAAATCTCAGTGCGTATTTGTAATTCTGATGTTTTTAATTTCAATCGTTCATTGTCGATCAATAATGCATTCTTAAGTGACTCCAGGTCTGACCACAAACGATGTATATAGTTTGAGGCTGCCCTAGTGACTTTACTGCTATCTGCAGATAAAAATTCTCCGAGTGCGTGTTAAATCTTGGTCATTGTTGAAAGTACCACCGAGGTATCTAAAGACTCCCCTAGGTCCAATTCGCGCAAAATACATCATTCACCTTCAGCGAATGATGTATTTTGCACGAATTCTTGTACATTAGCCAAAGTGTTGGCAACTGTGTCTTTGCTTTGATCTTTGTTTTGATATGAATTTTTATCCAGGTCAGAACTACTGGGATCAGAAGCAGATGAAATAGATTTATCATCTGCCGAATTATCCTGATCACTTCTTGTTATTTTTAATATTATGGGATGTTTTTTCCTAGCTGATTTAGTAGGCTTATCTGCAACCGACGAAGACAAGTCCCCAACAGAATCAAGCACAGGTGATACACTAAAATCCATAGTGTTGTATTGATGAATGAAACAGTACACACAAAATATATAATTTAAAATAATATTCCAGTCTTCCCTGAAATTAAAATATTTGGTATCACCCCAATTTGAAGCAACAGAAACTATAGAAAATACATCGCAAAGGATCCCGGAATGTCAGATGATATATGTCGATGATGCCGCCTGGCCTCAGGAACGATCTAACACATCACCACAGGATGCAAGGTGATCAACCAGACTGAGTACCGTCTTAGATACAACTGGGTAGCCAGGATAATACATCAGAAGCTCGCAAGAAACTACCAGTTGTTCAACGAAAGTGTACCGTTCTACAAGTACGAACCCCAGGCAGTACTAGAGACCCCAACCCACAAACTGTACTGGGACCGCGCTATAATTATGGATAGGGCTATCCCGCACAACAGACCGGAAATAACCCTTGTGGACATGAAGGAAAAGGCTACCTATCTGATTGACATCGCGGTAGTCAACACTGGCAACCTGCAGAAAACCCATGGGGATAAAATCAGGAAGTTCAAGAACCTAAGACAGGAGATCAAAGAGATATCGCATATGCAACAAGTAACGACCACCCCGAACATCGCGTCAACCGCAGGTATGGTGCCAAAGACCCTACATAACAGCCTAGCAGCAATAGATCTCCCAGCGAACACCTACAACGAACTCCAGAAAGTCGCAATTCTGAACACCTGTAGGATAGTCAGAGAGTTTCTCGACCAACAGTAACACCAGACTGAGGTACAACTACCCTGTGTACTTGGTAGCAATACCCGTCACGAAGTGGAATCCCTAATCAGGGAGAAATAATATGAGAGCAATAATAATAATAATAATAATAATGTGTTTATCATATGTAGAGTGGCTCTTGAACACCACTGAACTCTGCCATTTGAGGTATTGCTCAAAACATCAAAGGCAGATATTGTTGGGATATCAGAGACGTGGTGTCACACAGATATAAGTAATGCGGAACTGGAATTTGGGGAATACAATGTGTATAGAAAGGATAGACAGGACAGGAGGGGAGGAGGGGTTATGCTATTAATTAAGAAACACATAAAGTCCAAGGAAGTGAAGCCAGTCGACATCGATGGACAGGGCAGTGTCGAGTCAGTTTGGTGTGACATAAGCATAGGGAAATCAAAATTGAGAGTAGGAGTGTGCTACAGGCCTAATGACTCTGACGAGTATAATAAGATATTGTACAGGGAAATAGAGTGGGCCAGTAAATCAGAGAGTCTTATAATGGGGTATTTTAATTTCCCAGATATTGACTGGAATTTGTGGGTTGGTCACTCGCACACTAGCAAGGCTTTTGTGGATTTATTGGATGATTGTTTTCTACATCAGCATGTTCGTGAGGCAACAAGAGGGAGCAATACTCTTGATCTGATTATCAGTAGTGATTCTTCATGCATTAAGAATCTGCAGATAAATGAACCACTAGGTGGCAGTGATCACAGTGTGTTGAAGTGGGATTTACTCAAGGAGGTAACTACCATCAGAGGTAAAGGGAAGGGTTTTTGTTTTCGTAAAGGCGACTATGATGGTCTGAGACAGTATTTAAATTCTATACAGTGGGACCAACTGATGATGTTACCAACAGCAAACTCAAAATGGGAAGCATTCAAGGAACTAATCTTGGAGGCTACCAGGCTTTACATACCAACTAAGAAATATTGTTCAAGGTTTAGGCCTAAATGGTTGTCAGATGAATTAATGAGACATGTGGCAGAGAAGAAAAATGCATGGGATACATACAAATTAATGGGTGACATGGAAGCCTATGATAGATATAAGTTGGTCTGTAACCAAGTCACAAAGGAGATTAGGCAGGCAAAGGCAGACTACGAAAAATCCTTGGCAAAGGATGCAAAGAAAAACAGAAAAGAGTTCTTTACATATTTGAACTTGAGAAGGAAAGGGATGAATCAGATTGGTCCACTGGATATTGATGGTTCAACAGTTGAGGATCCTGCTCAGGTGGCTAACAATCTAAACGAGTATTTTGCATCTACATTCACGCATGAGGAGTTATTTAGGAAGGAGAATGATGTAGGTAAAGTAAACATTGGCAGTGAGCTGGATGGTTTTGTAATAACTGAGAGGAAAGTGGAGGAGAGATTGTTGAGGATAAACATAAAAAAGGCACCTGGGGTGGATGGGATCTATCCAGTTATATTAAAGGAGGCAGCAAAGGAAGTATGCAAACCCCTAGCCATAATTATGAGAGCTTCTTTGGACTCAGGGGAGGTACCCATAGACTGGAGATGTGCAAATGTAACCCCAATTCACAAAGGAGGATCAAAGGCTGACACAAGTAATTATAGACCTGTTAGTTTAACTTCTGTTCCAGGTAAATTAATGGAGGCACTGGTTAAAGAAGCACTGCAGGATCATCTAGACAAGAATTCAGTTATAGCTCAGACGCAGCATGGTTTTGTTAAGGGCAGGTCTTGCCTGACCAATTTGATTGGATACTATGATGTAGTCACAAAAGAACTGGATGCAGGGAATAACTTTGATATTATATATTTGGATCTTAGAAAGGCTTTTGATACTGTTGCACATGAAAGACTGCTGCACAAATTGGAGCAGTGTGGCATTGGAGGCAAGTTGCTGCTATGGATAAGGGGATGGTTGAGTGGCAGAAGACAGAGAGTGGTAATCAATGGACACTGCTCAACGTGGACTAATGTTATTAGTGGAGTTCCTCAAGGTTCAGTGTTGGGTCCGTTGTTGTTTTCGATGTTTATGAATGATATTGATGATGGGATATCAAGTTTAATGTCCAAGTTTGCAGATGATACAAAGGTTGGCATGGTCGTTAAGGACACTACTGACGCTATGCTGCTGCAACAGGATCTGGAAAGGTTGAACAGATGGGCTGAGAGGTGGCAAATGAAGTTTAACATTGACAAATGTAAAGTAGTACATATGGGAAACAGTAACCCCAGAGCAACGTATCAACTCTGCGGTACTACACTGACAGTGGTGGAGAATGAAAAGGACCTGTGGGTAATTATGCAGGCAGATATGAAGTTCTCTGAGCAGTGCAGACGAGCTGCAAGAGTAGCTCATGGTGTCTTGTCAATGATATACAGGAATTTTTCTAGCAGGGATAAGGAGGTGATTATTCCCTTGTATAAGGCAATGGTTAGGCCACATCTTGAGTACTGTATACAGGTCTGGAGGCCTCATTTTAAGAAGGAATTAGAGCTGTTCGAACGGGTACAAAGAAGGGCAACAAGATTAGTGAATGGAACAAAGGGTTGCTCTTACGAAGAAAGGCTTAAGTTTTGCAAATTACAGAGTCTGGAGAGTAGGCACCGGCGAGGCGATCTGATAGAGGTGTATAAGGCTTTGAATGGTTTGAGCATGCTCAATGCCAATGGGATTCTTCATCTTGCTCAGAATAATCACCTCAGAGGGCATAAATTCAAATTGAGGAAGGACTGATGTCGGATAGATGTGCGGAAATTTGCCTTTGGCCAGCGGGTGGTTGGTTGGTGGAACCGACTTCCATCACTTGTTGTTGAAGTTGATAGCCTGAACAAATTTAAAGTTCAACTGGACAGGTATTTCGAACGAACAGAGGGGTGAAATGGGAGTAGGGCTTTTTTTTTTTTTTTTTTTTTTTGGCTGATGCTGAATAAGCTTGCTTTCTTGCATCATATGCCTCTACTAATGCTAATGCTAATGCTAATATCACATTAGACTGATTTTAGAACCCTTAAAAAAGCCATAAATGAGTTTAGTGCTATGTGTTACCTTTAATGCTGATGACGAACTCTTGAAATGTCCAGAAATCTGTGTGCATAGTGCTACTCAGGCGCGAGCCCGTGACTGTGTGTGTTTTCCGGGATGTAGATTCCTGAAGAACTCCTTGATGTCATGGAGATTTCCTTACTCACTTTTATTTCGTTTGTGATTTGGTATCGTTTGCTGTAGTAATTTTAATTGATGATGAGGTGGACTTTGAAATGGGCTGACAGTTATTTAAAAACTGGACGTGGAGATTTTAACACAGAATTGGACACATTAATCTAGACTTGGACACCTGAAGCTGGACTTTTAACTGTGTTAAAAGTCCAGCTTGAGGGTCTTCTATATGTATTTTTTTTTTTGCTTTAATCTGTAGTTATTATTATTAATATTAGCAGCCATATGGTGCAAGGAAGCCTGAGTCTTATGCTGCACCAGCCAAAAAAAAAAAAAAAAAAAAAATTTCCCTATTACCCCGAGAGAGAGAGAGAGAGAAAGAGAAGGAAATCACCAAGAAAGAGAAGAATGATGATATCCAACTCAGGACCCTGGGTGTGCCAAGCCGATACTCACCAGATGTGAGCCCTTGGGGGTAGTTTTAGAGGGTCTTTTCACCCTGCAATTGAGAAGACCCTCTAAACGTTTGAACAGTGATGTTACCAGCTTTTGGCAGGAACCGTTTAATCTAATAAATAAATAATATTCTCCTCAGTCCGATTATTCGTGATGCTTTCCCGAAACACAAGCACCAGGTGTCGGTTTGTTTTGAAAAAAGTGCTTAAAAATTTCTGGCTTCGTTGACGAGTTTCGAAGTCACGTCTGTTCCATTCTGTTTTGGGAAGATAGCGATTATGTCAACTGTGTACCCGCGTGAAGGCAACCCTCCCCCGAGACTAACTCACCCGGCCATATTGGGAAAAACGGCTAGAATTTCTTGTCTTTTTGACAGGATTTGAAATCAGGCATTTTCTGTTTGTTCTTGTGTCAATGGGCAGTTTATTCCCTGTTCTGAATTGACAGGATTTGAAGGTAGGCAAATTTTCCACTCGTTCTTGGGTCGATGAGGAGTTTATTCACGGTGCTAAATGCAAGGGGTTAACAGCACAGTCAATACAATAGAAAAATTAAAAAAAAACTTTGCTATGTTTTTATCATGTTATTGGGCTCCAATGGCATGGCATTTGCTTGAAGCTATAGGTCTTGCGCTATTACCGATAGGTGCGGGATTTATTCTATTAAGAACAGTACGTGAGTAGTCGTGGACTGCCTCCATGTGAAGTGGACGGATATTGGAGAGCAGAGTTCCTGGTGATCATCACTCTTTCTAGGTAGCCAAATGTCCAGAAACAACTAAACAACAACGCACACATTTCACAAACATAGCACTACACACATATGGTCAAATATGTGTGCAATTTTATGCCTCTGCAATTTCGAAATTTAACTAGCGTTCAGAGGACATGTGTCCACATGTCCTCTCTTTATCTCTTCCATAAGTAGGCATTATGAATTAGCAATGGATAAATAAATAATGAAATACTGCAAAATGAAATATTATATTTGATGAAGATGGGGATAGTTCTTCACCATAGTTATTCCTCTGTTCTGTAGGTCTGACAGAGGAATGACGTAGCTAGACTCTACCAGTGTTAACTCCTGCCAACACCAATCAGTGAATGCAGCATATTACAGTGAATGTAGCCATTTCTTGGAAATTTTACCCCTATCTAGCGATTTCCTAGACTTCACATTTTCCAGAACCCTGCTAATTTTTCTTTTGGGACTCTTTAATTTGCTAGCACATGCATCATTTCCTGCACCCAAAATTTAACTATGATTCCTTCATTCCAAAACTCTGTTAACTATTTCATTGGATTCATCATTTTGCGTATGCTTAGAAATAAATTTCGACTAACCCCTGATCGCCATTTCAAACCTAAAGTTTTTCGTATTTGTTAGCTAAATAACCCCCCCCCCCTTCACCTTTAGAGGAGAATTCCATGATAAGCTATTAAATGGATTGTTATATTAGTATAAGGCAATGATTCTCAATATGCCGCGAATTTCTTGAATGTACCAATTAGATTTGGAAAAACTCCATTGCTTTTAATTGTAATCATTCGTTGAGTGTTCCGCGAATACAGCGTCTTTTTAACCAAAGTGGCACTCGAGTGACAAAAAAGCTGGGAACCACTACTGCACGGTATTTATGTAGAACAATTATTCTGCGGTTTACAATATTCTGCAGAGTATTACACCCCGCTATCCTCAAGTTAAAAAATTCCACTATATACTATTATTTACTCCAACAAATGAACTAGATATCATTCTCCTGTTTTCATAGTTCATTGGACTTTTCATGATAAACAAGTGACTCGGACCAGTATATAAGAAAGGTATATGAGCTACGCCAGTCCGTTGGTCTTTCCATTGCACGTGTTGCAGAACTTATTGATTGATACGAAGAGGGTATACTGCGTGCGGTTTTCAGGTTCACCCAACAAATGTGCCCAATCAAAGGGGGAACTCCAGAATTTAAAAGTTTAACAATTTTAAAAATTAAAATAAATAAAAATTAAACCAACAATTATAATTTTCGTTCTTGTTTGTACTTTACTGAAAACATTACAAAAAAAAGTACAAAGTTTGTACCAGCCCATTAGATTCGGATCTGAATTCCAAAAATATAATTTTTATGTGTTCAGTAATCATTACTAAAAATATCAAAATACACTGCTCGACAAAAAATTAACAAGGCATGTAGAAAACGTGTTGTAACTCGTGCAGCTTGCGATGAAGCGGGACAAAATTTCGTAACGGGGTGTACCATAGAATCAGAATGAAATGAGGAGACAGCGAGAAATTTCGGACAGGTATAAGGGACATTTATAAGGATTGCCAAAAAGGTCACATTACAGGAATAGATACAAGATGGTCGCATGACTTTAGTACGGCGTATAATCAACTACAAAGGTTAAACACACTAGACAGCGGTGAACTATGCTCGATATATTGATGACCGTACTGGAGCTCTCTTTGTATCGGCGTAGTCTCTTGCCGAGTGCGAGGAGTTTCTGCTGCAGTGTGTCCAAGTGCTCTCCTATTCTCTGATTTTTTGTCTCATGTTTGCTGTGGACGCTGTCTCTGTTGAGGATGCTCTTCACTTTTACAATCAATTTCTTACTCCTGATACCCCATTGGTACTGGGTAAATTGGACTATATGATTCATAATTCTTCTATCTTCTGCTGAAGTCTTCTTTCCCAAACTGGCAGTTCCTTTTATTTTTGGTTCTTCTGCTGCTGGTTTCTCGTTTCCCTTCCATTAATCCTACTGGCTGGTATGACAGCACAATTCACGGCTGTGTGGATGGCCTCCAGTGTTACACCATTGTTGTCGAGGTAATGTCGTATTATTTGCCGATGGAGGTGGTCTGTCACTCTCCACAAGGTTCTATTGGTGCAAATAGGCATTTGCATTCCATAATGCATATAGAATAAAGTTATAAAAATACGGCATCCTTTTGGAACGAAAGGTGCTATGGATAAAGGGACGGATAAGTCGTAGGAAACAAAGAGTGGCTTTAAATGATTACTGTTCTTTGTGGCTAATGTGATTAATGGAATTCTGCAGCGGTCGGTGTTGGCCCCTTACTGTTTTTAAATTTGTTAATGATTTTAGATTTGTTTATGATAATTATAAGTTTGATGTCTAAGTTTGTGGATGATACAAAAGTGGGGCATAGTGATTGATGAAGGCAATAAGCGGAGGCTACTTCATTGAGGATCTATATAAACTAAGTAGATGTGCTGGAAAATATACCGATTGTTAGGGTTCTGGGGTGTATCAGTGATAAATGCACAATAGTTCTTTTGGGTAGCAGTGATCTCAGAATAGCGTACCATCTGGGTGGTATATAGTTGAAGGTAATGGAGTATGAGAAAGATCCAGCGTTTATTGCACAGGCCGATATGAAATTCTGTGTAGTTAAAATAAGTTGCTAGGATAGCACATGCGGTTCTGTCATCTTTGTCACGAGGGATAAATTGGTGATTGTCCCGTTGTATAAGGGTATGGTTAGGCCACGTCTGGAATACTGCATACATGTTCGGAACCTACTACTGCTACTACTACTACCTCATTTGAAGGATATACATCTGTTGGAAAGGGTGCAGAGAAGAGCAACAAGATTAGCTGGTGGCACAAAGGGATGTTCTTACTAAGAAAGACTGGAGTTCTGTAAAGTGTGGTCTGTAAATCAGGGCATCCCTTTGTACAGATCGCAAATTCATAGAAACATGTGATTTTATTGCGCATAAGGCTTTGAAAGGGATAAGTAAACTAAATGCCAATGGCATGTTTACCCTTTCTTAAATTTAAATTGGAAAAGTTTACTTGGAAAATAGATGTGTGTAGATTCGCATTCAGCCAAAGGCAGTCAGTTGTTGAAGTGGTTAGTTTTAGTAAATTTAAGGAAAGTTTCAACAAATTATTGGAATGGATGGGAAATATAAAGAGTTTTTTTTTTTGTTTTTTAGCTGGGGCAGTGTACGCTTTGTTTTCGTGTATCCTATTGCCAACACTAATACTAATTTATTTTATCTTATGTTCTCTGAGTGGTAGATTTCTAAATGATATTACTAAACTTTGTTACATCGTTTAGGTAATAGAAAAAAAGTATATAATTTACAGAATACCTTGTAAATTAATTTTTAATGATATATTTAATTTATTTGTATATTTATACTGATCTAGTTGGCATTGGTATGCTTTCGACCATTCTGTTTGTAGTCTTGTACAGCATAACGGAGAATTGCCGTTATTTGGCCAAGTATTCATTGTTATAATGCGTGTTGCATCATGTTCCGTGCATATTACTTGTGGCTTTGCACATGAGTGAGTGGTTGGCTGAGTTAATTTGTCAGTCGGCCATTCTGACTTAACAAATGTAGTGATTGTTACATTTCTGAAGTGTTAAATTTATTAATAACAAATTTTAAATTGAATAATTTCAGTTAAATGTAAGAACTTGATTTAGAAAAAAAGAAACGGATATACGACCCTCTTTTCAAGATGGCGGGTGGTGATACGGCATCGTTGCAGGGTCAACCCCAGCTGAAAAAACAAGATTTGTCAAAATTAGTAAGTTTGATAAGAAGGAATTCTAATGGTTTTTCTATTTAATAAGTACTGGCTTATTTCAGTTACCAAAGGTGTTTTGCTTTCTTCCGTCGTGGCACTTGTTGCTACTTTGGGGTCACCTGAATTACAGGTCCCACTGCTAAGTGTATTCCCATTGCGTTTGGCAATTCAGTTGTACAAGATTTAACTAATTCACACACTTAAAAAAAAAAAAAAAAAAAAACCGCTTTCCGTATGTTTCGTATTTTTGTGCATCTGTAAACGAAATTTTACGAAATTGTTCCTATTCTCTGAGGGTGACAACGTTGAACATAACTATGTCTGAAAACCAGCCGTCGTTTCCACAGAAATTTAGCATTGTATGGATCCTTTTGGAGCTGAAATGTATAAAAGATGAGATTCTTTATTTCTGATTTTATTTCATATTTTAATTTCACACTCTGAACTATTTAATTATTTTTGACCTAATAAAATAAATGCAAAAGTTAGTTCTTGGGCTTTTGGAAGCTTTTCACCTCCAAGATACTATTATGACAAAATTAAAACTTGGGTCACTTAATTATATCTAAATATAACTACCTGCAATGGCATATAGCTGCAGCTAGCTATATGTAATTTCAAGGCAAGTTCAAATGTTGAACAAACTTCCATCTGGTGTTGTGGAAGTGGGTAGTTTTGAATAAATTTAAGGAAGCATTAGACAAATGTAGTGATTGTATATTATCTCTCACTGCAGAGCAGATTGTTCTGAGATAATAGTTTGTTATAAGAAGGGATAAACAGAAGAGGTAGCTAATTTTTTATTATTTTTTTCTGGTAATGCTATATATGCTTGCTTCCTTGCATCATTTGGCATTGTTAATACTAAATGTAGGGAAGCAAATTCTGGCCATTGAAAACAATGAATATGTTATATTTTTTTTGGCTGATGCTGCATAAGCTTGCTTTCTTGCATCAAATGCCTCTACTAATGCTAATGCTAATTTTTGCATATGCTATAATAGTATGTGTACATAAATTTTTTTGGGGGGGAAAAGGTGTCAAAAATATTTACTGTTATTAAATAAGTCTTTTTTGCAAACATATAACATAATTTTGTCAATTTAATAAGTTAATTTACATTAGCAATATATATATTAGACCTTTTTTAAGTTATATGAAGTTAGGGGGTTTATTCTGTTCTTTCATGTGTTTGCAGCCAATGGGTTAAACTGCTTAGTTAACATAATGGTCTTAATGCCCACAACAGAAAGGACTGCATTCACAATGACTTTCCCTGGTAGTGCACTGCTTTAAAACAAATAGCCTTCCCAAAAGGTTGATATGCCATTTATTTTAAAAGAAACCACTTGCTATCTGAGAGGAACATTAAATCCTGAAACAGGAAGTGTTAGCACTGCCTCATCTTTTCAGTGAATGGCAGAGTAACCTTTTTGAAATGCCATTTCTTTGAAAGTAGTGCAGTACCTGAGCAATGTGTTGTGAAGGCAGAGCAGATTGTTCTGCATTGAGAGATAATAGTTTATTATTTCTATGCTGTTTGTTATTATTTTAATGAAATATCAGTATCTTGATCAAGAGCTGCCCTAGACTGGCTGTCAGCAACTGATTCCCTAGGTGAACCTTGCAATTTGCAACCTATTCCAAAACCCCAAAGGTAGGTTAAGGTTTTTGGTCAACTAGGGAACATTTTGCCACTCCTCCTTTTTTTATATACACATTTTTTATACACATTTTTAATACACATATATAATGTGTATTAAATATGTATGTACATAAATATGTACACATATATGTATGTATTGTTGTTGTTATTTGGTTTTTAGGAGCATTAGCAACTAAGGCCATATTGCTCTGGGGATATGCGGTGGTCATTCCCTTGCCTTTCTGCATCCTCTGTATTTGGTGGTCAAGGGCTCGAACCCCGGTCTAATCAAGAAGCATGTGCTATGCACTGCTGCTCCTGCCCACCCGGCGCCTCCGTAGCCAGGTGGGAAGGAGCAGCAGTGCGTAGCACACACTTCTTGATTAGACCGGGGTTCGAGCCCGTCACCACCAAATACAGAGGATGCAGAAAGGTCAGGGAATGACCACCGCATATCCCGGAGCAATATGGCCTTAGCTGCTAATGCTCCTGAAAAAAAAAAAAAAAAAACCTGCCCACCTGGCTATGGAGGTGCCATATGTATGTGCATGTGTGTCTATATATATATGTATAGGCTAAATTGTTTGGCTTGTCTTTGTTTAATTGATTCAATTTGATTCTTTTTTGAGATCAATTAAAATAGCAACATAATTTTCTAAGGCGCATTTAGGGCTAGAGCCTCAAGCTGCGAACAAATTTAGACTATGTATATAAAGTGCTTAGCATCATAATACACAGCCATTTCTGAATAAACAGAAAATTTTTAAGGTGGCATCGTTTTAGGTTATATCTCATATTGTGAATGCCTTCACAACGAGTTGCCATGATATTGCACTACTTCGAATAAGTAACGCTTCACCTAAGGAGAAGACTAGTGTTACTTATTCTCAGATAGGTACCACCACCCAGACAGCACTGTTTCAGGGCTATTTGGCCCTTCGTCAGTGAGTGGGTAGGTACCCAAGTGATGCAATGATGGCAAAAACAGTTATGAAGTATAACTCCGCAATATGAGAGATGCCTGATGGTGTATGATGTATTTAGACTAAGGCGCATTTAGGGCTAGAGCCTCAAGCTGCGAACAAATTTAGACTATGTATATAAAGTGCTTAGCATCATAATACACAGCCATTTCTGAATAAACAGAAAATTTTTAAGGTGGCATCGTTTTAGGTTATATCTCATATTGTGAATGCCTTCACAACGAGTTGCCATGATATTGCACTACTTTGAATAAGTAACGCTTCACCTAAGGAGAAGACTAGTGTTACTTATTCTCAGATAGGTACCACCACCCAGACAGCACTGTTTCAGGGCTATTTGGCCCTTCGTCAGTGAGTGGGTAGGTACCCAAGTGATGCAATGATGGCAAAAACAGTTATGAAGTATAACTCCACAATATGAGAGATGCCTGATGGTGTATGATGTATTTAGACTAAGGTGCATTTAGGGCTAGAGCCTCAAGCTGCGAACAAATTTAGACTATGTATATAAAGTGCTTAGCATCATAATACACAGCCATTTCTGAATAAACAGAAAATTTTTAAGGTGGCATCGTTTTAGGTTATATCTCATATTGTGAATGCCTTCACAACGAGTTGCCATGGTATTGCACTACTTCGAATAGCAGAAATGGCTGTGTATTATGATGCTAAGCACTTTATATACATAGTCTAAATTTGTTCGCAGCTTGAGGCTCTAGCCCTAAATGCGCCTTAGTCTAAATACATCATACACCATCAGGCATCTCTCATATTGTGGAGTTATACTTCATAACTGTTTTTGCCATCATTGCATCACTTGGGTACCTACCCACTCACTGACGAAGGGCCAAATAGCCCTGAAACAGTGCTGTCTGGGTGGTGGTACCTATCTGAGAATAAGTAACACTAGTCTTCTCCTTAGGTGAAGCGTTACTTATTCGAAGTAGTGCAATATCATGGCAACTCGTTGTGAAGACATTCACAATATGAGATATAACCTAAAACGATGCCACCTTAAAAATTTTCTGTTTATTCAGAAATGGCTGTGTATTATGATGCTAAGCACTTTATATACATAGTCAACATAATTTTCAGAACTGATTCATACAGAGCAGCTGTTTGTTTCAGTCTGATTGAAAATGAACTTGTATAAAAGTGTTAATTATTTTTATTTTTAAAGATCTTTGAATCATCCATTATGTTATCCTGTTTTAGCAGCCATTACCATCATACCTAGCATAGAAGAAAATAAAACTGTACCTTAACCTTTTGCAAATACTCAGAGTATTTACAAAATACTGAATTTTAAAAAAAAAGTGCTCTTAAAATATGACTTTCTTGCTTTAATTTTCAGAATAATTTATACAGTAGAACCATAGAAATCTGACAATCCATTATTTTGAACATGAAATGTTCAAAAATACTTAAACTTAAGTTTTTACCATACTCTAGCCACACAGGGAAATTTCTTAAAAGGTCATAGGATCGTTTACTGCTGTTCATGAATCAAGATTAGTGACTCATTTGTGGGGGCCAAAATGGAAAATTTTACAACACATCACTTGTCAGTAAACTATCTTATTTTTAATAATCAAGTATACAAAACATTGCCAATGTGTGCATTGAACCAGTGTGCTCTGGTTCATTTCAAGCTTCGAAACATTGATAATTAATTAGCAATGGATTACTCATAGTATGGTGATTTTTGCATCATAAATTGTATCATATACTCCCAGTTAGCTCCATTGTGAAATTGTACGTGGTCAGTAAATGTTTAGATGTGTTTGTAAACAATATAAACACCTCAAATAGTTGCTTTTGACATTTCTTTGATCATGTTTGGCATAAAGGTATTCTGAACAAGCTTCCATTTTATGAATTTCTGACTGTTTTTTGCAATTGGGTATCCAGTTTTCTTTCTTACTGCTTGCTGTAGGTGGTGGTAGATGGCTCTATGGCTCTGTCTTCTAACTTCCCCACTAATGCTGGTATTCCCCAAGGTTCAATTTTTTCTCTCTTTTCCTGCTGTATATTAATGACCTTCCACTGACTGGAAATCCTATCCATAGTTTTGCTGATGATAGCATGTTGCATTCTACCTTCCAGTTTGAGAAACCTTGTCCTGCACAAACAGCTTGAATATCCTCCACCGTTTTATTAAATGCTATTCTCCAGGTAATTCTTCAATGGGCAAAAGATAACTTAATTTCAATCCTAAAACTCAATCGTATCTTGCAAAAAGAAGGCTACTATTCCTATGCTTACCTTCAACGACCCTCAGTTTTCTAGACAAGATTGTATATCTCTATTAGGGATTATCCTAACTCCTAATCTCTCTTGGCATAAGCACATCACAAATACTACTTCCTCTGCATCCAAACAACTGGGTTTTCTCTTTTGCTCTTGGCTGTGCTTCTAAGCAGCTACTCATTCTGTAAAAATCTCAAATCCACTCTACCATGGAATATTGTTACACATCTGGGGTGGTGTCCCTAAAACCTTTCTCAGGCTAAAGTCAGGTTAATTAATGACCCATCTTTTACAAAGTCTCTCCACTCTGTCTCTTAGACATAATGTTTCTGCTGCATGCCTTTTCTATACAAACTTCTATGGGCACTGTTCTTTTCAAAACCTGTTTGACTTTGAACTCGCAGAAAACCAACTTCTTTCCAATTTATCCTTTCAACTTCAGTTTTTGGAGAACCTTCCTTCACCAGTATTTCCTGAAAATTACAATATATGGAAATAGTAGTAGTGGTAATAGAGGAATGTGATGCAAGAAAGCAAGCGTATAAGCATATATAGCATCAGCAAAAAAATAAAAAAATAACAATTTCACACATCCATTCCCTCTAAAAGTTTGTCCAGTTCCTCCTTGAATTTATTTAAGCTATCAACTTCCACAATGACAGATGGAAGTTTGTTTCAGCAATTAACCGCCCACTGGCTAAATGCAAATTTCCACGCATCTATTCTACAATTGTCTTTCCCCAATTTGAATTTATGTCCCCTCAGGTTTGTAATTCAAGTTTTTAATGTCAACAAGTATATTTATATTCTCAACCTTCAACCTACACATGGTACTAAGTACCGTAGGTTCCTTTTGTGTGTGGGGTTTTTATTTAAAAAAAAATGCATTAATATTCTGTCTAAAAAGAAAAAGTAGATTAGAGGTTGTGTAAATATTCTGTATAAAAGAAAATCAAGCAGATTAGAGGGCTGCTGGTTTATTAATTATTTGTACTGTTGTGTTCTAGTGTTATTGACCCTTTGACTCTATATTTTAATATAAATAGCAAAAGGATGTACATAGCCTGAGAGGGGAAGAGCAGATTGAATGATTGGAATTTTATTTGAAATGGAACAACATAAACCTGGGGGCATAAATGCAAACTCTTGGGGAAAACTAATAGACTTGACATTAGAAAGTTTGTTTAGCTAGTGTGTTGTCAACCACTGGAATGAACAACTGCATATCTGAACAGTCCAAATCGACAGTCTAAAGTTTGAGTATCTGGATTGGTACTTTCTGGCAGTGGGAAGGGTATGATAAATATGTGTGTATAGTTGTATGGACAAGTTTTTATCAGTTATATGAGTTATCAGTTATTTTATCAGAAAAGGGTCCGGTAACACTTTTTTTCATGTATTCTTTGGTCAGTTTGCTGGACAAAAAAACCTGAATTCCTATCAGAATATATCCTTTCCTGAGACATCATGGGAAAAGCTCAATTTCCTAGTGTCACTGTCAGGATTTTAACTCTGGACTTTTCCACCAAGTGTAGGGGAAAAGGTTGGTGTACACAGTTGTGATTATAACCATCTCTTTCATTGATTGAAAACTTGTTTAGGAGCAAGGGGAAAGACAGCTTCCTGCAGCTTAGAAGTCAAACAAGAAAACTTTGGTTAGCAGGGTCTCATTCTAAAAGTGGTTTTGCCATAATTTCTGCTCTGCAGCTGAGATTTAACTCAGCAGAAATGGCTTAGTAGAGAAGGAGCTGCAAATCATTGACAATGTTCCCAGTAAACCTTAATGAGGTGAATTAGTGATGCAACAATGAAGTCCATCTTTTTCCAATATGAAATTGAGTTTACAACCCATGAACCAGAATGTGATTACTAATTCAAGTGATATTAACATATGAGGTGTTGAGAATCAGTGATGTAAGTCAGTAATTTTATATATATGAGCTGTTCATATTTCCCACCTTCTGTAGGTGTCCACTGTTTAGTTTCATAGCAAAGTAAGTCAAAGTTGCAGTTCTAATTAAGATATGTCAGCACTTATTTTGAATAGTTAGCAATATGAGCAAAAGGTTTAGAATCATAGTGAAGTAAGTCTGACTTACACCATTCTGTTCCTAAACAGCTTGCATGATGGTGGTTGTTTAGCAAGATGCTTTTTCCTGTAGCAAGATGTCTTTTAAGTTGAAATCTCAATAAATATGGGATTTTAAGTTATCTTTTAAGTTGAAATCTAGAAAAATGGAGCACGTTGAGGCCAACCAAGTAGAAGAAGCATGCCAAGAAACTTCCTTCACACCTAGAAAATGTAAAAGGAAAGAGTCTAAAAGAACTGTAGCCAGAAGACTTCGCAATTCAGGTTAGGTGTATGTGAACTCAAAAGAAACGTAGGTTGAGTGTAAGTGGTTTGAAAACTTAAGATTATGGTTGTAAAAAAATATGCATAGTCCTTAACAGAAGAGGAAAGGAGAAAGCAATGTGATAATTTTATATCCATGGCCGATTTTCTCGATAGAATGCATATTTATGTAGTCTTATACATCATGAACCTATAGAGAGAACCTATAGAAAGCAATGTACAAATCTGTCTTGCATTCAAAAAGAAAATACCACAGTACGTGTTTGTAAAAAATTCTTTCTCGATACTTTTGTATCTGATGGAAGGGTGACAAGAGCTTTAGAAAAAGTAAGGAAGGGGAAGTCTGCAGGAAAAGATTTAATGGGTAAACATGTAGCAGCACAAAAGATAACTGACAAACAAAAATAGTTATTAAGGATCATGTTTATATTTTCCCAGCATTTCAAAGTCATTACACTTGAAAAGATGATCTGAACAGGAAGTTTCTTAGCCCTGACTTGAATGTAAAAAAAAGTGCTTTATTGTGAATGATGTGAGCGAAGAGAGACTGAACCTCTTAAAGAGTATTACATCTTCAACACAGAATTTAATTTACATTTTCACTTTCCTCGAAAGGAGTTTGTAAGGCCTGTGGCAAGTATAAACAGTCGATTGATGTAGAAAAGGACAAAGAAAGGACAGGTGATTTGGAGGGGCAACATGTTTTGCATTTGGCAAAAGCAGAGAATTCAAGAAATCAGCTAAAGGGCTAGTGAGAAAAGGCCTGAGGAAATTCTGACAGCTATATAATCATGATAGATTTACAAAAAGCCCTGCCATTCCCAAAATTAACTGTTTCTGAGGCCTATAGGTGCAATATGTATTGCACCTATAGGCCTCAGAATTTAGGTTTGCATACCTAAATTTAGGTTTGCATGACTTCACAAATAACCTTGGCTACATGAACATTTTGGGATGAGACCATTGCATCCAGAGGTTCACAAGAGATTGCTTCTTATCTGACTAAGCATATGAAGTTGAACAAAAAAAAAAAAAAAAAGCATGTGATGATATACAGCAACACATGCACTGGCCAAAATCAGAACATCAAAGTATTCTTATTGTTAATGAAACTGGTTCAAGAAACTTCAATTGAAGTCATGGAATTCACGGTTTCTGGTCGCTTTTACCCTCCAAATGACTCAGACTTTGGGCTCATTGAGCAAGCTGGAAAAAACAAGATTATCTGTGTTCCGGATGAATAGTATAATACTATGAAGTCTGCCAGAAGACACAACAGGTTTATGGTTGTAAAGATGCAACAAGATGACTTTTTTGAAAACAGAAGCTCTTAAAAATGGCATAACAAAATGGAAGAAGAATGTTGAAGACGAAAATGTAAACTGGTTGAAAATACAATGGCTCCATTATGAAAAAAGGAAACCCCATTCACGATTTTTTACAAGTGTACATTGGATGAAGACATCCCTTTCATGGAACTGAATGTCAAACCCAATAAGGAGGGTTGCCCTAAGAGCTTGAAAAGTACTGAACGAGAAAAGTTGTATGATTGTCCTAGAGTGCTGAACTTTCTAAAGAAAAGAGACATGCTATACCTTCTCAAATACATCCCCTCAGTTCACCCTGCCTTCTTTAAAGGTATTAGAAGCTGGAAAAAAAAGTTCATGATCTAGGTCACTTATCTCACTATGAGGAAAAAGATGAAGCATAAACAGTAGTTTGTGGTGACAGTGTTTTATGATTATAGAATTAGTAATGATGACTTAATTCCTTTTTTTAAAAAATGAGAAAATCAACAAAAAGCAACTAATTTTTTTTTAATTTTGCGACCATCTTTTACATTATAATTAAATTTATTATGTTCATCTTAGCTTTTTTATGATCATTCTGCAACAACTAAGACAATCTTAACTATTTTGAATGTGCCTATTGCTCAGGTTTTTAAAATTTTGTTATAGTGTACTTTTTACAGGGAAAAAACAATCTCTTCTGTATGAAATCATAGTTTTGATTACACAGTCATCTTTACAGTAATTTGCCATTTTGAAATAGGTAAACTACTTGGAAACATAATGGTGTAAGTCAATTATATGAACACTGCTGACCAAAAAATTGAATATTAACAAAAATTGTCAAGTTTTTGAGTTTTTTATGAATGCAAACACAAAACACCTTGTTCTCAAAAATGAGAATAGACTGACTTACACCACTATGAATCTCAACCCTCTGTATGATCATATTCACTAAATGTTGGAGACAACTGATAGGGGAAAAGAGCCTACTTTAAGGCATTTTTGGAAATGCTTCAATGTCAAGGATGCAGTTCCTGTAATGAAGTTATTTTCTATTGTACAGAGGAAGTTATGGACTGGGTATGTTGCAGATTTCTGTATTATAAGAGGAGATGCTCAAAAAAAAGCAGGAAAAAATTGTTCAGCTAGGTAACTAAATAGATTTGGAAGTAGGGCCTTGTGGTGACGATGATGAACTGTTGGTGGCTGAAAACTTCAGTGCACTCAAGAACTGGTTAATTTGAGTGAATCAAAGGCTTCAGAGGTATTGAAGACATGGAGAAGCAGAAAATAAGAATTTCATTGCCTCACAATGGTTGAATTTATTCAACCATTATAAAGCAATGAAGGCTCTTTTAGATGACTACCCAAATATAGAGAAATCTTTCTTGTAGCATTGAAGGTCAGTTTTTACTGATCTGCCTTGCTAAAAGGTGGTCCCAAGGCCAGGATGCTTTCAGGACTCCACAGCCTCCAGTTTCTGATTTTAAGTTTCTAGTGTGTAGATTAATGGTGATTGACCTTTCAAGAAGTAAATTGATATGCACAATGTATGTTTAAATCAATAAAATTATTATTAAGCTGGTTTTATTGTCATTTTTTATTTTTTTTGAACAATGAGTTTAGTGTTCAAGTTTCTGACTTCCTTGGAACCAGTTATCATTATATCCGAGACTATTGCTTTGTTTCTGTTGTTTCATTACCTTTAGCATAATATATTAAATTAATGTTAAATTAACAAAGTAACAGAGGTATATATGTTAAATTACAGAGGTAAAGTACACGAAAAGATAGTATGTTACATTGTTATCAAAGACATTGGTGGAGTCCTTTTGATCATGTTGAAGGTAGAGGCTGTTAGGTGGTAGAATGCAAGAAACCCTGTGATGGGTGAACCCCATAGAATATCTTGGGTTTCTATTACAGGTGTTTGAGTTCTTGCTGACCAGTTTCTGTTATTTTTTATTTTTTTTTTTTTTGAGACACAAATTATTTATTATTAAGGGCTTGTCTTCAGTATTAAATATTATAGCAGAGCATGCTATAACATGCATTACAGAAATCTGTCCCATTGTCATGCTCTGCTGACAATGGGATAAATTTCGTTAAAATTATAAATTTTCAATATTTATTTCATTTTAAACTTTTTTTTTTTATCAACACAGTCATATTATGCTATCATTGATAAATGATATTAAAATTCAAAGGTTATTAAATAAATATTTATTGAAATGAAACGTACGTAAGCAATATTGTTTAATTTTTGGTGACTTTTTCAGATGGCCTATTTTTTTTTTTTTTTTTTTTTTTTTAAGCAGACGTAAGGTTTGTAACTTGCTAAATGAATTTATAATTGCTCATTATATCACGTTTTCTTCTTTTTTTTTGGATTCATATTGGAATCCATTCTCTCCAAAACTTATTTTAATTTTAAGGCTTTCTGCTTTTTTTTTTTTTCACTCATTGTTTACGGTACATGTAGTAAGAAGGTGTGTGCACGCGCGCGCACACACACACACACACACACACACACAGGGTGTCTCAAAAATACACGACATAACTTCAGGAATGAGTTCATATGTAGACAATAAAAATATTTTATATCAACATAGTTCCGGAAATGCTTGGTTCCCGAGTTATTAACTGGAATGTCTTATCTCCTGCAGGTGATTTCCTTCATCACAAGGTACTGGCAGAATCTGGTGGTTTTCCATTCCGACCATGTACTCAAATCAGGAGCAAGCGGATATGCACTTTATGTACGGTTTGGCGGACGGCAATGCTCTGGAGGCTCGTCGTTTGTACCACGAAAGGTTCCCAGAATGAAGATGTCCAGACAGGAAAACATTTGAAGGTATCCATCGCCACCTTTGTGAACATGGGACCTTTACACCTCGTGCTGCCGACAGAGGACGACTAAGATCTACGACTCCTGAAGTATAGGAGGAGATTTTTGATGATGTGCATGCCACTCCTGAAATCAGCACACACAGAATAGCAATGCAACTGGCTGTTCAACGTTCGACTATTTGGAGAGTGTTGCGAGAACACCAACTGTATCCTTACCATCTGCAACGGGTACAGGCCTTGTCACCAGCAGATTACCCTGTGCGAGTAATGTTCTGCCAGTGGTTCTGCAGCAGTGTGGTACAACTCCTCACTTTCCTGCCTTAGTGATATTCACAGATGAAGCATAGTTCACACAAGACTGAGTCCAAAACTTTCACAATCAGCATGTATGGGCTGAGGAAAACCACGCGCAATTCTTCCATCACATCACCAACAGCGGTTCAGCCTCAACATCTGGGCGGGTGTTTTTGGTGATAAGTTATTTGGGCCCATGTACTTCCAAACAAACTCACAGGGCAGGCATACAGAAACTTTCTGGAAAACAACATGCCTGGTTTCTTGAATTTTTCATTCGTCAACAAGCACACTTCATGCATGATGACGTTCCCGCACATTTCAGCCACCTAACCTGCAATTACCTGAATCGAAGGTTTCCTGGTCGGTGGATAGGTAGAGGTGGACTAACTGCCTGGCCTCCACGCTCACTGATTTAAACCCACTAGATTTCGTCTTGTGGGGCCATTTAAAGTCATTGGTGTATTCGACTCCGGTAGCTGATGTGGAAACTCTCTGCAGTTGAATTGTGGCAGTTGTGAGACAAAATGAAACATGCCAGGAATTTGGCATCGTCTTCGCGAGTCCATGAGACGTCGATGTGAGGCCTGTATTCAGGCAGAATGTGGGCATTTTGAACAATTACTATAAAGTGATGTGAACAGTTAAGTGTCATAGACAGACCTTCAAAACTCGGAAACCAATCATTTTCGGAACTATGTTGATATAAAATATTTTTATCGTCTACATATGAGGAACTCATTCCTGAAGTTATGACGCGTATTTTTGAGACACCCTGTTGTTGTTGTTGTTATTTGATTTTTAGGAGCATTAGCAACTAAGGCCATATTGCTCCGGGATATGTGGTGGTCATTCCCTGACCTTTCCGCATCCTCCGTATTTGGTGGTGACGGGCTCGAACCCCCGTCTAATCAAGAAGCGTGTACTACGCACTGCTGCTCCTTCCCACCTGGCTACGGAGGCGAGACACCCTGTATATATATATAGTAAAAGCACAATAAGTACTATACAGATGCAGAACATGTATATGAACACAACAGTATACAGCTTACTGTAGGCCATAAGGCCAAAATAACTTATAAAGACAAACTTTTTTTGTCTTTATAAGTTATTTTGGCCTTATAGCCTACAGTAAGCTGTACAGGTAGTCGTCGACCTACGACCTATGCACTTACGACTGCTACTGCATCTCGCACCGCGTTTCAGTCTGAACTGAGCATACATACAAGATTGTTGCTAGGAAGAATGCTATACGCACGTCAACCCTCTCTTAATGTAGTGCTCTCAGATTTTTCTACCACACTTACACGTCCTATCCGTGTGGTCCCCGAAGCCTAATGGGAACGGTTGTGCGTGTAGCGTCAGCCCACTGCCCAGTAACGTGTTTGGCGTGAATAAGCTAGTCTTAATCCATTTAGTCAGCTTTGCCATCACAGTCGAACAAAACATCTTACCGATGTATGTATGTCGTGATTCATGCATCTCGATCTCTGTTTGCATACATTACGTTCACTATTTTTGGTTCAGTTATATTTGTGTTACAATTAGCATTTTTTTAAAACCCCTAAACATGTCGACCAAGAGGAAAGTGCCTTTGTCTACCCCCTAGACCTGTCAAGAAAGAAAGGCCATTTTTAGACACAAAATTGAAAGTGATCAAACAGCATGAAGAAGGAAAGAAGGTGAATGCGATCGCACGTGATTTTAAGTTATCTCATTCTACAGTGTCGAAGATTTTGAAAGACAAAGAAAGGATTCGTGAAGTTGTTAAAGTTTCGGCACCCATGCGAGCAACAGTGATAACGAAACAACGTACAGGGCCCATCCATGAAATGGAAAAATTGTTTCTTTGGATGGAAGATCAGATACAGAAGCGAACACCCTTAAGCCTTCGTACAGCGCAGTCGAAGGCTAGAAGTCTCTTTCAGACGCTGAAGAAACGTGCCGGAAAAGATTATACTCAGACATTTAGAGCAAGTACAGGATGGTTCAAAAGAAGATTCAACCTTCATGGGGTTCGAGTCACTGGAGAATCAGCAAGTGCGGATGTGGAAGGAGCTCAAGAGTTTGTTAAAAGTCTGGATGAAATAATTACGGAAGAAGGGGGCAGCTTTTCAACATGGATGAGACTGGATTGTTGTGGAAAAGGATGCCAGAACGCATTTACATTCACCAAGAAGCCAAAAGCATGCCTGGTTTTAAGGCACTTAAAGATAGGCTGACTTTGCTCCTTGGCGGGAACATCGCAGGTTTTAAACTGAAGCCTTTTTTTAATTTATCATTCTGAAAATCCCCGTGCATTCAAGAATGTAAACAAGCACACTCTGCCCGTATACTTCCGTTCAAACCGAAAAGCCTGGATGACTCAAACATTGTTTGAAGACTGGTTTCTAAATTGTTTTGTACCTCAAGTTCGTGAATATTGCTTTGAGAAAGAAATTCCTTTCAAAATTTTATTAATCTTAGATAATGCACCTGGCCATCCACCTCGCCTAGACCACCTCCGTCCAGATGTAAAAGTTGTTTATTTGCCGCCAAATACAAGTCCACTCGTTCAGCCTATGGACCAAGGGACAATTTCCACATTTAAGGTGCACTACCTTCGAACCACTTTCGCCCAAGCTATAGCCACAACAGATGCCGACTCAGAACTATCTTTGTGAGAGTTTTGGAAACAGTACGATATTTATAAATGCGTCAAAAATATTGCGGCCGCGTGGGAGGCTGTGACAAAGAAATGCATAAATGGAATCTGGAAAAACTGTCTCCAGCGTTTTGTTAATACTATTGATGAATTTGATAGTGAACATGAACTTGAAATGGTTACGGAAAATATTGTAACACTGGCAAATGGACTTTCTTTAGAGATTGAAGTGGAAGATGTTGAGGAGCTGCTAGAGCAAGAATCTGGGGAACTTACAAATGAAGAACGCTTTGGAAGAAGAAAGAATGGCTGAAGAAGAAAGGATGGAAGAAGAGAAAAATGAAGATGAGGAAGAACCAGAAAGAAAATTCACCACTAGAGGGTTATCTGAAAGTTTTTCTCTACTAAATAAACTTCTTACACATTTTGAGGAAATGGACCCAAACATCGAATGATTTGCAGGGATTGAACGAAGATGCTTTTCGGCCATACTGTGAAATTTACGAGCAGAAAAGAAAAAAAACAATTCAGACAAAAATCAACATGTTTATGAGAAAAACAACTCCCACTACGTCAAGTGGCTGCATTGATGACCTGCAGCCAAGAATGAGTGGTCAGTAAAATATTTCTTATCTATTTTCTATATATGTTTAGTTTAGTTCTTTAAGATAAAATATTTTTTAGGTTTTATACAGTATTTGATATCTTTTTCATATTTTTTATTTTTTGTAAATAGTAAACCAATTTTGTACACAGTGTCTGATTTACCTAAACTGGTCCGACTTACGTCCAGATCGCTTTACGACCGGTCGGTCGGAACCTAACATGGTCGTAAGTCGACGACTACCTGTATACTGTTGTGTCCCTATACGTGTTCTGCATCTGTATAGTACTTATTGTGCTTTTACTATAATAACTAGATTACAGACTGATGTAATGTACAATCTGCTATTGTTGGCATTAATCTGATCTGGCTAATAACTTTTATATTCATCCCTATTGTTTATATATATATATATATATATATATACAGTAATACCCCGAAGTTACGCGATAGGTGGGTCCAACGAAAATCGCGTAAGTCGGGGTAAAACTTTGCATATAAATACATATAAATTTTGCTTAATTGGGACCAAGGACTAACAAAAACACCTAGTTTAGAAGAAAAATATTAATAAAATTGCAGTTCTTTATACATATTAATACAAAATATGTATTAAAAAAACAAATGACTTACGTTAAAAAGTTATTTCGATGTCGATGGCTTCATAAAATTAACAAATTCGTCTGACGACACAGCGCGTTCTTTTTTTCACGCAGAATTTCTTCGTAGCAAGCTAATAATTTTTTTTTATTCCTTGCTTTGTAGCTATAACGCGTTCTTCGTTGGAGTCTGTTTTCTAAAATTTTTAAGCCCTTTACAAGTGAGCCCTTTTCAATTTTCAACCTGTCAAGTTTGCAATTGTCATGTGCTTTTCGCCGTTGCTTCATTTAGGCCTGTAGCACGTGCAATATCACATGGTCTTTCATTTCGCTCAAAGCGTTTCACAATTTCATATTTTTTCTCTATCGACAGAGGCGGACTGGCCATAAGCCTTACCGGGGAAACCCCGGTGGGCCGGTGTGATTTTGGCCATAAACCATAGTATGAGGCCACTACAAATTTTCCCGGGTAAGAATTTTTGACCAAGTCCGCCTCTGTTTATCGATAATTGCTTTTCTTTTTCTCTCTGAATCTGCAGTGTCTTCACCAGTACGCTTCCTTTTCACACCTTTTAAGTATTTTACTAATTTTTAGGGAATAAAGCACAATTACAAAACGAGGAGGCACGCTTGATACGCATAAACAAAGCTGCGCGCATGTAGCAACTGAATAAACAACACCATAAAGGCAGAGACACACTATTAACACCTCACATTTCTAGGGGTTACTACCATAAAAATCCAGTTGCGTTTCTGCTAGTGGAATCTGTTATAAACTGGTAGTAAACTCGATCTAATTGCATTTGCGATTATACCGATAGCTGGAATTGTGTTGGTTTTTAGGTTACATTATGGTGAAATGTGTTTCCCCTTCACTGATATAAAAAACATAAAAGCAGCAAAGTTGAATTTTGTTCATCTTTCGCTCTCATTCTCCGCCGTCGCACCGTATATCGATAACATATGAAAAACGACCTTGAAGATAGTGGGCGGCAGCGTTGCCAAACGAAAAAATCAAGAACCGCGTAACTCCGAGTTCGCGTAAGTCGGGGTAGCGTAAGTCGGGGTATTACTGTATATATATTTGTTATATATAACAAATGAAAATATGCAACATGCATTCCAAGCCAATCAAGGACATACCGAAATGAAGCTAGTGAGAAAGGCTGCATGTGGGTTTCATTCGCATAACTGTGCACAAGCTGTCAAATAAATACGTACATAACTTGAAATGTGTCATAAGATGGCAAATTGTAGTATGATAAACTCTAATTAATTAGGACCATTGTCTAGTAACATGGTCCCCACTTAGTTGCTTTCACATTTCATCAAGGAAGTGGTCTCTTTTAATTAAGAATTGGATTATCGTGAGTTTCTTAATATGTTAAGATATTTTTTGAGATGCTCCATAGACGAAGTCTTCTTTGAGACTAGATACAGCCTGGGGGTATACTGGACACCATCCGTGTTACACATTTTCATCATCATCAAACTCTAAAGGCTTCACCTTGTTGCTGCCACCATACATCTCTGTCTACTGCTGAATGTTTCCTTTCCTCATAACCCCTAAAGTTCATTTTCCTCATTAAGTTTTCCAAAATTTTCTTCCTTGGTCATCCCCTTCCTTTCTTTCCCAATATTTTTCCTTCTGAGATATTTACTAAAAAAATTTGTCTTAGGGCGTGTCCAAAAAATTTTGATTGTCTTTTTTTTCGCTGTCGTGAGTAGCTGCTGCTTTTCTTGCATCTTGTTCAAGACAGATTCGTTGGATCGTCGCTCGGTCCAGCTAATCCTCAACATCCTCCTACAGACCCACATCTCCAATGCATCCAGTCTCTTGATATCTTGCTTGCATAATGTCCAGGTTTCACTTCCATACAGCAGCACACTCCAAACGAATGACTTAGCAAACTTTTTCCTGGTCTCCCTGTCAATGTCTGTTGGTTAGAATATTTTGCTTGTTACTGAAAGCTTGCTTGGCAAGGATGATTCTTTTTCTGATCTCTGTAGTGCACCAGTTGTCCTGGGTAATGAAATTTCCCAAATAACAAAACTGTTTCACTTGTTCCACTTTGTTTTTCCCTATTTTGATGTTTGTTTGAGGTTGTTCATCATTCTTGGTGACGACAAGTATTTTAGTATTTTGTGCATTTATCTTTAGATGTGAATCTCGTAGCCTTAATGATAGCCTTTCCAACATCTTACACAGCTCCTGCTCTGAGTCAGCTAATAATGCTATGTCATCTATGAATCTGATGCAGTGAATCTGTTGTCCATTAATCTTTATACCCTTTGCTTCCTGCTTCATTTTTGTTATGGATACCTCGATGAACATGTTGAAAAGGTACGGGGATAAAGAGCAACCCTGCCTCACACCTCCTGATCCTTGCTTCCTTTATGGTACCATTAATATCTATTTCAGTATGTTGTGTCTTGTACAGATGTAGGATAGTCTCTCCAGTCCAGGCCAAAGTTTTTCATGACTCTGAACAACTTCTTCCAATTTATGTTATCAAAGGCTTTTTGTATATCAACAAAAGCAATGTATGTTCTCTTATTCATTTCCATTCTTCTTTCAAGAATTGTTCTCATTGCTAGAAGTGCCTCCCTTGTCCCACATCCAGTTCTGAAGCCAAACTGATCTTGATTGATGACCTTTTCTATTCTTTTCTTGATCCTGTTCTTCACTACATTCAAGATGATTTTGGATGCATGGGACAGTAGGGTTATAGTCCTGTAATTGGCACAGTCATTAGCATTTCCTTCCTTTGGAAGAGTGATTGTTCTGCTTTTATTAAAGTCATCTGGGCTTTCACCACTTTCATAGATTTTTTTGTATCACTTGTTAAAGCCTATCTTTCATATCTCCTCCCATATTCTCGAGTTGCTCCCGCCTGGAAATTGTCTGGTCCTGCTACTTTCTTGTTCCTTAATTGATTTAATGCTAACTCAAATTCACTCCTTGTAATTGTTGGGCCTTTAGCATCCTCTTCCACCTTGTCTTCTGTTTCAATATAGTCAATCTCATCAGTTGTTTCTTCTCCACAGTAGAGTTCTTCTAGATATTCCTTCCAACACTCACCAGTTTCCTCTGGGTCCATCAGTAGGTTCTGTTGTTTGTCTTTAACCATTGTGCTCCTCGTTTTGGGATTGTATTGTAATGACGTAATCTTTCTATATGCTTTGTCTGTTCTTCCCTTTGTCAAGTCCTCGTCAATGTCTTCTGCCATTTTATTCATCCAGTCTTGTTTTGCTTCCTGACATTTGGTTGTAATTAGGTTCTTTGTGTATCTATAGTTCTCCTGATCTTCCTCTGTGGTTAATTCCTATATTTGTTACGTCTTTGTATGAGTTCTAGTATTTCTTCCGTGATCCATGGTTTCCTTGGACCAAAGCTCCTCCTTCCTAATGTCTCCTGCGTTACTTTTAATATACCTTGCTTTATCAAATCCCAGTTGATTTCTCCTGTTATGCTAACTATGATTTCATTAATTTTCTCTTCGTAATTCTTCTTAGCATGTTCATATTGTAATTTATTCAAATCCCAGCTAGTCCTTCCAATTTGCTTGAATTTCTTAAATCTAAGATTGAACCTTGCCATCACGAGACAGTGGTCACTGTCAACTTCTGCTCCAGGGTAACTGTGGCTTGACTTAATTTTGTTGCGGTATCTTGTCTCGACTAGTATATAATCAACCATCCTTTGTCAATTTCAAGAGATCTTCAATTTTCTCATACATCTCTTCTATTTCCTGGTCCTCACCGTTAGATGTCAGGAAGTATACCTGGATAATTACTAGGTTTCTCGGTGGTGTTTTTATTTTCACATTCAGTAGTCTGTCATCTACATGATAGGTATTCATAACATTCTTTGCCCAGTTTTTCTGGATTAGGATACCAAAACTATTTTGTCCAGTTTCTGTACCTCCACTGTAGATCATTCTCTACTCATCACTGAAGAAATCACCATTGCCTTGCCATCGGGTTTCACTCAAGCTCAAGATGTCCATTTCCCTATCACGCATCATCCTTTTCACCTCTTCCAGCTTCCCCAATCTGAGTAGAGTTCATACATTCCATGTCCCAATTTTATTTCCTGTTTACACTTTATAATGAATTATTCACTGATGATGCAATAAATTTTTCTACCATCACAATCTAGTAACAATTTTTGAAAGCTTCATTTGGTATATCCAAATATTAATGATTGCTGTATTTTATTAGTTATTTAGTTGTTGGATAAGCAAAAGGCAATTCGGGCTTTAATATGTTGTCTATAAATTTATCGTAGATGTTAATTTGTCTTTGTAAAGTAAAGGATCAAAGTTTCCCACTGGAAAAGCTTCTGCTTTGTGGGGCTGATATTAATTTTGTACCGTAGGTCCAGAAAAATTATGATTATCAGTGATTTTCCAAATCAGACATTTCCACTAAGCAGATAAATTTCTTGTTAACTAATTCAGATAGGGTACATTAAACCTTTTTTTTTTTTTTTTTTTTTTTTTTTGATTTTTAGTATTTTTATTTATTAATGACATCATTCCTCATTTTAACTTTATAGAATGTTAGTGAACTGACACCACTGACTGCTGAAGTCATCAGTAGACAGGCAACAATTAATATTGGTAAGTATATTACTGATATGATGTATTACTTGATTGTATAACTTTTAACATTTATTTGAAAGTATTATGTAAAAATTTGTAAATTGCTTTTGAAATTTTACCCATTAGGGACTATTGGACATGTAGCCCATGGAAAATCCACAGTTGTTAAAGCCATTTCAGGTGTACAGGTAGTAAATCTAAATGATTACTTAACTTTTCTGTAATTTCTTTAAGTTTTTTAAATTTCTAAACTAAATTTTATATTAATTTATTGTTTTAGTTTATATGCTATTTGAATACTTTATCCAAATTATAAATAAAGCTTCCTTTTGTACAAAAAATTCTGTTGAAGCACTCCTTGAATCAGCTTCATTTTATTTTCATTCGGAATTTATCTATATGGTTTTCCTAACATATTATCAAAAAAAATTATCCTATTTACAAGAATAATAAATGCCTGGCATAGCGGAGTGGTCAGGAATGAGGGTGCACATATGCTCTTTGAGCAGACTTTGGTTTGAGTCTACGTGAGATGCCGATACCAGTAAACGTTCTGCTGTGAGATATGGTGTGGTTGATAAATTACTTTGAAAAAATTGTTTATTTATAAAATAAAACTGGTTATATTTGATCATGATTAAAATAAATTTTAACTTGTCAGCACTATATTGTTTTGTAAAGTTAAGCGGGTATGTGGAATAAATTTTTCACTGAAAAATTTACAATTAATTTATAATATATATATATTTTTCTGGTCACACACCAGTCTGATAGCAAGGCAGATATGCAAATATAAGCAAAGAATCAAGGCCATCAAATAGGAAAGGAGCATTTGGTTTATATTATATCTCCAATATGTGTTAACTTTTACCTAACCATCTTGGTATATAAGCGACAGTACAGTAAACCCTCAATATTAAGAGACTAATATGGGTTAACCCCCTAAATCTGATTGTCCATTGCTTAGCTTGTTGGAATTTTTTTGTTATTTTTGAGGTCTGTTAAAGTGAGGGTTTTGTTACTGTATTTATCCTTTATTGTTTCTTTTCCTTTATATAAGATTGATGAATTTATTAGCAGATTCTGTTTACTCAGAGTTCCATACAAACTGAGGATTTACTTGAATTATTTTCCAATTTTTATGAAGTTAGGCCATTTTGTCCTTGGAATTTTTGAAGGATAAAAAATAACCATATTGTATACCCACTGGGTATGAGAGATTTTGGTTATGGTATAATTAATTTTTTTAAATACAGAATTAGATGATACCTGTCTTTCAGATTGCTCAGATACAAAACATTACATTCAGCTCTGAGTGTAATGTTTTGTATTTGACAGAGGTATATTATTATTGCCAAGAAAAAAACTTTAGTGAAAAATGTCTTCTAACCACTGCATTATATTCTTCTTAAAGTTGAGGTGTGGAGTTTAGCCACTGAAGTTTTGTTTTTAAAAATAACTGTTAAAATGTTATAGATATGATATTTCATTTTTAGAGTATCTGTGGAATTGGGCCTAGGAGAAGAAAAAAAAAAATTGACTAGCAAGAAATATTCCAAAATGGCTGTTGATAGAAAAATTTTAAAATGTTAGGGTAGAAATCTGCCTCATGCATCCATTAATATTCAATAATGAATGCTTATGGTGAAAGCTTAATTATATTAATAATAACGTAATTGACATTTAATGCACATTCCTTAACAGTTAGAGCTAGCTGTCTATTAGAGTAAACATAACCATAAAGTTTTGTTGTCACAATATATAGAATTGGTTACAAAAGATTGTCTTGATTTTAAAAATTTATTATTAAAAAGCAAAAATATATGGTGAAAAACAATCTGTACAAATAAAAAGAAGTCAATATTTTTTTCATATTGACAATTACTGTTTTCTTCCGGAGTATTAGCAGGCCAGTCTTGAAAATGAGGTCTGAACTCAAATAGTCTGCGAATATACACACATATCAGACACCAAAATCTGTGATGGTTGTTCAGTGAGAATTTAATAAAATAAAAGATTCACAAATTGGGCATTATATCATGAATATTATCAAAAATTTACTGATGCAGGATACATCCACAGTGGAAAACCCGGAATACTAGTAGTTGAGCACATTTAAAATTTCATTCTTCATAGTCTGGGGAAATATCTAGGAGAACAACACAGTTAAACCTTAAAAATTTTGTGACCTTTAAAAATTACGATTGATAACATCATTTGTTTCTTAAATATATATTGATACATATTTTTATTAATTTTTTTTGGCAAAAGATGAAAAAAACAAAATGGCATGATATGCTACACAGCTGTGGATAGAAGCAATGTGTATTGCCACATTATGCCATTTGTTGTTTCAGGAGATTCTGTAATTTTCTCAGTGCTCTAAACTTAGTTGAAACAAATTATACTTTCTTGGTTGTAATTTGACAAGTGATCTGTTTAATCTCTTTTTCATCACCTGAAATTGGATTTGATCTCTCCAGTTGAAATAAATCTTTATTTGATAGAGCCTCCCTAGGCAAATTTAATGCCAAGTTTAACATGGGAATCAAATTTCCTGCCTCAACTTCATTGAAGCCTCATATCGTGGGAAAATTCAGAAATGTCTTATTACAATTGTTAGTTCATCAATTTATGAATTAACAATTTAGCTAGAAATCATAACTGCCCTTTTACACACCTGCTGATCATATTACTGCCACGTTAAATTCATTTGATTTTGCCTCAAGATTCTCCAGTATTGTTAATGGCATGCTTGAGGTAATTTCACCAGAATTCTTGAATCAGTGAGTTAATGTTTTCTTTAAATAGTTCACCTTAAATGTATAGATCAATAGCCTTGATCCATAGGTTGGATAAAGGCCATATTTTTTGGGAGAAATTGAACTCCAGTGTTATCATCGGGAAAAGTAAAAATGCTTTGTGCATGATATTATTTTTGCGGTATTGTTCTATGTCAGTGCAGAAATAAGAAGTAAACTATTCTTCAAAAATCTTCCTAGTTACCCACCCACCTCTTCATATTCGATCACCACGAACAGGAGATTTTTGTATTCTTTAAGAAGCACTGGATTCTCTTTGCGATAGAGTAGCATGAGCATCAAATTAAAATCCATTTTTTGGCATTTGCTCCTAAAAGATTGGTTAATCTATCTTTTGCCACCTTAAATCACGTGTGGACTTTTTCTCATGAGGAAATAAACATTTTTTTTTTTTTTTTTTTGGACATTCTTTTATGATAGCTTGCAAAGTTTCGTGGCACGCTTCTGCTGCTTCAAAATCAGCACTAGCTCCCACACCATTTAATTTCAGATTGTGTAGATTAGCTATTTTTTATATCACTCAAACTATTCAGAGTTTGCCTTAACTTTCAGTAGATGTAAATTCACTTTTAAATCTTCAAAGAGGCTCTTGGCATTCTCTTGAACTATTCATGTGCTTAAGGATACTCATTGTTTTATTTGGTCTTCAGTGCAAATTATTAACAAGGCCTTCATTTTTTTTCCATTGTCAAACTATGCAAATGCTGCAATTCCATAGTTGATGATGGAAGTACATCTTGACTGTACTTGTTTATTTTGTCTTTATTTTTCCTTGTAGTACACACAGTAGATTCATTCAACCCCATTGAATTAGCAGCATCAATCACATGATCACCCTTTTCAAGGTGCTTAAGCACTAAGTTTCACTTATAAATTAATACATTTTCTCTTACTAGTACAAGGAGTTGAAGAAGATGGTCTTTTTGAAACCATAATGAGCAATAAATTTCTTTAAAATATGAATCAAATAAATTTAAATTCACAGAACAGAAATGTAATAAGCAGTTTTCTCTGTGTGATGCATGATAAAAGATTGACACAAGTAAGGACAGGTGACACAATTTTGACAGTTGTAATTACCATTACTTTTTTCTACATTTTAATATATTCAGATACTTGTAGCATGATATGAAACCGTGAGGAGTGCACATGACACCACCACCCCAAAAATGCACAAAAAAACATCGTATACATTCCATTTTTTATTTATTTTATTATTAATTTTTTTCATATTATGAGTATGTGAATATTTACAAGGTTGCAATCTAGAAGATAATCTAGAGAATGACTGAGCTTCATTTGATTTTTGTTGAAGTAACTGTAGTCATAGTAATGTGTAAATTAATCTTAAGATTGAGATTAGGTAACTACAGTCTTTGATCTGACATGGTGCATATGAATAAAAATTGAGATGCATGAAGCATCAAAATTTTCATAAGTTTCTTGGCAGGAAAACTGCACAAAAGTGAAAATAAATATACTAAATGTAAAAGTTGCTTTGAAAACCATGCAAAAGTGAAATTGCACTAAATGAAAGCATACTAAACAAGGGATACCTGTACTGCTTTGTCTGCAGATCCATAAAAGGGTACCTACATGAACCTTTTTTGGGAAAAAAAAAGTATAAGTAACAAATAAAAAGTACAGAGTTTTTTTTTTTTTTATTATTATTTTTATAGATTACTTTACACTTTATTATTATTTTATTTTATTATTTTTTTTTAATGCAGGCCTAACACTTGGGATCTGGCAATCTGTTTTGTGCACACTACATCCAGGTGCAGCTGTCTACTTTTTGATAATTTTACATGATCAACTTTTTATTAACTGCATTATTTTAGTTTTATTTATTCTTTTATCCCTTGGACTGTTGATCAAAATTTGCACCATGAAGTTACTGAAGCAATCTTGTGATCGCTTCGATGATATCCTATTTACAAAAAATGAGAAAAAATAAACATACATGAAATGGCACATAGGTTGTTTTTACAGGATGATTATTTTATACTTTTTGGAAAAATAAAAGTAAGGACGTTTAGGTCCCCCCCCCTCCCCCTTTGTGATTAACACTGAATACTTTTCCATTGCTTTGGCAGCTGCATCTTCCAGGCTCACATACTATATCCCAACTGTCGTGTCCAGGGGAAAATCAGCAGTATTGATGGCAGTCGAGAAGTTTTACTGTTTTTAAATATAGGAAACAAACTATTTAGCAGCGAGGAATGATATTCAAATGTTTGATGATGAATTGCAGAATGGTATATATAAATTACTGGTAATGCAATCGACCAAATGAACTGCACTTGCTCTTGGAAATCTGGAAAAAAAATTAAAAGAATTCAGTGAGAATTGATGGTAAATTTTCCACACCTGATAAAAAAAAAAATGAAAAACAACTACATATCTGGACGACTACAACCAATGTATGGTTTGCTGAAAGATGAATGAATTCTATGCTGTGAAGAAAGAGATACCAACAATGAAGAAATTACTTAGGGGGGGAAAGAAATTAAATAGAAAAAAATAAATTTCAATGGTAGTATTGATCTTTTATGAAAAGTTGGTATTTGGGAGCATTTGGTACAAATCCAATCTGGATTTGTACCAAATGCTGTCTTAATATTAAAATCCAAATTAAAAATGAGATTACCACAGGGCAATGACTAGGGCTAATTTTGTGAAATGGATTCAATCTGTATGTCCGACATGATAATCGAGAAAAACTTTCGCCCATTTTGAAAACAAAATTGATATTTGTAACAGGTAATGTCCTGATCATAGTGCACAATTGAGTAGATCTCCAGTGGTATCAGCAACAAAAGCAGGGTGGAATTGAGAAAATCTGAACTATGAGAGGGTGATTATTTAATTCACAGACTGGTGCAAGATATTATCTTGTCATCATCTGAATCTTTTATGGATTTCTCCTTCTCGAAATACTCCATTGAACTTTACACACTTTCGGCACTGTCGTACCCACATATTAAATGCTTCTTGCAAGCCATTTTTCAAAAGACTGCGAAGTGCTTCCGTTGTTATTGTTGTGGCTGTGAGTATTGTTGTCAGATGCAAAACACTTGCTTTTCACAGCTTTTTTTTTTTTTTTTTTCATGAGGAAACAGGAAGAAATCATATGGGTTTGAGTCTAGTGAATAAGATGGATGTGGCAGAACCTTGGCACATATGGCAGTATGTCAGCACAATATTAGCCATATTGGGTCTTGCATTGTCTTAATGGAGAAACCACAACAGAAAGTTCGGTCACACCAGACTGGCAAACTGTAATCAATATCTTTACAAAGTCAAAGTCCTGCTTAAGTAACAGATCAATTCAGGTCACTACCCAACACCTGTCATTCAAAATTTATAAACAGAGGTTGCCCACAGGGGTCAGTGCTAGGATCACTCCTTTGGAACTCTCTACTTGACCAGTGGTTCACCAGAAGCTTTGAAACTGCATCAGTTTTGCCTCTACAGATGACTTGGTTATTTGCATTGCAGGAAGATCCAGGAGGACCCTTGAAGACTGAGCAAAGATTGTCCTGGATGACTTTGTAAGCTGGACCCTCACAAATAAGTTAAAAATATCAAACACAAAAGAAAGCTAATGATCTTCAAAAACATGTTGGATTACCAGATCCCCTAAAGTGCTTATTCACGGAAAGCAAATTCCATATGTGACATCATAGGGAATAACATCTTGGCATCATATTGGATGACAGGCTCAGTTTCCAACCACAAGTGAACAGTTTAGCAAACAAAACCAAAGCCTTCACTGCAGCCATTATCAGGCTCTCCCGTTCAGACTGGGGACTCACCAAAAGAAAACTATCTCTCTACTATAAAGCTGTGTTCTTACCAATTGCCTCCTATGCTGCTGGGGGTCTGGTTTCATATGGTCACTAACAGCAAAATCCAGGCCAAACTCCTTTCTATGCAAAGAACCATGCCGCTTGCGACACACTGAGTACCAAGAACAACCTCAGTTAGTGCACTGCAGGTTGTATCAAGGGCCCCCTTCCCCTGGACCTATATATAGTTTATAGAGGCTGCATCTACAAACACAAAAAGGTCTACCAACCTCATTCCTCAGAATAGACTGCAATCCTGCTACAAATATCAAACAGGAAAAAATGAACCTGTGGAATAAACTCCTCTCCCTTTGGCAGGTTGGATGGGATGAAAGTCCCACTGGATAAGTTGCCAGACTTTTCATCTTGGATGTCATGTTTGCCATGAATAAGTCTCATTGTAATTGGTTCTATCCATCCATGAGCATGTCCTAAGAGGACATGGTGCTCTTAAAGTGAAAGTGTTCCAGTTTGGACTGGTGACAACTCCTCATTGCTCCTGGGAAGAGGAATCCTGGAACCACAGCCTATTGTCCTGCCCCAACTACAAAGAACAATGGACAACACTTAAAAATAAGGTTCAGAACATCTCAGAAGTCAATCTTAAAGCCTTAATTGAAAATGAGACTAACTTCCTTCAAACCTTCACAAATGATGTCTTCAGCAGAAGAATGCTGTTGCTTCCCCACACTGGATAATTCAACAAACTCTTAATGAACTGATCCCTGTGTTACCTACCAGCCATCTTGGACTTGGAATTCTTTTGATCTCTGAGGTTGTTCAGAGATCTCAACCATTTTTTTTTATTATTTTATTTATTTTATTATTATTTTTATTTATCTCTTTTTTGTATTATTATTAAGTTATCTTTTTTTCCCTTATTTTTTTTTTTTGCTTTATTTATTTTATTTATTTATTTTTTTTCTGCTGGTACTTAGGACTGGGCATCCTGAGTATGGGATTGCTAGCATCCACTGGTATTGCACTACCTCCAGTGGATGTGGGATTTTATTAGTGCACTACTGAGGTGCAGTTAGTTGATTATGCCCATCTCCACGTGCCTTGGGACGGGCATCAGGCAGCAGTTGCTCAGGTGTTGGCTGCTCACATTTCATGCCTTGTTTACACAGATTCTGTAGTCAACACAGAGACAATTTGCAGAGATAGACCCAGGTCCTGGAGCCACCACAAACAGCCACGTATATACATATGCGTATACATAAAGGCATAATATGGCCTTAGTAGCCCTTGTGCCATTGAACAACATATCAACCAACCAACCTACCGCATACATAAATGTCATTTAGTGTGTATACATGTATTTCTTTTACTTTTGAGTCTTTGAGAGTTTTGTTGCATTTTACAATTTTGTAAGGGAAGCTCGATCTTCTGCTGGAGTTTCTTACACAGGTTCGAATGATTATAAATTGAGTGTTTCTGTTTATTTTATTTATGTAAATAAATAAAATAAAAAACCATCAGAATGTGGCCATCCTACCAAGATGACACTCATTACCATATGCTTCATTCATCTCTCTGTTTCCAATGCATTTAAGCCCCGTCTGACACAATAATGAATGACATATTGCTGTTCAATCTGTATGTCCGACATGATACTTGCTTCAAATCGATCATCAGTGACATGCAGCTAAATAAAACTTGTTTCATGCAATACTAGCTTGACAAGTACTGGAATGCACACAGTCTGCTCAGTAGCAATCAGGGAGAGCACCTGTTATGGAAAGTTTGTGCAGTAAACATAAAATCTTGCACCAGTCCACAAATTAAATGATCGCCCTTCTTATTTGAAATTGTTAAGCAAAATGAAGGGACCCACACATATGTGATTGACAAACTTTTTAATGAAAATGAACATTAGGCTTGCCACCATATCATTGTGACCTTAATTCTATAGAACATATCTGGGAATAGTAAAATCATATGTTGCAAAACAGAATATTCATTAACCCAAAGGTCGCGGGTTCGATTCCCGCCTCGGGCTTGGATCAAAGTACTGCAAAAACCTTGGGAGGTGCAATATGGCCACAGAAGCCGATGCGCCAACAACTACCAAATCAAAAAAAAAAAAAAAAAAAAAAGAATATTCATTGAAGTATAAACAATGTTTTGAAAGCTACAGAACTAGAATTCAACTCATTAAATGTAGAGAAATGGAATAGTGCTTGCTGCCATATGGATGAACTGTATCATGAATGATGGAATAATTGATGAGGAAGTAGATAACATTGTAATACCATGTGACAGCAGTGAAGCAGCTAGCCAATCCTCTGAATCTTATCGAGTGGAATTAAACTAGCGAAACAGAAAGCTAAACTTTTAATCTCTAAAATATAAAAATAAGATTTCGTGAAAATTGGCAAATATGACAATATTATTGTAACACTATTTATCAATTTTTGTACAATAGCTTTTAACACAGCTATAAATTTGAATTTACATGCAAGGTTACATAAATCAACAAAAGTCTTGCTAGTGTGGAAGTGACCAACCCACAAGTTACAGTCATTATCTGGGAAGTTAAAATCCCTCATTATAAGACATTCTGATTAACTTGCCCACTTTATTTCGCTGTACAACTGTTTGTTGTGCTCATTATAGTCATTAGACATATAACACACTCCTACTCATTTTTTGCTTTCCTAGCAATTGTCACACTGAACTGACTCAACATTGCACTATCCTTTATTTTCAAATACAGTCGATTCTGGTTATTTGGGACACATCGGGACTAGTGCATTTTGGCCCGATTAAGCGGCTGCCCCAATTATGCGAAGTTTCACGTAAATAGTTAAAAATACAGTGAACCCCCTCTTTACAATTGGTTCACTGTAAAATCAAATTACGTTACAATGGAATCACCATAGTAAAGTACCGTTCACTACACGATGTGTAGTAAGTGCCGGTCATTGTGATCACATTTGTGAATTGAATTTTAATTCTATTAAACAGCGATTCTAATTAGCGAAAATAGGAGGAATATTATCCACAGTCTATAAAAGTAAAGATATATTAAGCACAAATTTACCCTCTATTACTTTACCAATTAAAAAATTAAATGATACGTGAAAATCGGAAGAATATATGTGATAATCAGAATAATTAATACGTACTGTAATATGTACATACTAACTAGTTGGCATTTCTGTTCACTGACATTTGTGGGTTGGGGGTTAAAATTTAAAACAGTAAAAAGATAAGCAATCAATAACAAAGAACACGGCACTCACAAATTGCAAGTAACAAGATACGCGTAAGTGCGAATGGAGTAACAAGTTACGAAGCTTTAAAAATAGGAATGAAGAGAAGATTCTGAAAATTAATTTTTTTATATGATTGAAGATTTCATGGAAGTGTAAACTCATTTCATCATAATAACTCACAGAATTCCAGCTGTTGGTATTATCGCAGATTCAATAAGATCGAGTTTACTATCTGTTTATGATAGATTTCATTAATATAAAATCCCAATAAACAGGTGACTGCTAATTGTTTTATGGTTATGACCTCCAGAAATCTGACTGTACCTCATGGTTTGGTAGTAGACAATCGTAAGGTAATCTCCAGTGCTGCGGTCTCCTGCTCCAATTAAACGGCATGTTGTCCCAATTAAGCAAAGTAAACCCTGGCTATTTTCTCGATTGGGTTCTGTTTTTTAAAATTTGTCCCAAATAAATGGCTGCCCTGATTAACCTGTGGCCCAAATAACTGGAATCCACTGTACAATAAATGCGTGGGAATGGTAGCTCATTGTCGATCGTTGGAAGTTCACGGATACAATTATTAAAGACCAGTGAGATAAGTACAGAGACACATGAACACCACATAGGCTGATATATGATGAACTGAACATTGTACATTTCATGGCCAATTTTACCTTGTTACACCCATTTTTATATAAATTTTTTCAATTAGGCACCTGGTCACCAAGCACTGTAGCCCACATATTCAGTCTTTCCTCATATGGTTGACCTTTTGCTGATCTGACTGGGCATATTGCTCGTTTTGGACGCTTTCAAAAAGTTCTGTTCTTATGTATGGGTTTTTGCTTGAACATAGTATTCTGCAGGTTCTTGTAATCTGCCTTATAATGTGGGATTATGAAATCCCTATTTCTATAAGAAAGTGTGTGATAAGTCATTGATAGGACACTATGAGCCTTCCTTGCAATTTCCTTTTCTCTCTCTACTGTTTTTAATTCAATCCTAAGTGATGTGTGTTATTTTCGGGATGCCCTTTCACAAAAACTTGCATTTTGCTGCATTAAAATAGCTGCTTTTCTGTCTGTCTCTGTGGCCTATCTAAGTTGTCCTGAAGAAGCACTGCTTCATGCTGATCAATAATCACTCAAATGATGTCATTTTATAAAATCAGCATACTATAAAATTACTAAGTCTTGTATCCTTTCTGCACTGTCTTTTAAGAAAATCAAAAACAATAGCCTCAGTACCAGTACTTGGGGAACCCCACTTCCTGTGTTAGCCCAATCTGAAGAGTCGCCTTTACCTTTTACCACAATCTTTTGCCTTGAAGCCATCCTGTGATCCATCTGAGAGTGTATCACTGAGTCCAGTGATACTCTCATAATTAAACTTAATGGTTCTGTGTACTTTCTTGCTGCTTCACTTAAAATTACTGGGCATATGTCATGATTCTCAGGTGCCTTGCTTGCATTTAGGCTCAAATTTTTCTAATAAATATTTTCTGAAATTTCAATATTGCTAATTTCATGCTTTCCAGCATCACTTTTATAGTCTTTTAATTATAAACAGTTTTATGTTCGTAAATATTGAGGCAACATACCTGTTCCAGCACCCATTACATAAGGATCTGATCACCACATGAGAAACTCCTTGTCCCTGTTCTTTATTCTCTTAACCAGTAATTTCTCATAATTTGCCTTTGCTAGCCTAAACTTTTCAGTGGTATGATTACAATTACCTTGTAACTATTGTAGGCTTCAGTATTTTTCATGACTGTGCCTTTTCCCTGCTATCTTTTTTTCTCCATTAAACTAACCAACTCGTTATTCAATTATCTCAACCTCTTCATACTATTTTTGTAATTGTCATCATTGTTCATGAATTTCATAACTTCATGATTCATGCAGGAATTGCCTACATCCATTTCCATCTGAGTAATGATGAATGAAGTAGTGAATGTGAATCTTGTAATAGCCATTCTTAAGGTAAGAATTAAATTTACTAACTGTTACAGAATTAATTTTGCAAAATATTACAGTAATAAAATAAATTTTAAAAAATTACAATAATTAAGCAGATTAAAAATTTACAAAAAATATATGAACAACTGAACTTAAGAATTTAAATTTAGATGAAACTTAAATGAGTCTAACTTAACCAGAATTAGTTTTACAAAAGATAAAAATTAAATTTATAATGTATTAAAAAAAAAAAAAAACAGGTGGTTATTGAATTTTATCCAGACTGCTAATCCTTTAGACTTTAATCCACCTGTCTTTAGAGCAAAGAGGGAAATTTCTGATCTTTGTAACTACCAACTCTGATCTTGATGTTCAGCTATAAAGTCATAATGGGGGAAAAGATTATATTTAAAAGCATTTTTACAAGCTTTCAAATTCCTGAAAAACTCACTCATGGAAGGGTTAAGAATCCCTTTATTCTCCAATGAAATGTGAACCCAGACTTCCAAACAACTGCCATGCCTGCTATATTGTCATGGGGGACTATTTTTTTTTTTTTAATTAATAAATTTTTAAAATTGTGAAGATCATTTGTAATCACCCTGTATATATATATCTTAACAGACATTGGTTGTTAGAATTGGTGTTTTGTAGTTCACTGCTGTGAGTGTAAACATGATAATGTAAAATAAGTTTTTTTTCTGATTATTTTCATATAAGTATGTGACTGTAAATAAAATTGTGATAAGCATAAAGAACTGCTACTTAGCCATTTTGTCTTATTTGTAGACTGTCAGATTTAAGAATGAATTAGAGAGAAATATTACAATCAAACTTGGCTATGCAAATGCAAAGGTAAGGCAACATTTATTAATTTATTAAAATATCATTTGATGTTTCATTAAATGGAAGTAAAATAAAACATTTTTTATATTGTTCTTATTTTTGATTATTATAGTAATGGTAACTATGAGAACAGTTAATTTCGGTGTTTCATATTTTATAATTTTGAAGTCATAACTTAACTACTGCATAGGTAATAGGCATGGAAGCTCACATTCAACAACTTCATTATCACTGTCTTTTCAAGGAATTGCTACTAGAGACCACTACCATCTGATGATAGAGCCTGTAAAACCTAAAAAGGCTGTCATAGCAGTCTCATCTTTTAAATAAACGTCAGATTAAACATTTGGCAATGCTGTTTGCTGAAGAAAAAAAAAAAAAAAAAAATCAATGCAAGGTAACTCCTGGTAAAGTCAAAGTTTAATCTGCTGTAAGCATTAAGAGAATTCATTTACCAGGCTGTTTGAATCCTGCACAAGATGTGATGAGAAAGTCCTCCAACTTTTAATAATTTTAAAAAAGCCAAAGTAGGATTGGTTGTGTCATAATTACAAAGTTCTAACTTCATTAACACTGTGCACTGAATTGGACTGTAAGATAGAAAAGGCATAGGCTGAGTTTGTAAAATCTCATAATGTGGGGAAAAAAAACTTTAAAGTATTTTAGTCACATGATCTTTAAGATATCGTAACTATGTTGATGTATACAAATAGTAAAACCTTACTAATTTGACTAATAGGTAGGGTGGATGGGCAGTCCAAATTATAGAATATTATTATATATAAATGTTTGGGTTCTTATGTGATAATAACAAGAAAATTTATTCCAGTCCAATGTGTGTGTATATATATATATGTATATATATATGTATATATATATATATATATATATATATATATATATATATATATATAATCAAAGTGTAGAGTTCAATATAAATAGGTAAATTCAAGTAGAACATGGATTATGATTTTTTTTTAAACAGACTTTAATTAATACAGCCACTTGCTGACTTATGTGAGGGTTGCGTTCCGCGGAACTCTACGTAAGTGGAATTTTACTTAAGTCAGAATTTCCCCTAAATGCTTGTGCAGCACTTGCAACTATGCGTGCTGAATTTGATTGAAGCAATAAAGAAACGTTTGACGACCATGTAAATAGAATGGTCGACAGGCATAACGTCAGAAAGTTTTACCTTTCGAGCATCGTTGCTAGAATTAACTCTGCAGCTGATAAGTACGCTGCTGCAGAAGTTGAGTGCTGTGGAGATTTAGAAGAATTTTTTCCCAACACATCACAAGCACTGACTTCACCGCGTAGTTTAATGTTTTGGAAACCAGCACAATGCTTGACCCTATTAAACCACCTGTTGCTTGCCACAAACTTGACTTGGGGTTTGTTGTACTTATCCTTAATATCTTCATAAATACTTCTTGCTTTTGCTTGAATGGCTATTAGACTCAGGGGCACTTGCTTCTGAATCTGATTTTCCATCCATATTATTAATAGCTTTCCATCTTTGATATAGCACCTGAATGCTGTTTTGTGATCACTGTTGATCCTCTAACGTGTTTTTATACATGCACTGTCCTTTGAAATGGCATTCACTGTTGAAGCAGCGAGACCTAATTCCCGTGCAATAGATGACAAACTTTGTCCTGCTTCATATTTAATCATTTTCATCTTCATTTCTAAATCAATTTTGTTTTGTTTCCTACCACTTCTACCACTTGCACTTTCCAATGGTCGCTTTCCCTTCACCATTTTAATATGTAAATACGTGTAGGGATGAAGAGAAGATTCTGAAAATTTGTTTCTTATATAACTGAAGATTTCAGTGAAGGGGAACACATTTCGCCATAATAAAAACTAAAAACCCACACAATTCCAATTATCGGGATTATCGCAAATGCAATAAGATTGAGTTTACTACCCATTTATTATAGATTGTGCTAACGGAAAAGCCCAATAAACCAGAAAGTGCAGATTGTTTTTGTTTTATGGTAGTGACCTCCAGAAATGTGTTTTAGAAAAATATCACAAAGGCATTCAAAATTGATTCTTATAACGGAACATATGATAATGATGAAATTGTAGTCCAATTTCCATTATAAAAGTGACGTTTTAGAGAGATAAATAGCTTAGTTATGTAGTGAAAATTTCAGCTTCCGAGTCTTGGAACGAATTACCAAAAAAACAATGTGTTATTGGGTTCACATTGCAATATTTTCATGATACCTCCGTTTATTCCTACGGGATGCAAAACACATTTACATGATTTTAAGTTTACACCGGCTGGAAAAAACTTACATGAAGTCAAATTTCCGTAAGTTGAGTATTAAATAATTTGGGGAGTGCCTGTACATTAAATGTTAATAACTATAAACTGAATCAGATGTAAATGTCCCCAGATCATAAATTTTTTTTTTTTTTTTTGAAAAATCTGCAATTTTCTGTTGAGTGAGTGTAGGTTGTACATGAACTCCCCGACTTATGGAAATTCAACTTTACGTAGGTTTTTGCCAGCCAGTGCAAACTTAAAATCGTGGAAATGTATTTTGCATCCCGTAGGAATAAATGCAGGTATCTTGAAAATATCGTAATGTGAACTCAATAACACTTTTTTTTTTTTTTCTTTTAAATTCGTTCCAAGTCCTTAAAAGTTGAAAATTTTGCTATATTACTAAGCTATTTATCTCTCTAAAAGGTCATATTTATAACAGAAATTGCACTACCCATTCATCGTTATCGTATGTTCCCATTATAAGAATCAATTTTGAATGCCTTTGTGATATTTTTTTAAACCACGTTTCTGGAGGTCATGACCAAAAAACAAAACAATTTGCACTCTCCGATTTATTGGGCTTTTCTATTAGTGTATTTAATTATAAATGGGTAGTAAACTCGATCTTATTGCATTTGTGATAATAACGATAATGGCAATTGTGTGGGTTTATATACTATTATGATGAAATGTGTTCCCTTTCACTGAAATCTTCAATCATATAAAAGACAAATTTTAAGAAACTTCTCTTTTCCTATTTATGTATTACAATGATAAAGGGAAAGCAACCGACGAAAACTGCAAGTGGTGGTAGTGCCAGGAAGCGAAACAAATTTCATTTAGAAATGAAGATGAAAATGATTAAGAAGTACGAAGCAGGACAAAGTTTGTCATCTATTGCAAGGGAATTAGGTCTTGCTGCTTCAACAGTGAATACCATTTTAAAGGACAGTGGTGTATAAAAGAACATGTCAAAGGATCAATGCACTTAAGATTAACAGTGATCACAAAACAGCGTTCAGGTGCTATATCGAAGATGGAACAGCTGTTAATAATGTGGATGGAAAATCAGATTCAGAAGCGAGTGCCCCTGAGTCTATGACCATTCAAGCAAAAAGCAACAAGTAGGTATGAAGATATTAAGGATAAGTACGGCGAATCCCAAGCCAAGTTCGTGGCAAGCAACAAGTGGTGTAATAGGTTCAAGCATCATGCTGGTTTCCACAATGATAAAGTATGCGGTGAAGTTGCCAGTGCCGATTCTGCAGCTGCAGAGAAATTGTGTGATGCATTAGAAAAAATTATTCATGAAGGTGGCTATTCAACGCAGCAAATTTTTAACGTTGACAAGACTGTTCTGTATTGGGAAAAAATTGCCAGATCGAACATACATTGCCAAAGAGGAAAATGCAATGCCAGGTTTCAAGGTATCAATAGGGCCATGCTCTTGCTTGGGCCTAATACAGCGGGAGATTACAGGTTAAAACCACTGCTTGTGTACCATTCTGGAAATCCTTGTGCATTTAAGCGCATCAATAAAGCCACCCTACCCGTTCAATTTCCGATCAAATCAGAGAGTATGGATAACAATATCTCTCTTTGAGGATTGGTTTAAATGCTGCTTCATTCCTGAGGTCTAAAAATATTGTAAAGACAATGACGTTCCTTTCAGGGTTTTGCTTCTATCAGATAATGTTCCTGGACATCCTAAGCATCTAGATGATTTCAATTCGAACATGAGAGTCATATTTCTACCGCCAAACACGACTTCACTCATCCAACCTATGGATCAGGGTATTATTTCGAATTTAAAAGCCTACTATTTACGCACAGCATTTGCTGAGGCATTGTCTGCAGTAGGCAATGAGAAAAATTTTACGTTGAGAGACTTTTGGAAATCTTACAATATTTACCACGCTATCTTAAACATTAATAAGGCCTGTGTGGAAATTACTAAAAGTTGTTTAGATGGTGCATGGAAGAAAATATGCCCACGGCATGTAAAAGGCTTCGAAGGATTTGAAAAAGATGAATCATATGAAGAGGTTACAGATAGGACTGTAAAGGTTGCAGAGCTACTTCAGTTGGAGGTTGATGCCAAAGACATGGAGGAGTTAATAGAGGAAGAAGAGAAGGAATTATCTAACAAATCATGTATTGACTTGCAGGTAGCAATAGTGAAAGAAGAAAATTTTAACGAAGCTCAAGATGAACCAAATGAGCAGCCGAGACGCTTCATAGCCAGAGTGATGGCAATGGCGATGTTTGAGAAGATGGATCCTGACAGCGAACGATTCTTAAAAATTAGAGGGGTGAATGATATGCTTGCTTGCTTGCCAAAAAGAAATCTACAATGAAAAGAAAAAAGCCACCATCCAGTCATCCATTAATAATTTCCTTTGTAAGGTTGAGCGGCCGACCCCTTCTAAATCTCCTCAACCTCCGCAGCGGCATACTTATCAGCTGTAGACGTCGATTCTGGCAATGATGCTCGAGGGGTAAAACTTACAGACGTTATGCCTTTCTCCTCTCTTTTTTTTTTTGTAATTTTATAATTTTGAATTTTTTTTTAAAATTGCATGCTTTTGTAATTTTTCCTGCACATGAGATAAAAAATTGAATAAATACAATAAATAATTCTATTTACATGTTTGTCGAACATTTCTTTTTTGATTCAATAAATTCAGTGAGCACAGTTTCGAGTGCTGCACAAGCATATGGGAAATTCCCCGACTTACATAGTGTTCTGCGGAACGCAACCCTTGCATAAGTCGGGGAGTTCCTGTATATTGTATTTTCATTTCATCGTTCATTTCTATTAGAGTATAAAAAATTGTTTTGAATTCCTTGTCAGAATGAAAAATTGAGAATAGTTAAAAGCTTCTATCTTTACCTAATTTAACTTCTTTCTTCTTAACTTTATTCTTTATGATCACTTCCCACTTCACCTAAAAATTTAGCCCCTTTGAAATGATATGGCTATTTCTTATTCTTTAACACCATACAATATCTGGCCTTATCTTCATTTTTTCTAGCCATGTTCTTGTGTAATGCATTTTGACACTGTTCATCTTTGAGTCTTTAAATAAATTAATACATTGTCATCATTTAAAAGCTTTTTTATTCTTTTATTATTGTATTCTGCCTTACTTCATTCCAAGTAGCTTATTCGTAAATATCACTTTTTATAGTAATTTTTAATAATGACCACTGTATTTTCTCCTGTGACCTATCCACTGTCAGAATCATCAAGAAACCAAACCCTTTCACTTATTTTCTCTTATACAGGCATTTACAGCTGAGTATGGCTCAGATTCATATACTATATGAAGACTGGGATATTGGGAGGTAAAAGTTCACTTAAATTGTCATGGTGAAGAAATTTTATCGCCTGGTGAAGTTTCATTGGAAAGATGTGCAAGTGCATTACCTAACAATAAAAACACCTAAATGCTTTCATTTGCATTTAATTTTTCCTTCAATAGCTTACTTCTTTTAAAAAGTGATTACAAAAACATTTTGAAAAAAGTTGTAATTGTATCATTAAATTCTTGTTTATTCATTCTTACACACACGTACAGAAGGCAGTCCAACTTTGAAGTCTGAATTAGTGAGATTTTGCCATACTAGTTTTATCCAGAAACTGAAAAATTAAGCTCTGTTATATATATGTTGTTGCCCCCCCCCCCCCAACAAGTGAGCACATTCCTGCATAAAGTGCAGCAAAAAACTTAAAAGTTCATCAGAGTGACATCAGTTAAAGCAGGAAAAATTATTGTATAGTTGTCAAAAAACTTTTGATTTATCAGAAAATCAACTATTGTAACTGTGAATGAGTTTTTAAAACCACACTGAATAATTGTAGTGGTGTCAGTAGCTTGGTGATAAATGTTAGTGCCAAAAAAATTAAATAAAATAAATAAAAAATTTGTTAGAACATTGCTTCTTCACAATATTTAACCCTTGACCACACTGTTTGTGTGGCGCTTGACAAACATCGTTTTTGTACAAACTTGGTGTAACGTTGATACATTCCAGTTTTGTCTGTAATGTGAATATGGTCATACCCTTGACAAAGTGTGTGCAGTTTATGGCAAACACAAATTTCACAACAAACACTTGCAGAATCTTATTCTATACCCCCAGCAGTATATTCCATCAGACTACTAAAAATTTTATAAACAACAATAATTATCTGAAAGTAATTACTGCAAAAGCTAAGTTCAATTTCTCCACTATCACACTTCAGTTAGAGAAGCAGTTAAAAATTATATCAACAAAATGTTAATTGCACATGGAACACTTGCAAAACTTTCTACCCTAAGAGGGGAACAAGCTACCATCTTTATTTAGTTATAAATTTTTGTAAATGGTTAAACATTTTAAGTGGCAGTATGCCTTTAGCAGTTTTTGCCCATATGACCTTCTTTTGAAGGATGAAATATATTTATAATGGGCAAAAACTGCTAAAGACATACTGCCACTTAAAATGTTTAACCCATATAGTCCAACTTCAGCAAAATAGTTAATCTTAAAAAAAAAAGCAAAATGAAATTTACTTACATGAAAACACTTGCTTTAATAGATTGTCTTTTAGTTATTTCATATCCGTATTAAAAATATAAAGTGGGTAGATCTTGTTTTCTGCGATACTAATGTGTTAAAATTTTCTTATCCCCTAACATCTGGGAGGAGAGCCACGCATGTTTCACAAGCTGCTAAGTGAAATTTTATTTATTGATTTGAAATTGTTTTTCTCTAACTTTTGATTTAGATTTTTAGTAGTGTAGTATTATTTTATTTATTTATTTTTTTGTGATTTTCTAATTTGGTGTATTTGTACAAAAAACCACAGTGTACTTCTGTATGCATTGTATCGATAGAAGCGTTTGAATTCTACCACCATTGTTTTTGTATTGATATACCAGATAGTATAGGTTTCTGTGTAGCTTCTAGCAGCGTAATCAGTATCAGCAGAGGATTACAAACTATAATTTATAACGTTCTCCAGAACTTGTGTTTTAATAATTTAATTTTATCACGTAGTCTGTAATGTACGACATTAATATTCATAGAGCTTTTAGAATTGGTGATTTGGCATAGATTTTTTTTTTTTTTTTTTTTTATGAAACCCCAAACACGAAAGGTATCAAAACCTATAGTACTTAGTACCGTGCATGGGTTGAAGGAGAAGTATGGGAATGCCGGAAACTTTGCTCTAGAGACTAAACATGGGTTTCACCACTTCAAGCCTCCAATAAGCAAAGTGGTGGTATTTCACCGGTTGATGGAAGTCATCTACCACCTACATCGCAAATGGCTCACGCAAAAATTTGTATCATGTAGGTTGGCAATAGATAGTTAAATTTATTAACTGTTATAACTACTTAGAATTTACAAACATGCATAGCTTAATACATAAAACTTACTTGACAGGAGATATGGAATTCATATAATGTGAACTTGGTGGGAGATACGAAATACATATATTGTAAGCCTGATACTGAAATATATATATATATATATATATGTACACAAGGTTGTTAAAATTAAAGTATCCCTATGTAGAGGGCTCTGGAGCGAGTTCTAATGCTCATACTGAAGTGAAATTTAAACAACGGGTACAATAAAGAATGCGCTCACCATTTATTGGGGGGGGGGGGATTAGTTAACAAAATTTGTCACTGTTTGGCATGTAACTATCTTAGTTATGATTATGCAAATATTATGCATGTTAACATCAGGGAAACAGGAAATATATTGTGCAAAAAGGATAGGTGGAACAGGACCAGGGTATGTCTGTCAGGGACAAAAGATGATGACATTTTAGAGCAGATATCATCTTTTAAGGGCACAAAGGGTAATATTGTTGTACACATTGGCACTAATGATGTTAAGAGTGGGAGACCTGCGGAATTATTTAGCAAGTACAAATCAATGTTGAAAATAAGTCGCGAGTTAGGGTTAAATTTTAAAGTGTCTGCAATTCTTCCCACACATGATAGGAGGGACTACATGATGAGAGACTTGTCAATCAATTCTGTCCTGGAGAGATTGTGCAAGGCTAATGGGATAGATTTTTCTGAGTGTGGTATGTGCTTATTAAGAGGAGGAACTGCTTCTACAGGGATGGGATATACTTAAATAGAAAGAATATTTGCTGATGCTGTTCAGGCAGCGTTAGATGAGTCAGAAAACTGCTAGCTTTGGGGGATACACAGACTAATAGATTAACAATGGCTGCAGTCAGAGGTGAAAGTGATTCTTGCACTGCTTCTATTGGATGAGTGGAAGCCTGGGAAGCAAGGTGCTAGGGATTTCTAGAACTGGGAGTCATCATGTAACAAGTAAATAGATGGGCTATGTTTGGGTAACTAAGAGTAAGAACAGATACATTGCATGTACACCAATGCTAGGAGTATAGTAAATGAATTTGAAGTGTTGATCAAGACCTCAAAGATGGATATTGTTGAAATATCAGAGATGTGGTGCCACATGGATATAAGGAATGCAGAATTTGAATTTGGTGAGTATAATGTGTACAGACAGGATAGGAAGATAGGAAGGGTTATGCTTTTAGTTAGGAAACAAAATCTAAAGCAGTGCATCCAGTTGACATGGGTGGCCAGTGCAATGTGGAGTCAGTTTGGTGTGACACAAGCAAAAATGAGACTAGAAGTGTGTTATTGGCCTAATGACTGATGAGTACAGTGAACAACTTTACAGAGAAATAGACTGGGCTAGTAAATCTGAATGTATTATAATATGGGATTTTAACTTCCCAGATATTGACTGGAATGTGTGGGTTGGTCACATGTGCACTAGCAAGACCTTTGTGGATTTACTGCAGTGGTTTTCAAACGGGGTACCACAACACCCTAGGGTGCCACAACAACATTTGAGGGGTGCCACGTAATTTAGGTATAAGTTACTTAAACTTTTTTTTTTTAATTTATATATTTATTTCGTTATAAAAAGGTACATCCTTATAATTGCATTATTATAATAACTATCGTATAACATATTTTTTTATATTAGGTATGTATATACAAAGAGAGAATCAGATCTAATAGGCAAAAAATTGAATAGGGGTGGCACAAAATAGAATAAATTACTTAAGGGTGCCATTATTAAAAAAAGGTCAAAAACCACTGATTTACTTACTGGTTGGCTGTTTTCTACAGCAGCATGTGCGAGAGGCAACCAGAAGAAGTAATACTCTTGATCTGATTATCAGCAATAATTATTCATGCATTAAGAATCTACAGGTAAAGGAACCACTAGTTGGCAGTGATCACAGTGTACTTATGTGGGATTTACTTAAAGATGTAACTATGATCTGGGATAAAGGGAAGGGTTTTGTATTTGTAAAGGTGACTGTGGTGGTCAAAGACAGTGTTTAAATCTATATTGTGGGACCAACTGATCATGTTACCAACAGCAAATTCTAAATGGGGAAGTAAACTTGGAAGATACTATGCTATTCATACCAACTAAGAAATATTGTTCAAGATTTAGTTCTAAATGGATGTCAAATGAACTAATAAGACGTGGCAGAGAAAAAAAATGCATGGGATGCATATAAATTATCAGACGACAGAGGGGTATGGTAGATATAAACTAGTCTGTAATCACAAAGGAGGTTAGTCAGGCAAAGAGAGATTACGAGAAATCTTTGGTAAAGGATGCAAATCAAATTAAATATGATTTATATAGTTAAACTGATTACAAAAAAAAACTTCTCAAAAAAGCAGTCACTTTTGTATGTGTGAACCAAGAACATTTCTTTTCTGTATATTCATCATATTTGTCCATTCATTCTTCTGATCAGCACACAGTAAGAAACATGTTCTGTTTCAGCACATTATGCAGAACATTTAAAAAAAAAAAAAATAACACATGGGGACACAAGTTTAAAATGAAAACTTATGGTTGGAATAGATGTGTGAAAATTTGCTTTCAGCCAGAGAGTAATGATTGTTGGAACAAACATTGATCTAGTATTGTGGAATTAGCTTAAATAAATTTAAGGAGGGATTAGACAAATTGGTAGAATGTTTTGATATGGTAGGTAGTTTTTTATTTTTGGCTGATGGTGTATAAGTTGGCTTCCTTGCATCATTTGCCTCTAATATACTTATACAAAATTTTTCTAAAAGTGCTTAATATAAAATTTCACGAAAATCTTGTCTAACAGTAGTTGTTAAATGTGAATGGGTTTAAAGACAATAAGCACTTAATGCAAGTTGCTAATATGCCTTATAAATTTGATTTATTTTTTAACATTAAAAATTTCTTAACCCTCTTAAGTTAAAACAGCTGTAGTTCTGTAACTGTTCAGAATTGGACATATATTTATATAAACTTATATCACTGTTTTCATGTCTTGAATTGATCCTGAAAGCATGGTCCACATGTAATGAAAAATCCTGTATATAAAATTTAAATTTGTTTTCTGATGAATTAAAAATGGTGTTCTATTGAGTTGCATACATTTTTCACATTCTTAACCCCTCCCCCAATTGGCTTGTCATTTTAAATTTCCCTTGTAAAGGATGGCTGATAAAATGTCAAATTGTCTTTGGTGCATATATGTATTAAATGTAACTCATATCTCTTTCCCACCTTTTTAGTGGGGAAAGGGATATGATTGGAATGGGGGATGAATTACAGTTGTTGGATGAATGGTGTTTGTGCACTCCCACAGATGCCAAATAACAAAATACATTTGCATGCATGCAATTTGTCAGATGGCAAACAAACAGTTAACCTCTAGTGAATTGAATAAATTGAAACAAAAACAAAAATACTATATCATCATTTTGAGAATACTGATGGAGAAATATATTTGAAAGGATTTGATTTTAAGAGGAGAGTAAATAAATAATAAAGGAAATACAGTAAACCCCTGCTATTTGCTGGGGTTACGTTCCTGAGAAATGTCGCGAATACCGAAAACGTGAATACTGAGTTATGGCTCCCATAGTAATAAAGGGGTTCCGTTCCAAAGTATGAAATATATAAGAAAAACTAGTCTAAAATTTTGTCTATGTATGTATTATATGTACCTTCATAATATGACTATGTACATAGACAGTACATAGTGAAATGCAAGCATGTGGCATCGAAATTAAAATAAGAAACAATTTAATATTAAATGTAATATTTATTAGAAATTTCAAACAAATCTTTCAAACCAGCGCCTTTGCTTGCTAGCAAAAAAAAAACATCCCGCCAGTGCTATCACCAGTTTCGCTAAAGTGTTGATAAAGGAGTTTTGCCTTTTCGCGAATGATGAGTGAACTTAACGGAATTTTATTGAGTTCGGTCTTCTATCCACAGATTTAAAGCTTTTTTCCATTTTTTTCTAATTTAACATCACGAGTTACAGAGCAAATTTTTGAAACAATTAGCGCGTTTTCACGGACACTACGGCAGATTTTTTCTTCCGATTTCTTGATTGATCGTACTGTTGACTCATTGATTTTATAATGTTTTGCCACTGAGGAGACACTTTCACCATTAGAAATTTTTTCTAATAACTCAATTTTATTCGCTAATGTCATCACCTTCTTTGATATTTTCACATTTCTCTTTTTATTTGTAGCCATATTTTTGTAAGGGTTAGAAAGAACTTGGCCACAATAAAGTCACTTTCTTCCGTTAACACACTGGAAAAAGTCTGTTTTACACTGCAAAATGGTAGATATATCATTTTTGTAAGCATATCAATTTATAAATTGATAAATTTATTCAGTTTATAAACATATAAATTAAAAGCAAATGACGAAACCTTCCGTGACAAGCGCATAACACATACTGAACAAGGATTAGCTAGAAACATCCATGCTCGCAATTTTTCACCCCTCTCCCCCCACCCACTGAGCGCTGTTTTGACCGGGAAAGATAATTTTAGCCACGCCCATGTTTTTTATGGCGGAAAATATTCACGGCGCTTTAAAATTCACATTTTTTTTTTGTTTCATTTTATATTAAATTGGCGATCGCGAATAGCGGGGGTTTACTGTATAGTAAAACAAACATTTGTAGCTGCTACACATTTACAAATGCATGTTACATGTTGGAAACAATATTGAACTAAATTAAGAATAGGTATGCAGAATAGCCAAGCTAAGTAAGATATGAACACAAAGAAAACCAGAACTTAATTACAGCAACAAAAGAACTGTGTGACCAACCCACAAGTTCCAGTCAATATCTGGACAGTTAAAATCCCCCATTATAAGACATTGTGATTTACTGGCCCACTCTGTTTCTCTGCACAATTGCTCATTATACTCATCAGATTCATTAGGCCTATAACACACACTTACTCTCATTTTTCCTTTCCCAGTGCTTATGTCATAACAAACACTCAACATTGCATTGTCCACCAACATAAATTGGATGCACTTCCTTAGATTTTGTGTGTTTCTTAACTAACAGCATAATCCCTCCTCCCTCCCTTCCTGTCCTCTCTATCCTTTCTGTACTGCACTGCTTACGTCTGTGTGACACCATGTCTCTGATATCCCGACAATATCTGCTTTTGACGTCTTGACTAGCACTTCAAGCTCATCAAATTTATTAACTGTACTCCTAGCATTGGTGTACATGCAAGTATACATGCACCTGTTTCTACTCTTAGTTACCCTGACGCAGCCCATGTATTTACTTGTTCCACTATGACACTCAGCAGTCTTGTAAATCCCCATTGCCTTGCTTTCCAGGCTGCTTCTCGATTGCATTTCAATAGAAGCAGTGCAAGAATCACTTTTGCCTCTGCCTGCAGCCACTGTTAACCTTTTAGTCTGTGTATCCCCCAAAGCTAGCAGTTTTCCGACCCACTTAACGCTGCCTCGATAGCATCAGCAAATATTCTTGCACCCTTTCTATTTAAGTGTATCCCATCCCTGTAGAAACTGTCTCTCCTGTCAACAAGCGCAGACCAGGTGAAAAAATTCTACCCCTTGAGCCTTGCACAATCTCTCCAGGGCTGAATTGATCGACAAAGCTCTCATCGTATACTCCCTCCTATCATGTCTCGGCAGAATTGCAGACACTTTCACAATGGGAGGGTGGAGGGAGAAATAAATTAAGAATCAGGACATTGTAGAGTTTTTAGAGTTTAAGATTTTCTTTATTATTATTTATCTATTCTCCTCTTTATTACTTTTCTTACTTTCTTATTTTCTTTAATATATAATTTAAACTTAGTTTTCATATGTTACATGTTAGTAGAGGGCTGTGATGCAAATGCACTAGCCTCACCACTGGTGCCTTGCAGTATGCATTGGCTGATGCATACTACAAAGCAAATGCAACAGCTGCTGCAATTGCTGGTGCATTTGCACCAGTTGGTTAAAAATTTAGCTTTGCTTTGCAAGTGCTTTTTTCTGCTATATGTTAATTTCTCAGTGTGTTAATGAATTGATTTGTTTAATGTTGAAAATGCAGTAAATCCACAATGACTGTAGACCTTTCAATGAGATAAAGGTTACTCTTTTATTTTTTGCTTCACATTAATGGTAGAATTGTTGGTGAGTTTAATGGCAGGTTTAATAGTTCAGTATATACCGGGTGGTTATAAAATAAGTTTCCCTATTCAGGAGACCCTATAGTCAAAACAGTTAGAGATAGCACTGTGAAAATCGGTGGGTATATCATTTAGAGTATGGGGAAGAGTTTTGTAAAAGGGAAAAAAAAAAATTAGTTCAAATTTCTGTCACCAGAGAGAAATTGGCACTGTAAACATGAGATGGAATACTTAATTTAGGATTAGATTTTAATGTCAGAACTTAGAAATCTACAGATATTGTTCTATGTGCTTTCCTTCACTTGAGATGACATTCTGAAAATGGAGGACTGCGTGCAACACAATTTCACATAGCATCTCATTGGGGATGTAGGCTACATGCTGCTTAATGCTTGCTTTCAAACTGACAAGTGTCTGTATGCTGCCATGGTAAACTCTGTCTTTCAAGTATCTCCATAGCCAGAAATCACTGGGGTTGAGATCTGGTGATCGGGCTGGCCAGAACTGCAGAAAGTCTCTAGAAGTGATATGATCATTTTCGAATGTTGAACGGAGCATTTCCTTCACTTGTCGACCAACATTGTGGGGAACATCATCTTGCATGAACACTACGGTCTCCAAGCATTGCCTTTCTTGCAGAGTGGGAATAATGTGATCTCTTAGAAGAGCGCACTGGTTACTGTATCCCTTATGGGGCCATGGGGTGTAGACTCTTCAAATAAAAATGGTCCGATTATAAACTCTGCTGTGAATCCACACCATACTGTAACGTATGGACTTTGTAATGGTTTTTAATGTACAGCAGATGGACAAGAAGTTCCCCACATTCGGCAGTTTTGTGCATTTACAGTCCCATCAAGAGTGAAATGTGCCTCATCAGACCACAAGATCATTCGAGCCCACATATCGTCGAGTTCCATACAAGCCAGAAATTGTAGAGCAAAGTCTGTTTGTTGTTGCTGATCACAAGACTAGTTCTTGCACTACGTGATCTTGTACGGGAACCAGTGTAAAATTATTCAAAGCACTTTGTGTACAGTAGACCAAGGAAGGTTCAAGTCTCTTGACATACCTCTGGCACTACTGACTAGTAGTGCTTTGCATTCTGATCATTGCTACCACCACTTCATCTACTACCTCCGTTCTGATACGTGGTCGTTCCCTGCCTTGAATTACAAATAACTTCCCGGTCGCTTCAAATTTCTTGATAGTTTTCGAAGCCCCACTGACGTCAAAACTCCTTTACGCAAACCTTTAAGTTTCCGATATTCACGTGGTGCTGCATTAGCATTACTATTATTCTGGTAGAACAGTTTTACTAAAAGAGCACATTCTTTTTTATAAGAGTCATAATGGTTATTGACAGTGGCATTGGCCTTTCTGCTTTTATCTAACAGGATGTCATTTGTGTGTGCAGTGCCATTTTCCCCCCTGGCGGAAATTTGAACTATTTTTTTTTTTTTTTTTTTTTCTTCTCTTCTACAAATCGCTTCCCCATACCCTAAATGACTTACCCACCGATTTTCACAGTGCTAACTCTAACCGTTTTGACACTAGAGTCTCCTGAATGGGGAAACTTATTTTATAACCACCCAATATATGCAATTTTGCAGTGGGTGCCATTCAGGGGTTCCTCTAAATTTGTTCTAATTGGCTATAAATTCTAAATTAATTTGCTAATGCATTCCTCTACAACATCCTTATTCTTAGTTTATTTCTTTCCTTCCCCCCAAACAACACAATACACACAGTATACAAACATAACACCACAGTCATTTCTGATCAGTTTAGAGTTCTGTATATCATTACAGTGAACCACAGCAGAGTTTAACTTATATTTATGAGTCCCTCTACATAAATCACAACAAATGTCACATTTCTTCTTTTGTTGCAATAATTAAGTACTGTTTCTTTTTATTCATATGTTTCTTGGCATAGCCATTCTATATACCATTCTTCATTTAGTTCAATATTGTGGTGTGTGTACATGCATGTGCTTACCATAGATTAGGCTCATGGCTTAGCCACCCTTATGCCAATAAGCTCTAAGAAACAACAGCAGCAGCAGCGAGCATGTGCATATATATATATAGTAAAAGTCCGAAAATTTGGACCACCCTAGAATCCAAACTTTTTGAAAACTCACTTTTTAAATTTAGTGGACTTCTCTCTCTCTCTCTCTCTCTGTGAGTGAGTGAGTGAGTGTGTGTGTGTGTGTGTGTGTGTGTGTGTGTGTGTGTGTGTGTGTGTGTGTGTGTGTGTGTGTGTGTGTGTGTGTGTGTGTGTGTGTGCGTGCGTGCGTGCACATGCGTGAGCACCACAGATGCTCAGCGTCAACAAGCGAGCTCGCGGTTGCCGTTTTGAAATGAGCAATGGAACCATGGCAATGCTATAATTTTTGTCCTCCTCTTTCCATTTACCATATAACGACAAAGTTGAAGAAAAAAGATATTGGGCTGCTGCAGAAAATTTCATTGAAATGGTTATTAAATTTATTGAACAGAACCATAGCTTCAGTCTTTATGACATCATGCATGCGCATAATAACTTTATCACAAAGAAGTTACAAAGTCGTGAACAAGATGATATACGAAAGTATTTAAAGAAAGCAAAAGATAGAGTGAAAGCCACAAGTGTTTCATCCACAAGCAGTGCAGCAGATAGTGAAAGACGCAAGTGTTTCCACAAGCAGTGCAACAGACGCAACGGAAATCACGAAAAAAATCGAATAAATATTTGTTTTGTTTGTTTTTCGTACTTTGTATTTTGTATGAAAATGTTTCATTAATAAACTTAAAACAAATAATTTATATAAAATATGTATCTTCTGCTTTCGTTTATATACTATATATTTTTCGTTTACATCTTTGTCAGGTGTTGACTTTATTTGTTTATTTTTTTTTTTTAAACTGCTTGTTTCGATAAATGAAACGCGCTTTATTTGCTAATGAATAAACTGCCAAAATTTACCTGTTCGTGTCTTTATTCCATCTTAAATTTGAATTTTAAAAGTACTGCCTGAGAATCCGGATCAATTCCGGTTCTGTGGGTTATTATGGTGAAATGTGTTTACACTTCCATGAAATCTTCAATCATATAAAAAAATTTTCAGATCTTCTCTTCATTCCTATTTTTAAAGCTTTGTAACTCGTTACTTTGTTCTCACTTGCGCATATCGTGTTACTTGCAATTTGTGTGTGCCGTGTTCTTTGTTATTGATTGCTTATCTTTTTACTGTTTTAAATTTTAACCCCACCCACAAATGTCAGTGAACAGAAATTTAAACTAGTTTGTATGTACATATTACAGTACGTATTAATTATTCCGATTATCAAGTATATTCTTCTGATTTTCGCATATCATTTAATTTTTTTAATTGGTAAGGTAATAAAGGATAAATTTGTACTTAATATATCTTTGCTTTTATAGCCTGTGGATAATATTCCTCCTATTTTTGCTAATTAGAATTGCTGTTTAATAGAATTAAAATTCAATTCACAAATGGGATCACAATGACCGGCACTTATTACATATCATATAGTGAACGGTACTTTACTATGTTGAGTTCGTCGTAACGTGATTTGATTGTACAGTGAACCAATTGTAAAGGGGGGGGTACATTGTATATTTAACTATTTATGTAAAGCTTCGGATAATTGGGGCAGCCGCTTAATCGGGTCAAAATGCACCAATCCTGATGTGTCCCAAATAACTGGAATGGACTGTATATAAAAATTTAATAAAAAATATATATACAAATCTTTTTGTGTGTGTTACTGTGGCAGTGCCATGGCTCAGAGTGGCACTTCAAAGCTGGTCACCATTGGTATTAGTATGAGTTGCTTAAGTATTGTGCTATTTTTGAAAAAATAAGACCCTCTTCAGATAGCAAGTGGTCTCAATTAGTGAATTGAATGTTACTTAGTAATAAAAGACGTTGTTCTGTCTGAGCTGCCAATGCAGTGTGAAGAACATACCTTTTGTGATACAGCAAAGCTTTATGGCTAGTTAATGAATACACCAAAACTTGTTTTAATGGACTGTATGGGGATATGGCTTGCACACTAATGCAAATTAAACTCAAAAGAGATGCATATAGAAAATATTACTAGACTGTTATTAAAAAATATATCGTATTTTACTGTACTTATCATTGTGTTGAGTAGAAGAGATTTAAATTCTGCTTTGTCACAAAGTGGTGACTGGCTAAATCTCATTCATCTGAAAATAAAGGAGTTGAATTATTGACAGAAATAATTCAACAATGTTGAATTATTTCTGTCAATTTCTAAGGTTATAAATAGGAAATATGCATGTAATATTCAAAACATGGTGACACCAGTTATAGCTTAATTGCAGATTTTTCAGCATAAAGATATCCAAAATTTATGTGGAGGGAACAATATTAGTAGCCTTCTTTGAAACATAAAACTTTTGCTATAAATTTTATATTAGCATCCAGATGTATTGTGGCTCCTATTATGACTTCTGTATTGCACTTGCTGAAAATAGCAAGTGTTTGAGATTTTTTTTTTTTTTTTTTTAATGAATGATGACAATCTTGAGAAGGTTTACTGTTGTGTGATGTACTGCTCCTAAATACTGAATTGAGAATAACTTGTGAAATGTGAAAACTTTTATGGAATTGGGATAGATCTTTTGTGAAAGATTCCATCTTTATTTGACTTAAGAAGGATTACACTATAAAATAAATTGTGCTAGTAATGATAACTTTATTATAATTCTATAATATAATGAGTATCATATAAAAAAATCTTTTTTAGATATATAAATGTGACTGTGAAAACTGCCCACGCCCTGCCTGTTATCGTTCAGCAGGAAGCAGTAAGGAAGATGACTTTCCTTGTGATAGAATTAATTGTCCTGGAAGATTTCGATTGTTAAGGTATTACTTCTAATATATTTTCAGAATTCTTGATAGTAATTTAGAATTATTGATATATATATATATTATTCAATATTTTCAGACATATTAGCAGTATCCTTCATATAAAGGAGCATGAGATTTATGAAGATGTGTGCAGTGTGTTTTAATTAAAATGCATTGGGTTCTATCTTGCTTAGCTTTAGATTTAAGTGTGAATCCAGCCAAAATGTGATTTTTTTTTTTTTTTTTTTTGTCACATTTTGGCTGGATATAAACAGATTTATTTGAATGTGTGTGTGTGTGTGTGTGGTCCATTTTAGTTGTGGATTATGATGGAATTTCTACTTAACTATAATAAAAATTGCCCCTAACCTTGGGTTATATTTACACTTATGGAATGTTTCAGCATGTTGATATGTTTAGCTGGTAACTATAATAATGTGGAATTGAAAAAAAAAAAAAAACTAGCAATGAATGAACAAATAATTCAAGAAGTGATAGCTTCATTAAATTACTTTATTAAGCAAGTTATAATTTTTTATTTTTGACTAAAAATATCACTTTTAATGCATCTTTATTGGGCATAATTTAGATCAATGATCCAACAACCTACAAATTGTTTCAAAATCTTCCAATACATGCCACCATCTCTTATTTTTATTTCCACCTATTGGTAGACACAATCTTAATAAGTGACTCTGAAAATCAAAGCAGGTCACACCTATTCCTGGAATTTAGACCTAGAAATTGGTGCAAATGAATTACAATAAGTAGATAGAGATATATTGCATTAAAAATAATAATAATAATAATAATAATAATCACTAGTTTTGTTTTTTTTCTTATTTGTGGAAATAATTTCACTTAGATTGGACAATAAAGCTAAAATAAGAACAAGTTGACATTTAAAAGCAAAATGTGTTTTCGCATTTTCATTTTAAATTTAAAAAAAAAAAAAAAAACTTACCATTTTAAAAAATTTACTAAAACATGGCCATAGAAACCTTACTGCTGTCCCCCATACACTTTTGGGAAACTCACTAATGAAAAGGTTAAATACACAGATTTTTGAACTTTACCAGAACTTGTGCAACTGCAGTGGTCATGTGGTACCAATGCAACTAAAACATTGAATTTCTTCACAGATTCAGCTACATTTAGATAAAGATGCTGGTTCACATGCCACCATTTCAGAAGACGTGGATGACTGTCCCCTGATGAAGACTGCTAACGATATTGTCAGATTACCATGCTCTGAGTATGTCCCTGATACTTTATATCACCTAGAAAATTACTGAAATGTGTAGAGGGGGTGGACAAAACAGTGCAAACAGTGTTGATAGGAGTTACAGATATGTGGTGATATGGTGTTGGACCTCCCTTTTAAAACAAAAATTTGTCTTAATTTGTATTCTGTGTGGAATAGATTTAAATGAATATTGGACCATTCTTTGTGGAAGAAATTTTCTCCTTGTTCTCCTCTCCAAATATGCCCACAGTGGTTCAACATTTTAAGTCTGGTGATTGTGCAGGCCATGGAATGTGCTTAATCCCATTTTATGCTTCTCAAACCAAGATTGAATACATTTGGCTGTATGTTTTGGAGCATCTCATCTTGAAAAGTGGCATCATTTTTGAGAAACAAATGTTTGCCCCATGGGATGGACGTGGTCACTAAGAATATCATGGTAATCAGTGACAGTAATTTGTCTGCTCGGGATGGTTTTTTTTTTTTTTTTTTTGTGTGTCAGTTTGAAAGAGGTAGATTGTAAACATATAATAAATCAGTTCTGAGATATAAATTTTAATTTTGGATACCTATCGTCCAGACGCCCCATATTTAAGTGAGCTAGGATGTGAGGATCCGAGGATGATGATAGGATGAATACCAAGATATTGCTGCCCAAACCATTGTTAATCTTCCTCCATGTTTGATAATTGGCACAAGAAAGTCAGAGCGATGTGCTTCCTTTGGCATTCACCAAATGTAAACTCTCCCTGATGTTGGAAGAGGTTTGAATGATGATTCATCTGAACGTTTCCAATCATTGAGTGTTTGGTTTTTGTGATCCTTACACCATTACATCCTCATAACATTACCATCACTAATAGGTAGCTTAGCAATAGTGGCTCTGCCATAAATTTCAGCTTAATGAAGTTCTCACCAAACTATTTTGGTAGAAACTGGAAATTTCGATCTGAAGTACATTGCTACTTGTTTATTTTATTAAATTGAAATATTGTGCTGCATGTCATTTTTATTGAAAATCAAGGAAGAAACAAGTATCACAAAACATTAATTAATAATGTATAAAAAATAGTTTTCACTTCACTGCACATACTTCATTTCATTCAATCAACCAACTAGTAATTAACTGGTAACAATAATTAGTTCACTTTTCACTTGTGTTAACCACAGAAAAAAAGGGGGGGGGGGAAATCAATTAATTTTAGAAATTAAAATTGAATGCTCCTTAATTGTAATGAAACAAACTGTATGCATGCATTACATTTGTGTGTTTTTTTGTTTTTTTTTCTCTGAGTACTTATGATGATCGCATACAAAACCTAACTTATTTTATATGCAGATCACTTGATAAGTAATGATTCCAGCTTTTTTCTGAATGATGGCATGCCTACCATGACTGCTCTAATTTTCAGGCTGTATAGCTGTAGCTTTTTTGTCACTACTACTAGGTATATTTGCTTATAATAGTTAAAAATGACAGATATAAGAGCTGCATTGCAAGGAGAATTAGTGCAAAAATGGGTCCTGATCTCCCCCCCTTGTTAATTTTGGACTTCTACTGGATTTCCTTTTAGGGATAATATTTTGAATCCAGTCATGACACGAAGACTGGCTGTATGAACAAGATGAAACCTTTCATATTAATATAATGGCACAATTATATTGTTCTGAAAGATTTTATCATATTAAAAGAATAGACAAGACTGCATAAAAATTGTTTATTCTTTTAAGATTTGGAGAAAGCAGGTTACAAAAGATCTTGTGGGCTGGATTGCCATCAGATCTTAATGTATTTTTGCTTTTGCATAATGTAATGGTGCCCATTTGGGAATATAAATGTAGATATTTTCACTTGTGTTCTAGCTGTTAATATATTGCAACCTTTAATTGCAAATACATCTCCCTCGAAAAAAAAAATTGCAGTCATCACTTTTGGTATTTGAGTTTTTAATTTTACTTAAATAAAAGTGCAGCAGTTATTTTTTTATAAGTGAAGGTTATTTCAAAGTTTAACCATTGAAAACAGTGCTGCTATTCTGCAGCTTCCAGTTTAGTTGGCAAGTTTCGAGAAGTGAATAATGTGCCAGTAGAAATTGACACTGTTATAAAAAAGCTTTCACTTCCAGCTAGGATGTTATTTATTGTATTTTCTGGACTTTTGCACTTTTTAAAATTCACTTTTGTTTTTCTCCCTGGAAGATATTACTTAAAATTCCCTTGCATATTATGGTCAAAAGGTATATTTAGGTGCACATGGGATTTTGTCTAGCTGTAGGTGAAGAATGGTCAACATGTCCAAGTGACCCAAAAGAGCTAGTTCTTTTAGTGTGAGATCAGTTCTGATCACACCTAACAGAGGAAACAAAAATGATTGTTGCTGAATTAAAAAATGGATTAATATTATCAAACCCTTTAAAACATTAAGTTTTAACTACAGCTTATGCTTTTTACGTACTCACCTCTTAATCCATGTGGTTCGAAGACATGAAGTGTGAAATGAATTAAAATTGAAATTTTAATCCAAGGAAAAAAAAAAAAGAAGAAATCTCCCACCCTTTTCTTGGGCTGTCATACTTAATTTAAACTGTAATGAGGGCCAATTACTGAGAGTCTTAACGTAAGACATTTTTCCACGAGTTGGAAAAAAAGTAGGATGCTAGCAGATCAGCTTTATCTTTGGCTGAAGTGGCAATAGAACCAGCTCAAGTCAAGTGGACCTAATTTCGGTGAAGTCCCGGTTAGTCTGTGATTGCCAAATCCTCTGCTTGTATCTTCAACAATGGAGGGACTGTTAGTAACCCTGGATATAATTCCCATGTGCAAATCAACGTAAGTAGGAGTTGAGGTGTGGCACCCACATCACATGGAGCAGTACTACCACTTTGCTTATTGGAGGCGTGAAGTGGTGGAACCCATGTTTAGTCTCCAGAGCAAAGCTTCAGCAAATTCCCAATCTCTTCCATCATGCAATATCATTTGTCTTTTGAGGTTATGATGGAGGTCATGGCGGGACCCAATCTTCCTTGCATTTCGAGGGTACAGCTCTAAAATGGTGTTCTCAGGCTGGCCGCTAGACAGTCCACCAGATCAAGCCTATTGGTAACTCTCTAGGAGGCTTCCAGATCAGCTAGTGTATAATCTCACTGCCTCTATTCTGCCAGATGATGACTGGAGGGAATCCAAGTAGTGTGTGTGGGAGGGAGGGTCATTGTTGAAGCCACATTTGTCAGTTAGTTAAATATATTCTTGCCATGTGTACGCCTATCCAAAAATTTCATTACTTCATAAAGCACGTCCTCCCCATCTTTTCTTACTACTTTTCTTACCATCAATTGTCCAACTAATAGAAAAAACATATCTGCAGAATGGTCTAAACCTCCCTTGTTCATTTCACAAATATATGTGATCTCAGTTCTAATCTCAGTGATGTCCATTTCCACTTAGTCTGCCAAATGCCATGTACTTTTTCTGATAGAATCCCAGTTATCGGTTGAGTCAACCACTGCTCATCTCAGTTGTCTGAATTATTCGCTGTATGATTCCTTTCATTTCAAAGGTGGTGCTTGTGCATATGTGTGTTCTGATATTCCCTGGCAGAGAATTAGTAATTTGGAATCTCCTCTTTTCGATCTTCTCTGGCTTAAAATTTCTCTCTACCACATCCTGTCAAATTCATCTGTTGCCTCTATCCTCCTAATTCCACTAATTACTTGGAACTCTTTCCAATCCAACTTTCCTAAGAGTGAGGTAATTTTCCTTGGTGATTTTAATGTTCACAATTCCAGCTGGCTGCTGTTTTCTTGTCACACGGACCCAGTTGGTTGAGATGATGAGGCTTTTACAATTACTAATGACTTCACACAGATTGCTCATTTACCTACCAGAATACCAGACAATGCTAACATTGTGGTCAACACGCTTGATCTTTTTCTCACAAATAACTCTTCTAAGTACACGGTCGAGGTGAGTAGTCTAGATACTCTAGGCACCTCAGATCACAACTTAGTGATGTTCTGTTCTCCAATGAAGCTTTTCTCTTGTGGACATTCTCAAACTTGTTGTTTGGCATTACAAGGAAGCAAAGTGGGATGATCTGCAAGATTTCTTTTCCTTGGTCAGATTATTGTTTCAAATCTTCTGATGTAAATATTTGCTAAGATCATGTCAGCAACATTATTTATGCAGAGATGAAATCCTTTATTCCACATTCCAGCTTAAAATCTTGTCCTTTATCTAAACCTTGGTTTTCCAATATGGCGGTTCAAGATAAGAATGTTACATATCATGATTGGCTAATATTCAAATCTCCAGGTTAATTTTCTGCCTACACCAAAGCTTGCAACAATTGTAATGCAGTTATTATTCAGTCCAAACGAGATTTAAAACAGGCTAAGAGTAGAAAACTTGTTTCTTTTCCAAAATGTAGTCGAGCATTCTGGTCTCTTGCCACAGCTATTGACTGCAATTTTTGCCCATCTCTATTCCCACCTCTGTCAAGACCAGTTGGTGGACTTGAGTGTCACCTGAATATCAGTTCCATTTTTAAAGAAATAATTGCCAGATTTCTGTTTGTCCAATTTTAATGAAATTTGAGATGGGTTTACAGATCCTTCTAAAAGATCTTAATGAAATTTCGTGGAAGTCCTTCCACTGAGAGTAGAGTTGTTACATGCAAATGGATGGATGGACAGACATGGTGAAGATAATAGGCATGTAGTACACACACACACACACACACACACCCCTAACCATTAAAAATATTCATAAATGAGTGTTGTACACAATTTAAACAACCCCCATGCACCCGTTCACATTTCAAAAGTTAATGCATTAAAAGAAAAGAGCTAAAAGCTTTAGCTTTATAGGAGGAAATAATTTTCATAAATGACTATCTTCAAAGATAAACAAAAGTTTCCATAAGTGTTAGTAATTGTGGTCCTTTCTCTTCTTAGGCATGTGTCTTTCGTTGACTGTCCTGGTCATGATATCCTTATGGCCACAATGTTAAATGGAGCTGCAGTGATGGATGCTGCTTTGCTTTTAATTGGTAAGGTTGTGTTTCATTTATGATCATTGCACACTTGAATTTCAATTACCACATATAAGCTATGGAAATATCTATAACCAGGATTAAAAAAACAGTAATTTTGCAGTCATTCTAAAAATAAGTAAAAGAGTAAAACCTAGATATGCAGTTTGGAAGTTGAACTTGTTTTTATCCTCCTGCATATATTATAATCTCATTTTCATCTTATGTTAATATAATCTTTTTCTTGGTGTTTTCTTTCTTAATTTTATTTATTATATCACCTTTGTTAACAGAACAGTATATGGATGACTGTTACCTTCTTCTTTCACTTTGTTTGGAAAACAAGCTAAAGATTTGCCAAATTATGTACATTAATTATGTACAATAAATTATGTACATTAAATTATGTACAAAATACATTTCTCTCTGTTCCATGTAAGATGTGAAAGTTTTTAAGCATTACTTTTGGTTTATATAATAATAGAAAAATTATGTAATAAGTATAGTGAATTTGTTAGAAATAAGAAATACTTATAAAACAAGTGCATGAATAATTCATGATTTCATCAGGGCTGCAATGTTCACTAAAAGCTATTTTATTGAAACTAGTAGTCCTGATTGGTTTTCATTTAAAAAAAATGGAATTTTTTTTTTAAATGAAATAAAAGCATGTAGTGTAATGTACAGTATGGTTTCCCATACTTTATATAGCTAGAAACTGTTTTGCTCAAAACAAAAATGCTAATAAGGTAGGATTAAAAAATTCATTTAAAAAATATGCATTAAAAATAGTATTAAAAATATGCCAACAAGTTAGTTTATGCATACCTGTGGTGTCACATTTCAAGTGCATGAATAATTCATGATTATATATATAACAAAAGTAACAACTTTTATGCATGGATCGAGAAATTTTTGTTTCTGCATATCTGCTATGTTGCTTGTTCATTCCTCCAGCCACCACATGGCAACAGACAATGTCCAGTGCTTCAGCTATAATATACAGTATATGGATAGCCTATGGTGATATGTATGAATAAAATAAGTTAATTTCCAAATTTCTGTTGATTCAGTTTTAATGAAATTTGGGAAGTTGAGTTATTACATGCAGATGTAAGGAGAAAGAAATAGTCATTTCTGTTGCTCTGATTTTAATGAAATGTGGGATGACTCTACAGATCTTTTTAAAACGCTTAAAACATAATATTTCATTTAAGTTTGTCCACTGGGAGTAGTTATTATGCCAGATTTCAGTGAAGTTTGGAATGTCTCAACAAATCTTTTTAAAATGCCCGAATATAAAATTCCATTAAAATCCATCCATTGGGATAAAAGTTATTACATGTGGATGGATGGACAGATACACTTGCATAGACATGGTGAAGCCAATAGGCAACACACACTAAGGGAATACTGAATTATGACCACCTACCTAATACTTCGTAGGTGCTCCTTTTGCCCTCAGTACAGTAGCTATCTGACATGGCATTGATCCAACAAGATGTTGGAAGTGTTTGGGAGGTATGGCCAACTAAGCTGTGTGTAATGCAGTCATCAATGCAGGTATGGAGGTGATTGGTGTATCCAAATGCCTAATGTGCCTTTCCGTGGTGTCCCACAAGTGCTCTATGGGATTGATATCGGTGGAGTTCGGAGGCCAATCGATATGCTGGAAGTCAGCTGTGTTCCTCAAACGATTCCTGCACAACAAGTGCCTGATGGCTCAGTGCATTATCATCTTGGAAGACACCATCGCCATTTGGGAAAAGGTGTAACATAGTGGGGTGTACACAGTCAGCAAGCAGTTGACGATAGCGGAAACCACTGATACGTTGTTTCACACGCACCAGGGGCCCAAGTTCCTGACAATGAAACATGCCCCACACCATACAACCGCCTCCACCGGTCTACACTTTTGATACCATGCATGATGAATGAAGAGCCTCATGTTGTTGACACCAAATCCGTACACAACCATCCACGGTATGGTCATGGTCAATAGCATGACTCATCTGACCAGCACACCTGCTTCCAGCCTTTTAGCGTCCAACTTGCATGCTCTTTGCACCAGGCGAGTGTTTTATGTTGATGAATCTTGGTTAGGAGAGGATGCCGTAGGGGTCGTCTGCTGGCATAGTCCATATGTGCGACGCATGGTCATGCCAAATATTGTTCCGGGTTGGCCCATGTTGTATTAGGTAGTCAACTCTTGAACAGTGCTGCACCTGTACGGGTCATCAGACCCAGCGCTCACTTCACTGACCTTTGCAGTTTTGCCGTCGGGTCATTGTTTGACCGTTTTGGCTGCAGTCCTGGTACACTTTAACTATGGCGGCTCTTGAACACCCCACCACTTCAGCTGTTTGTGAAATCCAGGCACCAGCTCGTCGAGCACTCACAATCTCTTTTATCAAAGTCTGATAAATCCTTCCTTTTGCCCATCACGCTCGGAATTTTACTTACTACTGAACCACTGACACCTTATCTATGCTACATAGGGCGACTAACTCCGCACTCTCGTACCTCATATGGTCAACGGGTTGTTTTTTCTTAGTGGTGGTCATAATTCAGTGATCACTCAGTGTATATTAATACAAAATAATTGCCTTAATATATATATATAAATATGATAATTTTTAAGGCATATATGATAATGTGCCTTAAAAAAAACAAAGTAAATGAATATTTACCTTTATTTTATTCTCATAGCAGTGTCATTTATTACGTGTGCATACGATAGCTTTTAAGTAACTAAGAAGAGAACTAATGTGAAAGATATATTGTTTAATGTCACACAGCAAATTTATGTCAGGAGTGAAGGAAGACAGTTTTATCCTCAAACCTGGTTCAGTATTCGGTCTTCTGTACTTGTTTTTAAGGAAAACCAAACATGAGAAACTAGTTTGACCCATATATCATGATTTGGTACATTCCTGGATGTTGAATGAAAATAATAGGATTATTTGATTATGTTTTTTTTTTTTTTTAACACCTGTATCTTACCCCCAGCTCTCAAGGACTGCTACCAGGCTATGTACCACAGTTTGGGAAATGCTGGTAGTAGTAGTGGCATGTGATGCAAGAAAGCAAGTGTATGAGCTTATGCAGCATCAGCAAAAAAAAAAAAAATCACACCATTCCCTCCAAATGCATGCCCAGTTCCTCCTTAAATTTATTCAACCTATCAACTTCCACGACAGATGGAGGTTTGTTCCAGCAATTAAAGGCCCCGGGTGCCAAGCGTTCTGTGGCCAAGCGATTCTAGTGCGTTTTCTACAGAGAACATTTAAGCGAACAGTTTCTATTTTTTAGTTTCAAACACCATTTTCTTGATTTCTATAGCATAGTAGCTCTCTCGCACTACAAGTAGGCAGAAGCCCAGAAAGGAAAACCACCTTTCTGTTTTTTTCTATTAGTACTAACTTACTAACTCAGCCGCTTGGTCACCTCGTGGCACTGCTCCTGCCACCTTTTGGCGGGGCCGGTAACCTGGGCGGTAAAGATAAACCCCCAGGGCCAAAAGGAGCTATCATGGATTCAAACAATTTTCCACCCTTAGAGCCTTCAAGCTGAAGACAAGAATCCTGTCATGAAAATACTAATCAACCAAAAAGGCTTCGAACTGAAGCACAGCGTCCAGACATCCCTAATTTTTTGGTGATACTCTCTGTCCACACAGCCCGTGGGCAATTTATCACCATTTATGATTCAAAGACATCTAGAATCTATTGCAGGATCACCAAAAATGGTGAAGCGACTACAATCAGGAGATCTCCTGGTTGAAACAGCCACATCCAAACATTCTGAGTGGCTATTAAAGACTACTACATTTGGTGGACTGCCGGTGTCTGTTACTCCTCACAATACCTTAAATTCATCTAAAGGAGTCATCACAGAATGGGACTTAATTACAGTGTCTGAGGAGGAATTAGTCCAACAACTTAGCTATCAAAAGGTAATCGCTGCTAAAAGAATTATGACAAAAAAAGATGGAAATCTCATTCCAACTCGTTCCATCATTTTAACTTTTAGTACTCCTGATTTGCCATCCTCAGTAAAAGCTGGATATTTAAACTGCCAAATTCGTCCATACATCCTGAATCCTCTTCACTGTTTTAAATGCCAAAAATATGGCCATTCACAGCAGGCATGCAGAGGTGATGCCATCTGTCCTATTTGTGGAGCAAATGATCATACACAGGCAGATTGTTCAGCCACAATTCCCAACTGCAAAGGCAATCACCCCACCTTTTCTAAATCATGTGAGATGTGGAAAACAGGTAGGACAATCCAAAAACACAAAGTAGAACATAAAGTCACATATCCTGAGGCACGCAGACAAATAATGTTGACCATGCGAAGTCCATCATATGCCCCTCAAATCCGAAGTTTTCATACAACTGCAATTCAAACAGATGTGTCAATACCGCCCAATGTCTCGGTAACTAATTGGGTTAAAGCAACCTTATCAACCACTGGAAAAGAAAATTCTAAAACTAAAACCAGCAATGCCACCAACACCCCAATTAGTATCCCAACTGATACTGTGACAGTCTCCAATGACGCAGAAAGATTGAAACCTAATAAAGACTGTAAGGAAACTGATCCACCAACCAATACTATGGAAGTGGATATACACCAAAATTATGAAGAGCCTATCCTAGAACTCCATGCCGATGACACTATGGATACTGGACGCCCCTTATTCCCAAAAAAAGACCGAAAAAAAATGCCCTGCATACAAAAAACAGTCAGATGAATCATCTTCAGCCAAACCAAAATAATGCCTAACATCATACAGTGGAATTATAGAGGACTAAGCAGCCATTCTGATGACTTAAGGGATTTAATCTCTCGGTTTAATCCCATAGGTATATGCCTACAGGAAACATTCTTGTCACCCCAAGTTTCGCCGAAATTCTCAAATTTTATGATATACAGATGAGATAGAAGCCCAGAGTCTCCTGCCCGTGGAGGAGTAGCCATTCTTGTAAATACTAACATACCATCCAGACCGATCCAATTAAGAACCACCCTAGAAGCTGTGGCAGCTCGGATTGTAGTTGGTATTTCAGTTACCATTGTTTCGATTTATATTCCACCATCTTTATCACTTGCCCTATCAGAACTTCACAACCTCATTGCGCAACTTCCAACTCCAATTTGTCTTTTCGGTGACTTTAATGGGCACCATCCATTGTGGGGATCAGCTACAATGGACAGAAGAGGCAAGTTGATTGAGGAATTTATAAATAATAATGACCTAAATTTATTAAACTCTGGATCTCCTACCTACAGGATCTACTTCTCAAATTGACTTGTCAGTTTGCTCACCTTCCATCTTTCCAATCATGATATGGTCTGTATTAAGCGATCCTTTTAACAGTGGCGCCTCCGTAGCCAGGTGGGAAGGAGCAGCAGTGCATAGCACACGCTTCTTGATTAGACCGGGGTTCGAGCCCATCACCACCAAATACGGAGGATGCGGAAAGGTCATGGAATGACCACCGCATATTCCCAGAGCAATATGGCCTTAGTTGCTAATGCTCTTAAAAACCAAATAACAACAATCCTTTTAACAGTGATCACTTTCCGATCATTTGCTCCTTACAAACAGGAGTAACACCAAATCCTGATCAACGATCCTCTTGGAAGTTTAAAAAGGCGAACTGGGATGGCTATTCTGCTTAAATACTTCTAGACAGATTTTACGTTAAAAAAGAGCCTATTGATGATGTAAATACTTATATCACCAATCAGATATAAGTACTTATAATACTTATCACCAATCAGACTGCAGCAAATACCTACATTTCAAAATCCAAGACATATCACAATCACCGAAATCATTGGTGGAGTGCAGATTGCTTCACTGCCAAACAGGGAAAAAACAAGCTTGGAATAATTTCCATAAGAATCCCACCGCTAATAAAAGGCTTAAAGCAAAAGCAAGGCAAATTAGATGGAAAGCGAAACGAGACTCGTGGATCGCTTTTGCCGCAACAATCACAAAAGACATTGACACACGCCTCATCTGGAAAAGAATACAGTCACTAAATGGGAAATTCACTCGTATGCCCTCTCCAATACTTCATTGGAAAGGGAAAGACCTATCTACAGCTGAAGAAGTTGCTAATGCACTTGCTGAATCATTTGCTACAATCTCTGCTTCTGCCTCCTATGGGTCCACATTTCAGAACATCAAAGCTAGTGCAGAACGATATAAAATCAACTTTTTCACGCACCGCTCTTTCCCGTACAACCAACCCTTTACATTCATAGAACTTCAAGAATCGTTAAACAGATCTTCAAACAGTGCTGCAGGCCCAGATGGAGTTAATTACGTTATGCTGAAGCATTTAATTGAAGAAGATTTGAGTACCATGTTAATCTTTTATAATCGGATATTCTCCGAAAATGCTTATTCTTCTTCCTGGCGTCATTCTTTCATTATTGCCTTACCAAAACCAGAAAAAGATCATTCCTGTGTTGAAAACTATAGGCCAATATCTCTTACAAGCTGCCTGGGTAAAATTTTCGAAAGGATGGTTCACACTAGGCTGGCTTACATACTGGAGTCACAAAATCTCCTTCCAGATCATCAGTATGGCTTTCGGAAGAATAGATCAACGCTGGACGTGCTTATCAAAGCCGAATCTCATATCTGCAATGCCTTTGTCATGAAACAACATCTAGTCATGGTCATCCTAGAGCTTGTAAAGGCATTTGACACCACACGGCGTCATGGGATTATTATGGACCTTTACCACTTGGAGTTTAGCGGCCATTTGCCGAAAATAATTCAAAATTTTCTGCAATTGCGTTCTTTTCAGGTCCGATATAAAAATGTACTCTCTGCATCTCACATTCAGGAAGGAGTCCCGCAGGGATCGAGACTTAGTCCAACACTATTTTCAATCTAAGTTAGCAGCATGACACGAGATATCCCAAAAACTGTTGAAACTTACGTGTACACAGATGACCTTACAATTTCTTGTCAGTCTCAAAGTATGAATACCATCGAACTGCAGCTCCAACTTGCCATTACCAAAATACAATCGTGGACTTCACGGAATGGCTACAGACTATCAGAAAAGAAATGCACTCTCACCCACTTTTGCAAGAAATGAGCTCTCCACCCCGATCCGGAAGTACAGATAAACAATATTCCAATCCCGCTTGTAAGTACTGTTAAATTCCTTGGAGTGATATTAGATAGCAAGCTGAACTTCCAAGCCTCACATCTCTCATTTAAGAAATACATGTCTAAAGCATCTGAATATACTGCGATCAGTCTTGGCTATGTCATGGGGCGCTGATCGGTATACTCTACTGCATCTTTATAGAGCTTTAATCCGTTCACGGCTAGATTATTGTTGTCCGGTCTATGACTCTGCCAGGAGCACTACTTTACAACTTCTAAATATTGTCCAGCACAGTGCTCTCAGGACTGCGTTGGGCGCTTTTAGGACTTCTCCAATCCAGAGTCTTTATATCGAAGCACATGATTCTCCATTACATCTTTGTAGGAAATCATTACTGCTCCACTACGCTGCTCAAGATCCAGAGTCTTCCATCTCACCCCAGTTGGGAATATCTTTATAATGCTCGGTGGGATTTGTTATATGACAGCAAGCCAAATGAAAACAGACCCACTTCACTCAGGATTAAAGAGCTTTCTCAGAGTTGGCATATCAATTTAAGTGATATTTTTCAGGACACAACTGCACCTGTTCCACCTTGGACATACATTTCTCCCTCCCATGATACATTTTTCTGGGGTGGAGAAAGAATACTGTACCTTCCTTTAATATCAGGCAGTTGCACTTAGTTCACACTACTCTGAACTCACATGCCTGTAAAGTCTATACTGACGGATCCAAAACAGACAGTACGGTTTGTGCTGCTGCAGTTTTTCCTTCTCTAACGGTTACTGCCTCACTACCATTAGCCTGCAGCGTCTTCACAGCCGAATTATATGCCATCAAATTAGCACTTCGTAAAATTATTGAACTTTCCATCTCACCTGCCATAATTTACACTGACTCACTCAGTGCTGTTTCTGCCATAAGGACGAATTTCTCATCTTCTCATCCTACCTTGAAACACATTCATTCTCAGCTATTTTCCTGCAGTGTGTCCAATCAATCAGTTTTTGCTGGATCCCTGGCCATTCTGGTATTCCGGGAAATGAAAGTGCGGACCTCGCAGCTAAACATCCTCAACCAGCTGTCCCAGAACATCCTCAGGTTCCTTACACTGATTATAAGCCTGTTATTTGCAAAGCAAGTTACGACAACTGGTCACAGATCTGGAAGAGTAACACCAACAATAAACTTTACCAGATAAAGCAAGAACCAAAGCTGTGGCTCTCAAGCTTTCGACAAAACAGACTAGAAGAAGTGGTACTGGCAAGACTGAGAATTGGACACACTCATCATACCCATCTGTTCCTGCTACTGGGAGAAGATCCACCCCAGTGTTCATCCTGTGATAGTCAACTTGCTGTTAGGCATTTCCTCTTTGATTGTCCCTTATATTCAACCATACGGTCAAACACTTTTCAGTCTGTCTCTAGGCTGAACCTCTCACATGATTTAACTCATATCCTGGGAAATGAAGCAAACATAAAAGAACTTGTAATCTATTTAAAATGTATTGGCCTATATAGGAGTATTTAATTTAACATCTACAGCGGTGTATTTCGACTAAATAAACTATGAGCAGACACAATTTGGCCTCAGTAGCCCTTGTGTCGTTAAGCTAAATAACAACAACAACAACAACCAGCAATTAAAGGCAAATTTCCGCACATCTGTTCTACCTCTGTCCTTTCTTAATTTGAATTTATGCCCCCTTAGGTTCGTAATCTGAACAAGTGGAAGGATCCCATCAGAATTCAGCATGCTCAACCCATTCAAGGCCTTATACACCTCATTCAGATCACCGTGCAGGTGCCTAGTCTCCAGCCACTGCAATTTGCAGAACTTAAGCCTCTCTTGGTAAGAGGATCCCTTCATTCCCCTCACCAATCTTGATGCCCTTCTCTGTACACACTCAAGTAAATCTACATCCTTCCTAAAACGAGGCCTACAGACCTGTACGCAGTACTCAAGGCGTGGCCTGACCATTGCCTTATACAGAGGGACGATCACCTCCTTTTCCCTGCTAGCAAAATTCCTCTATATCATTGACAAAACCCCACGACCTGCCCTGGCAGCCTGTCTGCATTGCTCAGAAAACTTCATATCTGACTGCACAATTACTCCCAGGTCTTTTTCATTTTCTACCACGTTAAGTGGTAGAAAATGAAAACACAGTTGGTACGTTTCTCTGGGGTTACTTCTACCCATATGCAGTACTTTGCATTTGTCAAGGTTAAACTTCAGTTGCCACTTCTTAGCCCATATGCCCAAATTATCTAGATCCTGTTGCAGTAGCACACTGCCATTGCTGTCATTAACAACCCTGCCAATCTTTGTATCATCTGCAAACTTCGACATTAAGCCTGATTACCTTCATCAATATCATTGATAAATATACAAAACAACAGTGGACCCAACACCGAATCCTGTGGGACTGCACTAATAACATTAGTCCACAAAGAGCAGCACCCATTGATTACCACCCTCTGTCTTCTCCCATTTAACCATCCTTTTATCCATTGTATCAACTTACCCTTAATACCATTCTGCTCCAGTTTGTACAATAGTCTTCCATGCGCAACAGTGTCAAAAGCTTTCCTGAAATCCAAATATATGATATCAAAATTATTTTTTGCATCCAGTTCCTTTGTAACCACATCATGATATCCTATCAAATTTGTCAGACAAGACTTTTCCTTAACAAACCCATGCTGTGTCTGAATTATTGCTGCAGTCTTGTCTAGATGGTCCTGCAATGCATCTTTAACCAGTGACTCCATTATTTTACCCGGAACAGAAGTTAAACTAACTGGTCTGTAATTACTCGTGTCACCCTTCAATCAACCCCTTTGTGAATTGGGGATACATTTGCGCATCTCCAGTGATGCATTGTATACAGCAATTATACTATATCAGTTCAGTCAGTTTTTGAAGATTGCATCAGCCTTGCAGTCACGTACCAATGACTGGATCACATAATTCTGTATCATGCAGTCTGCACTATTTGATAGACCTTTATAATTATTTTGGCATGGCCAATTGGTTTAAAAAAAAAAAAAATATATATATATATATATATATATATATATATATATACAGTAAACCCTCATTAATCTGGACCCCGTTAATCCGGACAGCTCTAAAAAAATTTAAAAGTGTATAAATCAAACGATCGGGCTGAAAGGTCATATATATATTGTGTCTGAGGTCATTGGGCCGTGATGACTCGCGCTGCACAAACAACCTGGTTCCCGGCTGTGGTTCAGATAGTTTTGCCCTTCTATCTTTTGTTGTTTGTGCTGTGCAGTTAAACAATGTCTTGAGTACGGCATTGCAAAACAAACCGTGTCAGACATCAAAAAGAAAAAAGGTGAAATTTGTAATTTTGTTCTCAAGTTTAACGTGAAGAAAGAAAAAAGTAAAGTTAAACGAATGCGGATGCCTACTGTAAAGCACTAGATGATGCTGTGTACAAATGGTTTTCTCAACTTCATTCGTCTGGTTTGGCTGTGCAAGGAATAGAAATCCAAGCAGCGGAGGAGAGACTGGCTAGACAGTTAGGAATAGAACAATTTAAAGCGAGCTCAGGTTGACTTTTGGATTTAGAAGACGGCATAACATTTTTGAAGCTGTTGAGCCTTTCAGGAAACAACAATGATTGTATTCAAAAAAAAGGGTTATCAATTGAACCTGGTGTACAACTTTGTTACACACTTGGCATTACAAAGTGTATTTCATATAATCCGGACTGTCTTAAAACGGACACCTCTCAGCCCCTATTAGTCTGGTTTAATGAGGGTTTACTGTGTGTATATATATATATATAATTCAAATTAAATCCAATTGAATCAGAGAATAGACAGCAAAATGAAATGAAAAATAATATGCAAAATAAAAAGAATATAGTAGAGCAAACATGCAAAAAACACATGTTGCATGTATTTAACTATAAAATGTAAGGTAAAAATAATGAAATGTAGGCCAGTAGTAGACCAGTGAAGTGAAAGATTTTGACAAATAAAACAGCAATAAATACAAGATAATGAGGAATAGAGTACTGTTGGGTTGTTTTTCCAACAGTACTCTATTCCTCATTATCTTGTATTTATTGCTGTTTTATTTGTCAAAATCTTTCACTTCACTGGTCTACTACTGGCTTACATTTCATTATTTTTACATTACATTTTATAGTTACACACACACACACACACACACACACACACACACACACACACACACACACACACACACACACATTATAGGCCTAATTTTCACTGCTGTAAAAGACTCAGAGCCAAAAAAAAAGCATTTCACTTAGTGTAAAATGTTTTTAGCATTAGTAGAGGCATACAATGCAAGAAAGCAAGCTTATGCAGCATCAGCAATAAAAAAATAAATAAATAAAAAAAAAAAAACCTCCCATTTCACTCCTCCATTCATTCCAAATGCCTGTCCAGCTCAGCCTTAAATTTATTTAGGCTATCAACTTCCACAACAAAAGATGGAAGTCTGTTCCACCAATCAGCTACCTGCTGGCTAAAGGCAAATTTCTGCACATCTATTCTACAACTGTCTTTCTTCAATTTGAATCTGTGCCCCCTCAGGTTCTTAATCTAAAGAGGAAGAATCCCATCAGCATTCAGCTTGCTCAAACCATACAAGACCTTATACACCTTAATCAGATCACCTCGCAGGTGCCTACTCTCCATGTGCTGCAATTTGCAGAACTTAAGCCTTTCTTGGTAAGAGCACACCTTTGTTCCCCTCACCAATCTTGTTGCCCTTCTTTTTACTTGTTTTAGCAACTCTACATCCTTCCTAAAATGAGGCCTCCAGACCTGTACACAGTACTCTAGGTGTGGCCTGACCATTGCCTTATATAATGGGATAATCACCTCCCTGTCCCTGCTAGCAAACTTCCTATATATATCTTTGACAAGACTCCATGACCTTCCCTGGCAGTCCGTCTGTACTGCTTAGCAAACTTCATATTCTATTGCACAATTACCCCCAGGTCTTTTTCACTTTCTTACACATCAGCTATGTTAAGTGAAGTTGCTTATTTTGTGGCTGCATTGAAACTTTTAACTGGAATAGTGCCTCCTCCCCCATCCCACCTCATATCTGGTTTTTTTGGCCAAAAACCTTCATTGTATAAGATACAGTATAATTTCAGGGCATATTTTTGGCATTAATTTTAAATTGATTTCTATATTTGGCCAAATGCTTGCAGTGCTGATCTCCATTAAGAAAATCAAGGTCCTGCGTAGGGCTCACAAAACCGATCAAAATCTTAATATCTTCAAACAGGCCTATGGGGCTGGGAAATTCCATACTGCAATAATTAAAGACAAACACCAGCCAAGGAATAAAAAATTTTTACTATAAAAATAATACAATAATGTGATACGCTATCGGAAGACTAAAATATTACAATAAACTACGATAAAACATTAAAAATATAGTTTAAAATATACCGAAGCAATAAAATTATCTAAAATAAACTGGATTAAAAGCGATAAAATCTGAGTCTTTCGGAGACTGCTGTCTCCTTCTTCAACAGTATACTATTACTGCAATGACACATCCTTAAGTAGCAGACCCATGGCACTCATGCACCTGGTCCATCAGACACATGGTCGGCATTCCCCACGCGCGCATCGGAAACGGAAGTGGCTCGGGAGCGTATCAAACAGAACCAGTCATCCCGTCTGAGGACAACCGCCTCAAACAGGGGGTGTAGGCGTGTCCCCCTGTCCCTGTTAATAGTATTACGACTGGATGAACCGATTTGCAAGCTCTCGAGCCACTTGCGTTCCCAAAATCCATGGGCACGGTCCGTAATGACCGCGTCTTCAGGGGAGATCCGATGCTGCTTCTCCCAGAAATGCAGACCTCGCATAATTAGCAATCTTAATAGTGGTCATGTGCTCCTCTAGACGGTCTTTTAAACGTTGCCCCGTCTCCCCCACATAACATTCCTCACAATCCGGGCACCTAATCTCATAGACCACACTACTAGTATAGTCCTGGACTACGGGATCTTTAACTTGAGACACCACTGTGTGCAATCTCCGTCCCAGAAGTTGCACACAGCGGGTCTGACACTCCCGCAGTGCCCGTACAATGCGTTCTGAAAGGCCCGGATAGTGAGGAATGTATGCGGTAGCCACAGGGGCAGGCGCCTCCCTACGATTGGACTCTACCCTATAAATATATTTGTCCAAGACCCTCTGGGGGTACCCACACTTCCTGAGGTCTGCCGTGACTCTGCAAATTTCCATTTCCTTATCCTCAGGGGTACTACAGTGGCTCCCCACCCTATTCAACAATGCCCTGGCTACACTATTCTTATGATGATAAGCCTGTGCCGAGCTATAATGAACATACTGGCCACGGCACATAGGCTTTCTGTAAATCGTTGCCTTAATTCTAGACCCATCTCTGCTAACCAGGAGATCCAGAAACGGGAGGGACCCAGCTTTTTCCACCTCCAAGGTGAATTGTATAAATGGGGAGAAGCTGTTAAGTAAACTGAGCACCTCATCTTCCTTCCCCTTTTTTAAAATGGTGAACGTATCGTCCACATATCTACTCCACTCGCGCATGGGGAAATCCAACTGATGAAACATCCTGGTTTCCAGTTCCTCCATTGCCAAATTGGCCACAATGGCACTAATGGGGGAACCCATGGCCGTGCCATGGACCTGCTTGTACATAACCTTTTGAAAGATCATGGTAGTGCTAGCGAGGCAAAACTCAACGCCTTTACAAATATCATCAATACTTAGTAAACATCTAGCACTTAAGTTATCATCCTGCTCCAAGGCCAACCTTACACAATGCACCCCATGTCCAATGGGGATACATGTGAACAGAGATACGTCAAACGAGATCATAAGTTCATCTTCACCTATAGACTGGCATCTTATAAAGTTTGGCGTCTCCGTAGCCAGGTGGGAAGGAGCAGCAGTGCGTACCACACGCTTCTTGATTAGACCGGGGTTCGAGCCCGTCACCACCAAATATGGAGGATGCGGAAAGGTCAAGGAATGACCACCGCATATTCCGGAGCAATATGGCCTTAGTTGCTAATGCTCCTAAAAAAAAAAAACCAAACAAACCTTATAAAGTTCACGAATTCCTTGCTATCCTTAACTACTAAACTGGAACGTCCCACTATAGGAGCAATAACTCTAGCTAAAAATCCAGATAAGGCATAGGTGGGACTACCCACAAACGATACTATTGGCCTCAATGGAATGCCACCTTGTGGAATGCCACTAATGCCCCCACCCCATTAGTGCCGACCATGTGTCTGATGGAACCACTTGCATGAGTGCCATATGTCTGCTACTTAAGGATGTATCATTGCAGTAATAGTATACTGTTGAAGAAGGAGACAGCAGTCTCCGAAAGCTTCAGGTTTTATCGCTTTTAATCCAGTTTATTTTAGATAATTTTATTGCTTCGGTATATTTTTAACTATATTTTTAACGTTTTATCGTAGTTTATTTTATTGTAATATTTTAGTCTTCTGATAGTGTATCACATTATTGTATTATTTTTATAGTAAAAATTTTTTTATTCCTTGGCTCGTGTTTGTCTTTAATTATTGCAGTACAAAATCTTAATACCGGTATTTCAGTATTTTTAATTTATGAAACCGGGATACCACTATTAATACTGGTATTCCAAAAAAAAAAAAAATAAAAATAAATTTTGATGACTGTTAGGTGCAATAAAGTAAGGAAAAAACAAGTAATTACTTGAATTCATGTTTTAAATCAAACTTTTATTATAATAATAAATATTCTAGCAAAAATGATTAAACACAGTTATTCTAAAAACAAAAAAACAAGCATCCACACTACCTGTCTGATTAAAGTGAGCTCTATGAAAATGCTATCATTTTCATAAAATTTCTCTCAGTTAACAGTCTCAACTCTCTCTACAGCTTCAAACACTAAACTAATTCAATCTTAATCACTTCCTCATATTTCTCTTAATCACCAATATCAATTCTCTTCACAACAGCAATCCATAAGTCGCTAACTTAATGCTAACAATTCCATGTAATCTCTCTTAATTTAGCAATATCAATTTTCTTTGCAACTTCAACCAATAAACCAACTCAATACTAAACATTTCCTTATTTCTCGTGTTTCTTAAACTTCAATCTTACTCTTCTTTTTCTTTCACGGCGGGATTCCTTTGTGCGGGTTCCTTCCACGGAGTGCAGTGATCTCTACATGCCCGGCGGAACCTTTCACTGCTGGATGCTCCCGTACCCGAACTGAACCCAGAACTACCACTGCAAGTCTGCAACAACCCTTCCGAACAACAACGACAAACCCCTATTTTGGTGCCAGCACCTTATTTATTTCCTTCTCATTTATTTATTTATTGAATTGATTGCAAGTTAGAATTGCCCTTTTGTACTCTTTTATACGCAAGTTTGCACGTATTTACGTATCTAATTTAAACCTGACCCAATCATGGTGTTAGTCTTTAAACTCGCTCATCTTCCTTTGGTGGAAAAACAGGATATTTTTCCCAGACAACAAAACACTTTGATTTTTTACCTCAAGATCACCTGTTCACAATACCTTTGAACTGCTCCATACCGACACCCTTTCCCAAAATGCAGTAAGTGTCGCATCCTCAAATAGCGGTGCAATAGAGGGATTAAATTATTGTTCAGAAGCTTTTAATTTTAACCCTTCTGCAACTGCCATACCATTGTTCACCATATTCCTTAATTGTGCTACCACGCCTGCTGCCACTAATGGCAATATTTCCACAATGGTGTTTTTGTTATTCCTTAAGTGTTTTACTTCCACACACTATACTTACTAAGAGAAATATATTTGTCTTTGTTTCATGCCTTTTTCTGGTTTCCATTGCATTTGTACTGTGTATAACAATCCCTCATTTGCAAATTCAGCAGTTAGTGATTGATTGTTGTCGATTTTATAACCTTTATGTGAATAAATCATGGATAATTATTTTTTAAATTAGTACCGAAAAACCGGTATTTTAGTATCAATACTGGGATTTGAATACCAGAAGAAAATGACCGGAATCCTGGTATTTGGTATCCCAGAATCTCGGTATTGTAAGCCCTAGTCCTGAGGGGTATATTTTTCTCCATGAAAAATGTGGCTCTGAGGAACAGTGCTTTTTTTTTTTTTTTTTTTTATATGAATAAAAGCTCATATAAACTCTTTGCATAAGATATTATACAGGGAGAAATGCTGATTAAGGAAAGTTCACTATATTCGTCAGTGTATAATTGTGATTTGACTTGTTACTATCAGCATACCAGTAGATAAACTAACACTACCAGTATAGAAAAGCAAGATGTGTATATTTTTTATTTCTTTATTCTATATTATTTTGTTTTATAATATAGAATAAGTTATAAAGTTATTACATATTTTGGAATAAACTATAAATTATGTCTCTGTGGGTCGTTATCTTTATGAAACAATTTCAGTGGTTCATAGAGTCCATTTCTGTTAACTTGAAGTGTCGAGGGAGTTACACTTGCTGTTTGATTAGTTCACTTTATAAACTCTCCACTCATCATACATTATTTGGTAAACTTTAACATGGAATAAACAGGAATAAAGATTTTATCATAGAGTTTAATTCGTACTAACTATTAAGACTCATCAAGGGTACATTTGTGAATTTATAATTCTAGATAAACTTGATATACATGAGGAAAATTCCTTCTAAAAGACAAATATCTGTATACAAGCTCCCATAAAGAGGAGTCATGGGAGGGGCAGTATTTTTCAAATAAGGATGCTTCAGAAAAAGCCAATTTGCAGCTATTTTTGTTTAATGGCTGTAGCATGTACTGCATTTTAAAGTAACTGCTTTCATATGTATAATTTTAAAATATAATGTAAATAAGAACAAAAACCAACAAAACCAAAGCAGAGTTGAAACTTACTAAATTAAGGGCCTTAACCAGTGGTCTGGCTTGTTTGAGTTGTCCTATAACTGCCAGTTTGTGAAATATTTTACCTATGAATATGTGATTTTTCCAACTTTGTCATAGTACTTACTACTGTTTTATCACTAGAGACAACAGTATTTTTTCTAAGTGTATGTATGTGTGTACATATTTTTAAAAAAATCTTTACGTATTGTATATATGTAAAGTATATGTTCAGACCTTGCTTTAAATTTATATGCATAGAATAAATAATTGAATAAATTCCATGAAATAATTCATAACTGTATTCACAGTTGCTTATCTGATAGTTGTTTGTTATTTCAGCTGGTAATGAGTCATGTCCACAACCTCAAACTTCAGAACACTTAGCAGCTATAGAAATTATGAAACTTAAACATATTCTTATTCTTCAGAATAAAATAGATTTAGTAAAAGAAGCTCAAGCTAAAGAACAGTGCCAGCAAATACTAAAGTTTGTTCAAGGTGAGTGAAAAAAAAATTAAGCATTCTTTGTGCATAAATAATAATGAGAAATTCTTTCTCTCTTTCTCTCTCTCTCTCTCTTTACATTGCATAGTATGTAGAGAATATATAGACAGGGTTAACCATCATGTATCATATCTTTGTTGTAATGTCAGCTAATTCTTTAGCAACATAATATCTACTAATGCAGGGGTTCACAAAGTGTGATCCATGGGCCATATGTGGCCTGCGGCCATTTTTATGATATGTATAAATGTGAAGAAAATCTTTGTTCAAATTTTATAGAATCATAAGACTTTTTTTTTTTTTTTTTTTTTATGAGAACTCCAAACACGAGAGGTATTAGAACCTATAGTACTTAGTACCGTGCTTGGGTTGGAGGTTGAGAAGACGAAAGAAGATATTTGTTGATATTGGACTTGAACTTCTGTAGATTGTAATTTTCAGGAAATACGTATGAAGGGAGGTTGTTCCAGAAAACGGCAGTTGAATGAATAAATGAGGAAGATGAAAAGTTGGTTCTGTGGGTTTGAAATTGGACAGTAAATGGATGCTGGCTGGTGGCAGCACGTGTTCGGACTGTTTTGAAAGAACTGCCCTCTTCTGAATGGAATCAAGAAGCCTGAGAGAGGTTTTGGGGGCACCACCCCAGATGTGGGAACAATATTCCATGGCAGGGCAGATTTGCGATTTATACAGAGTGAGCAGCTGTTTGGAAGAAACGTAACGGCGAGAGCGAAAGAGAAAACCAAGTTTTTTAGATGCAGAGGAAGCAATATTTGTAATGTGCTTGTGCCAAGAGAGATTAGAAGTCAGGGTAATCCCCAAAAGAGATATATCATTTTGCCTAGAAATCAGAGTGTCACTAAAGATAAGCATAGGAGCAGAAGAATCCTTTTTGCGAGATATAAGACAAGATTGAGTTTTAGAAGGGTTGATATCAACTAAGTTGTCTTTGCCCCTCTGGAGAATTACCTGAAGATCAGCATTTAAGGAATTGGCAGCAGATTTTCGAGAACTTGAAGCTGATTGAGCTGGACAAGGTTTCTCAAAATGGAAAGTTGAATGCAATATGCTATCATCGGCAAGACTATGGATAGGATTTCCAGTCAATGGAAGAAGGTCATTGATATACAAGAGGAAAAGAGTGGGGGAAAGAACTGAATCTTGGGGGACACCGGCATTAGTGGAGAAGTTAGAAGACAGAGAGCCATCTACCATCACCCTCAGTGAGCGATCAGAGAGAAAACTGGATAACCAATTACTAAAAACAGTTGGCAAACCATAAGATGGAAGCTTGTTTAGAAGACCTTTATGCCAAACACGATCAAAAGCCTTTGAGATGTTAAGAGCAACTACTTGTGTTTCACCGAACCTTTCCATTGAATTAGTCCATAAATGGGTAACATAAGCCAGAATATCACCAGTGGATCGACACTGACGGAATCCATACTGGCGATCGTTGATCAGATGGAAGGTTTCTAGGTAGTTTAAAAGTTGGCGGTTAATTGATTTCTCCATTACTTTAGAAAGAGTAGAAGTAATTGCAATGGGACGGTAATTGGATGGGAGGGATTTGTCACCCTTTTTAGGAACTGGCTGGATATGAGCAAATTTCCAAGCAGAGGGAAAAACACCTTTGGAATAAGAAAGTGAAAACGGGCGGCAAAGAATAGGAGTAAGTTCAGGAGCACAGGTTTTGAGAACAAGTGGAGAAATACCATCAGGACCTGGAGCTTTCGTAGCATCAAGATTCATCAAAATCCTTCTGATATCCTTTTGACGGAAGACCACAGGAGGCATTGAATGGAGCGTGTTAGGAATGGTGGGAGGTGTTTTACCTAGGTCATTAATACATGAGCTGGAAGAAAAATGGGATGCTAGCAGGTCAGCTTTATCCTTGGCTGAAGTGACAACAGAACCATCTGGTTTGGACAGAGGTGGGAGCAGAGATGGGGAAAAGTTGCGGCCAATAGCTTTGGCAAGAGACCAGAATGCTCGGCTACCATTAGGGCAAGAAGCAAGTTTTCTACTCTTAGCCTGTTGAAACTCTAGTTTGGACTGATTAATAACTGCTTTACAATTGTTGCGAGCTTTGGTGTAGGCAGAAAATGAAACTGAAGAATTAGAAACAAGCCAATTACGATATGCAACGTTCTTCTCTTGGACAGCCTTAGCACATTTATTGGAAAACCAAGGTTTAGATAAAGGACGAGATTTTAAAGTGGAGTGTGGGATAAAGGATTCCATTCCTGCAAGAATAATTTCACTGACACGATCTGAGCAAACGTTGACATCAGAAGTTTTGAAACAGTAATCAGACCAAGGAAAAGAAGTCTCGCAGGTCATCTCATTTTGCATTCTTGTAATGCCAAACAATACGAGGTTGGGAATAGCCATGAGATAAAGGTTCCATTGGAGAAGAGACAATCACCAAGTTGTTATCTGAAGTGCCTAAAGGACCTCTCACTTCAACCTTGTACTTAGAAGGGTTGTTTGTGAGAAAAAGATCAAGCGTATTGGCTGTATGATTAGGATTGTCTGGTATTCTTGTAGGTAATGAACAATCTGTGCTAGGTCATTAGTAATTGCAAAAGCCTCAGCATCTCGACCTGCTGGGTCGGTGTGAGTGGAAAACGGAAGCCAGCTGGAGTTGTGAAGGTTAAAATCACCAAGGAAAATTACCTCACTGTTAGGAAAGTTGGACTGGAGAAAGTCAAGTTGCAAAGAGAGGAAGTCAAAGAGCTCCAAGTGATTAGTGGAGTTGGGAGAACGGTAGAGACAACAGATGAATTTTACACAATGAGGTAGAGAGATTTTAAGCCAGAGAAGATCAAAGAGAGGAGATTCCAAATTGCCAAGTCTCTGACAGGGAATATCAGAACGGACATATGCACAGGTACCACCTTTGAGGCGAAAGGAATCATACAGCAAATAATTTGGACATCTGAGATGAGCAGTAGTTGAATCAACTGATAACTGAGATTCAGTCAGAAAAAGTACATGGGGTTTGGAAGACTGCAAGTGGAAATGGACATCGTTGAGATTGGAATTGAGACCACGTATATTTGTGAAATGAATTAGGAAGTCCTTGGGAGGTTTAGATCTTTTCGCAGATAAGCTTGCTCTATTATTTTGACAATTCATGGTGTATTTAATAGTAAGAAAAAGTGGGTGGGACATGCTGTATGAAGTAATGAAATTTTTGGATATGGCGTACATGTGGTAAGAATATACCCAGATCCTTGACATAACGTGGCCTCGACAATGCTCCCCACATACACACTACTCGGACTCCCTCCAGTCACTATCTGGCAGAGTAGAGGTAGCAAGATTATACACTAGCTGATCCGGAAGCCTCCTAGAGAGTTACCAATAGGTTTGGTCCGGTGTACTATCTAGCGGCCGGCCTGCGAACATCGTTTTAGAGCTGTACCCTCGAAATGTAAGGAATATTGGATCTCGCCACGACATTCATCATAACCTCAAAAATCATCAATCATACTGCATGATGGAAGAGATAGGGACTTGTGTACTAGTTACAATGGAAACCAGTTAATACGAAATGCACTGGACTTTCACATATATTTCCTGTTAACCAAATATCGTGGTAAAATTTATGTCTGATTCCAAGTATGGAGAAAAATGAAGGAAACTGGGCATATAGGTGGGGATTGGTTCGCAGAAAATAATTAGTTGACCAGTAGGTACTGCAAAAATTCCAGCTATCACAGTTGTGATAACAAGATGCATCTGCAAACCCTTTTTTTTTTCCAACCATCCTTTCATGCAAGGATGGTTGAAATGAATTTGTGAATTGCAACCAAGATGCCTCCCTTATTTCATGCAAAGATAGTAATTCCAGGAATTTGTTTATTGCGACCAAGATTCCTGGAATAAAGAAAACCTTTTCCACAGATGCACGTGAGTTGCCATGAGATCGGACGTACGTGAGATAAAGCTAAGATCGGACATCTTCATGGCTTTCTGTAAGCATTTGTACAAACATATACACTGGTGTTCAAAGAAAGTGCATCATCCCTTAAAATTGTAATTGTCATCTGAATAACGTAAGTATATAACAATATTTCTTACAGCTTGCATCAGATAAGATTGGCATGCATAGGTGATGACATAATATTGCATCAGCTGTTACTTTCAGCTATATACGCACCGCTCTACAAGAGTTGCAGTCATTCCTTGCTTGTGTCAGGATGATGAGTTACGTGCAGTTGATGCCACGAAGAAAGAGTTCTATTGTTGCTTTATGTGAGGAAGGATGTTCTTCCCATCATATTGCTTATAAAGTGTCTTGTAATCAGTCGCCAGTGAGTAGATTTCTTTCCAAACTCAAGAATACTGGTTTTGCTGATAGAAAAAGAGGAACTGGATGCAAATGAGTCTCTACGCCAAAACAGGACCGTGTTTTGAAGCGCTTATTACCTTAAAAACTATAAGGCTTCTTCGTCTGAGCTTAAAAGAGAATGGGAAGAACATACAGGAGTGGTAGCAAGTGCAGTAACAGTCAGAAGACGCCTCTTCAAAAATGGACTTGTAGCCCGTCGTCCTAAGAAGAAACCCCTCTTTGCACAAAAAATGAAAAAGGCCTGAAAAAATTATACAGCAACTTTGTTGCTGTATAATTTTCTGCACAGTTACACTTAGTTTTCATTATTAGATGTGGCTGATAGATCATAAAAAAACATATCGGGCAGTACTTTATAAACAGGACCTATCAGTATCTTCACAACAATACTCCATCAAATACACTGAGGGCCACACAGGACTGGTTTATGATTAAATGGGTTAAAGGGTCAGTGTGGTCCAATAAGTAAACATCACTTTTTTTTTTTTTTTTTTTTTTTAAATGTAAGTTTTACATTTCTAAATTGATCTGGTAGCTGTTTTTCAGGAGGAATGCAGTAAAGTCTGGCTGATACTTTTGTCAAAAATTATAAAATGGTGTGATCTGGAGGGTTGAAGCCAAAGATAACCCTATTACATATTAGGTTTTTCAATTAAAATCTCTTTTTGTGCGTGCATGTATGCACACCCTACTTTTGGTAATATCATGTATATACACATTGAGAACTTGAGAATACATGTGTTCATCCTTGCTTCATAGGCATAGAGAACTTTCGTCGGCCATTTAGGCGCCTTTGCACATCTAAACAGAAGAAAGTAAAAAATCACTAAGAACAAACATACTTTGCTGTGTAAAATGTGGAACTATTTATATGATGTTTATGTAAGAGTGAGGTTAGTATATTAATTTAACATGATTAATTTCTTGAATTTATATAGATTTTTGTATATTTTTATACAAAGTGATTATAATTTGTGTTCAAATTATTCTGTTGCTGCATATAATTATGATTTTCCACCTAAGTCAAAAAACATGAATTGTATCCTGTAGATTCTGCTGGAAATGTGTGGCACCCTTCCTCACATGATTTCACTGTGCTACCACTCTATGACAGTAGTGGTTTCAACACTTGTTGCTTGTTTGGAGAGGTGTGGGTTTGAGTCACATCATAGGTTTGAAGAATGTCTGAAGATCCTTCAGTTGGGATTGTAGCATATCTTGGGTGGAGGGAGTATGATCTCCCTTGTGAATTAGTATTTCAGCTGCACAACATGTAAATCAGTGTGCGTGCACACACAACCACACATTACATAGTACACAATGGTCCAACATGGTTTAAGTTGCTAATGCACCAAAAATCCAACAACAATAACAATATTCCTCATTCCCATGGTATGTAGCTCAAGAGGCAACACATTCAAGCAAGAGACATACACAACCTCCCCCCCCCCCCTTCTCTCTCTCTCTCTCTCTCTCTCTCAACTATGGAAAAATAATTTATATATTTCTTAGGTGTTAAAAGAGAATATTATTTATATTTTGTTTTGTATAGGAACAGTTGCAGAGGGCGCACCAGTAATTCCCATTTCAGCTCAGTTGAAATATAACATTGAGGTTATTTGTGAATATATTGTGAAGAAAATACCTGTTCCACTGAGGGACTTTACATCAGAACCTAGACTAATTGGTATGTATAGATAAATACTATACTTATATTTATCCTGGGATTTAATTGTGGCTCTGTCCTTTGAAAATTGCAGTGATAGTTAAAAGTACAAAAAGTTAAAGAAATACTTGAGCATATAATATACTTTTACTATGCAGAGATTTACTGACTTCATATGCTATCTTTTAATGGCAAAAAATTTATTTCCTGTACACAAGATAAACAAGTCAAACAGAATACTTGCAGATAATTCACAAATTCAATTAAAGAAACTGTTAATCATACAACATTTCAGCATTTTGCAGAAATCTTGCTATTTTTTAAGAGCATAACCAAAATAACCTGCATCTCTATCAGGATGGGGATCTGTGCATTATGGCCTTGCAGGTTGGTAATAAGGAATCCCTCCATTGTCAAGCAATTAGCAATTATCTCTTAAATGTATCAGTTAATGTTGTACTGTTGACTGGGACAGAGATTAGATGATGTGTTGCTATTGTTGTAACCTAACGATGGCCCTATATACAGTAAGAGAGAGAGAAGCCAAAAAGTACCTCCTCCGTGTTGTGAATACTTATCACAGTTGGAGGATTGCTGAAATATCCCTACAACCCTATAATATTGTATTGGAGGGTAGGGTCAGTGTAGTCCAATTCTAGGGAATTATTTTAAAATGTAAATTTTACTTCCATGCTTGCTGCTTGGCTATTCATTTAGACAAAAAACTGTTACACATACATTTGCTAATAGAGACCATCTGTTAGCTGATGTGATGCTAGTAAGCTTCAAAGCAGTTGGCTTTAAAAAAAAAAGATTTTCAAATGTGTAGCAGATTCACTTATTTTAGTGAAGAACCATAAATAATGGTATTTTTCTCTAAACTGAACATGAGCTCAAGCTGCTGAGTGCATGACAGTTTGTCTTCATTGAGAGCAGAATGTCTCTCCAAAGCCAAAATTGAATACAGGTAAAGCATACAAAATATGATGTGTTATCACAACTGGGTTGTCAGCTCTTATATTGAGGGTATCTAGTTACTCACCAATGAAAAGGTAATAATTTCTTAATGTATGTCTGGGTAGTGGCACTTAGTGAGAATAAATAACAGTATACTTCCACTTGCAGAAAGCAAGTTTTTTTAAATCCAGGCTTTGGACTTGGAGTTAAATTTCATTGACAATGTAAAAGATTTTATATTTAGATTGCCACTACAATGGGCATTCAAACATCATTTGGCACCTAGAATTTATTAAAATTCTATATGTGCTAGCTAATGTTTTTTGAAATTCTCAGACTGAAAACCTTTATCTCTCTGTATATTTCTGTTTGGATTGTCTGATAGCTATGCTCAGGTTTCAGATGTTAGCATAACATTTAAAAGGAACAAGCAAGTCGCTTTATTCAAGCCACAAGAGAAGAACATGAACAGATTTTGTGCACATGTAAGGATAAACCTGCCTAAAGTTATCAGCTTGCTTAGATTCTTTAGAATTGCTTGCACCATAAGTTTGTTATTCAACAGCAATATAGATTTGGATATATAATGCAGTGATGCTTGCTAGTAATTGTTTGCTATGCTTTTCAATTTGGTAGCTTTTGAAATGTGCTCATCTGACTTTTCTCACCACTTTTAACATCTTTAAATAGGCTTGTCAGAGGTTTTCACTTTCTGTCATTCTAGCTAAACATTTATGCAAAGACAGCCATTGTTCAAATCAATATTGTGTTGGGCAAACATTAAATTTTGTTTCAAGTTGGAGGAAAAATACAACTGAAACCTGCAACAAACAGAGCCATGCAGAAGTTTTCAGCACAGGAAATGTAAGAAGTACATTGCAAATAAATACAATGCATACATAGTTATTGAGATAATGTGTGATGAATGTAGGACACATTTTAGTACAGTAAGTGGCAGAAGTATACTGTAAATAAAATATACTGCATACATACTGGCATATCAGTCATTATCAAGATTGATGTACCATAGGTTGGGTGACTATTTCAGTTTTTTTTTTTTAAAGAGGACATTAAGTGACATTATAATCTGATGATAATAAGCCACATCCAATCATTATTGATTACCATTGATCTGAATTATGCTGATAATTTCAGACTTTTCCATGATTGTTTTTGTAATTGGAACAAGCAAATTTTAGCAAATTTGTAATTGTTGAAATAGTGTGACATGTCATACTGTATAAATTTATATCTATTTGTTTTGTCTTTTAATTTTATATTTTAATTAATAAAATAAATGATTAGTTTATTAAGGCTGTTAATCACTGTTTACCATAATGTCTGCAGCACATCAAGCGAATTAATCCAACCGATGAACTCCATACCAAACTAATAACTGAGTTTGGTGAGAAACTTTGTTTTTGTGAATTATTGCTACAAATGATGATAATAATGAAGGTACTGATACTTGACCCTAAAGAATAACATCAACAAGCATTTATCTCAGTGTGATAATTTCTGGCCTTTGTGTTTGTTGCTTTCCAGATGTATGGTGTTATTCATGGTTGAGAACAGAAGTGAATTTAATTTTTGGAACATGCAAGACAGTAATGGCTTGTGCCTTAAAAGCCAAATAAACTCATGTTTTGCTTCATGATCCCTCCATTTTCCAAATACTGGTGGAACCTCCTTTTGTGAAACATTTAACTGTGTAAATGCATTGAGTTCATATGATTTTGAGATTCAAATGCTTTAAGTTAAAATTTAAAAAAAAGAGTAAAGTTTAGATAATAGAGATCCGCCTCCACAAGGCAGGAGCGGTAATGTTCCCCCCTACGTCTGGCTTTTCAGGCAGGAGGATGCGGCTAAGGATCAAAAAGTAACATTTTCAACTACAAGAGCAATACTGCGCAGACGAGCTTCGGCTCTTGCACCACAATACTAGTGTGCTTGTAGATAATGAATGTTGTCCGAGAGTCCTTTTTGGTTTGTTAATAATTTCTTCATCACTGGATGCCCCCTCAGTATCACCTGCTCTCACTTCATCAGCAATTTCCTCTGGTGTCAAGTGATGTAGATCCGGGTCTACATCACTTTCCTCTAGCCAGTCAGTTACGTCCTCCATTTGGTAGAAGTCGGCAGGCTCTAATACTTCAAGATCAATGTCAGGGTCACTGTCAAAAAGTGCCTTCCAGCTATGAGCCAGTGTGGTAGTTTTTGCATCATTCCAAGAGTCAGCAAAGTTGTAAATTGCTGACTTGATGTTATAATTTTTAATGTTTTGTGGACTACGCTGACCTCTTGTGTCTTTGGTTAAGTCTTTTTCCTTCTCAATGATGACAAAAACTTCTTTCAGGTACCATCGCTAGTAGAGCCTCTTGCACGAAACTATGATTCCTTGATCCATGGGTTGCATTAGGAGGGTGAAACATGGTATGGATCTTGCCATCACTGCTGACTAATTTCTCAGCAACTGGGTGAGCAGGAGCATTATCTAATGAAAGAAGAGCCTTTGAATCATTGGGAGCCACTTTTAAGATCTCTTGCTGATATCAACGTACTTCGGGGACAAATTTCTTGAAAAACCAATCAGAAAACCAATGCCATTCTTTGAATGGTAGTAGATAACAAGAAACTGCATCATGTAATCTTTCAAAACACGTGGGCATGCTGATTTTCCAACAGCCAGCTTCAGGCGATGGAGGCCATCAGCATTTGCACAGTATAAAGCTGAAAAATGCTCCTTGCTCATTTTCTTTCCAGGAGTTTTGTCTTCGTTTCTGAGGGTTTCAGTATTTTTTGGTAGGGACCACCAGAATAACCCAATCTCGTCTCCATTATACACCTGGGATAAGAGCAGGCCCTCCTTCTTTATCAGTTCATTGAGGTGCAGTCTGAAAGGCCAAACTCAATGTGTTGCAGCAGACCCGGCTTCATCGTGCTCTTTCCTGTTACACATGCCATATGGCAATTTCTAAAACGCCACAACCACCCATTACTAGCTTTGAAATTGTTAATGCCCATATGATTAGCCAGTTTCTCAGTTGCAGTATGTAAGATCACATTCACTCTGCATGAATGCTCCTGCACATACCATTTGTAAACAGCTTATTCTAGAGCTTTATCTTTGCTTACTTTCGTGTGCTTTCTGTCACTCACCAAACCCATACCTTCAATATTATACTTTAATGCAAAACTTTGGAGCTTTTCCTCTGGCCTTGCAAATATCAGAAACAGTTTGCTTTTTAACTCCATACTGCTCATAAACACTGGCCACGAAGGCACCACTCTCAAGCTTTTGACCAACACTCAAATGTACATTCTTTTAACACTTGGTTGTTTTGAAGCCATTCCTGGTCACAGAAATGATTTGAAATAATACTAACAGTGGATAAATGTTGATACAAAGTGCACTATCCTCACTGTCACAGCCAGGCTCAACCAAACAATACTGTTGCTGTGGGTGCTGACTAGTGGACGTCCTGTGAATTACGCTGACTGTAATTCATAGGAATAAATTCCACTATATCACCATTTTCTGGATCCTCGGTAAGACAAGTTGTAAAAAATACATTAGATTAACACTAAGATACTCGCCCAAATTTGCCAATTGTGACTCGTCTTACAAAGGATTGATGCAATTTCCGCTGAATGTTTTGAGTGAAACAGCACGTGCCCTCAGTGCTTCTTGTTCAGCAGCATTAGAATTGGCCTTTCATGATGTTAACGAAAACCATACATTTTTATTTAACGAGGCCAAAATACTTGTGTCCAATGTAATTATACTAGACTATTAATTGCAGAAACCATCAATTACATTTTATTCTAAGGCGCCTCCGTAGCCAGGTGGGAAGGAGCAGCAGTGCGTAGCACACGCTTCTTGATTAGACCAGGGTTCGACCCCGTCACCACCAAATACGGAGGATACGGAAAGGTCAGGGAATGACCACTGCATATCCTGGAGCAATGTGGCCTTAGTTGCTAATGCTCCTAAAAAAAAAAAAAAACAAACAAACATGAGAATTCTATTAACGTTCGCTGTCCATGTCTAATCTCCAATTTGTGGCTTTTCATGCGCATGCACAAAGACAAATAATCGCAGCCTTTTTCACGCATGTGCAGGGACAAATAATCTCTATTTAAGATTCGAGCTTACATACTCGGTAATTTCCATTTCTGTGATCACGACATGGTTGAAAAGCACTGTCAGTTTCAGGAAAATCGTTTTTCAAAATTTGTTAAATTTTTATAAATTAATTTTTTAATTGTTTTAAATTGATTTTTTTTACTATAAGCATTTTGTGTTAATCTTTTATTCATTTTAATTTCTGGAGAGTATCATACGGAAGTGTTCTGTGTATCATATTGAGGTAAAATTCTTATTCTTCTACAAATATTGATAACAATGTAGAATGTATTGAGCATCATAACTCTGTTATATACTGTCAAATAGATATAAATAACAAATGCTTTACATAATTAAATTGTTCTTAAAGACAATGTGCACACTTGTACTCATTTCTTTAAACACTGCCACTTGAACACTTGCCTTTTGCTTTTATCAGCTATTCTTAAGGATGAAAAATTAAATCAATGCCAAAGCTGTACCGATATTTTGTACTAAAGCACATCTGGGTGCAAACTGAAAGCAAAGCTATAAGCAGCATGCCAAAATGAATGAAAATTCATAAGTGACAAAGTTCAAAGAGATTAGACAAAATTGATTTTTGTCTAATCCCACAGTATATTGGTATTTAAAATTTTTTTGTCCCAACTATTACTGCTGCTCTTTTTTTATCTATATTTCTGCAGCTGTCAACTTTCTCTTACTTGTTTTTTATTTCCCCAAATTCCTTTAGTGATCCGATCATTTGATGTTAATAAACCAGGTTGTGAAGTGGAAGACCTGAAAGGAGGAGTAGCAGGAGGAAGCATTTTACGTGGTGTCTTAAAGGTAATAGAATTAATAAAAGAGAAGAGAATCTGGTTGTGATAAATAGCCTATACGTATGAACTGTATCACAAAAAAGAGGAATTTTGATTTTTTTTTAATATATATTATAGAAGAGGCAAGCAATAGTTTTTAGTGTCCAAATGAGTTCATTAACATGTTAATAGAGGAGGCGGTACTGGATTATATACAAACAAGTACTAATCATTGTACATTTATTAGTAATAGTTATCAATAAAATTATAAGCTGCAATACATAATAAAAAAATAATGCAAGACAGGAATTTTAGCCAGAAAGAGTTTCACTTTTTTTTTTTTTTTTTTTTTTTCATGATATTTTTACCCATTCCACCAATTTTAATTCCACCAATGTGTACAATATATGCATGCCAAATAATTTTTACTTTTGTTCACCTCATCCTCCTTTTACAAATGCTTGGTAAAATTGATTTAGTTGAATTTAACTGTTTGGAATTCCTTGTTAGGTTGGCCAAGAAATAGAAGTAAGACCAGGCATAGTATCAAAAGACCAAGAGGGAAAGTTGATGTGTAAACCAATATATTCATGTATTGTGTCACTGTTCGCAGAACATAATGATTTGCAGTTTGCAGTACCAGGTGGATTAATTGGTAAGTTATTTTTGTACCTCTTTGCAAACGAGGTTTCTTATTATTTTAAAGTACAATATAATTTTTTTATCAATATTGCTAATTACATAGGCCTGTGATAAATTTATTGCATGTTGTTTTGTTTTTATATGAAATAGATTTTTCATGAAACATGTTTATTTTTACACAATTGGGTAAAATTGATTGAAACGGTTCAGGTTTGAGGAAAAGTTGACTTCTTCATTGAGACCATACTTCCTGGATTGGACTTCTCCTCATTTTTAATCTTCATAGTGGACCTACAAGTGTCAGTTGGATCCTCAGAGATCATCGCAACCTTATGTTAGGACTTAGTATCACATACCTTCATAGCATTGCATATTGAGAACAAATTGGTCCTCTACGAGGGAATTTGGGATAACTGTACATCAACACTGTTAGTGATACAGCATTGTAAATAGATTGCGGGGTTATGGAAAGCTGGCTGGCATAGCATAATAAAATAAATAAATAAAAAATAAATGCAAACAGTGTTCTTGGGGGCTTTAGCTATCCCTTCCTCACCGTGGATGCGCCAATTACTTAAAGAATTCCTACAGTCTCCAACGGGATTAAAACCCAAGCCTCTCCAAACGAGTTATAAGTGGCGAATATACTCTACTGTTACGTAGAATTTTTCTTGGTCACCCCCCTAGATTTTATACTATGAACCAGGAGTTTCAGTGGGATGTAATAGTAATAGAGGCATAGGTGATGTAAGAAAGCAAGCGTATGAGCTTATGTAGCATTAGCCAAAAAATAAAATAAAAAATAAAAAATTTACAACCATTCCCTCTAAAAGTTTGTCCAGTACCTCCTTGAATTTATTTAAGCTATCAACTTCCACAATGACAGATGGAAGTTTGTTCCAGCAATTAACCACCTACTGGCTAAAGGCAAATTTCCACACATCTATTCCACAACTGTCTTTGCTGAACTTGAATTTATACCTCCTTAGGTTTGTAATCTGAGCAGGTGGAAGAATCCCATTAGAATTCAGCATGCTCAACCCATTCGAGGCCTTATACACCTCAATCAGATCACCTCGGTGCCTAGTCTCCAGCCGCTGCAATTTGCAGAACTTAAGCCTCTCTTGGTAAGAGGATCCCTTCATTCCCCTCACCAGTCTTGTTGCCCTTCTCTGTACATGCTCAGACAAATCTACATCTTTCCTAAAATGAGGCCTCCAGACCTGTATGCATACTCAAGGTGTGGCCTGACCATTGCTTTATACAAAAGGGTAATCACCTCCTTTTCCCTGCTAGCAAAATTCCTGTATATCATTGACAAAACCCCATGACCTGCTCTTGCAGCCTGTCTGCATTGCTCAGAAAACTTCATATCTGACTGCACAATTACTCCCAGGTCTTTTTCATTTTCTACCACCCTAAGTGTAGTACTACACAGTTGGTATTTTCTTCTGGGGGTTACTTCTACCTATATGCAGTACTTTGCATTTGTCAATGTTAAATTTCAGTTGCCACAAATTTTCTAGATCCTGTTGCAGTAGCACACTGCCATTACTGTCATTAATAATCCTGCCAACCTTTATATCATCTGCAAACTTTGACACTAAGCCTGATATATCATTATCATTGATAGATATACAAAACAACGGTGAGCCCAACACCAAACCCTGTGGCACTCCACTAATAACATTAGTCCACGAAGAGCAGCATCCATTGATTACCACTCTGTCTTCTCCCACTCAACCACTCTTTTATCCATTGTAACAACTTACCCTTAATACCATTCTGACCCAATTTGTATGGTAGTCTTCCATGTGCAACAGTGTCAAAAGCTTTCCTTAAATCCAAGTATATGATATCAGAATTATTTTTTGCATCCAGTTCCTTTGTAACCACATCACAGTATCCAATCAAATTTGTCATACAAGACTGTCCGTTAACAAACCTGTGCTGTGTCTGAATTATTGCTGCAGTCTTGGCTAGATGATCCTGCAATGCATCTTTAACCAGTGACTCCATTATTTTCTCCAGAACAGAAGTTAAACTAACTGGTCTGTGATTACTCGTGTCACCCTTCAATCCCATTTGTGAATTGGAGATACAAATCTGGATATGTGCAATATATTTGCACATCTCCAGTCCGCAGGGACTTCCCCTGAGTCCAAGGATGCTCTCATAATTATGGCTAAGGGTTTGTTTAGTTCCTTTGCCGCCTTTAATATAACTGGATAGATCCCATCCACCCCAAGTGCCTTATTTATGTTTATCTTCAACAATTTCTCCTCTACTTTGCTCTCAGTTATTACAAAATCATTAAGCACCCTGTTACAATTTGATAAACTTCTGCCATTTTCCTTTCTTAATAACCCAAAAGTATTTTACATCTACATTCATGTGTGAGTGTTGATGCAGAATATTCATTCAGTTTGTTTTCTATCTGAGTAGGATCATCAACAGTTGAACCATCGATATCAAGTGAACCAATCTGATTCATCCCCTTCCTTTTAGAGTTTTTATATTAGATGGGCAAAGTCCAATTCAGGAAACTGCTTTGGCTGAGAATCTCTCAGTAAATCATGAAGTGAACATTAGAGAGAAGCAATGGTCAGATTTTATTTCATTTAACATTTTATACCAAAAGGATTAAAGTGAAAAGGTGTTGTTAACAATTTTTTAGGAAGTAAGGATGCAGTTACAACCATGTTGTCAGCAGCATGTTCAATAAATTCAGAATATGGTTGTAATGTGAACTTCATTTCTTACCCACTCATTTGGGGTTTTGCTGAAAATGTCAGTACTGTTTGTGACAAGTAAAGAGAATGGTTTCATTAAAATATCAAGGAAATGGAAAGGCAGTATCAGGGAATATGGAACATCAGAATGATGCATGATTACTCCTTTTATGTATTACTTCTAGAATCTCAACGGGAGATTCTAGAAGTAATACATAAAAGGAAAGCAACAAAACAGATTTCACAATGAAAGTCGGGATAAATTATAATATTCATTTCACATCAATATTCTTTCATAAGTTTCTTTTTTATGTATTTCCTTTAAGACTTTCAGTGGCTGCAATGTATAATCATGTATATTTCTCCCAGGCCCGTGAATTCTATATGCTGACTTTTAAAAAAGTTTAATACTTTAAGAATTTTTAGTTTCCAAATTTATATTATTTTTGATGGATAAATTTTATTTACACTTGCTCCATATTTGATAACGTTAGCTAGGAGAATGTTGTATTTTTTTAATTCTTATCAAATTTTTTATTTTTGTAATAATTGCAAACTTTAAGTGCTGTTCTTTACTTATAAATAAAAAAAAAATACACGTATTGAAGTTTTATCATTCTAGTGATACTCTTACATCCCAACCCAAACATTTACTAATACACTGAGGGACCAAGTACTACTCATATGGTGATGCCCCCCTACTGGTTGGCACAGTGCCAAAAGTATTGAGAAGCGTAATAGTTATTAGTTATTATTTTGCATTATGATATAAAATGTTCGTTGCATTAATATGTCATTTATATTAGTGTATTCTTTTTTCATTTTGTAAAAATTCATTTGGTGATGTTAAAAAAAACGCTGGGCTATTTTTGAAATCAACCTAGGTGAATTATGAAAAAATTACTTATAGAACCAAAGTAACTTTCAAGAAGTTTAAATTTGTAGACATGCATTATTGTAGTAACTCTCTGGACATATTTTGTATTAAGTCATCCTACTGCATAAGCTATCTTATGCAATAGGATGGCTCATTTGCTTAGTGATAATTGTTAACAAAGGCAAAACTCAGTATACTATACCCAAATCTATATATTGTTCATTTCATTTTTCTTTATTGTTAAAAAAAAAAAAAAAAAAAAACCCTTAAATATTACATTATAAATTCTGATTTATTCTCCATTGACATTTTTACTATCAAATAGCATCTAGTCATCTTCAGTATTTAGGATGAAATTGCTGTCCAGTACATGCTTCACTGCCAACTCCCTGGATTACAGTCCAGGTTGTGATGCTCTATTATATGATTCAGATTTTGTTTTGGTATTTAGTAGTAATAGTAGCAGCAGCATCTATGCGTTTTCTGTGATTTCTGCCCTTGTATTGCACTTGTCTAGTTTTTATTAAATGTTTCTGCTTAATTTTCGTAATTGCTTGCTCACTTAAAAAAATTATTGGGACCCCTGGAGTTTATCTGAGGATTTTTTTTTCCTGTGTGAATATTATTTGTTTCAAATGTATTGGGTGTCAGACGGCTATTCCAGAATTTTAAAAATTCTTCTATTTCTTATGTTAAGTTTAGAAGCAATTTGCAATGCTTTGGATGGAAGCATTCCATCTTCTTCAAATATGGTTAATGCAAACAAATTAAGTATTTATGGAGTGGATGGAATTTAAATATAGATACTAAAAATTTTTGTCCGTCTTCATGTGAATGTATTTTCAGTCGAACAAAATGAAAGGGAATCCAAAAGTTGTCTACTCCCATTCATCTTCAACATTTAGATTTCTGGACAGGATTATGTATCTTTACTGGGGATAATCCTGACTTCTAACCTTTCTTAGAATAAAATGCCCATCACAAATATTGCTTCCTCCACATCAAAAAAAAGCTATAAAATCCTGTTCTTCTGGTAGTGTTCTGGAGAGAGAATTACAGTATATGTTGATCCTTTCAAGCAAGAGTATACATCCCCCTTTTTATCCCCTTGATAAGAGATCATAACACAAGGTAAAAGTTTTGCTTCCTTACCCCTCCCCAAGAAGAATCCACTATAAACTGTAGTACAATAGTTTCCTTGCCATGGCATTGTTCATTAGCAGAATTATGAGGAGGTATATTTTGGAATATGTACATAGTTTGTTTAATTCATGTTCAAAATAGCTTCCTTTTTTGAGGATCGGTTTCTTATGATATGCAGACTTGTGAAGATTGCCCAGTGAAATATTTTGGCGTACATCTGTTGGATGTATCCTTTCCAATATTCCAAATATGCAAGATTATTTTAATTTTTACAGTTTTCAAAATAACACTAGGATGGAATTGTTAGCTCATGTACAACATGTGGGCCACGAACTGAAAGCTGAATACCTTAAAATTTTTAATTAAATTAGGTGGTTATATCACAATAGCTATATCAAAACTCAAATTAGAAGACATGGAACTTTGGAACATTTTCCAATGTGTACAAAGGGTACTAGGAAAGTTTTGCAATATGACGCAACAATGGATCACAGGAAGCTGCTTGTTGCTGCATGTTGAGACATGTTCATACGTGCATAGTAGCCGCCGCGCCAAGTCGATGGGCTCGGTTATTCATTAGTAGTGAGAGTGTAAAGTGCTTGCGATGGCATCGTGGTCACGAAATGAGATAAGGACAGTTTTGCGGTATAATTTCGTGCGTGGTTTAACCATAGACCAGTGCTTAGAAGAAATGACTCTTGCACTAGATGATGATTGTCCACATCGTACAACGATATTCAGGTGGTATAGAGAATTTCAAAGGGGAAATTTCACTCTGGAGGATTCTGAGAGGCCGGGAAGGCCACGAACGTCAGTTACGGAGGAAAACGTTACTGCTGTGAGGAAAATGCTTGACGAAAACAGGCGAGTGACCTACCAACAGATAGAGGATACTTTGGGCCTAAATGCACCAGCAATTCGTTCGATTCTGCAAGATCATTTGCACGTGAAGAAACTTTGTTCTCTCTGGGTGCCGCATCAACTGACTGAAGAGCAGATGACACGACGTGTGACTTGGTGCCGGGAGATGTTAAAAAAGTTTGATAAGGGACAATCTCGGTATGTGAACAACATCGTGACAGGTGACGAGACTTGGCTGTACTATTACGATCTGCCGACCAAGGCTCAAAACCAAGTTTGGGTCTTTGATGATGACGACACACCCGTAATTGTCAGAAAATCCCGATCTGTAAAGAAGAAAATGATAGCTGTATTTTTCAAATCGAGTGGAATTGTGGAACGTGTCGTTCTGGACACGCAGAAGACAGTCACAGCTAAGTGGTATACTGAACAATGCCTGCCTAAAGTCATTGGATCTATGAAGAACCTGCGGCCAAAGTCAAGAATGGACACCTGGTACCTCCATCACGATAATGCTCCAGCTCACCGCGCCAAAGCCTGCACCGAATATTTGACCACGACAGGACTGAAACTTCTCGAGCACCCTCCCTACAGGCCAGACCTTGCTCCCTGCGACTTTGCACTGTTCCCGCATGTGAAAATGAAGCTAAAAGGGAGGCGGTTTTCCAGTGATGAGGACCTTCTACGGGCTTGGGACAACGAGTGTGCTTTACTCCCTAGTGAAACTTGGCAGAACTGGTTTAAAGATTGGTTTCGGAGGATGGAGAGGTGTATTGAATGTAGAGGAAATTACTTTGAAAAAATTAAATATACAAAGCTGTATTGCAAAACTTTCCTAGTACCCTTTGTATTTTTAGAACTTTCAAAAGTGTAGTCCATTTCTTGCATTTCAGTGTTATAATTATGTGCCTAACTGTCTTAATTTTGATTTTATTCTTTCGTGCATGTTTCGTTCTGTGATTACCTTACCAGAAATGTTTAAAAATAGGCAATGTCTTAATAAATTTACATTTTTATTATCTCATTTAATCCTTCATTACAGTGAATATCAGTTTAATTAAATTTTCACCATGACGGAAATATTTCCAGGTTACAGTGATCCTGTTTAGTAAACTTAAATTTGCTAATCTATCTACCAAGCAAGCTAGATGTCTATCCATTTAGATTTCTGGACAGGATTATGTACCTTTACTGGGGATAATCCTGACTTCTAATCCTTACTTTCTTGGAATAAGAAGCCCATCACAAATATTACTTCCTCTGCATCAAAAAAGGTCAAAATCCTGTTCTTCCGATAGTGATCTGGAAAGAGTTACCGTATATGTTGATACACATCTTATAAAAACTTTTTTATCTGAAACCAATGAAATCAGGTTTAATGTGTTGACAGTTGCATTTAATTCTGTATATATATTAATTACAATTTATATGAGCTTGAAAATGTATAATTTATAGGATTTTTTTTCCCCCTGCTCTATGATGGGTACTTTTACAAAAGTGCAGGTGGTGGTTGGTTGAGAAACTCTGACTACAAGTGTTCAGGATTGCAGTTTTCTGGAGTTCCATGTAAGTGTTATCTGGGAGGCCTATTGATGCTAGGTTCTTATGGCACCATGAAGTCATTACTTGTTCCATATACTACATTTCTTTGACTGCCTTATCTTTTCCTCATAAGTTTTAATATTATTATTAAGAGCTAGCATAATGTGGGTTTAACTTTCTTCCATGCCGTTTTTCTACTTTAGATATGCAATGGAACCTTTCTCTGAACCTAAGATAAGCAAAACGGGAAAAAAAATCCTTCAGATGTGAATGGAGAAAATGGATTTTCAATCCATCATTGCTCTATAGTATGTAATTTTTGGTTTTAACATTCCCTAAGGAATTAACACAGCAATTTTGAATGCCATCCATGGGCTTTTCGGTATAATTGTAGATGTTATTGAAATTTCTGTTATTCATTAATGTTCAGATTTCTGGACCAATCAAATTGCCTGCTTTTGTCTTGGACTATGCTTTTTCAAATAGATAAATGCATGCATCCATGCTTTTAAATAGATAAATCCATAAATAAATAAATCCTTTGCTAACTCTGTCAAAGGTTTTCATAAATCTTTTTAATGTGGAGTGGAGACAAGAGAGTGAAACACTTTTTTTTGGCTTTAAACTTTGTCTAACAGACCAGTCTTTAACCAAGTAATGGCAGTCATTGGCTTCTCATTCCACTCATATAAAAATAAAATAATAAAAAACCCTACTTTTTAAAGCCTAGCTGCATTCCTCGAAGTGCAATGAATTTCAGATCACTGTAGAAGTTATATTCACCTTAACTTATGGCTCTTGGAAGCATACATTCTCTCCATGAGAATCTGATATTGTATTGTGTTTTTGTCCCACCTCATCCGTTAGTCCATTTATTCCATATATACATAAAGTAATGCTGTTTTTGTTGCCTTATGAAACAGTTATTTTTTTGCTCTTTTCAAGAAGATTGTACTTTTCATTGTTTGGCTTGATTTGTGGAGAGATTCACATCTCTGATAAAGTCACTCAATTATGTTTGTAATACTAAACAAATGCTGATGCAGATGATTGGAAGTCTCCAGATTACATTCATAAGACCATGGCAATTCAGTTTGAAGTTCAGATTCTTTCTCATCCAAGGTCCATGTGTCAGGTGATAAGTACACATCCATTAATGCCATTTTGTGTGGAGAGAAAGTGATTTCCCACTTTGTATCCAAATACAAGTTGTATACCATCTTGATCAGAGGAGGCAATATTTTATTTTGGATATTTTGATGTTATTTCAACGTGCACATAAAAAATGCGTGAGGCATATTAACCCCCAAGACATCCTATAAACAAATGCAAGGCAATTTATGATTAATTTACTGCAGTTAATTAAACAAGCACAAAACCAAGAAGTCAGCTGTTATTAAAGCAGGAATAGCAGATACACTTGCAGAATTAATCTATAATAAAGCACGTGTACAACAAAAAGGAACAATGAAAAGTATTGCAGTGTGACAAATGACTGGCTGCAAGTCTCAAATTAAACATGAGGTGTGATATAATGTTGCTGCCATCCTGTTTGGAACAAATGAAGTTCACAAAAACAGTGAGAGGGAACAGTACAGAGTAATTTTCATAAACAGATCATATGAATACATTATACTCATGTAACAACACAGTAAGGCAAAAATCATTTTATTTTTAGGCTATCAGAATATTAATCATAGGTCACCAACTAAAGACCAATGATTGGGAACCACTGTTCTGACTGATTATGTAATTTAACTGAATTTAAAATATTTTTATTGTAACTTGTCTAATGTTGTGCTAATAAATTTTGTATAATGAAATTTTTCAGGGGTAGGTACAAAAATCGACCCTACTTTATCAAGAGCTGATCGTATGGTTGGTCAAGTGTTAGGGGCTGTGGGAGCCCTGCCTGAAATATTTACAGAGTTGGAAATATCATATTACCTTCTGCGTAGACTTCTTGGTGTTCGTACAGAAGGAGATAAGAAGGGTGCCAAGGTATGTTTATATTTCGCTATTTTGTATTGTGTTGCTTATACCACAAAAGCACTTGGCTGTTTCATTTAATCATCACTAATGTTTGCTGTCACAGGGTGTTGTAGACACTGCTTTAATAGCGCACAAAACCTGATGTTGATTGTACATATCAGAATATCAACACTTCTCTATTTCTTTTTGGGTGTTATTAAGTATGCAGATAGCAGATCCCTGTTCTGGCTCCACGTGCCAGGGATTTTAACCAACTAGTGGCAGTATGTATTATTATGTTTTACATAAATTATTTGTATGGTATTTAGGTGGCAGGGTTGCTGGGACTGCCAATTTTAATATATACAGGGTGATTCAGGAGGAATAGTAAATATTTTGGGAGGTTATAGTATCGATTATTCTGAGTAAAAAAGTTTGTATAAACATGTGTCTAATTCTCAATAGATATGGAGATACTGCTGTTCGAAACTGGTGCGTACAGCTCCCTGAATCACACGTAACCAAGAAGCAGTTATAACCTGATGCTGTTTGGTGTTAAGAACGGCACACATCTTCACACATGTTGAATATGCCGATATGGTGTTTGTCTACGGTTTTTATGGTGGAAGTGCTACTGCTGCCTGTAGAAAATACCATCAAGGGTTTCCTAACCGCAGAATATCGAATTCAAGAGCGTTTACTGGTGTTTACACCAAGTGAACAAAATGTGAGTGAAATAGAACACATTCTTCAGTCAGTAAAACTTAATTATACTATTCGCACATGAAGAATTTCTACGTCTGTTGGTGTTCCACAGACAAGTATGGGGAACATTATGTGGGCACGGCTTATATCCATTTCACATACAATGGGTGCAACGCCTTCAACCAGGAGCCAGCGCCCAGCGTTTGGAATTTTGTTGGTGGATAAATGCTAATTGCTGATTAATTCCATTAATACTGTTCAGTGATGAAGCTACCTTCTCCTGTGACGGTATCAGCAACACCCATAATGCTCATAGGGGGTTAGGTGAAAATCCACGTGCCACCATAGAAACAAATTTTCAACATCATATCTTTGTAAACGTGTAGTGCTGTATCGTTGACGATCAGTTGATTGGAGCTGTTGTGTTACAAAATTGTCTTACAGGGTCCATTTCATTGGTGGATGTTCCTTGGCTACAAGGATTGTTATGTACTTTCAGCATGATGGAGCTCCTGCACATTATACCCGTCTGGTGATACAATATTTAAATTGAACTTTCCCTGAATGATGGATTGGCCGCAGTGGTCCCATTCATTGGCCACCAAGTTCTCCAGACTTTTGTTTGTGCAGTTGGATGAAAAGCACAGTATACAAAGAAAAAGTGAATACAAGAGATGGATTGCTCGCTCGCATTTTGGATACTACTGCTGCCCTCAAAGGAATGCCAAGACAATCTCATAAGAACAACACGTCATATTACCACTTTTCTTGTTATGGGAAGTGTACATTATTAATGTCCTCATAATTGCTTATGAGCAATTATGAGGACACCAATAATGATCAACAAACATCTATTATTAACGCATAAAATTTTACACATTTTTAAAAATGAACAAGAATTTTGTCTTATTAAAAAAATTTACATTTACAAGGTTTCTCTGTTCCTCCTTTTCAAATGAAACCCACTTAATTTAATATTAAAATTGCCCAATCATCACAAAGTCTTACAGAATGTATGTAATAAAATCCTTAAACATAATATTAATATGTAGTTATAAATAAAAACATCATAAATTTAATGTGATTGTTGGGTTTGTTTTTTTGCTGAACAAAGTGTAGCAATGTTTGGTTCTTCGTAAGACAAACAGCCACAGAGCCTCAAATTTGGTTCTGCATCAAGTTTGTTCTGGTATTGCGACTTCAACAAGGTATAAATTGCTAAAGCTCTCTCACGCATATACGTAGTTGAAAATGGCAGCAGGATTTTCACAGCTTTTGTGCTGTGATGGGTATTCCAATCATTCTGTATTTAATCCAAGCTCAAAGGTTATAAGATTTTCAGTCTTGAAGTTCAAATGCGTTTGATATATCAAAAATGTTTTCTTTTTAGGTCAGCCATTGCCACAAAAGACTCATCAAATGGATTACAAATCCAGTTCAAATTTTTTGATATTTGTGGAAAATACTTTCTAAAAGTGACCTGTAGGAAGTTGAGATGCTCTTCAATATTTTTCTTAACAACTTTGTCCAGAGTCAGTTCATTTTCAGTTAAAAAAATTATGTAACTTTCGGTACTGTTATCAATAAAGATGTCCCAAATTTCTGATTTTTTTATCATGCTTTCCACTCAGTCTTGAATAGTGACAACCTTGTATTGATAAATCAGTTCATTAATGATAAATCTGACAAATAATTTTGAAGCCATATTTGGTCTGTTGTACACCCACTGGGATGAAAAGGATGATCCACGAAGAAAAGAATTAATTCTTGTCTTAATTTAAATAGATGTGTAATTACTTTGCCACTCTAATATCCATGTGTGTCGAAAGGGTCACGTGCTCATTTCTTTATACTGCACAACATTGAAATCCAACACGATGTGGCACGGCACGGACACTAGCAATGTTTACTGGAGTTTGTCTGACATGTGACTGAATAGTGCGATATATATTGGCACATTCGCACCCAATCCCCCCCCATTGTCCGTCTAATAGAAACCTTTGAAATTAATTAAAGATTCTATATCCACGTTGAAATCAATGCCTAGCGTCGACAACCAGCAAGCTTAAATTAAAAAGCAGTGGGTTAAAACAACCAGCACTAACCAATTCCGATATGTTTTTACAGACACCATTGTCTACTTGTGACTTAGTGTGGGGGTGAATCACTTTTTCCATTAATGGGTTAGTTATGGATGATAACCAGTGTGTGTGTGTTTTTTTTTGTTTTTTTTTTAACATTTAGCTCAGTAATAGAAATCATACAGTGTATGATTTCTATTATTAAACCAAATACAATGTAGTTTTCAAAATTATTAAGTTTCACTTAATGTTAACTGCAGATGGAAAACCTAGATTAATTCGGATATCAGAAATTAATGGGTGTTAGCAATTACTGTCTTTTTTTTTGAGGCCATGATTTAAAATATAATGCATATTTTACGAACCGTGCAGACTGCAATTTGTTGTAGAAAGAAAAACAGTAAGAAACATTTTTAAAAAAGGGTATTTACTGACATAAAATCAATGATAAAATGCAAAGTTATATTTTCAGAAACAGAATAAGTATAAATCTTTAAACTGAAGCAATGAAAAGTTAGTTTTATATATTCCAAAACTATTTCTTTGCTGTCATACTGGTATTGCTTTTTTTTCCTTCTTTTTTTTTCCCCCTTTAATATTTGATACAATAAGGAACTGATGGGTATACCCAATCCCCGTCCATTTTAGTAGACAATTTTGAATGTAACAAATTGGATGGTTATGAAGGGCAATTTTTAAATACATCAGAATGAATCGAGAAACGTTGTTTCAAATTCGATTAATAAAACATGGACTAAGCAACTACTTCTACTTATTTATTAGCACTTTACAGATAAATATATATAAAAAAGAGCTGTTGTTACTTTGAGATAAAATCTTTGAGATAATAAAATCTATATATATATATATATATATATATATATATATTTTTTTTTTTTTTTTTTTTTTTGACATCATGCTTTATCTGCTGGAAGAACCCATTCACAGATGGATACATCATAGCCATGAAGGAAAGTGCCTATGCAATTTTCAGTAAATTTTTTTCCTTGCCAGCATTTCTCTATTGTATTCCTGTTTGAATGCAGTTTGACACTTTTGTCTCATATTGCATGTTTCACATAAATCCATAAATGTTTGAAATTAAAATTTAGAGTATCCATGATTAAAACTTCTGTATTCCAAGTTTTCTTTACCTCACCATGAATTCCTACAGCAACGGCAGTTCCAATAATTGCCTGGAGGCCACAGGTGCGAGTAATGCATACTCAGTTGAGTGATATCTGTACTTCCCCTAGGGATCAGCAAGCTTAATTTGTTAAAGTAAGCTAGGGGATTAACACAAGAAGTGATGATGTTGTTCATACGCTGTTAATTATGCCCTCCCATTAACTTACAGGGACACCTGTCTTGCATGATTGCCGTATAAGGGTGTGAAACCCAAACCACAACTAAATATAAATTTAACTATTTTGTAGTTTACAAAAATATACCTATGTAAATCTAAGTAGACACCACTACAGAATTTTTAGTGTGAACCCCTGGAACACCTTCGTGAACCAGCAGTTGGGAACCGCTGTTCTATACGATGCCATGTTTCATCAGAACTCTCTTTATAATAAGTACAGAATGGGCATGGGGCATTGTCATGTGACAAGAACCAGCTGCCTTCCTAGGAAATGGATTTTAAGTCTTTGAAGCACCTCTACATAAAACACAACATGGACTCTCTCTTCCCCCCCCCCTTCCTTTGGATACAAATTCTTTGTGAATCACTTGTTTGTTGAAAAACATCATCAGCAACACCTTGATTTTGGAATTCTATAAACAAAATGTTTTAGGCCTTTGTGATGATTTTGAAGTCCACTGCATGATCTGATGCTCCTCTTCTGGGTCATACTGAAACACCCAACACTCATCTCCAGTGGGCGCCTACGTAGCCAGGTGGGAAGGAGCAGCAGTGCGTAGCACATGCTTCTTGATTAGACCGGGGTTCGAGCCCGTCACCACCAAATATGGAGGATGCGGAAAGGTCAGGGAATGACCACCGCATATCCTCCCGGAGCAATATGGCCTTAGTTTCTAATGCTCCTAAAAACCAAATAACATCATCTCCAGTGCCAATACAGTTGACGAAATTAAGATTGTCTTGACAAGTGGATAAAGTCATTGTATGTTGATACTCTTTGTAACTTCCTTTTCCCTAATCTTCATGCAGAATTTAACAAATTTACTCATTCATATCCAACTTATCAGCCAGCTTTCTGAAGGTTAAATTACTATCTCTTGCCACAGATTACTGAACTTTTGCAACTCTGTCCTTATGTCAAGAGGTTGACAGACCTCCACTTCTTGGGTCATGTACATCTTTTAACATTTCATACTTGTTGCAGATTTTCAAAGTTTAAAGCAAAATTTGGCATTCATTTGTTTCAATATCATGATGCAGAATGTTAATGCTACTAACAAAAACTGGTTGTTACTTGCAACCTGTCGGCCTACTGGACAATCTGTGTACCACCATCTGTTGCATCTATTGCTTCAGCTGCAATTATGGAGGAAGTTTGAACTACAGCATACCACTGCTGTTTATTTTACTCATTGGACATGACTGCAACAACACCAGTCTGGAAACTAAACTTTGTTTGCTACACCTTGTAAATATTGTTGAAACTCTAAAACTTAAAGAAAAAGAAAGGAAGAAATACAAATTTCACTGCTTATGTCAAACAACTTTTTTTTTTTTTTTTAATAATAATAATATGAAAATATTTTATTTTTAGAGTCTGGTTATTTCAATTCCTACTATTAGTTCACACTCTCCCTATATATATTTATATATCTTGTTCAAATTTTCAATCGTTAATAAAATACTTTTTATTCATCCACTCAAGTTCAAATAAATTTTTTTTAAACTTGTAGTGGATGACACTTGATGTTAATACAGTTTTTTCAAATATTAATTCATTAATTAAATTTAATTAATTAATTTTAATTTTATATGGGAGAAAAAATTTCTCTTATATAAGATATTTAGCAGGATATAAATTTAGGAATAAAATTGAAATCAACAGGCAGTAGCTCAATCGGTAAAATGCAAGGATTTCAGTATTTTTCACGTGAAGGTGAAGAATGCGAGTTCAATCCTTGCGAAAATCAATAATTTTTTGATAGATTTTTGTTATTCATCCACTCAAGTTCAAATACAGTTTTTTCAAATATTAATTCATTAATTAAATTTAATTAATTAATTTTAGTTTTATATAGGAGAAAAAAAAATTTCTCTTGTATAAGATATTTAGCAGGATATAAATTTAGGAATAAATACCATCAGCGGCAAAGCGTGTAGATCGCTGGAAAAAAATTTCTTTTTCAGATTCTTTTTTTCATTCTGGGTTCTAGTCTGAGTCAAGGAGGGAACAAAATGGAAAATGAAACATGTGAATAATAGTCCAACACCATATATAGAAAGGAAAATGGAAAATTGCAAGGAAATTCGCTTTCTATTTTGCCACTTAATATTGTGATTCTGTCATATGTATATACATATTTATATTAATTGTAATTATTTAATAAAAAGTAGCTAAAATAAAATTTTTCTTTGTTGACCTAAGTAGGAATTGACTTAAATTTTTTTTTTATATTACTTGTTTTTATAAATAACCTGTAGTCAGGACATGTGATAACTGCGTAAGTCTATGAATTTCCTTCATTAGAATCCCTGTACAAGGCTTAAACTGTTTAAGTGTATAAGATGGGGTTTATTTAATAGTGATGAGGGAATCTAAAATATTTTCAGCCTGCAGTAGTCACCTCAGAATATTTACATAAATTTTAATTAGCCAGGAGCAGAATGTTTCAAGAAGTAAAAAGCTAAGATAATTGGTATAATGGTTTTTTTCTGTATAAAAATATTTTTAGAAATATTAACCAAAAATTTTCTTCTTTAGGTCCAAAAATTATCAAAAAATGAAGTGCTTATGGTGAATATTGGTTCCCTTTCCACTGGAGGTAGAGTATTAGCTGTTAAAGCTGATTTGGCCAAAATTAGCCTTACTAATCCTGTTTGTACAGAAGTAGGTGAAAAAATTGCCCTTAGCCGCAGAGTGGAAAAGCACTGGAGGTAAAAAATTTATTTGGTACATTGTTTATAATAATGATTTTCAGATTTCTTAATTATATTCTGGGTTATGGACTCTACAATCTAAGCAGAATTCTGGGCTAAATATACCCCTACCCCTCATTGAAAGGTGTCAAGAGTTATGCCAAAAGTTAAAAAGTGAAGCTTGTAATAGAATGCCCCTTGTTCAATTTTAAAGTATTCACCATTATAAATTTTGGTGAATACTATATCCCATAAATAGTGGGGGTGAATACTATATCCCATAAATAGTGGGATCGAATACTAGATTCTTAAAGGGACAGGAGTTCTGGTCCTAGGAGCCTATGCTGATAAAGAACTTTGATTATGGTACCTACTTACCCGCCAGTAAGATCCAGAGTAGATCAAAACCATAGTATGGACAATGGCATACACTCTAAATACAGTAAGATCCCCATATCCGCAGGGGGATATGTTCTAATACCTACCCTGGATGGTTGAAACTGCGGATATAAGCGAACACCTGCTGACCCCATATATAACGTGATTTTCTTGTACATACATATGCATAATAAAGTTTAATTGATAAATTAAACACACAGTAAGACATTAGCAACATTAAATACGGTAATAATAAAGTACAGCAGACTCTCAATTTACCGGGATTGGATTAACTGGGACACTTTAAGACTCCAAATTTAAAAAAAAAAACAAAACATATTTGCAAGTTGTAAATAAGCGACAAGAACCAGCATTATAAGTAATAATTGGGAGATTAGTTACCTATTTTGTGTCAGCATATAAGTTGAATGCAACCCCCCCCCCCCCCCCCCCCCCCCCCCCCCCCCCCCCCGCTGTCTTCACACCTACTGCTCAAAAAAAAACGACCAAATGTTTAGTTTAATTTAGTGTGTCGCACTGCAGAAGGACAAATTTTGTTTCGTTATTTATGTCAGGGATGTCGGATTTTTTTTTTTTTTTTTTTTTTTGTTTAGAAAAATGGAAAAAATTATGGGCAAATGCAAGAGTTATGCTTTCCAATTAAACAAAACTTGAAACTATTCAGAAGTTTGAAAATGGTGCATCCGTTAAATCAAGAACCATTATAATGTTGGTGACCAGACCATACGCGACATTGTAAAAAAATAAAGGGAAGCTATTCGATTTAAAATCGACATCGTAAAAAATAGAGGGAAGCATCGCATTGGGCATGCAAGTAGGAAGTGTTAAGTTTTTTTTTTTTTTTTTTTTTTTTTTTTTTTCCCGTGGTTAACTGCGGATAACTGAATCAGTGGATACTATGGCATAACTGCAATTAGCAATATATTTTCCTTTGGAGCAGTGTTTTTTTTTAAATTTAGAATGATGTAATATGTGGCAACTTGTGAAGCATCACCAGAATGTGAGATAGGTGCATCACCAGAATGTGAGATAGGTGCATACATGCTAAGAATGGAGATGGGAAGTTTTATTCATGGGAATACAAGAAAGAAAAGAGTAAAGCAAATGAGCTAATAGGTATTTTTCAATGATCTCTACAACTGAAAGTGCCTGGAGGAAACAGCTTTCTGTAAAATTTACTATATAACTATAGTAACAACCTTTGAGAAGCAATTATCAGAAAAGTTACTGAGACTAGGGGAGGGTAAGTCCCTGGGCTGGGTAGTGTATATATGAGGGAGAGTTGAAAAGTTTATGGTGTGGTATGAAGGGATAGTAGTATAGTGTTAAAAATTTGGCAAGTTTCATGCAGTTTTAATAATGTAGTTTTTTAATTACAGATTAGTTTTAGTTCCTTTTTTTTTTATCCCAAATATTTGGGGGGGGGGGAAGACTAATACTAAAGGCAATTCATGAGAATATGGTTACAACATTGGGGGAGGATGTCCTTCCTATTCCCTGGTTAAAAAGTGGGCAGAAGAAATTAAACAAGAAGGAGAGACTGGAAAATGACTGATGCTGTGCAAGACCTGCAACATCCAGCACTGCAGAAATTGTTGACAGTGTCTTGAACATCTCATCTGTATGTGTACAACATAATAACAGAGGTTCTAGCTCTGAAAAAAGTGACAGCAGATCAAGTGACCATCTGCATTGTTTTCAAGCAGATCCAACAAATTTCCTTGTAAGGTTTATGAACAGTGATGAGACATGGGTCCATCACTTCAACCAAACAGTGGAAACATAGCTCTTCTACCCCTCCAAAGAAAGTAAAGATGATGGCATCAGTGTTTTTTGGTATGTTAATTAAGTGTTGCTAGATTACCTTCAGAAAAGCTAGACATTCACAGGGGATTAATACACAAACCTTGTGAAGTGTCTGTATGAAAATATTAAAGACAAATGGTGGGGAAAACTCAGCAAAGGAGTCTTGTTCCATCAGGACAATGCACCTGCCCACAATTGCCATGTCTGCACTGCATGAATGTAGTGTTTAATTAAACCTTGGACTTTTGCCTATTTTCTAATGTGCAAAAAATATCTGGATGCATTGTTTTTCCATTGACTGTGGCATCATTGCCGGAGTGCATGCATTTGAGACCCAAGAGAGAGAGCTTTTTTGTAGCTGAAATCAGTGCACGGAGCATCAGTGCCAAAAGTGTATTGACTCCAAAGGGGGGAACTATGTGGAAAAGTAACATGTTACCAGCCTACTCAAACAAACCCTTCATACTCCTACTTCATACTTATATAAAAAGGAAGGGGATGAATCAGATTGGTCCACTTGATATTGATGATCCTGCTGAGATTGCAAATTATCTGAATGAGTATTTTGCATCTACATTCACAAATGAGAAGTTATTAAGGATTGAAAATGCGAGAAGGTTATCAAATTGTAGCAGGGTGCTTAATGATTTTGTAATAACTGAGAGCAAAGTGAAGGAGAAATTGTTGAAGTTAAACATAGGAAAGGCACCTGGGTTTGATGGGATCTATCCAGTTATATTAAAGGAGGCAACAAAGGATCTAAGAAAAGCCTTAGCCATAATTATGAGAGCATCCTTAGACTCAGAGGAAGTCCCCACAGCCTGGAGATGTGCAAATGTATCTCCAGTTCACAAAGGGGGATCAAAGGGTGACACGAGTAATTACAGACCAGTTAGTTTAACTTCTGTCCGGAGAAAATAATGAAGTCACTGGTTAAAGATACATTGTGCAGGATCATCTAGCCAAGACTGCAGCAATAATTCAGACACTGCATAGGTTTGTTAATGGACAGTGTAAAAGGCCTTGAATGGGTCGAGCACGCTAAATTCTGATGGGATACTTCCACTTGTTCAGATTATGAACCTAAGGGGACATAAATTCAAATTGAGGAAAGACAGCTGTAAAATAGATGTGCGGAAATTTGCCTTTAGTTAGCGGGTGGTTAATTGTTGTAACAAACTTCCATCTGTCGTTGTGGAAGTTGATAGGTTAAATAAATTTGAGAAACTGGTCAAACATTTAGAGGGAATGTTGTGAATTTTTTTTTTTTGGCTAATGCTACTTAAGCTTGTACGCTTGTTTCCTTGCATCACATGCCACGATTACTATTACTCAGATCGTGAACTTTTCAAATGCCCTTTCTATATATAGTTATACTAAAAAAAAAAAAGTGAGTATTAAACAATAAGGAAGTGATGGGAAACTATAGACTAGTGAGTATGACTTCTCATAAGAATGAGATCCTAAAGGGATCACAGTTTGGGTTCCTACTTTGGTTAATTATTATGATAATATAATAGCTAGCTAACTGAATGCAAAAAAAAAAAAAAAAATCACCACCTTTAACATTATATACCTATACTTTGTTATATGGATGGCTATTATGTAACTTTGAGAAAAAAATAAGCAATCTTCACAAAGTTAACTAGTATAGCAGGTGGAGTCCTTCAAAAGTCAGTTCTGTTACCTCCCCCCAATGAAATTATGCTAAAACTGCAAAAATTTTGCCACAGTTTCATTACCTGTCTAGAAAGTAACACAAAAGTCAAGCCAGTTACATTCTGTTATCTTACTTGTCATGCAGCTGGCTAACTCATTATTGTTCATCTGATTTACAGCCAGCTGCATTCTCCTCTTTGCTTTTTAAAATCAGCACTTTCCCCCCCCCACACTAAGTGAATCGGCTATCTGACAGTTAGTGTATTTCATTTGCAAATATTCAGCTGGATAATGTTCTTGATATTGCAGGATATTACTGGGGTGTATTTTGTTTTGTTTGATACTTTCAGCTATTTTATTGAATGTTCCAGCTGATTTTTATGCTGGCTATATGATATTTAAATGATTTAAAATAAATTTAAATGGCTGAACATTTACAATGTCTCTGGGATCCCTCTTTCATTAATACACACAGCTAATAACTCTTCTTAAAAATCTCATGGGATTTTTAAGAAGAGTTTGAAAAAGCTGTTTTAGATGTTATAGCATGAGCTGGCATAAATTCTTATTGAGTTGTCCTTCAGTTCTCTGCTAATTACTATTGGCACTTTAATAAGTATCCTTATTTTACCCTGTCATAAGAATGTATAGTAAAAGTGCTGTGTGTGTGTGCACACGCGTGTAAGTGGACTGCAACTCTTTCATTTGCTTTAATACCCTGTATTTCTTTTTTGTGGGTCACCATTGTTATATTCTATTCTTCCTTTATATCTATGTATGTTAAAGCATTGGAACAATTTTCTGGAGAATAACAGATAATGAATCTTGTGATATATATATATATGTAAATATACTTGGTTTTAATTCATAGTTTGTTTTGTTGTTACAGGTTGATAGGCTGGGGTCAAATTAGACGTGGAGTTACCATTAAACCAGTGACACAGTAGTCACAAAATAAGGGAAGAACTTATATGGTTGTGCATATAGGCAAATGTGAATATGTAAGAAGATTACCTGTTAAGAATTTAACAGATTAAAGATGTTTTGGTTTTATTATATGAAAATAAAATGCAATTTGATTCTGCAATTTGTACTGAGCATTTATTTTGTACAGCAATAGTTGTTATTAAAGTAATTTTTTGTATGTCTTCTTTTTACATATATCAACCTAACCTGCCACATTTTATTATATCATAGTCATTTTATAAAATCTTGTAATGTTTGAATATCTGTTGCAGTCCAGGTTAAGTGTAGGCAGTCATCTTTCTTACTTTTCTGCCACTAAAAAGTCATAGCAATAGTAACTGGCTATGAACTTGTGGGCCATGGCACTGCCCTTGTAACACACACAAAAAAAAAGTAATTTCCTAATTGTACTTACCAGTTAACAGAAGGAAGTGATGTTCTAAAATTGGCTCTTGTTCTTTGCATTTGCATATTGTAAAGTACACATGTTTTTTGAGGAAGAGAGGCTGTGTGTAAAAGAAGACTAGAATTAGATTTAATTGACATTTGAGAAAATGAAGGAGTACATGAATAATGATTTAACTGTTGCCAACATTGAAATTTTCTCAACAAATGTAATAAGCAAATTGAATGCAATGGGCATGTTTTAAATATGATTGTGCAGTGATTTAAGTCTCAAAATATTTTGAGTTAATATGTATAATGCATATGATGTTAATTTCTCGTGTCAGTAATGACGAACTATCACCTGTATTTGTTTTGAAAGGAAGGTCAGAAATTATTCAGAATCGATTGCTCAACTGCATATTAAATGTGCGCCACAACAAAATTTTTATGTTGCAATAAGAGCAGATGAAACTACTAATGTGTCTTATGAATTACAATTCTGAATATTCTTGCATGTAATTTATTTTTTATCTTTGGAAGATTAATCATATATTTGCCATATAGGTTTCCCTTCTGTTTTTATTTATTTTATTATAGTAAAGGCCACATGAAAAACTAGTATTTTTTTAATTCTATTATTTCTGTTCTTTTAAAAGTTGACATTGTAAATTTTGTTACTGTAAAGAAAACAATAGGCATATACAGTACCCATAAAACCTATAGGCAGCACTAGCAACATGACACTGCTCTTATTGATGATACGTGTCATCAATATGGATTTTATTATATAACTGGGCTGTTCCTTATTGTTTGTTTAGTTCTATGAATTGGTTTCTTTGTAAATAGTGCCTCAATGTGGAAGCATGCTTGCTATAAAAATCAACTGTCTCCAAAATACTACATGAACTGATTTTATCTAATGAAGATGAACAAATTCCGGTTTTAAAAGGATTAAAATATAATGGTATTAATTCATATCTTTCAAGTTCAGGATTCTATACTCCTCGTGTAAGTTCATTTTTTCGTGCTTAAAAGGCTGCTTTATATGGTGTAGTGCTTGGAATTTTGAAATCAAAGAAAGCTGATGATTACCTGAATGAAAATGTTGAAATGTATTCTTTTGACTGCTTTAAAAAAAAATTAGTCAGTTTCACAGAATAGTATTTTTTTTTATCAAGAAAGACTTCAGTTCTGTAAATTTCAGTAGTTGTGATGTGACCTGATTGAAGTGTAAGGCTTTAAATGGATTGAGTAAACTAAATACTGATGGAATATTGATACTATTTCTTAGTATCGATATTGGAGATACAATACTTTTTCTTAGGTGACACACAGAAACAGTGGAAAAGGGTGTTTGCAGGATTATGATTAGCTGTATCTTGAAGTCATCATTTCATGTACCAATCATTGGCCCCCCTCCAACTTTTAATGTTATACAGTGTCACCAACCAGATGCCAAATGGGTCAAACATCATACCATACAAAAACAGACATGATGGCTGCAACTCCTTGTCTTCCAACTTACCCAGTCAAGGTGGGAACAGATACTGCAACTGTTACAACAGCTGAGATACAAGAACTTCTGTGTCAGAATATTCAGGTCAAAACTGAGTGGCACAAAAGATAATTGGGAATGCTCATTCAGCCATTCTATCACAGCAGCAATCCAAAATTACCCCTCTTCCATATTTTCTAGAAATATAATCACATCACCAGAGACACTGGACTGAGTCGTCACAGAATATCCATACCAAGTTAGTTGCGTAGCATAATGAACCACGGTCCCAATGCTAGTCATACGAGTCTACCAATTCATACAACAGTCTACCCAACAGGTGATATATATATAAGACTATAAAACTTAAAAGACCCACTGGGTTGCATATAAAACCATCAAACGTGGTGGTGACATAACTACAATTAAAATGATCTGGAAATCCCTTAATCACATGCACAACTCTTCTCAGTGGTCAGCATGTCTGGGCAAGTAAAAGAAAAAAAAAAAAAAAAGGATGTCACAAGAAAGTAACTCTCAGAGGTTTTCTGAATCTCTCTCATTGGTAAATCATTCTTACTCAACACTTTAAAGACCAGTTCTCCTATATTAATGTACACGGAACATTTATGAAACCTGTTCCTTTCAATAAGAATTTATTCATTCTAAAACAGAAATAACTTTTATTGAAACAAAAGAAACAATGACATACACAATGGTGACCAATTTATTATGTACACTTACCTCATAATGGGTAAAAAGTAAAGTGCAGCCATTATCAACCCACTGCAGGATGGAAGCCGCCTCAACAATTCATGTTGAGGGAAATGGACCATAATAATGAACCTCCCATTAGGCACAACAATAGATTATGGCAGAGATACCTGGCGCTTAAATTTGGCTCATCAACTGATGAGTTGATGCAGCTTGAACATTGGAAGAGTGGGCAAACTAAGCAGGCAGTAAAAACAGCATTTCAAAAATCAGCAAAGGAAAGAGCGCTAAGACATCTATATGAAGTAAGGCGATTGCTAGGTTATTGTCATGATGAAATCTGGGTGCAAAAAGAAATACAATTACATCTGGAAACAGGCAGAGAACAGCAGTCCAAATTCAACTGTGGTACAGGCTTGCTGACAAGAGGGCAGAGTTCATTTTTGATCAGTACAATAGGACGCAAACGAGCAGCAGCGCTATACAACAGATTCAAGTGGGATCATGTCAATACATTACTACCAAAGACATCATGGAGTACTTTAATAGAACGTACAAACAGATGTATGCAGCATTTCAAGGGCCAGGGCTACCAACAAGTTGGGAGTTGTCACGGTTCTCTGTGGCTCATCGCAAGGAACACAACCAGCCAATCTCTTTGAAAGAAATCACTGCAGCCTTGGGAGAAATGAAAGAGACAAAGTGCCCAGGTCCAGATGGAGTAACAGAGTTTTACAAGAAAGGCTGGGAGAAGATCGGGCCGGTGTTGGCTGCAATCTTCTCTGACTTCTTCATGGCTGGTCAAGTCCCGGAAAGCTTTCTGGAGGCCCAGACGGTATTTCTAAGGAAGTAGGGGAGAATGGGTAAAGAGGTGGGAGACTGGAGGCCGATCTCACTACTCAATTCAGACTATAAACTATATGCCAAAATATAAAATAATCGTCTCAAAAAGGCATCTGGGATCCATTATAGGGGCAAATCAGACATATGGGGTGCCAGGCAGAGCTATGAGAGCAAATCTGGTTTTTTTTAAGAGACCTTCAACCATACTGTCAGTGGAAAGGTTACAGCATAGTTCTAGCGGTGCTGAACCTAGAGAAAGCTTTGATAAACTCTCTCCTAATTATCTTCAAAATTTGCTGTCTACTGCACAGGTGGATTCACAGCTTACAGCAGCCATCATCAGCCTATACAAAGGAGCAAGCACCACTCTAGTAAGCAACAGATATAGTTGATTACTAAAATAAAATTGGAGAGGGGGGGTGAGATAGGGTTGCCCACTAAGCCCTGCTCTCTTTGCAATGGTGTTGGAGCCTGCACTTAAGCAATTAGACAACTCCAGTAATATCAAAGGGGTTCATCTCCCTGGATCAAATCCCGACTGCAAATATATAGCCCATGCAGATGATGTTGTTTTAACCATGTCTGATTGCAGTTCTCTACAGAATGTGCTGGACCTGTTTAGCTACTTTAGCCTGCCTAGTGGTTTGTCTTAACAAACAAAACAAAATGCCAACAATGGGGAAAGAATGCTCCACTACAACTACCAGTAGGTCTCTCCTTGTCAGTGGAGCCTATCACCATCTTGGGAGTACCCTTTGAAGGACGACCAAAAATAACAACCCAACAACTACTGAGTTCCTGGGAGGAAAAAATCGGCCAGTGGAACCTAGGCCTATTGTCGTTTTCTAGAAGAGCATTAATTATATGGATGATTCTTGTCCCAATAGGGATAAATATAGTGATGGTCACCACTTTCGAATATATCACACAGAAAAGACTACATAGGAGACTATTTAAGTTCTGGAATAACAGGCAGCAAAGACTGCATTGCAGAAAGGCCCACGGTGGCTATGAAATACCACAATTAAAGTGACTACGGTGGGCATATGTAATGGAGCGTGTCCGAATGGCTTTATGGAGCACGCATGTAGCTTTCACCCTAATAAAATACCACATGGGAAGGTTCACAAAGTTGCTGGGAGTAGAAATAATACCACCCTTCTACAAACAGATTATCAAATATCTCCAGAAACTATCGGCAGAAGGCCTAGATATGGGAATAAATAAACGTCTCAGCAATCTACTGGAAATTGTTTGACTTATACACACAACCAGTACCGAATCCCCGAGCATGGCACAGCCTAGATGAAACCCAGATGTTTAAAAATCTTCATAAGCATATAGAGTATGGGTCAAGTAGCGACTTAGCTTGGAGGATAATTCACGGGCACTTGCCGTTGGAAGTGAACAAGGCTAAGTTCCAGGGATACTCAAAGTTTCCGGCACCTGTCTCCAGAGCTACACACATCCTGATGTTTGTAATAAATGAGGGAAAATACCAAGCATGTAAAATCAGGAAAAGGAAAATAGAAGGAACATATATAGAGGTATATAAATATGCTATCCAATCCATGCATGCTGCAATCAGAAGGTTTCTGGTGTTGGAATTACTTCAATTGGGGGACCAGAAATTCCTAAAACAGTGGTGCTACCCTACACCACTTTGCCGGCTACCAAACAATGAGGTCCATGTGCAGCTTAGGTGGTAAAGCTAGGGACTGGGAGGCAGTGATTTACTTAGTTTAGGCTAAAAGGGATATGGACCAAGCTGGCTGCAGGCAAATGGTCCCTCTTCCGCCAATGTGGCAGCTTACTGTTGAAATAGAGCCACATGTAAAGATAGAAGAGTGAAAGAGGTGGAGGACTTGAGAACTCATGTAGGGCAAGCCAACTCCAGGCAGCTGCCTGCAGAGCAGGTAGTCACATGAGCTGGGTTTTCCACGGAATGTTTCTGAGTGAGATTAGCCCTATTCGGAAATAAGATTGTTATAATGAGCACAAAGAAGACTTGATGGTGAAAGTTGGGCATTTTTTTAAAAAAAAGAAACAATGGGTACCTGCCCACCCACTGAGGAGGGGCCAAGCAGCCCTGAAACGGTGCCGTCCGAGGGGCCTTATGGCCGCCGAGCTTCCTCAAATGGGCAGCAATAGTCTCCCCCTTTGGGGAGGGCGCTGCTGTTTCATAAAATATAACATCTGGTGAGAGAGTTGAAGAAACAACTGTCTCTTTCCTTCTTCAGCATCTTCCTCTACCTCTCCCACTGTCGCTTTCCTAGTCTAATAGGGACAGTGTGAGGATGACTGAGAATCATCATCCCATACCATATTTCAAACGGTGCCGTCTGGGTGGTGGTGGTATCCACTGAGAATAAGTAACAATAGTCTTCTCCTTCGAGTGAAGCGTTACTTATTCGAAGTAGTGCAATGTCATGGCAGCTCTTCATGAAGGTATTCACAAAACGTTAAAACGACATCATCTGCATGGGCTATATATGAGATGTAACTTAAACGATGCCGCTATTGCAAATTTCCTAATCTATAATTGGCTGTGTATAAATGATGCAAGTGCGCTAATATATACATAGTCTAACTCTTTTGCAGCTTGAGGCATAAGCCCTTAATGAATTAGAGTACTAACTTGTACATTTTTTTTTTTTTGTATTGATATTATTTATTTATTTAATACACATTAATGTGTCAATTTTGTCGATAGTGACCATCTTAACAGAAAAGGTAAAGATCAAGGATTACGTTAATAGTTAATACACATTAAAGAGAGGCTCCACCCTAGGAGCTCACATCTGGTGAGTATGGGCTTGACACACTCAGGGTCCTGAGCTGGATATCATCATTCTCATTTTTTTTTTTTTTTTGGCTGGTGCAGCATAAGCCTCGGGCTTCCTTGCACCATAAGGCTAATAATAATAATAATGCAAGCAACAGGAATAAACAAGATAGTGAGTGGGGTTACTGCTTATGTTGAAAAATTTACCATCTGGATTCAGGAACAAGCTCAACACCATATGATCTTTGGTTCAGCAATAATTAAAATCCAAGAGTCTTTAGGAGCATTTTAAACAAGGGCAGAGGAGAGTTCTAATCAGGGCTGTGCGAATGGGGGTGCATAGGATGTGCCACACCAGGGTCCCCTCAAAGTCCCAACATAAATAAACGAGGCTCCCCCCCCTTATCTCCATTTGCATCTGGGCCCCCAAGTACCTTTGAACGGCCCTGGTTCTAATGCTGTAAGTTACGTACTTTATTCCTTCAGTAATTTTTTTCGACAAGGTTTTACGAGTCATTTCATACATCTAATAAATACAGTATTATGGGCCAGTTTATAAAAATAAATAAGCTAGTCGATGGGAAAGAAACCCAAATGTTTAACATAAAAAAAAAAAAAAAAACTTTATACTCCGGGATAACCACACAGTCAGAGGAGTCTGAAAAATAGAGAGAATACAAGAAACAGCACCGTATTTAGCAGCCATGGGCTTGAATCACCATCACTCAAAAGCACAGTGTACTTATGTTCCCCTTGCATTGACCTCTCGTCTACTCTTATTGTTCAACTTAAAAAGTCGCAATTTTTGGGAACAACTTATGTCTCAATGTACTTTTATCCCCTCTTGAGTGGAGTCCACAGCAATCTGGCTCACTTTTTCACGACATCAGATGGGTGAAAGTCTCGAATTGAGAAAGGCACACCGTGCTGTGGTGTTGACCCAGAATCACCTCTCCAGGTGAATGACGCTTCTGGGTAGCAAAATGGCTAGAACAACAAAACACAAAACCTATACTACTGACATACACCGATGGCCCAAAATATTTAAAAATATATTTTCGTCATCGTATTAGGTAAGTAAGAGCCTTCGCTCTTACTTATCTAATATTATGTTGGTCCTCCACATGCAGCCAAAACAGCTCGTACCCAGGGAGGAATGGACGCTACAAGATTTCTCAATGTGTCTTGTGGTATCTGGTACCAACACTTAACCAGCAGATCCGTTAACTCCTGTAAGGTCTGTAGTTGAGACGCCGCAGATCGCAGTTGCTGTTCCAACACAAATCACAGATGCTCGATAGGATTGATGTCTGGAGAATTTGGAGGCCAGGGCAATACCTGGAAGTCTTCCTCATGTTCCACGAACCAGTCTCGAACAATCCCGGCAGTGTAGCATGGCCATTATCCTGCTGAAGGACGGCACAAAGGGGAAGACCATTACCATGTAAGGGTGTATCTGGTTATCAATGATGTTTAGGTAGGTGGTAGACATCAGAGTGCCCAGCACATATATGACTAGGCCCAGGTTATCCAAGCAGAACATCACCCAAAGCATTACACCACCGCCACATGTGTTTTCATCCCACAGAGCATCCAGGTGCCATCACTTCGACATGGAAAACGATGCACACATATCCGGCCGTCCACATGGTGCAACAGGAAATATGATTCATCAGACCAGACAACCTTCTTCCAATCACTCGAGGTCCAGTTTTGATGCTCGCGTACCCATTGTAGGCACTGGCGCCGGAAAACTATGGTTAGCATGGGCACTCGGAGTGGCCTGCAGCTACGCAGCCGCATTTTCAGCAGGGTTCGCTGTACTGTGTGTTGTGACACATTACTCCCGTCAACAGCATTGCAATTACCGGTGAGTTGTGCCACAGTCGCCCTTCTATTGCCACGTACTATCCGGCAGAGCCTTTGCTCACTTCAAGCATCGATTAGCCGTGGTGTTCCAACACCTCGCCGCGTGGTTCGTGGGCATTCCATTCTTGGACCACTTTCAATAGGTACTAACCACGGCTGACTGTGAGCATCCCACCACCAGGCGTGCCGTTTCGGATATGCTCTGACCCAGTCGTCTGGCCATTACAATTTGGCCTTTGTCAAACTCGCTTAAGTTCGCTGCCTTTCCCATCTGAAGAACAAGAGTAACACTGATTAACGGAGCTCAGTATCAGGTGTTTTTTATACCGTGTCCCGACCCGCGCCATAGTTCACCTGCAGTTGCTTCGATTTGCAACGACTCGCTGGTCATAATGTTTTAGCTCATCAGTGTATAAAGAAAATATGAGAAGAAAAGAGGTCTTCCTGGTGAAAGTTTGTTGTAGAAAAACAGAAGAATCTCCTATAAAATTATGTTTGATAAATTAAAAATTGAGAAAGTATACAATTTCTCAATACAGCGAAAATTTATGGTTCTGTTGAGACGACTGGATGGCATGACTCGATGAGTAACGTGCTAGCTTTCTTGTTCCCGAAGACAGAGCAAGGTTAGAGAATGAATTACAGAGGGTAATTAGAAAGGAAAATGTGGAATATGTCGGCATTGATAGTGAACCTTGTTTCACTCAGTCTGACTTAAGAAATGCTGTCTTTAACAACGAATGGAAAAACCCCTGGTGAGAATAAAATATATGTAACGGCATTGGAGAAGCTGGTTGAGATTGACATTAATATTGTATTGGATATATATATCATCTTTCCTTTGATGTAGAAAGAAGCCATTGTTAAGATTTTATTGAAGAGCCTTGAGAAGAATCAGAAGTTGGGTCTTATCGAACCAGAGCTTTTTAGAGAAAGTATTGGAAAGAATGTTCCAATACTTTATCTAAAACAGATGATCGGAAGAAGTTCGAATCCCATGAATGACGCGAAGAAGAAATTGTGGCATTTTTCACAACGTACTGAGTTAGTCCGTATCGGGCGAAGGTAGCATGGTTTTCTTTAACGGAAACTCGAGTTTTTCATCCAGCAAACAAACGACAGAAACGTGCAATTTACAGACATTATATACGTCGCAATATGGCTTAAGTTGCGGATCGCAACTTTATGGCATTAGCTGTCATCCCAGTATCCTTTGTTATACTGCAGCCATTGGACATCTCAATTAACTTTAAAGTCTTCATATGCGACAAGGAATATAACAACTTTCTGAAAGTGATAAAGTCCAAGAAACCTATAGGTAAAAAGAAATCCAAAGAAGAAAAATTAGTCAAACACTTGTCATGATGAACCGAAGACGACAAATGAAGAGCAAGAAAAACACTAACAGGGAGAAAATTGAATATGCTGAGTTTTGCAAAGCCATTAGAAAGAGACTCAGAGAGGACATAAGAAAATTTAACACAAGAAAAGTAGAACAAGCATTAAGGGAAAACAAAGAATTTAAATCAGCAGTCATGAGCAGTAATACAGAAAGACAAATGATACTGAAGAATAGCGATGGTGTACTTATGAATAGCAGAGAAGGCATAATTCAAATAGCAATAATTCAAATAGAAGACTACTATAAAGAGTTATACAAGGAGCGAGGGAATGATGCCAGCAGTGGGGAAGATGTATCGCAAATTAGTAACACATACAACATACCTGATATCCTTCCTGATGAGGTAGAACATGCGTTGAAGAAAACGAAGAATCAGAAAGCCCTGGGGGAAGAGGAAGTTACTGTAGGGTTGTTAAAAGATTGTTGTTACCTATTCGAGGAAGAGACATGACACAAAAACTGGCAAGACTCTTACAAAATGCATTAGAAAAGGTGTAGCACCTAAGGAGTAGAATAATGCAATCATAGTTTTGCTGCATAAGAAAGGAGATAAATCAGAAATTGGAAATTATAGACCAATTAGCCTAAGTAGAAGACTAATGTTACTTATTAAGTGCAATAGAATCATTAATACACATCCATTTATGAATAAAGAGAATATTTGTAAGGCGGCATCGTTTTAAGTTATATCTCATATTGTGAATACCTTCACAACGAGTTTCCATGATATTGCACTACTTCGAATAAGTAACGCTTCACCTAAGGAGAAAACTAATGTTACTTATTCTCAGATAGGTACCACCACCCAGACGGCACCGTTTTGAAATATGGTATGGGATAGAGTTCTCGGTTATCCTCATACTATCCCTATTAGACTTAGAAAACAGATAAAGGTGTAGGAAGGTGATAGTAGGAGAGGTAGAGGAAGGAAATGCCGTAGAAGGAAGAAAGGGACAGTTGCTCCTTCAACTCACACTCAAAGCTCATATTCCTCGAATAGGCAACGCTTCCCCGGTAGAGAAGATTGTTGTTACCTATTCGAGAAAACTCAGTGGCCATCAGGCACCCCCCCCCCCCCAGACGGCACCGTTTCAGGGTTATTTGGCCCTTCTTCGGTGGGTGGATAGATAACCAAGTGATGCAATGATGGCAAAACAGTTATGAAGTATAACTCCACAATATGAGAGATGCCTGATGGTGTATGATGTATTTAGACTAAGATGTGAGGGTTTAGCCCTAAATGCATCTTAGTCTAAATAGACCAATTAGCTTGTTATCCCACATCTACAAGTTGTTCACAAGGGTCATTACTAACAGATTAGAAAGAATACTTGATGAGAATCAACCGAAAGAGCAAGCTGGCTTTAGGATAGGATTCTCAACTATGGATCACCTTCACGTAATATCACAGCTAATGGAGAAAGCAAATGAATATAAAACACCATTATGCCTGGCATTTGTGGATTATGAAAAGGCATTTGACTCCATACAGCATAACGGCACTGGAAAGACAAGACATAGATACCCCATATATTACGATTTTGAAGAAAATATATGAGAACGCTACCTCCTTTATTAGACTAGACAAAGACAGTAGAAAATTTAAAATCGAGAAAGGAGTTTGACAAGGAGACACGATATCTCCGAAGCTGTTTACTGCTGCCCTTGAGGAAGCTTACAGAAGATTAGACTGGTCGCAGAAAGGAGTCAATGTGAATGGAGAGTACCTAAACCATTTACGATTTGCAGATGGCATTGTGGTCATAAGCCACGATCCCAAAGAATTAGAAAATCTTAATTAGTAATATAGTCACATACTGAGGAGCAAATATTAGTCACATACTGAGGAGCAATATCCCAATTTGTCTAAAACGTAAAATAATGAACCAATGTATACTCCCCACCATGACTTATGGAAGTGAAACTTGGGCACTCACCAACAGAATGGAAAAGAAGCTGAAAACTACACAGCGAAGAATGGAATGAATTATATTGGGAATCAGACTATTATATAAGAAGAGAAACACATGGATTAGGCAGCAAACTCAAGTAAAGGACATTCTTATCAAAACTAAAGAACTAAAATGGTCTTGGGCAGGACACATAGCTCGAAGACATGACAGATGGACTAAGAAAATTACAGAATGGTACCCAAGAGGAGCTAAGAGAAAACCTGGAAGGCAACAACGGAGATGGACAGATGAAATTCATGAGTTTGTGGGTAGTAAATGGATGGCCATTGCACAAAAAAGAAGGAACTGGAAAGTTGCTGGAGAGGCCTTCATCCTGCAGTGGATTGAGAATGGCTGATGATGATGCGAAAAGTAGATCAAATGGTTGGAGTCATCAAGCCCGATTTGACATCAACATAGAAAGTAATGAAAAGACCAACAATTTCATAAGAATGGGTGAAATGTTCGTGAGAGTTAAATTAAAGAACGGGAAGGAACGTAGCTCGAAGTCGACAGACACTTAGTGATTATATTTTTTTCTTTTGTCTCTCTTTTTTAAAAGAATCAGTAGATGCAGTTATCATGTTGCTACCTATCAAGACATGTCTGAAATCTATTATCTTTCGCAACTAATCCACAGCTTCAAAAAATGCAACCGAAAATTATCTTTCAATAGCATGGTGCATTTCATCGCCGTTTTGAATGAAACTTTCTTAAAATGAATGGATATGCAAATTTTTTGAAAAAAAAAAAAAAAAAAATCCCTACAACACTGAAAACAGTACCTTTCATTCCGATTTTTTCACATATCCTGTCTTGAAAAAATCTCGGAATGTCATTAACATTAATGCTGTTGTAGACGTGAACGCTACTTGACTATTTAAAACTTCCGTCCTGTTCCCATCTCCGCTCTTCGTTTCTAAAAGACTTGCGCGCAAACCTGTAGTTTGGAATTCTAAAGTAAGTTGTAATTACGTAATATGCAACTTGTCAGTCAAGTTTTTTTTTTTTTTTTTTCATACAACACCATAATTTGTTTAATTTCGAGGGAGTTGCTTTAATCTAAGATCCCCCTCTTTGCTGTGGTACCACCTTGAAATGTACATACATCTCTTTAAACAAACACCTTTCTCGGATAACTAGTGTCTGGTTTTAAGGTCTGTTCTGTGCACTAGGTCTGATTGTGTCTTTTCTTTGCATGAACACATACAATATCATATATAATTTTCTTGTCGGACCTAAGCTTAGAGCACCACAAGAAATCTCGTGTTATATTACCTTTAAGGAACTACTGCCTGACTGTAATTAACCTCTAATTTGCTTTTCTTGACTTGTCATCGACGGTAATTATTTTTTACTTTAAGTCATGCTATCTGCGGTCAAACTGCTCTTGTTAGCTTATTGTTATGCAAGCGAAGCCTGGAAAACCGCATCCATTACAAGACAACCTCTGCAATTATAGTCGGAAAGAACGGGCGACTACGAAACGAGACGAAACAAAAGGAGAAAAACTCGGCCACGATCTGATACCGAAATTACAGTCCTTGGCATGTAGCTGGGAGAGCACACTATAGAAACACTGTAACAGCCACCAGGGGGTATGCTATCGTGCATCATCACTCTCCTCCCTTGCTAACAACCTCGTGGCAGCTACAAGCAGGCCTTTAATGCCCTTAGGGCTCCCAAGTGATGGATCGGACAACTAGTGGGTGGGGTAAGCTGGAATGGAGAGTCAAGCCGGTTAGTAATTGTTTGAGTAAATAGCTCCCGGGGGTGCCTGCCCTTCAAGTATAAGAAAGAAAAGAGCGGGGGATTTTAGGGGTAGGCCGTGACGGCTTCGCCACTGCCCTATTGAAGGTCGCTTCGTGAGGTCTGAATAGTTTCGTGAAAGTTAATGCAATTTTTCCACAAGCCCAATTAGAGTTCCTCGGCCAGGTGAAACCAGAGGTTAAGCAGTCTGCTGATCGTTGATGTGAACCTTTTTCCCCACTTGGGACATGCTGCATTCGCCATTGCTTTTTTTAGATCACTGGGTAATCTGTGCTTTTTCAGCTATTAAAAGCATACCTTAAAGAACGAGGAGAAAGACAGTTTTCTACGCTGCTTTTCAATCCCCAAACATCTTTTTCCTTAGAAAAAAAGATATAGAAATTTGTTTAGCTTTTCAGTCCTACAAATGAAATCGTAATTAAAATCTTAGACAATTATTAATTTTTTTTCCCACTCCACACTTGCTCAAGTCATTAATGCAACGAGTGACAGGTTTTCCTGTTACTCGTTGCATTAACTTTTCTTAAGTAGCTTTTATCATTGTTTTGTTAATTGATGAGTACATGTGTGAACTAGGATTAATCTTTTGACACCTAGACATCATTCGTCTTGCAGTTAACGAACTGTGCATTATAATGACAATGTTAATGAAAAGCGTTGACCAGGCGAAACCTTTAAGAACTGGTTTTATGATAGACAAGATCTGAATTTAATGACGTTCAAAAATTTAAATAAATTAGATATTAAATAAATCAGAATTTTAATGAATAGTGGGTTAGTTCACCATTTATTAAATTTTTCTTCACATTAAATGTTTTAACTCTAAATAATTTTATCTAAATTCGTTCGGAATTTGTGGACCTCCAGATGGCGGACTAGGCAATTGTCTAGCTTGCCTAGTAAAGAGGTTCCCAAGGTGTGGAGACGTGTCCCCTGGAGCGCTTTTTTTTTTTTTTTTTTTTGTATGTTATGAAGCATTTTTGAAAGAAACAGACAAACTTTTTTTTTTACTCCTATGATTGTTGACGTTGTTAATTATCACACAGTACCGTCGAATTCAAATTCGGAAAGCCTCGACCTTACAGTAACCATTTTAAAACTCCAACCTTAGTAAGAGAAGTTAACAAGTTTCAAAAGAAAGCTACATCCATCCGTGTAACGTATGCATTGCATTTCTTTAGTAAAAGCAATGTTATTCAACAACTAGTTTTTATTACCTGTACTAGAAAATTGTACTAAATACAATCATAAAAACGCACCTTTACATATAAAGTGATTTAATAATAAACCAGCTTAGAGGTGAGAGTACCATCTGTTACTTCACTCATGAAAAATTAATGTTTATACTGACTCAACCAGTACAATTTAGTATTAGCAGTAGGCAAATGATGCAAGAAAGCAAACTTAAAAAGCATTAGCAAAAAAAAAAAAAAAAAAAAATTCCCAAACATCATCTGTCCATCCCTTCCAATAATTTGTCTAGTTCTTTCCAGAATTTATTTAAACTAGCCAATTCCGTTTCTTACAACAATCGAATACCCACTGGCTGAAGGCAAACTTCCGCACATCTATCCTGCAATCAATTTTAATTTGAATGTGTCTCCTAACGTGTATAGTCTGAGCATGAGGAAGAATGTCATCAGCATTGCGCTTGCTCAATCCATTCAAAGCCTTAAATACTTCAATCAGAACATCTCGCAAGTGCCTAGTCTCAAGACGCTAGGCTGCAATTTACAGAACTGAAGCCCACCCTTTTGTTCCCTTCACTAATCACGTTGTCCTCTGCCGTTACAGATCTGCATGCATCTTAAAATGAGGCCTCCAGAACTGTATGCAGTACTCAAGATTCGGCCATTGCCTTGTACAACGGCATAATCACTTCCTTGTCCCTGCTAGCAAAGTTACTGTATATCATAGACAAAAACACCATGAGCTGCCCTGGCAGCTTGTCTGCACTGTTCAGAGAATTTCATATTTAACTGCACAATTACTCCAGGTCTTTTTCATTTTACATGTGGGTCGCAGTAACCCTCTGGGGTTACTGCTACCCACACGTAGTACTTTGCATTTGTCAATGTTAAGCTTCAATTGCCATTTCTTAGCCCATCCGCCTAACTTTTCTAGCTCCTGCGGTAGTAGCATATTGTCATTACTATCATTAACCACCTGCCAACCTTTGTTTCATCTGCAAACTTAAACATTAAGCCTGATATACCTTCATCAATATCATTAATAAATAATGGGGGTTCCCTGGGGAACCCCATTAATAACATTAGTCCACGAAGTTCAGTGTCCGTTAATAACTACTCTCTGTTTCTCCCACTCAATCATCCCTTTATCCAGAACAGTAACTTCCCTTAATGCCACACTGCTTCAATTTGTACAGCATCCTTTTATGTGCAGGAGTATCAAAAGCTTTCCTGAAATCGAAGTACAGTATATGTCAAAATTATACTAATGTCACCTTTTGTGAATTGGGGTTACATTTGCACATCTCTAGTCCATAGGAACCTCAAATTATGGCTAAGGATTTGCTTACCTCCTTGAATGTAATGGGATAGATCCCATGCACCCTAGGTGCCTTTTTTATGTTAAGCTTCAACAATCTCTTCCACTTTCCTCTCAGTAATTACAAAAACATTTAGCTCTGTGTAGATGATTTTGATGAACTTTGATATTCCATACCCTAAAGAACTCATGCGTGCACATAGATCCAAAATACCTATTCAGTTTGTCAGCAGTCTGAGCAGGATCATCAACAGTTAAACCATCGATATCAAGTAGAATAATGTGATTCAATCCCTTCCTTTTACTGTTAATATAAGATTAAGAATAATCTCCTTTGTGACTTGATTATAGACTGGTTTATAAATAAACCAGTCTGTAATCAAGAATTATAAATAAATTTTCTGTTTATACTCTGGGACGACCAAACGGTCAGAGGAGTTCACAAGATACACAGAATACAAGAAACAGCACCGTATTATTCAGCAGTCACGGGCTTGAACCCCGGTCACTCAAAGCACGTGTACTTATGTACTCGCGCGCCTCACAACTCCTCTGCTACGGCCGCCAATTTCTACCATAGGCTACTGTATTAGCTGATAATTTATATGCATCCCAAGCATTTTTCTTCTCTGCCACAGGTCTCATCGTTCCTCTGACATTCCTTAAGGTTTAAGTCTGGAACGTTGTAAAGCAAAAGACAACCGAGTATGGAAACTTTTGAAGATGCAGCTCAGAATGTATGTGGCGTCTTCATCGAATCGAGAACCAGTTGCTGTTTTGGTTGTTCACGACACAAGGGCAACTATTGTCAGGATGTGTCATTAATATTTTATTTATTGAAGAATGTAAATGTTAATTTTATGACTTTATATTTGATCAGAGAGTCATTTTTTTTTTTTTTTTTTAGATAATTTTAAATCTTATTTATATTGGCTTTATCTCTAAGTATTCGAAACAACGTTAATACACTATGCATGGGATTGACAGTATGGAAAAGAACATTTCTGATGGATTCAAGATATGGATCATCTACTAAGAAGTGCCATACTGTAAGTTGCGTTTTACATTCTGGGCATGATATTTATCAGCAGGCTCACTTCCCACTAATAAATATTTGTAGATAATGAAACTATGCCAACATTATCGTTCCTTGACTTAGCTCATACAGTTCCTTGATTTTGCTTCTCACAGTTTATTGGTGGATATACAGATGGGTTGTTTCTGTCACGAGCCATTATAGCACACAAGGAGTCAATATATATTAGGGGAAGGGGAAAGATGTGCTTCAATGCCGTCCAGAACCAGAATACTGTAATTGCATATAACTCAGCAGTCAGCACACTAGAGATGACTATAAAGTTTTCGAAACCTGAAACCTGCCACTTCCAGTGCTCACCTTACAAAAGTAAGGTGAGCACTGGAAGTTGGTAATTGCGCTACTGCAGGAGAGAGAAAGAGAGATCTAGGGAATAAAGGTGTCCAGGGAGGACTCTGAGTTATATTTTTTTTTTTACAGAGATGATATCAATTCCCCATTCAGCATGGAGTTCACATTCTAATTCTGATTGACCAATTCTCATTCAGTTTATAGTCGTATCTAATAAACCACTGCGGTTCAAATAATATTTTCCAGTTTGCGTAGGCTACGATTTTTGGACGCATCAGAATCAGAAGAATTCTTCCTTTCAATTTGTAGGGGTTCCTATTTCTTCTGCATATAAACTGTATACTGGAGAGGTTCGAAAGGCTTCCAACACAATGATATCCAATTTATGAAGCATACTTTGACTGGCTGAAGCATAAATTTGTGTACTATAATCAAGTCGCGACCTAACCATAAAATTTATATACGTGCCTGCATCTCAGTGCATGAACGAAAACAGGCCGTATATTTAGTTCTGATAGGAAAGTTGTAGATAGCTTTGATGTATGGTCTTTAAAACTTTGACTATTGCAAGTGGAACATTATGTTAAGTATATGTTTGGATCCATATGCATAGTTCGCAACTTACAGATATGGATAACGGTAAACTTTTTAGCTGGTAATCCGCAATCCATTATAGCTTATCCACGTCTCAATTTTGCTGACTGCCAATTGCAACCATCTTTCAGCAACATTCAGATTCTGGGTTTGGTATGAGATGGACAGGTCAATATCATACGGGTATACATCGGTAGTTGAAGAAATGCCTTCAGCTGTCATTCAATCTAATGGCAATGAGTATTGCACTCAAGACTGAACCTTGAGGGATTGTTTCTTGAACTCTTAAGGCAGGGGTGGCTGTACCATACAGGACATGAAAAGATTCAAGGAAGTTCTGTATAAATCTGAGCATGTTACCTCTAAAGCCAACTTCATAAAAATCTTGAATGATTCCCCGTCTCCATGTAGTCAGAAGCTTTTTCAATATCGAGGTACTGTATATCATAATGAAATTCTGTTTTCTAATGAAAGGAAAAAAAAAAAAAAATTATAATCTTGATTTCTGCCTCAGCATGTAGATACAAGTTGGATCGGTTTCTCACAAAACCAAATTGTCATGGTGATAACACCTTCCATTTCTTCAACACCCAAATGAGTCTCTGGCAGAGCATTCACTCCAATATTTTACTTATACAGATCGTTAAAAATATGGGACGATAGTTCCTTGAACTAGACAGGTCTTTCGCAGCTTTAGAAATTGGAAAGAAAATTGCATGCTTCCAAACAAACGGTTGGGTGTTGTAATTGAAAATTGGATTGTATAAGGTTAACAAGGAGTCCAGACTCCCAGTTAGCCTTATTCAATTAATACAACGTGAAACAACGCCCAGTAGAGGGATGTTTCACCATTGTTTAATGAACTCCATTCTAATTTGGAACAGTGTTTTTAACTGCATTTAAAGCCTAGGCAAGTTTCCCTTCAGCTGTTGAAATTTCGTAGAATAGGGAGAATTAGTAGATGTCATTTAAAAGATTTCATCTTTAGTCTATTCCAGTGCGGTACTGGGGTTTGCAAATCACAATATTTAACAATCACTGACTAGATTTTCACCCAAATTATTCTTGTCTTTATTTCTATATCATTTATGGTAGATGATCCACGAATTTTTTTTTTTTTTTTTGCCTTCTGTCCAATTTTCTGGCTTTTGCTTTCGTCGTTTTATAAGCCAATAAGTTATCTACTGTTGGAAATCTTCCGAATTTATTCCAAGAGGGAATTTGTTGTTTTTTCGCAGTTGTGCAGTATAAATTGACTCGGGGGGGGGGGGGGAGGTCGAAATCTAATTGGCTGTATGCCACCACTTCTTCTAGAGTTGGTGGTAGGAAGTTATGGAAACGAAGGGGATGGTAATTTCTAAGGCCATGCGCATAGCTACTATGCGCATTCAAAATTCGTCCGAAGCGTTTAACATTCTTGTGGGAACATTTATGTAAGTCAAATTTGCCACATCTCCTTCTGAGCAGTTATCATTACAAGTTCATTTTGGAGTTAGATAAGTTTTTTGTAGACGTTATTAGATTGAAGTGTTCTATCAGGTTCAGTCCATCAGCATTTCCTCTTATGCCTCTGCAGTTTCACCGAACAAGAATAATACATTTCATTATTTACCTTTGGTGTTGTTAGTGTTGAAATGCCTTTTTATATTCTGATGTGGTGCCCTGTGCTTTTCATGACGTGATCTATCCTTCGTGTGGAATACTGGGCGAGATGTTTGAATGTCATTTCAGGATCTAAGTCCATAACTTTATTTTGATGCTCCGCAAAGCTATCAATATTCATTTTATCACTGTATACCCTCGTGGCCGCTATAGCCGAGTGGTCAGGCCCCAGGGCGCATAAGTACATGCCTCGAGTGACCGGAGTTCAAGCCCGTGACTGCTAATACGGTACTGTTTCTTGTGTTCTCTCTATCTTGTGAACTCCTCGTTTGGTCGTCCCGGAGTATAAACAGAAAATTTATTTATTTTCTTAGACTTGGTTGGCGGAACAGATTTTATACCACTTTGTGTCGGTCTCTATGTTGGCAAAGAGTCCAGTTCCGATTGTTTTGTTTGTTTGTTATTTGGTTTTTAGGAGCATTAGCAACTAAGGCCATACTGCTCCGGGATATGCGGTGGTCATTCCCTGACCTTACCGCATCCTCCGTATTTGGTGGTGACGGGCTCGAACCCCGGTCTAATCAAGAAGCGTGTGCTATGCACTGCTGCTCCTTCCCACCTGGCTACGGAGGCGCCTTCCATTTCCGAATCTCTTGTGGTGACAGATGAGGCTCTTAAGGATTTTGATTCAGTGTATACAATAGTTTACGCCCATTCGGTGATGTATTTGTAGGAATAGAGATTTCTGTTTGTACTGCCTTTTTTTTTTTTTTTTTTTTTTTTTTATGCTGAGGCATGCTTAGGAGGGATTTGTTGCCAAAATTAGTGTCCCTGCTTCAGGGTACGTTACATTGTTTTCTACTTTATATTTCTGTATCTTTTTCCTAGAATCCATATGCCATTTGTTTCTAGATAATGCAGGAAGTTTGCATAAGCAGTTAGGGCAGCTCGATAACAGAAAACGACAGCCTGACTGTGTATGGTCTTTTGAACCACGCACTGGACAGGTGGCATTTCTTCAGCAATCATTCTGTGAGCGATTAAAACACTAACATTTGAAATATCTGATTGGATTAGGTATATAAGATCATACTTTGTAGTGTAGATAACCTGCCTTTAGTGCCAGCAGCATAACAGGTGTACTCAAGGTGAGTATAATTGATCTTGTGGCAGTGAGTGCCCCATCTTTCTTCGTCATAATTCGTTGGGCATGACTGACTGAACTTTCATTTTATGTATTATCTCTTCTTCAGTAGCGGTTAGCAAATGTCATTTCGTAGTCACCCCCCCCCCCCAACTCACAGATGTATTTAAGGAGTTGTGTGGTTAGTTACTGACACAGACAGGTGTGCAAATTTCGTTATCTTCAACTAACAGACCCCAGACTATAAGTTCATCAATTAGGAGGTCCTGCAATTGCCTCTGTTTTTTTTTTTTTTTTTCCATAAGAAATAGAGACAATTTGCCTGAAGTTTAATCGGACGATGAATGTATTACAATAAAGGCTGGTACATTAGTCAAGAAAGAAGCAAATTTGACTCTCTCCGTTTGTGATCCTTCCAGGCTGTTATTTTTCATGATTGTGGAACACATAGGTACCACAGTTGAACGCTTAGTCTATTCCGCGGAAACTTCAGGTCCAGCCAGACCTCGGGGAGGTAATAGTGCCATCAGATGACTAAACGATTGGTTAAGTTAGCAGAAGTTGTAGTGTTAACATGGATATACACGGAGTGGTTACTCAATCCTTTACCAGGGTTTTTCTCTTAGTCTTATGAGATACACTTAACGAAACAATTCTAATAAACGTCAAACTTCCTGAGGAAGCGCAGTAGATAACGTAATGAAAATCACTTGGCCTAGGAACTAATAGAAACATTTGTACACAAAGCGCGGCAACAACATTCAAAGAATAATATGGGGAAACTTTAAAATTTTTCGTTCACATAAATAAATTTAAAAATTATTATGCAACACTTTATTTCACATATTTCATTCAACTCATGATTCTAATATTCCGGCCTGCAGATGAGTGCTTGTGATACACTTTGGTCCTCTTATGATCAGAAGTTGGAGATCTCTATACATCAGAAATTTCATAATATGCAACTAGTTTTTAAAATTGTGATAAAACTACTTTGAAAACAATTCAAAGTAGTTATATCACGCGAATCTGGTTTTAGTACAGAAATATCAAGTTTATTTTCTTTTTTGTTTTAAAGTCAGTGGCGAAACTAGAAATTCTGCTTCCAACCCCCCCCCCCCCTCAAGCGCTTTTTAAACAAACATTCAGGTACCCCAGCGGTGTCCTGCAGGTAAGGTAGTTTCGCCACTATTTAAAGTATTCAAAATATCGATGTCAGTAAGTGCTAAGATTTGGTGAAGCATTTCTCGGAACACTGGTTGAAAAATCTGCTCTACAAACATACACAGGCACATACCATTTTCATTTTAATATTTAATTAATGTTTCGTTCGCAACCCAAGATAGCCAAAAACTCAAGCTTCATAGTGGTTTTAGGTTGTTTTGAGTTCCAGAAATAACCACCAGATGGCAACCATGCAACGAATTGTCCTGTGTTTGATAGCCTTCCATACACTCGCTCGTTCATCTCACGTTGTCAGATTTTAATGACAGAGATATCATTGCATCGTGTTCGATGTGTATACTAGAGGGGAGAGTAGGGTTATAACCTCTCCACTAATGAGTACAGCATTCGTGCAAAATTCAAAGAACAAATTATAACTACAGAATAACTTTTTTATGTAAAAAAACAGAAATTGTAAATATTGCCGAGCAAATTTGCCAGAAGGGTTATACAGAGACGCAGGATATCATGAGAAAAGTAGCAATTCTGACCATCTGCACAAAACCCAGAATAAATCTTAATTCCCTTTGCCTGAGAGCGGCTAACTATCGGAACACTATAGGATAATCACGTGACTTGGAGGTGTCGTTCGAATCCCGAAGGAAACTGGAAGAATTCTCAGTTAATAGTTAGCCGCTCTCAGGCAGAGGGAATTAAGATTTATTCTGGGTTTTTAATTGCACAACATGCAAATAGGCTGGTGAATACACGCTTGAATAGAGATAATATGCGGAAAACCGTATCAACTGGAACACCAAGATCTGGCGCAACATGGCCTCATTAATCGATGCGACAAAAATTTCCAAGATTAAAAACAAACGTTTGCGATATGAACTGGAGAGGCGTTGTGCAAAATCGATCATATCGCCATGATCGATTAAATTACGGCTTTTAAAGCCGACTTTAAAAGCCGCAATTTCCCTTCGTGAAGACTGTATAACGTTTCTTAAACTTCCCAAAATCTGGGAGAATTTTCCGCATATCTATCTTCTGTATTCAAGGATAGAAATGGCTTACATCGTAATAAAATAAAGTTTTTAGTCACTTATATATAAATAAATAAATAAATCAATATTTATCGTTGCGAAGTAAGATACAATCTCTGCTATTGCCGGCACACCTTTAAACCGTTCCTGCTTTGCATTCATCTCATTCACACCGCTGGGAGAGGTTTCCGGATACTTTTGTGGTGTAGCGTACATTTGAATGGGAAAGCTAAATTGACGGAATATACAAATAAAAATTTAAAGTGAAAAATAAAAATACAAATGAAAAAAAAAAAAAGAAAGAAAAAAATTGATGAATTTGCAGATTTTTTTTTTAATGTAATTTACTCTTCTTTATTTCATTCATAAATGTTTTATATAAAGCGGAATCATTGATTTATTATATTCATGTAACAGTTTTGTTTCTTACACATGAATCTTAAATGTGTAAATTCCTTTGAGTGAAAAATTAGAGCAAATAAAAGCGAAACAACTCTTAAAAAGTCATCCATGCTACGCCTACATAACATGAAACATACTTATCTGATGTCATCAATAGTTGAAGAAATAAAAAAAAAAAAAAAAATTAAAAAAAAAAAGGTCTATAAATTGACTTTGAAAAAATTAAATTGAAAAAAAAAAGAAAAAATTAAATAAAAAAAATTTAATTTAAAACATTGAATAATTAAATTTTCATTTGTAGTAATTATGTAATGGTTAATTTTCAGATTTTTTTAAATAAAATTTACTCTTCTTTATTTCATCCATAATGTTTTATATAAAGCGGAATCATTAATTTATTATATTCACGTAATGAATATTAAAATGTGTAAATTCTTTTGAGTGAAATTAGAGGGGAAAATAAAAGCGAAACGTTTTTCTCAAAAAACTCGTGGCAAACGATTATATAACCATATTACAAATATATACTTACAAAAGTTTGTGAATAGTGAGGACATCTCAAATTTAAAATTTTATGGTTACATGAGCGTGTAAATTACGGATGAAAGAAGTTCCATTAATTTGAATCAGTTATACCTTTATTGTACTACTCAGTTTGTGGCTACCATGTACGAGGGGATATCAAAAAGTTCGTACTCTGACCTAGATAAAACATCAGTAGGAAGATGCCGTTTTAATATAAGTTGTCTACATATTCAACTAACATGTGAAATTTCAGTCCCGTAGGTGATCGTACACCAGGGGTGGAGCCCGCTATCTGAGGAAGGACAAAGTGGAGTATCGAGCAGTGATCAAGTTCCTGTATTTGCAGGGCAAGAAAGCTCAGGAAATTGACAAAGAAACGAAAGATGTGTATGGGCAGAATTGTCCATCCTATGACACTAAAAAAGTGGAAACGGGAGTTCCAGTGCGGTCGTACAAGTATCTTTGATGAGCCAAGAGAAGGAAGGCCATCAACGTCCACAGACAGTTAGATGGTTGCAAAGGTTGAGCAGCTGGTGCTGAGTTATGGGTCTGCCCACAGCGTTTTACATGACCATCTGCACATGTCTAAGGTTTCCGCACGATGGGTTCCAAGATTACTGACGCCTTTGCAGAAACAATGTCGAATGCAATGTTCTCGCCAACTGTTGGATTTGTGCAATATAGGCCGCCGTAGCCTAGTGGTCAGGCGAGCGGGTGCATAAGTACACGTGCCTTGAGTGACCGGGGTTCAAGCCCGTGACTACTGAATACGGCGCTGTTTCTTGTATTCTGTCTATCTTGTGAACTCCTCTGACCGTTTGGTCGTCCCGGAGTATAAACAGAAAATTTATTTAAATTTATTTTAATGCGGGTGTTGAGAACTTTTTTGATCGGTTGGTGACAAATGACGAATGCTGGGTATACCGGTATGATCAGGAGACAAAAGACATGTCAAAGCAGTGAAAGCACAAAAACACCGCTCCATCTGGGAAGAAGGTGATGTCCGTGTTTTGGGACAAAAAAGGGGTTATCCTGACAGATTACCTACCTCGTGGTTCCACACTTACCGGAGAATACTACAGAAATCTCTTGGAAAAAGTTACGCGATGCTTTGAACGTGAAAAGGTGTGGAATGTTAACCACAGGTGTCCATCTTCTGTCAGACAATGCACCGGCTCACACGGCCGTTGCCACCATTAACTTTGTTGCCCAGTGCGGCTTCGAACCATTGCAGCACACGCCCTATTCTTCTGACCTAGCAGCGTCAGACTTCTTGTTTAGAGAAATGAAGAAACCATTGCATGGACGCCGCTTTGATTCGTCTCAGGAAGTCATCAATGAAGCGGAATCGTGGTTTCAGGAAAAAAGTGCGGACTTCTATGATCAAAGCAGTAGCGTAGCTACCCTTTTTCGGGCCCGGAGGCAAAGAACATGTTCAGGCCCCTACTTAATTAATGAAAATTGCAAAAAGAGGAGACAGCCAAAGATGCCGGGTCCCCTAAAGGGCCCGGAAGCAATTGCCTTGCCTGCTTACATGGTAGCTACGCCACTGGATCAAAGCATTAAACAACTGGTCTATAGATGGGAGAAATGTGTTACTATACATTGAGAGTACATAGAAAAGGATTAAAGTTCCTGTGAAGTTTTTCACCTTTCTAGGGCTATCATTTCTAGATAAAGGTATTAAGTTTTTGATACCCCCTCGTACTCATTACCACCACTTACGAGAATATCATATTTTAACACACTTTCCTGTCTTTAAAAAAGATTATTGTAATAAATCGTCACACAACATGTACAAATATAGTATAGCAGTGTTTGTCAACCTTCTGCTCCTCGAGATCCCTTTTTGAAGGAATCAAATTCTCAAAAGTTCTGCAGTGGTTTAAAATACACCCGCCAACAGCCACTGCAGTGTCGGGCAGTCTTTTCCAATAAGCACTTTAGGCAACGCGCCTAGAGCCTAAGAAGTTTTTAGGACCTACGAAAAAAAAAACAGAAAAAACGAAACAAACAAAATTCAAATAGAATTCAACAATTTTATTCAGTTGCTTTTCATCGCTTAGTGCCGGAATAACTGTTGTAGAAATAACTGCAAAACCAAATTTATTGAAATGCTTTCGACTTTCTTGGAAAAAAAAAAATAATAATAAATAAATAAAATTTAACACAGTCATTTTCATATGTTTGATATAATATAGTGAGGCATCAAAATGATACCTAGGGCCTGCTCAGTATAGCATATAAACACTAATAGCATCAAATCTCTAGTTGTACAAGAGAACAGTACTTGAAAATGTTCAGTAAGAATAGGTTTTCATCTGTACTTTTATAACAAGTTAGTTATTGTACGCAGTGTTACATTTCAGTGCATTAACAAATTTATAAGAAAAGGCGTGTTAGCACGATTTATAACAAGGGGGGGGGGGGAGCAAAAAGTAACGAATTTTATGAGCAAACCGAGAAAATTTCGTTTCCGCACAGCCGATTCCTCATTCATTCCTCTAACCAGCGCATGGTAACAAACATAACCAATGCTGCTGCTACAATATACAGTATATGGACAGCTTATGAAGATAAATAATAATTTCCGGGTTTTTACTAGTCCGATCTGAATGAAATTTGGAAAGGGTAGATAAATCGTCCTAACAGAACGAAATATAAAACTTCATAGAAAACCATCCACAAGGAGTCGAATTACTGCATAAGATTTCTATTAGTCTGATTTTAATGAAATTTGGAATGGCTCTACAAATCTTTTTAAAAAGGTTTTTCAAATATAAAATTTCATGAAAATCCGTCCACTGGAAGTTGAGCAGTTACATGCGGACAGACAGTCATGAAGAAAACAATAGGTGCATTAAGCATATATGTTAACACGCTAATAAACAATATGACAACAACTTAATATTAAAATTTATGGAATAATAAAAATATATAAGCTATTAGCTACAGTATAATTATGGAAACTATACTTAGCTTATAATATTAATTTTTAATTGACAATAGGACAGAGGTTTCAATCGCTTGAAAGATCTGATTAGAATTTGGGAGGAAGCCAATCAAACTAAAAATAAATATATAAGAAAATAATATAGATGTGTTCTTAATTCAAAAGCTATATGATTTTTAACACTTCTTATATTAACTACATTATTTGAATAAACTGCCTTGATATGTAAACCATATGAACGCGCATATTAAGTGTACAGGGCATTACTTGCGACAGGTAGGTAAGTTTAAATCCCTCCACTTTATTAAAAAAAAAAAAAAAAAAAGTCCTATACGTATCCACACACTTTAACTACATCTCTTTCACGAGCTTCCTTGTTATTATATTATGATCAGTAACCCTCTTTTCAAGCAGGAAATGTTTCTTTTCTTCAGAAGTCCAAAAGTTTCTCTTCCTCTTCCCCAACCTCCCTCAGTGAATGAATACCATAGTACGCGTTTGCTGATTGCATGTGACACACCTCCTGGCATTTCCCATGCTGTTAGATTCACTTAGGATAAATGCCATTTTCTGAATAGCAAGTTCTCTAAACTTCCACTAAAATCATTGATTTTTCCTTCTCCGTATTCGGGCGCAAAACTACTACGGTACCATTAAACACATTTCGTAATTTTAAACTGCATGCTTCGATTTTTAATACATTAGAGGCAGCATCGCTTAACTTTCTTTCACTTATCACATAAAATAAGTACGTTTTAAAGACGAAGGAAAATGTAAACATAACTATTGTTGACGACTGAATTGTAATTACTGCTATTATGAATCAACAGGGCTTACCTTTATTTTTTGATATAGGAAGCTTCTTTTCCAACTCTCCTTGTCCAACTCGCTAATAATTCATGGGGAAGGCGATATCAATTTTGCAAAACATTGTCATAAAGTTAGATTTTGGGGGTCTAAACAAGCTAATAATTAAGGATCGATTTTTCTTTTTGGTCCTGTGGCTGGAATTTTGAGTTAAATTTAGAGGTCTAATAATTGGGTAAGGGGCGGGGGGGTAGGGGTTATTCTCTACATTCCTTAAGTTGGACTAGAACTTTTCGGGGCATCATGTTCACAGGAAGAGAGTTACTCACAATTAATCCGAAACTCTTTTTCTTTCCTTATGTTGTAGTATTTGTTCTTCACGCCATGTTCATCTACCCTATTCTAAAACCACTCCGAGAACTCCTAACATATAATATAAAAAACAGCTTGTCAGAGCAATAGGACGATAGTTACTTGGATTGCTAGGATCTTTTCCTGGTTTTGGGAAAGCAAGGACGATAGCACTTTGCCAGGAATCCGGAAATTGTTTCTGAATAAAAATTCTGTTAAACAGAATTAAAAGGTGATCCTTAGATAGTGGTGAAAGGTGTTTTAACATTTCGTAGTGGATGTCATCGGGCCCCACCGCACTTGCATGCGTGAGAAAGAGTGCTGCATTTAACTTTTCCTGTAAAAAGGGCTTGTTATACGATTCAAGCCCTTTTGAAGAGAAGTTTGGTGGATTTTTCTCAACTTTCTTTTTCAGGGCCAAAAACTCTGCGGGAAAAGATGTTATTGCAGAGATTTTTGCAAATGTTTCCCCTAGACTATTTGCAACAGCAGTTCGATCTGCAATTGGACATCCGTTGTGCTCGAGGATCACTGAAGGGCATGGTGAATATTTTCCCTTCATTTTCCGGATCTTATCCCACACTACTTAAGCTAGCAGCCTGAGTTATGGAAGATGTAAAACGAATCCAAGATTTCCTTTGGCTCTGACGTCGTACATAACGTGCTTTTGCACGTGCACGTTTGAATGATATTAAGTTTTCAGTGGTGGGATATCCCCCAGGCTTTGTTTTGTGCTTTTTTTTGCTGCCGTGCATTCTTAATTCCACCAAGGTTTGGGGAATAGTGGAAACCGGCTGGATGATTTTGGGATTGCAATTGCAGCTGCTTGGACAATAGTTTCTGTGACATGAATGACTGCTTCACTGATTGGCTCCTGACTGACTGTACGGATATCAAGGTTTGCCAGATGTTGAAAGGCATTCCAGTCAGCCTGATCAATCTTCCACCGCGGTAAACTGAATGGCAGACACGGTCTTCCACTAGTTAGGGTGGTTATCACGGGGAAGTGATCGCTTCCATATGGATTTTCTTCTACCTCCCAAGTAAGTGAAGGAAGGAAAGAAGGGGAGCAAATAGAAAGATCAATGGCAGAAAAAGTACGGGTAGGCATGTGGAAGAAGGTGTTTGTTCCCACATTTAAGAGGGAGAGGTCATTGTCAGTGAGCATATGCTCTATGACTCGTCCCCTTCCACTGATGTGAGCACTACCCCACAGAGTATTATGTCCATTGAAATCCCCAAGAATTAAACAAGGGGAAGGCAATTACATGATAAGATCATCAAGGCCTTTCTGGGGGATGTCAATACCAGGTGACAAATAGACAGAGCAGACAGTTAATAGGAATCCCACTGTAAGGCGAATTGCTACAGCCTCAATGCTAGTTGTAAGCTGCAAAGGCTGGAATGGGATCTGGTTGCCGATGAGGATTGCGACTCCTCCGTGAGCAGGATCATCCACAATTCTATCCTTACGAATGATGGTAATGTTATGCATGGTGGGGTCATCATTTGCCTTTAAGTAAGTCTCCTGTATGCAAAAGCAAGCTGGTTTGTGCTTTTGCAGGAGTGCCTTGATGTCATCAGTATTTTGCCGGAATTCACGACAGTTCCACTGTAGGAATTTAGCCATTATTTTGGCTTGGTGGGTCCATCAGGCGGCTTCCGAGGTGCTGAGGGCTTACCTTTTTCAGTTTTGGCTTTATCCTTCCTGGGGAAGTATGGACGCTGTCCAGTGTCCATTTCCTCCTCGGCAAAGAGCTCCAAAACTGAGTCTTCTTGTACCTCCTTCTGCTCGACATCCATATTTTCTTGGGTATTAAGGGATGCTTCACCTTTCTTATTCTTTTCTTTTGCAATTGCTTTTGTTACTTGTGGAGCATTGGGAGGTACCGATATAGTAGTGGCAGCTGATTGGTCCTTTTGTGCAGGTTTTTGGGAGCTTAAAAGATAACGTGCGATGGGAGTTAATGATTCTTTTGGAGGGACGGGTCCGTCTGAGTCCCAATGGAACACCTCCCTGCTACCTTCTGGGCGTAGGTAGGTTTTTTGATATTGAGAGGTTTCACTGCTTTCCTTGCCTCCTGGTACGATATGTTTAGCTCTGCCTTCAGCCGTTGAATTTCTTTTTCTTCTTCCCACCTCTGGCATGCTCTATAGTAGGCCAGGTGTTCGCCTTCACAGTTAATACAGGTGGGTTTTGCGGCTGAACATGCTGTTGTTTCGTGGTCCTCTGCACCGCATCGAGCGCATGCAAGGACTCCACGGCAGGCCATTTGAGAATGTCCATACTTCTGGCATTTAAAACACCGTAAAGGGTTCGGAACATATGGACGCACTAAGCAGTTGATGTAGCCAGCTTTAATCTCATCAGGAGGTTTGGGCGAGTTAAAAGTCAGGATAACACTCCTGGTTTTAACAAGCTTCCCATCCCTACGCGCATTTATTCTCTTAACGGCAGTAACTCCCTGTGGTTTCAATTCTAAGCAGATTTCCTCCTCGGTTACGTCGAGAAGGTCCCATTCCGAAATGACACCTCTCGATGAATTGAGTGTTCTATGTGGTGTCACTGTTATGGGTACTCCTCAGATTGATGTTGCACAGAGTAGCTGCTCAGACTGCCTGTCAGTTTTGGTTTCAATTAAGAGGTCTCCAGAACGGAGCCTCTTAACCGATTTGGGTGACCCTGCTAACCCATCTAACCCTTTCTGTATGAAGAAGGGCGACATTTTGCCAATCGGTTTTTCAGTGGTGGAATGAAAAATTAAAAATTTTGGAACAGGCCCTGATGATATTTCTGTTCGCTGCCTCTTTGTAGCAATAATGCTATCAGTATCTTTTTCTAAAGTTTCAGATAGGGACCGGGTTGGGGCCCCTGAAGAATTTAGTTTATCAGGATTCATAGTTTTTATATGGATCAGTACCCGGGCTCCCCATCCACCACGGAGCCCAAAGGGACGCCCACTACCCGGCATGCAATAAATGCGCTCGGGAGTGAAACGCCAGGGCTACCCAGACACTATACCCGCACCGCCGCCAGCCTGAATCCTGTCCCTCGGACCATGAGGGTAGGGGCGTGGCATTGACACGGTTGACCCTCGTAGGCGAGCCTACTAGCCGATTGATCCTAGCCGGGCCTTCCAGGACCGTCTTGTCGAAGCAGGGGCCAAAGTGGTGTATTGAAGCTGGGCCCCTCAACCACCAGGATCCCCCTTTCCGAATTTCCACGGGTTGCAGCGCACGGCAAACACGCCGAATTCCATTGATGTAAGCCTGGAACCTGGGCTGTGGGCGTTGGATCCCAGCGATGCTAGTCTGGGAGTCCAGCAGCGTCACTGGGAGGTCCCCTCACCACGTACAGGTGCCCACGTCGAGGGGACCGAACATAGGCACTCCACCGTATTTCAAAAACAATTGGGCCAGTAACCTTAAATGCATAATATAAACCTTTCGAGGGTCGAAAGGCTAATACTAACCACTTTCTCGGTTGGTTCGGATAATCACTGTTTGGGTAATCTATGTCTCAATATACATGTATCCATTTTGAGCTTTCGTAATTCCATTAGATTATGCTGAAGGAAACAGCAGACTTGATCCTGCTCTATCCTCACCTGTAATTTGAAAGTAATTAGATAAGACACTGGAAAACGTTGTTTTGGTTTGGTTTGTGGGCAAGTGTAAAAAATAAAGAATTATCACGATGATATTCACACCCGAAAATAAAATCCTGAATGAATTCAAAATTCTTCAATATATATTTAGAAGAACAAAATTCAGAATTTTGTATTAATAAAAGTCTAAAATTATCCTTTTACACCTTATCGACTTCCGATTTCTTAGTTTCTTTTTTATATTTCATTCTTATATGTTTTTTTTTTTTTTATGAGAACCCCAAACACGAGAGGTATTATAACCTATAGTACTTAGTACCGTGCTTGGGTTGGAGGTTGAGAAGACGAAAGAAGATATTTGTTGATATTGGACTTGAACTTCTGTAGATTGTAATTTTCAGGAAATATGTATGAAGGAAGGTTGTTCCAGAAAACGGCAGTTGAATGAATAAATGAGGAAGATGAAAAGTTGGTTCTGTGGGTTTGAAGTTGGACAGTAAATGGATGTTGGCTGGTGGCGGCACGTGTTCGGACTGTTTTGAAAGAGAGAGCGGGAATTATAGAAGCCAATTCAGAAGAACAGTGCCCATGGAAGTATCTGTAGAAGAGGCATGCAGCAGAAACAGTGCGTCTATGAGACAGCGAGTGGAGAGACTCTGTTAGAGATGAATCATTAATTAACCTAACTGCCCTCTTCTGAATGGAATCAAGAAGCCTGAGAGAGGTTTTGGGGGCACCACACCAGATGTGGGAACAATATTCCATGGCAGGGCGGATTTGCGATTTATACAGAGTGAGCAGCTGTTTGGGAGAAAAGTAACGCCGAGAGCGAAAGAGAAAACCAAGTTTTTTAGATGCAGAGGAAGCAATATTTGTAATGTGCTTGTGCCAAGAGAGATTAGAAGTCAGGGTAATCCCCAAAAGAGATATATCATTTTGCCTAGAAATCGGAATGTCACTAAAGATAAGCATAGGATCAGAAGAATCCTTTTTGCGAGATATAAGACAAGATTGAGTTTTAGAAGGGTTGAAATCAACTAAGTTGTCTTTGCCCCACTGGAGAATTACCTGAAGATCGGCATTTAAGGAATTGGCAGCAGATTTTCGAGAACTTGAAGCTGATTGAGCTGGACAAGGTTTCTCAAAATGGAAAGTTGAATGCAATGTGCTATCATCGGCAAAACTATGGATAGGATTTCCAGTCAATGGAAGAAGGTCATTGATATACAAGAGGAAAAGAGTGGGGGAAAGAACTGAACCTTGGGGGACACCGGCATTAGTGGAGAAGTTAGAAGACAGAGAGCCATCTACCATCACCCTCAGTGAGCGATCAGAGAGAAAACTGGATAACCAATTACTAAAAACAGTTGGCAAACCATAAGATGGAAGCTTGTTTAGAAGACCTTTATGCCAAACACGATCAAAAGCCTTTGAGATGTCAAGAGCAACTACTTGTGTTTCACCGAACCTTTCCATTGAATTAGTCCATAAATGGGTAACATAAGCCAGAATATCACCAGTGGATCGGCACTGACGGAATCCATACTGGCGATCGTTGATCAGACGGAAGGTTTCTAGGTAGTTTAAGAGTTGGCGGTTAATTGATTTCTCCATTACTTTAGAAAGAGTAGAAGTAATTGCAATGGGACGATAATTGGATGGGAGGGATTTGTCACCCTTTTTAGGAACTGGCTGGATATGAGCAAATTTCCAAGCAGAAGGAAAAACACCTTTGGAATAAGAAAGTGAAAAAAGGCGGCAAAGAATAGGAGTAAGTTCAGGAGCACAGGTTTTGAGAACAAGTGGAGAAATACCATCAGGACCTGGAGCTTTCTTAGCATCAAGATTCATCAAAATCCTTCTGATATCCTTTTGACGGAAGACCACAGGAGGCATTGAATGGAGCGTGTTAGGAATGGTGGGAGGTGTTTTACCAAGATCATTAATACATGAGCTCAAAGAAAAATGGGATGCTAGCAGGTCAGCTTTATCCTTGGCTGAAGTGACAACAGAACCGTCTGGTTTGGACAGAGGTGGGAGCAGAGATGGGGAAAAGTTGCGGCCAATAGCTTTGGCAAGAGACCAGAATGCTCGGCTACCATTAGGGCAAGAAGCAAGTTTTCTACTCTTAGCCTGTTCAAACTCTAGTTTGGACTGATTAATAACTGCTTTACAATTGTTACGAGCTTCGGTGTAGGCAGAAAATGAAACTGAAGAATTAGAAACAAGCCAATTACGATATGCAACGTTCTTCTCTTGGACAGCCTTAGCACATTTATTGGAAAACCAAGGTTTAGATAAAGGACGAGATTTTAAAGTGGAGTGTGGGATAAAGGATTCCATTCCTGCAAGAATAATTTCACTGACACGATCTGAGCAAACGTTGACATCAGAAGTTTTGAAACAGTAATCAGACCAAGGAAAAGAAGAAAAGAAGTCTCGCAGGTCATCCCATTTTGCATTCTTGTAATGCCAAACAATACGAGGTTGGGAATAGCCATGAGATAAAGGTTCCATCGGAGAAGAGGCAATCACCAAGTTGTGATCTGAAGTGCCTAAAGGACCTCTCACTTCAACCTTGTACTTAGAAGGGTTGTTTGTGAGAAAAAGATCAAGCGTATTGGCTGTATGATTAGGATTGTCCGGTATTCTTGTAGGTAAATGAACAATCTGTGCTAGGTCATTAGTAATTGCAAAAGCCTCAGCATCTCGACCTGCTGGGTCGGTGTGACTAGAAAACTGAAGCCAGCTGGAGTTGTGAACGTTAAAATCACCAAGGAAAATTACCTCACTGTTAGGAAAGTTGGACTGGAGAAAGTCAAGTTGCAAAGAGAGGAAGTCAAAGAGCTCCAAGTGATTAGTGGAGTTGGGAGAACGGTAGAGACAACAGATGAATTTTACACAATGAGGTAGAGAGATTTTAAGCCAGAGAAGATCAAAGAGAGGAGATTCCAAATTGCCAAGTCTCTGACAGGGAATATCAGAACGGACATATGCACAAGTACCTCCTTTGAGGCGAAAGGAATCATACAGCAAATAATTTGGACATCTGAGATGAGCAGTAGTTGAATCAACTGATAACTGAGATTCAGTCAGAAAAAGTACATGGGGTTTGGAAGACTGCAAGTGGAAATGGACATCGTTGAGATTAGAATTGAGACCACGTATATTTGTGAAATGAATTAGGAAGTCCTTGGGAGGTTTAGATCTTTTCGCAGATAAGCTTGCTCTATTATTTTGACAATTCATGGTGTATTCAATAGTAAGAAAAAGTGGGTGGGACATGCTGTATGAAGTAATGAAATTTTTGGATATGGCGTACATGTGGTAAGAATATACCCAGATCCTTGACATAACGTGGCCTCGACAATGCTCCCCGCATACACACTACTCGGACTCCCTCCAGTCACTATCTGGCAGAGTAGAGGTAGCAAGATTATACACTAGCTGATCCGGAAGCTTCCTAGAGAGTTACCAATAGGTTCAGTCCGGTGTACTAACTAGCGGCCGGCCTGCGAACACCGTTTTAGAGCTGTACCCTCGAAATGTAAGGAATATTGGATCTCGCCACGACATTCATCATAACCTCAAAAATCATCAATCATACGGCATGATGGAAGAGATAGGGAAGGGTTGGCCGGAACTTAGCTCTAGAGACTAAACATGGGTTCCACCACTTCAAGCCTCCAATAAGCAAAGTGGTGGTATTTCACCGGTTGATGAGAGTCATCTACCACCTAGTACTGCCTGGTAACATAGAGGGGCGGCATTCCTCCATGTGGTGTGGGCACCACACCTCGACCCCTGCTTACGTTGGTTCACACCTGGGTTGTCACCCACCATGTACTTGTGCATGAAGGTTATACCCAGGATTACTAACAGTCCCACCATCGTGAAGGTGCAAGCAGAGGATTTGGCTGTCATAGACCGTCCGGACTTCGCCGAAATTGGGTCCACTTTAACTTGAGTGTCACCCGAATATCAGTTCCATCAGCGTTTTAGACTCCCAGGTAGCAAGAACAGCTTGTCTGGCATATCTGAGAGAATGTCTGTGACAACCTCAAGGACCAGGTTACGATGACTTGTGATTAAAACAAAATATAAGCACACGACATAGACGATAAGAATTACCCTATAGTGAGATTTGGCTAACGAACCACCTGTCCAACCCATCTAATCCACATCTCTGTTGTTCAGAGGCCATCTAAAGATGAGGAAAATCAACAGCTGTATCATATGAATACTGCTTTCGGGTTGCTGTAAGCAGGTGAAACTAACAGTGGAAAATATTTTAAAGATCAACCTCTATCGAACTTTAAAGACTAAACAGTCAAAAATGTTGGGCTTTGTCTTGATATGTGTTATTTATTTTAATTATTTTCTTGTAAAGAGTTTACATATTTGTATGAATAGGCACTTTACCAAACTCAAGTAGTATGCTTCTACTCATTATGTAAACCCTGTAGCCAGTCCGCTGTATAAGGGTGTGAAACGAAGATATATATATATATATATATTTTTTTTTAAGTGCCGTCTTATTCCGTTCTCTTCTTTTCGACTTCACTTAAGAAAGCTGATTACCACTGAATGCAATACACCTTAGAACATCAATATCATCAATATGAATATTTTAATAACTACTTGACCTTGGAAGAAGAGCCTCTTAATCTAACAAAAGATCAATTATACCTATAATAGACCTCCGTCTAATGGGGTCCAACATGTGTTATCGTCGTCGTAATTGGTCGTTATGAAAACTATTGGCGGTTTTACTGAAGGGCTGCTTGTCGTTATATTATGCTGCGTTGTGCCTGTAGCGCAGCTCACGGAAAAATTTTATTTTCGCGAAGATTTCATAAGAGAGAGCTATAAAGAAAGAGGGACACCTGCTCAAGTAGGACCTACAATTGGTTTGGACTATTTCCATTATGTTAATTAGTAGTACCAGGCAACTTAGCTTAGCTTTTCATTTATTTTAAACCTGTTGCCAAGTACTTATTTACTCATAAATGTAGTTGTCAATGCGCAATAAAACAGCAACCAACTACTCATAAATGTAGTCTTAAAAAAAAAAAAAAAAAAAGTTTAGTTTATACGCAGTGGTGTAACTATGGTTTTTCGGCCTCCAATATAAAAATATAAAAGAATGAAGAAATAAATTCCTACCGTGATAACTGTAAACTGCATACAGTACTTTTTTTTTTTTTTTTTTTTTGAGGTGGTGGGAGGTCGATTGAACCGAAACCTCAGCTGAAAAATTCCATCGCTTTTACTTTACATTTAGTTCTGGGTGACTCCTAAAGAAAAAGACGATCAAATATTAATTTTTGACCTAAGTGTCTACGTTTATCTTCCTTGGTAGCAAATGTGGTACTCAATGTGTTAGTCTGAGATGATTTACAGAACTCCTTTGATTAAAGCATATGTTCGCTTTCTATAAGCTGGACAAACATTAATAAACACGGTTGTTTATATGTTAATTTGATTTTTTTTTTTTTTTATAATTTCTGTAAAAACTGGGAATGCAATAAAAAAAAAATCTAATGTCATATTCAGCATATCGAAAACCATAAATTAAACAGCAAAAAAGAAAAACACATTACTTATGTTAAAATCAAAACTGCAACAAAAAACTATGATACTATGATATGAGTCGGGAGGGTGGCTAGGACAAGGCATATTAATAACAAGATCTAGAAAAATTAGACAGGTTGAGAAGCAGCAAATCAGGTTTAACATTAATAAATGCAGTACATTGCATTTATTAATGTTATCAAATCAATTTTGACATTTAAAGCGCTTCAGCGCTTGAAATTACTGTATGCAAGCATTCATTTCGCTTCCATAAACACTGAAAAATGTGCTGAACAGAACTGGAGATAAGGATATATTAACTATCAATGACGGCACAGAAAGGGAGCAGAAGGCTAAACGAGAAACCTTCGTCACTGGTATCGTCAGCTTTAGGTGTTCAATGATGAATTATCGACATTGGTTGATATTATGTCTCTTAATTGAGGCCGCCGTAGCCTAGTGGTCAGGACCGCGGGTGCATAAGTACACGTGCCTTGAGTGACCGGGGTTCAAGCCTGTGACTACTGAATACGGTGCTGTTTCTTGTATTCTATTTATCTTGTGAACTCCTCTGACCGTTTGGTCGTCCGGGGAGTATAAACAGAAAATTTATTTAATGTACTCTTCATGTCTCCTTTTATGTAAGATTCAGTTATTCGATTATGGATTTTGCTTTCATATGTGGGATCCCTAGCCGAAAGGCTGAGAAAGATCATGTTGCTCTGCTGTGCGATGATTAAAACAACTAGTAATAAGGATTTACTACTCAAGCAAGCAACTAGCAGTATTTAGGTAATTTCTATAGAGACGAGATGAATTCACTGCAGGAGATGATGGTACAGCATTTGGAAATAATTTTTATTCGCTGTTTGTTCCGCTTTTATGATAAGTCTCAAATACTATGACGTCCAATACGTCATAAAAAAACAAAAAAAAAAAAAAAAACAAAGAAAGCGGTATATCTAAAAAACTACCTCAGCAAATCCAAAAAAAAAAAAAGTTCTTTGCATCATTATGAATGTTCTACTTCTTTAAATACGAAAAGAATCACTATTCCTCTAAGCCTATCAGCAAGTCCTACTCTGTCATATCACGAAACTATTGAAATGAAGAAGTTTTTCTCAATGAAGATGTCAATATTTTAATTCAATAAAGATATCAATATTTTCCTTACACAATATTTTGATACCTTAGAAACCAACTGTGCAGAAACCACAAATATCATTATTATTTCAATGGCAATTTTGTTGATAACCGAGTGGTCAAGCGCGAGGGTACATAAGTATTTGTGCTTTGAGTGACCGTGGTTCAATCCCTCGTGATTACTAAAAACGGTGGTGTTTCTTGTATTCTCTATATCTTGTGAACTCCTCTGATCGCATGATCTTCTTGGAGTACAAACAGAAAATTTATTTATATTGATCGGAGGAAGCAGGGGGTGGGGAACCTTACTACATCTGACTGAGATAGGAAACTACACCTCGGTTGAAAAGGACTTTAGAAATTCCTAGAGACAGGAATCGAACCCAGGTCTCGACAAACGAGTGATATATGTTAATGTATTGTGCTAACTAAGCTGCCAGAGAAGACTGGGCAAAGATAACAGTAGTGAATACACAGATTCTCGTGTTTAAAAGTGAACCTTTTCCCTTAAACCAGATGTTCTTTTTACTTGAGAGAGGATCGCCTCTCCAGGGGAGAGGAGAAGGTCTCAAAAATTGATTGATTTTTCACTTTGTTTTTAATGCATAGAAAGTGGCTTTAAACGCAAAGCAATTTTTTTCCAACCATGTGTTTCATTTACAATTTTTAAGTGAGGCGACAGGGCAAAACTGAAAGGGAGGCAAATGTATAAAAAGGTCTTAAACCAAAGGGAAAATGTCTTCTCCTATCCACATTTGTAAAACCGTGAAAAATAGCAGAAAACGTAGGAAAGGGCCACAAATTGTTATTTCGACTTAATGTCTTACATTGATGGACTCAGTGCACTACATTTAAGTGGACCTGGCTAACGCATTTCTAAATCAATTCATTTTCAATGAGCAGCATAAATTAATTAAGACAGCATTAATCTATAGTTAATCTCCGAGGAGAAGCGATCGGTCCTTGCTTCACCAAGAGCAACATTGCTACTGAGATTGTGATATCACTTTTTTTTGTCTCTAAACTGCAGGGTACTTTTTCAGATGAATTTTCTGATTATTAACTTTCCATAATCCCATCCATGCAAGCTTACAAAAAAAGTGAAGAGATAAAAACTCTCGTCAGTAGGTGGTCCTGTCACCTGTTCATTTTCCAGTCTGTACCTACTTCTGCCAAGATAAGGTGGTATGGGTAAGGTGTAAGGTGTATTTAGTGTCAGACGGCACCAGGGGTTCCCCCCATCTCCGCGTAGTTTTCATTGTGGGTGTACCAGTTCACTGGAAATGCCAGAGATTTAAAAGTGTATGGATATTGTATATGTGTAGTGCCGTGTACCGTTGTTCATCTGGTCGTTTAGCCGCTGGACCCCTGCTGAGGCCCAACGTTGCCCCACCTTAGCCCCGTGGAGGCAGACCAGGAACCCAGTAGACTTAAGTTACTCTGGCAGGTCCTGCCACCTAATTTCCTGAGATTTCAGTGGCTAGGACCTAAAAAAAAAAAAAAAAAAAAAAAAATAAATAAATAAATAAATAAAATAAATAAATAAATAAAAAAAAATAAATAATAATAATAATAATAAAAAAAAAAAATAATAATAATAAATAAATAAATAAAAGAAAATAAAATAAATAAAGAAATAAAATAATAATAAAAGGATAAATAAATAAAAGGATAATAAGAAAAAAAAAAAAAAAAAAAAAGAATGTATTTATATTGCATGCATATATGCATGTATACAAGCACATATATGTACACACAACGTGCATACATGTGCCAACGTCAATCGTGGGGTTGACGTCGCTTGAATTGGGCCAGAACGTGGGTGAAGATATTTTGGATGTATTTAAATTTAGGTGTGTGGGACTTCGCTAGCGTGAAGATAGAGAGGGGGGGAAGGCTGAAGTCTGGGGGGAGAAAGACAGAAATATGGAGCCAATAGGGAAGACAGCCCCAAGTTTAGTGTGGCATGCCCATGCCCCACCAGAGTGGAAATGAGGGGGGGGGGCGACGAGAGAATCGTCTCCCCGGGGGAGTAGGGTTTAAAGGTGAAGGGGGCTAGGGTGCCCTCTTCAGGCTGCCGTGAGGCTTTGGGAGCTAGGCTGCAGTTTGTTGTCTCTATTCTTGTCCACTTGATTCAGATTGGGACACTCATGAGGCAATCCCTGTCCCCCCCGCTTTTTTTTTTTTTTTTTTTTTTTTTCTCCGTTGATTCTCTTTTCTTCTTTTTTCCTTATTTTCTTTATTCCTTTCTTTTCCGTTCATTTTCTTTTCTTCCACAGTTTTCTTTTCCAGGAATTGTCTCTGTCTTATGCGATTTATGTTACTGTACTATCAGTCTCGATGTATAGCAATTAACACCCTTCTCCTTGTGAAGAGGTCCTGTGCATACTGGGAGAGCGCTCGGTACTCCTCTTCCGTGTCAATGAAGTGATGTTCAAGTCCTTTGGGGAGGTAATGGATTTTCGTGATGAGGGTGCATCTGAGGTCTTCGTATTGTGGGCAGTCGTAAAGCAGGTGGTCCCAGCTTTCGACCTCCCCGCACGTGCAATTTGGGTCATCGACGAGGCAGAAGCTGAACAGTTTCTGGTTGAAGGGTCCATGTCCTGTGAGTAATGAGGTCAGGTGCAAGCCCGGGAAGAACCAACCCGGTTGCCTTGGGTATATTTTGTTCAGTTCTGGAAAGAATTTACGAGTGATCTCGCCCTTTGTCGTCTCTGTCCATCTTTGCTGCCACTCCTGAAGGAGGTAGGTCTGTAGTCGGGCTCTTTCCGTTTTTTGACTGCTTGCTGGGTTGATTGTGAAGTCCTGATGATTTGCGGCCACTCCCTTTGAGTGCAAGTAGAGCAGTCCTGCTTTCACAGCTTCTAAATCCAGGGGTAGCGCGCCAGCAAGCACCTGCAGTGCAGGTGTGCTTACCGTGCGGCAAGCTCGTGTGGTTGTCAATAGGATGGTCCTATGTGTCATATCCAGGATTTTCTTGTTGGTTACCAGTGATGTTTTGGTGTACCATACTGCAGCTGCGTAGATTATTGCTGGAATGAAGGTTGACTTATAATATAGCATTAGGGTTCGTTTTTTCAGTCCCCAATCCTTCCTCGTAATCCTAGCCACTAGGGCTGAGTATCTTCTTATTTTCATTCTTATGTGTTTCAGGTGAGGTATGAAGGATAGGTTATTATCTAAGATAACTCCTAAGTACTTCATTTGCTTGGTGAGTTTGATGGTCAGGCCATTTATTTTTATTTGGGGCGGACGCTGTACCTGAAGAGTTCCTTTCAGCAAGATGGATATGGTTTTCGTCGGTGCAATTTTTAGCTGGTTTTTTGTGGCCCAGTATTGTAATTTCTGCATTGCCTCATTGCCGATGTTTTCCAGTTGGACTCTGGAATCTGCCTCAATAGTAACAATGAGATCGTCCGCAAAGGCCTGGGCCTCAGCCAGCCCCAAGTCCTGGCACAGGAAATCGTCCAAGACCATGTTCCAAATGAGAGGACCCAAGACAGACCCCTGCGGACATCCCCTATGTATGTTTCTTGTGATTTTTTGATAATTTGTATTTATTTCCACTCTTCTGCCTGAAAGGTAGTCTTCCATTGCTTTGTATAAGTTGATTGGTACTGCAGCTTCTCTCAGTCTGTTCAGGACGCTCGGCCACCAAAGTGAGTCGAACGCCCCGGCAAAATCGACTGAAATGACCAATAGATATTTTTTCCTGCACTCTTGTGCTTTCCTAAGCAGATTTCCAAGGGCATCCACCGTAGAGGATCCTGGCTTAAAGCCAAACTGATTTTTAGCTGCTAGGCCTGCCCTTTCGTAGTGGTTCTGTATCCGCATGTGGAGTAGCCTCTCGTACAATTTACTGACTACTGAGAGCAGAGCGATGGGTCTGTATGATGATGGACATTCTGGGTTCTTAGTAGGATTTTTCAGAATTAGCTCGGTGTTTGCAGTTTTCCATGCTGCAGGGAATTTCCCTGTTTCCAAACATCTGTTGTAGAGGGTGAGTAGGATTTGCGGAGCAATTTCTACTATTTTTTTCAGTATCTCCGGTTCGATCATATCAAGTCCCGGGCATTTGCGGTTTTTGATCCTGGTAGCAGCCGCGCCGAGTTCCTCATGGGTGAAGGGGGGCTCGAGCGCAGGGGTGATATATTTTTCATTTTCTTCGCAAATCTTATGTTGTTCTTGCAGAGTTAGGGTCGCGGGTTCCTTGAAAATTGTGTCGAGTATATTACCCATTGATTGCTCCCAAGTGGTTGTATAGTCTCCTTGCGAGGTCCTTGTGGTGCTGATCACCTCCCCCCTGGGCAGTTTGTTTGTAGTCACCTTGTAAACTACACCCCAGGGGTCAGTTCTTCCTGTCGTGGATACTAGACGCTCCCAGGAACGCTTCTTGCTTTTCTGTATCGCGTCCGTATACTGATTTCTGACTTCTCGATAGCGCTGTCTTAAAGCCTCCACTTCATGTGCAGGCCAAGTCCTACGGGCTCTCTGGAAATCTTTCCTAGCTTTTTGCATCTGGCGTCGAAGCACGGCTATTTCTGGGGTCCACCAAGGAACAGCACCAAGTTTTGGGTTTTTTCTTTTGATTGTTCGATCGCTAATGGTTTGTATTAGGTCTGTAGTCCCCCTCAGAAGGTCATCCGGGTCATTTTGCGGGTTTATACTGGCTGGGTTGCTTTCTATGGCTGTGATGAGCAGGTTTTTGAATGACATCCAGTCTGCTTTGGCAACTGCATATCTGTTTTTCTGTTGGTTTGTTCGTGTTACTGTTGTCAGTTGTCTGATTATTTTAAAGGTGATTGCACGGTGGTCTGAGGTAGTCCATGCCTCCTCCACCTTCCAGTCAGTCACAAATCCCGCCAAGTTCCTAGTAGCTAGGGATACATCGACCGTAGCCTCCCAGAGGGTGTTGCAAAAGGTTGGCAAGTGGTGAGGTTGATTTAGCACTGTCAGCTGTGATCCTGCCAAGTAATCCTCAAGGAGTTGACCATTTTGGGTTCCACGCCTGCCAGGGGTAGTACTGTGCCATGTCGGGGATCGACAGTTCACGTCAGCTCCTATGATGATTTTTTGGTTTGGTAGGATGTCCTGCAGGCATTGAAGATATTCGATTGCAAAATCTATCTGTTGTCCTGGTCTACAATAGAGTGCCACAACGTACAGGTTCCCTAAAGCTGTATTTAGCTGGGCACAGGCGGCCCACTCCGTGCAGAACTGCGTGATTTTAGTCACTGTGATATTGCTGTTCCTTACCAGGACAGCAGCCCATGGGGTGTCTTCAACTGTGTGTATCACTTTGTAGGTGAGCGGGTAGCCTACAACCCGTTTCCCATGCGAGTATGGCTCCTGTAATATGATGACATCGACGTTTTCCTCTTCAGCTTTAACTCGGATCTGGTCGGCTACTGCTCTAGCCCTCTGCGCATTTATTTGAATTATTTTTAGTATATTTGTGTTGTAAGCTTTAATTTTCGTCCCCATAGTTAATCCTACTTTGGTATAAACTCTTGGCTCGTTGGTACGTGGGACACATGGGGTCTCTCAGTGAATGCTTGTACTCTAGCTTTAAGTTTTTACAGTTTACGCAGGTAGGTCCCACATCTTTGTGGGGACAGGCATTATATTCATGGCCTTTTTCTGAGCAGTGGCCGCATGTTGGGGTGGTTTGTGCACACGTATGCGTGGTGTGACCGAACTTGCAGCAGCGGTAGCACTTCGGAACGACCACACGTTCGTGATATCGGTAGCAGCCCCATTCTATAAACACCCTTGTTTGGTTCTTCAGGGTTTGCCAGGCTTCCGGGGTTAGTTCTACTACCCAGTTTTTGTTTATTCCATCCCTCGCTTTAATGGAATATTTGGGCATTGCTATCTCTTGTGGATTTTTGTTAGGGATTTTACCCTGTAGGTTTCTATGGTAGAGTTCGTACGCTAATTGGTTCGGTGTGATGTCTTTATCTACGTCGTATATTATTATGGCTGGCCCTTTTCTTTTGGGTGGTTCAGCTGTTAGACCCAAAGTGGCTATTTTCGGGTTTTGTATTATTCCTAGCATCTCTTTCTTTGTCTCGGTTTCTATTACCAGTCCTATGCTCCTCATCTTGCGTATTCCTCTGATTTGGGTTTGTTTGAGGTCTTCCTTCATGGTGCTTATTAGTTTTGCCTTAATTTCTTCACTTGTTGTTATTTCCTCGGCATTTTTGGGCCTTAGTATTACCAGGTTTGGCGTTGGGAGGAGTGTCTTTTTCTTTGGCTGTTCGTTTCTTGGCATCTGTGTCACAGTTGGTGGATTACTCAGTGCACTTGCATAGGTAGGGATACGCTGTTGCATTTGTTGTGTAACCCTACATTCCTGGTAGGCCTCCAGTTTGGCTGCATTTCTTTCTGCCTCACTGCGAACCTTGTGGAAAACCGTCTCCAGCTTGGTCCATATTCCTACAATATCAGCCCTAAGGGCAGCTGAGATTCTACTTGCGGAGTCTTTCAGTTTGTTTTCAAGCTCCACCCGGAGGGCCAAAACCTGGTCCAGTACCGTTCCATCCGGCAATCTGGGGTCTGTGGTAGGCTGGGGCTGCTTACTTAATTCTTCGCTGTTCTCTGGTTGGGGGTCCTCATTGTTTTGCTGGTCTTTCGATTCGCTTTGCGATCTTGTCTCCATTCCCGTACTCGGGGCGACATATTTCTTGTATTTCTTTTTTGAAGTGTGTTGTGGCTGTGCTCCATCGTCGTGGTCATTCTTCTCTATAATTTGCAAATCATCATTTTGCTGTAGGATAGGTTGTTGCCTTCTTCGTTGGTGTTCATCTTCTGGCTGAAGTTCAGTCAATTTCTGACTATGGCTAATCATTTTGTCTCAGGTACGGTTTATCGAGACTAATCCGGATTATCGAGGTAGGATCCACACACTCAAGAACCGGCTAGGAATGTTTACAAATGTTGCCGATCGTAAGTCCGTGGCACAATTTCGGGCCTAGCAGTGGTCAATCTAAACTTTTGATTCCCCACAAATGATTGGGGGGGGGGGTTAACCCAAGTATAGTGGGAAAGTTAATGCTGTGAAAAGCAGGTGGTCGCTGCTTTTTGTGGCGATGACGAAGCTACTGCCGAAGGCTGTAGATGGCAACCAGGAGCTCTCGCTAATAGAGGCTTAAGCATTTACACACATGGGGGTCACCCTCCCCACTCAATAATGCAGATCACTGTAGTCACACCCTCCAGTTCAAGAACAATGGGTGAAGCAGAATGTGTGTCGTCGCAGGCCGTCCCAGTGTAGCACGGCGCAGTAAAAAATAGTTCTCTACACTAAGTACATGTTCGAAGCACACGATTTTACAAAATTCGGCGGTTTACGGTACAGTTTGGTGGAGCGGTCTTTCAGCTCAGTTTTAAACACAGCTTGGGCAACTCCCCAGTCAAGTGTAAACTACCAACGTGGCTTCTGCTTTACATCAGTGCCTCTCTATGGCCCTTCTGCCAGCCACATGGTGACCATTGTAGTCTGACAACAAAGGACACAGATAGAAACGCTGGTAATTTACTAAATTCCCAATAGATATTAAAACTAATCTCACCTACGGAATCCTCCAGATAAGCTCTTTCAGGTGGAACACTTTTTTAGACTGATTTAACATTTTAAACACTTCATTTCCACACAAATTCAGGAGCGCGAAATAACGTGTCCGGTCGTAACGGCCGGCCAAGGTCAAGTCCGGTGGTATGGGTTTGGGAAAGGAATATTTCTCGATGCAATCTAGCATGTGAGAGTATAAATAAGTAGTATCGATCAACACCTGATAGTGGTTATCCGCCACTGCGTAGATCGATGTGCGATGAATGACAACGACCAGCATCGTTACTAACGACTACTATCTGATGTTATTTTCATTCCAACACGATTTTCCTGACAGTGAGTTGCTGATAAAGTTTTCCTTAAGTATTAAGCTCGAAAATGCCTTTCTTTTCGAAATGTCTCATTTAAAAAAAAAAAAAATGTGGATCAAGTTTAGCTTCTTTATGTATGTGGACGAGTTGCATTGACTTGAGTAGCATCAGACAGATTTAATGATGAAGATTTTTAAAATAATATTTATAGACAAGTTCAAGTAAAGTGGGTAAGAAAACTAAGGACCACATAAGGCTGCTAACAGCGAAACACCTGTTGATAAGACCAATTCCAAAGTTCAGTAGTAGTAAGAAATTTGTTTCAAGATGACGATAACCCAAGCACGGTACTAAGTACTATAGGTTCTAATACCTCTCATGTTTGGGGTTCACATTTAAAAAAAAAAAAAAACGAAATAAAAATGCTTCCTCGTGTTCACACGAGGAAGCATTTTTACGACTCGCTGGTTATAATGTTTTGGCTCATATTCATGAGCCAAAACATCGATGTTTCATATACACCGATGAGCCAAAACATAACCAGCGAGTCGTTATGTAAATCGAAGCAACTGCAGGTGAACTACGGCGCGTGCGAGGTCGGGACACGGTATAAAAAAAAAAAACACCTGATACTGAGCTCCGTTAATCACTGTTACTCTTGTTCTTCAGATGGCAAAGGCAGCGAACCTAAGCGAGTTCGACAAAGGCTAAATTGTAATGGCCAGACGACTGGGTCAGAGCATATCCGAAACAGCACGGCTGGTAGGATTCTCACGATCAGCCGTGGTTAGTACCTACCGAAAGTGGTCCAAGGATGGAATATCCACGATCCACGGGCGAGGTGTTGTATGTATGTATGTATGTATGTATTTAACTGTCGAAGGGTGGCACCCGGACATACATCCATCTCCACCAATTTATCATATAACATATTCTCATAATGGCCTGTTAGTGTAAGTGTGTGTACACGTGTGTGTAATGTGTTATAAGTGAAACAGGCTACTCTGTCACCAGGTGATAGTCCATTGGGCAATTACCACCTGGTGCCCATCCCTGGCACGAGGAGCTATGCCTGGATCTATTAGCTCTGGCTGTGCATATTGCACCTAAATCCCGCACCCACCAGTAAGGGTGCAAGACTGGTGGGTGCCAGCAGTCCCGCTCCTGGGGTGCCCACACCCAAAAGCCAGCAAAAAAAAAAAAAAAAAAAAAATGCACCAACTAGGAGAATACATCTTACTAGTGAGTGCAACAATCCCGCCTCGTGGTCATTCCACAAGGCCAGCCAAAAAAAAAAAAAAAAAAAATTTTTTTTTTTTTTTTTTTTTTTTTTCTTTCCTCTCCCCGCCTCCAAGACAGAATGCCTATCCATCCAGAGGAGGGGAAAAAAAAAAAAAAAAAGGTCTTTAGTCAGTATTAGTAACAACATGTATACTCCTTTTATTAAATGTCAACCTGCAAAACCGTTGAAATTCTACAAAATTCCTTTCATTAGACAGCCAAATTAATTCAGAACCCCTAATAAAATTAGGTACCAAATTAAATAAGTCTAATCTAAATTCATCATACAAATTGCATTCATATAAGATATGATCCCATGTTTCCAACCTTCCACAAACACAGTAAGGATCTTCCACTAAACTAAACTGATGCAACTTACTTTTTAAGGAACCATGCCCCGTAATCAAATATGAGCATTCCATACTTGGATAAAACCAGCGATGCAATTTGTTATTAAAATTAAATTCAACACTAGGTATAAATAAATAAGTTACTCTACCAGTACTACTGGAATCCCAACGGTCCTGCCATAATTTAATTAATTTCACCAAAATTTCTTTCTTCTGTTTGCTGACTGCAGAAGAAACTTCATTAGTAATCCCCAGAAATGTAATTTGTATTCCTTTTCTTATAAAATAACAAAAAGCTCTATACACAACTGTTAAATCCAAAGGCAATACCCCCGCAATCACCTGTAGAGCATTAGTCGAAACAGTCTTACAAACACGCAAAATAGTTAACATTATTCTTTGTATTGATAATAGTTTTTGTTTAAATTTTACATTGACAGTACGAACATACCAAATTGATGCAGCATACGACACAATCGGAATAAAAATAGCTTTATAATATAGATACAAAATGCGTTTACCTAATCCCCAATCTTTTCTGGTAACCCTAACTATAGAAGCAGTGTAATTTTTTATTTTCCTACTTAAATAATTCAAATGTTGGAAAAATAATAACTTGTCATCCAAGATAACCCCTAAATATTTTACCTGGGAAACAAGAGGAATTTGTTTACTGTTTACTAATAATCGAGGTGGTCTGTTGTAGTCTAATTTTCCTTTTCATAACATCATGACAGTTTTAGAAGATGAAATTTTTAGTTTATTTAATGTAGCCCAATCAGTCAAATCCTGAACAATAACCTCCATTCTACTTTCTAATACTGCTCTAGATCTTCCTGTCACGCACAAAACCAAATCATCAGCATAAGCCACCTTATAACAATTAGGGACTGTTCTACTTAACCACTGGTTTAAGACCAGATTCCATAAAATAGGACCCAACACAGATCCTTGTGGACAACCGCGATCAATAATTCTATTAAAAGTTAAATGTTGGGATCTTATAATAATCTGTCTATCCATTAAATAACTTTTAATAATTTGGTATAACAAATTGGGACAATTTAATTCTCTTAATGAAAAAAGCACACTTTGATACCATACAGTATCAAATGCTCCTTCAAAATCTATGAATAATGCTAACACATATTTCTCACCAGAATTTACACTAAAATTAATCAAATCGCGTAGGGCATCCTCTGTTGAACTATTTCTCTTAAAACCATATTGATATTTAAAATGAAGATTTTGTTCGTTGAACAATTTCTCTAGCCTTAACAACAATAATCTTTCCAATATTTTGCCCAAATTTGCTAACAAAGAAATGGGTCTATAACCCCTAGGATCAGTCAACAATTTGCCAGGTTTTTGTAATAATTTTAACAGAGCAATTTTCCAAAATCCTGGAAAAACTCCTTTCAATAAACACTTATTATACATATTAACCATTATTTCTGGACACAAGTCAACAAACTTTTTAACACAATTATTTTCAATCAAGTCTAAACCTGGTGTTTTATTATCCCCAACCTTAGAACATACAAATTTCACTTCATCAATATTAAACAATTCCATCTCAGATGATCCAGTGTATTGTTCATTCCCCTGTCTAATTTGTTGCTGCTGTACACTATCTTCCCCACAATTGTCATTCAAAAATAAAGTGCTAGTAATAGTAGCAATTGTAGAATACCAATCAGTAGACTCAGTATCATTTGAATACACAGTATTAATTAAATTATTAACATTCAACTTGTTTCTAGTTAACTTAAACAACAATCCCCATGGCTCACTATTTCCAGTAGTACAAACCAATTCTTTCCATGCATTAAATTTGTGTTCAGAGATTGCCTTATGGTATTCTCTCCTCTTAATTTTATACATTTCTTTATACCTTAGTGCTTCATTATTACTTCTACTCCTAACCCTCTGAAAAAGCTTCCTCATTCTAAACACTTCCCTCCTTAATTCTGATAGCTCCAAAGACCACCAAGGTACTTTATGACCTCTCTGTTTTCTTCTCTTAGCAGCCAAATTTAAAGCATTAAAAATAGAGGATTGAACAAAAAATGCATATTCAGAAGCAGTTAATGAATTTAAATTTTCCCTAGTATAAATTGAAAAACTATCCAACACAGCACCTTTAAATTTATCCCACTTAATATTTTTATAATTAAATCTCAAAGTATCATCTTTGTAGGATTCTCATATCCGTTAATCACTGTTACTCTTGTTCTTCAGATGGCAAAGGCAGCGAACCTAAGCGAGTTCGACAAAGGCTAAATTGTAATGGCCAGACGACTGGGTCAGAGCATATCCGAAACAGCACGGCTGGTAGGATTCTCACGATCAGCCGTGGTTAGTACCTACCGAAAGTGGTCCAAGGATGGAATATCCACGATCCACGGGCGAGGTGTTGGACATCATGGCTCACTGATGCTCGAGATGAGCGAAGGCTCTCTCGGATGGTCCGTGGCAACAGAAGGGCGACTTTGGCGCAACTCGCCAGTAATTGAAATGCTGGTGACAGGAGTAATATGTCACAACACACAGTACATCAAACCCTGCTGAAAATGGGGCTGCATAGCTGCAGGCTGCTCCAAGTGCCCATGCTAACCATGGTTCACCGGCGACAGCGTCTACAATGGGCACGCGAGCATCGAAACTGGACCTTGAGTGATTGGAAGAAGGTCGTCTGGTCCGATGAATCACGTTTCCTGTTGTACCATGTGGACGGCCCGCTACATGTATGTCATTTAGTTGGGGAACTGGTGGCGCCTGGATGCACTGTGGGACAAATACAAGCCAGTGATGGCGGTGTAATGATTTGGGCAATGTTCTGCTGGGATACCCTGGGTCCAGTCATCCATGTTCTGACATCTACCACCTAGCTAAAGTGACTAGAACACCACAAGGCACGTACACCAGGACTTCAGAATGCTTGACTGAAAACATCCTGGACCACATAGTACTGCCATACAAGGAGCCGCAGACAACGGAATAACAAATGCTATGTTTAGACAACGACAGATACTGGACAGCAACGGAAGAAACCTCCGTTTACTTTAACATATCTCAACCTAGCTGCTGCAAGAATGAAAAACAGGAAACTCCAGGAGAAGACTATATTGAACCCGAAATAGCAAAGAAAACAGTGGAATACATACTTCACATAATATTGGACCTGTACAATCACTGCCTCTCTGAAGATGCCTTCCCCGAAGTTTGGAAGTCTGCTAGAGTTTGCTCGTTCTTAAGAGTCCTACCAAACCACAAGACCAGCCCGGCTCTTATAAGCCAATTGACCTGCTGTCAGTGCTAAGCAAGGTCTTCAAAAGATTACTACACGATAGAATAGAAGCACATTACCAGCAAGCAGGACTCATGTCACAGAACCAATTCGGGTTCAAAAAAAGACCGATCCACCACAGACGCACTAGAAAGAATTGCGGAGGCAGCCAAACACTGTAGTAGTAAATACTTTCTCCTTATCTCAGTGGATTTTGCTGGTGCCTTCGATTCTTTATGGTGGCCCAGCGTGCTGGAAAGACTCCGACAGGCAAAAATCCCCAAAAACCTGTATCGATCCTTACAATATTAGATCCAAAATAGAAAAGTATCCATTACCACTCCTTACTGCCATGTTACCAGACCGGTTCACAGGGGCTGCCCCCAGGGTTCTGTCCTGGGGTCGCCCTTGTCGAACACGGTCCTGGATGGATTCCTCAGTCGGGATCTTCCTCTTGTCACCTCCCAGGCTTACACCGATGATTTGGTGCTGCTGATTGAGGCTGACAGCAGGGCACAGCCGGAACTAAATGCAAATCGCACAATTAATATACTCTAGGAATGGACCAAACTGCACCATCTAACTATCTCAACAGCCAAGAAAAGTTCAATCCGACTAAAAGGAACTCTTGATATTCGACGCCCTCCGAAAATCAAAGTCAATGGAGCGACTATCAAATTGCAGACAACTGAAATACCTGGGGATTGTACTAGATAAAAACCTATGCTACACCTGACACCTGGAACACCTTAGAACAAAAATTAGAAATCTATCTGCACTTATAGCCAGAATAACCCGCAGAGACTGGGGCCTAAAAAAAGAGGTCCCTCATCCTCTTATATAAGTCAGTATTCATCACAGCCGTGACATATGCTGCCGTATTTGCCTTGGTACACCAAGGCAAATACGGCAGTGAACAAAAGAAAGCTTGAATCCATTCAATACTCCATATTACTTATGACTACCAGAGCTTGCTGCACTGTCAGCAGCCACGCACTCCAGGTCCTGGCTGGATCTGGAGGTTTTGCGCTGTGGGTTGGTGTACCAACACTCGAAAGGAAGAGCAGTAACCCACATGGATTTCACTGTTGACCCAGCAATCAGCAAAACCTTACAACACAAAAGGCTTACAGAACACCTAAAATACACCTGGCAGAACTGATGAAATTTATCCACCAAAGGGATCATTACCCAGAAAATCCTCCCAGATATCAGTAGGATGTATCCACTCTCCCTGGAATGGCTATATCCCGGATTATAACACCACATTTTTACTGACTGGGCATGGCTCCTTTAGAAGAAAGCTACACGAATTTGGTCTCACAGGCACCCCATTTTGTGCTTGTGGACAAGAATCCTGGGAGCACCTCCTCCACGAGTGCGACCTCTTCGAGGATCAGTGTGGACAAATATACATGACTATCCACTCACTACTCAGGAATGAAGAACATGTCATTTTACAGGAGCAGGACAACCACAGGCCCTTCACCCACTTTATCCAGTTGCTGTTTACAAGACAAAGGACCCTTTTACCTCCCTAAAGAAAATGACACACCATAATAAGAGTAGGGACCATCTTTTGGAACCAAATGCTGGAGATGACACTATCAAGTTAACATCTTGCGATGTATAGAAGGCCATCTGACGCTCTCTAACTTGCACTAGCGAGGTACCTTTTAACCCCTCCCCCCGGCGGGGGAGAGGAATTTGTTCCCCGTCCCTCCCATTTTCCTTCTGGTGGGGCACGGGCATGCTCCACTGCATGCAGGGTCCACCTACTCTATCGGCCCCTTACTTCCTTTTCCTCTCCCCAGCCTTCAGTCTCCCTACCCTTCTTTCACTTCACACAGCGTCTGCCCCACACGTCCAAATTTAATTAAGACCAAAATTCTTGCTCGACCTATTAGGCCTCAAAGCTCGATATTTCCAGCACATAACTCCATCTAGAGAAATTTCTAAAGTTATTGGCAGAATAGACCGCGTTCATCTTTTACTTCTTAGGTCCTAGCCACTGAAATCTCAGGAAAGTAGGTGGCAGGACTTACCAGAATAGATTTGTCTTAATGGTACACCCGGTCGGCCTCCCGTGGCTGAATATGGTAATGTCCAGTCCCACCAGGGGCCCGGCGGCTATCAGACCGGATGAACAACGGGCACAACACACTACATATCACATGATCCATACACTTTAAATCTCTGGGTTTGACAGGGTACTGTCACTCGATATAACGGAGCAATATGGCCTTAGTTGCTAATTTGATTTGATAATGCTCCTAAAAACCAAATAACAAACAAATAAACTCTATATATAGAACATATGCGGAGATGGGAGAAATCCCAGGAGCCCTCAACATACCTAAACATCAGAGGATCATTAGACCCCTCAACATATCGATATCTAAACATCAGAGGATCGCCTTTCGTGCTGCCACGTTATTTTACCGCTCGTAGATTTTGCCTGAAATTATGTGTACAAAGTGTTTTTCTTCATAATAAAATCGTTTACAGTGATATTAAAACTTCAGTGGACACCCGCGTTGGGACATTTTCTGTATTCTGCTGGGTTCTTGGCCTGCCAGTAATGTTTTTATTTATTTTCTTGTGTCAGACTGCATGGTCACCAATATGGTTGATTTTCGTGCTGCCACGTTATTATGACACTCGTGGATTTGCCTGAAATTATGTATACAAAGCGTTTTTCTTTGCAGTAAAAGTGTCTAAAGTGATATTAAAACCTGAGTGGATACCCGTGGTGAGTAATTTTTTGTACTTTACTGGGTTTTTAGCCTGCTAGAAACATTTTTATTTCTATTCTTTGTGTCAGACCGCAAGGTCACCATGTGGTTGACACTGAGTATAGAGAGGCGACCGATATTACGCAGTCGCCACGCTTCTATCGGGCAACTTGACTGAGGAAGTGACTCGAGCTTAGTAACTCGGACCTCGGACTGTGACTTAGTCCCAAATTTTCAGCGATTTTTGTGCTCTTCATTTTAAGGAAAAATGACCACAAAGTCCCCCCCCCCCCCATTACAATAGACTTACAATGGTGAAATGTCATATCTTTCCCGATGCGCCAAATAACTTCGAGTATTACTAGAAACTTCGCCGTCCCTGAATACCACAAAGAAAGTAACCCGCTCTCCCAGGAGCATTTCTGTAGCGGGCTGTTTCCTCCCCCCCCCATCACCAATTTTATTGGGGGTACAACCCAAACTTAAACGGCTTACTGCAAGCCAACTAATATACCCACGAACTTGTGGCTGACATCATCCGCCAGCAAAATCCAAGCCCTAGCAAACACCAACAAAATCTCTCTAATCCGGATGACCCGTTAATCCGAACTGTGTAGACATGGACGAAAATGTCGGATTATAGTGCTTCAATAGCCGAGTTGTCTGAATTAATTTCTCTGAAGTTCCAGACACCAGGAACTTCTAGCTATGATGGAAAAAACTCTGGAAGACAAATTTTTCCCTATTCAAGAAACTTTAAATTCTACTCATACTTTTAATGATTCTCAAGATTGTGAACAAACTGGTAGTGCAGCTATTCTTGACTAGCTTTTTGGATTAAAAGCAAATATGCTTGATGTTTTTATAGAGGGCTCTACTGTGACATCTCTTATGTTTGTTGAGATGTCCAAAAATTGGAACAATATGGAAAGGTTAGTGATAGATCTAACTATACAGAATGAAAAGTTGAGAACAAAATTAAATGATCTTAATGATGAGAGGAAACAACAAAGTGTCTTGCCAACCGTTTCGGCTCCCACCTATGAGGATGTGATTGCCTTAGGCGCTGGCAAACAATCTCAGAGTGATGTTAACTTACCGGATGTTCAAACAAAGTACGTACTTATAGTTAAAGCAAACGCAGATAGTAATTGTAAAACTAGTGAGGAAGTTAAAGCTGAAATTTCTAAAAGTCTTAAACCTGAATTTAAAAAATTAAAGATTATATCAATAAGAAAAATAAGAGAAAAGGGAGTTCTAATCGAAACTGATAACAGCAAGGATCTAAATAAACTTAAAATCCTGCCCCAAGTTGAAAGAGTTAAAATTTTCTGTGGATTCCCCTAAAAAATTAAATCCAACTGTCATAATATATGACATACCTAAAGATGTCAATGACTCTGATTTTTTGGAGGACTTATTCAATAAAAACCTTGTGGATCATGGGATTTCCCAGGAAGATTTCGAGTCTGTTAAGGTTCGTTTTAAAATCAGGTCTCGGAACAAAAACAATCAACATTGAGTTCTTGAGATCCCAAATAAAATTCGGAAAGTGTTTTTGGCTTCAAATTGCAAGGTTTTTATCGGATGGTCTGTTCATAGTATAAATGATTTTTTTTTACAGCATCACGCTGTTTTAAATGTCTTAGCTACAGACACTCGGCTAAAAACTGCCACCAGTCCGACTTTACCTGTGGACATTGCGGTGACCTGGGTCATCAAATTCAAGACTGTCCTAAAATGGAGGAACCTGCTGTTTGCCCAAATTGTCGGCTTAAGAAGAGGAACGCGGACCATTCCTTCAAAGACATTAAGTGCCCTGAATTTGTGAAAGCCCAAGAGGTAACAAAAATTCGGATCGACTTTACCTAACTCTGGAATGTCTTGTGTATATACGTACAGTTAAATTGTCAACGATCTTTATCGGTTTTAAGTGATCTTTTTAAGTTAGCGGGCCAACACAAATTTCAACTTTTAGGGTTACAAGAACTGTATTCTTACAAGGGCGTAGCAAGAGCCTCCCTCTCGGCTGTCGCATTATTTCTTCAAACCCTGTTACAGTCAGTAACCGGGGTAACGCCACTACTAGGGTTTGGGCATCCCTGGTGGTTGCTGACCTCCATTACTGTAACAAAAATTTCTAGTCTTTGCTCCACACATGCCGCACGTGCATGCTTGGAAGGCTGTTTTGGAAAAATTTATGTGGTTTCCTCTGTATGCTCAATGTAGTCAGGCCATAGGCCATTTCTAAATTACACGGAAGACGTTTTGATCCGTTTATCTGGTTTTCCCGTCCTTTTTATGATGGATGCTAATGCTCACTCCCAGCTTTTGAATAGCCCTACTACAGACTCTAAAGGTGAGCTTTTGGAGGAGCTTATTCAGTCCAATAACCTTAGAATCCAAGAGATTCTAATCACTGTGGGTGTCCACTCAAAAAAAGAAAAATGAATAGTTTCGTGGTAGACGCCAAAATCTCACAATTCTCAGAAGAAACTTACAAAATGCTCGTTGTAATTTTCAGAGAGCAAAGAGAGTTAACAGGCCCAGAGATGAGATTGACAGACTTGGTGAGTTGTATAAATTCAATAGAAAGAGTTATTTCAATACCATTTTCCAAGAGAAGAAACTTGCCTGGGCAAGGTTTGTTCAGCATAACATAAATGAAGATCAGTGAGGATTACCTTACAAACTTGTTACTGACAAGGTTCATCCCGGCGATGTTCTTTCTTCTATTATTGTAAATGGTAATGAAACCCTGGACTGGAGTTTATCAATTAATGCCATCTTGGACGGCTTGTTCCAACTCCGGAGGGTTGGAGACAGATCCTTTCTGTACATGTGGCGAGCAGGAGACTTGGATGCATGTAATTTTTTTATGTCGGGAGTATGAAGACCAAAGGCGGATTTTGATGGCGCATATTCCTGACTTATCATTTGATACAGTGCATTTGCTTATTGCAAATCGTGACTTTTTTAATTTATTTCAGGAGTTTTCAGCTGCTGTTTTTGCAAGAAGAACTGTTCTCAGAGCCTTTCTTCAGAGGCAAACCTAGTGTCTTAATTGTCTTCATGGAGTTTCACTATTTGTTTCTACATCTGGCTGGCGGCTGGGGTGCTGGACCTGATTCATGGTGTTGGGTCTGGTGCTCTGGTTGGTTGTCTTTTGTGCTGCGATCATGAATACTCCATTCTGGATTCTGCCGTGCTGGATCAGATTCATTGCGTCGGGTCTGGTGGTCTAAAGGTTCTATTATCCATGGCGTACAGTTGGAGATTGCTGGATAGTACCGTTATTGGTTTTGGAGGTTCCAGTGCATGTGAAACAGCAGCTGAGGAAATATTCAGTTGAACTGTGATTTTTGAAGTTTATAGTTGTGCCATCCAGACTATTGAATATTATTGTCGTTTTATTATATATACAAAGGGTACTAGGAAAGTTTTGCAATACAGCTTTGTTTATTTAATTTTTTCAAAGTAATTTCCTCTACATTCAATACACCTCTCCATCCTCCAAAACCAATCTTTAAACCAGTTCTGCCAAGTTTCACTAGGGAGTAAAGCACACTCGTTGTCCCAAGCCCGTAGAAGGTCCTCATCACTGGAAAACCGCCTCCCTTTTAGCTTCATTTTCACATGCGGGAACAGTGCAAAGTCGCAGGGAGCAAGGTCTGGCCTGTAGGGAGGGTGCTCGAGAAGTTTCAGTCCTGTCGTGGTCAAATATTCGGTGCAGGCTTTGGCGCGGTGAGCTGCAGCATTATCGTGATAGAGGTACCAGGTGTCCATTCTTGACTTTGGCCGCAGGTTCTTCATAGATCCGATGACTTTAGGCAGGCATTGTTCAGTATACCACTTAGCTGTGACTGTCTTCTGCGTGTCCAAAACGACACGTTCCACAATTCCACTCGATTTGAAAAATACAGCTATCATTTTCTTCTTTACAGATCGGGATTTTCTGACAATTACGGGTGTGTCGTCATCATCAAAGACCCAAACTTTGTTTTGAGCCTTGGTCGGCAGATCGTAATAGTACAGCCAAGTCTCGTCACCTGTCACGATGTTGTTCACATACCGAGATTGTCCCTTATCAAACTTTTTTAACATCTCCCGGCACTAAGTCACACGTCGTGTCATCTGCTCTTCAGTCAGTTGATGCGGCACCCAGAGAGAACAAAGTTTCTTCACGTGCAAATGATCTTGCAGAATCGAACGAATTGCTGGTGCATTTAGGCCCAAAGTATCCTCTATCTGTTGGTAGGTCACTCGCCTGTTTTCGTCAAGCATTTTCCTCACAGCAGTAACGTTTTCCTCCGTAACTGACGTTCGTGGCCTTCCCGGCCTCTCAGAATCCTCCAGAGTGAAAATTTCCCTTTGGAATTCTCTATACCACCTGAATATCGTTGTACGATGTGGACAATCATCATCTAGTGCAAGAGTCATTTCTTCTAAGCACTGGTCTATGGTTAAACCACGCACGAAATTATACCGCAAAACTGTCCTTATCTCATTTCGTGACCACGATGCCATCGCAAGCACTTTACACTCTCACTACTAATGAATAACTGAGCCCATCGACTTGGCGCGGCGGCTACTATGCACGTATGAACATGTCTCAACATGCAGCAACAAGCAGCTTCCTGTGATTCATTGTTGCGTCATATTGCAAAACTTTCCTAGTACCCTTTGTATATACATATATATATATTTTTTTTTTATTATTATTTTTTTTTTCCCTGCTGGCTCCCTGGTAAGGGCAACCCGGGGCGCGGGATTGCTGGCACTCACTGGTATTGCACTACCTCCAGTGGGTGCGGGATTTCAAGTGCGATTTGCGCTACAGTAAAATCAGACTCAGGTAATTTAACATACTTTTTAAGGACTGTTTTGTAAAGACTATATATTCCCAAGTTCTCAAGGTAGATTTGGGCTTATGCCTGGGAGCTACCCTGAATAAGAACACACTTGCACACACACACGAGAGTTTAATGTTTGTCAGAGCATATAATTATATGTAAATATATCTTGTATATAAATCATGTATATACTTTTATGTACATAATGTTGAGACTATATTGTGTGTAATTAATAAATGAATGAATGAAAAAAATGAAAATGAAACTCCGGTAGGTGCAGGATTTGTGCATTACAGCACACATAGAGAATGGTGGATCCAGGTGTTAGTTAATCCCTGGTGGCGAAATGGCCTGACATAATGCTCTTCTTCTCAGGCCTGCTTTGCAGACGTTCTGAGCTTTCTCAGGAGTAAAAGGTGGAGATGGGCTTGTGTCTAGGAGCCACCCTTCATATCAGGACACACACATTCAATGTACAGAAAGACTACAGTATTTATAAGAGCATGTATTTAAATCTGTATATAAATATTGTATATAAATTGATTAATATTGTATATAAATTGATTAAGATATCTTGTGAATGTACATACAGTTGTGTGTTAATAAATAAAAAAAAAATAAAAATAAAATAAAAAAAACTCTTGCATTGTGGCGGTGTGGAAGATTGGCAGCACGTGTTGTACTCTTGTCCCTAATACAATGAATTTCGAGTAATTCTGCAGAATGCAATTCCCAACTTTTCATCAGGATTGGAACCTAATTTTGTATCAAATGCCACGAGTTACCGCGCTCTTCAGGATTTTGCTAAGGCAACCTTCAATAAAAGGCTCGCAATCCTTTCTGCAATGACTACACATGCGAATGTTTCAAATTCAGCTCAAGACTCTTCACCTTCACTGCAATGACGTCCATTTTCTCAACAAGATCTACAATTCTGGACTTGTGCTCTGTGTGTGTGTTTTTGTTTTTTTTTTAACTCTACAAGTGTCCTACAACTGCAACTCAATTTGGCGATGAAAATTCCTGTGCTCCTTTGCTCGGATGGCTGTTAACTGACTGTGACTTTGTTATTGGTGATTGACTGTGACTTTGCTACTAATGTCTGCAGGACTTACTGGATTTAACCTCAACTGTTTATAAGGTTTGCGCTTGCTTCTGGGCTTGTGTAAAGTTTTGTCGGTTGAATGGTACTGTTATCCTTAATTATTTTCTTTAAACTTGTTTTTTTTATGTTAATATGCATAAGATTACTTTCATTGTTTACTTTGACATTTCAAAGTATCATCTGTGTTTACCGCAATCTGTTGAGGTTATCTTTTGTACAGTATTTGACATTTGTATAAGTTCCTTTTTTTTTTTTTTTTGGCTCGTACTTTGTTGGGCTCTTGCCGACCTGCTGACTCCGGGTAGCCAAACAGCCAGTTCACTTCTGGCCATTTCTGCAGAATCCTCTAATTTAAAAGCGAAACGTGGCGGATATGAACTAACGTTCCAGGTGCCGCCCAAGACAAATACATACATACCACTCCCAACTCATTGTTACTATTGAGGCAGATTCCAGAGTCCAACTGGAAAACATCGGTAATCAGGCAATGCAGAAATTACAATACTGGGCCACAAAAAAAAACAGCTAAAAATTGCACCGACGAAAACCATATCCATCTTGCTGAAAGGAACCTCTTCAGGTACAGCGTCCGCCCCAAATAAAAATAAATGGCCTGACCATCAAACTCACCAAGCAAATGAAGTACTTAGGATTTATCTTAGATAATAACCTATCCTTCATACCTCACCTGAAACACATAAGAATGAAAATAAGAAGATACTCAGCCCTAGTGGCTAGGATTACGAGGAAGGATTGGGGACTGAAAAAACGAACCCTAATGCTATATTATAAGTCAACCTTCATCCCAGCAATAATCTACGCAGCTGCAGTATGGTATACCAAAACATCACTAGTAACCAACAAGAAAATCCTGGATATGACACATAGGACCATCCTATTGACAACCACACGAGCTTGCCGCACGGTAAGCACACCTGCACTGCAGGTGCTTGCTGGAGCGCTACCCCTGGATTTAGAAGCTGTGAAAGCAGGACTGCTCTACCTGCACTCAAAGGGAGTGGCCGCAAATCATCAGGACTTCACAATCAACCCAGCAAGCAGTCAAAAAACGGAAAGAGCACGGCTACAGACCTACCTCCTTCAGGAGTGGCAACAAAGATCGACAGAGACGACAAAGGGCGAGATCACTCGTAAATCCTTTCCAGAACTGAACAAAATATACCCAAGGCAACCGGGCAGGTTCTTCCCGGGCTTGCACCTAACCTCGTTACTCACAGGACATGGACCCTTCAACCAGAAACTGTTCAGCTTCTGCCTTGTCGATGACCCAAATTGCACGTGCGGGGAGGTCGAAAGCTGGGACCACCTGCTTTACGACTGCCCACAATACGAAGACCTCAGATGCACCCTCATCACGAAAATCCATTACCTCCCCAAAGGACTTGAACATCACTTCACTGACAAGGAAGAGGAGTACCGCGCGCTCTCCCAGTATACACAGGACCTCTTCACAAGGAGAATTGTGTTAATTGCCATACACCGAGACTGATAGTACAGTAACATAAATCGCATAAGACAGAAACAACTACTGGAAAAGAAAACTGTGGAAGAAGTGAAAATGAAAAAAAACACAGGGATTGCTTCATGAGTGTCCCAATCTGAATCAAGTGGACAAAAATAGAGACAACAAACTGCAGCCTAGCTCCCAAAGCCTAACGGCAGCCTGAAGAGGGCACCCTAGCCCAATTCACCTTTAAACCCTATTCCCCCGAGGAGACGATTCTCTCGTCGCCCCCCTCATTTCTACTCTGGTGGGGCATGGGCATGCCACACTGAAACTTGGGGCTCTCTTCCCTATTGGCTCCATACTTGTCTTTCTCCCCCCCCCCTCTCTATCTTCACGCTAGCGAAGCCCCACACACCTAAATTTAAATACATCCAAAATATCTTCACTCACGTTCTTTTTTTTTTTTTTGATTTGGTAGTTGTTGGCGCATCGGCTTCTGTGGCCATATTGCACCTCCCAAGGTTTTTGCAGTACTTTGATCCAAGCCCGATGCGGGAATCGAACCCGCGACCTTTGGGTTGCCGGGCAGGTACTTTACCCACTCGGCTAGCCCGGTCGGCACTCACGTTCTGGCCCAACTCAAGCGACGTCAACCCCACGATTGACGTTGGCACATGTATGCTGTGCATATGTGTGCTTGTATGCACGCATATATGCATGCAATATAAATACAATAAATTTTGTTTTTTTTTTTAAGTCCTAGCCGCTGAAATCTCAGGAAATTAGGTGGCTGGACCTGCCAGAGTAACTTAAGCCTACTGGGTTCCTGGTCTGCCTCCACGGGGCAACGTTGGGCCTCAGCAGGGGTCCAGCGGCTAAACGACCAGATGAACAACGGTATACGGCACTACACATATACAATATCCATACACTTAAATCTCTGGCATTTCCAGTGAACTGGTACACCCACAATGAAAACTACGCGGAGATGGGGGAAACCCGTGCCGTCTGACACTAAATACACCTTACGAGGCCATTGCCTCCAGTGAAAACACCATCCAAACTACAATGAGATTAGATCATTTATCATACAAAGGGCCCAGAACAGAAGCCCTTTTACGGATACTGAGCTGAAATCTGCTATCTCAACCTTAGGGGGTGGTAAATGTCCTGGACAGGATCTCCTTGAGGTTTCTGTACTTAAGATTTTGGAAAAATTGCCCATTAATTATATTAAACCTTTTGAATTGTTGTCTGTCTTCGAGATTATTCCCGCTGGCTTGGAAACAGGCTAGACTTAAACTTCTGCTTAAGTCTTTTGACAATCCCTCCAATAAGCCGGCCTCTTACAGGTCCATTGCACTGCTGCCCATCCTTGGCAAAGTCTTGGAAACATTAATTGTTTCTCGTCTTCTAAATTACTATTTAGACAGAAACATAAGTTCCCCACTTGAATTTGGCTTTACCGGTGGAAGGTCTTCTGTTGATGCTATTTGTCAGCTTTTGAGTTCTGTTCAAAATTCCAATTCTGAATATGTCCTCGGTCTCTGTTGATTTCAAAGGGGCATTCGACACTGTTTGGTGGCCGAGTGTCGTGGCGAGGTCCATAGAGACCGGGGTCTCTGCTCCTATTTACCGTCTCCTTTCGAATTACTTTGATTCTTGCAGCATCAGTTTCCTCAGAATTCTGCTCGCTCGCTCTCGCTCTCTTTCTCTCTCTCCAGATATCTTTCTAGAAAATTTTTATTTCAATCTGCCATCTTGAAACAACTTGAGTGTTAGTCATCTGGTTTTGGCGTGAGCCATAACAACATCCATTTAGAATTCTGATCTGATCTAAACCAATTTAATTATATAAAATTAAATTAAATTATTAATGGCCGTCATTCAGTGTAACCATGTGTTCTGGAGCTCCTGAATGTTGAGCTATTTTAATGTGTTTTCTTCCACCGGAAAAGTGTGCCAGCTCAAAGAACTTCGCAAGAGGATTACGTAAGGGTGAGAAAATTGTTATTACTAAGGTAATCTTGTCTGTTCTCTCTCGTCATCTACCTAATCCCTTTAGGCTTGGCATTCTGCTAACGCTTACATTTTGCTGTAGTCACACGCATTTTTGACAGTTAGGCTTAGTGATTTCACTATTTCCCGTATCGTATCGCTGGGAATACGATACGTCCGTAAAGTTCTGAATTGGAGCAAGTTTGCCCTTTATTTTTTTGCTATATATATATATATATATATATATATATATATATATATATATATTTTTTTATTTTTCCTATATCATGGAAGGAGCGACTTTTCCTACAAACGCTGATATCTGAAAATTATGCGAAAAAGCAATTCTTCATGAAAACAAAGGAGAATATATAAAATGCTCCAAATGCAACGCCTAATTTGTCAGAGCTGCTCTGGCCTTTCTCACCTAAGCCTGAAAAACTATCGCGTGTGGCTCGCGCGAAATTTACTGCTGCCGGAAAAGGTTGGCGAATGGGCATGTGAGCCCTTCCCCAACAGCTTTGGGTTCAACAACCAAATCAAAGCCCGACTCTCACCTATCGCCATCTCGTCCACCGCAGCGTGTGTCATTTGGTAAGGCAACCACCCAATCCAAAGGGGGGTGTAGCGCTACTAACAAGTGACGCCGTAGAGCTATTAGAAAGCCCACAGAACTGCTGCTCTTTAATCGCCATGGCAGAAATCCGTCAACCTGGCCTGTCCATTGCAGATAAAAGCCCTGATCTTACTCAGAATGAAATTAAGGACGACGGGAATATCCTGCATAACTATAGTGATCACGTAAATATTATTACAAACGTCTTAACTAATCAATGCACTCAACTAATGCATCAGTATTTACTGCAGATTCCTGTGCACAGGTCTGACACATTGCCAGCTTGTAAGTGTGGGTCACTTACTGCAAAGTAATTTTGTATGTTACTGGCGGTATCCAGGGTTCCCCCTATGTCCGCCGTTTGTTAAGCGTTTGTTGCCAGCAGTATGTTGAAATTCCTCTAAGTTTAAGACTAAGTTAAGGTTGAATTTAAGCTTAAGTTAAGTTAAGTTAGGGTTTAAGATTGGTGAAGTTTAAGTTAAGTTAAGGCTAAGTTATATAGAAGGTTGGGTCTGATGTAAGTCAGAGTTTAAGTTTAAGTTTAGTTAAGTTAAGGTTGTCAATGTTGGGTCGGTTCAATTAAAGTGAGTTAAGTTTCGGTTTAGATTTGCTTAAGTTTAAGATTAAGATTAGTTGTAGTGTAGTTAAGATTCAGGTAATGAGTTTGAGTCGTTTGAGAGCCAGAGTTTAAGGTTTAGTTTAAGTCGAAGTTTAAGTTCCAAGTGTAGGTTTAGTTTTAAGATTACTCAGTTGTGAAGTTTAGTGTGAGTTTTGTGTTGTTTTATGTTGTTGTGGCTGGCATCTGGCATTTAGCAGCAGGGGGTCGAGGGCGAAGTGTGCCCCAACCCCCCGCTCCCGTCCCTAGCCACGAGGAGGCAGCCAGATTCTACTAATTTCACTTCCCTCTCCCCACCCAGGAATCCCTGCCCCCTGTCTCGCAGGGCTCAGTCCTGTCCTAGAACAGAGGGCAAGAGAACTGTTCCTGCAAGTCCACCCCAGCGGGTCCCAACCCATCCAGGGCAGACGTGCAGGAACAACACTTGTGACCAGAGTGAGCTGGCTGTAGAAGATTCCACAGTCAGCCACTGTAACTTAGCCCATTAATCTATTGTTTATGCGTCTTGGCTCTCGCAGGGCTTAATCCTGTCCCAGAGCAGCAGGCAGTGCACCAGGATGACCAGGGCCCCCCGCCCACAGGGCCCAACCTGTCCAAGGGAGGGGCCCAGCCCACCCATCGCACAACACAATTGTATGCATTTTTATTCTAAAGTACAATGTTCCATTTAATGTCTCTCGGACAGTGAGTTTCAGTCACTTAACAGATATTATTCAATGTTCCAACTGGGATCTTGTTGTCTACTTCATAGTTTGATAATCCCATTGTCCAGCTGTGTTGAGTGATTTCCCTTAGTTTTATTTGTTTCGGGTACTTTCTGCAGTAGTAGAGTACTTTTCAATGTCCATTTATGTTTAGTTTAGTGTAGAATACACACTATATTTGTATATCAAGTATTTTGCTTAGCCAACCCAAGCCAACCCACAGATACTATTCAGTGGATTAGCACTGTACAGTGGCTGGGCCGGCAGTAGCTTAAGTCATGTATCATTCCAATTTTGCTCAGTAGGGCAATATTACTTTTCAGTCTTCTTCCACTGCCAGAGCAGTGTTGTGAGATTCAACTTATTGTTATTTTGCTACTGCAACTGTCAACAGTTGCACAATGTACTTACAGATTCCATTTAGGGTTAAATTGATGGGGGATACGCACTATTTCTATAACAGATATTTGGCACAACACATACAATTGCATTAGCATATTCCATATAGCATTCAGTGCAGTGCCATTTCACTTGAGTCCCCAAGGGTGCTATCTCATATTAGGTGATATTTTAGTGGGTGCATGTATTGCAGTTCACAATTCCTTGTAATGTATTCATTGGATATAGATTTAGCTATTCAGTCCTGAGAATACAGCAACTGAAATGTTATCCTTATGCTCAGTATGGCAATATTACCTTTCAAGTTTTCTCCCACTGCCAGAGCAGTGTTGTGAGATTCAACTTATTGTTATTTGCTACTGCAACTTTCTCCAGTTGCTCAATATTCATTGCAGTTTCCATTTAGGGTTAAATTGTCAGTAGACACACACTATTTCTATAACAGATATTTGGCCTAGTACATACTGTTACCCTAGCATATTCCTTATAGCATTCAGTGCAGTGCCATATCACTATAACTCTCCAAGGGTGCTATATCATATTAGGTGATATTTTAGTGAGTGCATGTATGTCAGTTCACATTTCCATTAACTGTATTCAATGGAATTAGGTTTAGCTATTCAGTCCTGAGGATACAACAACTGAGATGTTATCCTTATGCTCAGTATGGCAATATTACTTTTCAAGTTTTCAAGTTTTCTCCCACTGCCAGAGCAGTGTTGTGAGATTCAACTTATTGTTATTTGCTACTGCAGCTTTTTACAGTTGTTCAATATTCATTGCAGTTTCCATTTAGGGTTAAATTGTTGGAAGACACACCTATTTTTATAACAGATATTTGGCCTAGTACATACTGTTATCCTAGCATATTCCTTATAACATTCAGTGCAGTGCCATTTCACCATGCCTCTCCAGGGTGCTGTATCATATCAGGTGATATTTTTGTGGGTGCCTGTGTGGTAGTTCACATTCCATTTAGTGTATTCATTGGATATAGATTTGGCTTTCAGTCCTGAGGATACAGCAACTGAAATGTCATCCTGATGCTCAGTAAGGCAGGATTAGTTGTCAAGTTTTCTCCCACTATCAGAGTAGTGTTGTGAGATTCAACTTATTGTTATTTGCTACTGCAGCTTTCTACAGTTGCTCAATATTCATTGCAGTTTCCATTTAGGGTTAAATTATTGGAAGACACACTATTTCTATAACAGATATTTGGCCTAGTGCATACTGTTACCCTAGCATATTCCTTATAGCATTCAGTGCAGTGCCATTTCACCATGCCTCTCCAAGGGTGCTTATAGCATTCAGTGCAGGATTAATTGTCAAGTTTTCTCCCACTGTCAGAGCAGTGTTGTGAGATTCAACTTATTGTTATTTGCTACTGCAGCTTTCTGCTGTTGCTCAATATTCATTGCAGTTTCCTTTTAGGGTTAAATTGTTGGAAGACACACACTATTTCTATAACAGATATTTGGCCTAGTGCATACTGTTACCCTAGCATATTCCTTATAGCATTCAGTGCAGTGCCAAAGCACTATGACTCTCCAAGGGCGCTATATCATATTAGGTGAAATTTAGTGAGTGCATGTATGGCAGTTCACATTTCCATGTACTGTATTCATTGGAATAGGTTTAGCTATTCAGTCCTGAGGATACAACAACTGAGATGTTATCCTTATGCTCAATATGGCAATATTACTTTTCAAGTTTTCTCCCACTGCCAGAGCAATGTTGTGAGATTCAACTTATTGTTATTTGCTACTGCAGCTTTTTACAGTTGTTCAATATTCATTGCAGTTTCAATTTAGGGTTAAATTGTTGGAAGACACACCTATTTCTATAACAGATATTTGGCCTAGTACATACTGTTACCCTAGCATATTCCTTATAGCATTCAGTGCAGTGTCATTTCACCAAGCCTCTCCAAGGGTGCTTATAGCATTCAGTGCAGGATTAGTTGTCAAGTTTTCTCCCACTGTCAGAGCAGTGTTGTGAGATTCAACTTATTGTTATTTGCTACTGCAGCTTTCTACTGTTGCTCAATATTCATTGCAGTTTCCATTTAGGGTTAAATTGTTGGAAGACACACACTATTTCTATAACAGATATTTGGCCTAGTGCATACTGTTACCCTAGCATATTCCTTGTAGCATTCAGTGCAGTGCCAAAGCACTATGACTCTCCAAGGGCGCTATATCATATTAGGTGAAATTTAGTGAGTGCATGTATGGCAGTTCACATTTCCATTTGCTGTATTCATTGGAAGTAGGTTTAGCTATTCAGTCCTGGGGATACAACAACTGAGATGTTATCCTTATGCTCAGTATGGCAATATTACTTTTCAAGTTTTCTCCCTCTGCCAGAGCAGTGTTGTGAGATTCAACTTATTGTTATTTGCTACTGCAGCTTTCTACAGTTGCTCCATATTCATTGCAGTTTCCATTTAGGGTTCAATTGTTGGAAGACACACATTATTTCTATTACAGATAATTGGCCTAGTACATACTGTTACCCTAGCATATTCCTTATAGCATTCAGTGCAGTGCCATTTCACCCTGCCTCTCCAAGGTGCTGTATCATATCAGGTGATATTTTAGTGGGTGCATGTATGGCAGTTCACATTCCATTTAGTGTATTCATTAGATATAGATTTGGCTTTCAGTCCTGAGGATACCGCAACTGAAATGTCATCCTGATGCTCAGTAAGGCAGGATTAGTTATCAAGTTTTCTCCCACTGTCAGAGCAGTGTTGTGAGATCCAACTTATTGTTATTTGCTACTGCAGCTTTCTACAGTTGCTCAATATTCATTGCAGTTTCCATTTAGGGTTAAACTGTTGGAAGACACACTATTTCTATAACAGGTATTTGGCCTAGTACATACTGTTACCCTAGCATATTCCTTATTGCATTCAGTGCAGTGCCATATCACTATAACTCTCCAAGGGTGCTATATCATATTAGGTGATATTTTAGTGAGTGCATGTATGTCAGTTCACATTTCCATTTACTGTATTCATTGGAAATAGGTTTAGCTATTCAGTCCTGAGGATACAACAACTGAGATGTTATCCTTATACTCAGTATGGCAATATTACTTTTCAAGTTTTCTCCCACTGCCAGAGCAATGTTGTGAGATTCATCTTATTGTTATTTGCTACTGCAGCTTTCTATAGTTGCATTATATTCATTACAGTTTCCATTTAGGGTTAAATTGTTGGAAGACATTCACTATTTCCAAAACAGATATTTGGCAAATACATACTGTTATCTTAGCATATTCCTTATAGCATTCAGTGCATTGCCGTTTCACTATGACTCTCCAAGGGTGCTATATTATATTAGGTGATATTTTAGTTGGTACATGTATGACAGCTCACATTCCCATTTGGTGTATTCTTTGGATATAGATTTATCCATTCAGTCCTGAGGATACAGCAACTGAGATATTTCCTTATGTTCAGTATGTCAATATTACTTTCCAAGTTTTCTCCCACTGCCGGGGCAGTGTTTGAGATTCAGCTTATTGTTGTTTGCTACTGCAACTTTCTACAGTTACTTACTGATGAGTTCCGTGTTTTTGGAGTTAGGAATGAACAGATGTCAGCTGAAATACAACAAGTGAAGTCTTAAGTCGAAGATCTAAACCGCCACCTTATAACTTGTGATGGGTCTAATCATACACTAGATAAAAGTTCTGAAGAACGTGACACTTCATATTCAGCCCTTTCTAACTCCCTAGGACTCCGGCTAGAGGAAACATGCTCCTACTCTGAAAGTATTAGTCACTTAACCATTCTGATGAAACGTCTAGGGGCACAAATAGAAGATCTAAGGGATTGTTTGTTTGTTATTTGATTTTTAGGAGCATTAGCAACTAAGTCCATATTGCTCTGGGGATAAGCGGTGGTCATTCCCTGACCTCTCCGCATCCTCCGTATTTGGTGGTCACGGGCTCGAACCCCGGTCTAATCAAGAAGCGTGTGCAACGCACTGCTGCTCCTGCCCACCTGGCTACAGAGGCGCCTATCTAAGGGATGAAGTTTACTCTATGCGTGAAAAAGATAAAGCTGTCAGGCATATGATAACGGACCTCTGACTCATCTCGGTCCAACCACAATATCGTCCTACAGAGATTAGCTAATCTCCAGCATCTCTCCAATACTGATGCGACTAATGAACTGTCACTAGAAGAGAGCCAGCAACAACCTTGAAAACAAGGGCCAAATCGGACTACCAAAGATCGATGTTCGACAGCACAATGCTCTTTCCAGGGAAGAATGCCCTATCACTATGCATAATTGTCTATGTCCTGATCACTAGGCACAAATCTCAGGCCGACCGGGCTAGCCGGGTGGGTAAAGTGCCTGCCTGGCAACCCAAAGGTCGCGGTTTCAAATCCCGCCTCGGGCTTGGATCAGAGTAGAAAATACAAAAACCTTGGGAGGTGCATTATGGCCACAGAAGTCGATGCGCCAACAACTAACAAAAAAAAAACCTCAGAGCACCCTAGCCGGTCAGAAAGAGTAATTAGGGAGCTTTCGTCGGCACTGCAAGCTAACCTTACAAACATAACTATAGAAAACGTCTAAGTTCTCAAAACAAAGTAATATTACACAAATTAGATGACATGGAAACACATCTGCATGACTTGAAGCAGTATGTTAGTGAAGTCGGATACCAACAAGTCAACGTTCATTTACGGAACCAATATTGCACCACCCTTCCCCCAATACTTCTTCCGAAGAACCTGAAGAGCCCACTCGGGGGAGTAAGCCTGCTTCCACTGTGACCCCACCTCATATGTACGAAGAAGAGAAAACAAATGAATGTGCGGAACTTCGAAAAAAGCAACTCCCTATCAAATTCAACAATTAGATTATTTACAGCTAGCTGGACTCCAACTAAACAATGCGAAGTCAGCCCACATGCCAATTACTAAGAGAAAGTTCAGGAATAACATCCGAGTTGTAGTTAATGGCGTGACAATTCCAAAAGTATCATCGCATACTGACCTAGGGTTAACGTGGGATGAAGATTTAAATTTCAAAGATCACTTCCTGAAGACAAAGACCTATGCTGCATTCTGGGCTATCCGCCAGGAGCTAGTAGGCTACCACAACATCAATCTGCTTTGTCAATACACTTATCGGTGTCTCACTCCTATACCTTTATATGCATCTGAAATCTGGTCCTCAGCACCTGCCTCTCTGCGTAACAGATTCTTGGCAATGGAATATTGGATTCTGCGGTGGCTGAACCGTTTGGGAGAGAACCCGTTCATCTCCAAATCTATTCAATCTAGGCATGACCCCCTGGAAGCTCACTGTTCTTAAAAAAAGAAAAAAAAAAAAATCTGTGCACATTCTCTAAGCTGCTAACCCGTCAGATTGATGCCCCATCGATAGAGGATATTATCTCACTTCCCAAAGCAAGCAATAGAAACCACCAGAGCGGGCAACGTCCATTGAGGATGAAGCTCACTATCCTGGACTCCCTGAAAAGAATGTTCCCGTGTAACATGATTCAACACCTTCTCCATTGATCCAAATAAGTTTGGAGAAAACAGAAGATACAGAAGCCAAATTATCGATGAAATCTTGACCAAATCACCAGAATTACTATAAAATAAGAGCTTTATTTATATGAGAAATGTAAATAATTTAATGCAAAAATATAAAGCAAAGCAAATTGTAATGACAGAAAAAAAATGTAGGACAACTTGTATTTGTAATTACAATATTAATTTAATATCAATTTTATTTTAAAGTTACTGCTATTAAGTGCATAGAATTTTCTATACAATGTTATTATTTTAAATATCAAAAAATTGGTATAAAAATTGTATACGCTGTATTTAAAAAAAAAAAAAAAAAAAATATATATATATATATATATATATATACACACACACACACCCTCCGAGCCCACTGGCTGTTCAGGAGGGTGAACCTAAGGTTAATAAACAGATAATAATAAAACATTTACTTGTCCTTTCCGTTCTACCGCTGGTTTTGCTCCTTATGCAGGTATCGTGGCGAAGCTACCATACTGGGGAAGCCATTAGAGTATCTGGAGGAGGAAAGGGGCCAGAATTTGTAGTTTCGCTTCTAATGAGGTGGTAAGGCAATATTACTTATTAGGTGGTAAGACAATATTACTTATTATATTATATATTTATATCAGCTTATTTGTATTATTATATATTTATATCAAATTATTTATATTGGTGAGAGCACAATATTGAACGAACTCTATCTAGAAAAAAGATAGAGTAATATTTTGATCTCAACGCATCCCTTTAATGGAAATTCGTACGCATATAATCGGGTAGCCTAAAAAGTAATAATACAGTTATAAAGCTAGTTGTATTTCAACCTAATTTACCGTGTATAAAAATTTAGGAATTTAAGGTTTTCTGTGTAAATAAAATATGCATATATAAATCTACGAATGAATTCTATTATACTTATTTCAACCAAAAAACTAGAAATTCAAAGGATATTACATATTTGATTAATACGTTTATATTATAACTATAGAATTATTGACAGATAAGGAAATATAAAAGTTTCTATTTGTAATATAATAAATATCTTTATTTTTATGTATAATATACATAAAAGTAAAGTAAAAATAGATGAAATAAACTTTATATAATATAATTATATTTATTTAGGCAAGCAATTATAATGAGAACTGAGCTAGTTTACAAATGTTGGGGTCTGCGGTGACGTCCTGTTATTGGTGCAACCCGAATACTCCCACAAATTTAAAAAACACTATGGTTTGGAACACTGCTCTAGACCAGTGCTGTCCAACTTTTTTGGCTGGCCGGGAGTCTGTTGTATATTTTTAGGAAGTTGGAGGAATGCGCCAAAAACTGTTTTTATCGTAAAATACTCGCTTGTTAATATCTTCCAATTGGAACACTGGCTGAGAGTAATACTTATCGACCCAGACAGTCTCACATAAACCATTTCAATGCCATGCTATTGACTGACATGAAACTGACTTTCAGCTTAAGTCGGGCATACTTTTAAAATTCATATTGATGTTGTTGCTGAAATGAGAGCTTTCTGGCAAGAGGTCTTTTTAAGGCTAAAATGTGACCATCTTAAATAATTTCACGTAAGTAGTTAAACAGTTAAATGGGCTGAAAGGAAACAATGTTTAAGTCAGGCGCAAATGAAACGAAAAGTGATGAAAAGTCCACACCATCACCAATTTACAGAATATATTAGGGGGGGGGGGAATTCTTACAGCTTTGCCATCTTGAAACAAGACTGATAGACAATTTATGACGCCAGTGATGGAGCCTAAGTCATAAATTCTATTTAGAATTTATGACTTTGCTTTCATTTAAAAAAAAAAAACGTTTTCTTTTCTCTATTTTATTTTTTATACTTTTTAATGAACGAATTTAAATTCTCTAAAGAATTGCGTGAAATTAAATTGCAGCAGCACATAATAAGTGAAGCTCAGTTCTGCTATCCTTCTATTCGACCAATTCCCACTTGGTGGGAAATGGTCGAATAGAAGGGAATTCATATTTATATACTGATCTGTAGTACTTTTTTCTTTTCTTTTTTTTTAAGCAATATCGCCAAAAAGGTCTTAGTACGTAAAACAAGGAAAGTTGGAGAATTCCTTTCATTTCTCCAAGTTGTTTTTGTACTAATAATCTAAAAGAACAAGGTGGAAGAGGTGGAATACAGTACTATACTTCATTTTCCATCTGCTTCCACGGTCATAATTTGAAATTATTTCAAGGATCGAAATGGAAAATTTTACGAAATGGAATGCTCGCCAATAAACTATTTTAATTTTAGTACTCAGGTACGTACATAACATTACCAATGCATGTTACGAACCGGGACTGTGTTCCAGTGCGCTCCGATCCATTCTGAGCTCTGGTTTATTTCATACCACGAAATTAACGTAATGGTCTGTTATAAAATGCGTTCACTCCCATCATCCTCTGCTCAAAATACTAAATCTCATCTCCTGCTGCATACGTAATATAAACATATTTACTATTTAGAGTTAGCACAAAGATACTTAAACATCTATTATGTTCTTGCTTTCTAGGTAGGTCTAAAGCGAACGAGTCGTAAATCTTTCTCCTAACTGGTTGCACACTGGGTTCCCGGACATGGACCGCAAGAGCACGTACTGCCCGAGGCTTTTTCCAGTCTAGCCTTGTAGTCAATGTGACCGTTTTGCAACCTATTCCGTGGAGCTTCAGGTCCTTAACACTAGAGGTTGCCATAGTCGACCCTCTATTTGCCACGAACATTCTGTTTAATCGAATGAGTCCTTTCAAAAGTGAGCATGAAAGAGGCATTCATTATCACGCAGGAAAGTGGCTCTTTGGTTTATTTACATTGGAAACAGATGGGTGTCTTTATTATTTGAGAAAATCTCAGGGTTGAACAGCCGGATTATGCGATTCTTAAAAGGATTTTTATGATCGATAAAATTCCTTTTCACAGTGTTCTATCTGCAATACTTTGTGGCCAACGCCTACAACGGTAATGTTATATGAAAAATAAAAATTTGTTTTTGTCTGTGGAGCGCACTAGAAATATTTTGGCTAATGAGAAATTTCGTATAATAATAAATGAAATTCAGCATAACTTTCTTACTTTGTTTTAATTCCTTTATCAAACAGTTCGAAGAGGAATTGGTTGGGTACTTTTTAGCGACGGTGAAGGTATGAATGATCTCCTCTTTTTTTTTTGCAGATTCAGAAAAAGCCCACTTCATTGAATCATACAGTGATCATTATAATATTAACTACAAAGACAAAGCTATTGGGTATACCACCGATTTCCCAGATTTTCTCGTATTTGCCCTCCTCTGTTGAGCTTTTAAGGATCAGAAAAACTAATAAACATCAAGGGATGAAATACCTGATCTATATACCAACCTTCTTTAGTTTGCATCGAACTTTTTTTTACTTTCCCCTCAGTTATTTTAGTATCTTCCCACCCTCAATTTGATGCTCACTATTTTTCTTTACTTATTAATTATATATTTACTTTTTCAGCTTTTCTACTTCTAATTTGGCTATTTGATTCAGCCTTTAATTTAAGATAATTTAATAATTCTTTTAGGTTTTGAAATTTTTTTATCTCTCATTCTTTTCTTTTTGCCTTGGCACCTTGTGTTCTATACCAGCTGCAAACTTCTACTTGTCCAGAACTGGAATTTACAGATCACAGAATCAGATTTCGTCACTCTCAAACTATACATCTTTGAAGATGTACAAAAAAAAGTATCATTATCAAAAAGTAAATTATCCGATATGGCTTATTTTAATGTCAATGACCAAGTTAACAAACAAGAACGGCAGTAGCATATTTACAATGCTTGTTTGCTTCTACACGAAATGGAGAATTTGTTTTACTGCCATTTGTGAATACCAAAACTGAACTGTCGGTTGAACGCAGCCAGCCTATTTGAAACTTGCATCAGTCTGCCTATGTTTTCGTAACAAACTGCTACGAGCTTCCTACTATTACAAGACTACGTAGAAATTGAAAAGGGGTCGATTATTAATAATAATATCAGAATATACCGCAATACCCAGTCCGCGGGTAGTATTTTGCCCACCGGGTCTAGGTGGGCAAATCCATCACCAAATTAAGGCCTTCCTGTGACTTTTCACTTGGGGCTATAGCTAACCGATGTCACACGCAGGTTTCCTTAATGTGTAAACATGCATAATTTATATATTAAAATAAACTCAAATTTAGGGCAAAAGTTTCATGCTAGGAGGGATACAGAAAGATTATATAGGAAATATGAGAGCATTACATAGGGCACAGCCTCATTTTGCACGTACCACTGAGCAAACTTAAGCAAATGTTTTAAGTTTGCAAACGCTGGTTTGCTCAATGTTGCGTACAAAATGTGGTTAAACTCTACCTGTGCAAAAAGACACATTAAAATAAAATAAATATTCTGTTTGTACTCCGGAAAAGCCAATGTAGGACCAGAGAAGTTACATGAATATTATTCTATTTTTGCGGTATCATGAGGATTCGAACAGGCCGTGGTGTAACTCTGTATTTGTACCTGACCTGACCTATGTGTGTGTGTGTGGGGGGGGAACTTCCCAAATAACAAACCATATACCATTATTTTTATTATGCTGAGTTCTTCTTCCTTCTGAAAATACGAAGTTAATAAAACACACAGTCTTTAACAAATCTGGTAAATCAATCAGAAAGAATTCTATCATTAAGTTCCACAAAATGGTTTTAGGCTCAGCAGAAGGGCCCCTCTGTTTGGAAATTCTGACAGGGATAACTTGCATTCTTAATCTGAAACTACAGAAAATATGTAATCATGAGGCATTCGGAAAACTAATATTATCCATTTCAGCATGGGTTTGGAACGCTTCATTTGTCAGAGCTGACAGCTCCTGACTTGAACCTGGGGGTGTACTTCGGCTAACCTGACACAAATTAGCTAGCAGAAATTCGGCCACAGCGTCAAAACTATGAATGTCAAAATAATGGGATTCGCCACTTCTATTCTAGATAAAATCTCACCTTTTTCAACAAGCACAGTAAGTTAACATTAAGCAGAGCCCAGGGTTGGTCTAAATATCTTACATTTGAAACTGTTATCCTACACGATGAATTCTGGCGACGATGCATCCGATTTCTGCAGAATCCACAGACAGACGGTGAAAACCAGAACAACCAGTTTTCTTTCAGACCCAGACCAGATGTTCACTGAATTCTCTCCAAGAATACAAAAAAAAAAAAAGTTACAAGATAACCATCTATGTTCAATTAATCAGTTCGGGTTTAAAAAAGGTTATTCAACAGAAGACGCCATTGCCACCCTCAAGAACGTCCTCCCAAACCAAATGCTACCTGAAGCACAGCACTTCGACGCTGACTTGCATAGGTTTTACAGCAATAAAGTGTTAGCAACTCACTCCAATCCCAGAACCGAATAAGTTCGTGCGCCGTCCACACCATCTGCCAAGCTCTCCTGTGCCACGACAAAATTCGTTTGACAGAGAAGTGCCATTCATGTATATTAGATATTTTTATTGTAAATAAAATTTTAAATAAGATATTTTTATTGTAAATAAAATTTTAAATAAGATATTTTTATTGTAAATATAACCGTATGATGTAACTTGTAAATATAGTTAATACTGCGTACTGTGAGGAAGTGTAATGGCACGTTTACATTTTTAATTTTACAGTGTGCATTATCCATAATCTATTCTGATGTGAGCCCCTGGCCGTTATGGGACAATTGCAACTTCACTTAAATCTATATATGTACATTGTTTCATTTAGTTGCAATTCTCTCTCTCGGTAGGATAACTTGGGATTTTTTTGCTGGTGCAGCATAAACCTCAGGCTTCCTTGCACCACCATATGACTACCAATAATAAATAACAGAGTACAAAGGTGGAGATGGGCTAACGCCTAGAAGCCACCCCGACACACACACACACACACACACACACAAACACACACACACACACAGATTCTCACTGAAGAAAGGATTGCATAAATTTCCCATAAGCCTCATGATTATACGATTATTTTATTATTAAAATAAATTAATTTACACGATCGAAAGATACTCATAAAATAATCTCAAGGTCAGCAGTGTTCAAGGATTACAATAATTACATCCTGCATTTATCTAAACTAATTGATATACTGTTGTTCACGTTGATTTATATATACGAGGGGTTTCCGAAAAGTAAGGAAACACATTTTTTTTCTCTCGATAATACGAAGTTGAAATTATACACCAAGAAATAAATGAACATGCACTACTTCTCCACAAAGTCTCCAGTTTTATTGATATACTTGTCCCAACGATGGATCAGTTTATCAATACTGAAGAAGTCCGTGCCCACATCGCACCGCCTGATGAACTTCCTCATCCGTGGTGAAATGCTTTTCCTGAAAAGGTGTTTTTTCAGAGGGCCGAACAAATGGAAGTCTGAATGCGCTAAGTCTGGTCTGTAGGGGGGGGGGTAATAGAGTTTCCCAACGATTACGGCGCAACCACTCACGAGTGGTGTGGGCAGTGTGTGGAGTTGCGTTGTCGCGCAACAAAAATCACGCCACTTGTCAGGAGTCTTGGTCGCTTGCGTCGAATGTTGGCTTTCAGTTTTTCCAACGTTGCGCAGTAAAGCTGTGCATTGATTGTTCTTCCCTTCGGCAAGAAATCCACCAACAGAACGCCTTGGCGATCCCAGAACACTGTGGCCATGACTTTCGGACACTGGGAACAGTTTTGAATTTTTGCGCACAGGAGATTGTGGATGTTTCCAGGTCATGGAGTCTTGTTTGCTGTGACTATGCGAGCGAGAAAATCCTTTCATTCGTCGCTGTATCGCAACAGGTTCTCCAGACACATCCCCATACGTTTTGCTTTGTCCTCCTCTGACAATTGTCGGGGCATCCAGCAGCAGCACACCTTTCGAAAGCCAAGGTCATCCTGAACAATTTCGTGAACAGTCGACTTACTCACGTTCACTATTTGTGCAATTTCACGCAGTTTCAATCGCCTGTTTTCAAGAACGATGCCCTTAATGAGCGAAATGTTGTCTTCTGTCTTGCTCGATGAAAGCCTGCCTGCCTGCCCGCCCGATGCCGATCTTCAATGTCAACACTGCCCGCTTTAAATTCATTGCACCAAAACACACCTGCTTCTTTATCATCACCTTTTCGCCAACAGCAACCAGTTCACTTGGTGAAGACCTTTTTGCTTGCAAAAACCGAATAACTTCACGAACACCTGTTTTAGACCAGAGTCGCACGGTAGCCGCCATTTTTCAACTGGAATCTGCTGTGAGACGACGGTACTGCAACACTGCACTGGCGGTCTTTTTGAACTTGATTAACGGGTCTATCTGTCCATCGCGTTTCATCTCATTCCCTTTCACCATTATTAAGAAAAAAAAAAATGTGTTACCTTACTTTTCCTTCCAGCTGAGGTATTTGCCTGGAGGAGGACACTGATCGCCAATCACCGACGTGAAAATGCCGATCATTAATAATTCCACTGCCAACTGAAAGTCACTCCTTCTACTGACTATTTTTTTTTTTTTCTTTCCTAACCTCCGTTCTGCACTGTTTCCGGGTCCGACCCTAGAACTAGGAGCAGCCTTAGCTCACCTTTTCTTCTTTCTCATTCTGTGCAGGATAGATAACCACTCTCCCATTTTTTTTTTTTTTTTTTTTCTTACTCTCTCTCTCTCTCTCTCTCTCTCTCTCTCTCTCTGCTGGCACCCCGACTTACATCTTCCTCTTCATTGTAGGATTAAAATTATTTATTTATTCTGTAATTATTATTATTATTTAATTTATTCATTTACTTAGCTTCATTTTTTTTTTTTTCTCGCGCTCTGTTGTGACACCTGGGATGTGGGCTATCATTGGTGCCAGACAGCTCTTTTTTTTTTTTTTTTAATCACAAGGAATTTATTTTATTTATTATTATTATTATTTATTTAATGTATTTTATTTTTCACCACGGGGAATTATTATAATTATTTATTTGTTTATGATTATTATTATTTTTTTTTTTTTTTGCACCACGGGAAATTTTTTATTTATTATTTTTTATTTTATTTATTTATTATTTTTTTTTCCCTCTCTGGAGTGGGCCCCCAGAGAAATCAGGCCCACCTTTTGGCAACATCAGGTGGTTCAGAGTCTCGTATCGAGACAGTACGTGCTCCATTGGGACTGGCCCACCTTCCCGTGGTGTGGACGAGTACCCAGAATCATCTGTCCAGGTGACTGATACTTCTGGGTAGCCATGAGGCCAGAACAGAACACACACATAATACACACAAACCGACATCACACACATCTGGCCCATTTGTAGTGATACTGTCTTCACATAGATACGAGGCGGAGATGAACTCAAGTTCTAGGAGCCGCCCTTTACAAAAACACATGTCCTTACTTTTCGGAAACCCCTTGTAACAATTCATATATTGACATTAGGTTGACACTGTTCTTATAGTAGGCTTGAGTTCACAAGGCGGAAAAGCCAACGCTATTAGGATTGTCCTAGATAGTCAAAGTGGCTGCAGCTGAATAATAAAGATTTAAGAGAGCATCTCACAACGATAGATCTTATTCTCAGAGTCTGTCACCATCGATCTCTAAGATGTTACCTAACTCAAAAGGTACTCTGGGGGAAACATGAAACCTAGGCTTGCGAGGAATTTACGTTTATTTCTGAGTAGAAGTAGAAAGGAACACTGGGATCCACGAGTATGTATTTCTATAGTTTTTAAGTTGATGCTATCTCCAAAAATATCATGCCCGTACTGTTTTTGATTCATGACTTAGTTTCCTGACTCGTAATGTTTTATTGTTTTTAGTGTTGTTTTATGACTACTTTTAATCCTAGGGATTTGTTTCTGATTTCGCATGCTATCTCCAAAAATATCATGCCCGTACTGTTTTTGATTCATGACTTAGTTTCCTGACTCGTAATGTTTTATTGTTTTTAGTGTTGTTTTATGACTACTTTTAATCCTAGGGATTTGTTTCTGATTTCGCATGCTACAAGTATTGTTTTAAAAGAACCAAAAATGGGAAGGGGAATCTGGATGATTTCTACATGCTTCCATTAACTCTAAGGGTTATCTTTATCAGACCGGAAATGCAAAGCTAATCCAGTTGTCGAGTAGTACGATGCTCATAAATCATTAAGACACACGAAAAATGCCCATTTCCTGATCATTTTGATTCATATTTACTCAGGTAAACAGCCGTGACACCCACAGGTCACGCTAAAACAATTTTCATGCGGAAAATAAAGCTTCTCATCTTATAAGTGCTCTTAGATCTTCGACTTTGATTAAAGCCATCCTGAATCAGTACTTTTTAACTCCATTTGTCATTTGAACTAGACAGGTAAATTATACTCCCATGTATATAATTTAGAAAAGGACAATAAGGGTAAATATTCCAGTGGTATAATAAAGAGCAAACGATATAAAGTTACTGAAAGTTTATTCATCTTAAAGAAGATGAGCAAAACACTTATTTTCTTCCCTTACAGTAAGCTAAAGGTTAGAGCTGATTACCATTACGGGATTAACTGCAAACTCCCAAATAAGAAAAGGCGATCTCTTTCTTGTTCTCCGATTACGGAACAGATCAAGCAATTAATCACAAGACTACTAATAATGTTCAAAATGTATCACTGGGAATCCTGATTTATTTCGTTGGGCTGGATTAACATCCAGGCAGTTCACATACCATGAAACGACTGTGCGCCCTGTCTGAAAATTGTACCAATTTTGTTTGGTTTCTGAATAATATACAGTATATAGATACAGTAGCACTTCATAAGACCGGCATAAATCTAAGTTTTCAGGGCAATTTGCGTTATTTATGTATTCTATGAAATATAAATTTTACCAGTATGACTTCGGGGAGAGTTTTCGACTGCATAAAAGGGTGGGGGGGGGGGTCCCAGATAATCTAAAAATAATGTCGGAAATAGCATTTGAATATTTTTATTAGATGATACGATAGCTGTGGTCTCCACAATCTTTACGGAGCAACATTTACGATAGCACAGGTTCACACTTTTGCGTTAAGCAAAAATGTAAACAGTATTGTAGAATTGGTCCGGTGGTTAGAATGCTGGCCTAAGAAATAAAAATTGCTAGTTCTAATTCCGCCTTCGGTATGGGTATTGTAATTGTCCAATATTTTTAACTGGAGATATGAATGTGCGATATAATTTTAAGCTAAATAAATGCTACTGTACTGTTTAGTACTAGCTGTGGGCTGGTATTCTATATTGACCCAAACAAATAATAATCACCGGTAACTAGATGCGAGATTTAGATGGTTTATGAGTTCCCAGCCAAAAGATTGCCCACGTCGTTGTTATCAAATTCGGTATATGTGGACTTGAGTTGTCGTGTAGCAGAATGATTCATCTTACACTTACCTAAGCCCCTTCGTCAGAACTCTTGTATGAACATTATTAAGAAACAAATTTCTGCAATACTGTACACTAACTGTTGCACGAGGTAGCAGAAAATCGAAAAGACTAAAAAACAAACATTCTCCATAACAAACCATACACAGATGAGCCAAAACATTATGACCACCTACCTAATATGATGTTGGTCCTCCACGTGCAGCCAAAACAGCTCGTACCCGGCGAGGCATGGACGCTACAAGATTTCTAAATGTATCTTGTTGTATCTGGTACCAACAAGTAACGTGCAGATCCTATAACTCCTGTAGGGTCCGTGGTTGAGACGCCGCAGATCGGAATTGCTGTTCCAACACAAATCACAGATGTTCGACGGGACTGATGTCTGAGGAATTTGGAGGCCAGGGCAATACCTGGAAGTCTTCCTCATGTTCCGTCTCGAACAATCCGGGCGGTGTGGCATGGCGCATTATCCTACTGAAAGACGGCACCGCCAGAGGTGAGGACCGTTGTCATAAAAGGGTGTACCTGGTCAGCAATGATGTTTAGGTAAAGTGTTTTCAGGTCTAACGGCACCAGGGGCTTTCCCCATCTCCGTTGATGTTTAGGTAAGCGGTAGATGATATTTAGGTGTGTGTGTGTGGGTTTGGGTTGCCTGAGCGGAGCCCGGAGTTTCCCCATTAGCCACTTCATGTCTTCTTGTTTATAAGACTTCTTTCTATTTAGGTAGGTGGTAGACGTCAGAGGGCCCGGCACATAGATGACTGGACCCAAGGTATCCCAGAAGAAAATCGCCCGAAGCATGACATTGCCGCCAACGGCTTGCTTTCGTCCCATGGTGCATCCAGGCCCCATCACTTCCCCAGGTAAACGACGCACACGTAACCGGCCATCCACATGGTGCAACAGGAAAAGTGATTCATCGGACCAGACGACCTTCTTCCAATCATTCAAGGTCCAGTTTCGATGCTCCACTGTAGGCGCTGTCGCCGGTGAACCGCGGTTAGCATTGGCAATCGGAGCAGCCTGCGGCTATGCAGCCCCATTTTCAGCAGGGTTCGATGTACTGTGTCTTGTGACACAGTACTCCCGTTACCAGCATTCCAATTACCGGCGAGTTGCGCCACAGTCGCACCAACCCGGAGAGCCTTCACTCACCTCGAGCATCGATGAGCCGTGGTCGTCCAACACCTCGCCGGCGGTTCGTGGATTTTCCCTCCTCGGACCACTTTCGGTAGGTACAAACCACGGCTGACCGTGAGAATCCCACCAGCCGTGCCGTTTCGGATATGCTCTGACTCAGTCGTCTGCCCATTACAATTTGGCCTTTGTCAAACTCGCTTAAGTCCGCTGCCTTTCCCATCTGAAGAACAATAGTAACACTGATTAACGGAGCTCAGTATCAGGTATTTTTTTATGCCATGTCCTGACCCGCACGAGCCGTAATTCACCTGCAGTTGCTTCGATTTGCATACGACTCGCTGGTCATAATGTTTTGGCTCAACGGTGTATTTGCCATGACCTTAACAGATGAAGGTGGCGTCTTGAATTTTTTGAGTGGTGCATAATTTTTGACGCCATTCAATGCTATACCTCTAACTTCAGAGTGAAGTAAGTTACTAATTTCTCGTCACAATTCGGTATTCACTGAAGAAATGCACTTCCCTCCAGTTCAAACGTTCAGTGGAAAGAGCAATACGCTGTGCCTTCCGGTTAAAAGTCACATCTTTGGTCACCCATGTGGCACACACTTTCTTGAATAGTGCCCATAAATAATTGCTTCTGCACTTCCAACACTTATGCACACACATATACGCTGCTCAACAAAATTAACAGAACACATAGAAAACTCGTACAGCTTGTGATTAATCAGGACAAAATTTGGTATGGTCATCTACTCATATAGAGGTTCACAAAAGACAACCCTATATTTCACTCGGATCATTCGCCAATTACTTTTGATATCACTGTGACTTCTCATAACTTCAAATGCAGCTCCTGTTCTCCACGATTCAATTTCAGAATGGCTGACTGGCCTCTGCTCAACCTAGCTCTCGGCAACATAGACAAGCAGCTCTTTGACGCTATGGATGACATCGATGTGCTCACCAATAACCTGATCAACTGTGTCCACTCAGTTATATCTGACTTTGTTCCTCAATCCCAACTGACCGCACACGCTACCTACCCGCACTGGTATAACGGCGAACTAATACATAAAATTACATCCGAAGAATTCTATAGAAACAAGTATAAGCAATCAGGTGACAGTCAATACCATGCAATATTCAGCCAGCTCCGCAAGTGAAAACGCTCATATTAAAATCTTACAATATGTATAGAGTCAGTTCAGGAGAGTCTGCTTACTCACAAAGATATCAAACTATTCTGGAATTTCACGAAGCACAAGAATATAACCAGTAGAAAGTTACAACTCCATAATACAAATGGAATTCTCTTATCGGACGAATTCAGTATCGTTCAAGTTTGCCAAACATTTTTCCAGAATTCAAACAAATGATACATTGAGACCTGCCTCAATTCCTGACTTCACACATGTTAAAGATGATAAACTCATTAACCCCTTTATCACAGATGAAGATTTAAATTCGGCAATAAAAATGACTATACTAGAGGTCCAGATGACATTCCAGGCTTATTTTGGAAAATGACTTTTGCTACCTTAAAACCCCTCATACTGCGGATCTTGTCTCTCAGGCAGGGGAAGTATCCTAAGCACTTTAAGCAGGTCAATATAGTTCCTATTTTCAAAAAAGATGTTAAAAATGATGTAACTGATTACAGACCCATATCCTTGCAAAACAGCCTGGCTAAACTCTTCGACAGCAGTACACAAACATCTCTTCGAATTCTTCAGGCCTTTCATTGATCAGAATCAACATGGTTTCTGCAGTGGCAAGTCTGTAGTCACAAATTTGCTTCCTTTCTAGCAATACACCTCTGAAGTTCTTGATAACCACCTTCAAGTTGATGCAGTCTACAGAGATATACCTAAGGCATTTGATAAAGTCCCGCACGAACAACTTCTGGATAAACTTAAGCTATGTGGTATCCGTGACCCTTTGCTCTCATGGCTACGCAGCTATATTACGCATCGTTCCTTGAGCGTTATCATCAATCAAGTGAACTCAGACTTTTATACCACTAAGTGGAGTACCACAAGGCCCCCCTTAGGCCCTCTTCTTTTCATTGTTTTCGTAAATGATCTTCCTTCTTTCATCTACACCTCCAATGTTCAAGTTGCTCTCTATGCAGATGATCTTAAGATCTACTCAGCAGTGAAGGATATTACCGATTCTCAACAGCTTCAATGTGCTCTCAATAAATTCTCCCTGTGGCTATCTCTGAATAGCTTGTCTGCTAATCCCTCGAAGTGCAAAGTAATCTCTTTCTCTCCGGCAGATCTCCGCAACTAATAAATACGGAGTACAGTATTAACTCTGTGATCATCGAAAGGTGTGATCAAGTTAACGACTTGTGGATTCTCTTCTCCAGTAGTGCTAAATGACATGCTCATGTCCTTAAAATCACCAGCAAAGCATTCAAAACACTGGGATTTATCAAACAGAACACTTACAAGTTAAAAAAATTACAGATATGCGGTTATCCTTTATAAAACTATTGTTCTGCCAATCCTTGAATTCAGTTCACCCATCTGGAATCCTCACACAAAAGACTTTAACTAACAAAATTGAAGCAGTCCAAAAAACTTTTTTCCATTATTTTACGTACCGTAATCCTCTATTCTATCACTCAGTCTATTATGAATCGCTGTGTGATTACTTTCATCTGAAGCCTCTGTGCACTAGAAGAATTACTGCTGACATCACCCTTCTAACCAAAGTAATCACGGGAACTTAAGAAGCATCTCACATCCTTAGCAAAATCAACTGCAATGCTCCTTGTAGACAAGTCAGGAACCTTACACCGTTTCGCCTTGACTCTGCCACCACGGACTTCATGAAGTTCAGTCCGCTGAACAGAATCAGCAAATGATTCTCTCATTGACTTCTTTGACAACTCCCAATCACTGATGAACTCCATCCACAAGTTTGCCTCTTCTATTAAGCTGCAAAGTGACTAGCTGTGATATCTAAATTATTGTAGTTTATTGGTATTATGTGTTTTATTATTTTTCTATTCTCTAACTGATTACTTATTACTTGTTTTACCGGTAACTCAACTTAATGCAATCCTCTTTTGTACATATGATTTTAATGTTCGAATCTATATCAATGTTCTGATCTCAGATACACTGTTAATGGTTACCTGTTGTATATCTTGTTATTAATAAAAATAAATAAATAAAATTTAACATAGAATAACGATGAAATGAGGAAACAGCAAGAAACTTCGGACAGGTATAAGAGACATTTATAGGGTTGTATAAGAATTACTAAAAAGGTCACATTACAGAAGTCGATACAAGACGCTCGAATATATGATCACATGATATCAGTATGGCGTATGATCCTCTCCAACAGCTAATCGGGCCTGACAGCGGTGGACCATGCTCGATATAAGGGTGTCTATAAGATTCTGTGGCAACAAATCCCATTCTTCCCCCAGCGCACACCTTAGCTTACCAAGTGACCGAGGAATTGGCTGTTGGCGTGCAATGCGACGCCCAAGGGCGTCCCATACACACACACACGTGTTCAATCGGATTTAAGTCTGGTGATCGGGCTAGCCACGGCAGTCGTTGGATATCTTCAGTTTCAAGATATTCCTCCACCACTTGAGCTCTATGTTGTCGTGCGTGAAAAGAAAATCCGAGCCAACTGCACCCCTAAAACGTCGCATAGGCGTTCGAGGATGTGTTCTCGGTAACTCTGCGCATTTACGGTACCCCTATCAAAAATATGAAGAAAGGTGAGGCCGTTGATCATCATTCCGCCCCACACGAGAACACCGCCTCCACCGTAAGTGTCCCTTTCTCTCATGCTGGTACCGCATTCCGCTTTGTCTCCAGATGAAATAACGTCTAGAAATCTGTTTCTAGGCTAAAACGGGATTCATCAGAGAAGAGAACTGTACCCCATTTGTCAGGTCTCCAAGTCACATGTTCATGGCCCCAGTTTCAACGAGCTCTGCGGTGGTTTTGGATTAATGGGATACAAACCACTGGCTTCCTTGCGTAGAGTCCACTCTAATTGAGCCTTCTAAACACAGTCTGCTTGGAAATGTTTTCACCTGTGGCCACAGCAACCTCAAGAGACCGTTGATGACGTGGAATCGTAGGGCTCCGTCTTGCTGTTACAGCTAGATAACGGTCTATTCTGGTTGACGTAGCTCTCGGGCGAACTCGGCCAGCTCTTCTTGTAATGGTTCCTGTCTCCTGAAGAGATGACACAGTGATATATTAAGTGAACATGCCACCTCCACCTGAGAGGCTTCAAGTCGTCCACAAAGAAGGATCTAAATGACAATGCTGTCTTAAGTACAGAAGTCGTGGCTATCTCATTGACGAAGCCAAAACACCGGAATGAAGTAATATGGTTGCAACCCGTGTTTTTATAGACGTGAATAATTTGCATGGTAGATAGATTTCTGTTGGATACTCGGAATTTGCATGTTCGGCTGCCTATTTTATCAAATATTCGGCTTCGGCGACACTGTTCACAATAAAATAGGCATGGCAAACATTGTAGAGCAGTGTATTTGATGTTAGAGCCAGTGGTGAAACTACCATACCGCCAGGTCCCCACGAAGGCGTAAAGTCATCCAACGGCCTGCCATCTCAAAGAATGATCTAAACGACAATGCCATCCTAAGTACTGGAGTCGTGGTTATCCCACTGAGGAAGCCAAAAAACCAAATGACTGATTTTATACTGTTGTGGAAGAACACATCAGGCTCATTCGTGAATTTCGAGGGAGAAGCTGCCAGAATTTGTAGTTTTGCCACTGAACACAGAACTATTCCACACTCGAAGAGACAAAAGTATGATACCATCTTGAACTGCTTCTAGTGCGCATGCTGCTCGGATATGTGTCGGGAACTGAGATCAGTGTTCACAACACCGGTCAAGAAGGGTTTTGTCGTACTGGTACCCACATCGTCTCTTAAAAAAACTTCGAATCTTCTTTGTATTTGCTAGAGTTTTAAAATAAATTGTCTGTTTATACTCCGGCACGACAACCAAGTCAGTAGAGTTTACAATAAATCGTCAATACAAGCATTTATCGTATTTAGTAGTCACGAGCTTGAACCCCGGTCCACTCAAGGAACACGTGCTCTGCACTCTCGCTCCTGACCACTGGGCTACGTCAGGCCTAAATCAACTCCACGACTTAGACTGCATAATGTCTTAAGTAAATACTGATACAAGTACAATGACAACAAACAATGGCCTTAAATGTGGCACAACAGCAACAAAAGAAGACTAGTGTAAATAATTTCCTACCAATTCATTCTATGAAAGAATACGCCAGGATAAGAGGTGCACAAAGATTAGTGGGGGATATGACCCCTTACAGTAATACAACTGTAACACGAAGCTCTTGAGGTAGATGGCAATTTTCCAGCCACCATTAATTCTCCCTACCCTTTTACAAAGCATCCCAGCCACGTTCTATATGGTTCAGATCTGAGTATCTGGCAGGCCACTCCAGTGCGCCAAATGCGAGCGCAATCAGTCCAGAAAAAAAAAAAAAAAAAGCCTCATACAAGGTTCTAAGATTTCAATTCTATATTGTCGAACAGTAAGATTGCGCCTTCGATGAGTGGAGTGGCGTATGGCCATTAATACTATGGCTGCTCCATACCATTATTCCTCCACGAGCAAAACTGTCCTTTTCCCTGAACAGTATACCAGTCTTGAATTATTTTAAATTAAATATCTGAAATAGCCTTCTTCGCCCAAATATGATGTTGTAAATGCCATGGTCAATAATTTGCCATAAATTATAAGCAATAAATTATAAGTAAATGCCATAAATTATAAGCAATTCGTTTGCTGATCCAAAACAGTTCATAATCCCATAATAAATTTGGCTCCTACCAATCAAAATACAATTCTAGTAGCAAATAAAATAACACTACAATAGCTGCATAGATAAAGCAAAAGAAAATACGTACAAGTTAGTGCAAATGCATCATGTTAGTACACAGCTAAACTCTAAATTAGCAAATTTTTGCAAAGGCGGCATCGTTTAAGTTATATTGTGAATACCTTCACAATGAGTTTCAATGATTTTGCACTACTTCGAATAAGTAACGCTTCACCGAAGGAGAAGACTGTTATTACTTATTCTCAGCGGATACCACCACCCAGACGGCACCGTTTCTGAGCTATTTTGTATATATGTGTGTGGGATAATAACTGTACTATCCACTTGTCCCTATTAGACTTAGAAAAGCAAAAAAGTAGAGAGAAAGTGAAAGAGGAAAAGAAACGGTGTACACGAATGAAAGGGACAGTAACTCCTTCAACTCGCACCACTCAAACTCCTCGCTTCCCCAGTGGGGAAGACTGTTGTTACCTATTCTTGGAAACTCCGGACATCATCAGCTTCCCCTTGGTGCCGTTTCAGGGCTATTTGTATATGTGTGGGATAATAACTCGACTATCCACTTGTCCCTATTAGACTTAGAAAAGCAAAAATGTATAGGGAAAGTAATAGTAGGAGTGGAAGAGGAAAAGAAACTGTGTAGAAGAATGAAAGGGACAGTAACTCCTTCAACTCACACCACTCAAAAACTCAAACTCCGCGAATAGACAACGCTTCCCCAATGGAGAAGAGTGTTAACTATTCTTGGAAACTCTGGACATCATCAGGATTCCCCTGGTGCCGTTTCAGGGTTATTTGGCCCTTCTTCGGTGGGTGGGCGGGTACTCAAGTGATGCCGTTTCAGGGCTATTTTGCCCTTCTTCGGTTTAGGTACCCTAGTGATGTAATGATGACAAAACAGTTAGGAAGTATAACTCCACAATATGAGAGATATGAGTGTGTAAGATGAATTAAGACTAAGATGCATTAAGGGCTTATGCAAATGCATCATGTTAGTACACAGCTAAACTTTAAATTAGCAAATTTTTTTTTTTGCATCGTTTAAGTTATATCTCATATTATTCGAAGTAGTGCAATAACCATGGCAACTCGTTGTGAAGGTATTAACAATATGAGATATAACTTAAACGATGCCGCCTTTGCAAAAATTTGCTAATTTAGAGTTCAGCTGTATAGTAACATGATGCATTTGCACTGACTTGTACGTAGTCTAATTCTCTTGCAGCCTGGGGCATAAGCCCTTGATGCATCTTAGCAAAATAAAATATATGAAGCTAAAAGCTTTTTAGCGTGCAAACTCTTTTTGCAAATCAAATTTTCCGGTGATCCCATGATTCTAAGATATATAAAATTTATTGCGAAATAAATATATATTTATTCCACAATGGATATGAATGTACAAATGAAAAAATAATTAATAAATTTTTATAGAACTTGACTCTAATATCCTTTATGGAAACTTGTAGTTCCTCAAAACAGTTTGAAAAGTGGGACAAGTCTTTTTCTACTAGGGAAAATGGTACTCTCCCCTTCTCGGATCTCTTTATACCCAGAGGACGCCCCCCCCCCCCAAGATTCACAGAACTCAGTTCTAACCGGAAATAGCCTTACAAGCTCTCATTCTGAAAGTTATGGAAAGACAACCTGTTTTCCACAACTTTTAGGGTCCCGTTTTAAACATGGTATGATATAGTTTTAGAGATAGCTGGTTATGAAATAAACCAGCTATGTTTAAACAATATTAAAGTTATGTCTAAAATACTGATGCTTTCAGAGGTTTAGAGATAGTTATGGAAAGATGGTAAAGGCTCAGAACCCTCTTTTCAAAACTAACCAACAGGCCTAGCACTATTCTGACGATGCGCATACTGTCTTACTAAGAATCTGTCATTTGAGGTGGGGGAGAAAAGGTACCTGGAAAGAGAAGTAACAATCCCAATAAAAGATAAATTTTTCAGAGTTACTGGTGAAATTCGAATATTGCTCTTTTCGCGCACTATGCCCACAGCTCTTGAGCAATTAATTAAGTGAAATGGCCATTTCTAAAATTATTAAGGATAACTATTGCTGAGCTTTATTGTGATATCCATATTGCAATACTGTATACAGAAACTTTCGGTTTCATTATACCACTTGCATTTTTAGCGTTATTTCGCAAAAAGTTATCAAAAACCAGGCAAGTCAGAATTAAACACATGGCATCCATTGGAGGGGAGCAGAAGGGGCACAAAAGAAAGTAAAACGAGGCTACTTCGCGGAGACATCCTGTCGGCAGGTGGAGACAGGAAGGCGTTCTTCTGAAAGGAGGGAGCTAACCTAATGTCATCATTGTTTGCAAGCACTATCATTATATGATTTCATAAGTTTCGTGTTGCCTTCCTTGTCCCCTCAGGGATTAGGTCCCTGAATATCTTTTATCTAGTAGAGAACTTGTCCGTTGTAGATTAAATTTGCCCTGAGAGAGAGAGAGAGAGAGATGGTTTCATGACGTATTGGCGATACTAACAGAATACTTGACGGTGGTGAAGAATGACACAGCGCCTATTCTCTTCTAATTTTGATGTGCTATTATTTCTGGAACTCAATTTCAAATCGTAAAAATGAAACTTAGCTGAGTTTCATCTTGTTCATCCTTCATAAACTTTCATTTAACAACGTATAAGATCTAATGCATATCTGCTTTCTAACTATTAAATTATGAAATTATATATATTAATTGCTTGGATTCCCTGGTTATGATACGTTGATCAAAAACGGTATAACACAGGTCATACCATTCAGAATAGCTAGGAGTTTGTACGGTTTTTACAGAATCAGAGTGCATTATGGCCACAGAAGCCGATGCGCCAACAACTAATAAACAACAGAATCAGAAATTTATAAAATGTTTCTTGTTATTATAATTTGCATCCAAGGTGTAATGTCCAGATTAGCATACGATGGAAAAACGGTTTCCCATCAATCCGATTTAGCCATCTCAGGAGCCAGTGTTCTAAAGCTTGTTTTCCACATTCGGAAAGTAGCTAAATACTATTATATTTATAACATTTGAAAATTGTAATAATTTCATTAAAACTAAAACGTTTCCAGAGTACTCTATTAAAACGCAAAATATCTCTCAATGTAGCCATAGCAATGACTTAGCACTTCACTTTGGCACTCTCTGCTCAAATTATATATATATATATATATACATACTGTGTTCAAAGGAAGTGCGTCACCTAGGAATTTCACATTTCTAACCCTTTTTCGCGATGGTATGTTACATTAATGACTAGCATCAATGGTTAAGGCAAAGCTAAGTAATATTTGACAGATGCTCTCAAAATATTCCAAAATGAACATTTGCAACCTTTATACAACAGTTTTGGTAAACACGATAATTATGACTGAAATGTTATCAGAAGCCCTTAATTTTCTTCAGTTTATCATTTTAAATGGAAAACAAAATGAAAAGTTCACCAGGTGCAAACTAATATTTAGTTGAACCGCATCTGGCCCTGATAACAGCAGCACACCGTCGAGACATTGACTGATTACAAGACACTATAAGCAATATGACGGGAAGAACATCCTTCCTCGCATAAAACAATAGCACTTTCTTCGTGGCGTCAACTGCACGTAACTTGCCATCCTGACACAAGCAAGAAATGACTGCAACCCTTGCAGAGCGTGCTTATATAGCTGAAAGTAACAGCTGATTCAATATTACGTCATCACAGACAATATCAATTTCTGAAGATAATCAACTGATAGTTCGTGGTTCCCAACACGAATTATGGCTTCCTGAAGTTCACGAAGGGTCTTTGATTTCTTTCTGGCAACTGCAGATTCCACACGATGCCAACAGTTCTCTATAGGATTCAGGTCCGGGCCAGCTAAGAATTGTAATGGACCGTTCTTCCAACCGTTTTTTTAAACCTGTAAAAAAATGTAAACATTAACCTCTAATGCGGAAACGAAGCTAAAGTAACTACAGAAGTGCCTACTTACACTTTTCACCCGATGACAAGGAGCAGAGTCGTCCTGAAAGATGCAGTTACTTGGCAGGTTGAAATGGTCTCTAATGGTTGGCAGCAATTTGCCTTCCAATGCAGCCAGGCAGGAGCGGATTAAGGTCGGTTGAGGCCCCGGGCGCAGAAGAAAATATTGGGCCCCTTAAAAGAGAGAGACAGGGAAAATAAAAATACATGTTAACAATTTTTTTAAATAAATAAAAAATATTATGTACTATTAATGTTTTATTTCCAATAAAATTTGAATAAAATATATGTATAATATAATTAATAATAGCATAATAATAATCACAAAGTTTTGAACTAATATGTTCAACTAATTTGTTGGGGTTTTGCGTGAGCCCTTCAGAAGTCGGGGCCCAGGGCGCGCGCCCGGTGCGCCCGCCGTTAAATCCGCCTCTGCAGCCAGGTATTCATTGGCATTTACGGAACCCTTTATAAACTGCAGGTGACCTACTCTGCGATACGAAATGCGCTCCCATATCATTTGGCTGGTAGGGAATTTCACTGTAGACACCATACAGTCTGAATGGCATTCTTCACCACGTCTACGGCGAATCATTTGTCTCCCATCAGAGACATGCAGGTTGAATTTCTTCTCATCCGAGAAAAATCACTGACTTCCACTGCTCGGGGGTCCATTTGACATGCTCCTTGCATCAAATTAATCGGGCCTTTTTCATCTTTTGTGTGACGAGGGGCTTCTTCTTAGGACGACGGGCTACAAGTCACTAGCGTAGCTACCCTTTTTCGGGCCGGAGGCAAAGAACATCTTCGGGCCCCTAACTTAATTAATCCAAATTGCGAAAAACAGAAGATAGCCAAAGCGGCCGGGCCCCTAAAGGGCCCGGGCTTGGAGGCAACTGCTTTGCCTGCCTACATGGTAGCTACGCCACTGCTACAAGTCCATTTTTGAAGAGGCGTCTTCTGTTACTGCACTTGCTACCACTCCTGTACGTTCTTCCCATTCTATTTTCAGCTCAGACGAAGAAACTTTACAGTTTTTAAGGCATAAGCGCTTTAAAACGCGGTCCTGTTTTGGTGTAGAGACTCGTTTGCATCCGGTTCCTTTTTTCATATCAACAGAACCAGTATTCTTCAGTTTGGAAAGAAATCTACTCACTGTCGAATGATTAAAAGACACTCTATAAGCAATATGACGGGAAGAGCATCCTTCCTCACGTAAAAGAACAGTAGCACTCTTTCTTCGTGGCGTCAACTGCACGTAACTCGCCATCCTGAAACAAGCAACTGCAACTCTTGCAGAGCATGCTTATATAGCTGAAAGTAACAGCTGATGCAATATTACGTCATCACCTACGCGTGTCGATCTTATCTGATGCAATCCTTAAGAAATATTGCCATATACTTACGTTATTCGGAACGACAATTACAATTTAAGGGGTTATGCACTTTCTTTGAATACCAGTGTATATCGTTAAAATGATAACGCAGGTCACTAGTTGAAATATATGAAAACCTTTCCAAATGCATGCTTAAAAACCAGTGCAAATCTTCTCCGTCTTTCAGAGATTTAAGCAAATTCAATGAGTTAATCACAGTGCTTTCGCATAGCACTAAGTTGTAAAGGTGTAATGAAACAGCGATAAAAACGAATGCGCCTATGAAGCTGTGATGTGATAAGGTTGTTTGCTTGAAATATTTTGAAGAATTTAATTATTTCGAAATTACCAGATATGGTATCAAATTGACCGATAGCTTTGAGGGTTATGCTAACAATTCCACCAGGCGGGAAATGAAATTTCAGCAAACTAAAGCTTATAAGATGTACTCACGATTAGTAATTGTCACAGGCAAGCTTAAATTCATTGGTAATATGAGAAGCTACTGATGAATTCTCGGCCCGACCCACTGCCATCCTCCCCCTTGATAAATGGATATTAAATTAAGAAAGAGCATTTTTATGACATCCCATTTGCCTCAAAACTAATATCCATTCTTATTTTTTTTTCAAGGTGAAGAAAGCATGTCAGACCAACACGTCACTGTCATCAAAACTGAAGTAGATCTGTAATGAAATACCAGTTTCTACAGAGGAAAACACCACAAAGGAAATTCAAGTCGATATGTTAGTGACGTTAGGAAAACAGTGTCCATGCTATTTCAACCATCAAAAGTTGGGTTGCAAAACTTAAATTATTATTATTATTTATTTATTTATTATTTTTTTACACTGATGATGCAGAGAGAACAAGAAGACTAGTTTCTGCGACAGTGCCTGAAAATGTTGATGCCATTCACACCATGATAACGTCTGATCTATGAATTTCTGCTAAGCTAAATGGATAGCTAACACTCTAGGCAAAACCAGGGAACGTGATGGATATGTTATTTATAACATTGTGGTTATGCGAAAGCTTTCTACGAAATGAGTGTCCCAAATGTCTGAATGCTGATCAAATACACATATCCTGTCGACTGTCATTCTTAAAGCAAGGTGCCAATGATATTTTGGCGCGAATTGTTACCATGGATGAAATATGGTTGTTTCATTATGATCCAGAGACCAAAGAACAGTCGAAAGCGTGGAGGTACAGTGGTTCCCCCACCCCGTCCAAATAAATTCAGTACCCAGAAGTCTTTGGGACAGATAGGATTTTTATTTATTTTATTTTCTGTTATACTCCGGGACAACCAAACGGTCATAGGAGTTCACAAGATAGACAGAATACAAGAAACAGCACCTTATTTAGCAGTCGGACGTTCCGACACACACACAGGTATCAAACTGGAATAAAATGATGACGCCATATGAGCAACAGAAGCCCGGTTTTGGAAGCAGTTTTTCTATTTCTAATTGAGAATTTCAGAAATGATGGAACGTCGTTGTAGAAAATGCGTGGAGGAGTTGAAAGGCGAATATGTTGAATAAATTATGCTTATAATTGGATTATCTTGTTTCTCACTATTTCAGGCCGACAACTTATCAACATTCCCTCATTATCAATTGGCAATATATTAGCAAACTTCAATTTCACTAGTAAATAAATTTTCTGGTTATACTCCGGCACGACAACCAAGTCAGTAGAGTTTACAATAAATCGTAAATACAAATATTTATCGTATTTAGTGGTCACGGGCTTGAACCCCGGTCCACTCAAGGAACGCGTGCTATGCACTCTCGCTCCTGACCACTTAGCTACGTCAGGCCTATGATAAGTTTCCTGATTAAGATTAAGGAAAATGATATATAAAAAAGAACTTTTGATATTTAAAAAAAAAAAAAAAAAAGTCCGTACGAAACAAAAAACAAAATCCCTTAAATTTTTGTTTTGACTCTTTGTGCCTTTTTATTATAATATACAACTTTAAGTATATTAATTCTGTAAGACAGTTTTATTATAATTATCCTAACTGAAATTTGATTGCTTTGTATTACTAACTTTTGATATTTTACCTTTATGCAACATCTTAATATCGCAATTGAAACATGATATATATCCTAGACTTCTTGGTAGCTGTTTTTTTTTTTTTTTTTAATTTGTCAAACAAAAATAAATTATCATAACGAACCTTCTTAAACTTTTGTCTAATTGGAAGAGGAGCAGAAATGTCGCCTTGCCTGAGGTACTAGAACACCTCGGGCTGGCTCTAACTAGAACTGAAATGATATTGATTTACGATAAGTTATTCGGTTTGATCACATCATCTCCCACTGTGCGTCGTTGTCCCCTCTCTCTATCTCTCGGTGCTATTGTACGTTACCTGAGAGTCATCTCTCTACTTCACCACACATTTTCTTTTATACATACCTTTTATATCTGCATAATAGCGTCTTTATTCACATAGAAACTTGAACATCAGAACATTATTTTTTACCCCAAGCGCTGGTAACCCCTTGGTTCACCTTTTCCTCCTACACATCGACTTACCCTCTGGCATGTTGGTTCTGAGGGCCCACCCGTTGACTCCCAGAACAGGGACGGTCTCTTTGAAGAGGCCTCCTGACGAGCTACTTGGAAGTTACCTGCATATGAATAATTGCAAAACAGGAGGGATGCTCGGGAAAAAAGCTGGTATGTTTATGCATCATTCTTTAACCTCTCACCAGGTGGTCAACTAGTTCTGATGGCAGTGGCACCTCGCCTGTAATGAATTTCGGTTTGGGACAGAAATAACTTGGTTAGATCACTGGGGAGTCTAAATTGATGGGACGTGCATTATTTTACTCGAGGAATTCGTCCTTTTAAGATACAAGTCTCGACCATGATTACCAAATAAGGTGTCTTGAAATGTCGAACTGTTAAAGAGAAGCTGATTTCAAGTGACAAATAGTCAGAGATAAAATAAATAAACAAATATCCTTTGAGAGATGAAAGTTTTGATGACGGCGAACCTTATTTATAATCTTTCTCCACTTTAAATTAGTAAAAGCCCATTATCGGGAAGTTAGCGCGAATGCCACCATCTAAATTTCACTATTCACTTACAATTTTGCGTACCGAACAGGTACACAGCAGAACCCATTTTGATACCTAATTTTTCGTTAAAAGTGCTTTTCTCCAGTAAATAAAAACGTTTTACTTGTTTTGGATAAATAATGTGTCACTATTGAAACCACGATATCAAAGCGCCTGTTGCGTCCAGTTTTTAAGAAAATAAACACAACAGGCGACTTAAATTTCGGAAACTTAAAATTTTAATTTAGATTCAAGTTCCTATTTAACTGAACTACACATCGAGTTAAAGTGAATGAAGTGATGATAGGTCATAAAGAAAATAACAATGCAATTAACGAATGATACTGCCTAAGCATAAATAGGAAACAGACCAAAAATATACAAGTGCAATAATGTGATATTACTATTAAACCACAAATAAATAAAACAAATTTTCTGTTTATACTCCGGGACGACCACATGGTCAGAGGAGTTCACAAGCTCGAAAGGATATAAGAAATGGCCCCGTATTTAGCAGTCACCGGCTTGAAAAACAGTCACTCAAAGCACGTGTACAATGTACCCTCTCGCGTGACACTCGGCTACGGTAGCCAACAGTGTACATAATTCTTTGTTGAAGGACCTGTTTTTGCTGCTGGATTATATTCCTCCTTCAGTTTTCCGCTGGTGCGTTTTCCACAGTTAATTCTGAAGTCGAGTAATAGGTGAATGACGTGGGGCTAAAGGTGGGGAGGTACTTCTCTCAAGGTTGTATGTAGCTCAGTTGAGATCGTGAAGAAGATACATAAACTTTACTACACTGTGGTCCTCAATTCTTTATGCATGTTTTATTTGCGTATCAAGCTTTAGTGTGTGTGGTTTTTTTTTTTTTTTTTTTTTTGTTAGTTGTTGGCTTCTGTGGCCATAATGCACCTCCCAAAGTTTTTGCACTACTCTGATCCAAGCCCGAGGCGGAATTCGAACCCGCGACCTTTGGGTTGCCAGGCAAGTACTTTCCCCACTCAGCTAGCCCGGTCGGGGTGGGTGGGTGTGTGTGTGTGTGTGTGTGTGTGTGTGTGTGTGTGAGAGAGAGATATTCGTACTTTCTATTAGTATTACATTCCGGTTGGCGGTAAATTACTTTGAATTGTAACGTGTGCATTTTGATGGAGGCAAGCACACAGAATACATGACCAACATGGTCCGTAAACAGCCTTTCCGCATCAAAAAGAAATAAATATTTCATTGTCTGTTCTTCTGTTAAAAGGAATATGACTGAAACTAATTAAAATTGAGACTTCACTTCAAATACCTATCAGAATTGCTGACAACATAACCATTAACTATGCTTAAGGAAGGAAGATTTTATATATTAGTAGGGAAGGATGTTCATGGTAGTCCTACAAGTATTTTGCATCTACATTCACACATGAGGAATTCTTTAGGGAAGTGGATGCCAGAAGTTAATCAAACTAACAGCGAATTAAATGATTGTGTAATGACCGAGAGGAAAGCGAAAGGGAAACTGTTGAAGTTAAACTTAAGAAAGGCAGCTGGGGTGGATGGGATCCAATTATATCAAAGAAGGCAGCAAAAGAGGTAAGCAAATACTTAACCATAATTTTGCGAGCATCTTTGGATTCGGGGAAGACCCCACGAACTGGAGAATGCACTGCGAATGCTTCCCCAATTCACAAAGGGTGACACGATTAATGACAGATCTGTTAGCATAACTTGCTGTTTCAGTATGCTACTGCAACAGAATCTAGAAAAATTAGGCTGATGGGCTGAGAAATGGCAAATGAAGCTTAACCTTGACAAATGCAAAGTACTGCATATGGGTAGTAGCAGTAAACCGGTGTAACGTAGCGACTGTGTGGTACTACCACTCGGGGTAGTGTAAAATGACTTAGGGGTGATTGTGCAGTCAGAAAGTTCTCTGAACAGTGCAGACCGGCCTCCAGGTAGCTCATGGGGTTTTGTCAATGATATACAGGAATTTTGCTAGAAGGGATAACGGGTGATTGTCCCATTGTAAAGGCAATGCTGAAGCCACACCTTGAGTACTGCATACAGGTCTGGAGGAGTCTTTTAAGAAGGATATAAGAGCTGCTGGAACGGGTACAGATAAGGGCAACGAAACTGGTGAGGGAAACAAAAGGGTTCTCTTACCACGAAAGGCTTCAGTTCTGCAATTTGCAGAACTGAAGGAATTTGTGATCTGATTGAGGTGTTTAAGGCTTTGAATGGATTGAGCAAGCTCAATGCTGGTGGGATTCTTCCTCTTGCTCAGGCTATGCACATGAATGGGCATAAACTCAAATTGAGGAAGTATGATTACAGAATATATGCGTGGAAGTTTGCCTTTAGCCAGCGGCGAGAGGGGGGGGGGTTGATTGCTGGAGCAAACTTCTATCTGTTGTTGTGAAGCGGATAACTGAAATAAATTCAAGGAAGAACCAGACAAACTACTGAAGGAAATGGATAGGTGAAATTAGATTTTTTTTTTTTTTTTTGACTGATGCAGTATAAGCTTGCTTTCTTGCATCCTTTACCACTACTAGTCTGAAGTAGCTATGACGTCTTCACGTTTACAGATAATAGCGACAAACTTCATACATCTGGTACTAGGAATGACACGGAGGGGGTGCCACTCTTAAAGATTGGCAGCATCGAGGCGAGAACGTCACAACTTCGATGTATAATCTTAAAGGTTGAACCTTCAAACAACTACCGAAGTTAATTGTCTGGGATGACCTAAAAACCACTTGACCAGTGAGCAAATGACACAAATGGAGGGAATAGCTGTGGTGAGACAGACAACTCGAAAGTGAATATTTATTTAACAGCTTTTTGTAAATGCAAGCTATTGAGAACAGAATAAAATTTACGAACAAATAGTTGAATAACTGATCCAATAAGTACACGGAACAAAATCTATAATTTCGTTGTGCAAAATTTTTTGTGGGCAATTAAGTATTGCATGATTTAACCTTTCCAGCGGTGTACACCATCCAGTAAATGTAAATAAATATCCTTGGTCGTGAAAATAAAAGTACGAGAGAAACACTGCAGAACAGTAAGAAAACTGAAATACACTATGGTTGAGCTGTTTTTTTGCCATCGCTTTATGTCATCTTAATACACTCCGATATACAGTACTGTATATGTAACGTACACATTTACTTTCCACGACGATTGCGTTCCGTCAAGTAGGTACTTAGTTGATTTATATTCAACTAAGCTCCAATTAAGCAAACATCAAGTTTCAGATTTTATACACCTTTCGCATTTGTTCTGGCAGCAAGATTGATGGGATCATTAAATTCAGTTTTCAGGCCGACTACGTAACTTCAACTTACCTTAACAGGTGGATCCAAGGCAAGTATGTTTCTAAACTTAAGATGTTGGATTTCCTTCGCTACACACTGTCAACTATTACTTGATGGATGAGCCTATTTACATAATCAATGAGTCTGCTTTTAAACCCAGCAAAAGAAGCCAAAAATGTAAGCAACAACGTGGTAAGTGAAGCGAAAAAAAATTATTTCATGAAACAACTTCCCACTTAACCGTAACATCGCAGGCAACCAGGAGTAACGAGTACGAGCTGGGATTAGAAGATGATGTTATCACCTAGGCTACACGCCATGATTTCGGGACGTAAAGATAATTGTTATTATCAGTTGTCTTTGAAAGACTGATCTTTTAGTTCAACAAACCTTTCGAGGGGTGGTGGTCACTGCGTTGAAACAATTCAAAACTATCATATTTTTTAGAAAAGGTTTTTCAAATAAATTACCTCGTTAAATTCAGAATGGTAGTTGATTTTATAATCCTTCTCCATCTGTGTTTTTTGAAGGATCGACTAGAGTTTAATTGCATTTCTTTCTCCTAGGTTGATGAGAAATTTGGATCAGTGTTCCATATTACATTAATATGGAACACTCCATTCATTCATTAAAAAAGTGACGGTTGCAAGACACCCCTTTAAGACTTTTTTTTTTTTTTTCCCATTATTAATATCATACGTTATCATTGCTGGCATTATCACCTGACATTTCATCAAAGGCCCGTTCACGTTGGATTTCGTAGAAATTCCTTAGCATTCTCTCCCTTCAGGGGAAGGGGAGACGAAGCGTTCAAAATAACGAATAGTTCTCACAAAAAATGGAAAATTTTTTTTTTTTTTTTTTTTTTGGAATAAGTTAAAAAAGTTCCTACAGAACAATATTAACAGGAATCCATAATGGCTGAAAGGAGTTCATATTTCATAGAATAGAAAACGAACGATTTCTGAGGTGCGGTGAGAGAAGTAACAAATTACAAAGAAAGCCTGAAATCTTAGACCTACTTCTGTTTGAAGAAATCCTCACCTCCCGTACCCCATTTCTAGAAATACTCAGCGAAGTAAAATTGATACAGTATCATATAATCCTTTCTAAAAAGAGGGGCTTCATTCTGAAATTAAACTGGACCACGAGTACTTCTGTTTCTCTCTGTCTTTACAGACTTTCGTAACAATGCTTTGCTGGAATAATTAGATGAAACTGTCGTATGATATCGCTGGGATTAGTCTCGAGTAGCTTGTGCTAAAATGAACTCCCAAAGTGAGTGCATCCAAACATTGTGGGGGACAAAATAAACAGTATTACCAAGACTTTTTCAGGCAGTGGAGAGGGGAAAGCATTTTCCGACAGCTAATTCTTGACACGGACTGTGACGAACATAGTCTTGAATACCGTCTTTAGTGTCATGAGATACTCACTCCCTGTGCTAGCCGTGCAATTTTATAGAATAAAGCAGTTTTAACTTGTATCGTAGTGTAAAATAAATAAATATTCTGTTTATACTCCGGCACGACAACCAAGTCAGTAGAGTTTACAATAAATCGTCAATACAAACATTTATCGTATTTAGTAGTCACGGGCTTGAACCCCGGTCCGCTCAAAGAACGCGTGCTATGCACTCTCGCTCCTGACCACTCGGCTAAGTCAGGCCTCTGTCCTCATAAGCATCATTTCCACAAAGTGGTTAATATCGATCCAATTCTGAACCTCTGAAGAGACATTGCTAAGTGTTTCGGAATCAAACTGAACTCTTAGTGGAAATACGCTGTTTATCTAACGTAAACTTCACAAAGCTAACACAGAAACGATAATCTATTTCTGAAATGGTAATGGGCAGGACTCAAGTCATCATTTGTCTATAGTCCCGTTTTTGAGGTCAATATCCCATTCTCAATTGGGTTCAGTAAAGAAGGATCTGTGAATGACTGCCCAACCGTGGATCATAAAACCATTTAATTCAATTTCTTCCGAACAGCGTTCGATTACTAATTGTTACTTATGCTGCCTCTATCTGGGTGACTTGTGTAACTAAATTGAAATTTAAAGCTAAATTATATTCTCTACAAAGAACTATGCTGTTAGCAGCACAAAGTGTGTGTGTGTAGAACAAGTTCAACCCATGCTCTCCAGGTTTTAGCTGGACATAAGCCATTGGATCTGTACGTACTTTACAGAGTTTTTTGTTATTTTATTAGAAAAGGTAATAATTTTACTTTTTTTTGATTTAACCATAGGTGTCAACACCGATATTAAAAAAGAAAAGAAATGCATATTGGAAAAGTTATTGGATGTTTGGCAAGCTAGATGGAATCAAAGTACAACAGGTACTGTTACTGAACTGTATATACCTGGTCAGGTTTCTGTTTAATAATAAGAAGAATAAATGGTTTTCTCCGAGAATGCAATTCTCTTATTTGCTTACAGGGCAATGGAGAATTAAACTACAAATAACATTATTTTGGGTTAAAACCAGATCCGTATTGCATGTGTAAAGCGGAGGAAACCTGGCATCATGTTTTATACAGTTGCACACAATATGATGGGTGTACACAGCAGTTGATGTCTGTGCTAACTGATTTACGTAATGGCAATGAAGTTATTTATTTGTCTAATTTGAATTATTATTTGGCACTGGAAGAATTTGCTAAAGTTGTTTTTGTCGAGAAGAATCTCTCTCTCTCTTTGGTTGGTGGTTGATTGATGATTTGAAATTACTTGTACTTTTTTCAACTTGCAGAAGTGCAGAAAAGAAGGAAGAAAGAAAAGTAAAAAAAGGGGAAAGTAAGGTATAAGGTTGTTTTTTTTTTCCCTGCGGGCACTGGCTAAGATAGCCGGTACGGGATTTATTTTGCGCCCTTGCAAGTTGGATGACTTTTTTTTTTTTTTTTTTTTTTTTTTTTGCTGGCACTCAGGCGGGAGGAGGGTTACCTCTCTTACCTGGGCGTGGGATTTATTATTATTTTTTTAATTAATTAATTTTACTCAAGTTCAAATAGCAAAGCTTAGTAAACGGTACTCACCTTAGATAATTTTGGGGTTTAAGAGGTTTTGAATAATTTAGAGTTTACATGAGTTAATTAGTAAAGATACGGAATTAAAATATGCTCAAGGAAGTAGAAGTGCACAACTCCGTCCCTTGAAGAATTAATTGATTAAAATATATGAAACCGGTAAAGCCAAAAGTCATAACGACTGACTTACGTTTTTTTTTAATGTCTCCAATTGGCAATACTAAGTGAGGAGAGAACGCGTGTTTTAAAAGAACTTCTATGTTCCCGTGATGCTCTTTGTGACATGCGGGAATCTTAGGTGCGTGAGATTCCAGACCGGGGAAAGGTTGGAGGGTAGTTTCGCATTTATGACATTTAATTTGGAGTGTTGGCGGAACCATTCTATAATAAGGGCTTCGTATTGAAAAATTTTGTAACTAGATTTCGGGAGGAAAAAGCTGGAATAACTCATAAGGAAAACCCTACTCTTTCCGCCTGAGATTGGCTAACTATAGTCCCGATTGAAGAGGTCTTTAGAAAGGAGAAGAGCTACCAAGGAAGGTGGTATGAAACTATGATAGAAGACAATATCTAGTTCTTGGTTCGAGCTGATCACTGACCACGCAAGAAAAAGACATTCGAATGGACATTTTTAAAGAATTTATTTTGATAACCCGAAGAGAGCCCCCCCCCCCGCCCCTAATATTCAATTCGTGACTTTTTAGCTTATTGTTTCTTGTTGACTTTTTAGCTTATTGATATTCTGGTGACACTCAAATCAACTGGACCCGATTTCGGCGAAGTCCGGACGGTCTGTGATAGCCAAATCCTCTGCTTACACCATCACGATGGTGGGACTATTGGTAATCCTGGAAAGGTTATACCATGTACTTGTGCATGGTATAACCTCCATGCACAAGTACATGGTGGGTGACCACCCAGGTGTGAATCAATGTAAGCAGGGGTCGAGGTGTGGCGCCCACACCACATGGAGGAATGCCGCCCCTCCATGTTACCAGGCAGCACTAGGTAGTAGATGACTCTCATCAACCGGTGCAATACCACCACTTTGCTCATTGGCGGCGTCAAGTGGTGCAACCCATGTTTAGTCTCTAGAGATAAATTCTGGTCACCCCTTCCCCATCTCTTCCATCATGCAGTATGATCGATGACTTTTGAGGTTATTATGAACATTGTGGCGACATCCAATATTCCTTACATTTCGAGGGTACAGCTCTAAAACGGTGTTCGCAGCCCGGCCGCTAGTTAGTACACCGGACCGAACCTATTGGTAACTCTCTAGGAGGCTTCGGATCAGCTAGAGTATAATCCTGCTACCTCTACTCTGCCAGATAGGGACTGGAGGGAGCCCGAGTAGTGTGTATGCGGGGGGCATTGTCGAGGCCACTTTATGTCAAGGATCTTGGTATATTCTTACCATGTGTATGCCCTATCCAAAAATTTCATTACTTCATACAGCATGACCCACCCACTTTTTCTTACTATTGAATACACCATGAATTGTCAAACTAATAGAGCAAGCTTATCTGCTAAAAGATCTGAACCTCCCAAACACTTCCTAATTCATTTCACAAATATACGTGGTCTCAATTCTAATCTCAACGATGTCCATTTCCACTTGCAGTCTGCCAAACTCCATGTACTTTTTCTGACAGAATCTCAGTTATCGGTTGATTCAAATACTGCTCATCTCAGATGCCCAAATTATTCGCTGTATGATTCCTTTCGGTGGTACTTGTGCATATGTCCGTTCTGATATTCCCTGTTACAGACTTGGCAATTTGGAATCTCCTCTCTTTGATCTTCTCTGGCTTAAAATCTCTCTACCTCATTGTGTCAAATTCATCTGTTGCCTCTACCGTTCTCCCAACTCCACTAATCACTTGGAGCTCTTTGACTACCTCTCTTTGCAACTTGACTTTCTCCAGTCCAACTTTCCTAATAGTCAGGTAATTTTCCTTCGTGATTTTAATGTTCACAACTCCAGCTGGCTTCCGTTTTCTAGTCAGACCGACCCAGCTGGTCGAGATGCTGAAGCTTTTGCAATTACTAATGACTTTGCACATATTGTTCATTTACCTACAAGAATACCGGACAATCCTAATCATACAGCCAACACGCTTGATCTTTTTCTCACAAACAACCCTTCTAAGTACACGGTCGAAGTGAGTGGTCTCTTAGGCGCCTCAGATCAAAACTTGGTGATTGTCTCTTCTCCAATGGAGCCTTTATCTCATGGCTATTACCAACCTCGTGTTATTTGGCATTACAAGAATGCAAAATGGGATGATCTACAAGATTTCCTTTCTTCTTTTCCTTGGTCAGATTACTGTTTCAAAACTTCTGATGTCAACGTTTGCTCACATCGTGTCAGTGAAATTATTCTTGCAGGAATGGAATCCTTTATCCCACACTCCACTGTAAAATCTCGTCCTTTATCTAAACCTTGGTTTTCCAATAAATGTGCTAAGGCTGTTCAAGAGAAGAACGTTGCATGTCATAATTGGCTTGTTTCTAATTCTTCAGTTTCATTTTCCGCCTACACCAAAGCTCCCATTAATTGTAAAGCAGGTATTAATCAGTCCAAACTAGAGTTTGAACAGGCTGAGTAGAAAACTTGATTCTTGCCCTAATGGTAGCCGAGCATTCTGGTCTCTCGCCAAAGCTATTGGCCGCAACTTTTGCCCATCTCTGCTCCCACCTCTGCCCAAACCAGATGGTTCTGATGTCACTTCAGCCAAGGATAAAGCTGACCTGCTAGCATCCCATTTTCCTTCCAACTCATATATTAATTATCTAGGTAAAACACCTCCCACCATTACCAACACACTCCATTCAATGCCTCCTGTGGTCTTCCGTCAAAAGGTTGTCAGAAGGATTTTGATGAATCTTGATACTAAGAAAGCTCCAGGTTCCGATGGTATTTCTCCTCTTGTTCTCAAAACCTGTGCTACTAAACTTACTCCTATTCTTTGCAGCCTTTTTTTCACTTTCTTATTCCAAAGGTGTTTTTTGCCTTCTGCTTGGAAATTTGCTCATATCCAGCTAGTTCCTAAAAAGGGCGACAAATCCCTCCTATTGCAATTACTTCTACTCTTTCTAAAGTAATGGAGAGAGAAATCAATTAACCGCCAACTCTTAAACTACCTAGAAACCTTCCGTCTGATCAACGATCGCCAGTATGGATTCCGTCAGTGTCGATCCACTGGTCATATTCTGGCTTATGTTACCCATTTATGGATTAATTCAATGGAAAGGTTCGGTGGAACACAAGCAGTTGCTCTTGACATCTCAAAAGCTTTCGATCGTGTTTGGCATAAAGGTCTTCTAAACAAGCTTCCATCTTATGGTTTGCCAACTGTTTTTTGTAATTGGTTATCCAGTTTTCTCTCTGATCGCTCACTGAGGGTGATGGTAGATGGCTCTCTGTCTTCTAACTTCTCCACTAATGCCGGTGTCCCCAAAGGTTCAGTTCTTTCCCCCACTCTTTTCCTCTTGTATTTTAATGACCTTCTTCCATTGACTGGAAATCCTATCCATAGTTTTGCCGATGATAGCACATTGCATTCCACTTTCCATTTTGAGAAACCTTGCCCTGTTCAATCAGCTTCAACTTCTCGAAAATCAGGCGCCTCCATAGCCAGGTGGGAAGGAGCAGCAGCAGTGCGTAGCACACGCTTCTTGATTAGACCGGGGTTTGAACCCGTCACCACCAAATACGGAGGATGCCGAAATGTCAGGGAAGGACCACCGCATATCCTGGAGCAATATGGCCTTAGTTGCTAATGCTCCTAAAAACCAAATAACTAACCAACTCTCGAAAATCTGCTACAAATTCCTTAAATGCCGATCTTCAGGTAATTCTCCAGTGGGACAAAGACAACTTAGTTGATTTCAACCCTTCTAAAACTCAATCTTGTCTTATATCTCGCAAAAAGGATTCTTCTTCTTCTGCTCCTATGCTTATCTTTGATGACACTCCGATTTCTAAGCAAAATGATATCTCTTTTGGGGATTACCCTTACTTCTAATCTCTTTTGGGGATTACCCTTACTTCTAATCTCTCTTGGTACAAGCACATTACAAATATTGCTTCCTCTGCATCTAAAAAAACTTGGTTTTCTCTTTCGCTCTCGGCGTTACTTTTCTTCCAAACAGCTGCTCACTCTGTATAAATCACAAATCCGCCCTACCATGGAATATTGTTCCCACATCTGGGGTGGTGCCCCCAAAACCTCTCAGGCTTCTTGATTCCATTCATAAGAGTGCAGTTGGTTAATTAATGATTCATCTCTAACAGGTCTCTCCACTCGCTGTCTCATAGACGTACTGTTTCTGCTGCATGCCTCTTCTACAGATACTTCCATGGGCACTGTTCTTCTGAATTGGCTTCTATAATTCCCGCTCTCTCTTTCAAAACAGTCCGAACACGTGCAGCCACCAGCCAACATCCATTTACTGTCCAACTTCAAACTCACAGAACCAACTTTTCATCTTCCTCGTTTATTCATTCAACTGCAGTTTTCTGGAACAACCTTCCTTCATACGTATTTCCTGAAAATTACAGTCTACAGAAGTTCAAGTCCAATGTCAACAAATATCTTATCTTCTTTCGTCTTCTCAACCTCCAACCTAAGCACGGTACTAAGTACTATAGGTTCTAATACCTATTGTGTTTGGGGTTTACATAAAAAAAAAAAAAAAAATCAAGAAACCTCTCAGTTTATCACTCTTTTCAGTGTTAACTGGAGCATTTTTTTTGCTTCCTTTAGTTTTTAAACTTGTTCTATCTTCTATAGTTAAAATAAATGCAACACGGTATAATTACGTTAAGATTAAGAGTTTAGTATCTATATAATATCGGTGTAGATACACCATAGATAACTCTTAAGAAACTACGTTGGTAGTGTGGGAGGCATCATTTGCTCTGTATCTCATATTGTGCTCTTCCTTCACAACGAGTTGCCATGGTATTGAAATACCTCGAATAAGTAACGCTTCAGTAATAGAGAAGACTATTGTTACTTATTCTCAGTGAGTACCACCCACCGATGATTAGCTTCACAACTGGGTTGTCATGTCTGCAATACCAGGGTGCCTGCCCACCCACCCACCGATGATAGGCCAACAGCTTTGAAACGGTGCCGTCTGGGTGGTGGTACTCACTGAGAATAAGTAACAATAGTCTTCTCTATTAGTGAAGCGTTACTTATTCGAGGTAGTGCAATACCATGGCAACCCGTTGTGAAGGAAGAACACAATATGAGATACAGAGCAAATGATGCCTCCCACACTACCAACGTAGTTTCTTAAGAGTTGTCTATGGTGTATCTACACCGATATTATATAGATATCTTCTATAGTGAATTGTTATGTTTATATATAAATGTGAGAGTGCGACGAAATATAATAAATGTGATTTTAATTTTATTTATTATTATTATTATTTTTTTTATTTACCGGTTACTAATCATTTCTGGCAAACCTAACTGGACTGCACACAGAATCCCCAAAAGAAAAAATAACAAACTGCGACTCTGATAGGGTTCTTAACAAATCAAAATCTTCTGAAATCATCTAGCAACTGGAAGCCCGATCGAATACTGAATCCTGAGAGACAATTGTCTAAGAAGAGCAGTGTCCATAATAAGTACTCCAGTCTTCTGCCATTCAACCATCCCTTTATCCATAGCAGTGACTTTTCCCTAATGTCATACTACTCCAATTTGTATGCTTATGTTCGTACGAACATAATTATACGAACTATGATTTGTATCGATTTGTATCAAACTATACGAACTATGATTTATATCAATATTATACGAACTACGATTTGTATCAGAAAAAAAGTTTTTGTTTGTTTGTTTTCTGCAATGACACAGATCTCTCATATACATTTTCCATCTTAAAAAAAAAAAAAAAAAAAAAAAAAGTTGCCTTTTTATTGCACTATTTAAAGAGTAACTAAGGTTTCGTATCAGAAAATAAAAACTTTTTTATTATTTTATTTTATTTTTTAAATTTTTATTCTGTGCATGACAGAGCATATGAGAGAGCTCATACGGATTACTAGCCACCTTCAAACAATGAACTTTTGATATTGCATGATTTCTTAACTGAAATACTTGTTTAAAAAGAAATGTACACATCAAAAAAGGACACTCCAATCAAAACTTCAGAAGTCATGTGTCCTTAGCATAAAATTGATCCAGCTTTGAGGCAACGGGTTGCCTTTTTTTTGGATCAACTTCATGCTAAGTTGATCCAGAAAAAAAAAAAAAAAAACATGAAAGCTGGATCAGTCCAGAGGGGTTGATCCAGCCTTCGTGGTGTTTTTTTTTTTTTGGGGGGGGGGGGAATACAGCACAGAAAAGTTGTTCTCCTTACAGATATTGCAGAAGCATAATATGCAAGGACATACTCTATTGCAATAATTTATATCTATTTTGCAATAACACCCTCTTGGATGTAAAAATGGAATGAAAAAAAAGTAATGTTTATTCTCGCAATAAATAATTATAATATAAATAAAGCGAAAGTATAACAAAATTATTAATCGTTCATTATACAATAACTACAAATTCAGACTCCACCTTAAATTTTTACTTTTTAGCTTTTACTCTGAAGGTTGTTTTCACAATAATTCAATCCAAATCAGTGCTAAGCCACTTTAGCCGTTTGTTTTTCTTTTCTGTTCAATTTTCCTTTTTATACTTAAAACCCTCCCATAAATATGAAATCTGTAGCTCTTACAAAATGTCAACCTTCGTAGCACCCAGCGTTGTTACCCTTAATAGACTTAAGTAGTGGCATAGGGATTGAAAGGATTAAGCAACACTGCTATAGCGAGGTAACTCGTTACGAAGGTATAAGAGTGTCCATACTAAAATAGCACTGTTCTATTTCAATGGTGAAGTGCTATTTATTTGAAACAGTGCAATAGAGCCAAGAGGCTTGTTGTGAAGCATCCTGTGTGTGGGGGGAAAATATCTATGCTTTACTTCACCCTCCTCATTTTCTAATACAAACCAAAGTTTGTATTAGAAAAGGAGGAGGAGGTGGTAAGGCATAGAAATTGAAAAGGATATTGAAGTTGAAAAGAACATATTCATAAGACGGTAGGGCATGTCTTGCAAATTAGTCATTCCATATCAGATAATCTGTTAGCGGTCTATACATTCACAGCGATCGATGTGCACACCAGTAAAAATATGCGAGTAAAATGTCGGTTATGTAACGACTACAGTGAACGTATTAGGCAGGAAATCCTTTTAATAGATAAGATATACATACATTAAGCTTATAGAACATTTTTCTAATCAAAAAATGTTCCATCTTAAAACAATTTGGTCCGAAAAATGTCCCATTAGCTTAATGTATTGCTTAAACTAGATCCCGTTTAACGTTCCACTGTTTCCATACTGCAATGGCAAAACTACCATACCACCAGGTCCGCAGCTGCGGCTGGCTTGGCGTGATTGATAAAAATTAAGCGGGGAATGTTGGGACACTTCGTGCGAAGGCCAGATTTATAGTTTTTGTCTCTGACTTACTGCCATGTTATTATTAAATTAACGACATGGCTTTGTTTTCGTTTCACTCCTTTCGGTTTAACCTTGGCAGCCATGTGCACAATTAACAATTTTACTTTACTTAACATCTATCATCAGAAGTGGCATTTCACGGAAAATATTTTTCGATCTTTGTCTACGATCACATGTTCCTTGAAGCTTGAAAATGCGAAATAACTTTACAGATCGTCAATCACGGTGCTGTTTTGAATTGGTTATTCCCTTTATTTACAAAGAACTCGATTATTCATGCTTCCCCGCCAACTACGAAGAATTACACGCCGCTGATCACTTGCTATATCAAGACTAGATATACTGCGCATGCGTGAATAACTTATCATTAATTATCTATCATCCCGAATGCCTCAGAACGCATAAGGAGACGAATTAATCGCTCACTATGCTTGCAGTATACTGCAAGAGAAGCTGTACACGGTATAAGATGCCGCGAGCACAAGTCCTGGTAACAACGATCATTTTTCATACTGACATGGAGCGCGGTAGGGGAAGAAAGCTGTGTTCGAGTCTATCCTCTGCTTGTATAATCAGCGGCACGGTTCAAAGAGCAGTTGCTTGGCAACCGCTGAGAGGGTTCATCCAATGATAAATGAGGTTAAAACGTAGCCATTCCCGTACGTTCAAGAAGTAGGATAAAAATAAAATAAGCAATCACGCTCATCACGATTCCTCTGAATTGCTTTAAACTTCAGTGATGGTCTGAAAGTGGCTTATGTTAGATAACTGTTAGGCAAAATAACAGAAGAATTCTAGGTTTCTGTATTATGAAGTGCTGTACTGTATACAGTATTTTAATAGCCAGCAATCTTTTGGCATAGTGCCAATATTCATATCATAAGTTCTGCAGAGTTCAAACCGTATTAATTCAAGCTTTCTACTATATTGTGCCCAATTTAATAGTATTTTAAGTCAAAGCATCATTTACTACATTCAGTAGTCGGTTACTGTTAAACAAACCTTTTCCTTTTCTTTTCTTTTCTTTTTATTCATTTATTTATTTTATTTATTATTTTTTTGGTTAATTTCAACAATATATATATATATATATTTGTATCCAGTTTACGATTTTTTGCATAAATCCCTACATTCACGCTCTATAAACTGAATAATTTCAACATAACAATCTCAACATTGTCCCTAGCAAAATGAAACAAAATTTTGTTATCAGCAGACCATGTTAGGACTTTTCTGTATCCTCTAGAGCAGCGTTATTCAACCGGAGATACGTGGGAGCTTCCCAGGGAGTACGCGAGAGATTAACAAGAAACAAAAATATTTTGGAACAACTGAAACGTATTTTTTACTTTTTAACCATATTCTGTAGTAATTACACTATTGCCATTATTAAGCTAAGTGATGATTTGTCAAAATTGATGACTTATTCTATTTTTTACTTAAGCGTGTTTTGTATTGTAGTAAAATACAGTAGACACACATATATGAGGGTACAAAAATAAGAACATGGTTCTTTGGGGGTACGCGAACAAAAAAGGTTGAGAAACACTGCTCTAGAGCAGCTTTTTAGCATTTTTCGATTACGGAAGCAAAAAATTTACAAGTTAGTTAAGGTATGCAATGAGTTACACATTTCAGGAGAAATAGCAAATAGTAATAATTCATGATATACTGTATATATATATATATATATATATATATACACAGTATAATCTTATAGAATAATAGAATGGAGAAGCTATTGGTATATGCTGGGGGGGGGGGAAATTAAGATTTAGATAAAATTAGATAAGCAGTATTATGATAACATGAAATATGGATCAGGGTCACTGCTAACGCAAAAATACCCTACAACCATAATGTACAGTACAGTATATATAAAGAATTATTATTATTAGCGTAAAATATAGTAGGTAGATATTTATGCTTAGAATTAGACTAATGAAAATACGATGTACCCTGGGAGCGATATACGTGTTGACCGAAAGGGGGGGGAAGATAGGAATCGAAATTAAAATAAATATAACAAAAGAAAAAATAAAAAATGAACCAAATGGAATTTTGAAGAGACGACCAAGGTGGAAATAGCATTGCGGTGTCATTCATAATTTTAGTGTCTTCTTCAGAGGTCATCCACCAAAATAAACACTAATATTAATAATTCTTTATATATACAGTATATATATATATATCATGAATTATTACTATATATATATATATATATATATATATATATATATATATATATACAGGGTGATTCACTACCAGTGCGACAAACTTGCAGGAGGTGTAGGGGGCACAAAGACGAATCGGAATCACATAGCATTGCAGGGTCCGAAATGCCTTCGTCAAGCGGTAGAGGACGTTGAACGGGAGGTCGCGTGAACAGTGATCCCGCTGGAAGTCAGCATTTGCGAACCGGTTCCCGAGGCAGTAGGATGGACGAGTATTCAAACGTTGAACTGGCCGACATGCACCTCGCGTATGGAGCTTGATTTTTGATTTTGATTTGATTTGGTAGTTGTTGGCGCATCGGCTTCTGTGGCCATATTGCACCTCCCAAGGTTTTTGCAGTACTTTGATCCAAGCCCGAGGCGGGAATCGAACCCGCGACCTTTGGGTTGCCGGGCAGGTACTTTACCCACTCGGCTAGCCCGGTCGGCCGCGTATGGAGCTGCGGACTGTAACGGGTGCGCCGCTTTGCGCTTGTACCAGGAACGTTTCCTGCACAGGCGTGCACCTCATCATACGATTTTCGCACGTCGCGTGAAAATCGTATGATGAGAGGTCGCGTGAACAGTGATCCCGCTGGAAGTCAGCATTTGCGAACCAGTTCCCGAGGCAGTAGGATGGACGAGTATTCAAACGTTGAACTGGCCGACATGCATCTCGCGTATGGAGCTGCGGACTGTAACGGGAGCGCCGCTCTGCGCTTGTACCAGAAACGTTTCCCGCACAGGCGTGCACCTCATCATACGATTTTCGCACGTGTGCACAGAAGGTTACGTGAGACTGGTTGTTTCACGAGAGGTACCATGAATCGAGAGCGAACGACGAGGACGCCAGACAATGAGGAGAATGTCCTACGTCTTGCAGAAGGCAATCCGAGTACGAGTACTCGAGCGATAGGGCCAACGATTGGGTATTTCCCAATCCACTGTATGGAGGATACTGTCAACAAACCAAATGAGTTCATACCATCTGCAACGCGTCCAGTCATTGGAGCCTGCGGATTATCCACTCCGGAGGACTTTTGCTGCTTGGTTTCTTCAACAGAAACGATTCGCAAATGCTGACTTACAGCGGGATCGCTGTTCACGCGACCTCCCGTTCAACGTCCTCTACCGCATGACGAAGGCATTTCGGACCCTGCAATGCTATGTGATTCCGATTCGTCTTTGTGCCCCCTACACCTCCTGCAAGTTTGTCGCACTGGCAGTGAATCACCCTGTATATATACATAACGAGCAAAAAGCAACGGCTTTTATGCGCGAACAGAGAACATTTCGTTTCTCCGCATCCACCACACTGCCCATTCATTCTTCCAATGAATGGGCAGTTATTACATGCGGACGAACGAACCGATAGCTATACAACGGATGGACAACACAACATGGTGAAGACAACTGTCGGATGCTAACGCACCATGTCGAATAAAGTCAGCCCATCGTGACAAAGCCTGAAATAAGTGTAATTTGTGGATGGCTATCCACAAATTACACTTATTTCAGGGTTTTTTTTTTTTTTTTTTTTTTGCAAAACTGCTAACGGAAATTATGAGAATTCAATATTTGGAACACATGTTCATGGCATATCCTCTCCCCCCCCCCCGCATGTCTAAAAATGATTCCAACACTTGCGGTCCAACAAGGTGGTCATGTCAGACAGTTTCCTGCCTAATTAGATGTTCAAAACATAAAAGAAGTGGCTGACTATTGGCCTCAACTCAGACGTATAAGTAGCATGCTTTTACACTGATTAAAGGACCGGGTTCGATGATGGCATCATCAAACACTTTATGACGCGGCCACTCTCCTCCATGGTCATTCTTAAAGCTAGGACATCTGAAAATCTACGAAGCTAAGCTCAAGCTTTACAGAAGAGTTGACTTAACTTGTCTCACACTGAAACTCACTGTGATGTGCAAATGACATGCCATTAGCAGAACTCTCTCTCTCTCTATGCTACACCCCATGGGATGAAGACTGGGTCTGAATCCGTTGCCAGTAGAAGTTTAAGAAATACTCCCTATCGGTACGGCAGGAAACTTTAACACAGTGTTAGGCAGTTTCAGGCAAAGATCGCATAGGTTTTTTTTTCCCTTCCAGACGGGGGCGTTTGTCCCAAAAAACATTCAAAACTGGCCTGAACACAGAAGGCATGCAATATAAAGACACCATATAGTATATACTAACACTTCAAGGTCATTTAGATGACTGAGCAAAAATTTTTATTAACATTTCCATATTAACAAATAACAGTATTTATCAAATCGCTTACATAGAATGAGCCAGTCAACGTAAGGGATACTGCTAAGGAGCTCAGAAAAGCATTATGCGATTGCGCGATATGGTTTCTGCTCTTCGTTATGTCCGTGCTCTCTGGGTGCTGAACGAATCTTGGTGATAACTGAGCCATCACATTTGAATGTTAGAATATACGATATACAGTAGTTGTTTGCGCTTGGCGCAAGAGAAATATAGTTCAGAAATTCCATTACGAATTCAAGAGAACTTAGCAATGAGTTTGTGGCTGCTACTACAAACTATAAAAAATACTTTTTGTGTAGTTTACAATATTATGAGCGGAATGATCTCCACTATCCCTAAGGTAAAAACAACCGCTGCTTCAACAGAAACAGCTAACGATTAGATACTAATATAACGTACAGTATGTATGCAGATAATGTATAGTGGGACGTAATCTACTGTAATAACATCTAATGATCAAAAGCAATGCATATAACATAACTTGTCTATCAAGCTTTTAATAATAAATTAACACATTTTTTAAGATGCCCTGCAAATGAAATGCTAACTTGGAGTTCATGATATAAATTAAAGATCTCGTAGCCACGTATTCCAGTGCTTTCTCGCACTGAAACTAGGCTAAAATTCCACTTGTAACAGAAAAGAAAAATTTTCGATTTTTCTCTCGATCTACAATAAAAAAAAAAAAAAACCCGCTGCTTATATATATCACACAATACTCCGTTCCTATAAACACGAACAGACAAAGTATGAGAATATGTTCAGACAAATTAAATGATAACAGGAAAAACTGAAGATATTTGGGGGGGGAGGAGGGGAGATTATATTAGTCAGTGAAAATGTAGAAATTAACAGACATTACCAAAGCGTATTTTAATAACTCGAACTGTTTAGGATATTGTCAATTGTAATTATTTGAGTTATAACCAATTAAGTTATAACCAAGTTATTGTACAAGCTATAGCTAAACCATAAATTGTGTTCATGTACTAGATTTCTAATGTAGCAATTACTTATGTGCAACTAAGAGTAACTGTGAAGAATAGTAATAAGGATATTAAAACTAATCTTAATATAATGAGCACTATAAATATTTAATATTTAAATTTATCACCTGCTGATTACTGCCTGTATACACTGATGGGCACTCAACAGGGACCAACACCCATCTGTTTGGATGATCCATATTTCAGTTTTGATAGATTTTTATTAATAGGTACAGAAATTATGTCAAATGGGGAGTTAATTTAGTTGTAAGCTAGAGCTAATGGGAGTTTAATCTGTTGTAAACTGGTCGACTATTTCCAGTGGACTAGTTTGCAAGCAGAAATTCTGGTACATGGACACAATTTATAGTTTAGCTATGGCTTGTACTATAGCTCAAATAATTTAAACTGCATAATAGATTTAATTACAGTATATCAGTGTTTATTGATATACCGTAATGTTCAATTATTTAAATGGCATTAGCGATCGTTAAAGTAACAATCTTCTCTAACTTTGTCTTTATCTTAAATTAAGTCGTTATATTACCCTTTGTTATATATATATATATTATTTGTGAGGTTTTTGTTTAAGTAATTTTCGTGAAACTACTCGTCTATCTTGCGACTGGCTGCATAGATAGAGCTAGTAAGTATATATAGTTCAGAGTGTGGAAGAATTTAGATGTAAGAAAGCAAACAGCCTGATTGAAGAATACAAAGCTGGTGCTGAAGTTATCCGGGTGCGCAATTTCCCGTCCATGTTAGTAATGGCCCAGGACATGGTAGATATAGGCATTCGGAAGTGGTTGTCTGTATATCTATATGCACCAAAATCTTATACTTATAATGAAATTTATACTTCAAATTAAATTTTATTTAACATTACTGTGTACTATTGTACTTCTGTTGTTATAATTTTAAACTAAGGTTTTAAACTTAAATTAGTGGGTAACTGGCTGATATACGTGAAACGGTATCTCTTCAAGATGCCACACTGTTTCACTATTTCAGCAAGGGCAGGAGTGTCTATATATATATATAAACAACTAAATGATATAAACAACTAAAAGTAAAATTGTCAGGACGAATTAATGCCATCAGCATTGATTAAACATTATATAAGCCTGCTAAAATATAAGAACTGTGTTTTTTATTTTTAACAATATAGCCTAAGATATGTGGGTAACCATAAGGCCCCTAATAGTCACTATAATTAGCGAAGTCATACTTAATCAAATATTAACAAAATAACAAATCAAAAGTATAATAATGTCATTACTGCATATTATTATACAGTAATGACATTAACCTTGTAGGTTATGGTTACGCACATATCTTAGGCTGTATTGTTAAAAATAAAAAAACATAGTTCTTATAAATATAACAGTTTGTTTTAAAATGAGCCCTACTTGTTTATTTTATTATTATCATTTTATAATTGACCATATAAACCCCAACCAGTAAAGCGTTAACCATATTGACCATATAATGTCCAACCAATAAAGCGTTAGTGTAGCTATGACTATTAATATTATAGCGGCTAAATTAAATTACGAGTAATTACTTTTTTTTTTTTTCGGTCTTTACATTTTTCTGTCCAAAACCAACGATATTTTAAAAAATGTTTTAAAGGAGCGATTAATTTACATTTTTTGCAGACGAATATAGGGAATCTCTGAGCAATCACACAGAACTTACTCCCTTCTCTCTCTCTCTCTCTCTCTTTCCTGTTTTCTTCTGTTAACCTCCGTACTTCTAGTGTCTCCTATGTGTCCAACATTCCTGGGCGGTCCACAGCAAGACGACGGGGAGGAGTCGAAGCCAACCGTATGTGGTCATCAATCATTCCCAAGGAGTCGACTCCTCTCCACGCAGACGGTCGAAAAGGTCGTTTTTGAGAAGAGTAGCTAAGACCTCCACTGAGTCTGTAGTTTGTGACTAAGGTCAGACGTCGCTAAACAGGATGAGATGAGATGCTATGCTATGCTGCTTGCACAATTACCACACTTGGGGACTGATCCGTCAGAATACAAGTACAAAAATTACCGAGGAAACCCTAAACGCTTAATTTAGAGCAGACATAGGACTTTTGTAAACTGAACTTAGTGGTTATTAAGAATTGGCATATATGCAATGGTATAGCAGTAAAAAAAAAAAAGGAACCTGAGTGCTCCAAAGAAGGAGGAGGATATAAACATTTAATCAGTTTAATAGGAGTAATTTGCTAATTAAGAAAATTAATAATCAAATAAAAAGTAAATATGTAAACAAAAACTATATAATATTGGTGTAAATACACCATAGTTAACCCATAAATTTGAACTACATAAGTAGTATAGAAGGCATCGTTTTAATTGTATCTCATATTGTGGTTGCCTTCACAACGAGATAGCGGTATTGCTATGGTGTATTTACACTAATATTATATAGTTAAATACCAAAACCCATAAGAATTATGCTTTGTGCATTTCATTTTCAAAGTAAACAAAAACATACGGGACATGAGATATATCATGTCACTACCATCACTTTTCGTGCAGGGATTGGATACCCGAGCGCATCGGAATTCCATTCCGGCTCGTCCAGACAACGGCAATCTCGTGTGCATACTTGATTATTAAAAATAAGATAACAGTATTTTATAAACAATTGTGCCCTTTCGGAATATTTTTCTTTTCGACTCCTATTCCTGTTATTTTGTTTTTACTGTCTCGGCGATAAAAGGATGATGTGGGTGTTTTTGTGTATGGAATATTTAAAAAAAAATTAAATATACAATCAGCAAAAAAAATTTAAGAAATAAATAATGTAGTAAAATAAAATAAAATAGGCATTGTGATTACATCAACAACGAAGTAGAGAAAGGCCAAGAAGATGGGAGGATGATATATCCTAACCCAGCAAACAGAACGCTTAATGGGAAAAGAAGAAGCCACCCAATAAATAAAGTTTTAATTTATATATTTTTGATTGCACAGTTGCCAACCTGCTTCCATCTTCCCCAGGCGATAGGAGGGAACAGCGTAGTCACAGGTAACCATGCGAAAATCAGCTAAGGGAACTTTAGTTTCATTGTATACTGTATATCCAAACTGAGCCAAAATTTCGATTTGGATCAACTTGAAAAAGGAAGCTAATAATTTTTAAATCAGTTGTGGTAAGCATGAAGCACTGTAAGTTGTGGTAAGCATGAAGCACTGTAAGTTGTGGTAAGCATGAAGCACTGTAAGTCGTGGTAAGCATGAGGCAATGTTCTCTGTGAGACTACAATTTCGTCAATTGTCACTCATTTGTGGAGGCCTGGTTTAGAATTCTGTCAGACTGCAGGAATTCTTAAAAGCCTATTCAGATTTTGGCGCATTATAGCTTTAGTTGCTAATGCGCCAATAAAACCCAACCAACCAAAAGCTTATTTCATCAGGAGCTGTAGTTTTGCCGATTTTAAACAAAAAGTTTTATTTCCGGATTTTTAAGCCAGCACAACATATAAATAGACCCGTGAACACACACATACACACAAAAAACTGAGCGCCTCCGTAGCCAGGTGGGAAGGAGCAGTAGTGCATAGCACATGCTTCTTGATTAGACCGGGGTTCGAGCCCGTCACCATCAAATACGGAGGATGCGGAAAGGTCAGGAAATGACCACCGCATATCCCGGAACAATATGGCCTTAGATGCTAATGCTCCTAAAAACCAAATAACAAACAAACAAAAAACTGGAGTAACGGCCTAAGATGCTGATGCTCAGCAAAATCAAATAACATTATGTAAGTTCTGAAACAGGGGGTATCAACTTCAAAAAAGATTGCAGGAAACAATAAAAAGAGTTAATAGTCCTCGGTAACACAGGCGTAGCCTTACGCTAATGCCAACGTTTTCACATCATGCCCTTTCCTCATTCACTTACGAATTTTTAGGAAAATTTTTAAATTTTAGTGTAACCCTTTAGGTACCACGTTTTTACATACTATACTTGTGAACTTTAAAGCTTGGCACACTGCACAACAAACGTGCGAGAACTACATACAGCCAGGGTCCTCCTGTTAAATATCTGTTACCTTGATATTCTTTAAAGTCGCAGCATTTCAACACTAATACTGCTTCCTCACCTTGGCCGCTCTTATTATTCATTTTCCCCCTCTGACCAGCTGGCACTGATCACAACTGCTGAATATGTTATGATTGCTTGAATATGTTAGCGGATTCCTCTTATGAAGAAAAACAAAAAGCGTCTCTCTCTCTCTCTCTCTCTCTCTCTCTCTCACTCTCTTTGGGAAGCAAATCTGAGCAATAAAACGCAATACAAAACAATTCAAAAAAGCAGTACGGCCCTGGTTATGGGAAAGCCGAATGACTGAAACTTAAATTTTTGCAAATTTTAGTTACTCCTCACTTAGAGGAGAAAAAATGGGGGGAAAAAACAAAGGACAGTAGCTGAATGAAAAACTGCGACTGTCAATAAAGAAAATTAGGTTTCATTCTTTTTACTTTATTACGATACTAATTAACGACTTTTTGTGTCTTTGGACTTCCAAAACAGGAAAGAAGAAAAATAAAACTGTTAGAGCAAAAGAATGTACCCTTCATTTTAAAGCTACCTGCATACCTGTTATTCACAAGTTGATAACCTGTTTTAAACTACGTGCTCTGAAGGAATATTTTCTGACATTTTACGAAAGCTAGTTAGCATTGCAGTCTCCCTGCCAGATCTCCGGTTACTACTCGAGGGGATGTTTACTTCAAGGTTTTCGTAAGTTACCAGAAACACCTCCGCACCTTAGCTCCATCAACGCCTTGATTAATCTCAAGAATCTGGGCGTTTACGATCTTTTTTCCGATGATCATGCCCCACCTACAAACGTCGTTCTGTCAGAACTAAATTGAAATCTGATTCACCGTCTGTCTATCAGTCACTTGCTTTTTTTATGGGCTGTGTGTGGTTTTTGACGAAGGAAACCAATTAGTACTTCCTCTGTACGATGTTTAACCTTTTCCCTTAAGGTATATAAGTGTACTACTGCTGCATTTTCGGCATATACTGCATTCCTTGGCATCTATAACAGATTTAAAATTGTGATAAACCAAGGCTCGGAATGGACCAGAACATCGCTGCGGTTCGTCACACACAGGAAATATTTAATTGTGATAAAAAAAAAAAAAAAAAAAAAAAAAGAGAGAAGTAAACTGCAGCTATTATTAATCCACTGCAGGATGGAAGCCTCCTCAATGATTCATGTTGAGGGAAATGAACCATAATCTTCCACGCTGGTCTAGTGCAGGTTAGCAGTCAGAGGCGTGAACCCCGGTCTACTCAAAGAGCATGGGCTACTGCATTCCCGCTATGATCACTCGGCTGCGGAGGTACGCTGGAAAAAATTTCGTAGTGTAAATTAAACATATTTAAGTGTAAATTAAACATATTTAATTTACACACTAAATTAAACATATTTAATTTACACTGCAAATAAATCCTTGAGGTTTGTCACAGAATTGTCTCAGGTATGACAAGCTGCTAGGTTTTGCTAACTGGGAGTCTAAAACGCTGATGGAACTGATATTCAGGTGAAACACTTGTGAATCAAGTGGGCCACATTTAAGTGAAGTGCGGTCGTTCTGCAACAACCAAATCCTTTGCTTGCATCATCACGCTGGTGGGATTGTTAGTAATCCTAGGTATAACCCCGGTGTGCAAGTCCTGAAATGCTGCACGAGTACACTGCAGGTGACCGCCCAGGCGTGATTCAACGTAAGCATGGGTCGAGATATGGTGTCCGCACCACATAGAGAATGCCGCCTCTCTGTGTTATCAAGCAATACTGGGTGGCAGATAACCATCATCAACCGGTGCAATACCACCACTTTACTTATTGGAACTCCGAAGTGGTGAAAAACATGTTTAGTGTTAAAGCCCCGGCAATCCTCCAATCTCTTCCATCATGCAGTATGAATGATATCTTTTAACGTTGTGGTGGGCATCATGGCGAGATACAATCTTTCATAATTTTCGAGGATACGGCTCTAAAACGGTGTTCGCAGGATGGCCGCTCGACGGTCCACCGGACCGAACCTATTGAGGGAGTCCGAGTAGTGTGTATGCGGGAGCAACGTCGAGGCCACGTTATGCCAGGGAGCTGGGCATATTCTTGCTGTGTGTGTGTGTGTGTGTGTGTGTATGTGTGTGTGTGTGTGTGTGTGTGTGTGTGTGCACCATATCCAAAAAATTCCATTACTTCATACAATACATCCCCCCCTCTACTGAATACATCATGAACAGACAACCTTAAAAGATCTAAACCTCCCAAAAACTTCATTCTTTGCACAATATACGTGGTCTCGGTTCTATTTCTACCTGCAGTCTGTCAAATCCTACTTACTTCTGACATAATCCAAATTATCGGTTGCCTTAATAACTGCTCATCTCAGTTGTCCACTGTACGATTTCTTTCGCTTCAAATGTGGTACTTGTGCATAATTCGTATGTCAGCTCTGATATTCCCTGTCAGAGACTTAGTAATTTGAAATCTCGTCTTTTTAATCTTTACTGGCTTAACATCTCTGTCCCATTCTGTCAAATTCATCTGTTACTCTGTCCCAGATCCACTAATTACTTGGAACTCTGACTTCCTGCCTTTGAAACTTGAAGTTTTACAGTCCGACTTTTCTAACAGGGTGGTAATTTTCCTTGGTGATTTTAATGTTCACAATTCCAGCTAGAGTCCATTTTCTCATCACACGGACCTAGCTAATCGAGGTGCTGAAGCTTCTGAATCACTAATGATCTCAGACAAATGGCCTGTATGTGGTTTTGACGAAGGGAACCAATTAGTACTCTGTACATTGTACAGAGGAGATGTAGATACATTTACCTACCAGAATACCGGACAATCCTAACCGTACACCCAACACGATTGATTTTTTTTTTTCTCATTGAAAACACTTTAAAGCACAGGGTCGAGGTGAGTAGCCTCTAGGCACCTCAGATCAGAATTTGGTGAAGGTTTCTTCTCCACTAGAGCCTTTCTCTGATGGCCGTGGCTTCACAGCCTCGTTGTTTGGCATTACAAGAATGAAAAATGGAATGATTTGCGAGATTTCTGTTCTCCTTATCCTTAGCTCGATTACTATTTTAATATCTGATATCAATAGTTTGTCAGATCGCGTCATCGAAATTATTCTTGTTGGGATGAAATCCTTATTCCACATTTCATCTTAAAATATCATCCTTTATCTAAAACTTGGTTTTCCAATAAGGGTGCTAAGGTTGTTCAAGATAAGAATGTTGCATATGGCAATTGGCTTCCAAATCTTCAGGTTCATTTTCTGCTTATAGTATACTAAAGCTCGCAACAATTGTAAAATAGTTAATAATCAGCCCAAACTATATTTTGAACAGGCTAAGAGTAGAAAACTTTCTTCTTGTCCAAACGATAGTCGAACAATAAGGTCTCTTTGCCAAAGCTGCTGGCCACAACTTTTGCTCATCTATATCCCCACCTCTGATAAAACCTGATGGTTCTGGTGCTTCCTCAGCTAAAGATAAACCCGACTTACTGGTATTCATTGCAATGGCACATTTAATACAGTGAACAAGAATAGTTATTACGTTCATATTCTCGTTTGAGCTTTTTTAATATATATATATTTTTTAAATATTGTATATTTTACGTAGGGCAACGTTAAGCAAGGCCTCCATGTACTGTAAATCAGCTATAGAATATTTGTGGTAGGGCCCACTGTACTCGCAAGGCTAAGTAAGGCATGTGTGCCGAGCCTCTTACGAATTAAAAATCCATAATAGTAACGTTATGTAAGAAAGCAAGCTTACATATATCAGAGAAATGTGGAGCTTGGTGCAGACGCACTACCATCAAAGCCGGCCTTGGAATTCAGCTGTACACTGTGTTGAAAAAATGTTTAGTGCTAACACGTTTTAATGAAAAAAAAAAAAAAAAAAAAAAAAACATTTTTTAATGGTAAAAATAAAATTTTTGAAAACTGAAGAAGTGTTAGTGGCACCAGTTTGGCGACCGAATATGGAGTTAGTGAAATAACAGCAGGAATAGATTTTAAAATTTGCTTCGATCAAGTTGTCTGAAGTGATCAATTTACGATTGGTTGGAGCAATTCAAGTTTTACTGTAATTCTGTTAAAAAGTTGTTCAGCATAACAGGAATCTCTGGAGAAAACAGATTAAACAATTAAAAGTTCCAGTATTAAAAATCGACTCAAATTATTATAAAGAACTTTGAATCGCCAATTCATGAAAATTATAAAAAATCTAAACTTTGATTATTTTTTAAAGTGACTTACAGAGTTGGTACAGTTAAAAATAGAACAGAAAGAACGCAGTGAGAAGAAATACAACCGAACTACACAATGAATTTGTGTGCTGGTCATTACTTGAGAAACAATAAGTTAGTTCGTGGATGTGCGCAGCTGATAATCATCCCTTCTAAAAACCATAAGGGTTTTACCACTCAGTCTTGAGAGTGTTATCTGCTAGTGAAGTGGAGGAATGTAGTTAGAGGCTTCCGCTGTTTTCACACCAAACGCTCACTGGCAGATAAAATGAAGCGGCATGCTCTTCTGTTATCTGAAAATCAATTCTGGAGAGCAAACCGCCAAGGGTAATCTGGTAGCGTCTTCGTCGTTTTCTAACATGCATGTCAATATAGGACAGATAAAGAAATGAAAGCACCTTCGATGTTTACGTAGCGTGAAATTTCCCCTTCAGGTGGAAGTGATGATAATGGAAATTCAGATAAATGGATAAATAGATTTCGGACTGTCGAAAAAGGGACACTTGTCCACTGCCTATCTACAGTGAACAACTAATAAATACATAAGAAACAAAGATCTTTATTGCAAATAATAAGAATTACATCATCATCATGTAACTAATCCTTCACTGTCTGAATGGTTATAAACTTAACAAAGAAAAAATACATGAATGAAATCTAAAAATTATTATTATTTCTTGTTTTTCCTCGTAGCGAGCTGGGCTTTTCTATGGTATATGAAATTATTAATACAGTAGCCTGTCGAAATAACGTCACATTGAGATCGGGTGTATGCATACAGAGCAGATGTCTTGCAGTGCCGAAAAAAAGAAAACGGCAAGTCACATGATTACTGTATTTGTTTACGTTCGCCATTTTCACCTTGGAAGAATTATCAGCAGTTCTCCAAAATATTAACATCCAAAAATGTCTAGGATTAGATCTCATCGAATACAGTTTCATCCTCCATCTCCACAAGCTTCGGCCGGAGTATATACTATTACTGTACAACAAATTTCTTCAGGGGGATGTCTTCCTGTGGACTGGAAGATCTCGCTACTGAGACCCATTAAGAAGCTGCACAAAAACTCTATACTGACCCGCGCTCTCACCATCCAATTTTGCTACTTGAAAACTTTGAAAAAGTTTGAGAACTTTGGCAAATTACTGGACCGGCTAATGGCACTTAGGACCACGGCTCTCTTTCAAGCACGGAATCTGCTCTCCCCCTGCCAGTATGGATTCACTCCAGGACGATCCTGTGAGGAGGCTCTCTTCGATCTAGTTCTGGACATAGAAAACTCTGAAGCAAAATTTGAACTTGCCATCTTCATTGACTTCGAAGGCGCGTTTGACACTATTTGGTGGGGCAGTGCTCTGGCACGCCTCCGGACAGCCTCCTGTTCCATCCATCTCTATAAACTTTTCCAAAACTACTTTTCAGATAGAACAGTAATTCTAAAGTCAAAATACCATCATGTCTCCAGGCCAATCACCCGGGGGGGGGTGCCCTCCGAGCTCAGTCCTGGGACCTCTCGTATGGAACATGATCCTACAAGACTGGCTTTCCCGCTCCTTTACCAATACCAAGATTGTTGCTTTTGCGGACGATCTCACGATCGTGGTGTCCGGCCGCTCTCGCAAAGCCACAGAAGACAAGAAGACAACGCTAATCGGGTCCATGACGATCTCTCTTCCTGGGTTGCACTAAAACTACTGATAAATCCAAGCAAGACTAAAATGATCCTCTTTAAAAATAAGCTGGACCTCAGGCGGCCTCCGCAAATTAAAGTCTCTGGGGTTTGTTTGTTTGTTATTTGGTTTTTAGGAGCATTAGCAACTAAGGCCATATTCCTCCGGGATATGCGGTGGTCATTCCCTGACATTTCTGCATCCTCCATATTTGGTGGTGACGGGCCCGAACCCCGGTCTAATCAAGAAGCGTGTACTACACACTGCTGCTCCTTCCCACCTGGCTACGGAGACGCCAAGTCTCTGGGGTACAACTCTCCACTGTCACACAGACTACTGTGCTAGGGGTGGTTCTTGATCATAAATTAAGCTTTCACCCCCACCTCATCCATCTCAGCTCCAAGGCGAAAAAAAATTCAGGCTCAATCATCAGAATCACCAGGAACGAATGGGGCCTGTCCAAGCGGTCGCTTTAGCTATATTATAAAGCCGTATTCCTTCCGATCGTGTAGTATGCTGCAGGTGCTTGGTTCCACCAAGCTAGACTGGTAAAAATGATAGGCAAATTAGCCTCTATACAACGGACAATGCTTCTGGCTATCCATAGGGTATGCAGGATAGTATCCACTGCTGCTATCCAGGTCTTAGTTGGGACCTGTATGTAACCTTCCGTGGCCTGACCTTTAGAATCAACAAGGAAATTCCGACCAAGATCTTGGAAATTGAGCTATACCTGGACACTGACCCTGAGGCAGAGAAAACACGCTGTTATAATGAGATGACAACATCTGGCAGACAAGATGGGACACTTCCACCAAGGGAGCAGTTACAAGGAGATTCCTGCCGGATGTGACTTTCTCCTCCTCTAAGTCAGCGCAGAAGTGGCTCACTCTAACTCTTGAGACATCGTTCCTAGTCACTGGGCATGGCTCATTGAACGAGAAGCTCTTCCAACTAGGCCTAATACCCATAAAAGGTAAAGTGCAGCCATTATCAACCCACTGCAGGATGGAAGCCTCCTCAACAATTCATGCTGAGGGAAATGGACCATAATCTGCCACGCTGGTCCAGTGCGGGTTGGCAGATCGACCGTATTCAGCGGTCAGGGGCTTGAACCCCGGTCTACTCAGAGAGCGTGTGCTACTGCACTCCCGCTCCTGACCACTCGGCTACGGAGGCCTTCTAATACCCATAGACGTTTGCTACTGCGGGGCCAAGGAGAATTGGTTCCACCTTCTCTTCGAGTGCGCTCTCTACGAGGACCTGAGGCAAGACTTAGGCAAATACCATCCCTCTCACTGAAAACTAACTGGACATTCTGCTACAGACACCAGAGAACCTGGCTGCCTTCCAGAACTTCTCGAAGCAAGTATTCCCGCGCAGGAAAGCTTCCTACAGAATAACACAGGCTACGAATGGGGATCCCCAGACAGCAGCTTAAAAATTTTATTTTATTAATCTAAAATTTTCAATTATTTATATTTGTTTTTATTTTATTAATTATTTTTATTTTATTTATTTTATTATTTTTATTTTATTTATTTATTTATTTTTAATTTATTTTATTTTCTCATCGCGCTCTGCACTAGCGTACTTTTTTTCTCCCTCCCCTAATCTCCATTAATGTAGCTTCTCTCTCTCCCTCTTTTTTTTATTACACCATGGGATTATTATTTTTTTTCCCTCTCTCTCTCTTTCTCTCTCTCTCTCTCTCTCTCTCTCTCTCTTTTTTTTTTTTCCCTCTCTTCCTCTGGAATCGGACCCCAGAGAAACCTGGCCCACCTTTTGACAACATCAGGTGAGTCAGAGTCTCTTTTGAGACGGTACGTGTTTTACTGGGATTGGTCCACCTTCCCGTAGTGTGGACGAGTACCCAGAATCATCTCTCCAGGTGACTGATACTTCTGGGTAGCCAAGCGGCCAGACACAACAACAGAACACCCAAACACAAACCTACGTCACACACACATATCTGGCCCATTTGTAGTGATAAATACGAGGCGGAATTGAACAGACGTTCTAGGAGCCGCCCTTTACAAAACAGATATCCATGTCCAATATGGGACGCTCGCGAAGCACAAGTTCCCACAATTATGCCCTTTTGAAACTGAGTGATATCTTTACGGAGGGTAAAGATATGATAGGCAAATTAGCCTCTATACAACGGACAATGCTTCTGGCTACCCATAGGATATGCAGGATAGTATCCACTGCTGCTATCCAGGTCTTAGTTGGGACCTGTATGTAACCTTCCGTTACATACAGGTTGATTACATCCAGGTAAGGTTGATTTAGCCTTTTGATAACGATTTTGACAGTCCTTTAAAACTACGAAATTCCTTGCCACCACCACCAGTTGTGTTATATTTGTTTTTCCTGCTCATGGACTATCGCACGGCATCGCAATTTCTATTGAAGTAAAGCCCGCTGCAAAACTGCCAAGTCGATCTTGTCCCATTCCTGCTGGCAGACTTTCCGCAAACTTTCAACAGTTCTGGGGCGGCGGTTTCCGAGAGCTCTTTTCAAAAGTTCGAAGGCGCAAAAATCCATGGGTGCAGCGTCAGGTGATTTAACAGGTATGTCTTCAAACGAGATCGAACGAATACCTGTTGCCATTTCAGTATGGTTTTAGAAAATCCAAATCTACTGAGGACCAATTAATGATTTAGTGCTTTATGTTAAAAATGCAGATAGTAAATATGTTCTTGCTCTGTTCATTGACTTTGCAGGAGCTTTTGATTCAGTCTTGCACGAGAGTATTCTTTACTCGTTAAGACATTGTCCAGGGAAAATATATCGGGTTGTAATAAGCTATTTAACTTCAAGGCAGATAGTTGTAAGGGCACAGCATCATTTAACTTATAGGAAATTAGTGTCTAGGGGATGCCCACAGGGATCTGTGTTGGGTCCCGTATTTCAGAATTTGGTTCTGAACCAATGGCTTAAATTGAGACAAACAGTTTGTCATAAAATAGCATTTGCGGATGATTTGCTTATCTGTGTGCCTGGTAACTCAAGAAGGGATATTGAAGAGAAGGCTGCAATGGTTCTTCAGAGTCTAACATCATGGGCTACTGTAAATAAATTAACAGTTTCAGAAGAAAAAACAGTTATGATGTTAGTTAAAGGTCATCTTGATATCAATCGACCCCCAAAAATATTTTAAATTGTAAGCAAATTAAATTTGTTACCCAAACTAAGTATCTAGGTGTTTTATTAGATGCTAGGTTAACTTTTGTTCCACATCTGAATTATTTGATGAATAAAATTAAGCGTTTCAGTGCAGCAGTAATACCGATTTCTAGATCAGAATGGGGGTTACGTAGACCAGTTTTAAAACTTTATTATACGGCAGTTTTTTTTGCCAATATTTGACTTATGTATCATCAGTGTTGGTAACTTGTGTGAATAAGATTAAGTTTAAAGCCAAGTTAAATTCTGTTCAAAGAACGATGCTGTTGGCAATTCAGAGAGCTTGCAGAACAGTGTCAACAAATGCCCTGCAGGTATTAGCGGGCCACATGCCGTTAGATCTTTTTATAATATATAGAGCTTACTGTTACCATATTAGGAAGCATAATAATTTCACGTGCTTAAACACTGTGTGTGACCTTAACATCCACCCTAAGGTTGAAAAGAAAGGAATACATGCAAAGTTAATGGAAATCTGGCAAGCCAGATGGACGGACAGTATTACTGGCGCGGTCACTAGACATTTTATTCCAAATGTTTCTTTTTCATGTTTTACACTGAACAAGTGGTTTTTTCCTAGTATGGAGACTTCTTTTTTTGTTAACAGGGCATGGTTCTTTGAATAGTAAATTATATTATTTTGGATTAAAGTCAAACCCTTACTGTGTATGTGGTGTTGAAGAAACTTGGTGCCATGTAGTGTATGATTGTTTGTTGTATGAGAATTACAGAGCTCAATTAAAGAATGTAATTAGTGATGTGAAATATGGAAATGAAAATAATTACTTGTCATATTATAATAAGTTTGCTATTTCTGTATTTCTAAAAAGAAGACAGTTATCGGCCTGGATATTTGTAAACTAATAATAGCTGTTTACTGTATAGATTTTTTTTCTCTCTTCCCCCCCCCCCCCATCCTATTCTTATCCTATTTTTTTATTTATTTAGTTTATTATTACTTTTTTTTTTCTCTCTCTCTCTCTCTGCCCATAGGAGTAGGAAGCTTTGATTCCTGAATACCTGTGCGGGAAGGAGAGATTTATTAGTTTATTTTATTAATATACAAATATTTTTAATTTATTATTTTTTTAAAGTTATTTATTATTAGTATATATATATATATATATATTTTTTTTTTTTTTCCTTTTTTGCTGGTTTCCAGGCTTGGGCGGTGGGATTGCTGGCGCCCTCTGGTCTGGCACTTCTACCAGAGGGTGCGGGAATTTTGTGCGGTCACCACAGACAGTACAGTGGACTAGGCCCAGCTCCACGTTCATAAGGACGAGCATCAGGTAGCAGTTATCCTAGGTGATGACTGCTCTCTGGTGGCTGGGTATCCTGTATAAGGATAATAAAATCAGGGATATTAGGTGGATTTGGACAAATGTCTAGGGGTCACCGAAGACAATAATAATAATAAATAATAATATAAACGGGATCGAACGAATACCTGTTGCCGCTTCCATTTTCCACAAAAAAGCGCGGATGGAAAGTGACGTGTGGCTGGACGCCTTATCCTGGTGCACCCAGACCTTTTAGCGTCAGAACCGTACAATGTGGGTATTTCACGTTCAAACAACGGCAGTAGAACTTCAGTCTGGTAATACACTGAGTTGACTTTCACGTTTTTGGCGACTCTACGCAACTCAAATTTGCGGAGCGCATCAGTGCAACTTTCCTTGCACTGATGCGCTCATGTTGGAAAGGCCTTGTCACCCTGTGGTCGGTAATAAAATGCCCGAATTTTGTTGCAATAGGAGAAGTACACCCACGTTTCGTCCAATGTTTCTACGAATTTCCACCTTTCAGCTGCCAGATATTTTTCGTACAGTTTTCGAGCATTGATCCGCCGCTCTGTAATGTGCCTTGCTCCTAGGTGGTATACGAGGGCCTTGTGGTTCTTCTCCAGTCGCAAATTTTCGTTGATTATGCGATAAACGGTTCACTGGGATGTTCCCACATGTGACACTATAGCTCTTTGGGTTTTTGGATTTTCACCGACAACGAGCGACTGCACTTTTCGTACTACCTCCCTCGTTCGTCTTGGAGCAGGTTGCAGTTTCTTCTTCGGTGTTTTCCGCCCACTTGCAGCAGCTTCGCGGAATTTTCCTTTGCCATTCAAAACCTTATGGATACCGAACTTCGATACACTAAAATTTTTGGATTTGCACCTATCAATAATTTTCGCATAACTGTACCCTTCTTCGGAAAGTGCGGTTATGTAACCTTCCAACCATGGGCCCAATTTCAGAGCCATGTCGACATTAAAACAACTTCTACAACTGATGCACCTGTTCATAAGGTTTGAGACTACGCCTTCGGGGGAAAAAATTTACATTGCTGCCATACGTCACAAGCAGGAATAATGTCAAAATCGTTATCAAAAGGCTGAATCAACCCTCCATACTACGCCTTATAACTGCTGCTCGGTGGCTTTGACTTGCACGACCAGATGAAAATTACCACTGCTCTAGCGTACGAAGCTGTTCCGGAGCTTTTTAAACTGCGAGCTATACGGCATAGTCCATTACGGATGGGGGTAGTCATAATTCAGTGATCATACAGTGAACAACACCCTCGTGGGTAACACAGTTGGTATAATCACCGTCCTCCCCACGCCGGGTGGAAAAAACTTGAGTTCGAATCTCTTCAATAACACGTGGAACTTTTATGGGTATTCTTCACAACGGGACTGAATTAGCCGATCTCAAGCGAGGGTAGTGGTTTTTTCTCCCAGAAATTCGAGTTTTTCATCCAGCAAACAGCAAATCAACCACAGAATACACGAAATTTACAGGCATGTTATCTACGGCGCAATAAGGCCTAAGCTCCTAACGAGCCTAAAACCCTACAACAAAAAAAATAAAATAATAAATAAGTAAAATAACATATAGTATTTGTATCGAACATAAGACGAAAGATTTAAGTGACTTTGAACGTGGCATGATAGTCGTATGCGTATTTCGGAAACTACAACCTTACTGCGCGTTTCCACATACGACTGTGTCTCAAGGACTGTGTTATTGGCTCAATAACAAATAATATCCAGTCAACGGTGATCCTGTGGTTGGTCGGAAATAGATTGCTGGTGCGAGAGGTCAAGGGAGGCTGAGACTTATGTAGGGTAACAGAGAGGCCACGGAGTGAAAAAAAGCCCATTAAAGTTCCTCAGGTCATCGACGAGATTCGAACACGAGCCTTCTCCATCCGGTGTGGGGAAGACCCGTGGCTGGTATTGGTAACGTCGGGCCCCACTAGGGGCCCGGCGGCTAACAGGCCGGATTAACAATGGGCACAACATACTACACAGTACATATCCCACACACTTTTAAATTTCTGGCTTGTCCGATACAGAGAACATAAGCGGAGATGGGAGAAATCCCCAACATACCAAACAACGAACGGAACATCTATATTTGTCCGTCTTTCGCATCAATCCTGGGTAACCATCATACCCTTCGTCTTTTGTACAAAGTTGTGTTAGTTCCGATTTGTACCTATGGCGCTGGCGCCTGGTTTTGGTATACTAAGAAGATTGCCATCCAAGAGAAACTCTCCTCTATCCAAAGACATGCTCTTAATGATGAATCGTACCTGTCGCACTGTCTCGACAGCTGCGCTCCATGGTTTTAAACAGTTGCCTACCTCTGGACCTCCAAATCGCTTATCGAGGTTTTTGCTATTACCTTAGACATGCCATTCCAGTTGACTTTTTAGACTTCACTGTTAATATCCACTGCGATCCTAAAACCGAAAAAACTCGTTGCTGGAACCACCTGGTTCAACTCTGGCAAGATCGGTGGTCTTCTTCAAAAGGTATGGTCACAAGAAAGTTTATTCCATCTGTGTCCTTTGCCATACAAAAGTCTATTCTAAAATGGTTCAGTCCGAGTCTCCGCACTCTTTTTCTTCTAACTGGCCATTGTTCCCTTCGTGCAAACTTGCTGTTTAATCCGTCTGATTCTCCCCTCTGTTACTGTGGCAGCCCAGAAGACTGGCAGCATGTTCTTTTCACCTGTCCATATTACTTGAATCTTCGTCAGCCTTTGTCTGCTGTGTGTCACCCATTCTCCTCAGGCAATGAGTTGTTCTTTCTTGGACTCCAAAGAAAAATTTCAGCTTCTGCAAGATTTTGCACATAAAGCCTTTGCCAGACGTGGACAAATCATCAGTTGTGCCCCAATTTTAGGAACTCTTATTCCAGCATCTCTATCATCGTCATCTTGTGATACCACCACCACCATTTTTTTTAGCTCAAGTACCATCTTCGACTTGGACAGTTGTAACTTGTATGACGCCGAGTGACATCACTGTGTCTTCTTGACTTCTATTTCCTGCTAACCTCAGACTGGTCCTGAGTCGGGATCATCTGCTGGCACCAACACTACACTGGTGCGGGATGATTTTTTATTATTTTTTTTATTTTATTTTATTTTTTATATTTTTTATTATTTTTTATTTTATTTTATTTTATTTTTTATTGTTTTTTATTTTATTTTATTTTTTATTATTTTATTAACTTATTTTTATCCTTATTGTTTCTGAATTTTATTTTTATTTTATTTTATATACTTATTTGTATCTTTAATTTTTTTTCCTGATTTTTATTAATTTACTCTTAAATTTAATTTTATTTGCTCATATTTTGAATGATTTCGACATTCAGTACGTGACACTCGAGGCTTGCAGCGGTTCGCGATCAGTTGTGGCTCGCCTCCTCCCGGGGTAGACGAGTATCAGGACGCACGACCCTGGTGCTTGTTGCTTCCTGATAGCAAAGCGGCCAGAAACAACTAAACGACATAACAAACACAAACATAGCATTACACACATGTCTGGCCTTTCTGCAGAGTTTTTGTAACATCACAGTGTAACACGGCGGAGTTGAACTAGCGTTTGGGAGCCGCCTTACACAAGATACTATACAAAAAAAAAAAAATAATAATAATAATAATAATAAATAAATAAATAAAATAACGAACGGAACAAATCTCAGGAAATTAGGTGGCAGGATCTGCCAGAGTGAACTATATACAGTACTACTGGGTACCTGGTCTGCTTCCACGGGGCGAAAGTAGGGCAACGTTAAGCCTCAGCAGGGGTCTGGAGGCTAAAGGACCAGAAGAACAACGGTATATGACATTACATACAGGGTGATTCACTACCAGTGCGACAAACTTGCAGGAGGTGTAGAGGGCACAAAGACGAATCGGGATCACATAGCATTGCAGGGTCCGAAATGCCTTCGTCATGCGGTAGAGGACGTTGAACGGGAGGTCGCGTGAACAGCGATCCCGCTGGAAGTCAGCATTTGCGAACCGGTTCCCGAGGCAGTAAGATGGACGAGTATTCAAACGTTGAACTGGCCGACATGCACCTCGCGTATGGAGCTGCGGACTGTAACGGGCACGCCGCTCTGCGCTTGTACCAGGAACGTTTCCCGCACAGGCGTGCTCCTCATCATACGATTTTCGCACATGTGCACAGAAGGTTAGGTGAGACTGGTTGTTTCACGAGAGGTACCATGAATCGAGAGCAAACGACGAGGACGCCGGACAATGAGGAGAATATCCTACGTTTTGCAAAAGGCAATCCGAGTACGAGTACTCGAGCGATAGGCCAACTGTATGGAGGATACTGTCCACTGTATGGAGGATACTGTCAACAAACCAAATGAGTTTATACTATCTGCAACACGTCCAATCATTGGAGCCTGCGGATTATCCACTCCGGAGGACTTTTGCTACTTGCAAAAGTCGGTTCGCAAATGCTGACTTCCAGCGGGATCGCTGTTCACGCGACCTCCCGTTCAACGTCCTCTACCGCATGACGAAGGCATTTCGGACCCTGCAATGCTATGTGATTCCGATTCGTCTTTGTGCCCCCTACACCTTCTGCAAGTTTGTCGCACTGGTAGTGAATCAGCCTGTATACAGTATCCATACACTTTTAAATCGCTAGCATTTCCAGTCAATGTAAACTACGTATTACCCACAATGTAAATTACCCACAATGTAAACTACGCGGAGATGGGGGAACCCTGTTGCGTTTGACCCTAAACACACTTTACACTTATTATTATTATTATCAATTTATTTCTCTGTTGAAGAGACACCCATGGGACCGCCATTGGCTAGAAGGGCGAGAGTTACATTCTAAGGTGTGAAGCGAACCCATGAGCAAAAGGTTAGATTAGATTAGCTTATGATTTTATAGGCGCATTAACATCTAAGACTATTATGCGCCAGGAACAAAAGGTTACAAAGTCCACGGAAAGTTCACCCTGAAAGATTGAATACAGAATTTTGGAATACGTGAGTAATTATGATTTTATAATAGAATATTTAAATTTTTGGGATCTTTGAACATCATAGAATATTTAAATTTTAACATCTTAAATTGGCATCTAGAATACCGAGAATATATAGTTAAAAGGGATCAAAATTAAATGCAGTTTTTGAGCCGAGTGGTTGGCACTATAGTTACAGGAGACGATAGGAGTCAGCAAAGACTTGCAATCTGTAGGCTTTTTCGTTACAGAGCTTTTCCGGTTCAGTTCTTAGTTGATTGAAGAGTTCTATTGTGCTTGATGGAAAAAAGCGACTTAGGCTGACCAGGTTTTTTAAGTTGCTTTTAAGATGTCTTGTTTTAGCAATTCTGGTGGTTTCTAGACGAATGAAACAAGTAGTCAATACTGGGAGCGTCTAATCTTCCTGTTAGCAGTTAGGCTAATGTGAAAATGTTTCTTGTGTTAATTGTCTGTTTCCAGGAGAAATGCTGAGATTGGAAAGTAGGATGGCTCTAGAGATAGTAAATGGATGATTCGAGATCCTGTTCAGCCATCTCAAGAGCCAGTATTCAATACTTAGGAAAGCTTTCAGGTTGCTCGGTGGGGCAGAGGACCAAATCTGTGAAGCATACAGTGGGATGGGAAGTATACATTTCAGGATATACTTTTTTAACAAGATCTTGGTTTCTAATGCCAATTAACTCCTGTTTGGCAGCCCAGAGCGCTGCATATGTTTTAGCTTTGATGTTTTAGCTTAGCAAAGTGCTCGGAGAATGTTAGCCCCTCATCCCATTTTAGGCCAAGGTCTACGTGCGATTTAACCATTGGAACTTCGCATCCGCTTACTAGCATAGGGATATTGTTCCTGCTCTTTTTCTTTGTAATTGTCAATCTGGGCAGATTTGTTTGGGTTTAACATAGTCCAGTACAGTCAGATAATGCTCCAGTTCATTTATTGTGTTATTGGCTTGTTGATTTGTTTTCTTAACTTGTTGAAGATCTTTAGATTTAACGAAGAATTTCTGGTCATCAGCATATGTAATAAAGTTGTCTTTATGGGATGCAAAAAATGGTTCTAGAGCTGCAGCAAATAACAGTGAGGAGAGAACGCCTCCCTGTGGCACTCCCTGCGAAATGGAGTGATGGGCAATAAAATCGTCATTACAGATTATGAAGCGTCTTTCCTTCAGAATATTACATAAAACCTTCTGGAGATTGCCTTGTATTTTGAAGTAGAAATATGGATTACGAGAGACTTAAACTGGGAACGCATTGTTTGCACCTCTGGCCTTCAGTCAATTAGTGCTGCTACCAGGGGCGGATTTAGGCATGGTTTTTATGGGCTGCAGCCCAGGGCCCCGTTCAATAAAAGGGCCTCCTTCGCAGTCAAAAAAATAAAAATAAAAACAATTTCAATTAAAAATTTAAGAAAAAATAAATTATACAAAATTTTTTCGTACCTAGATAAAGTTTAAATCGTTGGTTTGCAACACTATTGGATTTGAATAAAATATCAATGTTTTAAATGACAGTAAATAAGGCTCTGTCTTCTATCGCCTCTGTCGGTAGTCGGTAAAATCAAAATATACTTTGTCATTTGTCAATTATGCAAATAATGTGGCAACGTCGGAATGCGGGGGGGGGGTGCAAGCCTGGCCCCTCTAAAGCGTGTTAAGCTTAGCGTAGCTCTCACCGGTTGACATTTGAGGTTATGTATAGTACAGTATAGTTGAATATTAAATAGTCATTCGTTCGGTGAAGTGTACTGTTCAGGTGCTTCGTTTCTTCACTGGTAAAAATACTAAATAAATATAAGCTAAATCACTCTCCGGAAATCTTTTGTCGGCACGTAAATTCAATGGTTTTTTGCATTTCCTCGAAATGAGCCATAATAAAAATAACTGGACACCGTTTATTTGAAGTAAGCAGCGTAAGCTATAAGCTTACGCTGTTACTAGTTATTTTTTTACTTGACAATGACAACTAACCTAATATGGGGCGGATTGTTTTTTTAGGTTTTTTTTAAATTTCTTTTCAGATTAAATAAATACCTAAAAAACATCTGGTAGAAAATATAAAAGCGGAGCTGAAAATACAATTAAATAGAGAAAAAGAAAGAAGTAAATGTGCCAAAATTTCAAATTTTTTTGTATTGGAAAATAAAAATGAGAATCTAAACGATATAGGTGCAGTAATAAGCAAAAGAGAGAATAATTGAACCGAAGAGAAACAGGAAAAACAACAAAATGTATATAACAATAACGAAGAATTACTAGAACTAGAATCACAACCGAGAACCTCTAAAAAACAATGTTGACGTTGACAGACATTCAGTACCAGACAAAAATATACAAGACCTAGACGATGATCAGTTATCTGAAGTCTCTGTGGCTGTTTTGCAAGAAGATAGTGATAAAGAGGCAGAAGAGGCTTTAGAAAATGCAGAGTTGCTTGCTAAATATGTTGACGTAGGTTTGTGATCTACACAATTAAATGATAATTTTATTAATCACTGTCTCTCACATGAAATGACTTATTTCCAAAATAAAGATCCAAAAAATATATACCCAGTTTCAATAATGAATTACAAAGAACAAAAGAGATAATTTTCAAATAAGTACTTTACGAAAAAAATTAAAAATGGTCAATTGCTGGAAAGATCTTGGTTGTGCTATTCTACCAGTATGGGAAGTGTTTTTTGTCTAGTCGGCAAACTTTTCTCTAAAATCCCTTCTCAATACACAACCGGATTCTCTGACTGGAAACATATAAGACCTTGTTTAGAAAACCACGAAAATTCTAATGAACATAAAAGAAGTCATTGTTAGTATGGTTAACACGTAAAGAAAATAAGCCTGTTATTGACAAGCAGTTGCAGGAGCAACTAAGAAAAGATACGGGATATTACCACAATGTCCTAAAACGTGTTATTGCAGTGGTGAAATATTTAAGTGTAAGGGGCATAGCATTCAGAGGTCACGAGGAAATATTTGGCTCTCCGCATAATGGTAATTTTATGGGGCTCTGGAATTACTAGCAGAGTTCGATCCATTCATGCGCGAACATCTCCAACAACGAGAATTCCGACTAAAGCCTTTCACTTCGTACTTATCAAAAACAGTTTATGAACAAATAATAGAGATTATGGGAAAACAAGTAATAAAAAGAATTATAGCTGAAATAAATAGTGACGATGTAAAGTACTACTCAATTATGATGGACTCGACACCGGATTTGTCCCACAATGACCAACTAGCTATTATAGTACGATACTGTTTTGAGGGAAAAGTGTATGAAAGATGTGTATCTTTCATCAAAATTAGCAGTCACAGTGACTTATCTTTATTCAATTCCTTACAAGAATTTCTAGAAAAAAATGGACTGCCACTGGATAATTGTAGAGGACAGTCTTCTGACAACGCTGCAAATATGTCCGGCCGATACAATGGCTTGCAAGCACATCTCAAACAAAAAAATAAATGCGCTGATTATGTGCCGTGTGCTGCGCATTCCCTAAATCTAGTTGGTGGGAAAGCGGTTAAAGTTGTAACTCAAATTGTGAACTTTTTTTGAAGTAGTGCAACAAATGCAGTATATGTTTTCTTTTCTGCAACTACCCATAGGTGAGAGCTTCTAAATCGTGAAACAAAACTAAAATTATCGATAAAACGTTTAAGCCAGACTAGATGGTCGTGCCATTATGATGCTGTTAGAGCTTTAAAAAATAGTTACGGTGATATCATGAACAAAAGGAAGGGGATGAATCTGATTGGTCCACTTGATATCGATGGGTCGACTGTTGATGATCCTGCTCAGATAGGAAACAAACTGAATGAATATTTTGCATCTACATTCACGCATGAGTTATAAAGGTTTGAAAATGGCAGAAGATTATCAAATTGTAGCAGGGTGCGTAATGATTTTGTAATAACTGAGAGCAAAGTGGAGGAGAAATTGTTGAAGTTAAACATAAGAAAGGCACCTGGGGTGGATGGGATCTATCCAGTTATATTAAAGGAGGCGGCAAAGTAACTAAGCAAACCATTAGCCATAATTAAGACAGCATCCTTGGTCTCAGGGGATGTGCAAATGTATCCTCAATTCACAAAGGGGGACCGAAGGGTGACACGAGTAATTACAGACCAGTTAGTTTCCGTAGCCGAGTGGGCAGGAGCGGGAGTGCAGTAGCACACGCTCTTTGAGTAGACCGGGGTTCAAGCCCCTGACTGCTGAATACGGTCGATCTGCCAACCCGCACTGGACCAGCGTGGCAGATTATGGTCCATTTCCCTCAGCATGAATTGTTGAGGAGGCTTCCACCCTGCAGTGGGTTGATAATGGCTGCACTTTTTTTTTTTAGTTTAACTTCTGTTCCGGGTAAAATAATGGAGTCGCTGGTTAAAGATGCATTGCAGGATCATCTAGACAAGACTGCAGCAATAATTCAGACACAGCATGGGTTTGTTAAGGGAAAGTCTTGTCTGACAAATTTGATAGGATATTATGATGTGGTTACAAAGGAACTGGATGCAAAAAATAATTTTGATATCATATATTTGGATTTCAGGGAAGCTTTTGACACTGTTGTGCATGGAAGCCTATTGTACAAATTGGAGCAGAATGGTATTAAGGGTAAGTTGCTACAATGGATAAAAGGAAGGTTGAGTGGGAGAAGATAGAGTATGGTAATCAATGGGTGCCGCTCTTCATGGACTAATGTGATTAGTGGAGTCCCACAGGGCTCGGTGTTGGGTCCACTGTTGTTTTGTATATTTATCAATGATATTGATGAAGGTATATCAGGCTTAGTGTCAACGTTTGCAGATGATACAAAGGTTGGCAGGGTTGTTAATGACAGTAATGGCAGTGTGCTACTGCAACAGGATCTAGATAATTTGGGCAGATGGGCTAAGAAGTGGCAACTGAAGTTTAACCTTGACAAATGCAAAGTACTGCATATGGGTAGAAGTAACCCCAGAGAAACGTATCAACTGTGTGGTACTACACTTTACGTGGTAGAAAATGAAAAAGACCTGGGAGTAATTGTGCAGTAAGATATGAAGTTTTCTGAGCAATGCAGACAGGCAGCCAGGGCAGGTCATGGGGTTTTGTCAATAATATATAGGAATTTTGCTAGCAGGGAAAAGGAGGTGATTGTCCCTCTGTATAAGGCAATGGTCAGGCCACGCCTTGAGTACTGCGTACAGGTCTGGAAGCCTCATTTTAGGAAGGATGTAGATTTACTTGAGCGTGTACAGAGAAGGGCAACAAGATTGGTGAGGAGAATGAAGGGATCCTCTTACGTAGAGAGGCTTAAGTTCTGCAAATTGCAGTGGCTGGAGACTAGGCACCTGCGCGGTGATCTGATCGAGGTGTATAAGGCCTTGAATGGGTTGAGCACGCTGAATTCTGATGGGATCCTTCCACTTGTTCAGATTACGAACCTAAGGGAGCATAAATTCAAATTAAGAAAAGATAGATGTGCGGAAATTTGCCTTTAGCCAGCGGGTAGTTAATTGCTGGAACAGACTTCCATCTGTCGTTGTGGAAGTTGATAGGTTAAATAAATTTAAGGAGGAACTGGACAGGCATTTGGAGGGAATGGTGTAACTTTTTTTTTTTTTTTTTTTTTTATGAACTGATGTTGCATAAGTTCATTCACTTGCTTTCTTGCATCACATGCCACTACTACTAAACGTTTAGTGACAATATGGATGAGAAACTTGATTTCCGAAGAGAGGCACAGAATTTATATAATTATTTTGCGAAACTTGAAACTGCGATTTTAACTGTTTTTTAGGAAGAAATTTTAGAGAGATTCAATTTAGTTAACAAAAAAGTGCAGACCCCAGGCTTAGACATATGTGAAGGTGAGAAATTAATTATGTCATTAGAAGCGTTCGTGAGCAATATACGAGAACGATCAGAAACTAAACGAATACCAGACAGCCAAAAAATTAAGTCAAAAAATTAAGTTCTGGTGTGGAAAAAGAATACAATACAGTGATTTAAAAAAAGAGATGTATTACTTCAAAATTTTCGAATAAATCTATAGAGAAAGTTTCGCTTAATGGAGAAGAAAAATTTAAACGGGATACGCTAAACGTTCCATTAAATAAGTTGATTATGGATTTATACAGAAGAGTCTATGGGGAATTTAGCAAGATTCAAATTTTTAATGGATTTGCAAGACATTAATATCGAAAATATTGACTTGGAAAGTGCACGTAATGTTTTTGATTATTATTCGGATGACATAGACGAACATTTAGTCAATGAATGCATTCAGTTAAAATCCTACTTACAGACTAAGCCAGACACATGCCGTGATATCTGACCGTTTGGTCGTCCCAGAGTATAAACAGAAAATTTATTTATTTATTTATATATCAAGCTAATTTATGAAAAGAAACTTGTCGATGTTTTTCCGAATTGCTATACAATCTTAAAAAAAATTTTGGCGTTGCCAATCACCAGCTGTGAGGCGGAGCGATCCTTCTCCAGGATGTCCTATATAGAAAACAAATATAGGACAACAATGACGAATGAAAGATTAAATTATTTATCAATTCTTTCCATAAACTGTGATTTAACCAAATAATTACAATGTGATGATCAAATAAAAGAATTTGCAGCGCAAAAATGCAGAAGAGTTACTCTTTAAATGTCTTTAATGTATTAAAAATACTTACATTATATAACTCCTAGAATGTTTTATTTATTTTTAAGAATAAGTATTATTTTTGTTTTTGTTTTTTTTTCTTAGTCTTTATTCTTGACCTGAGAATTTGTTTCGTTTTTTTGTTTGTTACTAAAAGTAATATCTAATACATTTTATTTATGTTTGATGTTTGTTATGTATACTAAACCTTTTTTCATTATAACTGTATATAAAAGTTTGTATATCCAAGTGCATCAAATAAAATAAAAAAGTTCTTCAATGTCTGTTGCCTATAAATTTTTCCTATTTAAAAAAGGGTAAAAAAACAGTTTTTGTACAAAATGGCGAATGAGTCGCCACAACTAACCCAAACTTGTGTTAATTGGGTAGGTCTCCAAACAGTGTTAGTCCAGGGCTCCCAAAGTTAATGGTCCACCCCTGGCTGCTACTAAGCACGAATTAAGCGTCAAAGGGATTACCATTCTGCAACTTAGCGGTACTCGTAAGACCTATCCAGCGGCCTGTCCCACATACCTAGAAGTCATGCTGGTTATCTGATTGGTTGAACATTTATAGGTATTCAACAAAGCAGGCAAATAATTCATTTGAAATAAATACAGTACATGAAATTGCACACTTATGTTAATTTGCTTATTATCTGGATCAGTGTTTCATATTTATATTTCGCACGGTTATTCTCCAGAACATGGGTACAGCAAAATAGTAATGCATCAACAACAACTCTCGCTGAAGTACGGGGTTGTACACCCCCGCTAATATAAAGAGAAATCATCTTCAAATCTTGTATGGAATCCTGACTAACGGGTTACGATTAGTTAACCACAAGTGGTTAAAAAGAGCTAGATTTACCAGAGGTGTTTCTCCAAGGTGGAGTTTTGTCCTCAACGCTCTTCAATCAGCACTTGACCATTCTTATCAGAAAATACCAGTTTTCTTGCTTTTACTGATACTCTGATCAAATATTTCGCTAAAATACTGCTGTTCTTTTAAGAAAGGATCAAAATTTAAGGTAAAAAAACAACATGCTTTATCTGAAAAATTAAAATTTAATATATAATTATTATAAACTTCTGAAATTCAGTGAAATATTACTTTTATTTTATTTAAATCAATTCGGAGTACTGTATACACTTCACCTGGACTACAATTTCAGGACGTGAAAATAAATTTTCTGTTTAACACTGGAACATTAGACAGAGGAGTTCATAAGATCGAGAGAATACATTAACAAGTTAAGTTACAATCCATTTCAGATGCCTTCTGTTAAATTAATAATTCTTTGCAATTACTTTTATAAGCATTCTAAATATATTTATAATATAAAGAGAAATCATCTTCAAATCTTGTATGGAATCCTGACTAATTTAATGAAATTTGATAAATATAATTGCTGGATTTCCATTTTTCCGATTTTAATGCAATTTGGAATGGCTCAACAAATGTTTCTAAAAAAAAAGGGGACGGTATTGTGTATGGAAATCGTGAAATAATGAGCACTTCAACCTGAGGGGAGTGTAATCTGCTTTTAATCTCAGAATTACAAATTATTCTCAGACGTCTCGTGGTACTTCCTGTGACTGTAAAGGTAGATGACACTCTACGCAAGTTGAAGTGCTCATTATTTCACCAATTTCCATTTCTTGATACACCTGCGGTCACGTCGCTAAAAGGATATTTAGGAAGGTATTGTATTGTATTCATACGGGTACATCACGTGTACGTTAATTCTGTAAAACCACAAAATATAATAATATTCTTGCAAATGTTTCTAATCTTATGTGGCTGTCTCATGGTATAAACATAAAAATTCATTTATTTTAAAAGGGTCATATAAAATTGCACGAAAATCTATTCACTGGGGCAGTAGCTTAGCTACCCTTTTTCGGGCTCGGAGGAGAACATGTTCCGGCCCCTACTTAATTAATGAAAACTGCAAAAATAGGAGACACGCCACTGCACTGGGGTTATGTTTACATGTGGACGGACATATATGCTAAAACTAACAGGCGCTTACGAATTGGCGGATCAGTCTAACAAATGTCCAACTAAAACCGAAATGGAAAATTAAAATGCCCACGAGACGGCGCTAGGGCTTGTACTGCGTCAAGTAAAGCAATAATACATACTGCTAGAGAAGAGGGAGGGGTGTGTGTGCGTGTGAGTGAGTGAGAGAGAGAGAGAGAGAGAGAGAGAGAGAGAGAGAGAGAGAGAGACGAAAGCAGGACAAACAAGGGAACAGTAATGGGAGGTGGGGGAAGTGATGTGTGAGATGTTTATCTTCCTGGACAGCTGGGACACTGCACAGGGGCGACAACTGTCTAAAGGCACGCCAGACAATGATAGGGAGCAGGAGGACCTATAATGGCCTACACCGCCAGCCCCATAGAGGTGTAAATCTGTCAGAGAATACAAAAGAACCTTCTCATTGTCCTTTTGCACGATCCATTTACTACAATAAGTTCCTAAGGGCAACAGCAGCTAAGGAAGAAAGTGAAGATTTTTCTCACGACTCAAGCCACAGGTTGGTGTGAAAGCTGAGGGCATTAAATTCTATGGACTGTCTCAATAAAGAGTCACCAGACACACCTAAAGGGACCATAATAAGAGAATGGGCCACATGATAGACCAGGTAAATCTGCGACAAAAGAGAGAGAGAGTGGGAGTTCTAGAAACAGTAGAGCAATAGCTTTTGTTCTATCGCACTAAGGCATATACATTTTCTTTATACGCGCGCGCACACACACACACACACACACACACACACACACACACACACACACACACACCCTTCCATGGGCCAGCAGCATTTCATTGGACACTGGAAACAGGAGCTACTTATTCTTTTATGGGCTTAAGGATAAAGATACTAAGGGTTAGGAGAGAGTGATTAACTCCTGAAAGCTTTTCTTCAGAGTGCGCACGTACTGTTTTTACTGTTCCATCAATATTTTAGGTTAAAGTTGTAAAGCGCTAATAAATTAACTGCATTGCTAGCCTGTTAATTTTGCGTAAATAACTGGCTTCGGATATTAGAGGACTGATTATACGAGTTTAATGTTTCTGAGTTAATTCACAAGTTAATATATTCATTTTGCCAGATATGGTCTGAGGCAAATTTAACTGGCACTCTTTTACTCGGTTTGGCGCTTGGAAAGAACACGTTCCCATTCTTTACTCAACTTCAGTTTATAAAAATTTTATTGTTTTGTGTCAAAAGCGAATTAAAAATCCTTTTAATACATTCTGTGAGTAGTATTGATCTACTTACTAACTATAATGTGTTTCTAAAGGGCAACAGAGCTAATCAAGTCATTGATTGGTGTGAAAACTAACGGTATTAAATTCTATGGACCGTCTAGTCATTTGGCCAGGGACGCACCCACGGAGAAGACTATCGGGCTGCACTCCCCTCCATTCCACCGAGACTTGAACAAAAAGGGGAGAGAAAAAAAGAAAAAAAGAGAGAGAGAAAAAAAGTAATGTTTTCTAGGTCAAAGCAGAAGATGTGATCCTCAGCCCCTCCCAACGAAAAAAATCTTGGCTGCGTTTCTGCACCTGATACACCTAAAGGGACCATGAGAAAACAGACAAATCTGCGACAAAAGAGTGGAAATTCTAGAAATAGCAGAAGGTTTTTTTTTTTTTTTATCGCACTAAGATATACTTTCTTTATAACCATCAGCTTATTTTTAATGCAATGTTTTTAAGCTCAATTTCTAATATAGTCTTCACAGTTATACTGTACTTTAAACGAAAATAATAAAAGATACAATTTTTAAATGCAATCAAACCTCGATTTAAAAAAAAAAAAATTTATTTTCATTATTGTGAATATTAGCAACAGAAGAAAACAAGTTTTGCTAAAAACAAATATTAAGTTACTAAACCATTAGTATATTATAAAGCACCTTTACTACTTTATAATATTCAGAACAGGAGTTAGAAATGTGCAACAAGTATAGCACCATGATCAGGCTTCGCGCTGACGTGAGGAGGTCTCACTTTTTTTTTTGGTAGTTGTTGGCGCATCGGCTTCTGTGGCCATAATGCACCTCCCAAGGTTTTTGCAGTACTCTGATCCAAGCCCGAGGCGGGATTCGAACCCGCGACCTTTGGGTTGCCAAGCAGGCACTTTACCCACCCGGCTAGCCCGGTCGGCGAGGTCTCACGTAATTAATGGTATGAGTAGAAATACAGGCACTTGCTACAGGTTAAGGTTACATAAGATTATTATATTTAAGTATCGTAGAAGTAACCTTGTAATAAAGCAAACAAATGAACAGGTTAATTTTTTTCCAATCATATATATACAACCGCATTCTCGCAGTAAAAAGTCGATTTTTTATTTTATTTATTTATTTATTTATTTCGTGTTTTTTGTTATGTAGTGCAGTGAGTGACTAGAAAGGAAGGTTTTCAAATGTGGAGATAAAATTTATAGAATGACAGTTGTGATATCGATGTGATGAATGAAACCAAAAATAGTGTCCATATTGCCCGTCTTTGAATTCCGGAAAGCAAGAGATTTAAAACTTTTTTTATCAAGATAAAAAAATAAATCTGTAGATTAGAAGCAAAAATAGGAGGGAATCTGGAAATAACAAAAAAAAAAAAAAAAAAAAAAAAGAAAGAAAGGAAAAAAAAGGAGTTTATTATTAATTTCTTTAATCCAGATTTCGCAATTGAAATTAACTTGAAAGTGACATTTAACTTACGAAGACAATCTACATTATGTTTCAAAACTGAATTGAACAAATGTACGTGCGCATTCTGCAGCTAAAAATAATTTTAAAAAATTCATTATTTCCGATATATTAAACATTAATAATAAATTACAAAATGTTAAAAGAAACTGAAATAAACATCTAAAAGGAAAACATCTAAAGCGGGTTTAAAGTGACTTTATTTTGTTCAATGCAGCATTACGCAGTGTAAAAAATTATGGAAACCCTAAAGTCTCGAAACTTTATTAGACATGTTGAGCAGAAAACTTGTGAAGTCGAGACCCTCTAATTTTCTTCCCCATGCATGGATTTTAGAATCAAAGCTTTGTTTTCTTCCTTCGTCCTCTTACTGGGTTTATTTCATTTCAAAAATATTCTAATTACATCTCACCTGGGTGCAGCCATTCGTGAAAAAAAAATCTCAGATATTTCTAAAATAAAAAAAAATTCAAAAATACTTCTTAATAGCCTATACTATCCTATTTCGTTAAAAATTCCCAAGATCGATTTTAAATTCAAAATGAGAACACAGATCCTCTACAAGAAAAAAAATCACCATAAATTAGCATTTGTCCGATTTTACGAAAATTAGCGGGTCACGACTACACAAGTTGTCTGCCCAACATGCAACATACAGTATTACGCGTGACGAATCTACTATTCTTTTATGAAATAATTTTTTTGTGGGACTCTACGACAACCGCATAAGGTAAGAGGAATTCACAAGACAGAGAGAGAGAGAGAGAGAGAGAGAGAGAGAGAGAGAGAGAGAGAGAGAGAGAGAGAGAGAGCATCACCGCATTCATTTCGATTAGTCACATCACAGGCTAGAACCACGTTCACTCAAAGGGCGTGTACTTTTATACCCTTGTGCTTGACCACTGGCCAAGCACAAGGGTATACGGTGACATCATTTCAGGCCTGTTCTTAACATATGCAATGTAGTACCTAAGTATGGGCGTACAGGACGACTACCCGGGAATGTAGGGGGGCACGAATTCTGATGATATTTTAATTTTTTTTTAATATGAAAATATTGGTTTTCTTAATATAATACTTTAATTATACAAAAAAAAATTCAATTTGGCTTATTTATATTACAGTAAATTTATTTATTTTATAATCAGATGTTAAAAGAAATTAATTTTTGCCTATCTTTATTATTTAAACTTAGTTTTAATGCAACAAAAACCCACAATAATGCAGATTTACATTTAAAACTGTTCGCTTTAGTCTAAATACTCTGAGTACTTTTCATTTCTATTAATCAGAGAAAAAAATAACATTTTATTTAAGGGAAAAAAACCGAATGCTCTTGAAATGTAACGCACAACGTACGTTAACTACCCTGTTTTAATAATTCTTGCATAGTCCTTCCCCTTATTATAATAATTAACATTACATATTAAACTCTGACCAGACAATATTCCTCCTTCATAAATTAATTAATTGTCTTGATGTTTGCCACGGTGATTATTGTTGTATTTACTTTAATTAATAACGAACAAAGGATACAAAAATTATTTCAAGATGAATATTTACAGTTTTATTTTATATTGCAGGTTTCTGAAATGTTTTGAAAGTTCTGTGAAATGCTTTCACTTCAATGATGTGATCAACATGCATAACTAACATCAACGTACATAACTGGACAAGAGAACTATCACAGGGAGTTTGTTAAAAAAATAAATAAAAATGGTGCTGTATCATCTCTTAATGATAAATATCACCCATCCTCTTTCTGAATTGGCCTTCGCTTATTTCACAAGGTTAAGTCCCGTTTCCATAATTTTAAACGTCATTTAAGGGGGAACCAGGAGAACAAACAAAGATTACACGCATGGAATCACGATTCTCAGCGTTCCATTTCACGCGCGTGTAGCACGTGGCAGCCAGATATTTGTCAATAGTGGCATTCCAGCCCAAACCGCCACCTGTCATCACTCTGTAATTATACTGCCGAAGCTCGTAGCTGCAGGGAGAACAAGTCGACTCCCGGAGCGCACACAATGCCGGTTACTCAAGCACGCTAACTGCAATATAAAGAAAAACCAAAGCAGCGTCCAGATCCGCTTTTTTTTTTTTTTTTTCCTCTCCTCTTTTCCCTCTCTCTCTCTCTCTCTCTCTCTCTCTCTCTCTCTCTCTCTCTCTTTTTTTTATACCTCATAAACAGCCATCACCTGACATAAATGCTCGAGCTAGCACATAATCCCTGAAGTAGATTGTAAAAATCCCATTCCAAGTTGTTCTTTTATGGTGAAAAAGAAAAAAAATCTTCCGCTGTGATGCAATGGCGGTTATGATGGTTAAAGTGCTTAGGTGAGATAATGTAAAATATCAAAAATTTAATCCTCCTGAAAGCGTATCTTAGCTTTAAAGTTAACGGCGTCTTTTTAATTAAAATAATAATAATAATCAAAGGCTTTTATCTTATTGCTACATAAAAGCAGACCTCGGTAGTGATCCCTTTTTACTCATGTTCGGCGTTAAAAACGTTCTCATTAGAATTACTATATGAGAGTGAGTGGTGAGATCAGCGTAGTCAAGTGGTCAAGCACGAGGGTACGGAAGTACTGTACACGTTTGAGTGACCGTGGTTGAATTCACATGATCACTAAATACGATAGTATCCTATGGGGAGAACCACTGTCGGAGCTAACTTGGATGGCCTGCTAGGGAGGTTAACACATGCTCTTAAACCACAGCAGAGGCTATTTATCCTTAGAAAATTCTTAATACCAAGACTTTACTATCAATTGGTCTTGGGAAGGGTTACAGCTTCAAAGCTGAAGAGCTTAGACGTACAGTAAGAAATGCAGTCCGACAGCGGTTAAGACTCCCTCACGATTCCCCAGTTGCATACTTTCATGCAGGAATAATAAAGGATATTTGGCAATACCATCCCACTTTTAAAGAAGAGACTGGAAAGCTTGCAATATTCTCCCTCGGACCTAGTGAGGTCTTTAGTAACACAACAATGGTACAGGAGGGAGATCCAAGGTGTGAAGAAATTAGAGTTAGATGGTCCAAACAGAATTGAAAATAAGACGTCTGCTACTAAGCGCTGGGTCCATCTCTTGTATAATGCCTATGTGGTATCAGTCTGCGCGAATCTGTGCGACCCCAACGTCGATGGGTGGGAGACGGTACTAGATTACTGTCTGGTCACGAGTACTGTACACTGAACTCGTTAAAACTTGGATCAACGCCCTCTCTACCGGCTCCAGGACATCAAGCGGACGTTCTCAAAATCGGAACTGTAGGGCTCAGTGTATGGCAGTAGTCTCTTGCCCATGTCGCAAAGAGGTGCCACCGTACTCATGGTATGAGGATTCGACGGCATGATGCGGTGGTGGGCATTATAGCAGATAGATTGAGGCATAAAGGTTGGAATGTGACTAAAGAACCGAGGTACATATGTAACATCAGAAGGGGTAAGGAAGCCGGACTTGATTTGCACAAGGGATGGGTCAGCATATGTATTAGTTGCACAAATAGTGGGATCAGGCAATGACTTAGAGACTTGCCATAGATTAAAGAGAAGTTACTATAATTTTAATCATGATCTTAAATGTAAAATAAGACAGCAAGTTGGTATAATGCCGGTAGTATCAATTATAACAATAAATTTCAGGGGAGTGTGGGGCAAAACCTGCGCTCCTTACAGAAATGGAATTAACTTCATCTGATCTAAAGATATTATCGGTAAGAGCACTCCAGGATACATACGGTTGCTTCTCGGTCACCAGCAGATGACCTCGGTCAGAATATCTGTTACGCGTCATTGGTTATCTGACATTGTACGGTTACCAGAGCCTAATCTGGGAATGAATAAATAAATAAATAAAAAAAAAAACGAAATATGACTGTGGTTGAACTCACGTGATCACAAAACACAATGAGATTTTAACTGACTGTGGATCGTGGTTCAAGCTCGCATGACCGCAAATACGGCTAACGATTGTATTCATCACGAATTATTCTAAACTACTCTGAAAAAGTCGCGAGTTAGGGTTGAATTTAAAAATGTTTAGAATTTTTCCAATATATGATAGGAAGGAGCTTATGAATAGAACCCTATCAATCAACTCAGCAATTAACTCAGGAAAGATTCAGCAAGGTTCATGCAGCAGAATTTTTCCCAGAATGGACAATGCTTGTTAACAGACGAGACTGTTTTTATAAGATGGGATACATGTGAATAAAATATTAAATGTATAGTGTATTCGTGTCTGACGGCACCAGGGGTTTCCCCCCCCCCATCTCCGCGTTGCTTTCACTGTAAAGGCCAGAGATTTAAAAATGTATGGATTTGTATGAGTGTAGTGTTGTGTATCGTTGTTCTTCTGGCCATTTAGCCGCTAGACCCCTGCTGGGGCCCAACGTTGTCCACACTATGCCTCGTGGAGGCAGACCAGGTACACTAGTATTGAAATATTTACTCTGGCAGGTCCTGCCACCTAATTTCCTGAGATTTCAGTGGCTAGGACCTAAAAAAAAAAAAAAAATATATATATATATATATAAATAATATAAAATAAAATTTTCGCTCGGTGGGGGTTAAGAAAATTGAGTAGAAAGGCCAAATGAGTTTGGCCTTTTGACGGAAAGATATTCACTGGGGTAACATGACCTCTAATGGTATAAGCGGACCCAGTCTTTCTGTAAAAAACTGAAAGATTCCACTGGAATGACAACGCCAAGACCGGACTGTAAAATAGCGAAAAATACCTTGCAAAAATTGAAGCTTTTTCTTGGCGCTCTTGTGGCTGCTGCTTGCCTTTCTTGCTGAACCTTCAGCAGCTTCTGTTATCGATAGTAATGGATTGCTGCCCCTTGTTACTTTTGCTCTGGGTGGGATTTTTATTTTTTTTTTTAAATATTTATACCCCATACCATATCACCTCCTGCCGCTTGGGTAATGGACAAGAGACAATCTAGATGCATAGCTTCATGAGATTCACACCCCACTTTCACCGTGCCATTGGTGCAAAACAGTGTAAATCAAGACTCGTCAGCCCACATGGTCTTTTTCACTATTTTACAGTCCGGCCTTGGCGTTGGCAGCGTCATTCCAGTGGAATATTTCAGTTTTTTACAGAAATGGGTCTTTCTTTGACTAAATTGATACCCTGCACTGGACCTTCAATTCCGACTCATATTCGCTTTGAATACCTGCGGTCTTGTTTTCGGAGTTGCTTTCGACACACCAGTGATTTTCTGTGTTTTCATAATTGATGTTCCTGCTAAATATATTCTCCAACAATAATGGTTTTCTGAAAATCGGAAAGATCACCTGTCTTCGCATAACCGGATTGACTATGAAACTATAGGAAAGCGTACGATATTTATCTAATGCTAAGGAACTTGTGATCAGTACTATGGGACAACCTACATTTGCATACAGTACGTTTAATTATCCGTTGAAGCCAATTTCAAAAGGTTTCTGAAATTTTGGCCAGTGAGCGAGAGTAGTAAGTGAATGTTAATAGGGACTGCAAGGAAAGCCTTAAATCACTCATATTCTGCTGTTTTCGTTCCTTTCATTTATATGTTGCCAGTGCTTGATTTACCAGAGTTAGTAAATTCTTTACGTAGCGTCATCTGGACAACTCTCAACGATTAATGTTGCCAAAAATCACCAAGGCCGGTCGCACTGCTGCAGCCATGCTAGTCATTTCTGAAACGATGCCATGTTGCTGGACTTCTTGTTCCTGCCAATATTTTAATATTACCTTACTGCTGCCTTGAGGTTGTCACAGACATTCTCTCAGATATGCCAGACAAGCTGTACTTACTACCTGGGAGTCTAAAACGCTGATGGAACTGATATTCGGGTGACACTCAAGTCAAGTGGACCCAATTTCGGCGAAGTCCGGACGGTCTGTGACAGCCAAATTCTCTGCTTGCACCTTCACGATGGTGGGACTGTTAGTAATCCTGGGTATAACCTCCATGCACAAGTACATGGTGGGTGACCACCCAGGTGGGAACCAACGTAAGCAGGGGTCGAGGTGTGGCGCCCACACCACATGGAGGAATGTCCCCCTCCATGTTACCAGGCAGTACTAGGTGGTGGATGATTCTCATCAACCGGTGCAATACCACCACTTTGCTTATTGGAGGCTTGAAGTGGTGGAACCCATGTTTAGTCTCCAGAGCTAAGTTCCGGTCAACCCTTTCCCATCTCTTCCATCATGCAGTATGATTGATGACTTTTGAGGTCATGATGAACATCGTGGCGAGATCCAATAATCTTTACATTTCGAGGGTACAGCTCTAAAACGGTGTTCGCAGGCCGGCCGCTAGTTAGTACACCGGACCGACCCTATTGGTAACTCTCTAGGAGGCTTCGGATCAGCTAGAGTATAATCTTGCTACCTCTACTCTACCAGATAGTGACTGGAGGGAGTCCAAATAGTGTGTATGCAGGGAGCATTGACGAGGCCACGTTAGTCAAGGATCTGGGTATATTCTTAACATGTGTACGCCATATCCAAAAATTTCATTACTTCATACAGCATGTCCCACCCACCCACTTTTTCTTACTATTGAATACACAATGAATTGTCAAACTAATAGAGCAAGCTTATCTGCTAAAAGATCTGAACCTCCCAAGCACTTCCTAATTCATTTCACAAATATACGTAGTCTCAATTCTAATCTCAACGATGTCTATTTCCACTTGCAGTCTGCCAAACTCCATGTACTTTTCTGACAGAATCTCAGTTATCGGTTGATTCAACTACTGCTCATCTTAGATGCCCAAATTATTCGCTGTATGATTCCTTTCGCCTCAAAGGTGGTACTTGTGCATATGTCCGTTCTGATATTCCCTGTCACAGACTTGGCAATTTGGAATCGCCTCTCTTTCATCTTCTCTGGCTTAAAATCTCTCTACTTCATTGTGTCAAATTCATCTGTTGTCTCTACCGTTCTCCCAACTCCAATAATCACTTGGAACTCTTTGACTTCCTTTCTTCGCAACTCGATTTTCTACAGTCCAACTTTCCTAACAGCGAGGCAATTTTCCTTGGTGATTTTAATGTTCACAACTCCAGCTGACTTCCATTTTCTAGTCCCACAGACCCAGCTGGTCGAGATGCTGAGGCTTTTGCAATTACTAATGACCTTGTTCAGATTGTTCATTTACCTACAAGAATACCGGACAATCCTAATCATACAGCTAACACGCTTGATCTTTTTCTCACAAACAACCCTTCTAAGTATACGATCGAAGTGAGAGGTCCTTTAGGCACTTCAGATCACAATTTGGTGATTGTCTTTTCTCCAATAGAGCCTTTATTTCATGGCTATTCCCAACCTCGTGTTGTTTGGCATTACAAGAATGCAAAATGGAATGACCTGCAAGATTTCTTTTCTTCCTTTCCTTGGTCGGATTACTGTTTCAAAATTTCTGATGTCAACGTTTGCTCAGATCGTGTCAGTGAAATTATTCTTGCAGGAATGGAATTCTTCATCCCACACTCCACTTTAAAATCTCGTCCTTTTTCCAAACCTTTGTTTTCCAATAAATGTGCTAAGGCTGGTCAAGAGTAGAACGTTGCATATCGTAATTGGCTTGTTTCTAATTTTTCAGTTTCATTTTCTGCCTACACCAAAGCTCGCAACAATTGTAAAGCAGTTATTAATCAGTCCAAACTAGAGTTTGAAACAGGCTAAGAGTAGAAAACTTGCTTCTTGCCCTAATGGTAGCAGAGCATTCTGGTCTCTTGCCAAAGCTATTAGCTGCAACTTTTGCCCAATCTCTGCTCCCACCTCTGTCCAAATCAGATGGTTTTGTTGTCACTTCAGCCAAGGATAAAGCTGACCTGCTAGCATCCCATTTTCCTTCCAACTCATATATTAATGATCTTGGTAAAACACCTCCCACCATTCTCAACACGCTCCGTTCAATGCCTCCTGTGGTCTTCCGTCAAAAGGATGTCAGATGGATTTTGACGAATCTTGATGCTAAGAAGGCTCCAGGTCCCGATGGTATTTCTCCACTTGTTCTCAAAACCTGTGCTCCTGAACTTACTCCTATCCTTTGCCGCCTTTTTTCACTTTCTTATTCCAAAGGTGTTTTTCCTTCTGCTTGGAAATTTGCTCATATCCAGACAGTTCCTAAAAAGGGTGACAAATCCCTCCCATCCAATTATCGTCTCACTGCAATTACTTCTACTGTTTCTAAAGTAATGGAGAAATCAATTAACTGCCAACTCTTAAACTACCTAGAAACCTTCCGTCTGATCAACGATCGCCAGTATGGATTACTTCAGTGTCAATCCCCTGGCGATATTCTGGCTTATATTACCCATTTACGGACTAATTCAACGGAAAGGTGCGGTGAAACACAAGTAGTTGCTCTTGACATCTCAAAGGCTTTCGATCGTGTTTGACATAAAGGTCTTCTAAACAAGCTTCCATCTTATTGGTCAGCCAACTGTTTTTAGTAATTGGTTATCCAGTTTTCTCTCTGATCGCCCATTGAGGGTGATGGTAGATGGCTCTCTGTCTTCTAACTTCTCCACTAATGCCGGTGTCCCCCAAGGTTCAGTTCTTTCCCCCGCTCTTTTCCTCCTGTATATTAATGACCTTCTTCCATTGACTGGAAATCCTATCCATAGTTTTGCCGATGATAGCACATTGCATTCCTCTTTCCATTTTGAGAAACCTTCCCTGCTCAATCAGCTTCAACTTCTCGAAAATCTGCTACCAATTCCTTAAATGCCGATCTTCAGGTAATTCACTTTTAATATTTCTAAAGGATACTGCATCGATGTCTAATAAGATTTGTACACGGCCAGGAAAAATACTTTTACAGAAAGTAAAAGTGAAATTATAGTAACCTTATAATACCGTGATAAATCTGACTAAAAAATGAATAGCAAATGCTTAGAAAACAGTACTTACCTTGTATAAATCTGCAATAATTTTTTTTTTGGTAGATGGTAGTTAAATTTAGGTTGGAAGAAGCATTAAAAAGAACTAAGGCGGGGAATGGGGTGAAAATATTTTAAAGAGATTTTAAAATGAGCGCAAGGAAGTAGAAATGCAGATCTCCAATCCTTGGTTGTCATAAAGAGGTTAAAAGACGTAAATGAAAAAAAGAAAAAAAAGAGAGACGTAAATGTTGGCACCACCGGTATTCTCTCTTTTTTTCATTTACGTCTTTTAACCTCTTTATGACAACCAAGGATTGGAGATCTGCATTTCTACTTCCTTGCGCTCATTTTCCAACCTAAATTTAACCAATTTCTTCCAACCTAAATTTAAGCACCATCTACCAAAAAAATTTTATTGCGAATTTATACAAGGCGAGTACCGTTTTCTAAGCATTTGCTATTCATTTTTTAGAAAGTAAAAATAATTTTGTAGTAGTAGTGGCACTTGATGCAAGAAAGCAGTGTAGGAGCTTATGCAGCATCAGCCAAAAAAAAAAAAAAAAAAAAAAATCACACCATACCCTCTAATTGCCTGTCCAGTTCCTCCTTAAATTTATTTAACCTATCAACTTCCACAACGACAGATGGAAGTTTGTTCCAGCAATTAACCACCCGCTGGCTAAAGGCAAATTTCCGCACAACTATCCTTTCTTAATTTGAACTTATGTCCCCGTAGGTTCGTACGGGGACATAAGTTAGTTTATTGTGTTCCTATTCTTAGTAAAGTGGATTATGCGTAGGCTATATAAGTGTAAGCTGACACTAAACATAGTACTATCCAAAACTGTTTAAGTACCATGTTTGGGAAATCTCATAAGAAGTTACATTGCCATCCTATACTACAGATTTAGCCTGATGACATGTTTCTATAGTGAATTCAGAAACATCACCGGTAAGCAATTTTCTTATTAGTTTTTAGTTGTGTCCAACCGGTATATCTCAGCACATTGATAAACTGCGACCCTTTTCAAGTGTGCCGCGAGATTGGAAAAAAAAATCCAGTGAGTTCAGGGGGATTCATGTGTTGTTGTGGCAGATCCCAGGGTTTCCCCCATAAGCCGCTATTGTACTTCTTGTGTTGATGCTTATGCCAAAAGTGAGTTCAGTGGAAAATCACTATTTTTTAATACTGTACCTCGGATATGCGTTTTTAACTTATGTGTGGCTTGAGTGACAAAAGGTTGAGAATCGCTGAGTTCTAGGACAGTACTAGGTTGAGCCGGCTTAAATTGAGGCTGCGGTTCTCGGATGACGTGCGAGGATCACAGAATGAGAACGCCTACAGTATTACGAGATAGAGCTCATAGGTTGGGGGGGGGAAGCACAGATCAGTTTTACTATTGCACTGGTATATTAATTTCAATAAAACAGTTACCACGAAACTGGAATCTCTCTGGTACATTGGAGTTATAAACAGTATTTTATTTATTTTTTATAATTTTTTTTTTAAGTTCCCAAAGTGTGGGGATTCCCCTCCCCGGGAGGACACACTTCATTTGGGGGGGGGGAGAGACTTGTTTTCACGAAGCAGTTTTTTAACGAAATATGGATAAACCATCCAACTAATCCAGGTACGAAGCGTGTTTTTTTATTTTTTTATTTATTTATTACTATTATTCGATTTTATTTCTTTAAAAGTATTATTATTTAATATTTTTTAAAAATTATTTAAAAGTATGTGTACAGTATTTATAGCTAAATTTTATGTTCAAATCTGTTTATTTGAGTTGGTTCTGGAACTTGGTGGGGGGACCTGAAATATACGAAAATTTGAAGAGGGCTCAAGGTATAAACGTTTGGAACCTCTGCACTAAAGTAAAACTTTTTAACAGGGTGTAAAGTTATTTTTACTCACCATTAACTAAGCTGAATAGCAGTTCGTTTTAATTGACATGTTTGCGAAACTATAGGACTTGATAAACGTCATGCCACTACAGTACAGTACGTATTCTCTATGCCAGTGATCTCCTAACTTTTTTTGGTCGCGCACCCTTATTTTACTTAAGGACTAGCGCGCACCCCGGAATAAAAAATTAAATATATAAAAGTTTAATATATTTTTTTATATATAAATCATTTACATGGAAGGTATTATATCTAAAATCACATTTATAAAATCAGATATAATTTTAAAAGATCACAAATAAAAAAATACAAAACAAAATTAAATTGAAGTTCAAGGGTAAAGACAACTTAGTTGATTTCAACCCTTCTAAAACTCAGTCTTGTCTTATATCTCGCAAAAAGGTTTCTTCTGCTCCTATGCTTATCTTTAGTGACACTCCGACTTCTAGGCAAAATGATATATCTCTTTTGGGGATTACCCTCACTTCTAATCTCTCTTGGCACAAGCACATTACAAATATTGCTTCCTCTGCATCTAAAAAACTTGGTTTTCTCTTTCGCTCCCGGCGTTACTTTTCTTCCAAACAGCTGCTCACTCTGTATAAATCGCAAATCCGCCCTGCCATGGAATATTGTTCCCACATCTGGGGTGGTGCCCCTAAAACCTCTCTCAGGCTTCTTTGAATCCATTCAGAAGAGGGCAGTTAGGTTAATTAATGATTCATTTCTAACAGAGTCTCTCCACTCACTGTCTCACAGACGTACGGTTTCTGCTGCATGCCTCTTCTACAGATAGTTCCATGGGCACTGTTCTTCTGAATTGGTTTCTATAATTCCCACTCTCTCTTTCAAAACAGTCCGAACACGTGCCGCCACCAGCCAACATCCATTTACTGTCCAACTTCCAACCCACAGAACCAACTTTTCATCTTCCTCATTTATTCATTCAACTGCCGTTTTCTGAAACAACCTTCCTTCATACGTATTTCCGGAAAATTACAATCTACAGAAGTTCAAGTTCAATGTCAACAAATATCTTCTTTCGTCTTCTCAACCTCCAACCCAAGCATGGTACTAAGTACTATAGGTTCCAATACCTCTCATGTTTGGGGTTCACATGAAAAAAAAAAAAAAAAAAAAAAGTACAAAATGCATGTAATTGAACGTGCACAATCGATACTATGATCAAATAAAGCCGCGCGATCAAACAAAGCCGCATATTGAAGTATTAAAAAAACATTTATTTACAATTTTTATTTTCAATTAAGTTTCGAAAAACTAAAAGTTTTTATAAAAATAAATATTGATTTATTGCGGATTATCTTGCGTACCCCACTTCGGAGACCACTACTCTATGCTTGTTGAAGCACCGTTTCAACAAACAGGCTTCATATATTTCAAAAAAAAAAAAAAAAGGTCCAGCAGCAAAAAACGTAATTCTGAGAATCGCCAACAAGATCAGCAGCGGCAACCAGTGACAGTTCGGCAATCTTTCTTTCTTTCTTTCTTACCTCCAGTCTGAAGGTGGCGTCGGTGGGTATGGTGCTATTCGCTTGACCTTGGAGAGCATTCCCCCTATTTTAAACTGTGTATCCGCCTTCGGGAAGGCCATCAACTCCCACTTACCTCTCACCTGTCTTATTGTCACCGAGAATGATTGAATACCTTTCCCGACCTTTTAAACCCTCGAAATGGTACGGTCCAAGCGAAACTGTCGCAACAAAATCTTCCTGTATGGGCGACTAAAAAAGAAAAATGGTGCCCTGTACTGAACGAACAAGCGAGAAACCAAGGTAACTTCCTATGTTCCTTTTGAGACTCAGCTTCCCCCTCCTTCTAGTCAAGGTGCAACACTGGCATGTTTGAAACTTACTGGAGAAAGATTTATATATATAGGTCTATTTATGTAGCTGACAAACATGATATGAACAGCAACCGAAAATGTATTGAATTCACAGAAAATGTATTACATAGCAAATCACAGAAAATAACATTTAAAAAAATGTTACCATGAATTAATTAATTAATTTGATAAGGAAACCAGACTAAATTCTATATACTGTATATTTCATCACTAACCATTGGCAGGTGCCATGAATTTTAAAATACTTTCCGTCTGACTTACATCCTAACGTTTTCTTTTTGGCTGAAAAAAGAAAACTTTACCTTTTTTTATATGTTGCAAAAGTTATATTCTTTCCTTTGCCGATATTAATACGCTGCTCTGAATGTCAATGGATGATTCAAAATGAAGTTTGTCAAGTAGCTTTTTGGATTCGAAAAAGAGAAAAGCTCGCATGGAAAACATTACCCAAGTATGCAATATTCCCTTCTTTTTTTTTTTTAATCAAAAGGGCTCTGAGGATAATTCATTCATAATATTCAGGCAATTTCTGCGAAGGAAAAAAATATAAAATAAAATAACCAGTGTTTGAATATCTACCGTACTCTCTGATCTTGACCCATGCGATTTTTTTCTGTTCCCAAAACTGAAAAGCGTTTTGGCAAGATCTCATTTTGAATAAACCGAATACATTTAGAGTAATAGATCGACTACACTGTTAGAAAACGATTTACAGTAATGTTTTCCAGGTATAGCAGAGGCAGTGAGACATATACAATTACATTTATAGTCAAAAGGAAAATGCAGGGTGACCACATGTCAGTTTACTGAAAAATAATTTGTACAATTTAAATCCTGAAGCCAGTTCCCCACTCCCTGTTTATTAGCATTAATATTACATTTACATGATATTATTTCTAACATTTAAATGAAGTGTTAAAACTATTTTCGGCAGTATACTCCTCGTTAAACTGAATCCGTTCTCGGCAAGCTTATATATGGACCATCCTGTATTTTAAAGATTAATATACTCACTAAATTTTATGGGTAATAAAGCGGTTCTCAATGCGCCATGATCGAAAGAGCACCAAGCGCCCGAGGGTAAGGGGGGGGGGCGGAGGTTTTAGTCACAGCCACGATTCGTCACCGGCAATGATGGAAGAAACGCTCATTCATTCATTTTAAAATGGTCTGCATTTAATTTCCGTTATAGACTGGAAAGACTTTACTACTTTTTTTTTTTTTTTTTTTGCAGTATTGGCTGGTTTCAGGAGAGAATTTTTGTCCTTTCGGTTGTTTCGAGTTTATCATGCTGCAAAAATGTAAACCCTAGCCATGAACACCCTTAGAGCTCACCCTTGATATTTGGATATAAGGATACAATTTTTTTTTTTTTTTTTTTTGTGGTATCATCATCATCATCATCATCATCAGCCATTTTCAATCCACTGCAGGATGAAGGCCTCTCCAGCAACTTTCCAGTTCCTTCTGTTTTGAGCACTGGACATCCATTTACTACCCACAAACTCATGAATTTCATCTATCCATCTCCGCCTTTGTCTTCCAGGTTTTCTTCTAGCTCCTCTTGGATACCATTCTGTTATTTTCTTAGTCCATCTGTCATCATGTCTTCGAGCTATGTGTCCTGCCCAAGACCATTCTAGTTCTTTAGTTTTGATAAGAATGTCCTTTACTTGAGTTTGTTGCCTAATCCATGTGTTTCTCTTCTTATCTAACAGTCTTATTCCCAATATGATTCGTTCCATTCTTCGCTGTGTAGTTCTCAGCTTCTCTTCCATTCTTTTGGTGAGTGCCCAAGTTTCACTTCCATAAGTCATGATGGGGAGTATACATTGGTCCATTATTTTACGTTTCAGACAAACTGGGATATTGCTCTTCAGTATGTGACTATATTTCCTGAATGCTATCCATCCAAAATTTATTCTTCTCTTGACTTCCAGCCATTTATCATTATTACAGCTAATAACTTGTCCCAGATAAGTATATGACTCCACCTTTTCAATTACTGCTCCTTCAATCATTATTTCCCTTTCCGTGGCATACTTGTTCATCATTACTTTTGTTTTAGCCATATTCATCTTTAGTCCAGAATCCCTGCTAGCTGTGCATAACTGATTAAGATTTTCCTCTAATTCTTTGGGATCATGGCTTATGACCGCAATGTCATCTGCAAATCGTAAATGGTTTAGGTGGTATAGTGTGGTATTAATTGTAATATATATTTTTATGGTTATTATGTCTAAACAAGTGTATTCACAGGCGTATTTACATACCCGTATTTTTTTTTTTTTTTTATCCTCGCCTTTTTCCCATTATTATATGGGGTCAGCATTTTTTTTATTGTTTTGGCATGCAATTTTTACGGCCGGATGCCCTTCCTGACGCCAACCCTCACCCTTTATCCGGGCTGGGAATATGCGGTGGTCATTCAGTGACCTGCCGCATCCTCCTTATTTGGTGGGTACGGGCTCGAACCCCGGTCCAATCAAGAAGCGGCTATGCACTACTGCTCCTGCCCACCTGGCTACGGAGGCGCCACTTTACATACTCGTATGAAGGGTAAGAGAGTTGTTGAAGCTCATAAGGAAACCCTACTTCACCTGAGGTCCGCTAAGTACGACTCTGATTTAATAAGAAACTTTCGTATTACTAGAATCTTTCTTTAAACCTTTACAACACTATATTTTATGTTTACAGATTTTAGACAAATAATCAATGGATACAATGGGCCATGTTTTTTAAGCATAAACGAATACAGAAAATAAAATATGTATAAACATAATTTTTGTTAATTTTTATTTCACGTTGGCTTGATTACTAGCAATCCAACAAGTTAATTTAATGTACATGCAGTAAACTAAGAATACTGGGAAGCCATTTTTTAAAGTTATTTATACGCTGCCATTGGATATAAATAATAATAATAATACCAGACATAACAACCCTGTGTACTTGGTAGCCATACCCGTCAAGAGGTGGAATCCCCAATCAGGAAGAAATAATGCAACAATAATAATAAACACTCTCACCCACATCCAGTAATGTTTTGCATTCTAGAAGTACATGTTTTCTGCAGTACATCCCCTACACCACCCCACCGTTCGCTAGTGATATCAGAGCAACCTATCTTTACTAATCCCTCTCGTTTTCTTTATCAGCAGACGTTGCAACTGCAGTCGTCCATTGTCCTTCGAGATGTCTCAAAGGGGAAAAGAATGGGGAGACTCCACGGAAGGTTACGTCCGCGAGGGGTTTCCTGCTTCCTTATCGGACAGTTTATTTTTACTGGCGACAGTTTGTCGTCTTTCTGCTGGACAGTACGGAATGTTAAAGTCACACGTGGGAACTAGATAAGGTGACTGAGAGAGAAAAGACGACAGAAGCTTATAAATCACTCAGATTTATGACAGCCGTGTTGACCTTAGCCACAAACCTCCAGAGGAAGATAATGAATAGCGTGGGTAGGAGATAACTTTATACCCGTGGATTTACAGTACTCGTCATTAAGATGGTCCAACAAATGATTTAACGGACGATTGATTAATGGATGGCTTCTATTCCGTGAAGTACTGTAATAGAGTAGTAGCCATTCAAATCTAAGGGGAAACGGAAAGGGTGTTTTTATTCTTCATATCCTAAGTAAAGGACTCCTCTGTTTTGTAAGTACAGTAACTGTGGAAAATTAAGAAGGTACATTTTTTATTTACTCTTTCGACTTACAGTATATCTTTTTTTTTTTTTTTTTTTGGTAGTTGTTGGCGCATCGGCTTCTGTGGCCATAATGCACCTCCCAACGTTTTTGCAGTACTTTGATCCAAGCCCGGGATTCGAACCCGCGACCTTTGGGTTGCCAGGCAGGCACTTTACCCACCCGGCTAGCCCGGTCGGCTACAGTATATCGTACCAACTTCTTGTTATAAAGCTCCATCATCAGCAATGCATGACTAATCAAAGATCGTGACATTAACATCTTTATGCTACCTCCGGCTTAAATAAAATGTAATCGAGGTCATTAAATCATTTCTCGATCTTAGATCCCCTTTCTACCTTCCGGTTCCCTTTGACTTGTTAAACTCATAACTTTACTCACATTTACTTTACTTACTTTCACTCATAACTTTACTTACTTTTATTATACAATTTCGCGATTCCTTAATTTGTTATTAATATAAATTTTAAGAAAGTCTTATTTGCATTACTATTATCCTATATGAATGTTATTCATATACTGGGCATTTACAAATACTGGGCATTGATGTTAAGCTTGGTACGCACGCACGAACGCAAGCCAAAGGAACTGGCTCGAACGCCACTCGTGTGTCACAGCTGACCGATTGCGAAAAGTCGCGGTTTGAATAGCGTGCTACCATCAAGTTCTTCTTTGAAAAAGAAGAACTTGATGGTAGCACGAAACCATCAAGGATGGTTTCGTGATGGTAGCAACGTCACGAAAGTGAAAGAAGTCGTACGAAATGATAGGCGAATGACTGTTGTTGAGCTTGCTCATGAAGTTGGACTGTCTGTAGGCTCGATACACTCTATCCTGACGCAAGATTTAGGGATGCATCACGTGTGTGCGAAGTTTGTTTCACGTTTGCTATCGGACGATCAAATGGACTGCAGGAAAGCCAGCGCAGGTGATTTGTTCGAAAATCTACGCAGGGGCCGAGCTTCCTAAGAAAAGTTGTCACTGGGGATGAGGGTCGAGTGTTCGCCAACGACCCCGGAACTAAGATGGAATCATCAGAATGTCACACAAAAATGTCCCTATGCCCAAGAAATCACCTGCAACAAAATTCAACGTAAGTCATGCTAATCATTTTTTCGACGATGATGGTATAAATCAACAGTGCTGCTTACTACGCTGGGATGTGGACACCTTTGTGTGAGAATGGAAAACGAAGACGACCAAAAATGGAAGGATGGCTGGATCCTGTACCATGACAATGCGCTCAGTTGCAATGGCAGTTCAGTAGTTCTTGGCTACAAAAAAAAAAAAAAAAAAAAAAGATCACAGTCACGTAGCAGCCTCCTGCACCGTCTGACTTCTGGTTGTTCAGCAAGTGTGAGGGTACTGAAGGAAAGGACTTTGAAAGTGATTAGTTTAGTAAGCCCAACTGTCCACTCAAACTTTTAGTAAAATTCCGGGAACTTTTTTAATGTACCTCGTAAATACATTTAACGACTGTATTCATCGCAAAATAATTAATTGTAAACTCTTCTGACCTAGCGACCGTGTTGAAGGATAAGCATTTTTGTAAGGCAAACATATACTGTAAATAATCAATGAAATAGAAATTACATTTCTGTTTAAGAACAGATGGGAGGGAGGGAGGTCCAGAGGTGAAAAGGAGCCACTTGTTGAAGACAACCGCGCATTATTATAAGACATATAAGATTAACAAAAATATTATCAGAATTTTTGAATACAGCATTAGTTATAGGGTGCAAAAAAATGAAAGGAAGAGAATCAAAAAAATAAATAAATAAAAAAAAGAAGAAAAAAAAGAAAAATGGTGCGTGTGCCGAGCACGCGAGGTAGAAGTTTTATGTGAAACATTCTTGGCTTGGAACAGATTAGCGAAATCCAAGCCAATCGAGATTTGATTGTAGCCATTTGAATGGCTACAATCAAATCACATTTTCCATTCTTTCTTTCTTTCTTGGTTCACACCAAGAATGAACGGAAAATACATTGGTCTTCCGTGTCTGTAATAATCGACACGCAATCCAAGTAAGCTAAAGAGTACATTTAGTTATAGATTAATTTAGATTAGTCACAAAGTATGGTAAATAAGATTTAAATAAAATTTTTATGTAATACACACTGATTGGACTGGGTACTGACGATGTGATTGTAATGGTCAGCAATGATCAATATAAATTGCATAAAATTTAATCTGAATTTCGATCTTATTTTTTTTTTCCAAAGGAATATTTAATACAGATTACATCCGCCTGACTAAATTGTATTGGCCACGTCATGAAAATTTTCAATAATAGCAAAAGAAAAAGAGTAATAAGAGTACCTAAGTAAGTTTCTCATCTCCCTCAACCCTAATATTCTTGAATGCACGAGTAGTAAGGTCTAACATGTATACAGTAGTATAACTCCATCTTGATACACTGTGATGAAATATGGAACTATGAAAAAGGCAAGAATCAAATAACGTCATGCAATAAGTTTGCTTCTAACCATCTTTGCTACTCAATAGGAAATTCTAGGATGCCATTTCAATTAGTAGAAATAATAATGTTAATATCCTCAACACCAACAGTTATTCTCGACCAACAGTTACAATAATAATAGTAACCGGACACAGCAAACCAACCCATGCGATTGTACAAGTACCTGTCCTGGGGTGGAAAAAATCCCGTAAAGGTAGATGAAATACGGAACTATGAAAAAGGCAAGAATCAAATAACGTCATGCAATAAGTTTGCTTCTAACCATCTTTGCTACTCAACAGGAAATTCTAGGATGCCATTTCAATTAGTAGAAATAATAATGTTAATATCCTCAACACCAACAGTTACAATAATAATAGTAACCGCACACAGCAAACCAACCCATGCGATTGTACAAGTACCTGTCCTGGGGTGGAAAAAATCCCGTAAAGGTAGAAAGGTTTTAATAATAAGAAGAAGAATTAGCATACTTACATATAGCTTGTAAGCAATTATGTTTTTCAATTATGCACGATTAAAATTATCCAATACTTTCACGATTTTCTAATGAAAATCGTAAAAATATTAGTCACAGTCCAATGGCAAATGAATGATGAGAGCATATTAAATTTGGTTTATAAGAATGAAAATTTAAGTCTGACCTGTAATTTTATTCTTAGAAATATTCTATTACATTACGTTCATTATTAATTATCCAAAACAGCCACGTAATAAAGCAAGAAATAATTAGATGTATGTCCTCTGCCACTAATCATTCGTTTGGAGCGATCTGAGTTTGAATCTAGACTCTGAGGAATTTTTCAATGCATTCGCATAAGTAGACGCATATGATACAAGAAAGCAAGCTTATACAGCATCAGCAAAAAAAAAAAAAAAAAACTCACTCTTCCCATTTCATCCTCCAAAAGTTTGTTCAGTTCTTCCTTGAATTTACTTAAGCTATCAACTTTTACAACAGATGGTAATTTATTTCAACAATCAACCACCCGCAGGTTAAAAGCAAATTTCGGCACATCTATTCTACAACTGTCTTCCTCAATTTGAATTTATGCCCCCTCAGGTGCGTAATCTGAGCAGGAGGAAGAATCCCATCAGCATTGAGTATGCTCAAACCATTCAAGGCCTTATACACCTCAATCAGATCACCTCGCAGGAGCTTAGTCTCCAGACGTTGCAATTTTCAGAACTACAGCTTTCTTGAAAAGAGCAACCCTTTGTTCCCTCATCAATCTCGTTGCCCTTCTCCGTACTCGTTTTAGCATAACCCTCGACATCCTTCCTAAAATAAGGTCTTCGAACCTGTATGCAGTAGTCTAGTTGTGGTCTGACCATTGCCTTATACAAAAGGATAATCACCTCCTTACCCTTGCTAGCAAAATTCCTGTATATTATGGACAAGACTCCATGAGCTCCTCTGGCAGGCTGTCTGCACTGCTCAGAAAACTTCAATCTGACTGTAAAATTACCCCCAGGTCTTTTTCATTCTCTACTACCCTGAGTGTAATACCGCACAGTAGGTATGTTACGCTGGAGTTACTGCAGTGGTTTTCAACCTTTTTTTAATAACGGCACCCCTAAGTAATTTATTATATTTTGGGGCACCCCTACTCAATTTTCTCAATATATATATATATATATATATATATATATATATTGAGAAAATTGATGATAATATTAAAATATATGTTACATGATATTTATTACAATAATATAATTATAAAAATTACATTTCATGATGCAAGTTATATATACAGGGTGTCTCAAAAATACACGGCATAACTTCAGGAATGAGTTCCTCATATGTAGGGAATAAAAATATTTTATATCAACATAGTTCCAGAAATGCTTGGTTTCCGAGTTATTAACCAGGATGTCTTACTACCTCAGGTGATAAGCACACTTCATGCACGGTGGCGCTCCCGCACATTTCAGCCACCTAGCCCGTAATTACCTGAATCGAAGGTTTCCTGGTCGGTGGACAGGAGGTGGACCAACTGCCTGGCCTCCACGCTCAGCTGATTTAAACCCACTATATTTCTTCTTATGGGGGCATTTAAAGTCATTGGTGTATTCGACTCCGATAGCTGATGTGGAAACTCTCCGCAATCGAATTGTGGCAGGTTGAGAGACAATACGAAACATGCCAGGAATTTGGCATCGTCTTCGCGAGTCCATGAGACGTCGATGTGAGGCAGAAGGTGGACATTTTGAATAATTACTATAAGATGATATGAACAGTTAAGTGTCATAGACAGACCTTCAAAACTCCGAAACCAAGCATTTCCGGAACTATGTTGATATAAAATATTTTTCTCTACATATGAGGAACTCATTCCTGAAGTTATGCCGTGTATTTTTGAGACACCCTGTATATACAGTATGTAATTTTATTCTTTATATAGAGGTACTAAGTAAACATCAATTATAGATCACCAAAAAATTAAAAATATACTGTACACCTTTTTATAATGAAATAAACATATAAATTAAGAAATAATAAGTTTAAGTAACTTAAACCCAAATTATGTGGCACCCCTGGGATGTTGTTACGGTACCCTAAGGTGCCGCGGGACCCCGGTTGAAACCACTGAATTACTGCTACCTAAGTCCGCCGTAGCCTTAGTGGTCAGGCGCGCAGGTGCATAAGTACACGTGCCTTGATTAAAGCCCGTGACTGCTGAATACGGTGCTGTTTCTTGTATTCTGTCTATTTTGTGAACTCCTCTAACCGTTTGGTCGTCCCGGAGTACAAACAGAAAATTTAAAATTTACATGCAGTACTTTGCATTTGTCAATGCTAAACTTCAGCTGCCACCTCTCAGCGCATCTGCTCAACTTTTCTAGATCCTATTGCAGTAGCGTACTCTCATTGCTGTCATTAACAACCCTGCCGACCTACGTATCGTTTGTAAACTCGGACTTTTTCCTTGTCCTACGCCAGTATTCTTTGCCCAAATGAAGAGTGAGGCCTAGCAACAAGTTTTCTTCCAATCTTCAATTGTGACTATAGTTATCCGATTTCAGATGGAGGGAATAGGATTTTTTCTGTGAGTTGTTTCCTGGTTTTTCAGCACGCACAAGATGAAAATCGGCTCCCCAAACAAACGAATTTGTACAGACAACAGTATACTGGTGCAGTATCACCTATCAGGCTAATGTACCTTAAAACCAACAACAGTAGCAGAATTTTAATAAAACACTAAAACAGGTTAAAAATCGAATAACAACTAAAGATATATATATATATATATATATATATATAGTGAATTAAAACCAGTAGAGATAACAGAAAGATAAAAATTGTTTAGACAAATCAAATGCAACAAAGCGCGCAGAGCGGCAGCAAAGGATGCTGATATATATATATAATAATAAATGCCAATGCAAGTAACACTAAATAAAGGCCACAAATAAAAGAATAGATTAATTATAGATTAAAGATTGAAGCCAGCATATGGCAAAACGGAGTTAAAAACAAGACCATCTAAAAACTGAAAAAAAAAACAGAAATGGGTGTTAATATACACCCATTAATGGGTGTATATTAATTAATTAATTATACACCCAAGAATAATATCGCGAAAATCAAGAGACAACTAATTCTTAATTTGATATAATATATTAAAGAGTAAATTCAGTTAAAACATCATTAAGTTTATTTAACTTTCTGATGGCAAATGCACTGAAGCGCACAAAGCAGCAGCAATGGATGCGAATGTAAATATATGAATATTATAATAAATATGACAAATAAAAATAAAGAAGATGGTAGTTTGAAACACCTGGAAAGCCAAAGGAGGAAAAAAAAAAAAAAAAAAAAAAAAAGAAAGAAAGAAAAAAAGAAGATAGCCGAAAGTGTAGTAACTTTTAAAATCAAAATGTCAAAAGAAAGTAACGACAGCTTGCATCAGATAAAGGCGGGAAAATTTAGCTAAAATACTTCAAAAACGGGAAAGAAAAGCAAATATGCAATTAATAAAAATATAATCTGATGACGGCAAAGTGAATATTGATACATGATCAGGTATTTCATCGGGGGACTATACCTGACCATGCATCAAAGGACTGCATTTCCAAACTTGCCCATAGCTATGCAAGAGAAAATTTATAATTGTAAATAAATGTCATCGAAACGGAAAGATATCTCATACAAAGTATGGACAAGGTAGTCCCATATATATATATATACACATTGAGTGATCACTGAATTATGACCACCTACCTAATACTTCGTAGGTCCTCCTTTTGCCCTCAGTACAGCAGCTATCCGACGTGGCATTGATTCAACAAGATGTCGGAAGTGTTCGGGAGGTATGGCCAACCAAGCTGTGTGTAATGCGGTCAGCAATGCAGGTATGGAGATGACTGGTGTATCCAGACCCCTGATATGCCTTTCCAAAGTGTCCCACAAGTGCTCTATGGGATTGATATCAGTGGAGTTCGGGAGTCAATCGATATGCTGGAAGTCAGAACTGTGTTCCTCAAACGATTCCTACAACAAGTGCCCGATGGCTCGGCGCATTGTCATCTTGGAAGACACCATCGCCATTCGGGAAAAAGTGTAACATAGCGGGGTGTACACAGTCAGCAAGCAGTTGACGATAGCGGAAACCACTGATACGTTGTTTCACATGCACAAGGGGTACAAGTTCCTGACAACGAAACATGCCCCACACCATACAACCGCCTCCACCGGTCTACATTTTTGATACCATGCATGATGGACGAAGAGCTTCATGCTATTGACGCCAAATCCGTCCACGGCGTGGAGTAAACAACGACCATCCACGGTGTGGAGCAAATAACGTGACTCATCCGACCAGCACAACTTGTTCCAGTCTTCTAACGTACAACTTGCTGCTCTTTGCACCAGGCGAATCTTTTACGCTTATGAACCTTGGTTAGGAGAGGATGCCGTAGGGGTCGTCTGTTGGTATAGCCCATACGTGCAAGCGTGCAACGCATGGTCATGCCAGATATTGTTCCGGGTTGCCCATGTTGTATTGGTTAGTCAACTCTCCAACAGTGGTGCGCCTGTTCGCGTCGTTGGACCCGGCGTTCCCCTCTAACGTCAACCTTTCGCTAAGTAATATTTGACAGGTGCTTTCAAAATATTCCAAAATGAGCATTTGCAACCTTTATACGATAGTTTTGGTAAACACGACAATTATGCCTGAAATGTTATCAGAAGACCTAAATTTGCTTCAGTTTATCATTTTAGATGGAAAACAAAATGAAAGTTCACCAGGTGAAAACTAATATTTAGTTGAACCGCCTCTGGCCCTGATGACAGCAGCACACTGTCGAGGCATTGACAAGATTAATTTCTGAAGATAATCAACTGATAGTTCGTGGTTCAAAATACGAATTATGGCTCCCTGAAGTTCACGAAGGGTCTTTGATTTCTTTCTGGCAACTGCAGATTCCACACGATGCCAACAGTTCTCTATAGGATTCAAGTCCGGACTGTTTCCTGCCCAGCTAAGAGTTGTAATGGACCGTTCTTCCAACCATTTTTTCACCTGTAACAAATGTAAACACATTACTGTTGAACCTCTAATGCAGAAATGAAGCTAAAGTAACTACAGAAGTACCTACTTATACTTTTCGCCCAAAGGCAAGGAGCAGAGTTGTCCTGAAAGATGCAGTTACTTGGCAGGTTGAAATAGTCTCTAATGGTTGGCAACAATTTGTCTTCCAATATAGTCAGGTATCCATTGGCATTTACGGAACCTTTTATAAACTGCAGGTGACTCGCTCAGCGATACGAAATCCACCCCCATATCATTTGGCTGGTAGGAAATTTCACTGTAGACACCATACAGTCTGGATGCTATTCTTCACCACATCTGCGGCGAATCGGTTGTCTCCTATCAGAGCCATGCAGGTTGAATTTTTTCTCATCCGAGAAAATAACTGAATTCCACTGCTCGGAGGTCCATTTGACATGCTCCTTACACCAAATCAATCGGGCCTTTTTCATTTTTTGTGTGAGGAGGGGCTTCTTCTTAGGACGACGGGCTACAAATCCATTTTCAAAAATGGCCTCTAAGGTTGGGAAGGTTCATGTTCACAATATTAAATTAATACACCAACCGTTTTTAAATTAACATACTTTAATATTTACAAAATTAATGAATATTATAAAGTAATCTATTTACAATGACTGACTTACTATACATTATAATAAAATACAATAAAATAAATAAAAATAAAAAGTTAAAATACAATAAACTATAAATACTTAAAATACAATAAAATATAAATACTTATTACTTTATAATACTAGATACTGTACTTTATAATAAATAATAGATTACGTTATAATATTCATTATTTTTGTAAATATTAAACTATGTTAATTTAAACGGTTGGTGTATTAATTTAATATTGTGAATACAAATCCATTTTTGGAATGGCGTCTTCTGACTGTTACTGCACTTGCTACCACTCCTGTATGTTCTTCCCATTATCTTATCAGCTCAGACGAAGAAGCTTTACGGTTTTTAAGGCATAAGCGCTTCAAAAACGCAGTCCTGTTTTGTCGTAGAGACTCGTTTGGGTCCGGTTCCTTTTTTCATATCAGCAGAACCAGTATTCTTGAGTTTGAAAAGAAATCTACTTACTGTCGACTGATTACAAGACACTCTATAAGCAATATGACGGAAAGAACATCCTTCTTCACGTTAAGCAACAAAACAGTCTCTCTTCGTGGGGTCAACTGCACGTAACTCGCCAACCTGACACAAGCAAAGAACGAATGCAATTCTTGCACAGTGTGCTTATATAGCTGAAGGTAACAGTTGATGCAATATTACGTCATCACCTACGCGTGTCAATCTTATCTGATGCAATCTGTAAGAAATATTGCCATATACTTACGTTATTCGGACGATAATTACAATTTTAGGGGGAGATTGAACACCAGTAGCTTCTGAACAGCTTATGAAGCCGGCTTCCACGGTCGAGTTCACTCAAACATTATTCAGTGGAATTAAGATCGGCTCACTGATCAGGCCATTTCAGCATTTCGCGTTTTCTCTTAAAACCAAACCATCACATATTGCGTTTATACCATGAAATTTTCGTTTCCTGCTGAAACGAAAATTCTATTAGTGCAGAAGTGCAGTACTCTCAGAATATCATGGTAGGACAGTATACACCGATGAGCCAAAACATTATGACCATTTCGAGGGACTTGACTTTTGGACGGCAGTTTGACAACAGCTGTGGGCATGTGCTGTTGGCAAAGCAGGTTGAACCGTATTCCAGCTTCACTGTATCGTCATTCATTGAGTCATATTATTCGCTTCAAATCGGTTCTTGATGCTTCACGAGAACGTATCTTTGTGCAAGTCTGACGATTTTTTAAATCGTTCATTTTCTATTTCTTAATCAATGGCAATAAAATGCCATTTTTACGTAAATTAAGCTAGCAGTTTAACATGTCCATTAATTTATTTTTAGTCATCCAATATTAGAAATGAAACTTTGCAATAATGAAAATAGATACGGCCTTTATTGTTAGCAGAAACATTCTTTTATATTCTATTTTTCTTTCCGCTCAATTGCATTTTAACATGTCATTTAGTTAACATTTCATTATTTTCACTTATTGTAAATAATATATTTAATTATTTTTTTATTAATATTTAGTTATTAAAATTTATCAATATTTGTTTTTCTGGAGACACAAAGAGGAGTACAAATAAATTTACTAAATAATTTTTTTCTGTTTATACTCCAAGACACTACCATACATTGAAAGGAGTTCACAAGTTAGAGAATACAAGAAAAATCGTATTTATCATTCACGCAGTCTTGAACCGCGGTCATTTAACGCACGTGTACTCATGCATCGTAGCACTTGTCCAATCGACTACGGGATGCGGCAACAAGACAGACAGATAAAAATTTTATCGCATTTTGTAGTATCACGTGTATTCTAACATAACAAGGTACGGTACGATTTCTTAGGTAATACATGTAATAATAATTACATGCATTATGTAATTAGGCAAGGCTTATATCTAGATTAAAATGTCAATAGATAAGGAACTGATTCTGGGCGTAACGCAGTCACGAGAAAAAGGTAGCATCACTGCTGAAGTATCAGCAAAATCATTATGCCTCCCCCATTTCCGCTTTTATGGAATCTACTAAATATAACGAGTACTAAAATTGTTTCAGTATACCCTAACAAACCTGGCACATACATTATTAGATGTAAAAGAAAATAATTAGCCTTCAGTAAGGAAAATAAAATTTAGCGAATATAGCATTTTTAATATTAATAAAATGATGGGGTATAACAAAACGTCACCGATTACCAGACTTTATGAGAGTGAGAGAATTCATGTGTTGGCATCAGAAAGAATGAGCATAGAATGATGAGTGGGAAAAGATAAACAGAATGCTATAATTAGTTATTGTACTACGATTCCACTTTGTTGTACTAATGTGATACCCATGACTTGGAAGATACCCAGAAACAGGAGGAGATTTGCATCCTACTGTTGACCATCCTTGTGTGAGCCGACACAACGGACAGAGAGCCGGGTCTGGATGATACACCCACATCCAATCCGCAGAAAACTGCAAACGCTTTAACCAACAAAACAGTTTATATTTACGAGACAAGAAAACAGGAATGAAATATGTAAGACATTCTTTCCCACGAAAGTGTAGACGACAGATCTGGCAAGGGACGCTGTCAGAATGTTTTATCAGCTGCATCTCTGTCATCCCCACGACGATTCCTTCTCACGCCTCGCTTCAGGGAAGCGACGTGAACGCCACACCTCTGTCGATACAAGAAGTCAGACTGTCGGGGCAGCAGAGATATGTTGGCTACCCTGGGGCCCTTCCTTAACTGTGGGAGGTCTGAACGTCAACGGAAAGAAATGGTCGGGCGGGTATTGGACTTCAAGATCTCAATCACTAGCTGAAAGGCGGCAGTCTGGAATTTAATAGACTGTCAGTGATAGTGTTGACAAAGTGAATGATAAATTGACCAATGTGGCGCACACCCATCCACGCTTGGTGCAACATCCCTCATTTATATGGTAATAAAAGATCCTTCTATTTCATAACATCCACCTGAAACATGTACACTTCTTGTCGACTTTTCTTTCAACTGTCTTCTCTTACCACTTTTCTATTTGCCTGCTATATGCATCAAAATATTTAACTAAAAGATATCGTATTAGGAAGATGTGGTATATATGAATGTATATGGCTTTTATTAACAATTTTGTTCACGCCAAATCCAAGAGAACTCTGCAAAGTAGACTTGAGCGATTTCATTCGGGGAGGTGTTCTTTACAGGAGAATTTGATATATCATGCACTACTTATACAGTTCGCATACATCACTTAAAGTAACATGCATTAGGCATTCCTATATTCCTCGTCGAATAAGTATAAACGTAAACATGGCTCTGAGGAAATGGCATTTTTTTTTTTTTTTTTTTTTTTAATTTAAGGTATACTGTTTTATAGGTGAGATCACCTTAAAACTACGCTGAAGTACAGAAGTTCATCGATAGGCAAATACAACACCTAATATAAGTGGTATTAATGCAGCGTCCCTGCTGGTCAAACTGAAGTCTGAAACTCATTTACCACAAAAGTTTAATTATTTGGAGTATGCTGCAAATTTTGCAATTAAAAAAAAAAAAAAATTATTTACTAAAACGATGAGAAATCATATTTTTGTTTATTTTTTGTTTATTTATTTATAAATGCGCACTCCTAAATGGACTAGTTACAATTTGCAAACGGTCGGTAGAAGTTTTATGCATGCTGCGCTTTAATTGCTGTCTCGAAAGAGGTTGGTCATGGTCAACCTCTCCCTGTTAGGAAACCCTATTAACTGGGGTGGTAGTGAATGGTAATAAAAAATAAAAAAAAAAACACAAGCTCGCGAAGTTGTCATCGAGAAAACCGACAGAGTTATTCAGGTACTGCAGCATTCCCTTGACATGTGCATATCGGCAGATTCGATTTCATACTTCATCTTTTTGTTTTTTTGTTTTTTTTTGATTTGGTAGTTGTTGGCGCATCGGCTTCTGTGGCCATATTGCACCTCCCAAGGTTTTTGCAGTACTTTGATCCAAGCCCGAGGCGGGAATCGAACCCGCGACCTTTGAGTTGCCGGGCAGGTACTTTACCCACTCGGCTAGCCCGGTCGGCTCATCATTTTTGTGGTTCGATGACTCAATATTTCAAACGGCATATAAAAGGGATCGCCAACCATTTTCTTCCATTTTCGTTCATTACAAATATAAAAAAGCTTCATGCACTCCATTTTGTATCCGAATTATAATAAAGGCAAAATCTATCAAGTCTCATAAACCACCGGCGGCAAGTGTGCATAGAGTTACCGATATCTGGTCTATAATGTGATTTCCATGTTAATATGATCGAGTGACAAAATTCATAGTGTCCAGCAGTGCCGGGTTCAGGCACAAACCGAATATGCCATGGCTTAGGACCTTGCTATACGAGGAGGCCTCGATGTCTCCTTTTATGACGATAAAAAATTATAATCACATGTTTTGGGGCCTCTTCACATGCTTTGACTTAGGGACTGTTCATGTCTATAACTTTCCACTCGGTGTGTTTCATTGTAATCTATCACTAGAGAAATAGCAGTATTAAAAATTAAAATTGACAACCATTACAGGTGGAAAGAGCTCAGTGTGTTTTTAGAATGAAGAGAAAAGTATGCAGTACAAGAGCGACTTAAATTTAGGACACATGACAGCAAGAATCTTCCCACCAAGTAACTGTATACATGAGTGGCACAAAAACTTAGTGGTGACCAATTGTTGTTTGAGTCGCACGAAGAAAAGTGGTGGACCAAGCAATGGTGATGAAAACTCCAAAACCGTGAAGGAAGCATTTATCCATAATCCATGCAAATCAACTTATTGTTAGTAGACTTATCAACTATGACAACTTAACTATCAACTTATCGCTAGCCAAGAGTTTGCACAATTAACGAAGTGGAGAATGTTAAAGGTTTGTCCTTCACGTCATACAAATAACAAATGTCACAGAAAATCAATGAGCAGGTGCTATGTCAGCTGTTTCGAACATTTTTCAAACTTAATGGTCCTTTCTTTATCGTAGAAAATATTTATACCAGTACAGTATTGCATATATTGTATATGCTGAAGAATTTCATGCTTCCCCTTCCCCAAATTCATGATTCCATAGGAACAATTCCAGGAAAATTCGTTTAAAAATGTACGAGACTGTCCGGCTCGATTAACTGGTGGAGTAGAACGATTAGTTGGGTAGCTCGTTTTTGGGGCTTCACATTTTTTTTTTCTTTTTCTCTCTTTTTTTTTTTTTTTTTTTTTTTTTATGGGATTAATAAAGTATACTCTATTAAAGTACCACCTCGCAATACATTTATCGGATCATTTAAAATGGAATGAAAAAGAATGTTTCTACGTATCACATAGGCTATCCATATACTGTATATTACAGTAGAAGAAGTGGATATTATTTTTGTTGCCATGCGCCGGTTGGAGGAATGAATTGGAAAAGTGGCAGATGCGCAGAAAAGAACTTTTCGGTTCGCGCTAAAATCCGTTTTTTGCTCGTGTTTTTTAGAATTTTTTTTAAATCATGAATTATTACTATTTGCTAACGCGCCTGAAATGTAATGCACTGCTTACATTAACCAATTTCTTTTATTGGAAAGTCAGTGGAGTCTGAAGTGTCCGTTCCATATCTCCACAGGAATCGACTTCTCGTGCCAAATGGTCTTGCTCGGCTCCGCATAGGACACTGTCATGTGACACACTCCTTTTTGCTGAGGGCTGATGACCCTCCTATGTGTGAGCAATGCGACACCATTTTATCCGTCCAACACATTTTATGTGATTGTACCAGTTTTACAAATGCTCATTTTACTGCTTTTACCCATCTGACTGAGCCATATACACTCAGTCAGATTTTAAATGGCAACGACAATGTGTCAGCAGTTTTTAAATTTTTCAAGTCGATCAATATGTATACACTCATATGAAATATACAATTTGCTTTTATCATTGTACTGATTTTATTTATTTATATGACTGTATGCACCTTTAGACGAAGTAACCTTTTTACAAGTTACCAGTCTTCCTAGCGCACTATAACCTTGCTGTTTATGCGCCACAAAAATCAAAATCAAATCAAATCATGCCAAATGGTAAAGTAATTGAAGTTTTCGGCGCGTAGTGGAGTGCCTTCCTGAATGTACGGCTAATCAACCATCATCTAACGATATCAAACAATAAGTATTTTCTCAGACACTATCAGGAGCGGTCCCAGAACTTTCTAAAGGAGAGAGATAAAGTACAAGTGCTCCGGGGAATCATTAAGCGTTAATAAAATCCACATTATTCTAATTATGAGGAAGGCCCCAAATAGTGGCCCCTTTACCCACTGCTTGGGATCGTTCCTGGACATATACAGTAAAACAGCAACAGTATTAAAGTGATGATGACAGTACGCGTGACATTACATGCTGTGCTCAGGTAACGGGAAGGAGATTTTCCAGTTAATACTAAGTAACATATCAACTAGTTGATTCAGAATTTTGATTCCTCACCAAATTTTGATGTTGAACGACAACTGTATGCAGTTTTAACTTGAACGTAGAGGAAACGCAACTTCAGTGTCAAAACTATCATACCGCCAGGCCTATTACTGTGAGGGGATCTAAGGAGTAAGGAGGAGAGCGCCGACGGTTGGCATTGTATTATTGTTAAAAATCACATGGGGGACCATTCGGAAATTTCGTGGTTGGGACCGAGAATTAGTAGGTGCGCCTACACGTTTAGATTTTAAGCAACCTAAAGAGTTTATAAGTTTAATTGGTTAACGACTAGTAAAAGAAATTATTTAATCAATTAAGTTATTACCATTTAAAAAACATTAATTGAATATCTGTCAACCTGATTTATCTCTAGGAGTTCAAAAACATTAAGTGTGAATTATAAACAGATGATTTATGTGCGCTTCAACAGTTTATCACCTGATACGAAGATGAACTATTGCTTGTGAAGAAGTGTTCCTGACGTCATCGCAAAGACCATGAGTGATCTTACTGTGGAAGAAAAAAAAAAAAAAAAGTGCAAGCGACTGAAAGAATACATTATATTCTTTCTTCCCTTCCTCCATTCAAAAGAACACGTGACAGGTACGACACGTGTTGTCCATAATTCATCTCTCTGTCTATGGCAGTTAGGCGAGTCGTGCCTATGTTCCCGCCCCAGGAATTCTCGGGTCGATCATCAACGGTATTCCTGATGATTCTAAAAACACACAATTCATCCCAGTATGTGGACCTTCGGAGTGGAGAGGGGATGGGGTCTGCAGGACGGGCTTGGTTCTTGCTTTACAAGCACGTCCAAGGGCCGCACACACAGAGAGCAGGTGCGGTGCTGAGATCGAGTTCGTGATAGTAGTTAGCATGCGCATCGCAGACGGCTATCTCTAAAACTACGGCTTGGCTGGAAATGAATTTCGCCAGAATTCATTTGGCAAACTTGAGGCAGTTCAATGTTGATAAGGAGGAGTGGTCAAGGTCCGCCCCCGAGGATAATTGGAAATGCCATTTATTCAAGGGCTTGTTCTGATCTCTTTCTTGCCACTATAATAACCAGAGAGCGCGACGAGAACATTTTGTGAATATGTTAATATCTAGCAATGGCCAGGTGCTTCAATTAAGATTTTGCAATCAAGATTTTCCTCCTTCCTTTTGTTCACTTCTCCCCAGGCTGCTTTTCCTCCCCTCCATCTCATTACACGAAGTTCCCTCCTCAGTTGCGTGCCATCTATTTACGCCTATTAAGACGAGATTATTTTCCCTCCCTCGCCCATATTAGAATTGCTTTAACATTCAACTACCTTGATAAAAAAAAAAAAAAAAAAATCCTAAAAAATTACAAGTACAGACACTTAGCGCATATGCTGCACAGGGATATATTTTTCGGGCGGCAGATTCGGACAACGGTCTCCCACCTCTAAAATTGGACAACCACAATGGTAACTCTTACAGTGTATGAAAATCAACCTTATATTCAGAATAAAAATAACTGCCGGTCACTTCGCAGTAGTCAATATAAAGGATGTTTCAAAAGTGATGGTCAATAATTTAAAGGTGAACTGTACAGACTACAATATGCAAAAAAAAAAAAAAAAGCCTAGTAAACATGGGTCCTTCAGTGAATCGTTTTCGAGATATTGCTTATTTCTAGTTGGGATCCACCACTGACTTGTTTGTTTAGGTTAGGTTATGCTCATTCTCTCCCTTTCCCAATGCTCTGAGACTTATCAGGCATACTAGTACTTGTCAAAGGATAGTCAACATGGAAAGAGGTTACAGCAAAGAAGAGTATGCGGACATGTACTTCATGTATGAGGCCTCCGTAGCCAGGTGGGAAGGAGCAGCAGTGCGTAGCACACGCTTCTTGATTAGACCGGGGTTCGAGCCCGTCACCGCCAAATACGGACGTTGCGGAAAGGTCAGGGAAGGACCACCGCATATCCCGGCGCAATATGGCCTTAGTTGCTAATGCTCCTAAAAAAAAAAAAAAAAACCCAAACAAACAAACAAACAAACAAACTTCATGTATGGTAAAGCCAACGGCAGTGCACTCAAGGCTGCACGTTTGTACCAAGAAGCATTTCCCCGCCGAAGGCAGCCCAACATGCGCACATTCATCAATGTACATCAACGCCTTAGAGAACATGGGCGCTTCGCTCATGAAGTACGAGCAGGTAGGCCAAGAAGCATAACATCTGATGTTGAGGAAAGGGTGTTAGAAAGAATAGAACAAAATCCAGGAATTTCGACAACGAGGGTTGCTCTGAAAGAGCGTGTACCGAGTCATAGCAGTGCGTGGCGAATTTTACATCACCAGTTACTGTACCTCTACCATATTCAGCGTGTACAAGGTCTCAGCAATAGACTACCCTCCCAGAGTGTTCCCATAGTCAGTGGCGGAGCTTAACATAAAACGTGCATTATCTCGAAAACGGTTCATTTGCGGCCCGATGTTCACTGTGACTTTTTTGCTTATTTTAGTTTCTACTTTTCACCTTTAAATTATTGACCATCATTTTTGAAACACCCTGTATGTAATATGTGCGCAGGAGAACACTACTTACAACTCATTACGATATTCAGCCACCCGATTCACCTCAATCGGGTGGCTGAATTGGAAGTGATTCTTCACTGCTTCTATTGAAATGAGCAGAAGCCTGAAAAACAAGATGCAGGATATTTCAGAGACTGCTGGGAGTCATTGCGGTACAAGTAAACACATGGGTTGTGTTAGGGTAGCCAAGAATAGAAACAGGTGCATGTATACCTGCGTGTACACCAATGCTAGGAGTTTGGTAAATAAATTTGATGAATTTGAGGTATTGCTCAAAACATCAAAGGCAGATATTGTTGGGATATCAGAGACGTGGTGTCACACAGATATAAGGAATGCAGAACTGGAATTTGGGGAGTACAACATCTACAGAAAGGATAGACTGGATAGGAAGGGAGGAGGGGTTATGCTATTAGTTATGAAACACATAAAATCCAAGGAAGTGAAGCCAGTCGACATCGCCGGACAGTGCAGTGTTGAGTCAGTTTGGTGTGACATAAGCATTGGGAGATCAAAATTGAGAGTAGGATTGTGCTATAGGCCTAATGACTCTGATGAGTATAATAAGATATTGTACAGGGAAATAGAGTGGGCCAGTAAATCAGAGTCTTATAATGGGGGATTTTAATTTCCCAGATATTGACTGGAATTTGTGGGTTGGTCACTCGCACACTAGCAAGACTTTTGTGGATTTATTGGATGATTGTTTTCTACATCAGCATGTTCGTGAGGCAACAAGAGGGAGCAATACTCTTGATCTGATTATCAGTAGTGATTCTTCATGCATTACGAATCTGCAGATAAATGAACCACTAGGTGGCAGTGATCACAGTGTGTTGAAGTGGGATTTACTCAAGTAGGTAACTACCATCAGAGGTAAAGGGAAGGGTTTTTGTTTTCGTAAAGGCGACTATGATGGTCTGAGACAGTATTTAAATTCTATACAGTGGGACCAACTGATGATGTTACCAACAGCAAACTCAAAATGGGAAGCATTCAAGGAACTAATCTTGGAGGCTACCAGGCTTTACATACCAACTAAGAAATATTGTTCAAGGTTTAGGCCTAAATGGTTGTCAGATGAACTAATGAGACATATGGCAGAGAAGAAAAATGCATGGGATATATACAAATTAATGGGTGACATGGAAGCCTATGATATATATAAGTTGGTCTGTAACCAAGTCACAAAGGAGATTAGGCAGGCAAAGGCAGACTACGAAAAATCCTTGGCAAAGGATGCAAAGAAAAACAGAAAAGAGTTCTTTACCTATTTATAAATTCTATACAGTGGGACCAACTGATGATGTTACCAACAGCAAACTCAAAATGGGAAGCATTCAAGGAACTAATCTTGGAGGCTACCAGGCTTTACATACCAACTAAGAAATATTGTTCAAGGTTTAGGCCTAAATGGTTGTCAGATGAACTAATGAGACATATGGCAGAGAAGAAAAATGCATGGGATATATACAAATTAATGGGTGACATGGAAGCCTATGATATATATAAGTTGGTCTGTAACCAAGTCACAAAGGAGATTAGGCAGGCAAAGGCAGACTACGAAAAATCCTTGGCAAAGGATGCAAAGAAAAACAGAAAAGAGTTCTTTACCTATTTAAACTCAAGAAGGAAAGGGATGAATCAGATTGGTCCACTGGATATTGATGGTTCAACAGTTGAGGATCCTGCTCAGGTGGCTAACAATCTAAACCAGTACTTTGCATCTACATTCACACATGAGGAGTTATTCAGGAAGGGGAATGTCGTAGGTGAATTAAACACTGGCAGTGAACTAGATGATTTTCTAATAACTGAGAGGAAAGTGGAGGAGAGATTGTTGAGGATAAACATAAAAAAGGCACCTGGGGTGGATGGGATCTATCCAGTTATATTAAAGGAGGCAGCCAAGGAAGTAAGCAAACCCCTAGCCATAATTATGAGAGCTTCTTTGGACTCAGGGGAGGTACCCATTGACTGGAGATGTGCAAATGTAACCCCAATTCACAAAGGAGGATCAAAGGCTGACACAAGTAATTATAGACCTGTTAGTTTAACTTCTGTTCCAGGTAAATTAATGGAGGCACTGGTTAAAGAAGCACTGCAGGATCATCTAGACAAGAATTCAGTTATAGCTCAGACGCAGCATGGTTTTGTTAAGGGCAGGTCTTGCCTGACCAATTTGATTGGATACTATGATGTAGTCACAAAAGAACTGGATGCAGGGAATAACTTTGATATTATATATTTGGATCTTAGAAAGGCTTTTGATACTGTTGCACATGGAAGACTGCTGCACAAATTGGAGCAGTGTGGCATTGGAGGCAAATTGCTGCTATGGATAAGGGGATGGTTGAGTGGCAGAAGACAGGGAGTGGTAATCAATGGACACTGCTCAACGTGGACTAATGTTATTAGTGGAGTTGCTCAGGGTTCAGTGTTGGGTCCGTTGTTGTTTTCGGTGTTTATGAATGATATTGATGATGGGATATCAAGTTTAATGTCCAAGTTTGCAGATGATACAAGGGTTGGCAGGGTTGTTAAGGACACCACTGACGCTATGCTGCTGCAACAGGATCTGGAAAGGTTGAACAGATGGGCTGAGAGGTGGCAAATGAAGTTTAGCATTGACAAATGTAAAGTACTATATATGGGAAACAATAACCCCAAAGCAACGTATCAACTCTGCGGTACTACACTGACAGTGGTGGAGAATGAAAAGGACCTGGGGGTAATTGTGCAGGCAGATATGAAGTTCTCTGAGCAGTGCAGACGAGATGCAAGAGTAGCTCATGGGGTCTTGTCAATGATATACAGGAATATTTCTAGCAGGGATAAGGAGGTGATTATTCCCTTGTATAAGGCAATGGTTAGGCCACATCTTCAGTACTGTATACAGGTCTGGAGGCCTCTTTTCAAGAAGGATGTAGAGCTGCTGGAACGGGTACAGAGAAGGGCAACAAGATTAGTGAATGGAACAAAGGGTTGCTCTTACGAAGAAAGGCTTAAGTTTTGCAAATTACAGAGTCTGGAGACTAGGCACCGGCGAGGTGATCTGATAGAGGTGTATAAGGCTTTGAATGGTTTGAGCATGCTCAATGCCAATGGGATTCTTCATCTTGTTCAGAATAATCAGCTCAGAGGGCATAAATTCAAATTGAGGAAGGACGGATGTCGGATAGATGTGCGGAAATTTGCCTTTGGCCAGCGGGTGGTTGGTTGGTGGAACCGACTTCCATCACTTGTTGTTGAAGTTGATAGCCTAAATAAATTTAAGGCTCAACTGGACAGGTATTTCGAGCGAACGGAGGGGTGAAATGGGAGTGGTGTGTTTTTTTTTTTTTTTTTGGCTGATGCTGAATAAGCTTGCTTTCTTGCATCATATGCCTCTGCTAATGCTAATGCTAACTGAGGCCATTTGGTTTGGTATTTATCTGATACACTCGTACCTACTAGAAATGTTCAAATTGAATTGATTTTCTCATTTGAGATCTGAAGAAAGACAAACCCATAATGAGAGCTTGCTAAACCAGTACTATTCAAACAAGTTAAATAATGTTCGCAGTGCATTATATTACAGACGCGCTTGATTTCTTAAATTAATTAAAAAGTTCTCTTGATTCTTAGGAGTTATTCCGTTATTACAACGGTTCTCCTCATCCTAACATCGAAAAATCATTCCTTTCTTTTTTCCATTTTCTCAATCTTCGTCCACCAGTCCTCTTCTATTAATGGCTGCTCTCAAACCTTCTATCCACGTCCTTCTTGGTCTTCCTCTTTTTTTCCTTCTCCATGGCTCTTCCGGGAAATTTGTCGTCCTACATTCTCTTCACATGGCCAAACTACTCCAATCTTTCTCCTCTAATTTATTAATGATGGTTTTTTGGACATTCATTATATTCCTTATCACGCCATTTCTAAATTTTTCAGTCCTAGACTTTCTTGCCGATCTTTGCCATCTCAAACTCTATCTCAACGGGCAGTAGTTTATTTTTTTGTCTTTCAGTTAAGGTCCAAATCTCACATCCATATAATAAAACACTTTGTAATACAGTATTGCATTATATATTTGATGTTTAGTATTGTTAATAATATTTTTATTCCATAACACAGAATTAAGCATTCCTATGACCTTTCTACCTTCACCTAGTCTTCTCTCAATTTCCAGCGCAGATGATCCATCAGCCTGGATAATTGCACCCGGGTATTTAAATTGCTGTACAGTTTTCACTTGTATTCCATTTAAATCCAAAATCTCTTCACTTCGATTCATGTACTCTGTCTTATTAAAATTAACTGTCAGTCCCCATGTTTTATATTCTTCTAGTAACTTTCTGCCCATGTAGTTTACATCAGCATCATCGTCCTGCCTACCACAACTTGGTCGTTTGCAAGCAGCAGATTGTAAAGATAGCTATTCTGACCAGGGGGAACATCCACTGAACTGCACTTCTGTGACAATGCTCTTAGAACTACTTCTAGGTACAGCTTACACAAAGTAGGTGACAGACAGCATCGTGAAGTAGTCCTTTGGAAGTCTTAAATTTTCTTGATATTTTTGAACCAAATTTTATACAGGATATATTGTTCTTGTAGATTCTTCTAATTATTTCAATTAATGGCTGGCTTATTGACGTTTTCTCTGTTATTAATAAAAGTGAAAAGCAAATAATTTCCTTGTTACCAATTACTGTAATTACTAATTGATTAGCTAGTAATACAGTATATAAAAGTAACTGTTTTCACTTCATTGCAAATAACACACAACCTACTCGTAACGCTCAAAGTTTTGTAAAACTTTGTAATCCCAACGCGTCAGATCATCTCTCGTGTGAGCAGCTTGGATACCCACCGAGAACAGATTTTTCTGTTGTTAATTTAAGTTTTACGGCGCAACGGCAGCTAAAGGCCATTATGCGCCAAACAATGGTAGGAGATTTCAGGTATTATTAAACATGAGATCAATGTATTATGTGGGATTTAAGCATTATACACCGATGAGCCAAAACATTATAACCAGCGAGTCGTTATGCAAATCGAAGCAACTGCAAGTGAACTACGGCGCGGGCGCGGGTCGGGACCACGGTATAAAAAACATCTGATACTGAGCTCCGTTAATCAGTGTTACTCTTGTTCTTCAGATGGGAAAGGCAGCGGACTTATGCGAGTTTGACAAAGGCCAAATTGTAATGGCCACGCGACTGGGTCAGAGCATATCCGAAATGGCACGGCTGGTGGGATACTCACGGTCAGCCGTGGTTAGTACCTACCGAAAGCGGTCCGAGGAGAGAAAATCCACGAACCGCCGGCGAGGTGTTGGACGACCACGGCTCATCGATGCTCGAGGTGAGCGAAGGCTCTCCGGGTTGGTACGACTGTGGCGCAACTCGCTGGTAATTGGAATGCTGGTGACGGGAGTAATCTGTCACAAGACCCAGTACATCGAACCCTGCTGAACATGGAGCTGAATAGCCGCAAGCCGCTCCGATTGCCAATGCTAACCGCGGTTCACCGGCGACAGCGCCTACAATGGAGCATCGAAACTGGACCCTCGAATGATTGGAAGAAGGTCGTCTGGTCCAATGAATCACTTTTCCTGTTGCACCATGTGGACGGCCGGTTACGTTTGCGTCGTTTACCTGGGGAAGTGATGGCGCCTGGATGCACCATGGGACAAAGGCAAGCCAGTGGCGGCAGTGTCATGCTTTGGACGATATTCTGCTGGGATACCCTGGGTCCAATCATGCCTGTGTAAGGCACTCTGACATTCCCACCTACCTAAACATCAATGGCTAATGGGGGAAACTCCGGGCTTCGCTCAGGCAACCCAACACACCTAAATGTCATTACCATCATTGGTGTGAACTACCATACATGCTCCAAAGATGTCACCCTCCAAAGATAACTACCAAGTGAAGAACCACTTGCCCAGGAACCACCACCGGAATGTTCCAAAACCTCTGAATAGAGAAACCCACGAAACGGGGACAACCTACGAAAGACAAAAGGTTCGTATGCTACTGGACTTGACTCTCACGGATGTGACCAATAAGACAATCACCTAGATGAAGACTGACAACGCCACCAGCCTGCCACTAGATGTCAACTGCTATTCTTGGCCACCTGGCATTCTGAACTGGGTGCCCTAAATAATCTTGCGAAATTTCAATATCATTAATTACATATTTTTCAACTTTGCTCCCACAATTTCCCATTGCTACAAAAGGTTTTTCATTTGTAAATATCGATGCAAAATAACTGTTGAGTTCATCTGCAACGGCAGCTGGTGTATTTAATACTATCCCATTTCCCTTACGTCAAGGTCAGATCTGGTTTGTCCTGCTCTTCTTGGCATTTATATATGTGAAGAATTCCTTATCCCCCTCTCTCTTTGCTCTGTCTGCTAGTGATTTCTCATAAATTGCCTTTGCCTGTCGAACCTTTTCTGTGGCTCTATTACAGATCATCTTGTAGCTGTTATAGGCTTCAGTACTTTTTATATTCTGTAACCTTTCCATGCCACCTTTTTCTGCTCAAGTGATGTGGCAACTTCACTATTCATCTAACTTGGAACCCTCCTCGTGGAGTATTTTTTTAATGGTAAATATGCATTCAAGGCATCTGTGATTAATGTTTTAAAAGCATACCACAGTTCAAATATATTCATTCTCTGTGCGATATCTACCCAGTTAATAGAGGCCATGTAGTACCTTAAGGCATCGTAATTTCCTTTTCTGAAATTATAACCCATTCCTTTGCCTTTTACTACTACTACCTCTCTCATCATCGTCCACCGTAGAACTCCGTGATCACTTCCTGCTACTGGTTCATCTATTGTCAGCCCTGTTATGTCATCTGATTCATGGGTGATGATGAGGGCTAGGATATTCTTTTCTCTAGTACTTTCCCTGAAATGTTGATACAAATAACAGTCATCTAGTTGATTTAAAAGTTTTGTTCCCCATGTCGAGTTTCCTTCCCATTTACTCCAATCAATTAGAGGCACATTGAAATCACCCATAATAAGACATTGACGCTTACTTGCCCATTCCATTTGCATGTAGAGGCTTTCGTCATAATCTTCACAATCACCTGGTCGGTAGATTACTCCTACTCGCATTATACCTTTGTTTCCAACTATCTCACACCATACACATTCTATACTAGAATGTGAAACGTCTGAATCCGGAAAGCTATCGTCGCACTCAGGCTGCTTCTGATAAGAAGCATTACCCCACCACCCCTTCTATTTTCCCTATCCTTCCTAAATTACATTATACAAGCCGTACTGAAACTCATCCCCAATTTCCGGCTGGCACCACGTCTCCGTAAGCCCTATTATGTCCGCCTTACTTGTTTTAACCAGCAATTCGAATTCGCTCATTTTATTGACGACACTTCTAACATTACTATATAAATAATTAAGATTTACTGTTCTTGTATATTTAACTACCCTAACACAACCCTTGAAGTTTTTTAGGCTCTCTTCCCTGGCATTAGCTACCCGCTCACTTGAAACGAGGCGCCTCCGTAGCCAGGTGGGAAGGAGCAGCAGTGCGTAGCACGCACTTCTTGATTAGACCGGGGTTCCAGCCTGTCACTACCAAATACGGAGGATGCGGAAAGGTCAGGGAATGACCACCGCATATCCCGGAGCAATATGGCCTTAGTTGCTAATGCTCCTAAAAAAAAAAAAAAAAAAAAAAAAAAAAACCACTTGAAACGTTTCTGTCCCCAGAACACCTAGATAATATGTTCAGTTGGGATAACAGATAAGACCTCTTGAGGTATGTGTAAGAGTTACTTTGACCAATATTATCAGATAAACGCGTGTAACTAGCAGTTTCCATGAACCTTTAAGGTATCCTCAATAATACTGGCAAAACCTTTTGCACCACCTTTGTTTAAGTGTATCCCGTCTCTACAAAACAAATTCCTTCTACCTACAAGTGTGGGCCTTGCTGATAGAAATTTCCCCCCTAAAGCCTTGCAGGGTCCTTCAAGTCTTGAGTTAATCCAAAAGGCTTTTAACATATAATCCCTCCTATTGTGTCTGGGCAGAATTGCAGACACAGACATTGTGGCCTAGCTCGCGGCATTTCCTCAGCATGGTCTTGTATTTTCCCAACAAATCGTCAGATCGTGTACGTTTAATGTCAATTAGTCCTCACATGAATAACAATATTCTCTTTACCCCCTTAAAATCTGACAATCTGTTGGTGACATCATTAATAGTTGCTCCCGGCAGACATACCCTGGTTCTACTCCGCCTATCCCTTATTACAAACAGTAGTGGATTAAGGTCGGTTGAGGCCCTGGGTGCAGAAGAAAATATTGGGCCCCTTAAAAAAAAGAGAGAGACAGGGAGAATAAAAATACATGTTAACCATTTTTTTAAAATATATAAAAAATATTATGTACTATTAATGTTTTATTTCCAATAAAATTTGAATATAATATATGTATAATATAATTAATAATAGCATAATAATAATCACAAAGTTTTGAACTAATAGTTGAACATATTAGTTCAACTAATTTGTTGGGGTTTTGCGTGGGCCCTTCAGAATTTGGGGCCCAGGGCGCGCGCCTGGTGCGCCCGCCGTTAAATCCGCCTCTGATTACAAAAAAATATTCCCCATTTCCTGACAATGGAGTCTCCTAATAAAACAACGTCCTTTTTAACCAGAGTAGTTTGCACTTGGTTTTGCTGTTTTGAGGCCCGAATCGGGTGTGCATCACTTGGTAGATTGTTGGAGTCTTGAGTCCCTGACGAGCTCCCAGATGCATTATTCTCGAGGGCAAGCACCCGTTTTTTCAGTAACTCAAATTGTTCCATCAGTGCACCAAATTGTAATTTAAGATCGGTGCACTCCTTACATCGATCACAAAGAAAAGAATCCCCAGGTGAGCTATGATTAGTCACCAGGTCGACCCTGGAAAACATTCCACAGGTTCCGCAACGGATTAAATCACGACTCACCCGTAAATCGCCATCGGCTATTTCTGTGTGAATCACGATACCCTGTGACGTGTTTAAGGCAGATCTCGAAACTACCATTATAAAATTAGCTAAATATCAATGAAAATTAACTTTAAAAAATTATATCTATAATATTATAAAAATCAAACTGTTACAGGAAAACCTATAACAAAATAATCCAACAATATCTAAATAAATCAAATATTTAAAAGCACTAATCAACAGTAATCCAATCCACTTAACTGAGGAGCCCTGACGAAGCGCGTCCGCTCACCTCGAGTGCCAACACTCCAATGTCTGACCCATCTGATGATGCTGGGCCACTATACTGAGTCAAAAGCCCCATCGAAGTCGATGAAGATTGCCTGTACATATTTAGATTCTGAATATTCTCTCTTCCAGCTGGGCTGTAGTAGTGCATCTGTTGTAGAGTGCCCAGGCTTGAAGCCATACTGGTTAGAAGCAACAAGTTTTTTTTCCCGGTATCTTTACAAATGAAAGTAGCTGTTTCTGACCAACCCCCCAAAAGGATCGGTAGGCAGCTGTTTGATTGTTTTCTTCTATTATTATGGATTCGGTGTTGTTACTTAGGTATAGTTGGTCCTCAATGATAAGTTCATAAAGGATTTTGTGCACAGTATCAAGCCAAGTGGTAGTTTCGAGTATGCCTTACATGGTGGTGGAGTCTATGATGTCCGGAGCGCTAAGTTGGTTCCTGATGATCTTATGCATAAGGCCCCAGGGATATTTGCTGCCCTCAGTCTGGACCACGTTTTGCACAGTGGATTTTTCTGATGGTATATGGTGCGTACTTATTGCTTCTTAGGGTTTTCTATTGTTCTAAAAGTGGCTGAACCTTCTGGGGGAACCCCCTTCTGCATGCTCTCTGGAATCTTCATCTTGAAGTTCAGTTGGGATCTGAGCGAAGATAGTTCCAGAGACCACTAAGGAACGGTCTTTGAGAGTCTTTTTCATGGATTCGTTACAGGCTGTTGTTATAATGTTGGTGACTAGCTCCGCTTTAGAAGTAGCAGACAACCTCTCCAAATCCACCAAGGGGTAGTACAGAAGGAGAGTTCTTAGAGAGGAGTCAAAGACTTCCCAGTTAGCAGATTTTATGGCATTATCTTATGGAGTCATTAGGCTGAAGTCTGCGAGAGGACCGACGGTTCATGATGTTAAATGTAATAATTGGTTTCTTAAGGATGCATCGGGAAGTTGTAACCCAGTACGCTAGGAAGTTGTAGTACTTCGTGACTAGCCCTGTGTGAGCTCTAGCCCAGAAATATCCTGTCTTGGGCAAAAAGAATACGCCTGATTGCTGGGGTAACCTCAATGACCAATTTAGAGTATTTGTAGCCCTAGATCTGGTAGAGAACAACGCCCTAGCAGGTCTTTAATTTCCTCCTGTTCGAAATAAGGTTTATAGTTTCTATAAAGTTCTTTCTTGGCATGGATTTCTCTAAGTAGATCATGTTTGGTTATGGAACCGTTGACGTCAAAGATAAGTAGTGAAGGGCCCTCTGTTTTGGGACTTCAGCAAAAATACCCAACCCCGCAGTCCCATTGCAGCTTTTAATGGTGTCAGCCTCTTCTTTGAAGGCTGCTTCGACCACAATTCCCTTGTTCTGATGGTGCAGACTTTTTTTATAGTGGTATTTGTCAGCGTTAACTTCAAGGATGTCATTACCTAGGAGTAAACCTCATCGTTGTTGTTGAGAAGACAGTTTTTCCCGGCCTTTATGATGACATCTTTTTGTTAGAGGTTGCTTTAATGCAGCTGCATAAGAGACCATCTGGCAGGGTTTGTCATTTGTCAAAGTTGACTTCGTAACTGGCTGTGACTGCGGCTTTCCAGCTTCGCCTGGTTTAGCCAGACTGTCCGCCATCACGTGAAAGACTGTATTCTGCGCCCGTAGTTCTCACTGTCGATCAGGAGAGTAAAAATAATCTTCTCCATAGTTGTCCAGGCTTTGAACAGCTTTAGAAAGAGTCCTTGGCTAGTTTCTCTTTTTTGGTTCGCAAGGGTGGCTTCCACTTTTCAGCGTAGGTGTAGTATGATGTCAATGTAGGGTTCTTGGAGAGGTGGATGGGAGGAAGGGAGTACCTGGCCCCGTGCTGCTTGCTAGATTTGTATTTTGTTTCTCCTTAGATAGGCCTATCCGGCTTGGTAGCCTTGTTTAGTTTTCAGGGTCCACGACCGGTGGTTTCATCCATAAGCGGTCCAGCTTCTTCTTCCATGGGATCAATAGTTTTCGCTGAATTAGTGGTTTCCTTACATTTCATTTTCTTTAGCCTTCTTTTGATTTTCGCTGAGAAGGGGACCCTTATCGCGCAGTTCATCAGGCTAATTTATGTCAGAAATGATGTGGCATTCCATGTCAGGTACTTCTTGTTAATCTTCACTAGCGGTTGAGACCCGCTTAAGCACTGGACGCGTGGGGCGCTTCTTGGGTTTTTTCCTGGGGGGAACCATCCCCCTGAACACAATTCCTCATCAACAGATGGTCTAATGTCTTTCCTCTGACCTTCCAGATGACTACGATCGGGTGACTTCTTTTGGTTTCTAGATCCGACAGTTTTACTAATGGTGGTGGAATCGAGGTTCTCATACAGACTCCACAGCAAAATTGGATGCTTCAGATGGATAGGTAAATTCGTTCAAGTATTGTTCAAGTATTGTTTGTGTAATATGCGGTAACCAGGGTTTCCCCTATACGCCAAGTAAATTCGTTCAAAAGAAAATTTTCTAAAGTATATTATCTATTTTTTGTCTTCTGATTTTCTTGTAGAAGGAAAAAGATATATAGTTTGGAATATGCGCCAAGCAGCAAAAAAAAAAAAAAAAAAAAAAAAACCTATTATTTTCAGGCTACCCGAATAATTAAATTCATTTACCGTGCATTATGTACAGTATTATGTCCGTAAATAGCGTGTGTTCTCTGGTCGATTTGGCCGTTATGCTGGGCGAAAAAAATCTCCCAGTTTCTGGGGGGGGGGAATCTTGCTATCTACGCCTGAGACCGACTAACTCAGCCACGAAGTGAAAACAGACCATTAAATTTCCTCGCGTCATCGACTGGATGGGCCTTTTCCACCCGGTGTGGGGAGGGCGGTGACGATACGTACCACTGTGCTACCGCGCAGACGGCGAGCAGCACATTCCAACTGTAGAATAACTGCCCACAGATATTCTTTGACAAACGTTGTCACTGTTTCACACATGCCAAGTAAAAAGTAGGTCACCGCCCCAAGCGCGGTCAAAGTTCAGTGTGGTGGTAGAAAGCGGACACGAGCAGCATAAATGGCGGCAATACATATACTGTTCAGCGAGTGTAGCAACTTAAATAATTACTTACATTAGCAGCAAAAACTTGCGAAAAGCAGTCAGGCATCAAATGCAGTGTCCCACATGGGGCACAGCATATTCATATTACGTGAAATTCATTGCAAAACGCTTAATAATACAAAAAAACCAGGAGCCCGAAAAGAACGTGATATTTCCCGACAGCGACACCTCTATGGGTACGGTATATGATAACACCCGAAACCCCTTCGAGGTGATATTTTCTCTCTGGGTGATAGAAGATATCTTCAAGTTTTTATTCACCAACCAGAAAATATGCGCGCTGCAGTATATGGCAGCATAATCGTAAAACTGTAATCACTGTAAAATATTTCAATAAAATTTTATCCTTCTGTCGTCGATCAACAGTTTCTGTACGAGCTATAACTTGTATGGTTCCATTCTCAGATGGCGACGTTAAAAGTTAGACCAGTGGCGGCTCGAGACTGATGTTTGGTGGTGCTGAATCTCTTAAAATTACATTAAATTGCCTTGGTTATAACACATGTAGACATACACAGTAATAATAATCAAGTTAAAAATACTACAAAATTAACTAGGCATTTACCATTAACAGACTTGAACTTTTATTTAAAAACAAAATCCATTCTTTGGGTTTTATTTGTTGAAAATAGATTAATAACTTTTTCATTCAAGTTTGGTGCACTGTTGACCAAGCTTTTCTATTAAAAGCATTGCTTCAGCATTTAGCCTTTCCTGATTCACAGTGCTCCTTAAAAATGTTTTAATTCTTTTTAATGTCGAATGGCAGCGTTCGGGTTCTTAAGTAGTCATCGGAATGGTCAAAAGAACTTTTATGAGTTTCGTAAGTTCAACAAGAAACTCAGCTAGATTATTTTCTGAGATGAATTTCAGCAAGTCAGTTAATTTGAAATAATTGTGTAGATCATGTCTGCTATAGAAAACTTGTAATTCCGTAAGAAGTTTTTCTCTTTCAATCATGGGATATGCCTCAGTAGTCTCCCGTACCTCTTCAATGGGCATTTTCGTACGAAAAATAACAAAGTTCTCCTTGTTAAACAATTTAGCACCAATTAATTGCCTTGTAAAAGAATATCTCTCACCTATGTCAACACTTATATAGTCGCATACTTCCTTTGCTGAAATCGTGAGTGTTTTTGAAGGATTTTCACAGTACATTGAATTTATGATTTTTAGAATGGCATTCTTAAAGTTTCCTATATATTCATGTATTTTAACTGCCTCAATTTCTCGAGATTGCATTTGATTATAAATAAATAACTTCCACGTGAGGCATTATCTGAAGGGAAAGTTCTAACCAGAACTTTTTCATTACTCAAGATGTACAAAATTCCAGTTGCTTCTGAAATCGTCTTATCTGCGTTTGCTGTCGCTTGTAGTTCCTCCATGCACTTTTTTTAAGGATTCAAAATTTTCATAAATGTTGTTCACGGTGCGTATATTGAAGTTCCATCTTGTAGGGGAAGGTCGGGCAGCACGGCTGTCCAATATGCTTTCTGAGAACAGAGACGCTGTGGTGATCTCGAGAAAAATGCTGATATCGACATGAGGTTCGAAAAGAATATTCTTGAATCTCGGGTACTACTTACTGCATTTCTCATCATCAGATTCAGTTGGTGTGCATAGCAGTGAATAAAATGTGCATTTTTGTACACTTCTTTTATTTTAGCCTGAACTCCCCCTTTCTTGCCTTACATCACACGTCTGAGCAACCAGTTTTGGAGTATTTCCTTCGAGGATTATGTCTAACTGATCCAGAATGCAATTCGATATTCCGTTTGGTTTTTCGGAGCGAAAAAAACCCCAAAAACGCTCAAAAATGGAGAATGTCTCCATTCAGTTCATATCTCAGAAATATTACCATTTGTATATGTTCTGAAACATCTGTTGTATCATCAGCCATGACAGTTACGAATGAAGGAATGCAGCTTTTTTAATTTTTCTTTTTATTTCATCCCGGCATATTTGCAGCAAACAGTCAAGAATATCATTCTGAATAGTTTTTGAAATGCCTTTAAATGCTGCATTACTTTCTAAATGGTTCTTTAAATTGGAATCTAATGTACAGGCGGAATTTATTAATCCTCTGAATACTTCTGGATTTTTAGAATCGTCTTTTTCATCATGCCCACGTAAAGGAATTCCAAACTGTCCACAAAATTTAATGCAGTCTATTATTTAGATAATACCTCACGATTCTTGGTAACTTTTCTGTTATGTTTGCAGATCGAAAGTCTGTAGACCTCACTAAGCTGTTCTTTAATATTTATGCTTCCTAAAAGCGATAGTGAAATCACATTATGAATATGTTTCTTCGAACTCATGTTTTAGAGTTTTTTCTTTCATTCTGTTTATGTTTGTAAAGCCACTTTTTGTCCACGGTAAGCACCTCCGAACAGTAAACATGGAAAACAAAACAATGCATTTTTAACTTCACAACCACAAAGCCAACTTTTCCTTTGGTACCATTCAGTTTTAAAACTGCGAATATATTTCTTATCATTATTTATAATAATAAGTAATAATAAGAAATTTGAATCTTTGGTGTGAGGCGGCCTTCTTTTTTAATCGCTTTTTTTTTTTTTTTTTTTTTTTTTTGTAGAGATAATGGTGAAAAACTAAATTGCTGAAGTTTATTCACTGTCACGCGATTTACTTCATGGGGAAGCACAGATGCCATGATCGAATCAAATTTCACAAAATCGTGTGTCGTACAAATAATGTTTTATTTACACATCACCTCATAATATAACTTCAACTTACCAAGTTCAAGCTCAATTCGCAATTAAGCTGTAATCACATAATTACACTGTTGAATGTTGAGTATTGACTTAACACTGATATTATTTAGTTACTTATTGGGAATTCGGGCGAATAACAAAAAGACACCGACATTGTGGCTACACACCCATCATGGTCAATGATGAAATCTACACTGCGCGCTTTACAGTGACTTTGATTTGTTTCACCTATAAAAAATGTATATTGGCAAGTTGCCAATAGCAACCAACTACCAGATATTCATTGGAATGCAAAACGTATCACTGCCTTGCGTATGGTTAATTAAACTTCAATGTTGGAAACGATTTTTTGTTTTTATTCGTTTATTACAGAAATGATTACTAGAAATTTAGGATGCGCATACTATATGCGGGTCCTGTTAATAATAAAAAAATTCACTGAGTTGCATTGTTCTTCACAAAATTTTATATAACTCCTTCACTGTATATCTAAATTTAAATAGCCGGGAATGCTGTAGTACCTATCGACGAGCCGCCCCTGCGTTAGACGCTGTTGGCCTTGACATGTTGAGGCCGGCAAGTCGTATGGATTGCCCTGGGCTTTGCGTAAAATGCGAAAGAAGTTTTCTTCCTCGAATCAGCTCCACTACTGACTTTGGTTCAGCCATCACTTCAGTCAAGATGACTGCACAAGCAGGCGTCCTTTATGAATTTTATATACCACTGGAGAACTGTAGGTCTACTCAGTGACTTCTCGTTACAGTGTGTTCAAGAATTATACATAACAGTAGTGGCAGAATGCAGCTAGTTGAACAAAATTACTCACTGCATCATCTCAGGGTTAATAAATTCTGTCATGATTACAATTTTGCAATTCTACTGCTATTTACTGCACTGTAAGATGAAAAATCTTACACGTTTAATATTTTAGAAAAGAGTGAGATTTATTTAAAATAAAGTTTAGGAAATGGCAATATGGGACAGCGGAACAGTACTGGTCACAATTAGTATTTAATTAGATAATGGGTCACAGGCAAGGGGATTAAATGTAGACAAGGTAACAAGTAAAGGTTAGCGTGGGAGACTACGGGCCGAACGTGGCTATGGCTACTGGCGAGGAGGTGCGAACAATTTAGGCTAGGACAGAACAATACGGGAAGGACACAATCGGTCGGACATTCCTTTTGATCCGGGACCTCCGGAGTCCAGCCAGGTGGTAAATAGGGGTCAAATGCTAAGGTGAGAATTTAAAATTGGCGTCCGGCTGTTGGCGATCGCAGGTTTAGAAGATAGTGGAAAACAAATTCGTTAAAAGCACAAACAAAGTAGCGGCGTGCTTCAAAGGAACAGACAATCTGGGAAAATTATAATTTATTAAAATAAGAGGTTGAATTGTACATAGTAAAATTAGCTTGAGAAAAGTCGAAGGACGAATAGGGCAGAAAGAAAGTCGATAAAAAGGAGAAGATTGGTTATAGAAAAAAAAAGGGGCAGGACCGACATACAAGGGCGGTACGTAATTCAGAAAAACAAAAAGTGAGAAACGGGACAAAAAAAAAAGGAGGAAAGCCTTCTTGGAGTGGTTGGTAAAAATGGGAGTGAGAAGCAGAATGGAGTGATGTGAGTATTTATGGAAATGGGTTAATGTTATACTAAGTTGAGTTTTCTGTCGTGTTTGAGAGTTAGGTGAGATAGTTTGGAGACAACACACTGAGTTGAGTTTGGTGGTGGTTTTAAGGAAATTTAAATAGTCAGCGGACACAGCAGTTAAGAGTTTCGTTAGTGTAAGGAAAGTAAGTTAGTAACAGTTAATAGTTGAGGGTTTCGTCGTTGTAGAATTTGTGTTGGCAGCAGTTGAGTTTTTTTTTTGGGGTGTTAGGAAGAGTAAGAAGATTAAGCCGGTCCGTCATTGGAAGGCAAGAGCAGTGGCCGTTTTTTTTTTTGCGAGTCAATCCGTCATGGATAGTAGCCGTATGCTAATGAGCACTGTCCAATAATTCTTATTTTAATAAGAAGTTTGTGAAAGGAGGATTTGGTTTGGTTTTTTTTTTTTTTTTTTTAAGGAGCATTAGCAACTAAAGCCATATTGCTCCGGGTCATGCGGTGGTCATTCCCTGACCTTTCCGCATCCTCCGTATTTGGTGGTGACGGGCTCGAACCCCGGTTTAATCAAGAAGCGTGTGCTACGCAATGCTGCTCCTTCCCACCTGGCTACGGAGGCGCCAAATGTGAAAGGAGGAGTAAAGGAGGGTAGCGTCCTGTGAAGTCTTCTTCTTGAAAGTGTTTTTTATTAGGTGGAGCGAGGGTAGCTCTCTCTTGTGGACAAGATAGCCGTATAAGGTGAGAAAAGGCCTCAGGATGGAGATAGCAGTCCCCATATCGACGGAGTATGATAGTATGCAACGTGCCGGCCCAGTTCAGGTGTACAGTGAGTCCATCAGAATACCAGAATTGTGATCCTCACTAGAAAATTCGTTAGGAGTTCTAGAATGAATGCCCTGATATACGATGATGACATTTCCAACTAAGAGTGGGAGGATCCAAAACAGCGAAGCCCTACTAAGAGGAAATTAAGTAAGTGACTAACATAGTATTCTAGTTACCTTAAAGGACTTTAGGACCCTAATAACAGATTAGTGGAGATTTAAGATACTGAGAGATATATACATGTATAAAAATATATACGTAATGTAGAGAGAGATAAGTTAAGTAATAATAATAGAAATTTGACAGTTATAACTTTGTAATTAGTGAAAGGAACTAAAGAAGAAGAAAAGGGTGTTAATGATAGCAGTGGCATTTATTAATAATAAAACATATGTTATGTTATAAGCAAAGGAGAGAAAAGGAATAATTGTCATAAGTTGTTCCCTGAAAAATGTAAGTATGATTAGCATTTTGGAAGGGGAGGGTAAAGTCCTAAACCAGTGTATAAGGTAAGAATTATGAAGCTTGTAAGGAAATTTATGGATCATGTGCAAGGAAGAAACTATAACAGTTGCTGTACTAATATTGTTGTGTTGTAAAGGAAGGGATAACATTAATCGAGTATAACCAATGTACTTAGTTATATACATGTATATAACTAATACTAAGTAGACAAAGTTGAATATTAATAGTACATGCCTCAGTTTGTTCATTTTTTATGTTGTATATATACATAAATAAACTATGTTATATTATATATTTGTGTGTGTAGTTTGTCATCCTGGAACAACCAGCTCTTCCGAAGGGAATTATAATTAATCGAGAAGTTCCCTTGAATTTGGTATTCTTCTAAGAAGTAAAAGTCAGATGCGTAAGTGGGGGAATTAAGAATAAAGTGGACAAACACAAAAAGGGAACAAACAAAAAACAAAAAAAAAACAATAAAACGAAAATAATTAAATATATAAATCATCGTAAATGAATTCCACCCCCCACAGCACATTTTTCGGTTAGTGAATAAAATGTTCAGTATATCCTCTATTGAAACCGGTTCTAGATGACTTCAGGCCATGATACTGACTGAATTACCAAAAAAATAATCTAAGATCACTGTTCTCTAAAGGAGTGTTTTTCAACCTTTTCGAATATTGTGTAAATACCATTTCCTACCATATACCAAGTACTATCCCCAAATTCTGCAACTTAATAAAATAATAAATTTTCTATTTATAATCCAGGCACACAGAGTCCAGACAGACAAGATAGAAAATGCAAAAGCTGACAATATAGAAAATAGAAAAACACTATCGACTACCGTCCACGTGAAGGAGGGGCAGACCGATCCAGGCGACCAAACAGAGATCGCCGCCTGAGCCAATAGCCAATTTGAGTAATCGTCTAATACACTGGTGTGCAAAACTTAAGGACCAACACTATTTCTAAAGGTTACAACCACAAAATCAAACGAAACAGCTTGTGGCGATTTGCATAACTGTGGCCGTTCAGTAGAAAGCTGGTGCACATGCAACAATTTGAATCGCTTAGAAGGTGCGGTCTGCAAAACATGACCACTACACACCTTAATGCGGGAGGACTTGATTGAAATTTAAAATTGGACGTATATTTTCACTGGCAGGAGAAAATATACGTTCATCATATTGTTCAAGAATTAGGTAGAGGGGTATAAGATATAAAATCATAGAGAGTAACAGAAAGCTAGATCTCACGAAGTTTACCAGATCATTGTAATAAGTTATATACCGCGGTATAGTCGAAGCGAAGAGATTAATTTTCAAATGGTATTGGATAATCACTTTTTAGCCCAAAAAAAAAAAAAAAAAAAAAAAAAAAAAAACTTAACTTCCTCGCATCATTTAATCATATTAATATTTCCTTCTCCTGCAATCCTATAGCTGGAGATGCGTGCATACAGTACTTCTGACCGCAGGGGTGAGCGAATAAAAATAGTAAAATAAAACACTGCTCTGCTCCAAAGTAGTGTTTCAAGTATTTCATAACTGAAGGTTTACTTTAAACGCCGAATGGTCAGCGCAAAGGTACAGTACACGTACCTTCACGCCAGGGCCAGATTTTGGCTCTGGCGGCTCCAGACGGTTTTGGGTCTATCTGAGTCACTTATCGTGTTATGATTACACTGGTGTACAAAACTTAAGGACAGTCAGGTTTTCACCTGTAGCTTTTCATAGGAGTGGCCTGGATATGGGAAAAGCATACAAAAGGAACCTCGTGAGGTACAGAAATGATGAAGGAAATAACATCGACACAACAACGGTACAGAGGGACTTTATTCAAAAATGGCAACATAGCACTGGCTGCTATGATATAGATGCATCACTTCCAAAGACGGAACAAAGGGAAGAGGTGGTCTTCGGTAGGAGATGTGTGGCCACCCCTAATGTCGATACAGGCTTTGAACCGCCTGTCCATACTTAGAACAATATTGTTCGATGGGGTTTAGATCGTTGGAGGGCGAGACGGGCAGGCCAATCCATACGAACAATGTCCTCACTTTCCAAAAGCTTAACAGCTGCAGTGCGATGGGGTGTGACGTTATCATCCATAAACACAAACTCGGGGCCAATGGCACCTCGGAACAGGCGCACATGGGGAAGGATTACCTCAGTAAGTAGCGTGCATCGGTTACAGTACCGCCTTCAAGTATCTGGAGTTGTGTACGTCCATCCAAGATAACGATTCCCCAGACGAGAACGCCTCGACCGCCATATCGATCCCTTTCAGTAATGTTTGCGGGGTGATACCGTGTGGTAACCTCTCGCCAGATTAGCTGACATCCAGAATCGCTGCTGAGACTGAATCTACACTCATCAGTAAAGAGTACCTTAAGTAAAGATTTTGTGGTTGTAACCTTTAGAGCGCCTCCGTAGCCAGGTGGGAAGAAGCAGCAGTGCGTAGCACATGCTTCTTGATTAGACCCGGGTTCGAGCCCGTCACCACCAAATACGGAGGATGCGGAAAGGTCAGGGAATGACCACCGCATATCCCGGAGCAATATGGCCTTAGTTGCTAATGCTCCTAAAAAAAACCAAATAACAATAACAACGTAACTTTTAGAAATAGTGTTGGTCCTTAAGTTTTGCACACCAGTGTATTACGAAACACCATTTACTTTTATCACTACAAAATTTAGTTCTAATCAAAATGTCAAAAGTTACACTTTTTTTTTGTACGCAATAAAGCATTAACCTGAAGTAGAATTATATACTATATATATATATATTCTCATTTATTACTTAAATTTGAAATACACTAAATTTTGCAGAGTAGAGGGGGCCAACTGATCTAAATGCTCTACTGTCTATAAGTGGAAGGTGCACTGAAAAAGTGTAAGAAATACTGGAGTTTTTTTTTTTTTTTTTGGGGGGGGGGGGAATCAATGAATGAATTCAAATGCACGAAACTGATATTTTTGTTTGTTTCAGCAAAAAAGTATCAGTTATTTAGATTAGTCAATTCAGGTCGAAAGGCGTTAATTACATTGAATACAGCATATTTGTAAACCAAATTTTATGAATAAACGACTGTGTTTTCAGGAAGCAAAATTTTAATAAATATTTCACCTAGTTTACTCAATCCATCCCCATACACACTTGAAAATACCCTAATAAATTCCGCATATTGTCAACAGAATTCGAATCCTGACTTTTTAAATAAATATTTAAAAAGTTCGGATTCAAATTTGTTACTTGCCCCCAGAAAAAAAAAATTTTTTTCGGTGTTCTTACAGTACCATGTTTAAAAATACGTACTCATGAATATGTTCTTGTAAGATTTTAGGAGCATCAGCAACTGGCCATATTGCGCCGTATATATTATATGTCTTAGTAAATTAATAAGAGGAGTTTACCTCAATATAGTACGTGGAACACTTCCGTATGATACCCTCCAGAAATTAGAACGGAAAAAACGAAAAAATCGACAACTTACCGGTACATTAAAGTAAAATATAAATAATTAAAGTAAAATATAAATAATTAAATAATCAATTTAACACAATTCAAAACAATTAAAATTCAAATTAACGCAATTAAAAGAATTAACGAAAATATTCAAAACGATTTTCCTTCCTGAAACTGACAATGCTTTTCGACCGACTGTCGTGATCACAGGAATGAAAATTACCGAATTAGGATAAACCTGCAACTTAAATAATGATTATATGTCTTCGCGCATGCGCGTAAAGGTCCACGCATCGGAGATCAAATATGGCCGCCGAACATTAACAGAATTCTCGTGTAATTTAATTTCAACGGTTTCTGCAATTAATAGTCGCGTATAATTACGTTGAACGTTAAGTATTTTGGCCTCGTTAAATAAAAAAGTATGTTTTTCGTTAATGGCATGAAAGGCTAATTCTGACGCTGCTGACCGAGAAGCACGAACTGAGGCTTCGTGTTGATTTACACGAATATTAAGAGAAAACCGCGTCGAACCCTGGTAAGACGAGTCGCAATCACCGCAAGAAATGTTGTATACTAGATCATTAATTTGTGTTGCGAACGCGGAAAGAACCGAGCGATTGTTCAGTATAGTGTGTAACTTCCGTATAGGCCTAGCTATAATTTTAAATTCGGTATCTTTAAAGAATCTGTTAAGTTGTTTGTGCCACTGTTCAACATATGGGACAGAAATAAAGTATTTTTTGATATTACTATTGCTGATTGGTGTAGTATTTTTTATCCTATCCTTAGCTTGTACCCTAATTCGATTTATCGTGTTAATGGGATAACCCCTGTTCAAGAATCTGCTAGTTAATATTTGTATTTCTGAGTCCAAAGCAGAATCCGTCGTTGAATATTTATAGGCATTTAGAAATTGATTAAAGATAATCGATCTTTTGTAGGTGAACGGGTGGTAGCTATTATAATGAAGAAGCATACCGGTGTTTGTGGGTTTTCGATAGATGCTAAATTGTATTTTGTTCGAGTCACGGGTAAGCGTGAAATTTAGAAAGTTTAATGACTTAGTATCCGTATCTTCCCTTTCCAATGTAAATTTGAGTCTAGAATGAATATTATTAAACGAATGTAAAATGTCTTGGATAGTACTACTATCAGTAATAACTAGAACATCGTCTAAATACCTCCCATAGTATGTGATACGGGGACGAAAAGGTGTCAAATGTATCTGCTCAATCGTTGAGAGATAGATCTCTGACATTAAGCCACTCAGGCTCAAACCCATTGGTAATCCAAAAATTTGTTTGTACACCTTGTCTCGAAAGGTGATGTAGTTAGCCTCAGCTAATAGTTTAATTAAGTGAAAAATTTCCTTAATGGGCAGCTTCGTATAATTAATCGGTGTCGAGTTTTTATTTAACATATCCCAAATAATATCTAATGTGTATTCAACGTTTACATTCGTATATAATGAGGTAACATCTAATGAGAATAAATTGTCATTGTCGCCGAGTCTACAGTCTTTAAGATTATTAAATAATGTATCGTAATTCTTAATCCCAAATTGTATAACCTGTCTAAAAGGTTTTATAATATTATATACATGTGTGGCTAAGGCTGAAAATGCCGAGTTCCTGTAGGAAACAATAGGTCGAATCGGAAATCCAGGCTTGTGTAATTTTACCTGACCAAAAAGTGCAGGAATATTGTATGTTCTGGACTTCAATTCCTTCAACTGAACCATAGTAATGTAGTCGTTTTTACGATATGTGGTTAACGTTTTATTGTATTGATTGACCAAATTGGTAAACAGTGCCGGGTCCACTTCACGATAAGTGGAGGTATCAGACACAACTGAATCTAACTTATTAATATAATCATGTTTATCTAGTATTACCACTGTATCTCCTTTATCTGCCCTCTGTATAATAATGTCCTTATTTTCTCGAAGTTCTCGTAAAGCTGAACTGTCATGTGTATTCAATTTAGGAAGTCGCGTTTCTTTTATGTCATTTACTACTTGGTTAACTTGTTGAATAAATACATCTTTTTGTGGAACACTACGAAGTCCAAATTCAATATCAATTACGCATTGTTTTTTTGGCAGCTTTCGAGGTGGTAAATTATAATTTAATCCTTTGGATAAAAGTGAAATCTGGTCCTGCGATAGTGTACACGAGGAAAGATTTGTAACCTGTTGATATGTTGGTTCGTTGGATACTGGGTGAGGGGGTGTTCGTGAACTAGCCGACATATTCTGTGGTAGTGCGTTATGTGTCTGTGGGGGGGATGTCACCCAACTCGTGTGAACTTGGTCGCAAGCTCGCGACAATGTGTTAGAATTCGCATGAACGTGTCTTGAACTATTCGATAATGTTTGCAACTTATTAACGTGTCTGTTTTTTATTTCTGAAGCTTGTGCTTCCCGTCGCAAATCTATGGAGGTCTTCAATACAGACCAATCGTTCGGATGTAGATAATTTTTTAATTTATCGCGAAGCTTCCTAACCTGGGAAAGGTATTTTTGTTTATCCGAATATCGAGATTTTAAGGCAAGCTTAACAATATTACGTGATGTCGCCAGTGATAGTTGTTTTATGCCTGAAATTTTTTGATTTAAATTCACCCTGGCAAACTTCGGAACGATGTTGTTTTGAAGGCAATATTTTAGGAAAGGAATATGGTAACTTTGGGCCGAGTACCTTAGTGTAGATTTAATGTAATTTTGTACCAAGCCATTCAAAAAATCTCCCATAATTGTGTGTATCGATTGTATACTACTGGAGAGACAGGAAGTGAATGAAATAGTCAATAAGAGTTTGAAAATTAATTAGATAGTATGAATCAGAGCTGTAATACTCAATATGTTCTACGTTGATAATAATATTAGTAAATTAATAAGAGGAGTTTACCTCAATATAGTACGTGGAACACTTCCGTATGATACCCTCCAGAAATTAGAACGGAAAAAACGAAAAAATCGACAACTTACCGGTACATTAAAGTAAAATATAAATAATTAAATAATCAATTTAACACAATTCAAAACAATTAAAATTCAACAATATCCTGCAACTTAAATAGTTGCAGGATAAACCTGCAACTATTTAAGTTGCAGGTTTATCCTAATTCGGTAATTTTCATTCCTGTGATCACGACAGTCGGTCGAAAAGCATTGTCAGCTTCAGGAAGGAAAATCGTTTTGAATATTTTCGTTAATTCTTTTAATTGCGTTAATTTGAATTTTAATTGTTTTGAATTGTGTTAAATTGATTATTTAATTATTTATATTTTACTTTAATTATTTATATTTTACTTTAATGTACCGGTAAGTTGTCGATTTTTTCGTTTTTTCCGTTCTAATTTCTGGAGGGTATCATACGGAAGTGTTCCACGTACTATATTGAGGTAAACTCCTCTTATTAATTTACTAATATTATTATCAACGTAGAACATATTGAGTATTACAGCTCTGATTCATACTATATATTATATGTCTGTAAATTGCGTGTATTCTGTTGTCAGATTGATGGACGGAAACCCAAGTTTCCGGGAGAAAAAACCATGCTACCTTCGCCTGAATATCTTAGCTACGTTGGGGAAAAGGCCCATAAGAATCCCTCGTATCGCTGGCGGGATTCGGGCTCAGGTCTTTTCCATCAGGTGTGGGGAGGACGGTGATTGTACCAACTGGTTAGCCAGGAGGGCCTTGAATGGGTGTTTCATCAATAGCACTTTGTAATTGCAATCGGGCCCCCCCCCCCCCACATCCGATTGAACTACGCAATAATTACTGCTGAACCTTAAAATTTTGCGTTATCACCAAAGATCAAATAAATTTCCATAAGACTGGATGCTTTAAAATCACCAATGTGAGGTCTGTATATTTGCACAACTCTTTAAGAAACATATCATCAGTCGTAAGTTCTAGAGATTTCAAGCGATTACTATTTCCAAAGGTAGTCTAACAGCATAAGAAAGCAAATAAAAATAAATGGGTATACGTTCATTTCAGTAACGACTACGCATAGGTGTCTGTGATTTTTCGATATAGTTATTGTGACTAGCAGACAATGAGCATAGATCCAAGAGAATTCTCAGAAAGGAGTTGTAACTCTGCATGCATATATATATATATATATATATATATATATATATATATATATAACAGCCTTGAAACAACGCATGCTCATGCAGAAATTAAAATACTTTCTAAAGCAGGGTATCATTAAGGGACTTTAAGTAACCATTAGCTGTCTGTTTATTGAGATAAACACCCTCATTACACAAGGAGTTGAACCTGTTCGCCCATCTTATCTTAGGATAGTTGCATCAGTCGTAAGCAGTCCTGAACAATTAAAGCTAATTTTACCTTGAGTGACTGGCCTGGATAATATCGCATGCCCTATCAAATTACATCTCCACATGAATTCCATCGGACAGCCGATATGGTGGGTGTCCTGAGCCGTCTAGGTTCATCCCTCAGCACCCATTTTTCCTAGTGCAGACAAAAATCGTAGCTACTCTTGATCTCGAAGACCACCTGCAAGCCGTTCTTATTATCCCCTACCCCTCAATTTTATCTTCCCTGCGATACCCTGTAGGCATATGTTTGGATAGAGCATTCTATCCCCACAGGTGTTCCGTTAACGCTAGAAAAGCTCTGCCGAGTGGGGGGAGAGGGGGACTCTATATTAGAACGCTATCATACAAGGTTATCTTGAAGCTGGTTGTTCTTATTCATAGGGAAGAATCAAATCGGTGTATGGTCAAGATGAGAAAATTAGCTCATGTGTTTAAAACCATGACGAACATAGTTTCCATCCAGACAGATGGTAATCAATCCTACAACTTTAATATATACCAATAATTGCATCATTAATAGCTCGCACAATAGCTCTTTCTCTCTCACACACACACAGCGATAGGTAAGCGTTCATGTCACTTCACCGCAGAATATTAACTTGCAAAAATATCGGGGACGAATTTTTTTTTATTTTAACCATTTTTTTATTTCAAATGCATTGAGTAGAAAGATGTGTGCACAAAATTTACAAAATAAAATTACATTTGCAAGTTGTAATTAATCCAAATCAGTAATTGTAATTAATCAAGTTAACCCAATTCGTTTACACTAACAGAATGAATACGCATTGGTGAATACAAATCGGAAACGTATCTGAAAGATATCTTTATTATGTCAGCTATGTTGATCCGAATAAACTCCTCTAACATCTTCTCAGGTTTGGTAGGGTTAGGGGGAGATGATCTAATATCAAGGATCACGAACGTGCATTCCTTCTTTTATTACTTATTTATAAATATTTTATTTAATATAAATTTAATTATATATTCTAACCAAAGCGAAATTATACATTTTCATTCATTTTTCTAGATTTTGGTATTGTGGATTGATCTGAGACAGCAATTCTTAACCAGTAGACGCAAGAAATTCTGTGCTGGTAACGAAATTTTTGATAAAGCACAGGGATCGCATTAAAAATATATATATTTATTCTTCGGATATAAAAAGAAATTAGACGCTAAATTCAATTCCCAAAATGATTGATCGTAGATTTTTTTTTTTTTTTAATGGTTTAGGTGGGTTGCGTTATAAAGGTTGAGAAACGCTGATCGCTATTCTCAGCTCCAAGTTTTTGTTTACGAGACAATTAATCAACACGAAGATTGAACAGTGGCTTATTTCAAAAGTAAATATGAAATACTTTGTTCATTTTAAATAACAGGAATTTGTTTCTTCTGGAGGTTTAGAAGCGCACGACCCATTCAGTATTACCTGTTATATATTGTATGGACAACAAAAATCTCTAGGTGCTCTTTGTACAGGTCACTTGACTACTTTACCAATGTTTTATTGCTTTCCTTGAACTCAGCACGGTGAATCCAAGCAGTCGGCTAGTAGTGATGAAAAATTGCTTCTTTGCTCTTTCTCCTGACCTTTCCACCTTTACATACAAGGTAAGTTCCGGAACACACACGTGTTTGTTGCATTCCTTACCTGCACATCAAGCTCTTTCTTTTATTTTTAATGTTCTTCCTTTCGTTGGGATTTTAAACTCACTTTCTGTGGGTATACATTGCAATACTAATAATTTCTTAAGCTATCTAGAGGATGGACTTCGTTGATACAACTATTTATTTTATTTGTCTTGTTTCAGACAATGAATTTCCTCGTGTGATGTGTGAGGTCTGTATATTTGCACTACTCTTAAACATCTTGCCGTTGGGGAGAGTCGTGGGAATTACATGGGTGGGACTCAGTTAAGCTCAGAAATGAGCTCGTCGGAGAATGGTTTCGGGCAATTTATTTTAGAATCGGTAAATTTATCTCCTGTTGAACCCAAGTTGATTGCCGAAGATGGGCTGATGTTAGCGTTTAATACTCCCGAACTCCCTGAAAATATTCAAATTACATTGCGTCCTATAAAGGCCCATTGTAACGACTGGATAGAATCTGATTTAACGCTATTGTGTGAGTCCTCACTCCTTTTTCATTTTTCCATATTTACTCCGCTATCACTCATTCTCAGTATGCTCCCCGTGGCAAAAATATCATTTACTTAAACAGAAGTAACTTAATTTGTATTACACCTTTACATAGTTATCATTCTCGTAGTGACTACGAAAAGGAATAATAAAGTTTAAGTTTCACGCATGTGGCACACTATAATCACACTACAGTATAGCAAATATAGTACATAGATAACAAACATGAGAAGAGAAGGAGTTAATTCCTCGTTCGCTTCATTTTATTTTTGATTTCTTTCCTAACACGCTGCTAGTGGCATTTGAAGTACAGTACTCAATATCATCACGGATTTGCGCTATGAAAAAATAAATTTATGTTTATATTTCAGGACGACCACATAGGGGTTTAGAAGATAAAGAGAACGCAAGAAAACCAATTGCTGTATTTTGTAGTCATCATGGAGAGTGAACGACGGTCAAGTGCACGCAAGTCTGTACCCTTGCCCCTGACCACTCGGTTACGGCGTCCTTCAACGACTAACATGCCAGTCAAGTGATCAGCAAATCAGTGATAAGGAGAGAAATTAATGCAGTTTCTAGCATTCCATGTTTATACGGTAAGTGGTACTCCGTGACAGCAGTGACTTCACCACTGTTGTCACTCGTTTGGAGAGGTCTGAGGTCGAATCCTGTCGTTGATTGAAGGAATTTATTAAGTTCTCTACAACTGAGGCTTTAGTTAACAGATCTCAGGAGGAAATAGAGGTTCCCCATGAGTTATTCCAGGTTTTTCAACCCATGAAAACACACTTCTACAGACATACATACGGATTTGGGTAACGTCCGGACACCGTAAAAATAATAATTATTATTACTAGGGGCTCCGCCCCTGCTCACAAACTCCCGCGCACGCTTTTCTATGTAAAATGTAGAGGTATGACGGAGTAAGTCAAATCTTTTCTACGTAAAAGATTTGACTTACTTTTCTACACCTGTCGAAACACACTGATCGATATCTAATCAGGAAATGACCTATGTAATTATTTACCTGTGCATTTGTAGTGACGTAATTTCCCCGCCCACTTGTTCCACACCCCTCTTCTCCCATTGGCTACCCCACCCCCACTATGCGGCATTCTCAAGGTCAAATAAATATCACTATTTAATTATTTACCTGCGTTTACATAGGTTACTTGGGAAAAGGCCTTTTGCTTTGGGTTACATAATGCACGAGGAATATTGTTACATCCGAAAGAGCAGGACTAAAATATTTACAAAATACTAAACTATTTACAAATATACAAACGTTATGGAGGCAGTTGTCTTGCAATGCGCCCCACGTACGCACTCTACGTTGTCACAGCAAGTGTCTGATTCTGCCCAGTAACCCATTTGTGTTCCTTACATTTAATATTCTCCAACCTCGTGCACGTGCTTCACTGTCTAATACATGACCACGCCCGGCATCATTTGATGTGCCATTGTAACATTTTTTGTATATTAATGTCAGTTAATGAAGAGACTACTGTCTCGATATAGTAAAGGTATGATTGTAAATAGTTTAGTTTTTGTAAATATTTGTATAGTTTTGTATTGTATAATGTTATTATTTGTATAATATTATACTAACATTATAACGCACTGATCGAAATCTAATCAGGAAATGATTTACGTAATTATTTACCTGCGCATCTGTAGTGACGTAACTGCCCCGCCCTCTTCTCCCATTGGCTCTAATAAAATCACGAGGAGGAAAACTTTTTTAATGTATAGAGAGATTACTGCAAGTGTTTTAACAGTTTGGATGTAGCATGCAGTAATTCAAAGTCATTATGCTGACGAAAACTGTTCGGTATATTCAAATGTACGCAATCGCCTGTGCCAGTAAAGTTATTTGAATTTAATTAATAAATTAATGTAGCATGGAAGGAGTGGTTTATACCTGCAGCAGAATAATAATAAGCAGAGAGAGAGAGATTTTGTTATTATTTAATAGGCAAGAAAATATATTAGAAATGGCATAAAAAGGAACAAGCGCCAAGTAAGCATATACGACAAGCGTTTGAAAAGTTCGTGGTACAGTATTAAAAAAATTCGTTACTTAATACATAACACTTCAAACAGTAAACCACCAATTTTCATGCAGTTTCAGTAGTCTTTTTTTATTTTATTTATTTTATTTTTTTTTATTACAGGTCCTGAAATCAACAAAGTTGTGTGAAGGTGGAAAGACGGGCAAAATCGGTCACTGTACAATCATTCAATATTTGGGGGGAAAAGGACTACCACCAAAGCCAATCCATGAGGTTATGGTTACCACACTGGGGGAGGATGCTCCTTTCTATTGCATGGTCAAGAAGTGGGCAGCAGAATTGAAATGAAGGATGGAGAGACTGGAAGATGACCTACGTTGTGGAAAACCTGCAACATTCATCAATCCAGAAGTTCACAGTGTGCATGATCTGGTGATGAGTGATACATAAGTGACAGTTTGGTACACTGCCAGCATCTTGGGCATCTCATCTGAACATGTGTACCACATAATAACAGAGGTTCTCACTATGAAAAAAAGTGTCAGCAGATCAAAAACACACAAGAGTTGTCAAGCCAAGTGAACATCTGTATCGTTTTAAAGCAGATCCAGCAAATTTACTTGCAAGGTTTGTGACCATAGACGAGACATGGGTCCATCACTTTCAGCCAGAGACAAAAGAGCTGTCCAAACAGTGGAAACACAGCCTTCCTTTCTTCCCGTCCAAAGAAAGTCAAGTCCATTCCTTATGCTGGCATCTTTTTTTTTTTTTTTTTGGGATGCTGGCGAAGTGTTGCTAGTGAATTACCTTAGAAAGGCTAGACAGTTCAATGTAACAGATTACACAGATCTTGTGAGGCATTTGCGTAAAAATATCAGAGGCAAACGCTGATGAAAACTCAGCAAAGGATTCTTGTTCCACCAGGACAATGCACCTGCTCAGCAAGTCGCCATGGCTGCACTGCATGAGTGCGGTTGTGAAATCTTAGACCATCCCTAAATTCATCAGATCTAGTGCCATCGGACTTTCACCTATTTTCTAATTTGGAAAAAAAAAAAAATAAAATACCTGGCTGCCATTCATTTTCTCTCACAAAGTGACGCCATTGCTGCAGTGGACGCATTCCTGGGAGTGCAAGAAAGAACTTTCTTCGCAGCTAGATTCAACGCATTAAAGCATTGGTGGCAAAAGTAAATGCAAAGGGGACCAAGTTGAAAAGTAACACGATACGCATAAGTACGAGTACAACGTGCTTTGACCTCAGTTGAAGCCCATGTCTACTAAATACAGTGCTGTTTCTCGCATTCTCTATACGTTGTGAACTGCACTGACCGTGTGGTCGTCCCGGATTATAAACAGAAAATTTATTTATTTTTTTATATATGCAAATGCGACTATTGTCTTCTTCATGCCCGTCCTCTGTTTATCCGTACGCATGTAACAGATGGACTCCCACTGGACAGATTTTCATGAAATTTTATATTTCAGTCTTTTAAAAATATTTGCGGAGCCATTCCAAATTTCATTAAAATTGGACTAATAGAAATCCAGCAATTACAATTTATTTTTTCCACGCAAATTGTACGGAAAAAAGAAATTCATAGATTAAATATATTTTTAATGGAGCATTGTTACCTTTAGACGGTTTGTGAACCCTTCACGTATATCGTTGACTCGTGAACATGGTGTGGTTTGTGAACAGATACATATATACAGAAAAAGGAGACTAAAAAGTACAGGGAAGAGTATAAATATTATGCAGTTTTAAACTGAACGGTTAAGTTAGAGAACTTAAAACTACAGAGTTTTATTACGTGTTTTATAAAGTTATCTTAGTAATTATTGATAAGGAGATAACTATATTTACTTTTCACGTCTATTAATCACAAAAAAATTTTAAAAATCAATTAATTTAAAAAAAAAAACACATTTGAACGCATCTGAAATGTAACGCACTGCGTATATTAATCGGAGGCGATTTGGTTGACCTGCTGCACGCAAGCACTCATCCACGAAACAGGCGTTCGCTTGCCACTTTACCTATGACGCCTGTCCGAAAACGTAAACTGAGAGGCGTCTCCAACTGTCATATCGTCTGTTAGATAGCTCGCTAAAGTAAATATTCCACCCTGTGATGTAGCTGCAAAGTATAACCATGCATGCTTGCATGATATCAAAATTTCTTTCTAGAAAGCTTAAATAACAAGTTAGTTAAATAATCATTTCAATACTGCTCAGAATTATAACGAGGTGGAAATAACGAGAAAGACATAAAAAACAACAACAAAAAAAAAAGAGTTGATAAAAAAAAAAAAAAAAATATATATATATATATATATATATATATTATTACTTATCTCAACACAACACACGCTTCAATCCATTTTATGCCCGGGGAAAAGACATCGTAATAAATTAAATGCCGTTCTCCGAAGTGTTAATCTTATTCAACTTAATTTCTGATGCTAATGAATTAAGAGAAACTAAAAATATCCACAAACTCTGGTAATCGTATTTTAGGATCAACATGTTAAGAACAGATGGTGAAATCGACAGCTGCATCTTTAGAAAGGGTGTGTATGAACTAAGGCACAGTTTAAGCCGATTTGTTTCCCTCCCCTTTCCAACGTAGTTGAAAGAAGCACGGCAGATGTGCAATGCGATGCGAGAAGGGGTCAAAGCGTTGAATACACAAACCTGTATACGTTGTTGCTACCATTAGCGGCTGACCACAAATAGATACTAAATACTGAGGCCATGCCTCAATTAGCGATTTAGGACAAAGCATATTTTGCAAACAAAACAGAAGCTGGCAATTTTGGCGTCACTTTACTCCACATAGGTGTAAATTCCTGAGGATTTCTTTTTCTATAATCGAAAGAGAGAATTATTAGAGAGTTATTAGTTGGCAGTATGAGGTAACTACACAAATAGCTAATTAGTGTTTTAACGTGATGGGCCTGTAACCTAAGCTATATGTTTTTATTATAACACTACGTGCAAACCTCCTTGCGGATTAAAGGCAAAAAGTTTGGATTGATTTTAATGCGACCTACTGGTAAGTGAATATATCTAGTCTTTATGTAGGGTCTTACACACAAGGATCATTAATCAATTAACTTTCACAGGTATGAAGGCCCTTTAAATGCTATCTAAAACTGTAGCAGCAGCAACCAGCGGTAAGACTACTCATAACGACATGTGCTCAGTCAGAACCAGCCTTTAGACAGCTACTGCATTTTTTCAGTAGCTGTCTAAAGGCTGGTTCATTGCATCAGGCATGCGTGTAAAAGTTACTTATTTTCGCTGATTGGAATAAAGATATTATATACTTAATCAGCCACCAACGCCCCAGCCAAGCTGCACAAGTCCCATGCTGATATATTTACCGCAAATATTGACTCCATGGAGGCTAGTGAACAGTCAGCTTAAGTCCTTACAGACCGCTTGTCCTGTCCTTCCTTGGAATCTCCTCAAGCCGGAATCCCCTGTTCAGGCAGACCCACAAGTTTCACAGATGGATGCGACCTATCCTTCAGAGTTAGTCATCCCTTCGTATGTAACCAAATGAACGTAAACATACTCCAGGAGAGTTGGCCATCGCGCGGGCCCAACTTCACATAACTAAAGTTAGGCCCGTGTGAATTACAGTATTGGAATTTCTATCAACTGCATTATTATTATTATTATTTCTCCCTAATTGGGGGATTCCACTCCGTGACGAGTACTGCTACCAAGTACACAGAGTGGTTGTAATGTCTGGTGTTACTGCTGGTCGAGGAACTCTCTGACTATCCTACAGGTGTTCAGGATTGCAACTTTCTGGAGTTCTTTGTAGGTGTTCTCTGGGAAACCTATTGCTGCTAGGCTGCTATGTAGGGTCTTTGGCACTATACCGGTGATCGACACGATGATCGGGATGGTCGTTACTTCTTGCATATGCCACATCTCCTTGATCTCATATCTCTGGTTCTTGTACTTCCTAATTTTTTCCTCATGGGGTTTTCTGGACATTGCTAGTGTTGGGCACCACTATGTCAATCAGATAGATAGCCTTTTACATCTTGTACACAAGGGTTATGTCCGATATGCTGGGCGGAATGGTCTTATCCGTTATTATGGCGCGGTCCCAGTATAGCTTGTTGGTTGGGATTTCTAGCACTGCATGGGGTTCCTACTTGTAGTATGGTACTCTTTCTTTGGTCAACTGGTATTTCCTCGCTAACTTCTGATGTATTATCCTGGCTACCTGATCGTGTCTATGAGTACTCAGTGTGGGTGATCACATTGCACCCCGCGGTGATGTGTTGGATCGTTTCTGAGCACAGGTGGCATCGTCGACATGTGTCATCTGACATTCCAGGCTCCTTGGCGATGTATTTTCTATAGTTTCTGGTGTTGATTACCTGAATCCTTCAGTCTCGGGGAAGAGCGTCCCCGAGAATGCATTGGAAGCAATGTTATCGATGTGATCTTGATGGAGGTCATTGTAGTGTCTCCCATGGAGTGTCTTCATTGCCCATCTTTCTAGATTCGTTTCTTGGGCCGTCTGGGTGGGAGAGGGATCCCTCGCTTAGGTTGAGTGGGGTATACCGCTTGTCTATCTTTCTTATGGCCTGGTGGAGTGCTGCTGTGTGTTTATGGAAGTAATCCATCAGGTTAGCAATCGCTGTTTTCTGTTGCTCGATGAGGTCTACAGGCCCCTTTTTCCTTCTTTCCGAGCAACTGTCAGTCTCGGGCTGACTTCGGGTGGTAGTGTTGGCGGCTCTTGGTCATCAGTGTCCTTGCCTTTCGCATGATATCCTCTAGCTCTGTGTTAGTCCAATCTATAACCCCAAAGAAGTCTGTAGTACTGGAGATGCATAGGTGTTTATGGTTTTAACTGTGTTTCCTCCATTCAATTTTGCTTTCAACAGGCTTCTGAGTCTCTGATGATATCTTTCGGTCAGGCACTTCTTGATTTCCTTGTTCTCTAAGTGCTGAGCCTGCATCATCCCTAGGTATTTGTAGGTCCTCCTTCTGTCATAGCTTCGATCTCTTTACTACTCAGCAGCTGGTAGTTTTGGCAGAGTAATTTTCTCTGGTGCAGTGTGTGGGTCCTGCATTTGTCGAGACCAAATTCCATCCTAATGTCCTTGCTGAATTCTTCTATTATCCAGAGTAGTTGCTGGAGTTGCTTTTGGGTAGAGCTTGATGTCATCCATGTACATCAGGTGGGTGAGGGTGTACAGGTTCTTTCTTCATTCTTTGAAGTTATATCCATACTTGCTGCCGTTAAGCATGGTAGATAGCAGGTTGAGTGCTAGACAGAACCACAGTGGGCTCAGAGCATCTCCCTTAAAGATTCCTCTTCTGATGGGGATTGGTGTGGTTGTGATGTTCTCGACCTTAACGGTGGTCCTCCATTTCACCATTGTAGTTCCTAGGAAGTCTGCCACTATCGGATTGACCTTGTAGATCTTCAGGCTCTGTATTAGGTGGTAGATGACTTTCATCAACCAGTGAAATACCACCACTTTGCTTATTGGAGGCTTGAAGTGGTGAAACCCATGTTTAGTCTCTAGAGCAAAGTTTCCGGCATCCCCCTCCCCCCATACTTCTCCTTCAACCCATGCACGGTACTAAGTACTATAGGTTTTGATACCTTTCGTGTTTGGGGTTTTTATAAAAAAAAAAAAAAAAATTAGCCAGCTATGAGGTACGGAGTCGAAGGCATTGCGGTAATCGATGTAGGCCGTGTATAAGTTGCGGTGCTTCTTGTAGGCTTGCTCCATAACTGCGGCATATATGGTTAATTGCTCCTTACATCCTTAGCTTGAATCCTTTCTGCTATTCCGCCATTGTGTTCTGACTCTCTAAGTGGTCTGATATCTTCTTGGTTATGCAGCTGGTCAGGATCTTGTACATCGTTGTGAGGCAGGTGATTGGCCTGTATTTCGCCGGGTTTCTTGTATCTTCGACTTTAGGCTTTAGATATGTGACTCCTTCAGTGAGAAACTTCGGGATTGTCTCCAGTGCCTTATCATTCGAGTGAACTGCTCTGCTTTGTGTGCAAGTGGGCTTCTTGTACCAGTAGTTGTGGATGTTGATTATTATTATTATTATCTGTTTATTCACCTTAGGTTCACCCCTTGAACAGCCAGTGGGCTAGGAGGGTGCCTCCGTAGCCTAGTGGTCAGGCGCGCGGGTGCATAAGTACACGTGCCTTGAGTGACCGGGGTTCAAGCCCGTGACTGCTGAATACGGCGCTGTTTCTTGTATTCTGTATATCTTGTGAACTCTTCTGACCGTTTGGTCGTCCCGGAGTATAAACAGAAAATTTATTTATTTATATATATATACACACAGCAGACTCTTGATTTACCGGGAAGCTGATAAACCGGGACACTTCAAGACTCCAAATTAAAAAAAAAAAAAAAAAAAAACAACCAGAAATCATAAAAGTCAAGTAATAACTAGAATAGGTATAAACAGATATTTGCAAGTCGCAAATAAGCGACAAGAAGTGGCGTTATAAGTCATCATTGGGAGATTAATGTGCCCATTATCTTGTAACCCCCGCTGCTCAAAACAAAACAAAACAAAACAAAAAGAGACCAAATGTTTAATTTGTTTTAGTGCGTTGCGTCGATTGCTGTGTTCCGCCCCATCGCAAAAAGACAAATTTTGTTTCGTTATTTATGTCAGTGATGAAATTTTTTTTATAGTATATATATATTTTTTTATTTTATTTTTATTTTTTTTTTGTTTAGAAATCGCGAAAATGATGGGTAAACGCAAAAGAGTTGCGCTTTCAGTTAAACAAAGACGAAATTATTCAAAAGTTTGAAAATGCATCCGGATGAAAGTGCATCCGTTAAATCTCCAATGAACCATTATAATATTGGTGACCAAACCATACGCGACATCGCAAAAAATAAAGGGAAGCATCGTATTGGACACACGAGTAGTACGTGGTAAGTTTTTTTTTTTTTTATCTATCGCCATATTTTTTACGTAGGTTGCTGAACATTTTTCGATACAGTAAGTCCCCGACTTACTGTATCGAAAAAAGTATCGGGCAGGTACTTTACCCACTCGGTCCAACAGATTCATAGTAGTGAATGGACCCTGTCAGACCCTCTCTAGAAGCATCCACCGGGGCTGCCCGCAGGGTTCGGTCCGGGGACCATTCCTGTGGAACGTAGTCTTGGACAGCTTCCTCGTCTCGGACCTTGGAGAAGTGGATGCTCAAGCATTTGCCAATGACCTCATTCTCTCCGTCTCGGTAAAACTCAACGGCAAAACTGGAAGAATCTGCAAACCTGGCCTTGGAGCTACTGCAGAACTGGGCAAAACAGAATCACCTGAAAAAAATCACCAGAAAAAAACAACTCTCAGCCTTGCTGAAAGGGAACTTGGACCTACGACGGCCTCCTCAAATTAAGATAACCATACGACAATAAAATTCCTCAAACAACTCAAGTATCTAGGGGTCATCCGAGACCACAAACTATCCTTCAAAGACCACCTACAAAACATCCAAACCAAGATTAGGAAATATGCTGCCCTCGTTGCTAGGGTGGCTCGAAGGGACTGGGGCCTTGGCCGGCGTATGCTACACATCTTCTACAAAGCCATATTCATACCTATCATCACATATGCCTCTGGTGTATGGTATCACAAGGCTACTACCGCAGTCAACCGACATATCATCGACTCAATCCAAAGATCGATTCTACTATTTACTTCTCGTGCCTGCAGCACAGTGAGCACCCACGCTTTACAGGTCCTGACTGGAGTTCTCCCCCTTGACCTGAAGATTGTGGGCATAGGATTACTTTACCACCTGGCAAAGGGCTCCTCAAGGACTCGGCTTGGACAAACAACTGACCCGAGAAATAACCGCACCTCTGAAAAAAAGAGGCTCTACGCTCACCTGCTGCAGGTGTGGCAAGAGAGATGGACAAACTTCCATACAGGGGAGATAACCAGAAAGTTTATACCTGACGTCGGCAAGGTCTACCCTAGGTTCCCAATGTGGTTCTCACCTGGACTCCATGCGGCATACCTTCTCACCGGACATGGCGCCATCAATCCCAAACTTTTCCTTTTGGGCATTGAAGAGGACCCTACCTATGTTTCCAGCGGTCTGGAGAGCTGGCAACATCTATTGGATGATTGCCAGCTTTATGACGACCTCCGCAACATCCTAATAACAAAGATCCTATATTGTCCTAGAGAACGGGAGCACAACATACTGGATACAAAACAAGAGTACCTGGCTTTCTCCTGCTACGTCCAAGAGCTCTTCGCAAGAAGACAAGTGCTCGCTGCAATGGAGCACAACTGAACCCTATACATGACAACCAGGAATAACAAAACACTGAACCTACTTAATAAAGGATAAGAACTGACTCAACTACTGGATGGAACCTGGTTCCATGAGTGATATTCCAAATGGGAACACCAATACCACTGAAGACCAACCGCAGCTTGCTGCTGGCCATCTTGGCTCTCAAACCATGCTCCCTTGCATGGTCCTATCGTTCCCCTCTCCCCGACAGGGGGGGACGATATTTTCCGTCCCCTCACCTCCTTGCCACTCCTCTCTTCGCCTGGTGGGGCATGGGCCTGCCCCACTGATTATCTGGGGTCACCTTCTCTATCGTCCACATATTTCTTTCTTTTCCCCCCACTCTACCTAATCCGCTACTGTATACCCCACATAACTTAAAATTTAATAATCACTAAATTTAATTGCGTTCACACAACTCATTTGGCCTTTCTACTCAATTTTCTTAATCCTCACCGAGCGAAAATTTTATTTTATATATATATATATATATATATATATATATATATATATATATATATATTTTTTTTTTTTTTTTTAGGTCCTAGCCACTGAAATCTCAGGAAATTAGGTGGCAGGACCTGCCAGAGTAAATATTTCAATACTAATGTACCTGGTCTGCCTCCACGAGGCATAGTGCGGACAACGTTGGGCCCCCGCAGGGTCTAGCGGCTAAATGGCCAGGAGAACAACGCTACACTCATACAATATCCATACACTTTTAAATCTCTGGCCTTTACAGTGAACTGTTACACCCACAATGAAAGCAACGCGGAGATGGGGGACACCCCTGGTGCCATTAGACACGAACACGCTATACTAAACCTTCTAGAACTTGCAATTTCATCTACTACATGCGTATCCGAAGAAAATTTGAACATGTTTATCCCGTGGCTGTCTTTCAGTCCGATCACCATTCATAGTCTGTCACCAGAAGTACTCAATATGTGAAATTTTCAATACCTCAAAGGACAAAACAGTTAAATATGTAACATCACAAAAACATCTTAACCCTCAACGCTGCAGGATGCATTCTCTGGAACATTGTCAATAACTCTGACCTTAGCCTTGCAGTGATGATAATATCCACCTGGATCAAATCAGTCGCCGATTACGTTGCTGCTACACTTGTAGGTGTAGCAGCAACGTAATCAAGGGCCCCTGAATGGTCTTAACATAAATAAACGGGTCTCCTTAACCCCTTTTGCATTCGGGCCCCCAAGTACCTTTGCACGGCCTTGTTGCCAGGTTCTCAAATTAAACAACAGAAGAGTCAAACCTATGCAGCATGCCTGCGGGCATCCCCCCCCCTAAGATCACAAAACAGCAGATAATACAAACATTAATGCTCTTCCAACAATAGTCACTGCTGATGAGGATGAGATTTCACAACTTATTATTATTTACTCAATTTATTGCTTATGCTTCATCCCTGAACAGCTTTCGGCTAGTAGGGTTCCCTCATACAGTTCTCAGAAGCGGAAATAACGCTAAACAATATTTACCATCAAAATAAAAAAGCTTAAATGTTTGAGCATCTATACTACTGTACCATCGATTCACCCACGATCAATACGTGTCTCGCTAATCGTTATTTTCCACCCGTGGAACAGGCTCGGAGTTCATCCATTCAAAAATAACTAAATTGTCACAAAAGTCAGTTGGTTTAGACCCGTCTCGATTGCCGCCAAAATAATTAAGAAAGCCTTATAACTCGCAAATCCTTCTGACGAAGCCAACCAATAAGCCATTCTAGGAATATCAACAATTAACTTGGTAGCGATCGTCGAAGTCATCCTGTAAGCATTTGAACAAACAGCAGAGCTTGCAACTAGATAACTGCACACGGCATCAAAGGCTGCACTTATAAGTGCAGCCTTTGATGCCGTGTCGCTTCTCTCCTTAATCCTCCTTCTAATTTAAAGACATTTCACATCAGTTCGCAAATCTTTTCTTCAGGAAACGACGCTAGTTCTGCATCGGAAACATCGCACCTGATCTTGCAACATTACCACTGGGGTGCTGCAAAGGGGCATATTGTTCACCGCTATAATCGTGACTTATACTGCCACCAGGGATAGCCTACTGTGCTGTGCTGATGACCTCAAATTGCAGACACAAGTCGACCCAGTACTGATTGCAAATAACACAAATTCAAACCCCTGTTTGTATGTTCACCCACTAATCTGTACTCACTTTATGTTATTTAGTACGTACTATATATGTTAACTGGCGCTCACCACCGAAATCGCGCTGTACGTAATTGATTAACTGCATCACAATAAAATAATAATTTAATATTACAACTCAGTGATTATTACACAATAAAAAAAAATTGTTCAATATTCCTCGTTTTTTGTATAGTCGAAAATAGACACATAAAATAACGATGGAGATAAGTAATTCAAGCTTAATCTAATCTGCTCAATATAATTGTTATAATTAATTATTATAGCCTTTCTTTTTTTTTTTTTTTTTTTTTTGGTAGTTGTTGGCGCATCGGCTTCTGTGGCCATAACGCACCGCCCAAGGTTTTTGCAGTACTCTGATCCAAGCCCGAGGCGAGAATCGAACCCGCGACCTTTGGGTTGCTAGACAGGCACTTTACCCACCCGGCTAGCCCGGTCGGCTATAGCCTTTCTACAAGCAAGTGAAATGACATTGGAGATCATCGCTCACATCTCCCTATAATAAAAATAATATGGATTGATTTTTTTTTTTTTTTTTACTGCTACACGATGATTAAAGTTCGCGGATTCCCCAAAACACTGCATTAGCCACATTTACCCCTCCCCTCCCTTTTAGAAATCCTGTGACCGCCAAGGTACATTGTACAAGATATAAAAAATATAAAATGGAGATATAAAATTTCTTCGATTCCTAACTCGATAACAAGAATTCATTTTATATTTTTTAAATCAAAAATAACTATTAAGCAAATATCGTGACATTTAATAGATTATTTGTAGTGATTTTTGGTCTTTTCGAAAGTAGCTATTTATTAAAAAAAAAAAAAGGGCTTGCGCTTCTATCTAAGCAGAAAGTCTGGAAAGTTTTGTTTCCACAGTCTCAAAAGTGGAAATTAGTTAAACAATAACACACACGAGGGCGCGTCTTCATTTGTCTGCTTGTTACCTCTGTAGCGTTGAGACAAGGATGAACGGTTGCAACAGGTCACCACCTCTGACCCTCAGAGACGAAAGGTCTGACGTCAGGAAGACCGGAGACTGGTGTTGTAGTACCGAAGGACGGAGGTCACGCTCCCCCGTCGTCTAACCCTGAAGGAGAGGTCGTGAAAGTGGGTGTGTGTGGAGTCGGCCGTCTCGGACTGTGTAAATAAAGAACCTGAATGCAGTTTTGTCTTGAGCTCTTTTGGTCAACAGTTGCAATCGCGGTGGGCATCTGGGCGGCGCCTGCCCGCCTTTCTCCCTCTCTAGAAAAGATACTGACAAAAGAGTTGGATTCTCGATGAAGGCAGAGGGGAAGAAAGTCCGATTGGAAGTAACATAAACAACAGATCGTAAGGGTAATCACGTGCCCTCATCAAGGAGACTAAGAGACTGTACTAAAGAAAACATTGCCTCTTTAATATAGACAGTTATGTGCACTTGTTATTCAAGCAATGATATTACTGTTTCCTACTTCCTTGATTGAGAAGCAACAATGGACGAAAGGGCAAAAATCTGATTAGTGCTTTGGCTTTCTAAATTAAAGAGGACATTCGATAGCCACGCTTTATCCAAACTGTTATGAATTATTTAGACTATGCGCGGTTCTGAAGGAAGATTTAAAATTTTCGCGAATATGAATATCATATATCATAGAATATGTATATATATATTTTTTTAAATTAAGTTTTTAATACATTAAATATATAAGATGAAATATTAAAACCACAGTGATTGTGTAGATAAATAATAATTCCCCCACACGGTTTAGTGGGGAAATTATTATTATGCATCCTTTCGGTACATATTAATGTGCACAGTGAAGTGAAAAACAATAGGTGTCTCTCGCTTTTTAACACATTAGGGCAGTTTTTTATTATTTATTTTTTTAATCTTCGACGAAGATATTGCAAGCTTAATAAAAGGATGCATCAGTTGTAGCCACTACACTAAAGGCATCGATGAAAGATTGAGACCCACTGATTTAAATGACCATCTCTTCCTCACCGCTTCTCGATCGAAAAATTATCAATATCTCCAATTGTTCAAATTCACCACAAAGATACATGGAAATTTCCCGGTGGATCCAAAGCAGCAAGACTAACAGAATATACAGTACATTATGAACTTACCATCTTTCGTTATTCTTAAATTAATGGGAAAAAAAAAAATGTATAAAAGGATAAATTAATTACGATCGCATTCTTTTTGGAAAATTTGGCATCTCGTCTGTTTAGGTCATAGTGTACCAATCACATGATTTATCTATCTGTCTATATATATAAAAGCATATTATAAAAAAAAAATATGACAAATAAAAATAAAGATGATAGTAGTACGAAACGTCCGGGCAGCCACAGGCCAAAAAGTGGAATAGCCGAAAAAGGAGTAACCTTTAAAATAAAATAAAAATGTAGTAACCTTTAAAATAAAATAAAAAAATAAAGTAACAGCAGCCTACATAAAGGCGGGAAAAATATTTTGCAAAATATTTCAAAACGGGGAAGAAAAGCAAATGTGCAATTAATAAAATTAAAATAAAATCTGATGACGGCAAAATGAATATTGATACATGATTAGGTATTTCATCGGGGGACTACCCCTAACCATGCAACAAAGTACTGAGTTTCCATACTTGCCAATAGCTATGCAAGAGAAAATTTAAAAAATGTAAACGAAACGGAAAGATATCTCTAACATAGTATGGACAAGGTAGTCCCTACGCAGTTTTTAAAAATTAGATATAAGTAAAAAATAATAAATTGAAAATAAAAAGCTGGAGGATTAAATAATTATACTCGAAAATGGTGACAAGAAGACACATGAGGTCAAACCGATAGCTGCAAACCAAGCAGTAACAAATAGGGACAAATCTGTTAAATAATACAGCAACTAACGTGACAGAGAGCTATGAAAAAATTGAGGACTAGCATCGTGAAAAGCAGCAGATGGCTAAAACTTAAATTGATATAAATAATGAATTAGAACCAGTAGAGATAACAGAAAAATAAAAATCGTTTAGACAAAACACATGCACGAAGGCACGCAAAGCAGCAGCAAAGGATGCAGATGTATATATAATAGTAATAAATGCCAATGCTAGTAACATCAAAGGCCACAAGGAAAAGAGTAGATTACCTATAGATTAAAGCCAGCAAAGACTAAATGGCAAAACGGAGTTACAAATAAGACAATCAAAGGACTGAAAAGACATAAATAGGGAATTTGGTGCAATGGTTTTGTCTAAACGATTTTTATTTTTCTGTTATCTTTACTGGTTCTAATTCACTATTTATATCAATTTAAGTTTTAGCCATCTTCTGCTTTGTGCGATGCTAAACTTAAACTACAGTCTCTTCTGTTTTATTCCTTTTATATAGTCCTGTCTGTTGCACTACTTGCCACATTCTTCTTACCTTTCTTGTCTGAACAAAATTCTGTTTATTTTTCTTTCTTTCCACACTGTCTTAAAATCTATTATCCAGGTCACTAGTACTTAATTTTTTCATAGCTCTCTGTCACGTTAGTTGCTGTATTATTTAACAGATTTGTCCCTATTTGTTACTGCTTGATTTGCAGCTATCGGTTTGACCTCATGTATCTTCTTGTCGCCATCTTCAAGTATAATTATTTAATTCTGCAGCTTTTTATTTTCAATTTACTATTTTTTACTTATATCTATTTTTTAAAAAAACTGTGTAGGGACTACCTTGTCCATACTATGTTAGAGATATCTTTCCGTTTCGTTTATATTTTTTAAATTTTCTCTTGCATAGCTACTGGCAAGTATGGAAACGCAGTCCTTTGATGCATAGTGTAAGCTTTGGCTAACTAAAAAAAAAAAATAAATAAATAAATAAAATAAAAAAAAAAAAAAAAATAATATATATTCATTTAACATTGGAATATATTCTTACAAATTAGACTGATTCGGTGAACATTTAATTATACCCGTCAACGAAAGATTAAAATAGGATCAGGTATTAACCGTTAGGACGGTGCTTAAGGGTGAGGAAAATTTCTCAGAAGGACGGTGAACTTCGACCTACAGAAAGAAGGTCAGGTCAGAATTTCTCGAAAAAGTCCGAGCCAGGAGAAATATACGGAGAAGGTCCAGGACGAAGGAATTAATCGGGGATTATATTAAAATAAGGGGTGGGGAGAATTTTAAGACAAAAAGGATATATAAGGATTTGTTTCGGCGGGAAACGAAGTAGTTGTTGGTCGGTTTAGAGTGAGTTGGTGGTCGTTTTAGAGAGAGTTAGTGGTTTTAAGTGAGTAGGCCGTATTAGAGTGAGTCGGTCGGTGAGTTTTTTGGTACAGAACAAAGGAACCCGATTTGAAGACCATAATGGAAAGTCGCCCAAAAATTAAGGAGCTGGCCCAACCTGGAGAAGGGGAGAATAAATTGTAAGTACTGTTTAGTATTGTTATACCTTGTCAAGATATAGTCTTGGGGATGTCAAGATATAGTCCTGGGAGAAAGGCATTCTGAAATCCTAACTATGAATGACTTGATTAATCTATGAGGAGGAAGGATAAACACAGTTGATGTTTTAAACGAACTGTAAATGATAATGCAGGTCAATACTCATCGTGATCTTGGAGTCATTTGGGATGATCATCTTGTTCAAACAGAAAAAAATTCTCAGTGCTCTTTGGAATACATGGCAAGAATTAGTTAACTTATACGATACAAATTTATTCATCAGTACGTACAGATGCATTTATCCCGTAGCTCTTCTGTCATCTGGATATCAACTGCACAATCATATGTCAATAATTTCAGCATCCTTGAACGCCTGATCCTAAGCTGGCTAAACAGTGAAGAAACCCCTTTACTATCTCAGACGTGCATATGGACCTCTTGCGCAGGGTGGTCCCTGAGCAAAATAATGCAGTACATTTTATATCAATAAGAAAATTTTTTAAAAATCTCCAGAGGTATCCTTTAAACCAGTGGTTTTGAACTGGGGTGCCGCGGCACACTAGGGTGCTGCAACAACATTCTAGGGGTGCCGTGTAATTTTGTCTTAAGTTACTTAAAGTTATTATTATTTTTTTTATAAATAAAGAAAAAAATATTATATAGGTATTATATTAAAAGGTCGAAAACCACTGTGTTAGATATTTCTTTTGGCATAGGGGTGCCGTGAAAAAATTACTGGGACACTAAGGGCGCCGTGAACCGAGAAAGTCTGGGAACCTCTGCTTTACACAATACTCGAAGTTATAGGTTTGAAGTATACTGCTATCACAAGAAATATCCTGACGGTCCAAAACTACTGGCAGGAAAACTGAATACATATGACATCACGCAGTGGTTACCTTCCCGCGGGGTAAAAAGTTTATAAGCAGCCCATTGCGTGCAAGACTTGATCACCTTTCAAGCTTACTGCATTATGTTTCCGTACATACTCTATTTCTTCAACATGGAAATTAATATTCGGCTCCTATACAAAACCTACAGAACCAAAATTTTCGAAGATTTATGTCTATACTCGACTGCAGCTGTAAATGGACTAAAATATTTCTCTCATACTCATCACCTTCATGACTTGGTTACCTTATGGACCCTTGAATTTCAAATACCGAGTTTGCTCAATAATTATATGGCCTGAATTTCCTTACGTACCTTTTCCCACCTGTAATACTTCACTGTACCAGGGGTGAAGTTTGTAAACCTTGTATTTTACACAATTGTACAGACTGATATTTGTAAATTTCAAATTGATTACAATAAATAAAAATATGGCTGGGTCTATACATTCTACAACTACTTAAACATTACTTAAACTTTGAATTAAAATTAAAAGTTTAATTTTCCTTAACGACATTTTGAACATGAGCTTAAGTATTGATGAGTATCAAGAGCGGTCCGCCGTCTATAAATCATTCACCGGGTTTTTGACACACTGACACTTATCAAGGGGAAACAAAATAATGTGTGTGAGGAGGGGGGGGGGGGAGAGGACAAACAAGTACAGTTAGAAAAACTGTTTTCGACATTATCAAGCCAAATCCTACCCTTGCACGCCTAATTATCTAAGGACTTGATGTCACACATACAGCTAACATTATACTGTATTTGACTCTCCTTTCCCATAGGGCAACTTTCAAGTTCTTTCCTCTATCAGGCTAATTGCGTTAGACGAGCTGAGAGTATCATCAAGGCTGGATTAGGGCTGTTAAATGAAGTGTTAATTAATTTTAAACAAGCTATTAGGTAATTTCGGATGATGCTGAAAAGGTTTGGCATTCCTCCAAACAGATACCATTCGCATAAAGAGCAAAGTCCTATTAAATCCTTCTAAAAGGGATATAACCACTTGCAATTTCTTTTCGGCTGACTACAATTTTTTTGTAGTGAGCATCCTTTTCTTAATGAAAAATTCTAACGTTAATAAAATAACTTTTTTGAAATCTCTTATATCTATTCAAAATCTATTTATTTTGTTTAAAATCTATTTAATGTAACGAATTTGGAGAATAAAAAGTTTTAAAATAAGAGAAGAAATATGGTTTTTGTGAAAGATAATCCATTTAAGTCAATTTTAGAATTTTCACTTGTGGCTGCGTGCATGTGGTGATCAACACAAATACTCTACATTTATTTTAAATCTGTAGGGGAACGATTAGTCTTTACTTGTTTCATAACTAACAATTTTCATATCTATAAGTGCCACTTCTTTCAAAACAAACTTGTTTGACAATTAGGGCTAGAGAAACCAAAGTGTTGATATGAAAAAGGTACTATTGATATGAAAAAGGTACTACGCTTTCTATAGTTCGCTCAGGTTCCTCTTGAAGCGACGTAATTTGGCACACAGAATGGAAGCTAAGAAGAGAAGCGTATGGGAAGTCAAGCGCGTAACAAAAGACTCTCTCTCTCTCTCGCATATCTATCTTTCTCTCCCGTCATTTGATGACATTTCCGGTCTCACATGTCACTTGGCTATGATTTAGGGGTCACGTCTGGAGGGACTTGTCAATCTTGAGGTGGTGAGACAGTGATAGAATTTGTTTTTCTTCTCAACCCAGGGAAGAGGGATAAGTTTCTAAGCTAATAATCTTATCCGAACTCTAGGGAGCTGTCAGGGGATGGAGTACCGTTCTCTCAATTTCTCCCCGAGAATGTCAACGGAGGGAGTGTGGGAAAGCAAACAGCTGGCCAAGTGTGTGGCGTTGATGGGTGTTGAGACAAGTGGCGAATAAAATGACTTCAAATTTTAGAAGGGATATTTTATCTGCACATGCTAGTAAGAATCGCAGATGGGATTATATATATATATTCTTGAATCTTTAAGAAATCTTTAAGAAATAATATATTCTTTAAGAATATTATACTAAGAGATTCCAGTCCTAAGAAATTGGTATCAATACTGGCCAGTGATAACTATTACTGAAGAGATAGTAATCTTTGAGAAATAAATTCAAAGTCTGGGAAACAGTTTAACATTTTCCTTTTACTGCATGTTGATAAAACTATCGAATGTGCCAATGCATCTGATACAGAATTCAGGGCAGAAAATCCAACATGATTTCTTTATCTATGGCAATGGAACACATGCTAAAAATATACATCATTTACAAGAACCATTTATTCACATGTTCTAAGGAAAGATGAGAATAGAAGGCATTTCCTTTCGTTCCAGGTGTTCAATGATTTCCCTCCCCCTTTTGCCTGTCTTTCATCAGTGGTTCTTGGCGTGAGTTTTCTCTGGTTAGTGCCCATCCCTATCCTTCTAGTTTATTCTATTTGTTGGAACCTTACTGCTCGCTATTGTCGGAGAGCGTGGTTTAAGAATATCATGCACGCCCTGTTGAACCCCTGTCGTACTCGTCACGTGCTGCTCTGGCACTATCAAGTTTTCACAAAGGGGATAGTCAAAGGTCACGAGCCGTGAAATCTAACGAATGTGGTTCGTTCTGGTTTCTCTGAGGTGGTTGTTAGAAGTCCTGTGGATTGTTCTTTGTCCTGTGCCGTGAACATCCATGTGGAGGTATGTGAGATGCACGTGCCTGAGATGCGCGTACCGTGAATACTTGGGGTTGGACACGGTGCCATTCTTGACCCCTTCTGGTCAAAAAATTCAACTCCAGAAAATTCTAAACATTTTTATGAATTTAGAAGTAGTTTACCAAGCTAGCAGTTTCGAGGAAAGCAATTTAATACCCGTTTTATGCAGAGGAAATTTCCTGCATAAATCTGAACACAGATAACACTTAACAAGCAGACCATTCATTCACTGTTTCTAACGCTGGATGAATGATAAGGAATGCCAAGGATTCTCAGACTACTGTAGTAACAGAGCAAAGGCTAAAGCAAACTGAACCGACCTTGACTTCGTACCTAAGTTCATTCGAGAATGAAGCCAGAAATACAGCTGCCAGTCAGTCAATGTGTCTAAAAATTGATCATATGAACAGATTTCGCACAAGATTAAACGTGGTCAGAATATATCAAAAGGAGATGGGGTCTCATTTACCTGAAAAGAAATAATAATAAAAATAAATACTCCGACATGCATACCCGCACGCACACACGCTTACATAGGGTAACACGCGTTAAACTACGCAGTCCTATAGCATTTGTTATTGGGAGAACAAATTTTGGAATTTGACAGTACAGCACAAGCGCAGCATTCATCTCGTGTCAAGGCAAAAGACGTGACAAGCGGAACTGCTATGCGCACTATATCTGCTAAGCTGAAGCTACGATATACAGTAGGCCCATTTGCTGTGAAATTTCAATTGTCCAACTGATGCGGACAACTAAAGTTATGAGGTGTCTAATATTTTGTCCTTAAATAATTGTGTATTCTGTAGACAAGCGGTACGCAAAGTTGTTTGAGCTGTAGTACAAAATTAGCTGGTAATATTTTTAGAAATCCCAAAATTGATTAGCAAATGTGTCCGAAATGCATGGTATCACGCAAAAAGGTGGCACCACTAGACCAGTTCGCCGAATCATCCCACCAAAGCACTGCTATGAAAGTCGCTACAAGACTTTCATAGCTGATACATCCGTTATTATGGCGCGGTCCCAGTACAAGTTGTGGGTTGGGTCTCTAGTCCTGCCTGGGGTTCATACTTGTAGTACGGTACACTTTCGTTGATCAACTGGAAATTCCTTGCGAACTTCTAATGTATTATCCTGGCTACCCGCTCGTGTCTACGACTGTACTCAGTATGGGTGATCACCTTGCATCCTGTGGTGATGTGTTGGATCGTTTCTGAGGCCAGGTGGCATCACTGACATATGTCATCTGATACTATGGGCTCCTTGGCGATGTATTTTCTATAGTTTCTGGTGTTGGTTACCTGGTCTTGAATGGCGAGCATAAATCCTTCAGTCTCGGCGAAGAGCGTCCCGCTCGTGAACCATACATTGGAAACAATTTTATCTATGTGATCTTGATGGAGATCATTGTAGTGTCTGCCATGGAGTGTCTTCTTTGCCCATCTTTCTAGCTTCGTTTGTGCCTTCTGGATGGGAGGGGACTCCTCATTTAGGTTGAGCAGGTAATACCGCTTGTCTATCTTTCTTATGGCTTGGTGGAGTGCTGCTGCTGTGTGTTTCTGGAAGTAATCCTTGAGGTTAGCAATCGCTGTTTTCTGTTGCTCGATAAGAGCTATCAGGCACTTTCCTCCTCCTTTCCGAGCAATTGTCAGTCTCTCCACGGCTGACTTCGGGAAGTGTTGGCGTCATTGTCTTTGTCATCATCGTCATTGTTTTTCTCATGATATCCTCCAGTTCGGTGTTAGTCCAATCTCTGACCCCGAAGGAGTATGTTAGCACTAGGACTGGATAGGCTCATGGTTTAGACTGGATAGACTGGATAGGTTTATGGCTTTAACTGTGTTCCTTCCGTTCAGCTTTGCTTTCAGCAGGCTTCCGAGTCTGTGATGGTATTTTTCGGCCAGGCAGGCCTTAATTTCCTTGTGCTATAACTGCTGAGCCTGCATCATCTCCGAGTATTTGTAGGCCTCTCTCTCTGTCATGGCTTCGATCTCTTTACCAATCTGCAGCTGGTAGTTTCAGTTGACTAATTTTCCCTGGTGCAATCTGGGTCTTGCATTTGTCTAGAGTCTAGACCAAATTCCATTCTAATATCATTGCTTAATTCTTCGGTGATCCGGAGTAGTAATGGAGTTGCTTCTCGGTTGCCGCGTAGAGCTTGATGTCATCCATGAACATCCGGTGGGTGAGGGTGTAAAAGGTTCTTCCTTCCTTCTTTGAGGTTATTACGGCCGCCATTATTATTATTTCGCAGGAAAAACCTAACCTTTTTTCACTAAACAAAAATGAAAATCGATTAAAAACTTGACCCCTCTAATAAGTTTTTTTTTTCCCCTTCTTATAATTACAATTATTTTTCTCAGTTCACATCCTTCACGCACTCTGTTCGTTACGTAGCTAAATTTCAGCCTTAGCGTAAAATAATAAAAAAAAAAAAAAATATATATATATATATATGCTATATTTGTTTTTGTTTTTTTTTAAAAACTTTGATATTTCATTTTATAAGTTTAGTTCAAAGAAGTCAATGTATTTAATTTATATTTTGTATGTGAATAGGTGGCAACGAACGTGTAGAGGTTCGCTTCAAGACGCCTGGTCAGCGTGAAGAGGAAAAGACCAAACCCTCCATCACATGACAGCACAATGAAACGAATGGCCCCTCAGTCCCCAGCGGCTTTCACTCCCCCTCTTACGGCAGCGAGAGGATCACAGTGGAAGCAGAAGGTGCTAAGAATCTCTGGGTACGATCAGTCTGCCATGCGCGGAAACTGAACTTGGCCTGTTACAACGTAAGATCGCTCATCGGCGAAGACAGGATACTAGAGCTGGAAAAGAAATTGGAATATCATCGGTTTGGCTGAAACAAGAAGAAGAAATGAATCACTTATAAGTTTATCAAGTGGAAATCTGCTGTACATCAATGGAAACAGTGAAAGGAGTGAAGGTGGAGTTGGTTTTCTGGTCCATAAAAATATAAAAAAACAACATTTTGGAATTCAAAAGTACATCACCAAGGGTGTCAAGACTACTAATCAGGATTTCTAAGAGGTATAAGCTAAAGGTTATATTGATTTATGCACCAACATCCAGCCATGATGATGAAGAGATTGAAGAAATGTACACCGAAATTGAGTCTTCTAGATGAACAGAAAACCCACTACACTATCATTATGGGGAACTTCAATGCTAAAGTTGGAAAGAGACAAAGCAATGGAGAAAGAGGAACTATAGGAAATTTTGGAATTGGTGAAAGACTTGTGGAGTTTGCAGAATTTAGAGGAATGTCAGTAATGAACACTTTTTTTCAAGAAAAGGGTGAACAGAAAGTTGTTAATCCATTTGGATTAACAACTAATGAAATCGACTTCATCCTCACCAACCGAAGATATATCATGAATGATGTTACTGTCCTGAACAAGGTAAATGTTGGAAGTGATCACAGAATGGTAAGATGCACACTTGACATAGATGTAAGAAAAGAAAGGAAAAAACTGACTGGAGTAAATAATACAAAGGTCTTTGAGATAACAGAAGAGGAGAAAAAGCAGTATGTACTGGAACTTAAGAACAAGTTTGAGCTTCTGCAGACTGTTCAGGACCAAGATATCGACGAGGAATATTACAACTTTCTGAAAGTGATAAAGCCCAAGAAACCTATAGGTAAAAAGAAATCCAAAGAAGAAAAAAAATCAGTCAAGAAACATCTTTCATGATGAACCGAAGACGACAAATAAAGAGCAAGAAAAACACTAACAGCAAGAAAATTGAGTATACTGAGTTTTGCAAAGCCATTAGAAAGAGACTCAGAGGACATAAGAAAATTTAACACAAGAAAAGTAGAACAAGCATTAAGGGAAAACAAAGGATTTAAATCAGCAGTCATGAGCAGTAATACAGAAAGACAAATGATACTGAAACTGAAGAATAGCGATGGTGTACTTATGAATAGCAGAGAAAGCATAATTCAAATAGCAGAAGACTACTATAAATAGTTATACAAGGAGCGAGGGAATGATGCCAGCAGTGGGAAAGATGGATCGCAAATTAGTAACCCATACAATATACCTGATATCCTTCCTGATGAGGTAGAACATGCGTTGAAGAAAATAAAGAATCAGAAAGCTCCGGAGGAAGATGAAGTTACTGTAGAGTTGTTAAAATTGGGAGGAAGAGACATGACACAAAAACTGGCAAGACTCTTCACAAAATGCATTAGAAAAGGTGTGGCGCCTAAGGAGTGGAATAATGCAATCACGGTTTTGCTGCATAAGAAAGGAGATAAATCAGAAATTGGAAATTATAGACCAATTAGCTTGTTATCCCACATCTACAAGTTGTTCACAAGGGTTCATTACTAACAGATTAGAAAAAATACTTGATGAGAATCAACCGAAAGAGCAAGCTGGCTTTAGGACAGGATTCTCAACTATGGATCACCTTCACGTAATGTCACAGCTAATGGAGAAAGCAAATGAATATAAAACACCATTATGCCTGGCATTTGACTCCATACAGCATAAGGCAATGTTTCGGGCACAGGAAAGACAAGGCATGGATACTCCATATATTATGATTTTGAAGAAAATATATGAGAATGCTACCTCCTTTATCAGACTAGACAAAGACAGTAATAAATTTAAAATTGAGAAAGGAGTTCGACAAAGAGACAATATCTCCGAAGTTGTTTACTGCTGTAAGGAAGCTTTCAGAAAATTAGACTGGTCAATGTGAATGGAGATTACCTAAACCATTTATGATTTGCAGATGACATTGTGGTCATAAGCCACGATCCCAAAGAATTAGAGGAAAATCTTAATCAGTTATGCACAGTTAGTGAGGATTTTGGACTAAAGATGAATATGGCTAAAACAAAAATAATGATGAACAAGTATGCCACAGAAAGGGATATAATCATTGAAGAAGCAATAATTGAAAAGGTGGATTCATATATTTATCTGGGACAAGTCATTAGATGTAATAATGATAAATGGATGGAAGTCAAGAGAAGAATAAATTTTGGATGGATAGCATTCAGGAAATATAGTCACATACTGAGGAGCAATATCCCAATTTGTCTGAAACGTAAAATAATGAACCAATGTATACTTCTCACTATGACTTATGGAAGTGAAACTTGGGCACTCACCAAAAGAATGGAAGAGAAGCTGAGAACTACACAGCGAAGAATGGAGGGAATTATATTGGGAATCAGACTGTCAGATAAGATGAGAAACGCATGGATTAGGCAGCAAACACAAATAAAGGACATTCTCATCAAAACTAAAGAACTAAAATGGTCTTGGGCAGTACACATAGCTCGAAGACATGATGAGAGATGGACTAAGAAAATAAATAAGAGAATGGTACCCAAGAGGAGCTAAGAGAAAACCTGGAAGACAACAACGGAGATGGACAGATGAAATTCATGAGTTTGTGTGTTGTAAATGGATGGCCATTGCACAAAACAGAAGGAACTGGAAAGTTGCTGGAGAGGCCTTCATCCTGCATTGGATTGAAAATGGCTGATGATGATGATGTGAATATTTTTTATATATATATAAAAATTAAAAAAAAAAAAAAATATATATATATATATATATATATATATATATCAATATTGTTTCTAGGGATTGAAAAATTCCCTCCTAGGTGTCCCGCATTGGAATGCTAAGGATCTGGTCACTTTATGTATACTAAGATGGCAGAGAATGAAGTGCTGCTTAATTTCTGGTGTTTAGTGACGCGTGCACGTTCCACGTCTCAGACAAGGTGAACACACGACTAGAGTGTGAGGAAGTGAAAACTCAACACGGCTATGGAATACGTCCGAGAGTGTCCCAAAGTTAGTGAGTTCGGTGCTGCAAGTTGCAACGAAGGATTACGGCCCGTTCTCTTTCACTTAAAAAAAACACACACACACCGAGCTCGGGTACGCAGGCAAGACATGTGGAAAATATCTGATCCTGCAACACGCTCCGGGAAATCCTGGCAACAATGTGTTCCAAGAGGATGGTGCACCTCAATATCCTTGTTCGAGGCTGTTTAGATGTCCACATTCCAGGTTGATGGGTACGGCACGCAAGTCCAATTCTGAAACCAGTCCAATCTTCGAAGATCACACCACCGGACTTCTTTTTGTGGGATTGCATTGGGGATCAGACGTATATGTCCCCTTGCCAAATGACGTGAACTTGAAGAGCAGGTTCACTTCAGCGATCGACAGTTACACCAGCTGTAACACAACGTATCTATCAAATGTGTGCCGCATTACAGTTGTAAGTTATTATTAAAATGTTGTAACTATTACTTCCATTGCAACTTGCGGCTGTAGTAATTTTCCCCCAATACAAATTTCTTCTATGTAAACATAATAAAAAGTTAAGGCACAAAACACGTGAAACTACTTTTGACTTATCCTGTATGTATGCATGAGGGTGTATGTGAAACGCTTACTTGTTTAAAGAGAGTTTAAGTTAATACATATTTAAATAATAAAAATGAACACAGAAAACATAAAATTTAAATATTAATAGTGATATAAAAAACCGCTTATTTAAAATTAACATAAATCCAGTTGACATCGATGGACAGAGCAACGTTGAGTCAGTCTGGTGTGATATAAGCACAGGGAAAGCAAAAATGAAGGTAGGAGTGTGTTATAGGCCGAATGACCCGGATGATTGTTGTTTGGTTTTTAGGAGCATTAGCAACTAAGGCCATATTGCTCCGGGAATATGCGGTGGTCATTCCCTGACCTTTCCGCATCCTCCGTATTTGGTGGTGGCGGGCTCGAACCCCGGTTTAATCAAGAAGCGTGTGCTACGCACTGCTGCTCCTTCCCACATGGCTACGGAGGCGCCGACTCGGATGAGTACAACGAACAATTGTACAGATAAATAGAGTCGACCAGTAAAATCAGAATGTTTTATAATGGATGATTTTAACTTCCCAGATATTGGCTGGAACTGGTGAGTTGGCCACTCGCACACTAGCAAAACAAAAGTCTTGCTGGTGTGCGAGTGAAAAATCATCCACAAAAGTGGATTATTGGATGATTGTTTTCTATAGCAGCATGTTCGAGCGGTAACCAGAGGGAGTAATACTCTTTAATTCTGATTATCAGCAGTGATTATTCGTGCATTAAGAATTTGCAGATAAAGGAACCACTAGGTGGCAGTGATCACAGTGTACTAATGTGGGATGTACTTAAAGAGGTAACTACCATCAGGGGTCAAGGGAAGGGTTTTTGCTTTCGTAAAAGGTGACTACAATGGTCTCAGACAGTTTTTAAATTCTATACAGTGGGACAAACTGATGACGTTACCAACAGCAAATTCTAAATGGGAAGCATTCAAGGAATTAACCTTCGAAGCTAGGCTTTTCTTGCCAGCTAAGAAATACTGTTAGGTTTAGGCCTAAATGGATGTCAGATGAACTAATGAGACTCGTGGCAGAAAAGAAAAATGCATGGGATGCATATAGATTATCAGGCGACACAGAAGCATATGGTAGATAAAAGTTAGTTTGTAATCAAGTCATAAAGGAGGTTAGGCAAGCGAAGGCAGATTAAGAGAATTCTTTGGCAAAGGATGCTAAGAAAAACAGCAAAGTCTTCTTTACTTATATGATCTCTAGAAGAAGGAGATGAATCAGGTTGAATCACTGATATCGATGGTTCGACTGTTGATCATCCTGCTCAGATAGTTGACAAACTGAACAAGTATTTTGCATCTATATTCACACATGAGGAATTCTGTAGGGAAGTGGAGGACAGAAGCTTATTAAACTCTAACAGAGAGCTAAATGATTTTGCAATAACTGAGAGCAAATTGGAGGAGAAATTGCTTAAGTTAAACATAAGGGCACCTGGGGTGGATGGGATCTATACAGTTATATTAAACTATATAATATTGGTGTAAATACACCATAGACAACTCTTAAACAAAACACTGCGTTAGTAGTGTGTGAAGGGCATCATTTTATCTGTATCTTATATTGTGCTCTTCCTTCACAACGAGTTGCCATGTACTGTTGATTTTTTTGATTTTATTGGCGCAAAAACGACTACGGGCCATGTACTGTATTACACTACCTCGAATAAGTAACGCTTCACTAAAAGAGAAGACTATTGTTACTTATAATAAGTGGGCACCACCACCCAGACGGCACCGTTTCAAGGCTTGTTTGTATATGTGTGGGATAATTACTCTACTATCTACTTGTCCCTATTAGACTTAGAAAAGCAAAAAGTAGAGGGAAAGTTATAGTAGGAGTGGAAGAAGTAAAGAAACGGTATAGAAGAATGAAAGGAACAGTATCACTCAAAAACTCATAAATTCCTCGAATAGGCAACGCTTCCCCAGTATAGAAGCCTGTTCTTACCTATTCTCGGAAACTCCGTGAATATCAGGCTCCCCCTGGTGACCGTTTCAAGGCTTGTTGGCCTTTCGCTGGTGGGTGGGCAGGTACCCTGGTATTGCAGACATGACAATTCAGTTGTGAAGATAATCCCACAATATGGGAGATGCCAGAAGGTATACGTGATAATATTTAAGTGAAATTAAATGCAACAAGCCTTGAAAAGGCCGTCTGGGCGGTAGTGCCCACTGAGAATAAGTAGCAATAGTCTTCTTTTTTAGTGAAGCGTTACTTATTCGACGTAGTGTAATACATGGCAACTCGTGAAGGAAGAGCACAATATTGTTGTTGTTGTTTTGGTTTTTAGGAGCATTAGCAACTAAGGCCATATTGCTCCGGGGATATGCGGTGGTCATTCCCTGACCGTTCCGCATCCTCCGTATTTGGTGGTGGAGGGCTCGAACCCCGGTCTAATCAAGAAGCGCGTGCTACACACTGCTGCTCCAGAGAAACTTACCAAATGTACTACACTCAGGGTGATAGAGAATGATAACACAGGTGGTTTTTTTTTTTCTTTTTCCCTTCTCTTCTCTATTTTCTGTCCCTCTGGAATGGGGCCCCAGAGGATCCTGGCCCACCTCTGCTGGCAACACCAGGCGGGCCAGTCTCTCTTTTGAGACAGTACGTGATTTACTGGGACTGGCCCATCTTCCCGTGGTGTGGACGAGTACCCAGAATCATCTCTCCAGGTGATTGGGTAGCCAAGCGGTCAGAGCAGAACAACGTAATACACACAAACCTACACCAACACATTTCTGGCCCTTTTACAGATTCAGCTCTTCGCAGTGACACAAGGCGGAGTTGAACGGAAGTTCTAGGTGCCGCCCTTTACAAAAATATATGTCCACACATTTAGGGCGAATGGATAGGGAAAATGGAATTTTTTTTTTTTTTTTTGTTGATGCTGTATAAGCTTGCTTTTTTGCATCATATGCCTCTACTAATGCTAATAAATTAAAATTCGATGTGTTTTTCTCGCATCGAATAAAATGTGCCTTGTTGAAACTGCCTTGCAATCCACTTCGTATGTTCTGAGCCGATTAACATGGATGCGGCAGTGAAAAACTATCACCTGGGGCTGAATAACTAGAGCCGCCATTTAAATAAATAAATAAAATTTTGGGATTGATACAAAAGAGAAAAAAAGAAATGTAGTTTCTGGGGATGACATCATTCTATGTACAGCCAAGCGAGCTTGTGATCGCTTTAATTAAAGACTTGACAAATAAGTCCAGTTGGAATAAATGTTTTTCCTCGTGATATTAAATAAAAAGGAACAAAAATAATATAACAAAGTTTTCGGTCTCTATATGTAGCTGTCTCTTGATCTTCTTACGATATTTGGTATTTCGAGTAGAAATAATATCTGAAAATGTTTTAGACCTTTACCAGCAATGTTATACGAATAGCGGTATTCAAAGTCCTAAAACTTCCATCCCATCCTTTACATATGTTATAATGTGTAGACATGTCTTTGATCTGATAAGGTGCAAAGATTTACAGGCTTACGTGGAGCTGTTATTACTTTTTTTATTACGCAGAGAAGACGGTGCCACATAGTTTACGTAACTTCACTAGAGGTGCAGCGGCGCATCGTAACTCATCGCTGAAGGGGAATGTGGATACCAAGTTCGTTATTTTAAATATACTATCCACTTCAGCGCCCCCTAGAACAACAGGAAGTGTCATTACGGTAGAATGTCATTTTTTTTTTTTTTTTTCTTTTTTCTGTGGGTCTTCCGTGCGAAACCACTTTGTCGCTGCTGTGCATTTGGGAAAATTAGTGTTGGAGGAGGGACATCACATTCTTTGCCTCTAAAAGATGGTGCTCATTAAGAGCAGGCATGGTAACAGTATCGCGTTTCTACTATACATGGAAAAAAAAAAAAAGTTTCTTGGTAGTGAAACAGAAGATTAGGCGACGATTGTTTCGTCTCGTTTTGGTACTTTTCAAGAGGAATGAAAGATTTTTATAAATTATAGAATAGATGTGTATATCTGTTTCCTGACTAAAGGAATTCCTTAACGGTGGAGATTGCAAAATAGTTTTTGAAAAGTCTGTGCATTTTTATGCTAGCCAGTAGTGTATATATATATTAATTAGTGTTTTTTTTTTTTTTTTTGACATTTTGTTAGAAACCAGATAGGAGGGGAAAACTGTAAAGAGGGAAAAGTTAATTAAGGCACACATTTAAGTAATTTCGGTCATCACCAAAAACAAATATGACAAAAAAAAAAAAAAAAAAAATCAGCAATTTAGATTAGGAGAAGTGCACTAATAACAATCTAATAATAACAAAACTTTACTGAATAATGCCACTTAATATAATCAGTTTTATCTCGTGGAGAAAACACATCTCGACTGCTGTCTTTTTTCGGAAGATCATGTAAGAAAGTGGACGCGGAAATCAGCACACATACATAATAGTTCGTTATCATCTTAAATTTAATCTTACAATTCAAAGGATAAAATATAACCAGTAGATTTCCACGGGGAAAAAAAAAGAAAAAAGAGAGATAGGCTAAAAAATTGTTACAAGAAAGAAAAAAAACTTCGAAAACAAGAAGAAAACAACTAGCCTTTTTTTTTATTAATTAACTAAGAAGCTTTTGCATATTTTAAAACACACTCTTCTTTGAACTATAGCGTTTAAGAAACGTATCCTACTAGGATACATTTTTTACTTTTGACGCATATTCAACCTTATGTATGTCGAGAAAAATTAATTTCGTAGTTAAACGAAAAACTCTTAATGCAGCAAATTAACAGTGAAACAGATAAGCAAAAGAACGAAATGAAAATATCTGGTGGACGCACGGCTGTAGTGGAGGGTATATACCGTATACCTTCTGGATATTTTTTTTAGGTGATAGCATATACCTTCTGGTTTTCTATTCTATGCGACCAAAGCGAATTCGATCAATAAGCCTTATATGCACAGTATATTCTCTGCTTTTCGTAACATTCATAGGTATACCACCTTCTGCAAATTTTACGACTACAGCACTACCACGTAATACCCACATCACTTCTTGGTGGCGTGGGTATTACGTTGTGCAATTGTACAGTGAAGGTCTGGAACAGACATATAAAGAAGAGCATTTTCCAGGGTCCGCAACCATTACTGCTAAAGTATCACTTAAGAATAGGAATGTTATTGTACTGCCTACCACCACCACATCATCATCATATTTACACTCATTGGAGCGTTTCCCGAGCAAAAGCTCAACAACGCAAATTAACTATTTACATCGACCTATTTGGCCTTCCAAGCTGCAAGGACTCGCCTTACTGCTCGGAAGTTTACCATCCCTAGCCCCGTGGAGGCAGGTCGCTACTACCCTTATAATTTGCACCATATTTAAACTCTCTAAGTGTATAGAATTCAGATTGCTTTGATCAAACCACAATCTAGAAAACTATGTCAATTTAGAGTCAAAAATTTTTGTACATCAATTTGAAGTTCAAAAGCACCATGTACATAATATACAATAAGCAACGACAAGCAGTTGCAATATAAAACTAACATCCGCAAGCATGCGGGAATAAAATGAACCTATTTGTTCAAGTAGTGCCCTGAGCACTACGAATAGTATTTACATTTTTTAGATACATTATGAAAACTTTATATATACTTTCGTTATCAAAGAGCTCCTGCATCTCATGAGGAGAGGCTACCCCTAACTGGCTAAGAAGCCTTTGCTTTGGTATTTCATATAATTGACATTGAAAAATTACATGCCGGCTATCCTCAATCTGCCCGCACGACAGCGATCACTGTCCGCAAAGCCTAGTTGATTTAGTCGCAACCGAAGTCCGTGTCCTGTGACAACCATAGCCTGAAAAACTCCAAGCTCAGGCCACCTGCGTATCTGTTCTAACCTCGAGATGCCAGGCATCATCTCGTACGTCACTCTGCCCTTTGAGGACGTCGTCCAACGCTCTTGCCAAAGTCGATGGACTTCCAGCGAAATTCGCTTGCCCTCAACCTTCAAGTCGGGTCTGCCGTAAGTTCTTCCCACATCGGGGCAACTACGGACACCCATCAATTCCAAAGGTAAATTATTCTTGGTTCGGTATCTCTCCAAGATCAGGAGGTCAACTAGTTCTGCACCTGCTATTATCTGTAGGGCTTCTGTGGAGACAGTGCGGCAAGCTCTGGTCACACCTAACAATGCAAACCGTTGAGCAGCCATCAAGTGGCGCCTCACGAAGCATCTGTCAATTGCCTGACCCCAGGCTCGACAGGCATAGGTTATAATAGGGACAAAGAGGCACTTGTAGAGTATGTCCAAGTTCCTTCCTTTGATACCCCAGTCTGCTCGGGTGATTCTCCTAAGCTTCCCATACAGCTTCTTGATTTTATCCCTCAAGTGCTTCGCATGAGCTGCCGCCTCCGTAGCCAGGTGGGAAGGAGCAGCAGTGCGTAGCACACGCTTCTTGATTAGACCGGGGTTCGAGCCCGTCACCACCAAATACGGAGGATGCGGAAAGGTCAGGGAATGACCACCGCATATCCCGGAGCAATATGGCCTTAGTTGCTAATGCTCCTAAAAACCAAATAACAATAACAACTTCGCATGAGGAATAAAGGTCAGTCTCTGATCCAGATTAACTCCCAGATACTTTATCACTAGTACAAAACCCAAGGAAAGCCCACCAACGCCTACAAAGATTTACAGGCTTACGTGGAGCTGTTATTCGGGCTAAAGAGCCCCTTCAGCATCATGCACTGCGACGGCGATATCATTAACTTGTGAACCGAGGCCCAAGTCTGTATCCTGTTCAATGCCCAACTGGCTTTTTGCTCCAGTTCTAATCGGGCGTCACCACACACAAGTACGACAACATCGTCTGCGTAAGCTACAATCTCCACCATTCCATTCCAGTCTTGGTTTAGTAATTCATCCAAGACGAAGTTCCACATGAAAGGGCCTATAATGGAGCCCTGCGGAACCCCCCGGAGACCGTTTGACATACTTTCTCGAAGCGGTTATAGACCATCACTCTCCGATCTTGAAAGTAGCTACGCAACAGACGGTAGATATCACTTGGACAGTCCACAAGTCTCAATCGGCATAAGATGCTTTCCCACCAGAGGCGGTCAAAAGCTCCCTTAAAATCAAGGGAAATGCCCAGGACATACTTGCTCTCAGAGTTACGAACCAACGAGAGCAATCTCACCACGGCGTCCTCAGCTGAACGGCCCAGTCTGAAGCCGAACTGCCGGTCTGACTCCTGGTGTTTGTCTCTGTACACCGCGTTCAAGCGACTCATGATGAGTCTCTCGAACGTCTTTCCCAGAACAGATAGCAAGGCAATCGGCCTATAAGAAGACGGGTCCGTCCTCTCACGATCGTCTCCTTTCAGGAGTATGACTAGTCTGGCTTCTTTCCAACTCTGTGGAAACGTGCAGTCTTCGAGGCACTGGTTGTACATCGACAACAATAAGTCAGATATAGTCTGAAAAATTCTTTCAGGATCTCGGCAGAAATATTGTCAGTGCCAGGAGAACTACTATTTCGCATGCTTCTCACGGCCTGCTCAAGTTTGTTTGTTTGTTATTTGGTTTTTAGGAGCATTAGCAACTAAGGCCATATTGCTCCGGGATATGCGGTGGTCATTCCTTGACCTTTCCGCATCCTCCGTATTTGGTGGTGACGGGCTCGAACCCCGGTCTAATCAAGAAGCGTGTGCTACGCACTGCTGCTCCTTCCCACCTGGCTACGGAGGCGCCTGCCTGCTCAAGTTCAACCATAGTAAACACCCCAATGGATGTACCAGAAATACAGTAGTTCTGGTTAGCCAAATGCAGAGCAATCTGGTCTGCCGTCTCCCCATCGACAACGGGAAAAAGCGTACGAAGAACAGTAAGCATCGTCTCGTCCCAGGTCTGAGTCTCGCTCAGTCCCCCGAGAACAGTGTGCTGGACCTTTTCCATCACTAACCGGTACGGCAGTCCCCAAGGGTTCGAGTTGCCTTTCTCAGACACAAAATCCTGCCAAGCCTTGCGCTTGCAGTCTCGAATCGCCTTGACATAATTCCTTTTTTTGCCGTAGCATAATGCTCCCGGTAGCTGGCAAGGTTTAAGTAGACCGAACGTCTGGCTCTCTGAAATTTCCTGCGAGTCTGATTGACAAGGCACTTAATTCTGCTCAATTCCCCCCACTACCAGGGAACAGACGTTGTTCTATTCCTTCCTCTTCTCATAGATGCACTGTAAGCCCTTTGAAGCAAATTATTCACTAAAGAAACTCTTTGGGCCGCCAGGCTACGACTCCATTGCTGTCTCCAGGCAGCATCGGCAGTTACTTTGTTTAAGACTGACTTAAACTTCCTCCAATTAGCGTACTCGCCACAAACCTATCCACGTTACAATTTTCAGTTCTGCGTTCAAAAGGACGGATCTCGCGTCGTAAGACCCTGTGATCACTAGTCGATCCCTCTACTATAAAGCAATTTTCGTCCCAGCAAATACTTATGGAGCCCCAATATGGTACGTCAAAGCAAGAACTGCAGTAAATAAAAGAATCCTCGATACAATACAGCGAAAAATACTCCTCATCATCACCAGGGCGTGTAACACGGTGAGTACCTGTGCGCTGCAGGTCCTGGCGGGAACTCTCCCTCTGGACCTGGAGGTGGCGAGATGTGGGTTGATGTACTACCTGGCAAAGGGAACACCGACCACGTTTGACACTTTTACACTGGACCCTACAAACAACCACCGAATGGAAAAACAGAAAATCATGGAACACCTGAAAGAAACTTGGCAGAGGAGATGGCAAGAGACGACCAAGGGTGAAGTCACACGGAAATTTATACCCTACGTAGACAAGACCTATCCAAAAGCCCCCAAATGGTTCTACCCAGGACTGAACACCACCTTCCTCCTGACGGGCCATGGGCCCTTTAACGCAAAACTGAATGCATTCGGAATGACCGAGGACCCAACTTGCACCTGCGGCAATATGGAGACGTGGCAACATATCATGCACAAATGTGAATGCTATGAGGAACAAAGATCAGTACTCATCACCAGTATAAAATTTGTACCAAAAGACAATGAGCATCACCTCCTGGATTCGGAAGACGAGTACAGTACACCGCGTTCAGCCGCTACGCCCAGGACATCTTTAACAGAAGGAGAACAGAAATCGCTATCCGCAACAATATGGAAACATCTGAATAGAAGAACTCCATTGAAACTAACCAAGGAGGAGACTACAGCATGAACATACCGCATGACTACAACCGATCAGAAGAAATTACCAACAAAGATAACTCTCCATTCATGACCTGGTGCAAATGGCCAGGACTGATGCTCTCAACGAATATGACTACCTGAATTGACATCAAAGCAGTACTACAAACTGACCAGAGTCATCACTCCTCTTCCTGATCCCATAAGATGAACACGAGACAATTGAGACTGAACCAAGACTGTGACCTACCTGAAGTGACAATGAACTGAACATCCAAAAACCATGACTGTGACCGCAGCTACGTTGTTGCCTCGCCTTTTGGCGATCTGGGTTGGACACCTAGTCTGGCCCACTTTCTCTCCATATCCTGGCGGTGGGAGGGGCCGGGCCGTCCCCTCCCCCGTCTCCCCCGTTTACTTCTCCTGGTGCGGCATGGGCATGCCACACTGATATCTGGGGTCGTCTACCCTATTGGCCTCATACTTCTGTCTTTCCCCTCCAGTCTTCAGTCTTTCCCCCCACTCTCTCTCTCTCTATACATCACACAGTACGCCCCACACAACAAAAACTTAAACTTCCAAATTATAACAGCCAAATCGTGCATCAATTCCAAAACTTAACCTCATTAGCGAACCACCCCCTAAAATCGGGTTATTATTATTATTTTTATTCATTTTATTTTATTTATTATTACTATTTTTTTTTTTTTTTAGGCCCTAGCCACTGAAATTTCAGGAAATTAGGTGGCAGGGCCTGCCAGAGTAAATAATTATGCTGGGTGTACCTGGTCTGCCTCCACGGGGCTGAGTGTGGGCAACGTTGGGCCCTAGCAAGGGTCTAGCGGCTAAATGGCCAGAGGAACAACGATACACAACACAATACTTCCAAATCCCATACACTTTTAAATCTCTGGCCTTAACAGTGATCTGTTACACCCACAAAGAAAACCACGCGGAGATGGGGGAAACCCCTGGTGCCGTTTGACACGAACACACTTTACACTTAGTCGACCTTCCCTGCAATTTGTATCTCACTATCAAGTCTTACCTTACCGACAGGAGTATTAGTGTCGTGACACCCTATGGTAGGGTAAACCGCAGTGTCTGCAGGGGTTGCCCCCAGGGTTCTGTCCTGGGGCCGCTGTTGTGGAACATTGTCTTGGATGAGTTCCTGGCCATGGACCTTGGTGACGTCCAAACCCAAGCTTTTGCCGACGACTTAATCTTGAAAATTGCTGCCGACAGTAGAACCCAGTTGGAGGTAAAAGCAAACCATGCCATCAAGATACTACAGGACTGGACCACCTTACACTGCCTAAAAATCTCACCAACTAAGACATCCTCAATCTTACTGAAAGGCACCCTTGACCTGCACAGGCCGCCTCAAATAAAGGTGAACAACACCACAGTGAAACTCCAAAGCCAGCTTAAGTACCTGGGGGTGATATTAGATTGTAATCTTTCCTTCAAGCATCATCTCACACATCTAAGAACAAAGATAAGGAAGTACTCTGCACTCTTAGCACGTGTGGTCCGTCGTGACTGGGGACTTAAACGTCGCGTACTCTCCTTATATTATAAAACGACATTCCTACCAGCTATAACATATGCCTCTGCGGTTTGGTATCACAAGGCATCAACCGCCGCAAATAGATGCATAATCGACTCAATCCATAGAACTATCCTGTTAACCATTACCAGAGCCTGCAGCACCACTAGCACTGTTGCCCTACAGGTCTTGGCCGGAGCCCTTCCCCTTGACCTGGACATCATACGTACTGGAATAGCCTATTATATAAACAAAGGAATGCCTTGCACCCACCTAGACTACACAGTGGATAACAGTGCAACCCACAAGGCTGAAAAGAACAGGCTGCAGAAATACTTAAAAGAAACCTGGCAATACCGCTGGACAAACACAACAAAAGGGTCACCAAAAAGTTCATCCCAGACGTAGACAGAGTTTACCCCATTCTTCCAACCTGGCTGCAACCCGGACTTTACACGACTTACCTCCTTACGGGTCACGGGGCTTTCAATGCAAAGCTTACAGCATTGGGAATAGTGGAGGATCCGCGTTGTACTTGCGGGGAACAAGAAAGCTGGGTGCACATTATGTTTGAGTGTGCCCAATACGAAGACCTTAGATGCAGACTAATAACTAGAGTTCACTATCTACCGAGGGATCTTGAGTCACATCTACTAGATACACAAGAGGAATATTTAGCCTTAACTGATTTTGCCCAGGGATTATTTACCAGGCGCCAAACACTAACCGCCATATACAGAAGACCTTAAAGGAATGAGACAAAACAAACCTGCAAATAGCAGCGAGATGACACAGAGGAGCCGACTATACAGACCTTGGACTGAGTACAAAATGAACTGGGAAAAGACAAGTGACAATATATTGTCTAACCACAAGAGTCATGATTACCGCCAATGGAAGCGAAAAAAAAAAACACCTTTAAATAGTTGTGACATCAGAACAAAGGAACACTGCCCCCAGACCTTGCAGCAGAGACCCACTATATAATGACAAAAGGTAACGTGAGGACTATCAAACATCACGGAAGGGATAAAACCCCATAATGACAGCCAGTAGACTTGATTATGATCCCAAGATAATGACCAGAAAATAGCCCAGTGGTCAGGCGCGCGGGTGCCTAAGTACACGTGCCTTGAGTGACCGGGGTTCAAGCCCGTGACTACTGAATACGGTGCTGTTTCTTGTATTCTGTCTATCTTGTTAACTCCTCTGACTGTTTGGTCGTCCCGGAGTATAAACAGAAAATTTATTTTTTTTTTTAAAATAGGACCCACACCACATGCAGTCTGGAAGGATGACATCCCAGATTTAACCCCCTATTAGTGTCCCACCTAGATGAGACTCAACGGCCAGCTTTTTAGGGCCTGCAAACTGATGGAGACGACATACGGTGGCACTCTCCCGCCGGAACAGCCTATTGGCGACCCAAATCCGCACTCTCTTGAGCGGATCTTTCTTTCCAAACTCCTGGGGAGGAGAGGCTTGCCTCTCCTTGCCTCCCCAATTTTCTCACTCTGGTGGGGCACGGGCATGCCTCACTACCTGCAGGGGCTATCTACTCTGTCGGCCCCTTATTTCCAACTTCTTCCCCCCAGTCTTCATCCTTCCCCCAAACTTTTGTCTTGCACAGCGTTTAGCCCTACATTTCAAAATTAAAAGAGAACATCAAAATTCTTGCCCGAACCTATTTGGTTTTTAAAACTCACTTTCACCGCACAGCCCCACGTCGCGTACTATTAATACTAACTTGCTAAGTATCACTAATATCAACCTCGATTTATTTATTTATTATAATTATTATTATTTATTTATTTATTTATTTATTTCTTTTTTTTTTTATTATTTTTTTTTTTTTTGGTCCAGCCACTGAAATCCCAGGAAAGTAAGTGGCAAGACCAGCCAGAGTACAAATATTGGTAACACCCGGCCGGCCTCCCTGTGGCAGGTATTGGTAACGTCGGGTCTCACTAGGGGCCTGGCGGCTAACAGGCCGGATGAACAATGGGCACAACAAACTACACAGTACATATCCCACACACTTTTAAATCTCTGGCTTGTCCGATACAGAGAACATACGCGGAGATGGGAGAAATCCCAGGTGCCGTCAGACCCCGAACATACCTAATACCTAATAGTCGACCAATCGGTCTCCACGGACCACTTAGTGATTTCATTGACTAAGGTACCTGTGCAAAGCGTTATGTCGATGTTTGACTCACCTTGCAGTGTAGAAAAGGTACAAGGTTGGTTAGGGACATTTAAGATTTCGAGCCTGTTAGCCAAGATACAGTCTTCAAAAAGTACTCCTCTATAGTCCGAGGTTGTACTACCCCAACTCACTGACTTGACATCGTACCTATGAGTATTTTCTTACCCATTAATTCAGTACATAGTTCATCGACATATCGACCACAGTAAACGGGCAAGAATAAAAGGTATTCTTTATTTTTTTTATTCATTATAAGTTTATTTCTTTTTATAACGTAAAGTTCTGATATAGCCGCATGAATTACAAATTATTGGACATCAAGAACATATTGGGTCCTTCTTATGTTTATATTGATCACTGATGGGTACGCTGTGATCAAAATTAAACGAGGAAAAATTTTACGAAATACTATTGAGTAGGGCCTTGCAGTTTGCGGGGTGGGGAGCGCAGGAAAGAAAGAAAAGCAATTTCGCGAACGGCATAATTAATATCAAGCAGGGAATGTCTTATGAGGATGTCTGTTCTTCTGTAATACCATGCTACCAGGGAACAATTTCTTCAGTACGAATATTGCAATTTAAATTAAAATAAATAAATAAATTTAAGATGGATGAACCAGGTACGAGCCAATCTGTTCATCTGCAGGTCCACATAAACAGCCGACTCAGGCATGATTTCATGGAAGCAAATTATGTTGACAAGAAACCTGCGGCCATTCTTAGTAAAAGCCCCTATACACGCTCAGTTAAAATGAGCAGTTGAACTGTGTGACATCATACCTGAAGGAAAACTGAGTAACTTGTGCATTTTACATAGAACTGCGCAAACAAATCGTGATTTATGCAGTTAAATGCGCACTTATATCAGGGAAATACAGTTTGCTCAGTTCGCACCCAGCTTTCATCATGGAGTCTACAAAGAAAAAGGAGGCGATTCTGAATTTTATTGAGTACTACAGAGGTTTACCGGTACTGTGGGACGTGTAACATGTTTTTTACAGTAACCGAGTGAAAAAAGTACTGGCGTATGATACACTCACAGACAAATTAAGAGTTATAGAGCCAGAAGCAACGAGAGAAAGCGTAGTGAAAAAAATTAACTTCTTGCGCTCAATTTTTCGCAAGGAATTAAAAAAAAGTGAATGACTCAAAATGATCGAGAGAATTCGCTGATAATATATACACACCGTCTTTATGGTATTTTAAGGAGTTGTTCCTTGTTGACCAGGAAACGCCTGACAGCAGTATATCAATTCTAATAGAAAATTTCAAAACTTCTGCCAGTCGCTAGATATTTAAGTGTTGCAATTGGTTTTCTCTTTGGAGAAAACCAATTGCAACACAAAAAGAGGACATGCATGAGATCGGCTCCCTCATGCATGTCCTCTTTTTGGAAATGAACGATGAAACTTTACTCAACAAAAAATTAAATGTTCGTTCGTCCATTCGTAAATAGTTTTTGTAGTCATCTATATCCGTTTCCCGAAACTCGTTGGGAAGGTTTACATCAGACAATATATTCCTGTTCAAATACCACAGCTTACTCCATATTCTTCTTTTCTTATATTAATAAAGCCGATGCGGCAAGCAAACAAATGATCCCTTTTCTTCTACACACGGCAACCACGAACTCACAAAAGCACTGAACAAAATGATCAAACTGATATGAAACTTGTGTTGTGTATAGGAGAACGCTCGGTTCAGTTTTTCATTCAGTTATTTATTTATTTTACAGTTAAACCGCTCATTTTAACTGAGTGTGTATAGCAGACTTAATTCTTTTGCCTTCGACCATGGGAATACCCAATACTACACAGGTCCAGTCTGGACAAATAATTAAGTGGTTTTTTTTTTTTTTTTTTTTTTTTATTATTCAAAACAACGTCGATTTGAGTATATCATTAAGCTTATAGTTTAGCAAATTAAATTTATGATTTTAAGCATTACAATTTTTAAATTTAAAAAAAAATTTATTTGCTTTTTATTTTTTTTTGTTATGGGTTCGAAAACTATCTGGCACAATTAGGCATACCATAGGTTGAGAGCCTATGGCGCATTCCATAGATTTTACGACGAGAATACCATATCACACGCCTCCATCAGCAAAAAACAAAAGGTACAGTTACTATGGGCTCAGGAAACGCTAACACTGGATAGTAGAGGATTGGAAAAACGCTGCCTGGTCAGATTGCTTTTTACGCTGATGGGAGTGCCAAAATGTAGCGAAAATAGCATGAGTCTATGAACCCATCCTGACATGTGTGTCAAAAATGCAGGCTGGTGATGCCACTCTAATGGTGTGGGCAGTGTTCTTGTAGTACACAGTGGGCTCCGGGCTCCTTAGATATTCTGCTAACGCTTACATTTTGCTGTAGTCACACACGCATTGTTGACAGTTAGGCTTAGTGGGCTCACTATTTCCCGTATTGCTGGGAATACGAAACACCCGCAAAGTTCCCAATTGGAGCAAGTTTACCCTTTCATTCATTTTGCTATATCATGGAAGGAGTGACTTTCCCTACCAACGCTGTTATCTGAAAATTATGTGAAAAAGCAATTCTTCATGAAAACAAAGGAGAATATATAAAATGCTCCAAATGCAAATGCCTAATTTGTCAGAGCTGCTCCGGCCTTTCTCACCTAAGCCTGAAAAAACTATCGAGTGTGGCTCGCGCGAAATTTACTGCTGGCGGAAAAGGTTGGCGAATGGACAGGTGAGCCCTTCCCCAACAGCTTTCGGTTCAATAACCAAATCAAAGCCCGACTGTCACTTATCGCCATCTCATCCACCGCAGCGTGCGTCATTTGGTAAGGCAACTACCCAATCCGAGTGATGGCGTAGAGCTATTAGAAAGCCCACAGAACTGCTCTTTAGCCTCCATGGCAGAAATCCGTCAATCTGGCCTGCCCATCGCAGATAAAAGCCCTGATCTTACTCAGAATGAAATTAAAGACGACGGGAATATCCTGCCTAACTATAAAACAACTGAAGCGCCATCATGTATCATAGACACTAGTGACTCGGAAAATGAAGACCCCCTCCCCATAGCCTGCTAGCATACGCACGCCAACGGAGCAGGACGGGAAACTAAATTACTCCTTAGCTCAAATTTTAGGCTGTGATACGTGGAACGATGTGAACATAAGAAAACAAGTGACGTTCCCCAGGATATTAGTAACATTTTAGACCACATTATGGAAGGGAGCTGTAATGAATCTCATAGAGAAAATAAAAACGAAGCGAATCACAACCAACTAGCCCACGACATATGGAAACAGGAAGACTGGCTTGCAGAACTCCTTCTCTCCATTTTCAAAACTCTCCAGGTAATCCAAAAGGAAAATCACGAACTAAGAGAACAAAACATGAAACTAATTGCCAGTCAGAAAGTAATGGATAAGAAACTGGACACCGTCCTAGCACAGCTACAAGATATTAACAGACCAGATAACCAGACACCTGAACACTTATGAGCTGGCCCTACTACCTATCCTAAAGAAGCAAAGAAAGAGCATGATACTCGCGTCAGGACTACCTTCCCAGGTGAAGCAAAAACAGTATTGCTCGAAGGTGATCCCTGCAGAGAACAGACACGCCCTGAAAGTACAAAAAACTACTTCCCGAACATTACAAATCTAGACTGCAGAACAGAAAACAGGGCAGAGACAACTGTCGCTAGCACTGCGTTACCAGCAAACCAACCCTGCATAGATATGAATCACTGCCCCAACATAGAACCATATGCACCGAAACAACCTACCAACGCACAGATGGTTACTCTCCCGTCAAAATTGGCTTACCAAAATACCTCGTGCCTACACTCAAGTATAAGTTGTGACACCAATGAAAAACCCACTTATGCCAATATTGTCTCCCAACAGCCACTCTTACAACAATCGCGACCTAAATCCCCTTTAGAAGGGACATTAATGACCAATGATCCAACTTCTCACCAATATAGCTCTGTAAATAGAACGGTTACCCAGAGGGCTAGTCCCATTCAAGGAACAACCCCAGCATGGCCCAACAAAGCCATACCAGTCGACCAATCCAACATATTGGAAACAATATACAATATAAGATCCATCCAAACAAAATCTAAAATCTTCATATCGAGACTTGCCTTCAACAACCGGTGCCAATATATCTAAGTTCCTTGAGGAGCAAATAGGGATCAAGGTCGCTGTGAAACCGTTGAAAACAAGATATCCCACCTATGCTTAATTCATTATTACTTGTGACAAACATGATGAACTAAAAGTACTGGATACTAGCACCTGGCCACCGGGAACTCTAATAAAAATGTACAAAGAACGGACCTCTTCCTCACCCTACCGCATGAGATCGAATACAACAGAGGGACAGCAACCAACGTCAATCCCATGCCAACTTGTCCCAATACTTCCCCTTAAATGCTTCTACCAAAACGTACGCAGTATCAGCAATAAATTACACCCTCTACAAACAATCATGTTACTATCTGAATATCAGTTCATCTGCTTGACCGAAACCTGGTTATCTCACGGTAGGCAACTGGATGTAATAGGCCAGCCTCTCGATTATCTCAGCCTCCATAACTTCAGGGATAACAGACGCGGCGGCGGCGTTGCATTGCTGTATTCATCTAGTTTTAAACAATTGAGATTTCAGGTGACCAAATCAGATAACTTCGAAGCCCTATGTGGCACATATAGAAAGGATACCATACTACTACAAATTTGTCTGGTGTACCTAACCCCCGATCATACAGAAGATTCCCGGAGTGAACTACAAGCATGGATAGCAGCCAACCTAGCCCCCAATACCCCAACCTTCATTATAGGCGATTTTAACATGTCTACGCCTAGACATGATAAAGCCACTGAAGATCTCAGAACAGTTGTTGGTACATTTGGCTTAGTTCATCAAACCACACCTCCTACCAGGGGAAACCAGACACTGGATCAGTTATTCCACAATCTCCCGCACCTTAATCTGACCACTGAACATTACAGCTTCCCTTCTGATCACTCTCCCATCACGTTTGAGTTCAACGTTACTAACGACTCAAAAGCTGTCGAAGCATTCGGGAATGAAGTGCTGACCAAAACAGTATACTCCATCAAATACTTAAACCCAGAGATCATCTTGGCACGTCTCACAGAAATAAACTGGAAGGATCTAGAGCAAGAACCAATAGACATCGCAATATCTAGCCTTGCTAACCAGCTAGTTGAAATTGCCACCCAAGGAGCATCCAAGCAAATAAAATTATCTGATAGATCCAATGCATGGTTCAATGCTGAAGTCAGAGAAGCATTCAAGAGGAAACACAAAACTTTCAGAAATGGAAAGGGTTTCAATACTCAGCTGACTACCAGATGTACAAGAAAGAGCGGGCAACCTTCTTTAAATACAAAAGAAAAGCAATTCAGCAGGTGGTACTCAACAGAATAAATCACTCCAAACGTATTGCATCCAAATGCAACAAAGTTTTCCATATGGAAGAGAAGGTATTTCAGGAATGGGTATCTTTGACTTTCAACGAGGTGCCATCAGACCCAAAAACCCCAAAACTGGGCGATTTCCTCATACACTCCAGACAGCCCCTTTCAACTATATCTCTAACAAAGCAACACCTTATAAATACCATCAATAAACTTCCCAATAAAACTACAATTGGTCCTGACGGTTTTCTTCTTTTCATTGTGGAACCCCTTCTGTCAATCTTTAATCAGATATTAAATTCCGGAACAATCTCGACAATATGGAATCAGTACAGGGTACAACCCATACCCAAAAGAAGAAACCCTAAGGACTTCAGACCGATCTCGGTGGGCTGCACTCTATCTTATCAGCACTGATCGAACAATGCTTCTCTCATAGACCCAAACATCTGCATACTGTGATCCCCAAAAGATCTACATATACAAACTTACTAGACACCCTGTTTAAAATTCAAACTGCTCTCAACAGTAAATCTCAGCTGGACGTCATGTTCCTTGATATTTCATCTGCTTATGATAAGCTCTCAATTCCCGCTCTCATCTACATTCTGGAAAAATACTTTGGCATTACAGGAAGCCTGTTAAAAGCCATCAACCTCATCCTTACGCCAAGACAACTCATCAGCCATAAATCCTTCAAACAGGAGCGCGTTATAACGCGGGGAGTACCGCAGGGAGGTGTCCTGTCCGATTTATGGTTCGCCGCGGCCCTTGAACTTTTCCTCGCAAGGTACACTGATTTTTCATCATATGCAGATGACCACAAATTATATATAAAATCAAATGACCCTGAACAAACCCACCTGATAAATCAGCGAGCTGCCGTCCTGATCAACAGCCTTGTAACCTATCTACTGCAGACAGGTCTGGAACTAAACATATCTAAATCAGCCCAAATCACATTTACAAAAAAGAGAATCAAAAATGACATCACAGCCTATCAAAAAGGAGTGCAGATAAGGAAAGTGAAGTCTCACACCGACCTGGGACGAGGGCCTCACTTTTCAAAACCATTTTTCGACCATGAAAACTAAGACTTTTTCGGCGATGTGGACAATTCGACAAGAGCTGACGAGGTTACTCCACGTCAGTGTAGTCGGAGGATACGTTCAGCGGTGCCTACAACCAATCGCACTATATGCATCACCAATCTGGTCTTCTGCACCGACCTCGTACATAAATAGATTCCTGGCAGTCGAGTACTGGGTAATGCGATGGATGAACAGAGTCACGGGCAGCGCATTCACCATCTCCAGGGCTGTTTTAAATGCCAACTTAAATATAACTCCCTGGAGAGTTCACATTGCATCCAGGAATATTCTTCTTCCGTCTAAGATGCTAACTGGTGTGATTGACGCCCCCAGTCTTCACGGAGTTATCGCTACTCCACGTGCTGGACGCAGTAATGACAATCCCTACTTACCGTTGCATTCTACACTATCCAACCTGGGCTGTCTGAAGAACTTCTTTCCGAACAACACAGTCTCCCTTTTCAATACATTGGCAATAGATCCTGTGAAATACTGTGAAGGCAAGCAGTACAGAGTGAAGGGCCTCTCTGAAGCTTACAGCTTGCTTGAACTATAGAAGTATGAAGAAGAAGCTTGAACTAGAAAAGGCTAGGAATTTTAACTTTATAAATAGGAAGGAATGACCAAAATATAAAATAACTGTTGGACATCTACTTTTAAATGGTACTGTGAATATGAATAATTTCCTCTTCTAAACTTGTCGATAATTACATTCTGTAAATAATACTATAAATGATTCGCACTTCTGAAAATATTGTAAACATGATTTGTAAATATTGCATTGTAAAAATTGCCATTCTTGCATTTTTGTACACCCTTCTAGCCGGTCGGCTGTGTGTAAGGGGTGAAAGCAATCACTTGCTATAATAATAAACGGATTTAATAATAATAATAATTTATGGCAGATATTTTCATGGCTGCAATGTATCAATCTGCTAATGGATGCTTCCAACAGGATAATGCGCAATGCCACAAGACCAGAATTATTTTTTTAAATTTTATTAACAACAAGATACACAACAGGTAACCATTAACATTGTATCTGAGAGCAGAACAATGAACACAACTAATAACAATAATATGAAATACAACAGGAAGATAAACATTGATACAGATTTAAAAATTAAAATCATGTACAAAAGAGGATTGCATTAAGTTACCGATAAAACAAATAATAAATTAATTAGTTAGAGAACAGAAAAATAATAAAAAATAATAATAATAAACTACAATACTTAGATGAGAGCTAGTCACTTTGCAGTTTAAGAGAAGAGGCAAATTTGTGGATGGAGTTCATCAGTGGTTGGGAGTTGTCAAAGAAGTCAATGAAAGAGTGATTTGCTGATTCTGTTCAGTGGACTGAACTTCATAAAGTCCGTGTTGGCAGAGTCAAGGCGAAACGGTGTAAGGTTCCTGACTTATCTACAAGGAGCACTGAAGCTGATTTTACTAAGGATATCAGATGCTTCATAAGTTCCAGTGATTACTTTGGCTAGAAGGGTGATGTCAGCAATAACTCTTCTGCTCAGAGGCCTCAGATGAAAGTAATCACAGCGATTCATACACTGTGTGATAAAATAAAGGATTATGGAACGTAAGGTAACGGACAAAATTTTTTTGGACTGCTTCAATTTTGTTCATTAAAGTTTTCGTGTGAGGATTCCAGATGGGTGAGCTGAATTCAGGGATTGGGAAAACTATAGTTTTATAAAGGATGACAGCATATCTGTAGTTTTTGAACTTGTAGGTGTTCCGTTTGATAAATCCCAGTGGTTTGAATGCTTTGCTGGTGATTTTAAGGACATGTGCATCGAATTTAGCACTGCTGGAGAAGAGAATCCCCAAGTCGTTAACTTGGTCACACCTTTCGATGATCACGCAGTTAACAGTGTACTCCGTATTTATTAGTTGTGGATATCTGCAGGATGAGAAATAGATTACTTTGCACTTCGAGGGGTTAGCAGACAATCCATTCAGAGATAGCCACAGAGAGAATTTATCGAGAGCGCATTGAAGCTGTTGGGAATACGTTATCTCCTTCACTGCTGTGTACATCTTATAAAGAATTCAACTGGTTTAAAGAACTTCAGAGTGAATTTTGCCTACTGCAGTGGCCTCTCTAGCCATCAGATAACAATCCATTGAGATTTGCGAGATGAGATTGGAACGAATTCTTCGGAGTAGAGATCCGCCACCTCCAATTTGCAAGAGATGTGGGAACTAGTTGAGTCAACATGGACCAGCATCCCTTTTTACACTCCGTGACGTTCCAATGGCTAAAGTTATACCTCTTCACTTTATTAAGGTACACCCACCGATTAAGCTAAGTTTACCTTAATAAAGTGATCACAGTGTATATAAATCATGATTTGTAAGTCAGCCGTAAGGAATGTCCTTCAGTTTAGGTGAGTAGTGTAAATATTGTTTTAGACAAGGCAGTGCAAAAAAGGGGAAAGTGAAATGGATGCGACGCAACTGAGTCCCGACACAGAAGGAGGAGGCCCAACACGTTTCTGAAAGAGTTATAGCTTAATTATAACAAAAGAAAGTGCTACCGAAACCAATAATGCGCTAGGGTCCCCTGTTCCATTGAACGTCCTGGCTGTGGATCAGTGGTTCTCAAGTTTCGTCTCACAGGTGCCGCGAAGTAAATCTGAAATTTTGTTGCACACCAAAGAAAACACCAACAGTTACATCCATGGCCTTACTTGCATCGTTTTCCCTCTAAGAATGCATAAGCAGAATATCCAAACACACTATCGGATCAGTGAATGTTACAGTGGCAGAGCAACTACCTGGCTTTTCCCAGCTGGTAGGTCGAAAACAAGTATTTAACACATAACATAACTTTGTTAATGGAAGTACCAAAAAATTTATAATATAAACAGAAGATGCTGTTTCAAAGGTTGGAGAATGCCATCACAGACGAATATAGATGAAACTATATTTCGCCCGCTCCACACACCGCAACAGCGAGTGAACTGCAAAAAGACTAAGTAGGTTGACTGACACGACGTGGGAGTGGGGATGAGACACAAACTAATGTTCTTGAACAGAATGTGTTCCTATGTAAGGACTCGTAAAGAAAAACAAAAGAAAAAAAAAGATTATTTTCGGTAGAGTTCCGCTCTGCCGCCTATTTTTACTTGGGTCTGGGTGTTGGGCTTGTGTATCGTCTTCTTCAACGGAATCTTGTGTTTCAGAATAAAGCGGCTTCCGTTTTCAGAACACATTTATCACCAAGATGACGATTTGGCGAGTGAGCTTTTGGGACGCTTCCAGAGCTCCAGGAAGTCTCTGTCATCAACAGAGAGCCTCGTTACCGCCGGAGGTCGAGTACGACGACAAATGCTGGTTACGTGAGCCGCGGGGTGTGAACTGTGTTTGTGCAGCTGTGCGCCTCCTTACATAAGCACGATATCACGCCAGCTTCAGCCTCGGGTGTTTGAGGGCGCTGCTAACTGCATGGACAAAGAACAATAAACGTCAAGCGAAATTCGTAATGCATGAAGTTTAAAGTGCAATTATCCAAACATTTGCTTTTTCCACCTTTGTCACATTAGGGAATGATAAAGTGTTAATGACGTTTGGTTTAGCAATGCAGGTTGCGTCAAACAGTTAAGAATTATGAACTAGTGCCGGATTGTACGAGAGAAATAGGAATGAGCTTTTGATCAATGAATTGGCGGAAAGTTTAACATTCGAAACCGGCGGTCCGTTTCCAAAATAATTTATAGTTACATACGCTACACTGCGAAAAGTATTCGGACACCATCGCATTTTAAAAAATACGAATATGAGTAATAAAATTAATAAAGTGTTGGCCATTTTTAGCCCCAATATCGATCCGTCGTAAAACATTTTCGACAATTTCTTTGTAACAGCAACAATAATTTGTAAATTCTTCATTGAGTTCAGCTGTAGAACGGGGGCTTATTGGCTGCACTCGGATTTTGCATTCTAGTTCATCCCAAAGCCGTTCGATCGGATTTCAGCGTTGACTCTAGACCCACCAGGCGGGCTTCGTTATCCTAAGCCAGACTTTGAAACTCGCTGTAGAAAGGACGAAGCATTATCATGCTGGCATATGGAGGAGTAGGCTCATTTCCTATCTTAGTGTGAGCACCACAGAATTGTTCAAGATTTCGGTACAACTCGACATTAATGACTTTTTTTGGCACTACCACCAACTGTTCAAATACGAACCAAGGGATCTCCTTGTTATGGTCTCCACGCCGTGACCTCACCTACTCCGACATACACTGTGGCGTTCCCACAGAGTATTGAGTGTCAGGCATTCTCCTGACACTCAATCGTCTGCTTTTTAAACCATAAAGTTCCCCAGGCATTCTTCTGAAATTCGACCACTTTCTTTTTAACTATAACACAATTCATTGCTCCACAGGCTATTTGCAGTAGCCCTCGCGGTTGCACAGTGAACACAATTACTGTTCTCCATACACCGGTTGGAACAGTCCTGGGTTCGAATCCTGTCAAAGTTTATGGGCTATTTTTCACAACTTGGATGAGTTAGTTGGTCTCGGGGAAGGGTTCATAAAGGTTCTGTAAATGCCAGAAGTGAGTGTAATATGTTGTTTTTGTGTGAGAGTAGTGTTGGGTAATGTGTCCCTAGTTTTCTGACTAGCATCTACCAAGGTAGCCTGAGCTTCCTGACAGAGACCAATGTAAAAAGGGGGGGGGGGAATAAAGCAGGGGGATAGAGAAGACAGGTTTGACATGATGATTGAGCGCGAGTGGACTGATAGATGAAGTAGTCCACCCCATACACCATTGGTCCAGTTAGGTGATCCTGTACTTCGAGGAGTGCCAGCAATCTCGCACTAGTAGTGCCCGCAGAAAATCCTACCCATCGTGGGTTTGTCTCCCGTACCAGGTTTGGTGCCAGCAGAAGATCCTACACGTTACGGGTCTGTAATCCATCACCAAGGATGGTGCTAGCAGAGAAGCCTACCCTTTATGGGTTTGCATCCCGCACTATAAGTAGTGCTAGTAGTAAGTCCCTTATTTCAAGGGGTTGTATTTCCTTCTTGTGTCGTGTTTTCCTGTAGTGGGGGGGTTGGAGTATTCCCATGCCGGAATGGTTTTGGCTACGTGGTATGTTTCACTGTGAGGATGACAGTTCAGTAATCCTGGTTTTGAGCAGTGCGAAGACTTCTTGAGCAAACGTGGTTAACGTTTTATGAGTTCTCGTCGTGTAGCAGTATGGAGCCTCATTTCGTGGGTTCCTAAGATGGCTGTAAAGAACTTGAGCCGGCTGCTGTCACACACTGCTGTGCAAAATTTAAGGACCAGTCAGGTTTTCACCTGTAGCTTCTCATAGGAGTGGCCTGGATAGGGGAAAAGCATACCAAAGGAACCTCGTGAGGTACAGAAATGAAGGAAATAACACGGTACAGAGGGACTTTATTCAAAAATGGCAACGTAGCACTGGCTGCCATGATACAGATGCATCACTGCCAAAGATGGAACAAAGGGAAGAGATGGTCCTCCGTAGGAGATAAGGCCACCCCTAATGGCGATGTAGGCTTTGCACCGCCTGTCCATACTTAGAACAATGTTGTTGTTAAGTTCTTGCGGTAACATCGTCCATTCCTCTGTCAGTGCCATCTGCAGCTGGTGAACATTTTCTGGTGGGTGTGGACGTGCCGCTAGGCGTCTCCTCAGAGCGTCCCATATGTGTTAGATGGGAGTTAGATCGGTGGAGGGGGTAACGAGCAGGCCAATCCATACGAAAGCAATGTCCTCACTTTCCAAAAGCATATCAACAGCTGCGGTGCTTTGGAGTGTGGTGTTATCATCCATAAACACGAACTCGGGGCCAATGGCACCTTGGAACAGACGCACATGGGGAAGGTTTACCACAGTACAGTACAGTACAGTACCGCCTTCCAGTATCTGGAGTTGTGTACGTCCATCCAAGATAACACCTCCCCCAGACGAGAACACCTCGACCGCCATATCGATCCCTTTCAGTGATATTTGCGGGGTGATAGCGTGTGACAACCTCTCGCCAGATTAGCTGACGTCCAGAATCGCTGCTGAGACTGAATCTACTCTCATCAGTAAAGAGTACCTTAAGTAAAGAATTTGTGGTTGTAACCTTTAGAAATAGTGTTGGTCCTTAAGTTTTGCACACCAGTGTAGGTGTGGCACTCGAACATGATGTGCCCAAGATATCGATATCTCCACAGTGACAGTGTGAGTCTCCCTCTATGTCCATGGCTGCTAGCTTCAGCCGGAGTGGACCGTGACCAGTAATGATGAATAGATAAGAAACATGTGTAAATGTGTTTTTGTAAGGGACGGCTCCTAGAACGTTAGTTCAACTCCGCTTAGTAACTCTGTGAAGAACAGTATCAATAGCCAGAACAACATAACACACAATACACAAACTTACACGTTCTCCTACGTGTAAGTTTATGTGTATTGCGTGTTCTGTTCTGGCCTGGCCTCTTGGCTACCCAGAAGCATCAGTTACCTGGGCAGATGATTCTGGGGACTCATACACACAACGGGAAGGTGGGTCAGTTACAATGGAGCTCGTACTGTCTCAATTCGAGACTCTGACCCAGCTGATGTTGCTAAAAGGTGGGCCAGATTCCTCTGGGTACCTATTCCACAGAAGGAAAAAATATATATATAAATAAATAAAAAATTCCGTGGTGAAAAAAAAAATAATTTCAGCTACACAAGCGTGCAGAACGCGTGAGAGGAAAAAAAATGTAAAATAAAATAAATAAAAAATAAATAAAATTCTGCACACAGCTGCAGTAACAAGCACCATCACCCATGTACAGAAGAAAGAAAAGAGAAAAAAATAAAATAAATTTTTAGCCGGCGGCCAGGTTGCTGTCTGCTGATGGGACTCTAAGTTGTTCTCCTACGTGAGAAGAAGACTCCGGCTGTGAAGTTCTGTAGTGGCGGAAGATTGTCAGGATTTTGGAGGAATAGGTCCAGGTGATTCTCAGAGATTTAGCGTTGATCAAGTCCTGTCGAAGGTCGTCATGGGGGGGGGGGGCACTGAAAGAGCACGCACCACCAGTCTTCTCTACTGCCACAGTGACAGAGATCCATGGGGTAGAGTCCCAAATGGTGCAATATGCCATTCATTGATTCGTGACGGGTTAGTAGATATGTGGTCTCAAGTGACGGGTAAAACCATTTCTGCACGGATTTAGAAGCAGGGTAGGTGACTTCAGGTAAAAATCTTCTGGTAACCGTTCCGAGGGTTCTGGTGGCCCAGCGGGTCTGCCAGATGTTGACAAGTTGGTTGTAGCATCGTTTCATTTCTGCTTTAGGGTTTTCGTCGAGGTTCAGTTCAATGGCTAAGATTTTCGTCGGTATTCTCATGCGTATCCTGGAGATTAGCCCCGGGAAAGCTACATATAAGTCAAGCGGTAGGATCCCAGCAATTAACTGGATAGCTGTGGTGGAATGGGTACGGCAGGTCCTGCAGTTGGCGAGCGACATTGACCGTTATATGACTATTAATTTTTCGCGCATCTTCACAAGGCTGATCCTATGAAACCAGGCGCCCGCCGCATACGTCACAATCGGTCAAATAGGTCAACGCTAAAAAGTTCGCGCACTGCGAAGCCAATTTACAAAAAAAAAACATTGGGTTGTGCTATATTATACAGCACAACATGATGGCTTCGTAAATTTTTGTAGTCCTCCGTGGAATATTGCAAACTGCAGTTGAAGAATCATTAATCATCATAATAAATAATATGTAATTAAGAATTGAAAACGAGGCCATGCATTTAATAAAATCGATTAGGGTTGACAGACATATGCATTCTACAAGGTCTCTGCCATTCTCTCTGCTCATATCTAGATATAATCTCTGAGATATTAGGTATATCAGGCAGTTTCCGCAGAATTTTGATAAAATTTGAACTTTATATCTTACATGGCTTCAGATGGACTCTAAAGCAGTTTTTTTTTTTTTTTTAAATCAGTATTCTTCAAAATGTCCGCCAAAAAAATAACGCTTATCGACCTTGATTCACTTTTAAAATATAATTTTAAAAAATACTCAATATATTAATATTAAAAACAAATGCAATTTAGTACTTTTTTTTTTTTTTTTTTTTTTAATTTACTGGAAATGAATAAACGAAATAAAATGAAACATTTACATTTGGTGTACTGCTAATACAGAATACCATATGGCATTTACCAAATTCATTTCAAAGTGTTCCATTATTCAAAATGTTGAAAAACACTGCTCTAAAGACTAAAGTTACGGAAACTCTTCCCGAAATGCATAAGTTGTTTGGGTACACCAAAGTAAACGAATATGATCTTAAAATGGGAGCTTATTATCAGCATTTCCTTCGATAATAACGGCAATCAAAAATAATGGAGTTGTGAGATCTCCGCAGATAAGGCAACATTACATAACAGACCGGACGTCCTCTTAGTTGACAAACCAAGCAAGACCCCATAACCATCGTGTTTACATCATTTATGTATTGTTTACACATTACAATGCAGCTAAAATAATTCAGACTAAATCATTTTCAACAGCCCCATAATAGAAATAAAGTTGAAAAAAATAATGCCTAATGATGTGAAGGAACTATATCTTTTTTAGTTTAATAAGCAACGATCTGCATCAAATACTCTTCTTGTTGTATGAAGCCAGTTAGCTTTCCTAATGGTCTTTCCTAGGGGACTTTCGCTAAACGAACATCAATTTTCCTGTTGCATGTCTGCGACCGGAAATGGATTAATGGTTGCTAAGGTACCATGTCAAGACATCTAATTACGCTATAATTAATGTTTAGTGTGCAAATTTTAATGTGCAAGGTAAACATTTATAGGTGGCGCTGCAGTAAATAGGCAGATAGACGTTAACAAATATATATGATTTCGTTTTATATGTACAGGTACATTTAACTACTGCATACTGATGTTTAAAATAAAACACTTTTATACCTCTCATGAAATTGCTGCTGAATGCAACAAGTGATACTTGAGAAGTGTTCAGAGTTGCTGACAACAAAGCAATTAAAATAAACACTTATAGAAATTTAAAGAAATTTACAAAATAAAAACTGGAGACCAAATTAACAAGCAAGAGCTAGAATCTTCCAGGGAAGCAGAGGTATAGGATCCTGTCAGTTTAGGTACCATGCTAAAATAACACTAAGAAACTGCACACAGCACCGCCAACAAGTGAATACTGGCGCCTGCTAAGAGAAAAACAACTGAAAAGAAAATTTTATGGAGTAACAGTGTGTAATGTGAAAATTCATAAACGCTCGCATTTCTGTCATGGCTTACTATTACCAGCAAAGCGACCATGGAGGATTCCATACACGCTGCACTTCCCTGGATGCGGTATGGCTCTTCCTTGTTAATTTTGTTTCCAATATTTTTATTTTGCATTCTCAAGAGGTGCTGATTTCCACCTGGTTGCAGGTGGAAATAATAATAATATTATATTATTATTATATAATAATAATCAACACCTCTTGAATATCACTTGTTGCATTCAGCAGCAATTTCACATATGTGTAAAGTGTTTTTTTTTTAGATATCAATAATTGATTATACAAGTTTAATTCATGCTTAGACTTAATACTCATGTTATATTATTACTTTACTATAAAGATAGCAATGAAATATCACCATATTTTTATCCGTAATAGAAAAAACTACGAAAGTAGTATAAATGGCATCGATTTAATTTCATATTGACACTACTTCTTCACAATGAGTTACCATGTATTGCATTACTTCGAATAAGTAATGCTTCACCAATAGAGAAGACTATTGTTACTTATTCTCAGGGGGGATACCACCACTCAGACGGCACCGTTTCAAGGCTAGTTGACCCGTCATCGGTGGGTGGGTAGGTACCCTAGCATTGCATTCCAGTGTTGGGTTGGCATGATTGTAACACTGAGGTACCTACTCGCCCACCGATGATGGACCAACTAGCCTTGAAACGGTGCCGTCTGAGTGGTGGTATCCCCCCTGAGAATAAGTAACAATAGTCTTCTCTATTGGTGAAGCGTTACTTATTCGAAGTAGTGCAATACATGGTAACTCGTTGTGAAGGAATAGTCTCAATATGAGATACAATTAAATCGATGCCATTTATACTACTTTGGTAGTTTTTTCCATTACAGATAAAAATATGGTGATATATCTACTGTAGTATATTACCAATCCATAACTTATTACGCCTTGTTGCGTTTATTTTATTATTATTTTACATTTCACTAGAAAGAAAAAGAAAAAGATACTCGTGCATTCAACCGAATCAGGTTGCCAGATTTTATCCGTAATTCACATCAATTAATTTCAGTTAGTCCGTGTTAGCCTTTACAATTAAAGATTGAAAAATTACACGCTAAAGTATAAAAAATGAAAAGCAAGTTAAAGCCAAGAAACACGATTCAGAATTAATTATATATTTTTTAGCTTTTATCTCGTAAGCATACTGTTAACCATATCAAAAGATATTCTACTGGACTGCACAATCTCTCAATAAGCGGCTGGGCAGGCTAGTAGAATGATATTTCCTATTTCTCCAACCCCTTTCCTAAATTCTAAATAAAGGTTTAAGTGGCAGTAGTCTGAAAACTGTTATTCTGTAGTTGGTAACGTCGTTCCCGTTTAAAAGCTATTAAATTCATACTTTATATCAGGACTTTTTTTTTTTTTTTTTTTTTTTTTTGATGTTGCAGTCGATGTACTAAATGCATTGGCAGTTTTGATAGCTTGTGGAGAATCTAGAGAGCGCTGAATATTTAAAAGAAAGTAGGATTATTATGCAATAAACTGAACTTCTTTCTGTAGTCTTTTGAAAACCCCGAGGAGAGAGAATTATAAAACGGTTCTTCCTAAGCACCATAATATAGTGGGTGGTGAAGGCAAATAAACTTAACCTGTTACATCATACCTTTACCTGAATCGTCCGTTAAATACGATAACAAGGCAATCGCCATTCTAATTAGCATTGTAAGAACCATTTGTCAAAGGAAATCAGTTTTGTCTGACAGTAGTCCTTAAGCAAAAGGGGAGTGTTCTAAGATAGTCGACTTTAGTCCAAATAAAAGAATTCAAAGTTCTTCACTCCTGCTAGGGTTTGGTTTAATATATACTGCAAAACCTGTAGGCCACTTTTTTTTTTTTTTAATATGTGAAGGAGACGCCACACTGTCGTAGCCCTAAGTCAGACGAATCCGATGTACATCAGTGCGGTGTGTAATTATCTGGTCGTTATGACAACCCATCAATTATAATCATAAAGCCCACAGTAATTGTTGCGGCATTAGCCTTGGGTTTTCCTTCATCAGTCAAGAGAAACGATAGCTCTATGTACACTTGTGTAATCATCTGCTGATAATCGTCCCGATGTTTGCTTTGTTTTTACATACAATTGTTAGCAGATGACACGAGGAACGATTAACAGGAATCTTGGAATCTTTTCTGGAGCGAATGAGTGGTAAGTGCTGTGGGATCTTTTCGAGTTTACTGCTAGACTGATTATTCACGATCCCAACACACACACCTGCCAGCGAATCCTTGAAGGCCATTTATTTCAATCGCTTTAAACTTAGTGGGAAATATACAGTTGTTGTTGTTGTTATTTGGTTTTTAGGAGCATTAGCAACTAAGGCCATATTGCTCCTGGGATATGCGGTGGTCATTCCCTGACCTTTCCGCATCCTCCGTATTTGGTGGCTCACGGGCTCGAACCCCGGTCTAATCAAGAAGCATGTGCTACTCACTGCTGCTCCTGCCCACCTGGGGAAATATACAGAAGATTAAGGAAAAGACAAGGGAAGAAAGAACACAAAGAAAGGGGGAAGAGGTAAGATTTGTCTATTATTCTCCCCTCCCTTTGCCTATCAGAAAAGGATTAGGAAAGCTGATGACAGTCGAACATGAAATGAGTTGGTCACTAATCAATTTATCCACGACTAGTCTCATAAAAATTTGCGTTGTTTAGAGTTTTGGGTGAAATGAATACATTATTGAAAGCATCCATATCAGTTTAACTCTCTCAATTGCACAATTGTACGGCGAAGACTAACAGGGACGTTACTTCCATTTTTAAGCCTACGGGGAATAAAAAAGAGCTAATCAAATGATGATTGTGCACACACCTCTCAAATTAATTTGGATCATTAGTTAAAGGCCAAAGAAAGTGCATCAGGAGAATCATCTTTTGTTGATGATACATTGGCTTCATGACGAGTTAAATACAAGTAGTTCTCGAATTTACGAGTTAATTCGTTCCTAGCGCGCGCTCGTAAACCGTAAACTCGTAAAGTGGGAATTTATTTCTCGTAGATATAATGTTGAAAATAGAGGTTACGTTCTCAAGAATAATATTAGTTAGCTAATTAGTTTATGTTTAAACAATGATTGATTTATCCAAAGAAATTAAAACGTAGCCTGTAAAATCAAGCGAATTATAATAATAAAGAAATTATTTATGACTTAACAAATTTTAAAGAATGTTTATTCTTCATCATCGACTAAATTGATCACTTATTATTGGCTCGGCACTCGTTGGTTTGTTGCACAAGGAGTCGTCTTCAGAAATGCTTCAAGAGGCGTTTATTTCCAAGATAGCATGCATAAGCATTTTTTAACAGAACGCATTTAAAGTATATTTTATGTCAACATATTCATTTAATGATTTTTTTACAGGTATATACACTTGTAGGATCTAGTATAGACCAATGTATCAAGTCGTCTATCCAGGAACTTTGCAGTGAAATCTGTAATTGCGCTAATAAGAGACGCCAGTCATAAGCGGTTTTCTTGTTGTTTCTTGTGATCATTTTTCTTATTACTACATATACAGTACATTTCCGCAAACAAGAAATGGAAGGGGGTAATAAAAAAGAAAACGGTATACGTTAATGTCCTCAGCGAACGTATAAACCAGATGCTAATTAAACAGCTCAACTCCGCATGTTTTAATAAACCATCTAACAGATGAGGAAACATAAGAAACATCTGCACAAGTGATCTTAATTGAATTCAGGTAATTAAGAGAATTCTGCCCATTGCTTTGACGTTCCAGCTGGAGTTGGCAAACATATTAGACAGGTTAACTCTGCAATGGACATTTTCTTCCTGGTAAATATCACAAGAATAACTTCAGAAGTTTTTCTGCCGCTTTTTTTTTTTTTTTTTCCTTTTAAGTAAGCACAAAGTTCACTGATATCATATACACTGTGCACACACTTTATTAGGTACACGTGTCTAGTAGCATGTTGCGCCTCAGCCTTCAAAAAAAAGCCAGAATTCGTCTAGGCATGGATTGAACAAGGTGCTGAAAACGTGCAGGAATGGAGTACCACACAGACATGGGTGTGCCATGCAGTTCCTTGAGATTCGGGGTGTAGACCTGCAGCCAACAGCCCTTTCCAGCTCATCCCAATGATGTTCAATAGGATTGAGATCCAGGGACTGAGCGGGCCACTGCAGCAAAGAAAAGTCATTGTCATGTTCCTAGAACCATTCCATAGTGATTCGGGCTTTGTGAACCGGCCCATTATCCTGCTGGAAGTAACCATCTGACTGAGGATAAACTGTCAACATGAACGGATGCAAATGGTCAGCAACAATGTTTAGGTACGATGTGGCATTCAGACGTAAATCTATGGGTATCAATCGACCCAACGTGTGCAAAGAAAACATTCCCCACACCATAACACTGCCCCCACCACCTTGCAGAGTAGTTGTCAAATATGACGGGTCCATGGATTCATGTTGTTTTCGCCAAATTCTGAGCCTTCCATCAACATGGTGCACCAGGAATTTCGACTTGTCAGACCAAGCAACTGTTTTACAATCCTCGATAGTCCAGTGTTGGCGTTGCTGTGCCCATAGGAGGCATGCTCTCTTGTTCTTCATTAATAACAAAGGTACGCGATGTAGCCGTCGGCTGTTGTAGCCCATTCGGGACAAAGTGCGACTAGTGGTCAGTTGCGATATTTTGTTCTGCTCACCAAGGTTGTATTCTGACGTGATGTGCGAAATTTTGTGGCTCATCTGTTTGCTTGCACAATTCTAGCCATCCTCCTCTGACCTCTCTCATCAACAAGCGATTTTCTTCCACAGGAGTGCCGTTGAGAGGATGTTTTCTGTTCGTTACACCATTCTTGATACACCCTTGAAACTGTGGTGAGTGAAAAATTCAGCAGAACTGCCGTTTCAGAGATGCTTTGTCCAGCACGTCTTGCACCTACTACCATACCACGTTCGAAGTCCGTTAGATCACTCATTTTCCCCATTGTTTCTACGGTTTGTACGCTTAACTGATACTAGAAAGGTTGTTCTGCTGCATTTATATCCACAACTGTGGTCATGTGACTTGCAACGTTGTGGGACAAAACATTTGTGTGCACAGCAGGGATATACCTAATTAAGTGTATCTATTCCTATTCAAGATTGCGCGGTGTTCTCATCGGGGTTTGTTGTGATAGGAAAAGAGCGGCAATCTAGACTAGAATGGTATCCTACCCTACCCCTATAAGAATTTAACTAAGTTATACCAGACAATGCATACTGTAATTTGAAAAATACAAAAAAAAAAAAAAAAAATATCCAATTTTTTTTTTCTGATCATTTCCAATGATAGTAATATTTGTGATGTGCTCATGCCAACAGATATTATAAGTCAGGTAATTCCTAATACAGATATGAGATCGCGTCTAGAAATGTGCCATCGAAGACGAGAAGAGAAGAATAAGACAGAACCGTTGTTGTTCTACACTGAAAGGACAGAATTCGTAGGATCCCTGGTTCCTGAGAACGCGACTTTCACCCCTCTCATTAGTGGACAACCTACCGCTTGGCAAGTATATCGGTATACTGGATCACTGCATTCAAGTAGATGATAATTCGATGTTAGTATGGATAAACGTTGTGAGTTAACCAACTTTGAAAGAGGGATGATAGTGTGTGCCCGATGCATGGATCACTATCGCGGAGGTGGTACAGAAATGTATTGCGCTGTGGGCTGAGAAAGGTGGCGGATGAACGTGGCTGTCAAAGTCTGTCTCGCATTGTTTCAGCCAACCAGAAATCACCGCCGACTTCAATGATGGAGGTGCCAGGAACGTCTCCACCAAGACCATCATGTGATCATTAGCCGCAATAGGTTATGGGAGCCGCCTATCCTCCAGAGTCCCATTGCTAACACACGACACATGACTCTACGCCTCAACTGGACCTTGGATGACTGCAGATGGGACTCCTGGTCCGATGAGTCTGGTTTCTAGTTATTTCGAGCGCGGGAGGGTGCATATCTGGCGGAAACGGCACGAAGCTATACACCCGTCATATCAACAAGGAACTGTTGAGGCAGGTGGACGATCGGTAATGGTCTGGGGCGTGTTCAACTGGCACACGTCAGGGCCTCTGGTACGTCTAGACGCATTTCTAAACAGTCCAGGTTACGTGTCCATCCTTGCAGACCATCTGCATCCCTTCATGGTCATCGTGCACCTACAGGGCAATGGACTTTTCCAGGAAGACAATGCGCCTCCCCACAGAGCAGTGGTGACTAGAACATGGTTCGAAGAGCATTCCACAGATTTTACCACCATGGATTAGCCTTCCCGTTCAACGGACATGAACCCTGTGTAGCATCTTTGGGATGCTGTGGAAAGGTCCGTTTGAGTTTTGGAACCCCCACCAGGAATGAAACGGAATGGACAGCGATGCAGCAAGCCTGGATGGAAATACCTGTGGAACGCTTTCGTGAACTAGTGGACTCATGCCTCACCGTGCGACTGCCCTTATCAGGGCGAAAGGTGGGCCTACCCGTTACTAGGTAGGTATTCCATGATTTCTGTCCACTCAGTGTAGTAGTAGGAACATCAGCGACTACGGCCATATTGTTCCGTGTATACTGTCAGTAAATTGCGTGTGTTCTGAGGGGCCGAGTTTCCGAGAGAAAAAACAATGCTACCATCGTCTGAGACCGACTAACGCAGCCAGGTTGTAAAAAGGCCCACAAAAATTCCTCACGTCATCGACGGGACTCAAACTCAGGAAGAAGGGACTGAATCTTAGCAAGATTTAATGTTAACTAAGTTTTAAGCGCGCCACTTGAAAATTACCTGGAGATCAGAATTTGAGGAATTAGTGGTGGATATTCGAAATGTTGAGGCTGTTACTGCAGGGCAAAGTTTCTCAAACTGAAAGGTAGAATGTAGTACTATCATCAGCAAAACTATGGTCATTAATATACAAGACGAAAAGAGTGGGATAAAGAACCTAAACTTCGGGAACATCAGCATTAGTGTAGAAGTTAGAAGACAGGGCGCTATCTAGGAACACCAGCAGTGAACATTTAGGGGAAAAAGTTGGATACCCAATGCCTGGGTTTAACCAAACTTTCCACAGAATTTGTTCAAAGAACATAAGCCAATAAATACGCTGCTCGATAAAATTAACAGAACATGTAGAAAACGTGGTGTAACTCACGCAGCCTGCGATGAAGCGGGACAAAATCTGGTATGATGGTGTACTACAGACGTATAAGTTAATGCTATTACATCATTTTAATACGCAGCAACCTACTAAAATAATACACAATTGGCATCATTTAAGTATATTACATATTGTAAAGACCTCCACAACAAGTTGCTATGATGTTGCAATATGAGCAGAAGGAAAAATCTCCAGTAGAATAAGAAAGTGTAGAAGGCGACAAACAGGAGCAAGCTCAGAAGCACAGGTTTTGAGAATAAGTAAAGAAACACTATCAGGATCTGGAGCTTTCTTGGCATCAATATTGTTCAGAATTCTAATATCCTTCTGTCTAAAGACTATGGGAAGCTTGAGTAGAGTGTATTGGTATGGCAGAAAGTAGTTTATTAAATCGTCAAATACAAGGGTTAGAAGCAAAATATACTGTATTATCACTGTTAACCTCTGACCTGGTGGCCGTGAAGGGCAATATTGCAATGTATCGATTTGTATTATTATTATTATTGCAATAAAGATTTCTAAATAGAATACCATTAAGTCGGCTTTATCTTTTGCTGATGATATAATAGAACCATCACGATGTAATAGAGGTGATAGGATTTATTTTCGATGTAATAGAGGTGATAGGATTTTTGTTCGGATTTATTTTTTTTAATTTTTTTTTTTTTTGGCTGGTGCAGCATAAGCCATAGGCTTTCTTGCACCATGCGGCCGTTACTAATACTAATACTAATAGTATTTATGGACATAAGTTGCGACCAATAACTTTGGCAAGAGAACAAAATGCTAACTGCATTTGGAAAAGAAGAAAGTTTTCTAATCAGCCTGTTCAAAATCGAGTTTCAGCTGATTAATAACTGTTTTACAATTGTTGCCAGCATAGGCAGAAAATGAAATGTTTTTTGAAACAACTAATTCCGAATTTTTGCCTCTTTTTTTCCTTTCTTTCTTTTTTATAACCAGTGACATTTGAAGCATATTTGAGCTTTAAACTGAAGTCAGTTTCTCATAGCCTAATTTCTGTTGAAAGTACAGTAACTGAAATGACAGCTCGTATATTAAACAAACAACATGAAGATAAAACCAACCATTACTGCGGAGAAGCAACTTGAGGAGATATATTCTTAGATAGAGAATACTCTTATTGTCTGATTCATTTCAGACTGCTGCGTGTTTCTTTTAGGATGGCGGAAGAAAAATAATGGAACAATTCACCATCATTAAGATTATTATCAAAAGCATAATGACACACTAAATACTCCAGACATTTGAATAACTAGACAAATCTGTATTCAGTCTAATAGTAGACCAAATCTTTATCATCACGATTTACTTTTCGCTATGATGCCTTACTGGGAATTAGGTGAAGGGTAGATGCCTTAAAATGATGAAAAAAGAATATTTTCTTAATCTATAAGACAGCAGATTGCATATACACTGAACAGAGTTGATGAATGCCATGATAATATCAGAGAATCCCGTTAAGCTAATAAGGACCTATTCTCGGAATAACGCGAATTAGAAAACTCGATAAAATTAATAAGTAGAGTAATGGTAATCATCTCAACCACTATTTTATAGTCTTACTGAGTGACCGCTTTATTTTAAACCTACATATTTCATGAATTGAATTTGCTCTTTCAGTAACAGCATAACCTGTCGAGATTGGTCCAATAACCAAATAACATCCAGCCAACAGCGATCATTGTGTCGGAAAAATTTAGCTGTTGCGAGAGCTCAACAGAGGCTTGATGTGAAATGAATCTTTGGTAACCAAAGAGGCATTTCAGAAAACACACCACGTCACACATAACGTCGCAGTGTGGGGTCATGGTGTGATACACCACGTCGTCAACTGGGATATCTCATCCGTGACCTTTTTACGAATGAGATATCGCAGCCAACGATACAATCGAGTTCCACAGCCAAAAGCAAGAAGGCATGGTGGGCTAAGGAACACTAACGCTGGGCACTGAAGGGTTGGGGGGAAAATATGTCCAGTCTGACGAATCCTAGTTCCTGCTTTTAAACGGGAGGAGCAAAATATGGAACAATCCTGTCACGTGTCAATAATGCATGCTGGTGACGGTGTAATAGTTATGGAAGTGTTTTTGCAGTGCACATTGGGCCACTTGATACCAGTGGAGCAACATTTGTATGACAGAATGTCATCCCTTCACGGCTGCAGTGTATCCATCTGCGAATGGATTCTTCCAATAAAACTAAAAACTATTACAGTATTATTTTTATGCTACCGGAATAATTAAATTCATCTGCCGTGCATATGTATTATGTCCGTAAATTGCGTGTATTCTATGGTCGATTTGCCTGTTTTGCTGGACGAAAAACCAGAGTTGCCGGGAGGAAGGGACCTTGCTATCTACGCCTGAGATAGACTAATTCAGCCACGGAGTGAAAAAAGCCCATTAAAGTTCCTCGCGTTATCGACGGGATTCCAACCAGGGCCTTTTCCACCCGGTGTGGGGAGGACGGTGACGATACCACTGTGCTTCACACCCGAAGACGGGTTCTTCCAATATTTTATTTATTTTTATTTATTTACATATATACAAAAATACATTTTTGTATACAAGGCGTCTCAAAAATATTGGTACAAACGTTTAGGCGAGGTAGGTAACATCTAAAGGAATGTGAATCGCATAGGAACCCATAACCGGAAACGTCACGGGAAAGTAGTAGCAGAGGCACAAGAAGCAGAAATGACACACGACAGTAATTAGTGGCAAACATTTATTTGACATAATATTAACAATGGAGTATGAGATGGATGCATTTCATGATGTTACAACAGATGCTCGAAGGTTCCACCATGAGATGCGATGCATGCGTGACATCGACGCAGCATGGATTGGCGGACACGGTCGAACACACCTGGAGTTTCTTTGAAAGTAGCAGCAGCGCAGACGAGTCTTGCTACGAGATTCATTTCCGTCTCCATAGGCGATTCATACACGATAGATTTGAGGGCCCCCACAGAAAGAAATCAAGGCTCGATAAATCAGGTGAGCGTGAGGGTGAGGCAACGGGTCCACCACGGTCAATCCATCGACGCCCAAAACGCCTGTTTAAATGGTCATGAACACACCTTCCATAATGGGCAGGCGCCCCATCATGTTGAAACGAAATGTTGCATCTCACATTTGCTGGAACATCGTCAAGTAACCCTGGTAGAACTTGTTCAAGAAAGATCCGATATTTGGCGGAGTTCATGCGGGATGGTAACAGGTATGGGTCGACTAAGCAGTCACCGACCATACCTGCCCCACACACTTATTGCGAAGCGATGTTGTGCCGCATGGGGGCGCACACCGTGTGGGCTCTCTGCTAATCCATACACTAGGTGCATGTCTGCCAGCTCACAGTTCGTATATCGATGCATGCTCTTCGTGCGGCGACTACTGCTTGAATGAGTAAACCAGAAATTTTCCCTCTCGCGAACTGATGAACAGTGCCGTTTCCGGTTATGGGTTCCTATGCGATTCACATTCCTTTAGATGTTACCTACCTCCCCTAAACGTTTGTACCAATATTTTTGAGACACCCTGTATATGTAATAAATACAAAAGAAACACTATTTACAATCATTCGAACCTGTGATAGAAACTCCAGCAGGAAATGGAGCTTCTCTTACAAAATTGTAAAACGCAACAAAACTCTTCAAGACTCAAAAGTAAAAGAAATACATGTATGCACACTCAATGGCATTTATGTATGTGTACAAATATGCCACATGTATGTATGTGGCCTGTTTGTAGCGGCTCCAGGACCTGGGTCCATCTCAGCAAATTGTCTCTGTGTTGACTACAGAATCTCTGTAAACAGGGCTTGAAATGTGAGCAGCCTCTCTGGTCTCTAGAATGTCTAGAGACCAAATTCACAAATCTGCCATCACGCAGATAACAAATAACACAAATTTTTAATATATCAAAAATGCCTGTTAAATATGAGAAAGGGATCAGTGAGGTTTGGAATCATGTTTAACACATCACGAAAGATGTATGAGTGAATTTTGGAAACTGAATTCATTATATCCTGATATCCCATCATTCATGCAATAATCAATGCTTCCAACTTAGGCCATCACTTACAAGCCTCTAAAATCTTTAAATCCCTCCTTATAGATGTTAATTATAGGTTGAATTAACTATAATGAGACCTTGAATGAAAGGGTAGCTGATGTTTAAGTTACTGCTTATCACTAGGCACTGGCTACCATGGCTACCAGACGTTCGAAAAAGGATACAAGAACTTGAAACACTTCGGCAAATCGGCTCCTGAAAAGGGAGGAGGTCTGTTTGATGAACCCCGAGGTTAGAGTCTGTCCTTCGACAGTGGTTTAATTATAAAAGAGCCTTATAATCAGCGGGATTGGTGATTAATTATCAACCTTGACCAAAATAAAAAAAAAAGGCAAATAAAAAGGTCTGTTGAGAAGTTAATACATCAACTAAGCAACAAGATCGATGACGTTACAATATTTTGCAATGACCTCTCTAATAACAGGGTACCCACTGGGAGGCCTCTTCACAGACTGCCAATCTCGCGGATAGATACAGTGCTTGCTTAAGGCCCCACCTTCTTATATATGTAACCACAGTCTTCTTTCGTAAGCCCTTATCAGAATAAATAGATGAAGAGAATGGTGGGGGGGGGGGACGTAAGAACAGAGCGTACTGATGTAATAACAGTAACCCAACTATTAAAATACACAAAATAAAGATTTTTCGCCAATCTGGTTATTCACCTGGCGTTGTGACACAGATTTAGTCTTGTATAAAATTTAAAGATCAATCGTTATTTCTAAAACAGATTTAAAAAATGTTAGAGAGAAAATCTTTATTTTCTTTCCTTCAATATTTCCAACTTAGGCCATCACTTACAAGTCTCTAAAATCTTTAAATCCCTCCTTATAGATGTTAATTATAGGTTGAATTAACTATAATGAGATCTTGAATGAAAGGGTAGCTGATGTTTTAGTTACAGCTTATCACTAGGCACTGGCTACATGCCTACCAGACGTTCGAGGCGGCGCTGAAATTCAAAATAGTATTAATCCACAGGAGAAAAGTCAACTATATCATGTGGAAAGCAATATTTTTTTTAAACTGCTATTTAATTCTAATAATTTCTCAATAAGGAACGGGGGGGGGAGGTCTAGTAAGACATATCAATAAATGACATTTCTTGGTTCCAGGAGTGTTTAAATTAGCTTCAAGGCAGTCAAGCAATAAAGTAACAGTGTGACACGAGCTGAGTAACATGTTCTGAAACTGATTTATTTGTTTAGAGTGTATAAAAAATATGTACACATGTATAAAATAATAATAATAAAAACAGGAAAAATCATGCACCGCCGTCTGAGATCAGCTGCGTTACTGTTAGGAATCAAGATCCTGTTACGTAGGATCGTGGTTCAACAGAAAGAACTATTGCCGGAAAACGAATGATTTGAAAAGGAATTGTTTGGATTTTAAGTAATTATTTATTTATTATTATCTCTGTTAAAATATGAAAGCTGCTTACAAAATTCAAATTTCTTAAAAGGCTATTTTCATTTTGTTTGGGCTTTCGTCAATTTCTTGTTAAGATTTACAATTCCCAGATATTTTCGGAAAACAAGCCCGGAATCAAAAGACCTATTAACAGTATGAATTATGAGGAAATTTGTTTTTGTTCTTTGAGAACATAGGTTGAATAGCACTATTATTGGATGTCGAATATCGATGTTAGTTATATAAATGTTAAATTAATAATTCTAAGTGAAATATTAGAGGAGCATTCAAGTGGTTTTGTATTTTCTTTCTAATCTTGATATAACATCCATGTTCAATTTGATAAAACGTTCTCACGGAATTTAAAAAGAACCTTTACAGAAATATACGGCTACTATACACACAACTCTGTCGTTACTTCTTCATCGGTACTATTCACGCTACCCCATAGACACAACAGATCTTTTATAAATGTAATAAACCTTTAGAAACTCGAGACAGTTACATATATAAAAAAAGAGAGTGATGGGAAACTTATTATGTTGCGTCATGCCATCCATTTTTCTGATGTCAGAAACACTTCATATTTTATGAAACCAATATCGGATTTCTCGCAGTCACAAGTTCAGTATATAAAAATGAGATGGGCCTATTGCACTATATAAACAAAAAATTAAGTATGGATGAAATGTGTGGGTTGTAATCTGCGAACAAAGATTTCTTTATCAGTCGTGGTTTCTACGTTAGTCATAAAAAGAAAATATGATTATATCCTCTTCTGCCAAGTAATTAGCAAGAAGTCGCATCACTGATGTACATATGTAATTTACTAACTGCAGATAGCTTAATCTTTCATGCTCTAATTGATAGAGCGTGCTGGAGCTTGCCGGCGCACGTGATGCAAGCTGCATACATTATTTGTAGGTGAATCACTGTTGGTTATGACAATGAAAATGCAGCGAGTTTTCAAAAATAATTTTATGTACGTTGCTGCGGGATAAAGCCACATATCATGTGGCTCGGATCGTTGGCCGGTATGTGTTTAAAAAAAAACAAAAAAAAAAAAAGATGGTTGACGAATGAGTAATTTCTTTCTACAATAAATAAATAAATTTTCTGCTTATACTCCGGGACGATCAAATGATCAGAGGAGTTCACAAGATCGACAGAATACAAGAAACAGCACCGTATTCAGCAGTCACAGGCTTGAACCCCGGTCACTCAAGGCACGTGTACCTATGCACCCGCGCGCCTGACCACTAGGCTACGGCGGCCTTGCATAGGTGTCTCTGTTGATTTCTAATAAGAGCGCTTAAATTGAAATAGTTTCATAAATTACGCTACTCTGCGTTTTGTTTTTAAGTCGACCACCTAGGATTGCTGCTGTTGTTCCTCCAGTAACAGTGCTTGGGCTTAGGCACTTTAGAAACGATTACATTTGTCCAGTACTCAATCTAAAATAACTAATATCGTTTTTAATCGGATAACAAAGCCCATTAGGCGAATTTATATCCGTTAAAACTGAACGTACTGCTGTGACTTGTTTCAGAACTATTTAGTTCCATCATCAGACAGCAGGTAGTCCTATTACCAACTCTGCATCGAGTTGGTAATAGGCTATAATTTATAGGACAAAACTTCCAATTTGAAACATAACCAAAGTCACTGCTCACTGAGAGCTTAGATTCTATACATCCCTTCATTGCTTCAAGACAAGGCTGCTAATAGGGTTATCTGCTGTCTAATGACGGAATAAAACAGTTCCGAAACCGGTCATGGCAGTACCTAGAGTTTTTAATGGATAACGGATTCCCCTAATGGGTGATGTTATCCGATTAAAAATGATATTAGCTGCATTAGATTGACTACGTGGACAAATGTAGTCGTTTATAAAGAGCCCAAGACAAAGCGCCATCACTGTGGGGGACAACAACGTCCCCAGATGGTCGACTGAAAACCATAACACAGAGTAGGGTTATTTTAAGAAACTATTTCAATTTTTGCAATAACCTGCACTGAAATAGTACCCAGCTCCTTTATTATATAATAGAAGCTTGGCTCTGCCAAGTTTAATGTATAGGAGGACTTGATATTTACTTTTATATCCGATCCTCACATAAAAAAAAAAAAAAAAAAAAAACTGTTTTATTCCACCTACACGTTTTCCACATTTTTCGGTCCACCGCACCACCATCAGCAGCACTGTATGTGTATTATGACTGAATGTGTGTTTTAAATTGATTTGCATGTTAAGCGAGTTGAAAAAACCAGAAATACTTCACTTTGGGGGGGGGGGGTGAAAACTATACCATCTTCCACTTGGGATCGGATAACTCCATTTCGACTGAGGGGGCCTTTAGGATTTCCATCAGTTAATGGCAGGATTCACACTAAAACTTAAGGTTTTATTAAAGATTTTTATCAAATTTATTTTTAAGAAAACTGTTTGAGCTGCATATTTTTATTAATTTTTAAACAATTATAAGAAAATATTTATTTCAAACTCAATTTGTGCAAAACACTGCCGTGGAAAGTAAAATTCTAGCCGTCGATGGAAGTTGAACCTAGACTTTTCCACTCGGAAAGGCAGGGACTTACCTCATCATGTAAATAAAAAAAAGTTTTTAATTTAACATTCAGGGACAATTATATAGTACTAGATGGGTCATTATGAAGGATCATCTTAAAAACAATAATAAATAAAACTAATCTTCAACTATAGAGAACCATACGGAGATTTTCATGGGGACTACTGGGGAAATGTATCTTCTAGAAATCCAGGCGTTAAAAGTTGGACCCCAGTTTAGCATTATATATTCTAAAGCTCCGGGATCACTCCTTTTTCATAATATTTCAAATAAGTTGACCCCAGCACAACATCCCCTCCAGTAAGAGTCAAATTACTGTCTTGCATATTTGTTACGTATTTCATTAAAAGCATACTAAATTTATAAAATGTTAACAATTCTTAAAATTTACCAAAGCATATTTTAAAATACCGTTCGTCGGCTTATAAGACGCTGCGGCGTGGAAGACGGACTCTAATTTTGGAACGGTAAATTAAAAAAAAAAAAAAACTTTTGAAAACATTTTTTATTGTTAATACAATGAAATTTATAATTCAATAAAAATAAAACCCAAAAGCTAATAAAGAAAGGTATACGATTATTACTCTTATTACTTTAGTATTATTCAACTTCAGATTCATTACTGACTTCATCATCGTTATCCTCAACATCATCATAATCATCATCCCCTTCACTAGTATCACTGTCACTCTCATATAATAAATGATCTTCAGCGCCATCCATTGAATTACTTATACCACTTTTTTTTTTTTAAAGGACTTGACCACAATTTTAGTCTTAACATCATGCCATGACTTCAGCACCAATTCACACACTTGTGCTATTGATGGACGTTTCATCCTTCCCGTAGGGATCGTTTCATGGTTCCCCTCTATCTTCCATTTCTTCCATTGCTCCTGATTGTTATTCTTGAATGGCTTATTTATGTTGATATATAACGGCTGTAACTGGGAAGTTAAAGCCCAGAATTACCGCCAATTCCGTGTTCATCATTTGGGCCAGTTTGATATTTTCACTCCTATGTGCTCTAAACTAGTAGTGCCATACTAGTAGTGCCTTTTTATACAGTAGTCCATCAGGACGCTTGGACCAAATATTCTTCATCCATTCATCCCTTCGGTTATATAAGTACATGAATTCCATTTGGCAGTTTATCTTTCGGTAAATTTTTTCTTTTAAAAATTAACACTGGCGGAAGTTTGGTCCCATCAGCACAAGTTAAAACTGCGGTGTAGTGTGCCTTTTTATGTCCAGTGGTTTTAACAGTTATAGATTTTTGCCCTCTCAGATTTACGGTTTTATTGGATGGCACATCAAAACTCAATAGAATTTCATCCATATTCCTGATTTGGCTAAGTTCGTAGTTACTTCGTTTTCTAGCATTAAGGACAAATTTATAGAAATGTAATATTTTCTGTTCGTATTCAGCAGAAATTCTTAAACGTCAACTTAACCCGTTTATTTTCATGAAGCGATAACACCAAGATTCGGTTCCTTTAAAGACATGTATCCTAATATCAGCTGCTCGTTTCCGTGCTTCTACTATTATCATTTCAGTACTCACTGCAATACCCACGTTTCAAAGTTCCATTATCCAATTACACAAGTTTTCTTCAAAATTTGGCTATTTAGGGGGAATTTTACGACGGTTGTGCTCTGTTTTATCAGCTTCTTTTAATAAAACTTCCTGCTTCCTCCACTGACGAATCATCTTCTCAGTAGGCGGTGGTCCGAAATTTCGTTATGCTGCTCTGTTCCTGCGTTCTTTAGCATATTTTACTACTTTTAGCTTAAATCCAATAGAATAATTTTGCCTTCTTGATGCGCCTGCCAGTGATCAGGGCTTAAACGTATAACTGGAATTCACTTGTTACTCCAACAACAGCCTGGTAATTATTGAAAAGCGTACTAACGTATAGTAGTTAACTATCCGTTAACTCTCAGTTTTGCGTATGTTAATTCTCGTTTTTACTGTATTGCCACTTTCGGCTTCTAAGACGCAGGGCAATTTTTTAAGGTACTGTATTTATAAGGGAAAAAAATGCGTCTTATAAGCTGACAAATAGTATCTCTAAGGGCGATCAGTTTTTTTTAAAAATATTTTATTACTATCTAAAGACAAAAAAAAAAATTACTGGTCAATAACAGATCACAGGATCTTCGGCGTTTTGCTAAGGAGACAGTTAATTAGACTGCAAGCAGCAATATAACATTGAGCGGTTTTCTTCTGTTTAAATAAGCCCCTAATATGGTAGTTTTTTTTTTTCAAAAAATATTTTCATCTAAGTCCCCTGAAGGCCGTTATCAAATATTAAATAACGTGTATTGGTTATATAAATATAAATACTAAGTAACGTGTACTGTTGTACTGTTAATACTACGTAACGTAGTATTAACAGTACAACTAATAACTGGTGTTAACATTCGGTGTGTTCCGACCCCTTGGTCCTATATATAAAATACAAACAAAGAAATAAAGAAAGACAGTAAAAAAGTTAAGGCAGCCCGCACTAATTTGAGAAGTAATCTTTACAAACGAAGCGGCGTTTATGTATATCTGTTCCTCCTCCCCACTTCACCCATTCCCGACAAAACCATTGCACACATGCATACAATCCACAAGACAGAAAAACAGCATCACGAATTTCAGAAATGAGTAAAATTCAGATAATATCTAGCATTCCCCCGCTTCGAATCCGGAGCACATTTTAAGGCGATAAAAATCCACTCCTCGGTTTTCCATCTGTTTCTTTCCGCTCTTTGCTTTCCTTAAATTAGCCTCGCGATAACGTAGGCGTGCTCGAGGCACTAGCGCAATCAGGATTCCACGAGACAGCCCACAAGAGAAACAGTGCTTATGGTCAGGTCGGTCAGAGATAAATCTGTGAGGAAGAGGCGCGAGACAGGAGACAGCAGAGCGTGCCCCGATGCGAGAAACCAAGTAATGTATTGCCTGTCGTGTGGAAGCGTACCCACACACCAGAATAACAACGGTATTGAACACGTGCAAGGATGGTTTAAGACGCGCGGTGTTGAGGAATGTTACTAGGTGAAAGCAAAGGGGATAAGAAGTATCTTTTCGAGTGATAATGTCAAGTTTCTTTGCAGCAACCAAATAGCCTGGCCGTGGTTGGGACTTGTACGGAGAATAGCTGTTACCCGAAGCCCACTTGGTAAAAAAAACACCACAAAAATTTCCTTCAAAGAGAGTGGAGGCTACAAATGCATACGAGCGTGACCGAACGTCTTAGAGAAGGAGTTGGACGCTTAAGTCAACAGAAAAGTACATCACGCTTTGTAAAACTGCAATAATACGTCACGCCGATTTTTTATTCCCCCCCCCCCCCGAAGATCGTTTACAGTTAGTGTCCACTTTATGGCTTCCTCTCCCCATCCCCAGGCTGTATTTCAAGTCTTATTTGCTTGCATCAATCTCAACGTATAGCAATCCACAAGGAACGTTCTTTTTTGGCATTTGTAAATGCTATTAGAAGTCAGCATGTGCTCGTAATGAATCTGGCGAGCCAAACGAAAATATCCAATCATTTTCTAATGAGATGATTTTAAATTAAGACAATGTAAAGCTGTTATCCGCGGGTCTAGCCAAAATTTTGCGATAGACAATCTCATTAACAGTGATGAGAGATACAAATATGTCTGCAACGACCAATATTACAACATATTCGTATGTTAATTATGAGTACATATCACTGTATTTAAGAAATAGTTATTAATATATTTGCATACACAGTTTAATATTTTTTGTGGTCCACGGTTTCATGGTTCGAATCAGAAAAAAAAATTGGGAAACACTGTTTCTTAGTGAAAAGGAGTGACGGGGGACATCTCCGCCAGTCATAAATGAATTCGGAAATGACACGTCTTATATTAGTACTTTGTAGTTCTTATGCATTCGCATATGCTTCCCCATCTTATCACCAAAAGGAAAATAAATTTTCTGTTTATATTTAAGGTCGCCCACATAAGGTCAGAGTAGTTCACGCGATAGAGAGAGAATACACGAACATCATTGTATTTAGCAATCACGAGCTTAAACCACGGTAAACCAAACGCCTGTACTAATGCATACTACGTTTGCCACTTTGTGACTGACTGACTGACTGTTTGTTCTGACAGGCCATGTATCAATAATAGAAATAAACATTATTAAAATACGATATGTGAGTATTAGATGAATTATCTTCAGTCTTCGCTATATTGTTTGAATGCCACTTCAAAACCTCGGGCTGTCCAGAACGTACATCTCAATTAAAAGTGCTTCCTACGCAGAGTCAGCGTTAGACATGCGCAACCAGAGCAACTTTTCTTTTCTTTCTTTCTTTCTTTATTTTTTTCTTAAAGTTCTGTTATCACTTTCAAACACGTTCGCATAAAAAACGCCTATTGTCGTCGCCATGCCCGTCCGTCCATTTGCATGTAATAACTCCCAATGGATAGATTTTCATGAAATTTTATACATGTATTTAGTTCTTTTAAGAAAGATTTGTCGAGTCATCTCTAATTTCATTTTTTTTTTTTTTTTTTTTCATACATATCATAAAGGCTTTCCATATACAGCATATTATAGCTGAAGTGAGGATTTATATTACTAGCCGCACGCTGATTGGAAGAATGAATGGGCAGTATACTGGCAGATGGATAGAAACGTCCCAAGGCAGAATGCGCTGGTCCCACAGGAACTATTAGTTGTTGGTGACTCTATTGTCAGGGAAACGGGGAACATGCTATGTAAAAAGGATAGGTGTAACAGGACCAGGGTATGTCTGCCAGGGGCAAAGGTTGATGACGTTGTAGAGCGGATATCATCTTTCAAGGGCACAAAAGGTGATATAGTTGTACACGTTGGCACTAATGATATTAAGAGTAGGAGACCGGCAGAATTACTCAACAAGTACAGGTCACTGTTGAAAAAAAGCCGAGAATTAGGGTTGAATTTAAAAGTGTCTGCAATTCTGCCCAGACACGATAGGAGGGAGTATATGATGAGAGCCTTGTCGATCAATTCGGCCCTGGAAAGATTGTGCAAGGCTCAAGGGGTAGAATTTTTTTCAGCCTGGACTGTACTTGTTAACAGGAGAGATTGCTTCTACAGGGATGGGATACACTTAAATAGAAAGGGTGCAAGAATATTTGCTGATGCTATCGAGGCAGTGTTAGGTGGGTCGGAAAACTGCTAGCTTGGGGGGATACAAAGACTAATAGTTTAACAGTAACCGCAGGCAGAGGTGAAGGTGATTCTTGCACAACTTCTATTAGAATAAGAAGCGACCTGGAGCGAGGGGTGTTGGGGGTTTCAGGGACGGATGGCAGTCATCCTGGAATAGTTGGGTATATGGGATGTGTTAGGGTAATAAGGAATAGGCATAGGAGCATGTATGCTTGCATGTATACCAATGCTAGAAGTATAGTAAATAAATTTGATGAATTTGAAGTGTTGGTCAAGACATCAAAGGCGGATATTGTTGGGATAGCAGAGACGTGGTGTCACAAAGATATAAGGAATGCAGAACTGGAATTTGGGGAGTACAATGTGTACAGAAAGGATAGACAGGACAGAAAGGGAGGAGGTGTTATGCTGTTAATTAAGAAAAACATAAAATCAAAAGAAGTGCATCCAGTTGATATAGATGGACAGTGCACTGTTGAGTCAGTTTGGTGTGACATAAGCACTGCAAAAGCAAAAATAAGAGTAGGCGTGTGTTATAGGCCTAATGACTCGAATGAGTACAATGAACAATTGTACGGAGAAATAGAGTGGGCCAGTAAATCAGAATGTCTTATAATGGGGGATTTTAACTTCCCAGATATTGACTGGAACTTGTGGGTTGGTCACTCACACACTAGTCAGACTTTTGTGGATTTATTGGATGATTGTTTTCTGCAGCAGCATGTTCGAGAGGCAACCAGAGAAAGTAATACTCTTGATCTGGTTATCAGCAGTGATCATTCGTGTATTAAGAATTTGCAGATAAAGGAACCACTAGGTGGCAGTGATCACAGTGTGCTGAAGTGGGATTTACTCAAAGAGGTAACTACCGTCAGGGGTAAAGGAAAGGGTTTTTGCTTCCGTAAAGGGGAGTACAGTGGTCTCAGACAGTTTTTAAATTCTGTACAGTGGGATCGACTGACGATGTTACAAACAGTAAATTCTAAGTGGGAAGCATTCAAGGAATTAATCATGGAAGCTACTAGACTTTTCATACCGATGAAGAAATATTGTTCAAGGTTTAGGCCTAAATGGTTATCAAATGAACTAATGAGACTCGTGACTGAGAAGAAAAATGCATGGGATGCATATAAATTATCAGGCGACGCAGAAGCCTGTAGCAGATATAAGCTAGTCTGTAATCAGGTCACAAAGGAGGTTCGGCAGGCAAAGGCGGATTACGAGAAATCTTTGGCAAAAGATGCTAAGAAAAACAGCAAGGATTTCTTTACTTATATAAACTCTAAAAGGAAGGGGCTGAATATGATTGGTCCACTTGACATCGATGGTTCGACTGTTGATGATCCTGCTCAGATAGCAAACAAACTGAATGAGTATTTTGCATCTACATTCACACGTGAGGAATCATTACAGATTGAAAATGGAAGAAGGTTATCAAATTGTAGCAGTGTGCTTAATGATTTTGTAATAACTGAGAGCAAAGTGGAGGAGAAATTGTTGAAGTTAAACATAAGAAAGGCACCTGGGGCGGATGGGATCTATCCAGTTATATTAAAGGAGGCGGCAAAGCAACTAAGCAAACCCTTAGCCATAATTATGAGAGCATCCTTGGATTCAGGGGAGGTTCCCACGGACTGGAGATGTGCAAATGTATCCCCAATTCACAAAGGAGGTTCGAAGGGTGACACGAATAATTACAGACCAGTTAGTTTAACTTCTGTTCCGGGTAAAATAATGGAGTCACTGGTTAAAGATGCATTGCAGGATCATCTAGACAAGACTGCAGCAATAATTCAGACACAGCATGGGTTTGTTAAGGGAAAGTCTTGTCTGACAAATTTGATTGGTTATTATGATGTGGTCACAAAGGAACTGGATGCAAAAAATAATTTTGATATCATATACTTGGATTTCAGGAAAGCTTTTGACACTGTTGCGCATGGAAGACTACTGTACAAATTGGAGCAGAATGGTATTAAGGGTAAGTTGCTACAATGGATAAAAGGATGGTTAAGTGGGAGAAGACAGAGGGTGGTAATCAATGGGTGCTGCTCTTCGTGGACTAATGTTATTAGTGGAGTCCCACAGGGTTCGGTGTTGGGGCCACTGTTGTTTTGTATATTTATCAATGATATTGATGAAGGTATATCAAGCTTAATGTCGAAGTTTGCAGATGACACGAAGGTTGGCAGGGTTGTTAATGACAGTAATGGCAGTGTGCTACTGCAACAGGATCTAGATAATTTGGGCAGATGGGCTAAGAAGTGGCAACTGAAGTTTAACCTTGACAAATGCAAAGTACTGCATATGGGTAGAAGTAACCCCAGAGAAACGTACCAACTGTGTGGTACTACACTTAAGGTGGTAGAAAATGAAAAAGACCTGGGAGTAATTGTGCAGTCAGATATGAAGTTTTCTGAGCAATGTAGACAGGCTGCTAGGGCAGGTCATGGGGTTTTGTCAATGATATATAGGAATTTTGCTAGCAGGGAAAAGGAGGTGATTGTCCCTCTGTATAAGGCAATGGTCAGGCCACGCCTTGAGTACTGCGTACAGGTCTGGAGGCCTCATTTTAGGAAGGATGTAGATTTGCTTGAGCGTGTACAGAGAAGAGCAACACGATTGGTGAGGGGAATGAAGGGCTCCTCTTACCAAGAGAGGCTTAAGTTCTGCAAATTGCAGTGGCTGGAGACTAGGCACCTGCGCGGTGATCTGATTGAGGTCTATAAGGCCTTGAATGGGTTGAGCACGCTGAATTCTGATGGGATCCTCCCACTTGTTCAGAATACGAACCTACGGGGACATAAGTTCAAATTAAGAAAGGATAGATGTAGAATAGATGTGCGGAAATTTGCCTTTAGCCAGCGGGTGGTTAATTGCTGGAACAAACTTCCATCTGTCGTTGTGGAAGTTGATAGGTTAAATAAATTTAAGGAGGAACTGGACAGGCAATTGGAGGGTATGGTGTGATTTTTTTTTTTTTTTTTTTTGGCTGATGCTGCATAAGCTCCTACACTGCTTTCTTGCATCAAGTGCCACTACTACTACTACTACTACTACTACTACGTAATGATCTCGGTTCGCGCATAAAAGCTTTACTTTTTGAGGAGCTTTTCTGTTATCAAATTTATTAAATATATAAACATGAATTATTACTATTTTATTAGTATAGTAATGACATTATAACATGGCATACCTGTTATATTTCAATTGTTATAAAATCTAGGAAGACATAAATAAAGTGCATTACAAAAAATTAGTGAATATTATATTGAGGTATGTGCAGTGAAGTGTTACTTTTATATATTATTGCCAGTTAATTAGTAATTAACTGGAAATAAGTCAATTATTTATTTAATTTTCACTTATGTTACTTACAGTGAAAAAATCAAACGCACCTAAAAAATAACGAACTACCAACATTACCTAACTTGTTTTTGCTGTATCTTTTAAGACACGTTATAAGAAAAATACCTCATTCACAGTAGTGTTTTGTCTTATGATACAGAAGCTGCACTGCACCAGAGCTCTGCATCTGTATGTGAGGGAACTCTTTGTTAAAAATAATTTGTACCAAGTCAAACGGGGAATCATGCCAGCTCTGGTCTTGTAGAAAAACAGTGACAAAATATATCTACCTTGCACGATGTACTCCTACGTATGGCTTGTGTTCTAAAAGAAAATTTTCTGCAGACGCAAACCAAACAACAAAACTCATATAATTACTGTATTAATGTGTAGCCGACCGGGCTAGCCGGGTGGGTAAAGTGCCTGCCTGGAAACCCCAAAGGTCGCGGGTTCGATTCCCGCCTCGGGCTTGGATCAAAGTACTGCAAAAACCTTGGGAGGTGCATTATGGCCACAGAAGCCGATGCGCCAACAACTACCCAAGAAAAAAAAAAAAAAGTATTAATGTGTATTGCATGCATAACGTGTATTCACTCACGCAATCCTCCGAGACAGTATAGTGGTCACCCGTTTGAAGACCACACAAATACATATAATGGCGCTATTGCGCCATTATGTATTGTGTGGTCTACGTCGATGATGCGCCTAAAACCCTATGATGACGACGACAACAACACATACACACATTATAAGACTATATATTATTCTTCATAACTTATAACCGAGATCAAATACCTGCCATAAAACCAAGAGTACCATCTCCTGGATTCAGAAGATGAATACAAAGCCCTCAGCCGCTTCGCACTAGACGCCTTCAACAGAAGACGAACAGAAATTACAATCCACAATGCCTGAACAGGTGCAGCAAATAAATAAAATAAAAATAAAGCAACAGCATAGAGGAAATGATGGAAAGTAATACCAAGGAGACAATACATAAGGAATAGACACCAAACGGATATAACATGCGCCACGGACTTGAAGGAACACCGGAACAGAAACACCGAAATTACTCCGACAGGGAAGGAACGTGAAACCAACCATCAACGATGGATGAGAACTATCCCCTCCTAGGAAGAATTCTCACTGGGCATGACTCCGATCACCATGGTCAGGACAAGACTCGCATATGAGTGAACACCGGATTGGACTTAGCAGAAATCACTGCCTATTGCCTTTTGGCGATCTGGAACGGGACGCCCTTTCTCGGCCCACTCTTTCTCCTTATCTTCCGGCTGGGCGGATGTTTGTTGTTAGTTTGTTATTTGGTTTTTAGGAGCATTAGCAACTAAGGCCATATTGCTCCGGGGATATGCGGTGGTCATTCCCTTGACCTTTCCGCATCTTCCGTATTTGGTGGTGACGGGCTCGAACCCCGGTGTAATCAAGAAGCGTGTGCTCTGGGCGGATGCGACGGTTCGCCACCCCTCTTCTTCTTTTCTCCTGGTGGGGCATGGGCATACCCCACTGATCTCCTGGGCCGCCTTCTCTATTGGCCCCATATTTCTGACTTTCCTCCCCAGCCTCCTTCCCCACTCTGACTGTACACAGCGAATGCCCCACACAACAAAATCTAAATGTTCAAAATTGCGCATCATCCATTCTTGGTGTCTAATCTTTTCACGTCTCGCCCCATTAATCGCGCGCGCCTTCTAAAAAAAAAAAAAAAAAAAAATTTTTTTAAGGTCCTAGCCATTGGAATCTCAGGAAATTAGGTGGCAGGACCTGCCAGTGTATAAATATCAAACTACTGGGCACTTGGTCTGCCTCCACAGGGATAAGTGCGGACAACTTGGACTTCAGCAGGAGTCCAGCGGCTAAATGGCCAGAAGAACAATGATACATAACACTACACTTACAAAAGCCATACACTTTTAAATCTCTGGCCTTCCCAGCGAACTGGTACACCTACAACGAAAGCATCGCGCAGATGGAAGAAACCCCTGGTGCCATTTGACACAAAATACACTTTACACTATACATTAGAAGTAAGGGTCCAACGACTAAATGCCAGATGAACAAGGGTACACGACACTACACTTAACAATATCTACACACTTTTAAATCTCTGGCCTCAACAGTGTTCTATTCTACACGACAATGTATACAATGCGGAGATGGGGAAAATCCCTGGTGTCATTAGACACGAAAACACTTTATACATTAGAAGTGCAATGGAGTCCCACTAGGGTCCCTGCGGCCAAGAAGCCAGCACATAATAACAGAACCCAAAACTAAACTACACATTCAACACTTTTCTGGCTTTTACAGAGGTTCTGTATTATTGTTAATTTGGCTTTTTTTAGGAGCATTAGCAACTAAGGCCATATTGCTCCGGGGATATGCGGTGGTCATTTCCTGACCTTTCCGCATTCTCCGTATTTGGTGGGCACGGGCTCGAACCCCGATCTAGTCAAGAAGCGTGTGCTACGCACTGCTGCTCCTGCCCACCTGGCTACGGAGGCGCCTAGGTTCTGTATTCATCACAAGAGTACTGATGGCGCAAATGTGGGAAACCACAGGTGGCTCCTTACCCATACACTATGCTACTATACATTAGAAGTGAAACAAAGCCACCATAAATTAAGAACACAACCATCTAAAAGGTGAGCATGTGAACTGCAACACAATGTTAGAAATATACCCAAAGTTAGAAATATATAAAAACATAAATTTCTGTCTATATTCCACGACGGCACATAACGTCAGAAGAGTTCACAAGACAGAAAAACTACAAGAACATTACCAGATTCAGCATTCATGAGGGCTTGAACCACGGTCATTCAAAATGCATGTACTTCTATATCCACGCGTTTGATCACTCGACTACCAGCTAAAATAAATTTACACTACGGAATGACTGCATAAAAGGTCGGAGAAGTTCACAAGATAAAAAGAAACAAGAGCATTGCTACGTTTAGCAGTTACGCGGGCTCGAACCACGATTACTCAAAGCGCATGTACTTCTGTACTGTCGCGCTAGCTGGAAATTGTACTTACATATCGATGAATTCTAGCATCATTAAATATACGAGTTGTCAAATATGCTATTCATGTTCACTGATTGGTGGCATGTCATTTAAATAGTAGTATTGCTTAGCTATGGTAAAAGTTGCATTCTTATTTTATAGCACAGGCATAAAAAAATAATGCAATAAAAGGCATTAGCCTTTTCATAAGACTATACAGACTGTATGTATAGGATGTCAGTATTATTTACAGTCAAGCTTAGAGCATTTCTTAAGAAATTTTGCAGAATTACTTCAAGATTATTTAATTACATTAAATATTCTTTTTTGATAAATAAATAAATATATATATATATATATATATATATATATATACAAAATAAAAACTCCATAAAAAAGTAGTCAAAGAAATAACATCTTGATCTGCTCTGTAAGTGTTAATTTCTACAGCCAAGGAATATCAATCAAAACTTAAACTTTTCTATGAAAATTCTAATTTTTAATTAAGTTTCTAATTAAATTTTTAATTTCTACTTAAACTTTTTTGTTTTACAAGGTACATAATATACCATCTTTATAACCAATTCTTCAGAGTCAAGATGCCAACTGAGGAAAATCTTACGGTTGCATAACATTGTGGGCTTGTTTGGACTATCATTTTTCAATCTTAAAGCTGATATTTCTCCACATCTATTGGTCCTAGGGACCCCAATATTTTATTTTTATTTTTTTTTTCTGGCTTCCAATTCTGGGCGGCCTTGGGGAGGCATGCTGACACCTACCGGTATAGCACTTCATCCGGTGGATGCGGGATTTGTGCATTATAGCGCACGCACACACGCACGCACGCACGCACGCACACACACACACACACACACACACACACACACACACACACACACACACACACAGAATGGGTGATCCAGGTGGTTGCTCCCTGGTGGCGAAATGGCCTGACACAACACTTTTTTCAGGCCTGTTTTGCAGAGGTTCTGAGCTATCCCCGGAGCAATATGGCCTTAGTTGCTAATGCTCCTAAAAACCAAATAACAACAACATGCATATGTACACAAGGGGGCACAGCATATATAAGAGTATGTATATTCATTTTGTATATAAATCTTGTATATAAATTGATTAATATGTATCTTGAGAATGTATATACAGTTGTGTATATACTTGTGTACAAACTTACTTTTGTATAATAAATGGGGAAAAAAAAAAAAATTAATACCTAAAAACGGTACATCAACGGTCACCTTTGGAGGATAACAGGTTACAGAATAGGACGATACGAAAACTGCCATTATAGTTCATGTTAGGCCCAGATTTTAAGCATGGAAGGCCTCAAGGCAAGGTCGGTGTGAAAATTTATACACCTGCCCAACATTCTGGGGATCTAGTCAACATGCTGCTCACACTAGTGATGTTCGGTGACGGGTGAGCGAACAAAGTTAGCGGCACGAACAGCATCTTCGTTGTCAGAAATGAAGACCATAGTCCCTTCTACACAACTCACTCGTATAATAAATGAGATATGCTCACTTTTATTATAGCAAGAAGAAAAAAAAGAGGCGGCTCAAAGTCACTCACAAAAGAGAGGGAGACCTGATAAAATGATTTTATCTTATGTTTTCAACCATACCACTTTAAAAGCGACGTTTTAGTTTACTGTTGTATATTTTTAGCAGTACATTAAAAGTATATTTTATTTTATTGATTTGTAATGCCATATGCAGTCTATTCCTGGCAATACTGGCCTGTGTAATTGTGCTGGTACATAAATAGTTTTTTTTTTTCACTGATAATCATTTTATTGGCATGTGTTGCTACTATTATTTAATTATTTATTAGTTGTTATATTATTAGATTTGTCAGCCTGATTTACATGAAGAGTCACCAATCAATGGATCTGAATAGTGTACATTGACAGGTCGCATTATTTAATGATTTTCGTTCCGGATTCCTCGACAGTTGACCACAATTTGCGAAAATCCAAAAACTCCTGCCTGGTTACACAACCTCTCGTAAAACACTCTACGGTTCCAAGCTGAAGTACCCACTAAAATTACTAAACACAATACTATGCATCTGCACGACAACCTAATGATCCTAATCTTGCATTCATTTAATTTACTATTAAGATCCAGCTTACTAAGAACTTAAATTTATTAAAATTAGTGATTTATTCTGGCCCCACTGCCACTTCCAATGCCTAAAAACCACAATGTGCTCCAATTGTTATAACAGCGAGGTCACAGATAAAATATATACACTAATCTTCTCTTGATGTGAACTCATAAGACTACAAAACAGACAAAAGTGATAAGAGGACAAAAGAGGTGTCACTTTCCTGTACTCAAAGTCACCTATTGTTTCATTAGATATGTACCTTGTAAGGTCAGTTCCCAAAAAAGGAGGAATTTTCATCATAAGACAACATTGGAATTCGGCAATTGGTTTAGCTTTTCGCTAGTTGCTGAGAGCTTAAAGAGCACTTAAATTTACACTTCATAATGACAAGCAATGCCACTGAATGAACTGTCGATTTAAGTGCTCCATTTAATTTCTTGAACGCAAAAATAAGATTTCTGTTTGCATTCTGGGAAGGCTATACAAGAATATAGCCGTCATGTGCATTCCAACTTGCGATGTACATAGCTTGGTACTTGGCTCAAATTTATTCATAACTTGATAATATGTACTAAACCATGACTGGTCTTAATCGATCAAATTTAGACTATGTATAAGTATAGTGCGAAGGCATCAATAATACATAGTCAAATCTGAATGAACAGAATATTAGCAAAGCGGCATCGTTTTAAGTTATATCTCATATTGTGAATACCTTCACAAATGAGTTGCCATGATATTCCACTACTTCGAATAAGTAACGCTTCACCTGAGAAGAAGACTGTTACCACCGAAGAAGGTCAAATAGCCCTGAAACGGTGCCGTCTGGGTGGTGGTATCCATCTGAGAATAAGTAACATTAGTCTTCTCCTCAGGTGAAGCGTTACTTATTCGAAGTAGTGCAATATCATGGCAACTCGTTGTGAAGGTATTCACAATATGAGATATAACTTAAAACGATGCAGCTTTGCTAATATTCTGTTCATTTAGATTTGGCTATGTATTATTGATGCTTTCGCACTATACTTATACATAGTCTAGAATTTTCCATAGCTTGAGGCTTACGCCCTAAACGCTTTATAGTCTAAATCGATCAAGTTTATTACTCATTGAGTAACTGAAGCCAGTACATACTACAACACATGCATGCAAGGTGCAGTTGCATTAATTAAATGGTATTCATTTAGTGGCTCGCTCTACCAATCTAAGTTAAACAGAGGTAAAGTAACCTATTCAATCAATGCACTACAAATGCTTAGTTTCCAATATAATAATTTACTGGGCTCTGGAGTGGGGTTGTTGCAAATAATTTCTAGTTGCCGTTCCAAGTTTCAGTTTCCCCTATCGTACAATTTTTCTCTGCTAATGAATTTGTGTAGTTTTTGCATTCTATTACGTACAAGTGGCATCGAGGTCGGGTATTCTGCAGAAAGTTCACACAACCTTTCTAGATTTTACCACTTTTTAACACATTTAACCCACTCATTCTCTTTCACATTCTTTCCATGTCCGCAAGCTACTGCGCAGCTGGTAGAGTAGACCTCCAATCGCTCATTTGCTTCCCCCCCCATCTCTCTTCTTCCAACAGATTCAGGCCGCCCGGGGTCAGCTACTCTCAACGACGATCTGGGCGCGGTATAAACTTGCCCAGCAGGCTTCGTACTTTCAAAGACATCGATCACTCAGCAGGCAGACAGTCAACAGTAGGGAAGTCGACTTCAGATCTACTCCACCTGACCGAGGTCGCGAATCAACGTATTAGAATGTCCCACAAGGTTTCTGTGCCCCCTGGAAAACGAATGTGCCTTGTCAAAATTGAGCATGACACACACGCGGTCTCTGGAGGTGGTCGCCTTCCCATAATTCCATGCGTGGGAATCAATGTTGGTTTATCTTTTGGTAATTTATATATTGAAATTTAGCTGTCTTAATATTTAACTGAAAATTCGTCAGGTTGTCTAAAACCCGTTGTCTTGTTAAACGGATTTTTGCCTCGCTTTCAAAACTGGTACCGAAATATTGGGCTTAACGATTTTTACTGGTTGGAAGCTTGCCAAGTCAAGCAAGCGTTTCATATGCATTACATTAAAGCTATGGGGATGAGTTCGGCGATTTCACGGTTTGCTGAGCCAGTGTAGTCGTGCATCCGAATGAATGAAATTTTATGTTATTTATTTATTTTTTTTTTTTTTTTTTTGTCCATTTTAATCAACGTATTAATCACATATAACACGCCAGTCAACTACGTTCTGACTGCATTTAATGACAGCTCCCCAATTATTAGATGAAATGGCACGAAGGAGGTTCAGTCCTCTTCTGCACTTGATCCGAAATTGACGAATATGTGGAAGGAACGTCAACTTACTATCAAATACAAGCCCCAAGAATTTTGTTTCGAGTGCTACTGGAATAACTGTTTATCCGAGCTTTAATCCTGATTCAGGGTGAAGGTTCCGTTTGGAACAAAAATGGACGCAGTCTTCTGAGATGAGAAACTGAAACCATTGGCCATTACCCAAGAGATGACGTGGTCAATGGTGTGCTGCAATTGTTTTTCGATAACCCTCATGTTGAATATCTATAAAAAGATACTAAAGTCATCAACGAAGAGGGCACTATTTACGGCTTCAGGAAGTTGTTTAGTAACAGAATTAACTTTGATAGAAAAAAGCTTAACACTTAAAACCTCCTCTTGGGGGAAATATCGAAAGAGAACAGACTTGGCAGTACAAAGGTACTTGGGGGGGTGAAAAAGGGATCTCGTTTATTTATATTGAGACCTTGAGGCTCCCTCTATTTGGGCCCCCTAGATCGGGGGCCCTGGTGTGGCGCATCCAATGCACTCCCATTTTCACGGCCCTTAACAGCTCCCCACGAACTTGGAATAAACAGTTCAGTAAAAAAATATTTTTTAATAAAAAGGGCTAGATGACCCCAAAACATCAAGATTATAGGTATCTTTTAAGATTCCAAATATTCAAGCCGTGTCGTAAGTTTTTTCCATATCAAAGAAAATGAGGAAGGAATCTCGAATAGATGTTTCCATTCTTATTAAATAGTCCAGTATTGACCTGTTTCTTCGGAAGCCACATTGTACTTTGTAAAGGAGATAATTTGTTTCTGAATACCACATGACGGGTTTTGACCATCCTTTCCAGGACCTTGCACAATCAGCATGTCAGCGCAATTGGGCAGTAATTGTTCGGAATTTTGGATCCTTTCCTGGCTTCGGCAACCGTGAAACCACGGTTGCCCAAGCCAGGACAGGATCCAAAAGTCCGGAAACTGGTCTTCAAGATAAATACTGTTGAACAAACAGAGCAGCCGGTACATAGACTCTGATGAAAGATGTTTGATCATCTCATAATGGATATCATCTGACCTGACAGAATTTGCCTGGGATATAAATAGTGCCATTTTCAATTCCCATTCTGTGAAAGGCTGGTTGTATACTTCCCAGTTATTTGAAGATAACTTCAAATGCTCCTTTTCAGCTTTTTGTTTGCGGCGAGAAACTAAGGGTGTGTCAAGACGTTTCAGCAGAGACTTTAACAAATGTCTCCTCCAGGTGGTTGTAATGGTGGTTGGGTCTGCAATTGCACATCCATTGTGTTTCAGGATCGATGTAGTGTGCGATGTATATCTGCTATTCATTTTCCGGACTTTTTCCAAGACAAGCTTGGGTGACGTCGTCTGGGTGATGGAAAATGTGACGCGGACGCAAGATTCCTCTGATCCTGGCGTCTAACGTAATGTGCTTTTGCGTGGCATGTTTGAAGGCTATCAGATTATTCATGGTAAGACAGCGACAAAATATCCACACGCTTTGTTTCGAGCCTTTTTTGCTGCTGTGCAATCTTCATTCCAGCACAGTTTTCAAAATAGTGGAAAAGGCGTCGAGTCGATGTCTTCGGAATTACAATTGCTGCTGCTTGGACAATACTTTCTGTGATATCCTTTACTACATCATTAATTGTCTCCTTGCTGACTGTGCTGAAATTAATGGTTGCCAGATGTTGGAAGGCATTCCAGTCAGCATGATCGGTCTTCCAAGGTGGTATCCTCGATGGGCGGCAAGGTCTCCCACTGCACCGAGTAGTTATCACAGGGATGTGGTTGCTCCCAAAAAGGTTGTCTTCAATCTCACATGTACACACAGGGAGGAAGGAAGGGGAGCATATGAGAGATCAGTCGCAGTAAATGTAGTTATGCACGTGGAAGATGTTACATCCCACATTTAGAAGGGACAGGTCGTTGATTTCGAGCATACGCTCGGTGGTCCTACTCCCCCTTGCCATTAATGTCAGCACTACCCCATAGAGTATTTGAAATCCCGTAATAACAGAAAAGAGGACGCAACTGCTTAATAAAATCATCAAGGTCTGCCTGGGGGATCTTGTTACCAGGTGGCAAATAGATGGAGCAAACGGTTAAGAGAACTATTACCGCCTCTAGGTTGGTTGTACGTGTCGTGGCTTGGAAATATGGTTTCCAAAAATGGCAGCTCCTCCGTGGGCAGGTCCGTCCCGGCTGTCTTTGCGAATGATTGAGCAGTTACGCAAGCAAGGGTCGTCATTTGCCTCCAGATACGTCTCTTGTAAGCAAAAGCACGTTAGCTCATGCTTACACAGAAGGGTCTATTTCGACGGAATCCGTGGCAATTCCACTGTAAAAAATTCAGTGTAATCATTATTTAAGTTTTCCAGGTCCATCTGGTGGCTTCCACTGTAAAAATTTGAATGTGATCATTATTTAGGTTTTTCTGGGTCCATCTGGCGGCTTCCGGAGGGCTGAGGGCTTTGTTTTCTCCGTCCTGGATTTGTACTTTTTTGGAAAGAAAAGAAGTTGGTCTGTGTCCATATCTTCTCCTCTTCTTCTTGTGGGAAGAGTTCTGGCACTGAGTCATCTGAAACCTCCTTAACGTCGATATCAATTTATTCTTTTGTTGCGGGTGATTCTTCCAGTGATTTTGGTTTTCCTTTCCCACTTTGTTTTAGTAGTGGGGGAGCATTAGGAGGTACTGATATTGTGTTTTTTTGTGTGGGTTTTTGAGAGCACAATAAATGACGCGCAATGGGAGCGAATGACTCCCTTGGTGGAACACACTCATATCAGTTTGTGTCCTGACCGAATGCTTCGTTGCTACTTTCTGAGCATATGTTGGCTTATTGCTATTTATTGGCTTCACTGCATTCCTTGCCTCCTGACTAGATATGTTCAGCTCTGCCTTGAGTCTATGTATCTCTTTTTCCTCCTTTCACCACTGGCAAGCTCTTGAGTATGCAGGGTGTTCTCCTTGGAAGTTTATTCATATAGGTTTCGTAGCTGAACAGCCCATGATTTCGTGGTCCTTCACACCACATCAGGCCATTTGCGAGGATCCGTATTTTTGATACTTGAAGCATCTTAAGGGATTTGGTACGTATGGCCTTACTGTGCAGTGTAAGTACCCAGCTTTAATCTCATGAAGAGATACTGGCATATTAAAAGTAAGGATCAGGTTTCTAGTGGGTACTAGGTTCCCATCCCTAAGCGCGAATATTCTCTTCACGGCTGCCACTCCTTGTGGCTTTAATTTCAGAACAGACTTCTTCCTCTGACAATTCCATAAGATCCCAATCAAAGATCAAGCCACGAGATCAATTTCGAGTCTTATGAGGGCTAACTGTACTTAAATCGGGAATTCCCCCGATACATATGGCTCGAAGAAGCTGTTTTGGATGCTTTTCGTTTCTATTAAGATATCACAGGAGCGTAGCCGTTTGACTAATTTCGGCGACTCTGCCACCCCTTCTAGTCCCTTCTGAATAAAGAAGTGAGACATCTTGTCCAATTTTTTTGATGTTGAATGGATTAAGCATGGTGCAGGTCCTGGTTTTTCTTCCGTTCTTGGCCATTTTACTCCATTAGTCATATTCTGGTCATCTGTATTAATAACTGGTAGGGATCGTGTTGGGGCTCCCAGAAGAAAAGTTTACAGGATCAGGATTCATGGAGTTATTTGTTTGGTTCATTGCCCATCCACCACAGAACTCAAAGGGTACACCCACTACCGGGAAAGCAATAAATGCGCTCGGGTGTGGAACGCCAGGGCTAAACAGGCACTATACTCGCACTTCCGCCAGTCTGAATCCTGTCTCTAGGACCACGAAAGTAGGTGCATGGCATAGATACGGTTGACCCTTGCAGGTGAACCCACTAGCCGATTAATGCTGGCCGAGCCATCCAGGACCACTCGTCTTATAGAAGCAAGGGCCAACGCGCGGATAGCACAGTGGTTTCATCACCGTCCTCCACACAGCGAGTGGAAAAGGCCCAGATTCGAATCCCGTCTATGACGCGAGGAACTTTAATGGGCTTTTTTCACTCGATGGCTAAGTTAGTCGGTCTCAGGCGTAGATAGCAAAGTTTCCCCCACCTCCAAGAAATTGGGGTTTTTTTCGTCCAGCAAAACAGGCAAATCGACCAGAGAACACACGCAATTTACTGACATAATATATAAACGGATATTTGTAAGAAATTACGGGTGGCCCTAATATAATAATTTGAATTTGGGTCCCTCAATTACCAGGATTTCGATTTCCGAGTTTCCAAGGGTCGCAGCGCACGGCAAACACGCCGGATTCCTATGATAGCCTGGAACCTAGGCTATCATAGGAATCCGGATCATTGGGGGTCCCCTCACCACATACATGTACCCACGTCGAAGGGAGAGTGGTCAGGTGCGAGGGCGAATAAGTATAAGTACTTGAGTGACCAAGGTTTAAGTCCGTGGCTGCTAAATACGGTACTGTTTCTTGTATTGTCTCCATCTTGTGAACTCCTTTGGCTGTCCCGGAGCACATGATAGCCTGGAACTAAATAAAGTAAATAAATAAACATAATTTATTTATTTACTTTATTTAGTGTCAGAAAGGAATAGATTTACTACTAGTAGACGAGTTTACATATCGAAATATTAAAATGCTTAAAAGTCACGAGTGTTTTTGGCTGTGCGATGAGGATGTAATTACTCGAAGTGACACCCAAAACAAACATGAAAAAAAAAAAATAATAATAATAATTAAAGCACTACAAATAAAATTGATAAGCAACAGTACAAAGAGGAAAGCAGAAGAGGATATTATACAGCAACCATTGAAAATTATCAACGCAGCTATTAAAAAAAATTTGGAAACATCGCATAAAAGTTAAATCACTTGCATTCGTCAAACCATCTATATTCTACAATAGAAGAATTAAACAACCCTCGTCATCCGACAGTATCGATACTGTTTTGGTAATTTTGGATAAACTGGACTTGGTAACATTGAAAGGTAAACCACTTTTACTACTTTCCAATAAACAATTGGGAACTGTGGTTTTTCTTGCAAATCCAATATTCCGTTTGTGTGCAAAGGTATCAACATTTACATGGATGGAACATTCCAGTACTGCACGAAATTTCAGGTACAAATTTTCACTCTGCACGTTCTTTGAAAATGGATATTACATACCCATTTGTTTGTTATCTGAAAAAAAAAAAAAAAAAAAAAAAAACATACTAAAAGCTGTTTGAACTTGTCAAAAAGAAGTAATTAGAGATGGATTGCACTTTGAGGCCAGGTGTGATTGTAACGGACTTCGAAAGAGCATACATACACAATGCTCTTTCTTCCTTTCTGCTTGGCAAACACAGAACTGCAGATTTCAACTGGCTCAAGCATGGTATCGCCAAATACAAAAGTTTGGGTTAAGCAGAGAATACAAGGATTAAAAGAGTGAAATAGGCATGCGCTTTTTGCGATATTTTTTCGCGCATCATTTTTGTAACATTTTGGGAACATTTTGTAATCGACTTGGTCGAATTTCAACTACTGCATTCATGGGTCACCAAACTAACTGATCATTTCGTTGAAAAATATATTGACGACTGTTTTGATTTTTCCCTAGCATATGGGCAGAAGTGTATGCATCTTCAGAGCACACCACAAACGTGCATGTCGTTTCATTCTCGTTTCAACGCCAACTTTTGTCATCCTTATCCAAGTTTGTACCACCTTGTTTAAATTCTGACAGTTTCAGAAAAAACATTAAAATTCAAAGCATTAATGACTCGCAAAAAAGGTCAATCTAAAGATACAGTGAAACGCCGAAAAATATTGTCGGAAAAATTAAATCATTACAAAGGAGGAAGAATCGCCAGACTTGTTTTTGTGAAATTTGCATCAAGCTTGTCCACAGCTTAATTTGAACGTTTAAGTTTTATTTCGATATATATACAGTATTTATCTTCGTTCCACTTTGCTTTTCATTAGAGTTATTTCGTCCACTTTTTTTGCTCACTTTATGTAAAGTATGTAATACTGTTTATGTGTTTTAAGGCTTAGCTCATTCATTCCATTGATAAATCATCTATATTTAAAAATTAAAAATGATGGAAATTAACGTTTACAATGAGATGTAAATTCGAAATTATAACTGGGGATACATTTCTGAACAATTTGTTGCAGTAGTAAGCAGAAGGATCAGATTTTAAATTTCGCAATTTATACGTAAAGTTAAGATTGCTTGGTTCGCAACTTACAAAATTAAGAATCCTCGCCAGTCTGGTTCGCAGTTTTGGTTTTTGATTTCTTCGGTGAGTGGGAGGAGAAAAAAACTATGGTTGTGAGGAGAAATCTCAATCCAAGATATAAATTTGTCGATTTTTTTCGGATGGTTTGTCAAATTTGCCCATTTTGCCCATTTCTTAAACGTAGCTGAAAAATTGGTCGTACCGGACAATATATTGCTGGATTTGGGAGATTCGTCTGTACACTGGATATATTTCTTTTGGTTTCATGATACATTTGTTATAGCACTGAACCAATTGACGTACCATCTGATGAGTTATTATTAGCATGCATTGTCTTGACGTCCATCCGTCTGTCTGCATGCAGTCAATATCGCACTAATAGAAATCTGGCAATTAGCATTTATTTTTCTGTCTGCCAGCATGTAATTACTCAACCTTTATTGGATCGATTTTCATGACATTTTATATCTGGCTCTTTTAGAACGATTTTTAGCCTTCCCAAATTTTATTTATTATTATTTTTTTCATACTTATCACGTAGGCCATCCATATATCGTATATTGCTGTTGTTCTTGTTATGGAGGTTTAATGGCACATAAGCTGCTATGGCTATAATGTGCCTATTCATTTATTATATAAAGAGATGAGATCGTATATTGCAGCTTAAGCACTGGATTGCCTTGCGCTGAATGAAGGAATGAATGGCAATAACGACATGCCGAAACGAAATGCTCTCAGTACGTGAATAAAAGTCGTTACATTTTTGCTGTTTTTTGTTTGTTATAAATCATGAATTATTATTATTTGCTAACACGCCTGAAATTTAATGCATTGCATATATTAACTTCTTTTTTTTTTTTTTTTTTATTATTAAACCATGAGATATTCATTGTTTGTCGGGCACAATCCAGTAGGATGCATTGAATCCATAAGTGCCCGTTTATTTCGGTTTGTTTTATTTCCAGTTTCTGATTAATGTATTTTTTCCCCGCTCTCTTTGATCAGTTTCGCATTTGTTTAAATTTTCTATACTTTATTTTTCCCTATTCTGACAACAGTTTTGATTTTATTTGGGAAAGATATGGTTTTTTTCCTAGCTTGATTTGTAATTTCAGGAGAGTGATCCAAAATTATGTAAAAGTTACGTTGTAAACCTGGTAGGTTAATAATAAAAAATAAATAAATAAATAAAATAAATCATTTCCTTTGTTTTCGATGTTTTTAATTAGTAATTATGGGAAAACACAATAGTCAACATGGAATCATAGAAATCCTTGGCCGAATATATTGTGAAACCTCTACTTTTTAGTATTTCATCTGAAAATAGTAATAATTTCAATTAATAAAAAAAGTTACCAATCAATTTACCATAACCGAAGTATGACATATAAACAGCTGTCGTCCTGAAACCGATGTTGATGAATGATGTTTGGCGGTAAGATTTTTCAACTGCCAACAAGTGAAAGAGAGCCATAGAAAGCCACAGAAAGGTAGAGTAATATATGATGGTAAAAATAAATATCTTCGAAGACATAAATGCTTTGTGGCTGAACGGATCCGATTCAACGGTTTGGAGTAAAACATGATTTGTGTTCAACTTGTCACGAAGATGAACTACAGAACACAATACGTTCTATATAACAATAATGTCTTTCTTCTAACTCTCGGAATGCCATATTTCACCCAACTTCCTTTTTGTTTTCCTTAACACATTTTCTACTGAACCATCCGGGGAGGAGGAGTGCCATAAATGAATTGAGGTTGATTTGTTACAGAGAAACAAATCATCCTCAACGTTACATGTTATCCTTATCATCCAATAAATCCTGCGTTGTATTTGTTTTGTCTTCAAACGATATCTGTTATGTACTTGGAGGTCTGTCGCCAAGAGATGTGCCTACCATTTCTCGTAAGCACTGGGTGTCCACCATTAAAAATATCCAGGATACAGAACTGCTTTAAACAATTTATGAATCTTAGATATTTCTTAATTTGTGTTAAAATATTGTTAAAAGTATCTAAAAAAAAACTCAACCACCCAGAGGGAGAGAAAGAATCTCCCTCTTTCATTAAAAAAAAAAAAAAAAAAAAAAAATATCATCTCGCTCTCATTCAGAATCTCACAGACACCTAGTTTGAAAACCTATAAAGTAGACCAACAGTGGAATTTGTCAGTGTAAAGAAATATGTAACAGAAACATATCTGTCCTATATTTTATTTAAATTTTGAAGTTGTTTCCTGAATGCATTTTAAAAACCTCTGCTCCCATTTATGTTTACTTATTTTTTGCAAAACAACTAATTAGTTTTTTACGCACTTCGTTTAGGAAATTTATTACTAGCGCGCGCGCGCGCACACACACACACACACACACACACACACACACTAAACTGAATTTTGATGCATTTGACCAAAGTATTAGAGTGAATTTGGCATGCCACGCCACTTTTGAAATATTGCGAACTCCAACCACCTCTACTAGAGAAATCAATGAAGCGAAAAAGCTAAACCAAACAAATAGGGATGCAGATAAAAATACAGATTACACTGCAGCATCACAAAGAAGAATGAATTCTAAGTACACTAACTGGTCAAATAATTAGAAACCTTTATTTAATATCTAGTAGGGCTACCTTTTGCACGAATTACAGCCAACATGCGTCGCGTCGTGGCGTGGATTCCACTAGGTGTCTGAAGAAGTCTTGCTGACCATTCTTCCATCAGGATATATGTCAACTGCTGCATTGTGCTCTGTAGAGAACTGAGAAGCCACACTGCCCTTTCCATCATATCCTAGACATTCTCAACTCGATTCGGACAGGGAGAATTAGATGTTAAAAATCTTGGTAATGTTCCTCAAGCCATTCAGATACAATTTTTGTGGATAGTTCGTTGTCATCTTGAAGGAATCCATCGCCATCCGGTAAAAATGGAGCACTGCAGAGTGAAGTTGGCCCAATACGACCGAAACATTCACTGGAGTAACATGACCTTCTAAGGATATGAGCGGATCCAGTTCTTACCATGTTACCGGCCTCAGCCGCTTCAGTGGGAGACGTGAGACAGTTTGGATGCATAGCTTAGTAAAGTTCATGCCGCACTTTCACCCTGCCACTGGTGCAATAAACTGTAAATCGAGATTCGTCAAGCCAAATGATCTTTCTCTACTCTGCTACAGTCCAATTTTTGTGGATAGTTCGTTGTCATCTTGAAGGAATCCATCGCCATCCGGTAAAAATGGAGCACTGCAGAGTGAAGTTGGCCCAATACGACCGAAACATTCACTGGAGTAACATGACCTTCTAAGGATATGAGCGGATCCAGTTCTTACCATGTTACCGGACTCAGCCGCTTCAGTGGGAGACGTGAGACAGTTTGGATGCATAGCTTAGTAAAGTTCATGCCGCACTTTCACCCTGCCACTGGTGCAATAAACTGTAAATCGAGATTCGTCAAGCCAAATGATCTTTCTCTACTCTGCTACAGTCCAGTATCGGCATTGGAAGAACCACTCTAGCGGAATCTTTCAGTTTTTTACATAAAGAAGTAGCTTTCATATAGACACGACTACTAACTTCCAGATTCTTCAACTCCAGAGACACAAAGCTCGGTTGTAAATAGGTCTTTCTTTGTCTAAACTGAAGCAATGTTGAAATTTGTTCAAATCATTTCAGGAATTTGCTGCACTGGACTTTCTATTCTGACGCACATTCACTTTATATTCCTGCAGTCATTTTGGAGTACCGACTTTCTGCCGCATTCCTTCTTTTCTGAGCTCCATTTCCCTTTTCTTCCACTCATTGTATACTTTTGAGATGGTTGCTTTAGACACGCACCAGTGATTTTCTTTGTTTCCTTAGTTGTGGCTCCCGCTAAACGTGCTCCAATAATAACACCTTTCTCAAAATCGAAAGGATCACCTGTCTTCCCCTTGATCGGATAGACTAAGAAGTCCCAGGAAAGACTACAGTATTTATCTGATGTCACATGATCATCATAATACGTGAAAACTTACATTTACATACCTTACGTTTAATTATATGCTAATGCAAATTGCAAAGGGTTTCTAATTTTTTTTTTTTTTTTTTTTTTTTGCCAGTGAGCGTATAAGGTACTGTATATACTTTCACGTATATGCAGTCGATTCTAACTGCAGATGTATTTAGAATTAATGCAAAGGCACCTACGGTAACAAGATGTTTACTCCAAAACACAACATGCTCGTAACAAAAAAAAAAAAAAAAAAAAACGGTGCAATAAGTGGAAGAAACGAGACAATGTATACACTATGCTATTTTACTAAAAACCATCAGCCTTACATCTGGCCGGAAGAATGGTTCCAGAGAGGACCAGAAACGTAGCCTGTAAAGTTTAACTGAGAGTACTAGATCAAGGGCTTTGTACCTTCTAGTATGTTTATAAAATTAAACTTTTGTTATCAATAACGTGGGGTACGTCTCCTCATTTAAAATACTTCAAGAAGTATTTCTGGGAATTTTGCATGCCTTTTTCAAAGTATCCGGAAGAATACACGATTGTAACCCTGTTGGTAGCTCTACAGAGGCACAACATACAGGATGTCCATAAAGTTCCTATCTATTTTTGTGAAATAACTGGAAAATATATGGAATTCAATTATAAATCGATAGAGGGTTAATATTTACTGAATAATTAAGAGTAAGGTTGAACGTGTGCCCTAAACTTCACACCTCATTTCGGATACGTAAAGAAGAAAACTTACGCAACACTATGGACCTCCAGACAGGAACTGGTAGGTATCAAGAACCCTGATCTTGTAAAACAATATATTTTAAGATGCGTCATCCCCATCCCGCTCTACGCATCTCAGATTTGGTCTTCTGCCCCAGATGCTACGTAGCCATTTACACTCTCAAGAGCCATTTTATATGCCAACTTCGATGTCACGCCTTGGTCTCACATAATTGTCACCAAGAACATTCTCACGCTTGCAAAACTGCTGACCGGGAGACTCGACTCGCCGAAAAAAATGACTACCTGCTGACTCGGCCCTGTATGACGCAAAGGTGGGCGAATAGGACATCACCCCCTCCAATCAGTAGCGCGCTCACACAGCTGGGAAGCCTTCAGAGATTTTTTCCTTTTAACACCATTAAGATCTACAACGATCTTCACGCAGACCCAGAAAAGCTTTGCACAGAGAAGAGGTACAGGACTGAAATGTTTCAGAATGCATTACTCCAGCTATAAATGTTGAGGGAAGCCCACAGATGAAAACAAAACAGAATGCAGGAAATGAAGAATGAACTGGTCGAGACTGTTTATGCTCCTGTTATGTTTACATTATACGTCTTATCTTTCTGTGAACTCGCTGTAAAGCGTGTAGATGTGAACATTCTCTAATTCCTTGTAAAATTGCAAATTATGCTTATGCTCTCTTTCTATCTGCCCGTCATGTAAAATAAGGCAATGATATGTATATTATAATTAATTAGACAATGTATAATTTGTATAATTTATTAAGACACTGATATGTATAAATTTTAAATGGATAATTATTAGGAGAAAATAAAGATAATAATAATAATAATAATAATAATAATAATAATAATCAGTATCTTTACACAGCTAATACCTTTCCGCAGCATTTCTAAACACGTCCTAGAGCATTTGTGGTGTTATTTTGTTTACGGCCATTAAAATGCGTTGATAAGTTTTGCAGACATGTAATCTTCGTTTGATAGACATCAGATTTAATAAATCCCCATGCAAAGAAATCTAAGGGGTTAGTTCTGAACGATCTAGCCGGCCAGGGTCTGTTTGTTGTACGCGTGATGTGGCACGAACAGGCGTGCGTGGCTCCTCGGTGATGACTCCTTGCACTGCGTCCACCTTATGCCCTGGAACACGTGGACGTCCGGATCTTGATTCATCATTTACAGATCCCGTTCATTTCAATTTGTTCAACAACTCGCGTATTGTCTTGTCTGTTGGTCCTTCTATTGTAAATCTTCTTCTAAACCTCTCTCTGATTTCACTGCATTTCTTTCCCTGGATTCGCAATATCACCACCATCACACGCATCTCTACATTCAATCTGAAGGGTTTATGCAATAAAAATAAATAAATTTAAATTATTTCACAAAAATTGATAGGGACTTTATGGACACCCTGTATAACTGAAGGCTCAATCCGCACTCAAAGCGCAATTATTCCTTTTTTTTTGGGCTTCAGATAATTAACTCAAATTAAAGGTGCCTACTGACTACTGGATAACACAACTCAAGCCGAGCACATCGGTTTGAGTTGGATTATCCAACTGTGTTATCAATATCTAAACTAGGAGATCCACTGTTTCCCAATCCCACGGTCTTTATGACCACTATGTTTTTCCTATACTATATCCATTACTATTACAGAGAATTATTTACACAATTCCATTGCTTAAATAAAAATAATAAGAAAGAACTAGCGTAAAAATAAAATAAATTTTCTTGTTACAACCCGAAACAGCCATATAGATTATGAGGAATTTACACGTTAGAGACTATAACAGTATACTTGACCACTCGACTACGGTTAAGCTACAGAAACCAAAAGATTCAATCTACCAAATTTACACTTGCAGCTTTCATATCAACCCCCCCCCCCGCATCCAAGGATTGACCCCCACACTACACAGAAGCTACTTTGTCTCTCAAAAATTCTTCACACCATTCTTAAAATAAACATGAAGGGCTCTCTGTTGAAGCAGACAAGACACTGAGGTTCGACACTGTTACTGGGAGAGGCGACGATGCCTTTCTGCCCTACACATGCAATTCCCCACAAAACAGAACTATCCAACTAGCGCTTGGAAAGGACGGCGAAACGCCGTTTCGGTTTCAGAGGCATTGGTAATGTCAACATATACACATTAACTGCCTTCTGCACACATGATCCCGAGGACGGTTGTTTTAAAATTTTTCTTTTCAAGTCCTGCGTCCAACATCTTGGTGCATCTGACGTCTAAGAATGATGCTCAAGTTTCTCTAAGCAACAGCCAAATTCAAGTAAGAATTTCAGCCACTCGTCCCCCCCCCCACTCCGCGGCTGCAACTTTTAATTAATCAAGACTATTCATAAAATATAATACCTTGCTGTTCTTCATAAAATGCTAGGCGCATGAAATAAGTCAACCTTACTGTTTTTCAGAACGAAAAAAACTCGAGTTTCCGAAATAAAAATCCGTGCAACCATTGCCCAAGACCGATTAATTCGGTCGCGGTGTTAAAAAAGGAACAGGAAAATTCCTCTCATCTCAAAATGCTAGTTAATCGTGAAGCTGTAAATAATACGTCATTTTAGGATGGCAAAACAAACTTTTTTGAGAATCACTGGTGTAATTCAAGCCTTTATACTTTAAGTTTTTAGTATAACAGATGTAAACAAGTTGGAGTTGTTCTCACTACATAAAACAGTCAGCTCCTATGTTGACTTGACCCTTAAACATGCGATCGCCTTATATGATTCGCACAGTTAAGAGAACCGCATGTTTGACGAATGCATCAACTAACGAGGCGACTATTTTCAGAAGCGAGAGCAACTCCTCTTGTTTGCAACACGATTAAACTAAAGTGATAGAAGTATAATAAAGATTTTTGTATCTCGTCCTAATTTAATTTATTTCAGTTGCACCCAGTGGACAACTGAAAGAAATTAAATAGAAATTAGGACGAGGTACAAAAATCCTCTTTATTATACTGAACTGTCATTAAGACTATGGTAGATAATATTTGTAAGCCTACTTATGATTAGGAAATTTGGTGGGAATTCCGCTTTGGAAAATAAAAACAAATTTTCTTGGCATACAAATTTATATAAGCATAAAAATTGTACAGTAAACTTCGGATGTCTCCCCCACTAGAATAAGCACCTTTGTGCATTGCGCAATCTCATCGGTACTAAAAGGCAAAAAGTTTTCAGTTTTCCTCTCACTTTCTTATCTCCTTCCTAGAAATTCCACAGGCCCGTTTGCACCCAGCCCTAAGAACCTTAAGCTGATGCAAATTAACGGACAACGGTCTCGCACGATCGCCATTGAAATTCGCCTTGCCTCTGAAGAGCACTCTATCGACATTGTATTGTTACAGGAGCCGTTTCCTGCTAAAACTGTCTCACCTCTCTTCTAAAATCACAGGACTCTCCATCCATCCATACCAGCGTAATCCACCCTGTTCAGGCGCAACCTAAGACACAGTGCGAGCAGGGACTTGGATGTGTTGGTCATCCAGGGCTACTACAACCCAGTTTCCACCTGCATCAAATTACATATATCATTAGTCGAAATTTGGCGATAAACAATCAGACCAGCCAGTATACCACCAACAGTAGCTCCACTAGAGAGACCAATATTGACCTTACCATCTTCACAAAGGATATCAGCTACTCAGTTAACAACTGGGAATTTATTCCCAACTAGAACCTCAGTGACCACAGTCATTCTGTGCTACCTGAATCTTGCTCCACCCAAAAAAGGCCAGCACAACCAGAATATGCTAGGATTCTTCACTGGGAGGCTTTTGAAAGTTCCACAGTCTCAGATTTCCCGAATAGAGACCCAATCCGGTTCAGTTCCATTGAGCCGACGAGTTGGTAGCCATCCTAAAGGCCTCGTACAAGGCGGCCAATTGTTGCTTGCTGTTGGGTTTTACGGGCATCGGCAATTAAGGTCATGTTGCTTCGTGTATATTGTCTATAAAATTGCGTATATTCTGAGGTAGACTTATTGTTTGTTGGACTAAAAACCTGAGTTTCCGGGAGAAAAAACCGTGCTACTCTTACCCGAGACCGACTAACACAGCCACGTGTTGTGAAAAAGACCCATAAAAATTCGTCCCGTCATCCACTGAATTCGAACTCGGGTCTTTTCCACCCGGTATGGGAAGGGCGGCGATCCTACCAACTGTGTTACCCATGAGGGCAGGCGGCCAAGAGGAAAATAATTCGCCCCACAGTCTGCTCCTGGTGGACTTGCAAGCACACCCCTGCTAAGAAAGTCAGTTCACCGAGCCCGGTGCTGACCAGCCCCCGAAATAACGCGTTTACATAATGAGTACACCAAAATCATTGCAGCAAGGAAAAAGGCAATCTCCTCGGATTTTGTCAAAGAATCTGGTAAGTCCAATCCATAGGGTCTTGTCTACAAAATTTTCCATGATAAAACCTTTACCTCAGATATATTCAACATGGTTACTGCAAATTCCTGGGAAACATCCAACTGGCAAGACTCCGCCAACCTTATCTTAGACAAGTTATTTCCACCAGATGATATAGCTGAAGACTGACCGGGCCATTCTGAAATACGAGTAGCAAATAATAGTTACCACCCAGAAGAAACCATCGAACCATTCACCTTAGAGGAGCTGGGTGTAGTCATCCATAAAATAATCACCAAAAATGCCCGGGGCTAAATCTAATGCATCTTGATCCTCAGTCTGCAAACTAGGACCGCGGTGCCTACGCCTACTCTACAATAAATGCCTGCAGGAGGGCCTTTTTCTAAAGACCTGGAAGATTGCTCAACAGACTGATCAAGAAACCTCAAAAATCAAACCGATCCACGCTCCTTCCATCCAATCGCACTGCTTTCAAACCGATTTCAGGCAAGTAATTTATTCACTCCTTGCCAGTACGGATTCACTCCAGGCCGTTCCTGCGAAGAAGCCCTATTCTATTATATCTGGTACTCCATGTTGAAAACTCAGAAACTCACCATCTTGGTAGACTTCAAGGGTGCGTTTGACAGTCTGGTGGGACAGTGCCCTGGCATGTCTTCGGTCAACCTCCTGCTCCCGCCAACTCCACAAATTCTTTCAAAGCTACTTTTCACACAGAACTGTTATCCTCAAGTCAAATTTTCAAGTCTCTAGGACTAGCTTCCTGGGGTACCCCCAGAGGTCGGTCCTTGTCCCCCTTGTTTGGAATATGGTTCTGCAGGGCTGGCTCCTTCGCAAACACAAAAAGTGTGGCTTTCGCGGATGACCTCGCGATTCTGGTGTCTGGCTGCTCGCGCAAAGCCAGTGAGGATAATGCCAATCGAGTCCTGGTCGACCTCTCTTCTTGGGCAGCACTAAACTTCACATGAATCCGAACAAGACCAAAATGATGTCGTTCAAAAGCAAGCTAGACCTCAAGAGACCTCCACAAATTAAATCTCCGGGCATCCAACTCCCTATTGCGACTCACGCTACAGTGCTTGGAGTGGTTTTAGACCACAAGTTCAAGTTTTCTCCAGCATCTACCCCATCTCGGTACTAAAGTTAAAAAAAAAAAAATTATTATCCGTATCACCAGAAATTAATGGGGACTATCAAAGCGGCCACTCCTCCTCTATTATAAAGTCATGTTCCTCTCGATTGACGCAGCCGGCGCCTGGTTCCATTGGGTTGGACTTGTAAAGATGAGGGATAAAATGGGCTCTAATCAATGGACCATGCTATTGGCTACCCACAGAATCTGCAGGACGGTCTCCACCGCAGTCATTCAAGTCATTGCTGGAATCCTTCCGCTTGACGACTTGTATATTGATTGCCTTTCGTAGTCTAGTATTCAGAATTAGAAAGAAATCCCGGCCAAGATCTTGAACATTGCGATTAACCTGGACGCAGAGAAGACCAGTTGCTACAATGAGCTAATGAACATCTGGCACACCCCGATGGGATACTTCCCCTCTGGGGCCTGTCACGAGATTTCTTCCTGACGTCGCCTTTCCCGTCTCCAAGTCTGTTCAAGTCCTGGCTTTCTCAAACACTAGAAACATATTTTCTGGTTTCTGAGCATGGCCTTCTATCAACTGACCTCTGCTACTATGGTGCTAAAGAAAATTGGTAGCACCTACTCTTTGAGTGCACATTTTATGACGATCTGAGGCAGAATCCTAGACATGTCGCCGTGATGAGAATTAATGTTTCTAGTACCAGTACCGTACTTAGCAGCAATAAAAATCCGGCTAACACGAACAAGATCTCTGAAAACCGCCTGAAGCTACTACTACAAACACCAGAGAATCTTTTAAAGAATACCACGGGCCACCAATGGGGACCCGACTGGTGTTTAAATCAAATTTTTTTTTTATCGCCAATAGTGTTTTTTTTTTTTTTTGTTTTTTTTTTTTGAGGACTTGAGTCACCATTGCCAACTTTTTTTTTTTTTTTTTTTGTCGTTCGTGTTCTGCACTAGTGTAGCTTTTTATTTATTTATTTTTGTCTCCCTAGGAACGCGTTTCCAGTGGGGAAAAGTAGCGCTTGATAGTAGGGACAAAACCCGGTAGCGGCCGTCCTAGTGATCGCCGCTCCCAGGTAGCCAAAAGGCCAGATGAAACCAATCCACAAAGACAAAACACTAATCACATACCTGTCCTCCTTTACAGTGAACTGTAAAAAATCAATGAAACGAGGCGGAGTTGAACCCTTGTTCTGGGAGCCGCAAAACATAAAATGCATATTACATTATCGCATACAAAATTTGTTTCAGTCAAATTATCAGAAACAGAATGATACACATTCTAACAAAAGATTTTTTCCTTTTTTTTATGTTGTTGTAAAGTGTTAGAACATAGTTATATTAATTCCAAAATTAATTTTGTTACGTTCACTGATCATTACAAAATTTATTAAATTAACTGTCTACAATTATTTATTATATTCTGGGAAGAGGCGCCGATAAGACTTTGCACAAAGGTGACGCATAAGCACACGGAGTTCCTGCTGAGTACTATAAAATATTTCATTTTATTATTTATCAATCATATAAGGTAAAAAAAAAAATTGTAATTTACAACTATTTCTACAGAATTTTCTTTTCGTCGAGAGCTGAATATCAATCAGTCTGCAGATCTGCGGGATATCTTCCCTGACAGAACTACAACTACAGTTATGCAAATAATTCCAATGTCATTACTGATTCGTAGCGCATAACAGTGTTTCCCAGCCTTTTTTAAAATAAGGACCACTTTTATATTTGAGACAGAAGCCAAGAACCACTTTATATTTAAAAAAGTAGCCACGGACCACCACAAAAAATATTAAACTATACGAGTATATGAAATTATATTTTCATATACAGTATAGGATTGTTGTCTACTAGAAAAAAACTGTTTTACTGTGAAGTACCGCGGACCACTTTTATAAGTTATACGGACCACAGGATGGATAACACTGGCGTAAAATATCTCATCTGGCATGTATGGGAAGAAACCACCTAATTCACTGGATATCACAAAACTTCTACAAATTGCCGACTAACGACGTCTATTGTATGTAAGCGATGCATGTCTCAAGAATTTTGTTGTAATGATGACTAAGTACAGTATTACTCATACTAAATTTAACTGTTTTAACTATTTCTTTACATTCGTTTCGAAAAAAAATTCAGACTAATATTAATAAACATTTCACAAATATCCATTATTATCCTCTTATTTGAATAAGGTATAATGAATATGGGTACAAATAATTAAAGATATGTAAGTCTACTGTGCTTACTGTAACGTGCTTAACTATATAATAGGCACACTGAAAAGTATATTCCAAATGGTCGTATAGCAAGCGTTGTCGATATTTTAAGACATGCTGGTATGTTACTCTGAGGTTTGCGGCGATTTTAAGTAGAAGGTAAACTAGTCCACTTAAAGAATAAAAACCTACACTCATCTATCTACCATTCCCCCTCCACAGCCCACTTCGCCTAAGTATTCTGACTGGACTGGTTCTTTTCTGACAGCAATATTTAATTAACTTGCTTGCATAACCTCCACTGTAACCGAACAGAATGGTGGGAAAAGACGGGTGATGTGAGGTCACGTGTGTAGGCTGTCCGTGACAGTCTGTAATTAGCGGGTGATGCAGGGGGAGGGAAGGCGGCATTTAGCCTACCAATCAGGGAGGCTTAATGGTAGTCACGAAGAGCACAGGTTAAATGTGCGAACAAGAAAGTGATGAAAAAGCAGCCATCACACCACTTCATCATCGCATGTTAATGGCAAGAACTCTATGTGAACACATTCTTTCTGCAAGTTTGCAGACCCAGACCTTGAAGTTCTTATTCTCCTAAGGCAACAGCAGACAAGGAGGAACTGGATGGTCATTGTATTATCAAACACCAAAGTCAAGTGCGTTTCAAATTTTAAACATCCTTTCACTACCTCAAAATTGTTCAACAACTTGTTCTCACCTGTAAGAAAATGTTACTACCTATATTTCAGAAAACAGTAGCAAAAAAAAAAAAAAAAAAAAAACATTTTCATGAATGGATATAAATAAAAAGTCGCAGTCGGCAACCACTTTACCCACTAAAAGAGCGTATTAAACAATATACAGCAGAATTACGGGGGCTAAAAATCTCAATATCATGACACGGCTCCTACTATGTAATGTGTGCTTTTCAGCAAAACCATGCGTTTAATAGGCATAGTTTTGTGAAATGGCATAGGCATGGTTATGCAGTGCGTGTTGGAAAAAAATCGAAATAGCTCACGGAGAAATTCCGTTTCCTTCGCCTATCAACTAAACTCCAACTGAAGAAACCTTTTAATATTTCTTCCAATCGCCGACGTAATTTCAAACCAGACTTGTACAAATCAGAGATAGCCTCTGCGAAGAGACGGAGGACGTATGAACCCAATAACAGTCATAGTAATCAGCTTAGCGATTTCATTTCGGATAGTTGAAGAATGGTTGAATGTTTGGATTCTTAGAAAATTTTCAGTTGATGCCCAAAGGGCATCAAGTGGGGCAAGATTGAAATTGGATTTTTCAGAGCGCACAACATGCAAACTGGCACGCTTGGAGGCGGTAACCTATATTTATTCATAATATGTTTTAAAAATATGACAATTGTTATCATATAAATCAGGGGTTCTCAACCGGGGGGGGGTTAGGGTTTCGGGGGGGGACTGGGACCACAGATTGACAGACTCAAACTGTTGGAATATTGATCTTTCTACAAACTACAATTCTACAGATTGTACATAATCTACAGGACACCACACTTTATTGGATGTCACATTAAATTAAAAATAAAGCTGAATATTTCACTTTTTTATCTTTTTTGGAATGCACCTTTTGAGTCAGACAATCTTGGAAAGGAGGAGATGACATTCTGACATATGGTGAAAAGGGTGCATGGGATAAAAAAGGTTGAAAATCACTGATTTAAATGAATCATTATGAAAGACTTTTTTTCTATAAAAGTACCATCTCATGGATAATAACAGAATAATAATAATATATTTTAATTTAATTAATATACTGTTAATAATTTAAATAATATAAATTACAATTAAATAATAATTTATGTTCGAAAATAAAACGTACAGAAGCCAAATTACGGACCAAATCACCAGAACTAAAATTTGAGCTTTATTTATATTAGAAATATATAGTACGTAAATAATTTAAATTAATACTATATTGTAAAAGCTAAGCAAATTGAAATGACAATTCCAGAAGAAATGATATGTAGGTCAACCTGTATAAACAATTAATACTTCACTCTAGTATGAAACTTAATTTGTCTAGAGGAACCACTACGATATGTTGCTTGGTATAATCTACATGAAAGATATTTGATTATGCAGTCTAAAAATGAGTAACCCATAGGATTTCAATTTTAATTGGCGCTGGTCTTAACGAATTAAATGCTTTAGAAGTCGGTGTAACGATATATTTATTTATTTATTCACGCATTCTTCCATCCCCTCCCCCTCTTGATTTTGGTACAGTAGTTACAAAATGCCAGGGAGACGAGGTTCGTAAACCAGAGACCCACCTGGTCGAAATTAATGAAAATTAAAAGACCGAATATGAATTAGAAACTTTCTCAAATACTGTATTCAGAAAGTTTCTATTTCATTATTGTGTTGAAAACCTTCGCTAGACTGAATTAGCTGATAGTTACCTCTAGCTTAAATCCTTTTTTTTATGAATATAACCTACTTTAAGATGGCGCATTTGTTCAAAATATACACTAAGTGTTCACGCAGTAGTTTCAGACAACATTTCAAAGAGACCAGGAAAATATGTATAACTTACTTTATATTTTGTTACGTGCAAGGTTTTTACGATTAACGTTAACTTCTTCCAAGTAGTTAGCCAATTTCATGTTTGCATCTCGGGGGAACAGTAAACTCTATATTCATTAAATCTTAACTGAGGTGTGTGTTTTACACGAATAGTTAGTATTAGTAGTTGCAAATGATGCAAAGCAAGCTTATAAGGCATCAGTCGAAAAAAACACTCATAACACTTGTCAAGTTCTTCCCCGAATTTATTCAAATTATCCATCTCCACAACAACAGATGGAAGTTCGTTCAGACAATCAACCATCCTCTTGCTGAAGACAAACTCCGGCACATGTATTCTGTAACCATCCTTCCTCCATTTTAATTAATGCATCCTCACGTTATAGTCTCAGCAAGAGGAAGAATGTATTCAGCACTGAGCTTGCTCAATCCATTCAAAGCTTTAAACACCTCAATCAGATCACCTCGCAGGTGCCTAGTCTCCAGAAGCTGCAATTTGCAGAACTGAAGCCTTTCTTGTTAAGATCACCCTTTTGTTCCGTTCACCAATCTTGTTGCCCTTTTTTGCAGCCGTTACGTTTTAACTCAAAACTGAAACATATAGGGTACTTACTTTTTAATAAGGATTTATTAGCGACATTATCAGTTATCTTTTTTAACAGTTGAGATAAAGTAATTAGTAATTTCGATCAAAGATAAATTCCTTAAACGTTCTCAATCAAATCCCCTCACATGTGCGCAGTCTCCAGACGCTGCAATTTGCAGAACTGAATCCTTTCTTGGTAAGAGCGTCCTTCTGTTCCCTTCACCAATCTCATTGCGCTTCTCTGCACATTCCAGCAAATCTACATCCTTCCTAAAATAAGGCGTAATGAGGCCTGCAAACAGTATTCAAAATGCGGCCTAATCATTGCTTTGTATAATGGGATAATCACCTCTTCATTCTTGCTAGCAAAGTTACTGTATATCACTGACAAACCCCATGAGCTATCCTGGAAGCCTGACTGCACTGCCGAGGGAACTTCATATCTGACTGCACAATTATCCCCAGGTCTTTTTTATTTTCGGCTGCCTTGAGCGTAGTACCACACAGTTGGTACGTTAATTTGGAATTTAAAAAAAAAAAAGTTCTTGTTTATATTCCGGCACGACCGCCAAGTCACTAGAGTTTACAATAAATCATCAATACAAATGTTAATCGTATTTAGCTGTCATGGGCTTGAACCCCAGTCCACTCAAAGCATGCGTGCTACTGCACTCTTTTTATATACAATACAGTATATACTCTTTTTGTATAATTTAATGTTTCATGTTTTGTTTTGCTTGCTGGAAGTTCGATTGTAACTATATTTTGATCTAATATATACCACCCTAAATCTTAATATCTAACTCGATGCTTAATGGTATTGTAGCAATTAATATTAATAATTTTTTTTTCAAGTTTTACTGTTATTTAATAGTCTTATCAAATCTAGTAAATATTCCTTTCAACTCTTAACTGTGCCTCTTTCGGTTCGTTTATAGCCTCTCAATTATTACTTTAGACAGTTAACTTAAAGTCAATACATCCTTTTACACCTTAGTTACTTTACGAAGATATATATCTGTTTCTACATAAATGGTTACTAAACAAACTGCATCTTTTCTGTCTTTCACATAGGTTTCTTTCTTTAGTTTCCCCCTTTTTTTTAAGAGTTCTTTTTAATTGTAAGCACTAGTTTTTTCAAATCAAAGTGTAAATAGTTACTCATATTTTACATAATTTTCGACATAAGATGACTATATAATTTCACATATTGTAGGGTGCTGTATAAGATGATTATACAACACCCTACAATTTCATTTTTTATCAAACTGTTTTATATTTGTTTGCCTTTATCTATTATTTATATAATCTTGTATGTTTCTTTTAGTATCTTTATTTTGTATTCTCTCTTCTAACTGGGGGAAGGAATTGCCTGTACTCAAAAAGAGTGCTCTGAGCATACGTTATCAGCATTCTAATATGAAAATCCCATACTTACCGGAATTTGACGGCCTCTTCGATCCAGGTTGCAATTAGTCAATCTCAGACGGAAGGAGTTGAGTCCCCTCCCCCTGAGCTATTAATTCTGATTGGATAAAAAAGTCAGACAACGATTTCATGTGGCATGACATCCCAATTATTGTTGATTGTTTTATCATTCAGGACAATGAATACCCAAAAGCGCATCCCGCAATGTTGGAAAATTTCATGATTTCATAATTTCGTAATAGAATATCACTGACAATTTTAATTTCATACAGAAACCAACACCTTTACATTTTTATATCAGGTGTGGCTGCAGGATAAATTTTCAAGACAAAGTGGTGTACACACGGGGCTTACTCACAGCATGAACACTTGCGATCTCATCCTATTCGGATGGGCTAAAGAAGAGCTTTGCTGAAATAAAGTTCTTTATTTCAGCAAATTTAAAGATACTGATGAACATAGAAAAAGAATTGAAGTACTTACTTTTCACCTCTTGAGCGCATGTTCCTAAGAGGTGGGCAACATTCCAATACGAAAATCTCGTTGGAGCCTGTAAGAATTCTTGATAGCCTGTTCAATAAAGGATGTAGTTAGCCATCCATTAGTTATTTGGTTTTTCAGCTCTCACACAATGCAAAACAATTCGTGAACACATTTTCAAACATAATACACATTAAAAAAGACCAAATGACCGAGCAAGCCATATGAACTAGTGCAACCATAGCCAAAGTAATCGGTGTGCTTGCTCGGTCATATGATCTTTACAGTTTGCTTCGTAAAAATTTATTAAAAGCAGAAAAGAGGGAGTTATCAGACAATTTCATATAGTACTATAGTTGATAATCTGGAATTAAATAAGTTCTTCGAGAAACTGACACCGTATTTGTCAGACTTTAGGACAGTGCAATTGTATCCTCAGCGGGTGCGTGGTTAGTATTGGAGGTCATTTACACTTTGTTATAACTATGTCAACCATTTAATAAACAGTTTGTGATTCCTTTGTGTTGGAATCCCAGCACAAAGGAATCACACACATTGGGGCTTCACATCCAGCGTACCCCTTTTGCAAACAGTAAACTGCAACCATTATCAATCTACTGCAGGATGGAAGAGCACTCTTATTTGGTTACAACTATTTAAGTTCTGCAGTGCCTTCAAATAAACACGAAAATTAATATGAATTTTAACAAGAAACAGCATGTTAAAATTGGTAAAGACGAATGTAGTTATTAAGAAAGGGCAGTTGAAGTCAAGCTTTTGATATTTCTGCAGCGTCAGGGCCAATCAATATAAATCAAGAAAACAGGAGCAGAAAATGGCAGAGAAAAATTAAGTTTCGTATCGTATACTCTACCAACTCTCCCGGTTAAGTGGCAAACAACGTTGGCTTGCAGGAGAACCGTCTGCGGAATAACCGGTTTAACGTACGAAATTAAGAGGCCCCCGTACAACTAAGGTATGTTTTTAAACACATGTATGCTGCAAATTTCAGTTGCTTTGTCTCTTGTATAAACAGTTTTGTTTGTCAGTTTTCTTCAGTCAAACAAAACCGTCCATAGATCCACAGCCCTCGAGAGTATTCATTAAAATTGAGCGAACAAGCTGAAGTATGACGAGTGATAAGCTTCAAACATGAAACAAACAAAAACAAACTGCCCCGGTCATTACCGTCTTACGTTGTGACAGTCATTTACCCTGCAGTCAATCATTTCCAGTGAAACTGTTAATTTGACAGAGATGGTAAAAGAAGGGGGGGTGCATGCTTCCAGAGTAAACACTGGGGGGGGGGGGAATGTAATATCTCTTCGCGCTAATCTTTATTGCTGGCACTGAAGTGCACGGATGTCGGTTGTCTAGCAACCATCGTTTACGATGGTAGATTTCATGGTACGCACGCGACGTCTGCTATGTTAACATCATTGCGAATATTACTTACCTCCACATGATTTGTTTCAAAATTTCTGCGTCATAAACGAAATTGTACACAATAGTCGCGTGCTATGAAATGTACGACGGCAACGCCTTCCAAAAAAACGGAAGTAGACTGGCGATCTCCCAGAACGTCACGCTTTGAGAGGGCCCACTGTCCAAAATAGTATACAGTACATTTCAAAATCACAAAAGATTTTTAAATGTACTCAATCTTTTCTTCATAGAGTTTCTTTTCTACACAACTCTCCAAACCCGACTTATTTTAGACACGATTTTAAGATGATTTAAAATTACATAAACCTTGTTAAAATACTATTAAATGTGTTCAATCCTCTTAGTCCATGAATGACCAGACACCCCCGGGATCACAGTCGAAACCCCAACCCGACCCCAGACCTATCCAATCCACCAACGCAACCTCGACTGACTGACTGAAGACATTATGTCAAAAATTAAAAATAAGCATCGCTAAAATTATCACGGAATATACTAAAAAAATACGATGATGAAATAAATAAATTACGATGAAACAATTTCCTAGCAAGTTTTTTAGGAAATTGTTTAATCGTAATTTATGTACAGTATTTCATCATCGTAGTTTTTTAGTATATTCCGTGATAATTTTAGCTGTTTCTTTTTAATTTTTGACATAATGTCTTCAGTCACTCGAGGTTGTGTGATGAATTGGATAGGTCTGGGGTCGGGTTGGGGGTTTTGACTGTGATCCCGGAGGTGTCTGACCATTCATGGACTAAGAGGATTGAACACATTTAATAGTATTTTAAAGAAGTTTATGTAAATTTAAATCATTTTAAAATAGTGTTTAAAATAAGTCGGGTTTGGAGAGTTGTGTTGAGAAGGAACCCTATGAAGAAAAGATTGAAGTACTGTAACTCTTTTGTGATTTTAAAATCTGATTAAAACATATGACATATTGAGCCTTTGGTGCTCTTAGTTTCATAACAGTACATTTATAACAGTAAACAGAAAAGGTTGATCAAATATCGCGGCAAATTAATGGCAATTATTAGTTAGATGGGAAAGCATTATCAGTAGGGCTGGAGCTAGAGTTTGTGACGCCTGAGGCAAAACCCTGTAACGGCACCTAATTCATACTGTATCTTAACACATATATATACAATAGTGCATCCAGCAGCGTCTATTTTATATGGCGCCTGTGGCAAATACCTCACTTGGGCACCCCTACCGCCGGCCCTGAAATTTAACGGAAAAGTGGAAGGTCTACAAAGTTAGGTGGGAGAGCATTAACGGGAAAGTGGAGTAAGGCGCTAGGAATATCTCTATACTCCGTGAGGGCGTTCTCGGGCTGCTGACTGTAGGAGTTACAGCAAGCGGTGCGTCATTAATAGTTACAGAGGCTATTTTCCTCTGGTAATATGTTTGCTGACCGATATTTCCAATGAATATTAGCTCACAAGAAATTTTAAATAATCTACATTCATCATCCTAATTTAGATTTTCTTCTGCTGAAGATGAATATATTGTCATAACGGTGCTCCTCCGATACTAAATTAAGGTTTGCGCCCAGGTGCTAACCTTAATTTAATGTCGGAGGAGCACTGTTTGGCGAAAATCACGTGACGACTATCAACATTTGAGATCATGGAGTTTTCCAACTAACAACGGGACTGAAGCCTTCCCTCCTTCGAAATACCAAATTCAAACGAAAATTACCACTGAAAGTTATATTTCATAGTTCATTCTTAAAATGTTTAATGCAAGTTGAAGCACTGTAGAAAATTCAGATAATTTTTTGAATTAAAAATCAAATGGAACAAGAAATGGAGAGAAAAAAAGTTAAGGTGAAAAAAAAAAAGGACACAAGGAGTATGAGGCTTTCTTCGTAAAAACATTTTCTCTATATGAAAATGAATAAATTAGCCAGTTAGATACATGAAATTTTTTGGACATTTGTCAGGTTTCAAATAGCAACTTTACTGCATAGTTAATAACAAAAATTTACTTATACTGTATTAAGAAATTCATTTTTATATCTTTGATTAGTAGCAGTTACTAAAAATTCAAATTGCACAGCAGGCCAGAGGGGAATGAAAAATCTGTGTACCCTACGAGGAAGCATCAATTTAGGATTTGTGGTCTCGACAAGTTGCCTATTCGAATTCTACTAATACCTTAATACAGTTTTTTTTCAACCTGGAGTGAGAGAATAAGCACGAAATCATTTTATTGCAAAGGAACTTTCGTTTTAACAATTTTTCGATTCGAAGTTTAAAATCATATGAATTCAACAAACTAGATAGCATCATCTTGATTAGGGATTCGCCACAAAGATTAAAAAAAAAAAACAGTCCTTAATGGAAAGTTATCTGCGGCATTTTCTTTTCAGTTCTGAACTACCTGTTCATGGTGTGTATCGGTTTGCGCGAATCAGCCTTAAATTCATGGGGCAGGAGGGACAACTCCCTCCGGTCCCAAAAGTCCTTGTGACCATGAAGCGTCAGTATATTTGTATCTCTAAATTGGGTATATTCTGTAGTCGCTGTTGTGCTGGATGAAAAACCAATTTCCGGGGAGGGAAATAATGGCATCATCCTCCGATTTATTTAGCAAGAGCGTGAAAGAAACCCGTAAAAAGTCTTGACGGGATTCGAGCTCAAGTCTTCCGTATGGTGTGGAGCAATGATCCTAACCAGTGTATTATCCGTGGGAGGGGGGGCATTTTGTTTCAAAGGACATGGATAGGATACTCCACAAACTAGCAAAAGTTTTGATTGAAACTGTCTCCAATTTTAACCATTTTCAACATTTTTCTGTTAACGTTTTCAACAGAAGGCAGTTACTGACAACTTCCACGAGTTCCAACGACCCATCATTATGAATGGATGCTTTCTTCTCGTATCCTGCTTGCCTTTCAGGATTATCCTTAGTAGTACTGAAATTCAAGAAGCCTTAAGTGACTTATTTCTTTCTTTCTTTCTTTTTTTTTTTTTTTCTAGTATGAGCAACTAGAAAAATCTATCCAAGGCACTGCTAAATCACCAATTTAGCGGTGCATTCGGTGGGTGAGGGATCTGCCTTTTTTGGGCAATTAATTTAATACAGGCCCACCTCCTCGTGGTGAGGATGGGTACCGCTTTGCTGCTGCCCGGTTAAGGTGGCACATAAAAACCGCATGTGATTTCCTTTTGCTCAAACTACAGCATTCTATAAATGGCGGAGTTACTCTGTTCCAGGTACCGTCGCTACACTAAACAGTTGCATGTATACACGCATACATGTTTTTCTTTAGTCTTTTCAGTGTTTTTTGTTATTAATGGATTTATATGAGATGGTCTATAATCAGAAGAAGTTTCTCAGCAGAACCGGATGATTGTATATATGTTAATAAAAAAAATGAAATCAGCAATTCGTATGGAAAATGGCTACAGGTCCTAATAAGCCGTCCGAATGATTTCGAGAACTTCACAAAATATAATAAAACCACAGTTACTGATATGCTGTTTATTCGTAGGGTGAACAAAAAAATGGGGGGAAGAAAATAATAACAAGCCAATACTTTTTTCATGAAGCAGTTCTGTTTTCAATTACAGTATTTAGGCCATGCATCCATGTGACTGTCTGTGCTGTTCTCAGTGAAAGTTATTTTATACGTTTCTTGTAAGCCACACGTGCTTTTCTCAGAATGGAAGGGAGAGCCCAAACATTTAATACCAGCAAGACTGGTGGCCTTGCAACACTGCAACCGTTTCACGTATTAATATATCGGAAGACAAGACGCTCTAGAACAACTTTATAAACCATTTTAATCAGAAGTTCAGTTAAATGATCACATTCAATGAAGTGCTGACATTTAAATCAAACTGTGCATGCACGTAAAAGAAAGTGGAAGCACGGCAGTGTTAAAATAAAATAAATAATTTTTCTGTTCATACACCGGTACGACCTTATGTGGTCGTACCGGTGTATGAACAGAAGATTTTATAACAAGGTCACGGTATTTTATAGTATCGCATGGATTCGAACACAAGGCACAAGGCATGGATTCGAACACAAGGCGGTTGCGATCGTGCCTGATGGAAGTCTGGAAGCGACCGCGCCTGATGGAAGTCTGGAAGCGACCGCAGTCACCCGCCAGCTCTGAGGGGCAGGAAAATAATAGTATCAATAGAATCCGTTCGAATAGTAGGAAGAAAAATATTAATGCAGTAGATTATTTACTGGGAGGACCATTTTCAATATCTGACTTTATTATCATGATGGAAAATTGTGTACGCCTCTTGGTAATAAATAGTAATATTACCAAGAGGCGTACACAATTACAATACATATACTCTTAGTATTAGTAATAATAGCGACAAATGATGCAAGAAATCAAAGCATATATAAGCCATCAGCCAAAAACAAAAAACAAACCATCACCTGTTCCATCATCCCCTCCAGTAGTTTGTCTAATTCTTCCTAGAATTTATTCAATCTACCCACTTCGATACAAGTTTGTCCCTAATCGACTACCCGCTGGCTGAAGCCGAACTTCCACACTTCTATTATGCAACCATCTTTTTTTTTTTTTTTTTTTGGGTAGTTGTTGGCGCATCGGCTTCTGTGGCCATAATGCACCTCCCAAGGTTTTTGCAGTACTTTGATCCAAGCCCGAGGCGGGATTCGAACCCGCGACCTTTAGGTTTATGCAACCATCCTTCCTCAATTTGAATTAATGCCACCTTAGGTGTGTATTATAAGCAAGAGGAAAAATGTCATCAGCACTGAACTTGCTCAATCCATTCAAAGCCTTAAATACCTCAATCAGATCACCTTGTAAGTGCTTAGTCACCATATGCTGTGATTTTCAGAACTGAAGCCCTTCTTGGTAAGCACCAACACACACACACAATTTGTACAGCAGCCTTTTATGCGCAACAGTGTCAAAAGCTCTTGTCCAACAGTAAAGAGTATTTATTTGATAAGGGCGATTGACGTACCAATGTCTCTGTGGCTTCTTGGACCAGCTCCGTGATTCTTCCCCAGACGCATGCGGAAACATGAACTGTGATTTCAGCGAAACATGATGAAGCAAATCTCCACATTTCTTTAATTGAGGAGAATTACGTTACACAATACTCTAATCGAAATAGAAAAGGTCTTCCGCCACCAATTCGCATTAAAGTTGTGGCTAGCGGAAGAACTTGTCAGAGCTTTCCCACATGTGCGTAATATTTCGAAAATTCTAAAATGTGACGTATTCGATGGATAACAAGTTGGCAGATATGCTAGAATCTAAAGATCTGAAAGACTAAATCACTGCTTTTGAAAGAATGCTTGGCAGGCATTTAAGCTTGCAGTGCACAGCTAACAAAAAGAGCCGGTTGAAAATGAAAATTTTAGTTGACAGACCAAATTAGGTTATGTCGGTGAAGAGTATGGGAACATTTTCTTCAAACATTTGAGAACTGGAAAAAAAGATATTCGGAAGATGGGATTGTAGCTAACATGACCAACTTGGTATTTGGTTCTAACTAATCGCAATGATTACAAAAGAAAAAGACCGTAAAATGTTAATTTGTGACAGTTTCCTAGTATCGTCCTTTGTAGCAATTTCACTCAAATAATTTTTGTTCTAAGATAATTTATAGACTTCCTTTGGTAAAGGATCATGTTCCCTTTTTGTAATTTAGATAAGCAAACTTTAATAATAAAGATGGATAATACAATACAAGGATAGTTACCAAAAAGTTTGGTGAATGAAGATTCATTCACCAGAAGATTCATTTTCTTCAATGGCAAAATATTCTTCAATGCAACCACATACTTGTTCCATCACGCCTGCACTACACAGTTTGCTATATTTCAAATTTGTGCTGAACTCCATCTTCAGGCCTCTAAACAACATTAGGCTACTGGCAAAGGAAATTAAATTTTAGAAGTTTGAAATTTTATTTCAAACTTCTAATAAATAATTATTAGTAGAAACAGTCAAAACTTTAGCAAAGAGGCAATACACAAATGTTGTTGCCAGAATCAAATAATCCCATCCTATAACTGTTCTCCCCACATTGTAAGGGGTAGCTCCCTGACTTATTTCATCCAGAGTGAAACAATGAGTGCTTTTGATACATAATGACCTAGAAGTTAATACTCCTATTTTGACTAAGATGTTTGCTGCATCTGGTGCATATAAGCGTCAAATTGTAGTAAATTGATGTGCCTTTACCACATAAAAACATTTAAAAAGCACCCAAGTGCTGCAATGTAATACATATCGGCAGTCATTATTAAGTGGTCAATATAAGAGTGGTATAAAAATAAAGGCACATGAAATTAACTGCTCGATTCTGTTGGCACACCGATTGAACTCTGAGCTATTAGCAACAATGCTTCATTTTTGTTTATAGCTTGTTACACTTTTTCTTTTTTGCTTGTTTTTGAGGTTATTTATGTACATGGAATAAATTTAAGAAAATTTTGAGTTTATTCTGATTTACAAGCACAGCTCAAAAGTAAGGTTTTGCTTTTAACTATGAATTCAGATTTTTACATTTCAACGATTATTTACAAATTTTCGGAATGTTGTTATTTCTTAAAATTCCAAAAATTATGGCATACTGAATATTCAAATGAGAAAAACAAGTACAGGAACTCCCCGACTTAACGTAAGTTTTTGCCAGCCAGTGCAAATTTAAAAAAATCGTGGAAACGTATTCTGCATCCCGTAGGAATAAATGAAGGTATCGTGAAAATATCGCAATGTGAACCCAATAACATTGGCTTATTTTTTTTATTTTTTTTTTTTTTTTTGTAATTCGTTCCAAGTCCTTGGAAGTTGAAATTTTCGCTATACAGTATTACTAAGCCATATATCTCTCTAAAAGTCTATTTATAATGTATATTGCAATACACTTTCATCGCTATCATATGTTCCCGTTATAAGAATCAATTTTGAACGCCTTTGTGATATTTTTCTACAGCACGTTTCTGGAGGTCACGACCAAAAAACAATAAAAATAATTTGCACTTTCCGATTTATTGGGCTTTCTGTTAGTGCATGTAATTATAAACGGGTAGTAAACTCGCTCTTACTGCATTTGCGATAATACCCATACTGCAATTGTGTGGGTCTTTACGTTATTATGGTGAAATGCGTTCCCCTTCACTGAAATCTTCAATCATATAAAAAAACAAATTTTCAGGAACTTCTCTTCATCCCTATTTACACATTACGATGATGAAGGGAAAGGGACCAACGAAAACTGCAAGTGGTGGTAGTGCCAGGAAACGAAACAAAATTGATTTAGAAATGAAGATGAAAATGATTAAGTACTAAGCAGGACAAAGTTTGTCATCTATTGCAAGGGAATTAGGTCTCGCTGCTTCAACAGTGAATACTATTTTAAAAGACAGTGCGCGTATAAAAGAACATGTCAAAGGATCAACGCAGATCAACAGTGATCACAAAACAGTGTTCGGGTGCTATATCGAAGATGGAACTGCTGTTAATAATATGGATGGAAAATCAGATTCAGAAGCGAGTGCCCCTGAGTCTAATGGCCATTCAAGCAAAAGCAACAAGTATTTATAATGATATTAAGGATAAGTACGGCGAATTTCAAACCAAGTTCGTCGCAAGCAACGGATGGATTAATAGGTTCAAGCATCGCGATGGTTTCCACAACGTTAAAGTATGCGGTGAAGTCGCCAGTGCCGATTCTGCAGCTAGAGAGAAATTTTGTGATGTGTTGGAAAAAATTATTGATGAAGGCGACTATTGAACGCAGCAAATTTTTAACGTTGACGAGACTGCTCTGTATTGAAAAAAAAAAAAAAAAAAAAATGTCGGATCGAACATACATTGCCAAAGAGAAAAAGAAAATATCAGGTTTCAAAAGATAGGGTACTAGTAATGGCATGTGATGCAAGAAAGCAAATGTATGAGCTTATGCAGCATCAGCCAAAAAAAAAAAAAAAAATCACACCATATGTTTGAGGCTAATGCAGTGGAAAATTACAGATTAATACCGCTGCTTGTGTATCATTCTGGAAATCTTCGTGCATTTAAGGGCATCAATAAAGCCACCCAACCAGTGCATTTCCGATCGAACCAGAGAGCATGGATAATGATATCTCTCTTTGAGGATTGGTGTCAATGCTGCTTCATTCCCGAGGTTGAAAAATATTGTAAAGACAACGACGTTCCTTTTACGATTTTGCTTCTATTAGATAATGTTCCTGGACATCCTATGCATCTAGATGATTTCAATTCGAACGTGAGAGTTATATTTCTACCGCCAAACACGACTTCATGGATCAGGGTGTTATTTCGAATTTAAAAGCATACTATTTACGGACAACATTTGCTCAGGCATTGTCTGCAGTAGACGATGAGAAAAATTTTACGTCGAGAGACTTTTGGAAATCTTACAATATTTACCACGTCATCTTAAACATTAATAAGTCCTGGGCGGAAATTACTAAAAGTTGTTTAAATGGCACTTGGAAGAAAATATGCCCACGGCACGTAAAAGGCTACGAAGGATTTGAAAAATACAAATCATATGAAGATTTTTTTTTTTTTTTTTTTTTGGTAGTTATTGGCGCATCGGCTTCTGTGGCCATAATGCACCTCCCAAGGTTTCTGCAGTACTTTGATCCAAGCCCGAGGCGGGATTAGAACCCGCGACCTTTGGGTTGCCAGGTAGGCACTTTGCCCACCCGGCTAGCCCGGTCGGCACAAATCATATGAAGAGGTTACAGATAAGATTGCAAAGGCTGCAGAGCTACTTCAGTTGGAGGCTGATGACAAAGACGTGGAAGAGTTAATAGAGGAAGAAGAGAAGGAATTATCTAAGGAATAACATAATGACTTGCAGGCAGCAATAGTGAAAGAAGAAAATGCTGACGAAGCTCAAGATGAACCAAATGAGCAGCCGAGACGCTTCATCGCCAGAGAGGTGGCAATGGCATTTCGTGAAATTGCATCGGCAATGGCGAGGTTTGAGAAGATGGACCCTTGACAGCGAACGATTCTTAAAAGTTAACAGAAGGGTGAATGATATGCTTCTTGCTTGCTACAAAGAAATCTACGATGAAAAGAAAAAAGCCACCGTCCAGTCATCGATTAATATGTTCTTTCGCAAGATTGAGCAGCCAACCCCTTCTAAATCTCCACAGCCCTCAACCCCCGCAGCGGCGTACTTATCAGCTGGAGACGCCGATTCTGGCACGATGCTCGAGACAAGCATAACTTACTGACATTATGCCTGTCTCCTCTCTTTTTCTATAATTTGAAAAATTTGAAATTTTTTTAAATTGCACGTTTTTGTAATTTTTCCTGCGCATGAGATAAATTGAATAAATACAATAAATAATTCTATTTATATGTTTGTCGAACATTTCTTTTTTGATTCAATCAATTCAGCGAGCACAGCTGCGAGTGCTGCAAAAGCATGGGGGAAATTCCCCGCCTTACGTAGCGTTTGGTGGAACGCAAGTTTTACGTAAGTCGAGGAGTTCCTGTATTCACTCTTAGTGCCAGTCTAGTTTTCCGCTAGACTGGCGCGCTCACTCGCAATCTTTTAGATACTGCTATGCGTTCAATAATTATAAGGTCATTACCGAACTTTTTAATCAAATTTTGCCTTTACATACAAATTAGTTTCTTAACTTCTAGAAAAACTAGATGAATAAAATAACGGTATATTGAAATCAGCCTATCTAAAATTGTAAAACAGAAAAAATGAAGATGATAAACAGAAAATTTTAAATATTGTCACGCATAAACCGAAGCGTAACAATGAACTGTAAGGATCAGACATCTGACTCCTAGTTCGCATTTTTTTAATATGAATTTATTCCATATTTCCATAAAAAAATAGAATCGAAAAAGTAGCAATGCCTCATCATATGAATATGACAAGATTGACTGCTGGACAGTGGTATTCATCATTATTTTTATTTTATTTCTTTTTTTGTTGTTGACGCACCCCTTATAATTCGAGGGTTAAGTGTCAAAACGTGAACTACAAAATTTCATTTTTGTTTTGAGAACTTTAGACTCGTACATTATACAAATCATGTCATAGAACTGTATCTCTCTCTAGTACTTGACAAGTTAGCTTGGGCTATAAGCACTTTTCCGGTAAACCAAGAAAATGTCAAATGGCTTTTTCTTGGTTAATTACAAAAACGTTTACTGCAAAATGATTTTGTAGTTAACGTTGTTTGACACTAAACCCTCGAATTTTCTCTATGAATACTATTTCGTCATTATATATATTTTTCTACGAAATTCGTGTCTCCTAAATGCGGTTTCCAGATAGATTTGTGATACTGATGACGACTGACTAACCAGAAAATTATTAACGCAAATAAATATTTAAAATTTGTAGATAATTATCCAATAAAGCCAATTTCGTATGCTAACGCATCTCCATTGAAAGAACTTTGTGCACCACCAGTCGCATACCATTGTGCTAAGGAAATCGGTATTAAATTATGGACACCGATAATGCACCTTATCAAGTGCTAAGTACAACAGATTCTTTTAGTACAAAAAGAAAATTTGCAATTGGAAAGTATATACAAAACCTATACGGTTATGCATACTTGTTTGAGTGTTTTAAGGATTATTGACTTCTGTCACTTCATTCACCTCACATTAAGGATGCGGTGAGGAGCTACTAATGAGTAATCACCATTACTCATTAGTAATCATAGTTATATATTTGACAACGTATGACGCCCAAGGAAATGAGACAGACCACCTAGGTGGTAAAAATTGTTTGTTCTCGTTATATATATTTCTACCATATTCCTTCACCACGTTAGAAATTCAAAATTATGCTATTAGGGCTTATTAACCAAACTTATGAATTTCTTCAGTGCGCAGACTGTGGGAGTTGCGAGATACCATGTACTCGTACAACACCTATGATGGAGCTAAATTGGAGCCAAACAGGAGACTTACGCCCAAGTAGAGGGTCTTTTATACGTCCCTTTACAATTTAATGAGGGTAGTTTTCCTTCAGTGCCGTATTAGGGGGAGGGGAGTCATGATGTGACTCGCGAGTAAACAACGAACAATGTATACTTCTTGGCGTCCGGCTCCAACAAGATGACTTCAGTTGTCATTAAGTCTCAATTATCTGTCTGCCCCTTCCAGAGGTTAATGTAGACTTTTCAAAGATGGAAAGTGCAACTGAAAAGGAAGAGGAAGGGGATATATATATATATAAAAAATAAAAATAAAAGTTAGAACAATACAAATTCCTTGTACTTGGTTTTTTCAGTACTTCCCTTGTCAGGATAACCAGTTTGTATCAAGTTTCTTACTATTATGGGCATTTCGTTTTCTAGATAGTTTGTATTACATCTGCATTTCATATTTAATATAAGAGTGTTTCAATTTAAACGCACCTGGGTTTATCTCGCTTATTTTTAGGTTTAATCTGTTAGCTATTTTACCTCATATTTGGTCTGAAATTTTTGAATTTGATTTTTAAACTAGACTAAGTATTACTGTTTAGATTTTGCCTAATCAATAGCCTTTTTTATCAATGGGAAAGTTGTTCTCCGTCCTCGGTTCGGTCTAAAAAAATCATCGATTTACTTCTAAACGCAAACTGATTTTATTTGAAGAAAATAACAAACGAACACAACGGGTGTATGTGATAGTTGCTCTTCGATAGGTGCATTTACCTGCGTTGAACAGTTAACTATACAAAGACAGTAATGGATCGCTTCTCCTGCAAATAATGACAAAAAAAATAAAATAAAATAATAATTATTATTATTTAAAAATAATAAATTCTGGGGTGGAAAACAGTAATTTACTGAAATAGAAGATTATAGAAACGCTTAATAATAATCAATTAATTTTCTGTCAAATCAATTCATTGACAGAAAATAAAAAAAATGAAAAAAAAAAAGGAATACATGAACCGGGAATTAATATTTCGGTGCCTAATTTTGGATTTTAGCCATTTGTATTAAAGATCTGTGTAACGTTCAACAAAACTACAAATAAACATACCATAGCAAAACTGCAAATAAATACTATAGAAATAATATACCGGTACATTCTACATTGTTTCTACGAGATACTGTAGGCGTGTAGTTTCGAAAGAGCGCCAACATGTGCTTTAAATGTTATTCATAAATTCGACGTGGTTCTGCCAAAATACAAGCTTGTAACCAATGTAATAAATTAAAACGCACATTCTTTAGAATTACGTGTTAATTGCAATTAGGTATTCTTCCTCTGATATCGTTTGAATTGTCAGTGGGTGTTTCGTACACTTTTGCTTTAAAGAAACACCAAAATAAAAATATTAAGGCGGTAAACGTGATAGCTACACACTTCACCCCATATTCTATATGCGTCGCACCCAGTATTGTACTGTTACAATTTTGTGTAAGGTACTATTGAGCTAGACCCAAAGATGTTGTCGGACTTCGATGTTTACGGAACTTTTTAACCAGTCAAATACATTAATGGAAGTAATTCGTATTATTCCACTCCAGTCAACGTGCCATCAAGAAAAACTGGGCCGACAACTTCATCACCCCTCAAGCCATATTAGACGGACCATCTAACTCAGCCTTTCTCAATTTTTTTGCCATGGAGGAACCCTTGAAATAATTTTCAGGTCTTAGGGGAACCCCTGCATAAAAAAAATATATCTACAGCTCACAGTACGTTAGCGTGATCAGTAAGTTGTTGATATAATAATCCAATAATAATTGTCCATGCTCTTTTGAGTAGAGAATGATATTTTTCAGTGGATCTGTTTATTTTGGCCACCTTATTAGTCTACTCTTTTTGTGTGGTTCCCCCTCCCCACAAAGGAAATCTACTCTAATGAAAGTCAGCAGTGTAGGTAGAGGAAACTTCAGTTTTTCCTTTTTTAAATTTCTACTTGATTTTTTTACCTTATCCCAGTAGGCCTAAAAGTCTTATCACAGATTTCTTATATACAAGATGCTAATGAAGTATGGTATGAGCAAGAGTAGTTTTTCTCTTATTTAAAACTAAAAATGACTTTTTAGCCAAAACCTTTCGAGAAAAAAAAAACAGGTAGTTAAGCTTAGCTTACCTTTCTTGAAATTAATCTTTCTTTCTTTCTTTCTTTCCTTTTCATAAATTTTAAAAACTCATAAGGTAAACGTAATAACTTTCTGCTAAATAACTGGCTTAAGCCAAAATGGGATTTAATTTTTCTGAAGGTAGGCTCCAGTAGGCTTCAGGGGTGGGCAGAGGAGGAATATGCCCCCCCCACCAAAAATTTGCAATTAAAGAAAAAGAACGCAAGAGGCGCTCTAAAAAAAAAAAAGACAACTCCAAATCCTAGTCGCCCCCCCCCCCCCCCACGATGATACCTGGATACGCTAATAGGCTCAGTAAATTTAATTTAAATAAAGGTTGTAAATTTATTTTAATTAATGTTATTTACATGAAAATTTATTGACAATGTTGAATAGTAAAAGCTACAAAAACCATAAGCCAAAGCAATATGAATAAAAATATAGCCTAAGACAAATTTTATACAAGACTTTGAAAAAACATTTTCTTACTGAGTGACATGATCAAATATAGGCCTAGCAGTTACAAAATTATTATACACGTGTTCGTTTCTTGATCTCTTTTATAAGGCTATATATGCATAAAAAGTGTTATTTTTGAAATTAAAAGTAAAGAATGAAATTTACCTCTTTAATGTGCTTGTTTTTCGCTGCACAAATACTCATTTCTGGGTCGAACTTGAGATAAGCACATATGGATTATCTTAAACTGAAATGAGACGATTTTTGTCCTTGCTTTTGATGCTTGTCAAACAAGAAAAACTTGGCGGCTCACACACATGGAAAAAGTTGAAAACCGCAACAAAATGTTCATTGCTTTCCTGTGAATGGCAGGATCCTCTTCTTTCAAAAAAAATCCAGAACTTGTCTAGAGGAAGATCAGTAAATCTCATCTTGAGATTTACTGATCTGAAGGAAAGGAAAATACTGTTCAAATTTTGTTCCGCAGTTCTTCCAGGTGGTTTTTTCAATAAGACTTGAGACTTGCTAATATCCTTCCTCACTCTCAAGCGCAAGCAGCAGTGGAAACATTTAAAGATTGCCCTTTGCAACACAATTTTTCCAAAGATTCAGTTTTCTTTTAAATCCAAGTATCTTGTCACTTGAAGTCAAAACATTTTCTCCAGGGCCTTGCAGAGACTTGTTCAACTGTTTCATGTGATGAAAAATGTCTGCTAAGCAGGTTAGTTTCTGCAGCCATACTTCATCTTCAAAGCCCTCAGCAAAATCTGGCTTACTATTTTTAGAAAGCAATCCTGTAAATTCAATCCTGTAAATTTGAGAACTCTTCCTCTGCTAAGCCATCGGATTTTGTATGTAGCAAGAGATTTATGTGCTCTTTGTCCATATTTTCACACAGTTTTAAACATTCTCGACTGAACTGGTTTATTTAATAAAATTAACCATTTCTGTAGCATCATCCAGAACTTTTTTCAATTGATCTCCAAGAGTTTTTGTCACCAGCACTTCTCTGTGAAGAAAGCAGTGTGTTGTGACAACGTCAGATTTTTTTTTTTTTTTCTCAAGAGAGAGGCGAAACCTCTCATGGAGCCAGCCACTGATGGGGCACAATCAGTACAGATACTAACACAGTTCCTCCAAGACAGACCTTTTGTTTCCAGATATGACGACAAAACATTAAATATATCTTGGCCTTTGCTTGTTTCGGGCAGCTCTTTGCAGCAGAAAAAAAGTTTTCTTGAATTTCACTATCATTTACAAATGCTACAGCATGACATTTATTGGTGAAATCTGCAGACTCATCAACCTGGATAGAGAAGCTGTTGTTTTTCAGTTTATTACACTAAACCTCTTCGATATCATGTGACAGGTCATCAATTCATCGACTTACCATACTGTTTGAGAGTGGAACCTTTTCAATTTCTCGTACTGTACCTTGTCCTAGCATTTTACTCACTATAATTTTACATGCTGGCATTATTAAGTTCTCACCAACTATGTGACCTTTCCTTTTCTGGGAAATAAGTTCTGCTACTAAATGATTTGTTTCCTGACCCTTTTCACTGAATGTGACTTTAAAAAAAGCTTTACTCTGTTTGTTTTGAGATTCCAATAGCCGTTTAAAAAATAATCAGCACCTTTACTTGTCAAGTGGCTGTGATTTGTAGTTGTCGTTTTAATTTTTCTGGAGTCTTTTAATTTTTTTTTTAATGCTGCATTTGTAAGACGTTTGCCACAGACGACACATAATGGAATAGGACAACTTTGATTACCAGCCGATGTAAAAACCCATTGAAAGTAGCTTTCATTGTAAAGACGGCCTTTTCTTGTGTCCCTTGTTGCACTAGTGCAGTGAAATGAGTCAGAAGATTGTAATTCTTCATCACTATCTTTATCAGAATAACTCAGAGGATTGTAATTCTTCATCACTAACTTGATAATAATTGTCCGTAAGCCTAAGCCTAGAATCCTCCTCTTCCATCTTACACTTCGTCTTCAGAAATCGCCACATTGGACTGTCAGACATGTTTGTAAAACACAAACGCTAATAAAACACGCAATTTATAAACACAATACACATGGGTATATGTAAGAAATTACCGGGTGACCCTAATGTAATAGTTTGGTGTTGGTTTTTTGCCATACAGGGTTGAAAGACCTCAACGAAATTGCTAACGGGGCTGCTCGGTCAATGTCCATCACTACGAGCGCTAGCATCGCGCAGTTTTCAAAAAACGATGTTTATTTATTTATTTTTTTTTTTTTTTCAATCACGATCTCTCGCGGGAACCCTTAGCAACATCTCGTGGAACCCCGGTTGAGAAACCCTGATCTAACCTAATTGCGAGTATTTCTGCAACAGTATGGGTTTTTACGGATAGGAGCCCAGTAACAGGAATTGTGCCTGTTGGTGAAGCCATAATTATGAAAGCATCCTTGGACTCGGGGGAGGTCCTCATGGACTGAAGATGGGCAAATGTGTCCCCAATTCACAAAGGGGGATCAAAGGGTGACATAAGTAATTACAGACATGTTAGTCTAACTTCTGTTCCAGGGAAAATAATGTCACTGGTTAAGGGGAAGTCTTGTCTGGCAAATTTGATTTGATACTATGATGTGGTCACAAAGGAACTAGATGCAAAAAATAATTTTGATATCATATACAGTACTTGGTTTTCTTTGTTTGTTATTTGGTTTTTAGGAGCATTAGCAACTAAGGCCATATTGCTCCGGGGATATGCGATGGTCATTCCCTGACCTTCCCGTATCCTCCATATTTGGTGATCACGGGCTCGAACCCCAGTCTAATCAAGAAGCGTGTGCTACGCACTGCTGCTCCTGCCCACCTGGTAAGGAGGCGCCTACAGTACTTGGATTTTTAGGAAAGCTTTTGATACTGTGACACATGGAAGATTACTGTACAAATTGGAGCAGTATGGCATTAAGGGCAAGTTGCTACAATGGATAAAAGGATGGTTGAGTGGGAGAAGACAGAGTAGTTATCAATGGACAGTGCTCTTCGTGGACTAAAGCTATTAGTGGAGTCACCCAGGGTTCGGTGTCGGGTACATTGTTGTTTTCGGTATTTATCGAAGGTTGGCAGGGTTATTAATGACAGTAATTTATTTATTTCGTATGATGTGAGCAATACACGAAGGAACCAGTTTTTTCCTGCTTCCTTCGTGTATCGTGGCCGTGAAATCCAACCGTAACCGGAGGTGCGGCACCATCGTGATATCCAAACCCGAGGTGGGATTCGAACCCGCGACCTTTGGGTTGCCAGGCAGGCACTTTACTCACCTGGCTAGACCGGTCGCAATGACAGTAATGATAGTACGCTACTGCAACAGGATCTGGAAAAGTTGAGCAGATGAGCTGAGTGGCAACTGAAGCTTAACATTGACAAATGTAAAGTACTGCATATGGGTAGCAGTAACCCAGAGTAACGTGTCAATTGGGTGGTACTCACTCAGGGTAGTGGAGAATGAAAAGGACCTGGGGGTAATTGTGCAGTCAGATATGAAGTTTTCTGAGCAGTGCAGACAGGCTGCAGGAGTAACTCATGATGTCTTGTCAATGATATACAGGAATTTTGCTATCAGGGTTAAGGGGGTGATTGTCCCCTTGTACAAGGCAATGGCCAAGTCATAATTTGAGTACTGCATACAGGTCTGGAGGCCTCATTTTAGGAAAGATGTGGAGCTGCTGGAAGAGTACAGAGAAGAGCAACGAGATTGGCGAGTGGAACAAAGGGTTGCTGTTACTAAGAAAGGCTTAAGTTCTGAAAATTGCAGCTTCTGCAATTTTCAGAATTGCAGAAGCTCTTCTGCAGACTAGGCACCTGCGAGGTGATCTAATTGAGGTATAAGGCCTTGAATGGTTTGAGCAAGCTCAATTCTGATGGGATTCTTCCTCTTGAGCAGATTACTCACCTGAGGGGACATAAATTAACCCCAGGGGCTCACATCTGGTGAGTATGGGCTTGGCACACCCAGGGTCTTGAGCTGGATATTATCATTCTTCTCTTTCTTGGTGATTCCCGTCTACTTTCTCGCTCTCTCTGTCAGGGTAACTCAGAATTTTTTTTTTTTTTTTCGGCTGGTGCAGCAAAAGCCTCAGGCTTCCTTGCACCATATGGCTAATTATTATAATAATAATAATAAGTTCAAATTGAGGTAAAACAATTGTGGAATGGATGCGCGGAAATTTGCCTTTAGCCAGCGGGTGGTTGATAGTTGGAACAAACTTCCATCTGTTGTAGTAGAGGTCAACAACTTCAATAAGTTCAAGGAAGAACTAGACAACCTTTTGGAGTGAATGGATGGGTGAAATGGGATGGTTTTTTTTTTTTGGCTGATGTTATATATAAGCTTATGCCTCTGCTAATGCTAACAAAATAGAATGTTTTAAATTATTTGAGTGCGTATCTGCTATTTGTTACAAGATTAAAATGATTGAATCTACCACTGTTGTTATTAGTTACATTGTTACCTTTCATTTGTTTAAATAATAACAGCGGCCATACAGTGTTGTTGAACATTACTGATAACAGATCTTTGATAAACAGCTAAAATCGCAAAGTTAAGCGCCGAAGTATCCAATCCCATTTCATTTAACACCCCCCCCCCCACTTTATTTTCCTGATAATAAATTTGTTATTGGGCATTTTTGACTTAAATTTATATTTCGGGAAACTGATGCACTCCATCCCAGAATTTATTTTTTTAAAATAATTCTTTTGAATGTTATTTCTTTTGTCATTATTTGCAAGAGGAGACGGGACACATTACTGTCCCTTTACGGCTAGCTGTTTGACACCGTGAAATGCGCCTGCAGAAAAGTGATCATCACGAACAACCGTTGTGTTGGTTTTTTTTTTTTTTTTAAATCAGTTTGCGTTCGTTTCAGAAGTACACCGGTGATGTTTTTAGACTAACCAAGGCCAGGAACAACTTGTCCACTGAGAAAAAGGCAGTTGATTACGCAAAATTTAAATCCGAAATCGCAAAATCTAAACGGTAAATTGTAATAAGTCCAATTTTTATATCACATTCAAAAGTTTAAGGACCAAAAATGACAAAAAATGTTCTGACGACAAACAGCCTCAACCTAAAAATACGCAAGAAAGACCCCGGTGCGTTTTAATTGAAACACCTTGTACAGTATATACAAGACAACAATCAACACGTGCCGGCCATCGAGGCATGCACTGCACTTAAAGTAGCAGGTGCTTCACTTAGTATGGAACCACAGTGTAAGTGCTAGAAGCATTTCATTGTTGTGCAATTGAAACATTAGCTTTGTCATTAACAAGCTATTATTAAATAAATAAATAAAAAACAGAAAACTGAAAGCAGTCAGCAAGGGTGAAAAAGCTCTCTGTTTCCAGCCGAAGTGTGTCGTGTTGTTGTCCAGTGCTGCCACGTTAACGACACACCCTCGTTACGTCAGTGGAGTTCGTCTATTTTCCATCTCCCCTCTTACGGCTACTGGAACTGTCGATGGGGAAGGCAATGTCGCCAGTTGTCCCCGTTACTCGATATCTGCGGTCTGTCAACCACAGCTAGGAACGCTAGGATTAAGTTACGAACATTTTAACTAGACTCATAAGCAAGTTTGTTTTCTTTGGGTCGTGAAGAAATTAAACCACTGGAAATGTAAACTGGAATAGGGAGAACCATCTGGGTACTGTACCTGTTATCATTATTATTATTTGTTGTCTAATAAACTTCTGCTTATTAGACAGCAAATTTTTGGTTTGAATCTCTTATATAATTTATCGGCTAGACTCACTGCAGAGGTTCACAAACTTTCTCGGTTCACGGCGCCCTTAGTGTCCCAGTAATTTTTTCAAGGCACCCCTATGCCAAAAGAAATATCTAACACAGTGCTTTTTGACCTTTTAATATATATACCTATATAATATTTTTTTCTTTATATAAAGGTACTAAATAAATATCAATTATAGATCACCACAAAATTAAAAATATACGGTACGATGGATACCGTACACCTTTTTATAATGAAATGAATATACAAATTTTAAAAATAATAATAATAACTTTAAGTAACTTAAACCCAAATTACACGGTACCCCTAGAATGTTGTTGCGGCACCATAGTGTGCCGCGGCACCCCGGTTCAAAGCCACTGGGCTAGAGGATGTACGTTCCTACAAATTACTATAGCGCCAGGTCCCACCGCGGAGGGGGAGCGAAAGGTAGGGAACCCGGACCGCTGGTTCGGATTAGATGTTAAACAGCACATGAAGTAACTTTGTGAATGCACTGCACATCTCGGAGAGGGGGCAGAATTTGTAGTTTGGCTACAGCCTACATATCAGTGGTTATGTTGTTATATAAAAATAAAAATAATAAAAATACAGCGAACAAAAAACATACTAGAAATGATTAGGTTAAGAAATAACGTTTAAAGTAAAAATCTGTCATCTCAGTGACCCTTAAAAATATCTTAGTAAATTCTGCAAAGTGTTCCGGTTTCAGATTTAAGTTTGACTTTACCATGGAAATAGCTCAAAGAACCTCTACTGTCTCGAACACTTCTTCCCAACTATTACAATTCCGTGTGAACGTGCTCTGCCTAGGAAGTCAATAAGATGCACAACAGTAAGAAACAGAACCAAAGTCTTGTCACAAACATTTCAACATTTACAATTCTAATGAAGGTCTGCTATGGAACTGTGCTCTTTTAGTCTGCTGTTTTTATTATTATTATCATCAGTTTATTTCTCTTAGGAGAACACCCGGTTACAGCCACTGGCTAGGGGGCGATCATACATATACATTTATGTTACAAAATGTAATACAATTATAAAATACCTGTTATCTGATTTATAAGTACATTTTATCTGGAATATAAAATATTTGAGTTATTAATTACTCGAAAAGGCTTTTACTACTTAACTACTGTAAACTGGTAAGAACATAATACCGTGACAATTGAAGCATACTTCTGCTTAAACACAGAAGTGGGAGTTTCACCATATTTACATAAACACAAATATTTACAGCCGAACAGCGTACAGCATATGAAACAACATGACAACAGGAATGACCGCGATACAGTAAAATAAAAATTTGAAAGTTCAATTTCCCAGCAGTAGTCTTCTTCTGTGGGGATTAGAGTGGGGTAGGTAGGACAATCCTGACACCTATTTCTTGATGCGGTCGGGTTTCCTAAAGCCCAGTGGCTCGTGCCAGGCCGAACAAGGTGCTGAAACTGTATCCTTACATCTGTATTTGCAAGTAAGAGTTTCTGAGAACTTCCTTTCTGTAGGATTTGCAATTGCAGAGGCTTTTCAGGATTGATATTGAGGTTGTTGAATAGCTGGATAGTGTTTGCTGGAAAGAATCTTCCGAGGCTATCCAACTGCGTAAATGCCGCTTTGAGTTGGGGTTCTTTATCTGCAACTCGTCTTGATTTTTCGCCGGGTATTATTATCCACTCTCGGGCTTTCGGTGCATCCAGTCGTCCCGTTAAAAGCTGAGCGAGCATCATGTTTCTTGACATGATTATTTGTCTCCAGGGTGTGGTTCGTGCATCTGGTTTATTTTACCAGATGCACGAACTGGAAAAACTTTCACTGATTAATTCTAAAAATGAAAGTATACTCCTTCCGAATAAGTATGATTTTAAATTAAAATATTTATAAACGTTTTTCTCCCAGTTATAACTTGGTATACTTCTGCTATCGTATCCTCCTCCCTAAAAACTTCACGCGTGAATATAAATACAGTATATTTATTCACCTTGTCAGCAACTTGAATAAGATAATCGATAGTTATGCCGTTCATATCGAGTGGTCAGTGTGGTCCATTCCTTTCATTTCTTTCTAGTGTTAACATACGTAAAGAATTACTTTGCTACTTTTCTTCGTATAGATAGCAGTGAAAAACTGGTGGACATACTGGCAGGTCGGCCACTGCCTAGGAGGACGAGCAGAATTTTTAGTTACATCCTCTTTAATGCAGGAGTTGACACTTAAATCTTAAAACTTAAGTGATTTTGTGAAAACTAGGAAGAAAGTGGAAGAGAACTGTTGAATCTAAAAGTGAATAGGCACTTGAGGTTGACGAAATCAATCCGATTATATTAAAAGCAGCAGCAAAAAAGGTAAGCAAACCTTTAACCATAATTATTAGAGATACCTTGGGTTCAAAGTAAGGAGATGTGCATATGTCTCCTCTCTTCACAAAAGAGGACTTTTCTCCTATATACAGCAGCTCTTGAGCCACTCAACTCGACAAAATAATAAAAGAAGATCAAAGGGCGAAGTGAGTTTACAAGCCTGTAAGCTTGACTTCTGTTCAAGGGAAAAATAATGGTGTCAATGGTTAAAGAAGCAATGCAGGATCATCTTGACAGAATGCAGTTATACAAAAATCACAATATCTTGATTACTACATAGAGGTCTGGAAGCCTCATTTCAAGATGGATGTGGATCTAAATAAATAAATAAATAAATAAATAAATTTTCTGTTTATACTCCGGGACGACCAATGGTCAGAGGAGTTCACAAAATAGACAGAATACAAGGAACAGCACCGTATTCAGCAGTCACGGGCTTGAACCCTGGTCACTCAAGGCACGTGTACTTATGCACCAGTCGCCTGACCACTAGGCTACGGCAGCCTTTCTCTTGGAACGAGTGCAGAGAGGGGCAACCAGATTAGTCAAGGACACCCTTACCATAAAAGACTTCAATTCTTCAACCGCAGCGCTTGGAAACTAGTCACCTGCGTGAAGACCAAGTTGAAGTATTTATGGCTTTAACTGGACTGAGTAAACTAAATGCTGATTGCATTCTTACTTCTTCGGCAACACACATAATGAGACAAACTGAAAAAGGAATGTTACAGGATAGATGTGTGAAAATTTGCTTTCAGTAAGAACAAACTTCTATCTGGTGTAGTGGAAGTAGAGAGTTTGAATAGATTTATGAATATTAGAGGGAAGGGACAGATTCCGGGTTCTTATTTTATTTTATTTGACTGATGCTGTATAAGCTTGCTTCCATTCTTCATTTGGTAATAATAATATTAATACAGAAGGTGTGATCAAAATTGTTTTAGGACTGACTTGGTATCTCTAAATTATGTCAAGTTGGAATCAGTGAATACACCGTCAGGGAGATCCATACAGATTCCCAATAAACTTCATTTGTAGGACGCTCTACCACGACTGTAATCGGTAGTGAGTCTTTTCAGCTACGGTGGGGATAGTGCGTTTTAGCTAAATTTTTGCGATTATTATTATTTTATTTATTTATTATTATTAAATAGTACACTGAAAGGACAGAATTCATGAGATGTTTGGTTCCTGGGCAACGCGAAGCTGTCCCGGTTCTCGCTAGTGGACGAACCCACCGATTGGCAGGTATATAGGTACACCGCATCACTGAATTCACGTAGACGGTAATTCAATGTCAGTATGGATAAACGTCGTGAGTTAACCGACTTTCAAAGAGGAATGATATTGGGTGCCCGATGCACTCTATTACGGATGTGATTTGGAAATTGCACTATCCCCGTTCGACAGTATTAATAGTGTATCGGGAATACGCCATTTCCGGAATAACATCTCATCGTGGACAGCGCTGTGGGCGGAGAAAGGTGGTGGATGAACGTGTCCGTCGACGTCTGTCTCGCATTGTTTCAGCCAAACGGAGAGCGACAGTAGCACGAATCACCGCCGAATTTAACAAGAGAGGTGCCAGAAACGTCTCCACCAAGACCATCAGGCGATCATTAGCCGAAATAGGTTATGGGAGCCGCCGACACACCAGAGTCCCATTGCTAACACCACGACACAGAACTCTATGCCTCAACTGGGCGAAAGAACATCGGCACTGGACCTTGGATGATTGGAAACGGATCTTCTGGTCCGATGAGTCCCATTTCCAGTTATTTCGAGTAGACGAGAGGTGCGTATGTGGCGGAAACCGCACGAAGCTATGCACTCGTCATGTCAACAACGAAATGTTGAGGCAGGTGGACGGTCGATAATGGTTTGGGGTGTGTTCAATTGGCACACGTTGAGACCTCTGGTACGTCTAGACACATCTCTCAACGGTCCAGGTTACGTGTCCATCCTTGTAATCCATCTACATCCTTTCATGGTCATCGTGCCCCCCACAGGGCAATGCACTCTTCCAAGAAGGACAATGCACCTCCCCACAAAGCCGTGGTGACTAGAACGTGATTCGAAGAGCATTCCGCAGATTTTACCACCATGAAATGGCCTCCCAGTTCACCGAACATGGACCCTATGGTGCATCTTTGGGATGCTGTGGACAAGTCCGTTTGAGCTTTGAATCCTTCACCCAGGAATGCGACGGAATTATGGACAGCAGTGAGGCAAGCATAGATAGCAATACCTGCGAACGCTTTCGTGAACTAGTGGCCTCAATGCCTCGCCGTGTGACTGCCCTTATCCAGGCGAAATGAGGGCCTACCCGTTACTAGGTAGGTATCCCATGATTTCTGTCACCCAGTGTATATTTAGCTTAATATAAATCTACAGAATACAATCTACAAAAGGTACAATATTCTACAATTCTGTAGATTGGTAGTTTAGTAATAATTCAGTGGTGACTGAAACTGTTATATCAGGGTAGTCATTGTTCTCTTAGGATAATCAGCTGGTGATTCCGATTGATATCTAAGACTCGAACTTTTGTAACAGTATTTTAAATCGTTCAATACAATTTTGTTTTGTTCGTTCATATTTGATTGCTCAATACTTATTGTATCAAACGACGATAATACAGGCAGTGAATCTTAATGCCATATGAAGTATCTTGCAATATTATACGAGTATATAAGTCAGATATCATATTGTAGAGTACATCATTAAGAGTTATGTTTTATTTTAAGTGTAACAAAAAACAGTATTTTATTGATAACATTGTCATTGTTGTGATTTCAATCAAATTTTATTATCTAGATTTTTTAAAACTAGAAACAGCAAGAAAAACACATCGTGGGTCCGGGGGCAGGAGTTAGAAATTACCGTTGGTGATCCACCAATGGACCAAACTGAGTCTCTAAGACAGCGATTGGTTCCCCTGGAATGTAACAAATCTGTGAGTTCGACAGTTCTTCAAGTGTCCAGTACTACGCCAGGGAATGTTCTCTCCCAGAGGATCGAGCATCAGGAATGGATCATCAGATGGAGAGCAGTCTGGTTCCAAGTGAGATAATGTAATGGATGATTCAATCAGAAAAACTAGGAATGTATTCTGTAATCGAGACTAACGAAACAGAGCCAGGTATCTATTAGGTGCTAAAATTGATGATGTTACCTAGGCAGTTTTCATGAGTGAATTGATTCATCAGAATGAATCAGTTCACTCAAGAAAATTCAGCCACTGGGAGCCGAGTTACTACATGCGGACGAACATGCTGAAGACATTACGCATATACACTCATGAGTCAAAACATTGACTACCCGTGTCTCCACGTGTGAACGCATCCCACGGCACCCGGTGACGTCACTGAATAGCGCAGCATATATAGTGACGGCACGGACAGTACTGGTCAGCTCGTCAATACAAAGCTGGTGCAATGGGGAGAGGGAAGGACCTAATGAAAAATGAACGGTGAATGATTTGCGGCGCTAGAAAGGCAGGAGCCAGCACCTCAGCAATTGCACGCATTGGCGGCTGATCGAAGGCCACAGTAATAAATAAATTCTGTTTATACTCCGGGACGACCAAACGGTCAGAGGAGTTTACAAGATACACAGAATACAAGAAACAGTAGTGAAGGTGTAGTAGAAATGATCCAGAGAGAGAGAGAGACAACCACCCAAAGTGTGGGGATTGGGGGAGATCCCCAATGGCTGAGTCAAGGTAAACGGCGATTGGTAGACCATTACCGACTAAGCGTAGGTCGAATCGCTTGCATTCGACCTACGAATGCAAGCGATGAAAGTGGAATATCTATAGAATATACAAAAAGAAAAATAAATAAAATAAATGTTGGGAGAAATCATTCAGAACACGCATGGAATCCTGCCGGAATCTACTCACAGTTTAACACTAAAAGCCGTTCTCCTCTGTATTAGAACAGCTAAATGACGCAAAAAAAAAAAAAATCCCCAATCATATTTTCGCCAATGCCGAAAAATATTAATTCTTTTTAAATTCATTCACTGTACTCCTCTCGCCTTCTTGAGAACTCCTTCATGCACATTTCTGAAAAAATTACAACCTGCAGAAAAATCAAAGTCAGTATCCATAATTTTAAACAACTTTTCGTTGGGACAAAAAAAAAATTTCTCTGACAGGCTTAAAGGACAAAAACCTTTTAATACATGTTGCCATTGAAAATATTCCAAGTCTCGTATAAGCTATAGACAAACGTTCTAAATACTGATTAATTGGTTATTACGAATTTAATTGCCAATGAGACTAATTGCTTATTTGGTTCTTTAAGAAAATTAGCAGCTGAATTTTTATTCAAATGGTTCTAGTTCACATAAAAAATTGCATGCAGAATAGAATAAACAGAACAGAATTCCTGTTTACACTCTGATAAAGTCAGAGTACATGTATAAACAGAAATTTGGCAAGTGGATTGTTAATTAACTTAATTGTTACTGCAGCAACAAGCTCAACTAAGTTCTGAATTTGAAAGCGCCAAAAGTGTGTACCTGTTACCACAGAGGCTATTCAAAGTACGACGGCCAATCCTTGGGTTTTTAAAAATATATCAGAAGTTCCAAGCATAGCCATTTGATACATATTGTTTGTAAATCCTCAAAAATGTAGACATGAAAGAAATCAGGTGGCGTCAATGTACAGTCACCAAAAAATTTAGCAAAGCTAATTAACATCATCCACACATGGACATTACGTGAAAGACAAGTTGTGTGGGTAAACTCTTCGTGTCATGCGATTCGGACAGACTCCAGTGAGTTAAAACATGCAAAAGACCTCACCAGCTGTCAGAGAGAAAGAAAGAAAGAAAGATCACATCTTCACCTATCCCATATGCTCTTTGCTTCTGCGCACAGCGGCGTGTTTTTTCTATCGTCAGTTGCATCTTGAGACAAATAGTACAAGATATTCACTAGAATTAATCAGTCACGTCGAGGTAAGTGGTGCTGCCTATTGCAAGGAACTTTGATTTCGCATACAACTTACGTTAGCTCTTGTCTTCTGAAAAGAGTTTTATTTCTTTCTAACTCTACCTTATGAAAGGATGAATGGCATCTTTAAGACATTTTCTTTCGTGTAGGCGTAGGTTGTTGCTTAAATTGCGTATATTGAGTAAATATATTAGGTATATGGAGAAAAACTTACGAAATCTGATCAAAAAGTTCTAAAAATGTAATTAAAAAAGAAACGGTGGAAACAGCAGGCTTAGATGGTTCTGATACGAGATGCTTCCTGCTCCACCAAACCAGTAATGAACAAAGCGTATTGAAGATCAGGTGTCTCCAGGGCCTCTGTCGCAATCGTAACGGATACAAAAGCAGAACAACGTGTGTGTCCTTCAGGTTTTGTGTGAAGAACAAGAAAAGTGTAATGAAATCCTCGAAATGTCAATAACTGCATTTAGTAGTGGTTATTTTTGTAAGGCTGTTGTTTAACGCCTTGGAAACTTTTTCCAAACAGGACAAGAATCTGTCAAAAAATAACTAACGTTCAGGCTAACCCACTTTGATGTAGCAATGACAGGTTGTTAAAATGCGTGAAAAAATTTGCTGTGATCAGCCATTAACCATCAGAGAAATTGCTGATGAAATGAACAGGAATCTTCACACAATTCATCAGCAATCTCCACTAGGCTGGTTTATGCTATGGTTGGACAAGTATTATGTTTTATGTAAGGCGGCTCCTGAACACTGATCTAAAAAAGTTGTAGTAAACTGTGTTGGCACAAACTGTAAAATAACCAAATATGAAAGTAGTGGCTATGTTTATGTATGTGTGTTGTACAGTATAAGTAGTGGCAAATTATGCAAGAAAGCAAAATCATAAAGCATTAGACAGAAAAAAAAAAATTAGATATCAGTTGTCCATCCCAATAATTTGTCTAATCCCTTCCTCAATTTGAATTCCAGCCCCTTCATGTGTGTAGTCTGAGAAAGGGGAAGAATATCATCAGCATTGGGCTTGCTCAATCCATTCAAAGCCTTAAACATCTCAATCAGGTCACCTAACAGGTGCACAGTCTCCAGACTACTTTTCATGGACTAATAACATTAGTCCATGAAGAGCAGTGTCCATTAATAACTACTCTCTGTCTTCTCCCACTCAACTATCCTTTTATCTATAGCAGTAACTTGCCCTTAATACTACACTGCTCCAATTTATACAACAGTCTTTTATGTGCAACAGAATCAAATGATTTCCTGAAATCCAAGTATATGATATCAAATTTATTTTTGCATACAGTTCCTTTGTTACTGATTGGATACTGCTGTATTGTAGTATCCAATCTGATTAGTCAGACAAGATCGCCTCTTAAAAAATCGAATCTGACTGCAGCATAATTTCATTTGTGTCTAAATGATCCTGCTTTGCCTCTTTAACCAGTGACTCCATTATTTCTCTGGAATAGAAGTTAAGCTAAATGGTCTATAATTACTCATGTCACCATTTGATTCCCCCCTTTGTGAATTGAGGATACATTCACACATGTCCAGTCCACAAGGACTTCCCTAGAATCTAAAGATGCTCTCATAATTAAAGCTTTGGGTTTACCTCACTTACCTCCTTTGTTGCCTCCGTTAATATAACTGGATAGAATCCATCCACAACAGAATTTTTCATGTTTAATTTAAAACACTAACTCACTTTCCTCTCAGCCAACACAAAATCATTTAGTTCCCTGTTAGATTTTGATAAACTTCTGGCATCACCTTTCCTAAAGAATTCCTCATGTGTGAATGCAGATGTAAAAATACCTAATCAGTTTGTCAGCAACCTGAGAAGGATCATCAACAATTAAACCTTCAACATCAAATGAGCCAATCTGATTCAGTCCCTTCTAGTGTTAATACAAGTTAAGAAGTCTTTGCTGTTTTTCTTTGTATCCTTTGCCGGAGACTTCGCGTAGTCTGCCTTAGCTTGCGGCGCCTCCGTAGCCAGGAGCAGCAGTGCGTAGCACACGTTTCTTGATTAGACCGGGGTTCGAGCCTGTGACCACCAAATACGGAGGATGCGGAAAGGTCAAGGAATGACCACCGCATATCCCAGGAGCAATATGGCCTTGGTTGCTAATGCTCCTAAAAAGGAAAACAACAACAGCCTTAGCTTGCTAACCTCCTTTGTGACTTGGCTACAGACTACTTTATACCTACTATTGGCTTCTGTATCACCTGATAATTTATATGCATTTTTTTTTTCTCTGCCGCGAGTCTCATTAGTTCATCTTCCATCCATTTAGGTGCATGCCTTGAACAGCATTTCTTACGAGTAGTTGATATGAAAAGTCTAGTAGCCTCTACGATTACTTCCCTGAATGCTTCCCATTTAGAATTTGCTGCTGGTAACATCATCAGTTGGTCCCACTTTATAGAATTTAAAAACTATCTGAGACCACTGTAATCTCCTTTCTTCTTCTTCTTCTTTGGTCCTTAGCTGGCAGCTGGGGGAGGCGGTTGGCCACGCAACCAGTATGCTGCTGTAGGTGCCGCAGGGTTTCGGACTTGCTCTGTGATGTTCTTCCATACCTTACGATCCATGGCTTCAGTCCTGGCCTGGTTAAGGTCGAGACGTCGGCTCTTCAAGTCATCTTCCACTTGCTTGGCCCACGTTTTCCTAGGCGCGGTCTGTTGGATGCTCCATTGGGTGGGTCGTTGTCTCCGAAGGAGTGTGGATGGTATTCTGTTGGTGCCCATTCTACATACGTGGCCAAACCATCTGAGCCTTCGCTTCTGGATTTGGTCGGCAATGGTTGGTTGCTGTTGGCATCTGGCGCGGATGGTATCATTAGTGATGCGGTCGCGAAGAGAGATGCCCAAGATCTGCCGCAGGCATCGCATTTGGAATACCTCAAGTTTGTTCAAATCTAACTTGAGACAAATCCATGTTTCCGATCCGTAAAGAAGAATGGGCAGGATCAAAGTCCGGAAGAGTCGGATTTTAGTCTTTGTGGAAATGTTGGTCCTCTTCCACAGACACCATTTGAGCGAGGCGAATGCAGTGGCCGCCTGTCCAATTCTGCTGTGGATTTCCATGGTGGATGCAACTTTCTTCTCCTGGACCAGCGACCCAAGGTATTTAAAGTCCTGCACTTGCTCGATCTGGACGCCTTCGAGATAGATGGTGGCTTGCGACCCATCTGTTGTCAGGGCCTTTGTCTTACCAGCATTGATCTTCAAACCGTATGGCCGGGCAATGCGGGCAATGTCGTAGAGGATGTCCGTGGCTTCAGCGTCGTTACCGGCAAGGATAGCACTATCATCAGCAAACATCAGGTCAGTCACATAGTGATCCTTGTCTGTTTCTGAATGCTTGCCTCATAATGGCGTCAACCACGATGTTGAAAAGCAACGGGGAGGCTACATCCCCTTGGCGGACTCCAGTTTGGATGGTAAATTCCTCAGATAAATCGTTCTGGATGCGCACCTGGCTGGTTAAACCGTTGTATGCAGTTTGGAGGAGTGTGATGACTTTTCGAGGTACATGTTCAACCTCTAGTAGTTTCCATAAGGCAGGCCGGTGGACACAGTCAAAAGCAGACTTAAAGTCAATGAAAACAATGACGGTTCGCTGTCCACACCGGATCCTCTCCTCCATCAGCTGACGAATGGCAAAGATTTGATCACAGCATCCTCGCCCGGGTCTAAATCCTGCCTGTTCTTCTCGACTGGTTTGCTCGCGATGTTTTTGCAGTCTTGACTGGATGATCTTCATAAAGACCTTTCCGATGATGGAAAGGAGGCTGATGCCACGGTAGTTCTTGCAGTCCCGGTTATCACCTTTCTTGTGGATCGGTACGATAATGGCTTTCCTCCATGTTAACGGAATTTGTTCAGTGCACCAGATGGTTTTGAGGAGTGAGTGTAGTCGGCGAAGCAGTACATCTCCCCCGGCTTTGATCGCTTCTGTGGTGACTTGGTCCACTCCTGGTGCCCTGCCATTCTTCAGGGATTGTATGGCTGCTTTCATTTCTTGTACTGTAGGCTCAACATCGACCATGGAGACCTCAGGGGGGTCGATCGAGAGTGCTGTTGCTGGCGGTCCCTGAGGTGGGTCGTGATTATACAAAGCTTTGAAGAATTCACTCCACCGTTGCAGGCGTTCGGATGGTGATCGCACGAAGGTCCCATCAGCATTCTTGATGTTGTCACTAGTCAATTTGGTCTTTCCACTCAGACATCTGAGGGTGCGGTAGAGAGTGCGGTACTCGTTTTTGGATGCCGCCACTTCAAGATCGTCTGCCACTTGGTTCCAGTATGCTTCTCTTTCTGCTGTCATTCTTTGTCGGACTTCTCGGTTTAGCTGCCGGTACCGTTCAAAGTCGACCAACTTTGCCTGTTTCCGTTTGTCCACGAGGTCGAGGCACTCGTCTGATATCCATGGTTGTGTTCGACGTCGGGCAGGTGGACATAGGGGCTTGGCACATTCCAGGATGCATCAGAGATCTGCTTTTCTTCTTCATTTATATCCTCGGGCACGGCCAGCATCTCGAAGCGGTTGGATAGGGCGATCTGATATGCCCCTTTGTTGGCAGCATTCATTAGCTGCCTCCAGTCCAGCTTGGCTGACCGAGATGATCTTTTTGCATGCCGTAATTTGAGCTGCACCTTAGCCCGGATGAGGTAGTGATCAGATCCGCAATCAGGTCCCCTCATGGCACGAACGTCCATGAGTGATGAGCGAAATCTGGCATTGATCAAAATGTAGTCCAGGATTGCTGAGTCCTTGCCAGATGGATTTCGCCATGTAAGTTGATGTTTTTGAGGGTGCTGGAAATGGCTGTTTCCAATGATCAGGTTGTTAGATGCGGCAAAGGACAACAAACGTAAGCCGTTGTCATTGATCTTCCCATGGCCAAACTTGCCCATTGTTGTTTCCCAACCAGATCTGTCCACGCCAATATGGGCATTAAAGTCCCCTGCGAGGATGATCACTTCTGTCTGCGGAATTGAATCCAGCGTATGTTGGAGCTGGTTGTAGAAGTCATTCTTGGTCGGTTTCTTAATCTCCTTTAAGAAAGTTAAACCCTTTCCTTTACCCTTGATGGCAGCTACATCTTTAATTAAATACACAGATCAGTACACTGTAATACAGTATGTTTTTCTGTATTATATCCATACAATTATGCTTATGCTATCTTACGAAAAATATCAAGACACATGTTAGTTTCACATTTATGTCTCTGCTCACTTCAATAGTGGCACCTCCGTAGCCAGGTGGGAAGGAGCAGCAGTGCGTAGCACACACTTCTTGATTAGACCGGGGTTCGAGCCCGTCAACACCAAATACGGAGGATGCGAAGAGGACAGGGAATGACCACCGCATATCCCGGAGCAATATGGCCTTAGTTGCTAATGCTCCTAAAAAAAAAAAAAAAACCAAATAACTTCAATAGCATGTTGTTCAGTGGATAAAAATTACCATAGCGCCACGAGGCCCGAGGGGACAAGTGATCCAACGGCTTGTTTGGCATGGTTGTTAACGATCACGTGAAGATCATTCGGCAATCTGGCGGAGGGACAAAATTTATAGTTTCACCTCTGGTGTTGGTTGTGACGATGGATGAATGCTGGGTGTGTCGCTATGACCCAGAAACAAGACAGATGAACAAACAACGGAAATTCATCTTCACCAACCCCAAAAAAAGCCAAAGTTCAATGTTTACCAACAAAGTCATGTTATCAGTCTTATGGGACTATAAAGATAGCCTTACAGGTTACCTTCTAAAAGGCAACAGCATCACTAGGGAGTACAATAGAAACTCCCTAACTGACAATGCTTCTGCTCAAAGGCTGCTCTTACAGTGGACATTTGCAATCAGGTCTAGCTTTGAAAAACTGCAGCATCCGCCTTATTCTCCTAACCGCTCACCTTCAGACTTCTTCCTCTTCCCTAAAATGAAGAAACCATTACGGGGCCCCAAATTTCAGGGTGATCAGGAGATAATTAACCTTCCGTGGCATCTGACAGACGCCACTTTTTTTCTTTTTTTTTCTTTTAATCTGTAAATGTAATCCTCCTGTGTGTCCCTTTCCTCGCCAGTATTCTCTAACTGGCTATACAATATTTTCTATTTTTATATACTATGAATTACGAGACATTAAATTTTTGTTTGGCGTTTCACAGCCGGCAGGTGAGCAAAAGAGTAACTTTCTTCTAGGCAACTCCCATTCAACGTGGCGTTTGTGGGACGTCACCGACAGGTGTCTAATATTGCCGTAGAGCTTTGATTTCGCCGGCAAACGTGAACAGCTGACAAAAGTACAGACGTTCACTTTGCGTTTTCCAGACCGAGTCTGGGTTTCAATCTGGCGGTTCACTAAGATTGAAAATCCAACAAAAAAAAAAAAAAAGAAAGAAAAAGAAATTTTATTATGTTTGTTTGGGAATTTTTTAGGCCCATGGGCGTCTATGGCCATAGTACGCCATTTTATTATTATTACAGGTTTCTCCTCCCTCTTAGCGCTCTTAATTGAGGCGGTAAGAACAGAGCGCTAAGTGAGTGCAAGTTAAGCAGAAGTGTTCTTCCATTAGACCAGCGGTTCCAAATCTTTTTTGACTCGCGAACCCCTATGCCTATATCATAGGGGTTCGCGAGTCAAAAAAGTCAGAAATTCATATATTTCTGAATTTTTATTATAAAATATTTCCAGTACTACGTTTTTATAAGCGACATTGCATCATAATAATAATTATTAAATATTATTTATACTTTGTAAAGCAGTTATTAATCAGCCCAAACTATATTTCGAACAGGCTAAGAGTAGAAAACTTGCTTGTCCAAATGGTAGCTGAACATTCTGGTCTCTTGCCAAAGCTATTGGCCACAATTTTTGTCCATCTCTGTTCTGACTTTTGTCAAAACCAGATGGTTCTGTTAACACATCAGCCAAAGATAAAGCTGGCCTGCTAGCATCCTACTTTTCTTCCAACTCATGTATTCATCTTGGTAAATCGCATCAAACCATTCACAGTACACTCCATTCAATGCCTCCTGGTCTTCTGCTAAAAGGATGTCAGAAGGATTTTGAGGAAATTGGTGTAGTAGTATGTGATGCAAGAAAGCAAGTGTATGAGCTTATGCAGCATCAGCCAAAAAATAAAAAATAAATAAAAATTTCACACAACCATTCCCTCTAAATTTTTGTCCAGTTCCTCCTTAAATTTATTTAACCTACCAACTTCCAAAACGACAGATGGAAGTTTGTTCCAGCAATTAACCACCCGCTGGCTAAAGGCTAAATTTCCGCACATCTATTCTACATGTCTTTCTTTAATTTATGTCCTCTTAGGTTCGTAATCTGAACAAGTGGAAGAATCCCATCAGAATTCGGCGTGCTCAACCCATTCAAGTCCATATACACCTCAATCAGATCACCTTGCAGATGCCTAGTCTCCAGCAAATTGCAATTTGCAGAACTTAAGCCTCTCTTTGTAAGAGGATCCCTTCATTCCCCTCACTAATCTCGTTGCCCTTCTCTGTACACTCAAGCAAATCTACATCCTTCATAAAATGAGGCCTCCAGACCTGTACGCAGTACTCAAGGCGTGGCCTGACCAGTGCCTTATACAAAGGGATAATCACCTCCTTTTTCCTGCTAGCAAAATTCCTGTATATCATTGAAAAAAACCCCATGATCTGCCCCGACAGCCTGTCTGCATTGCTCAGAAAACTTCATATCTGACCGCACAATTACTCCCAGGTCTTTTTCATTTTCTACCACCTAAAGTATAGTACCACACAGTCGGTACGTTTCTCTGGGGTTACTTACTACCCATATGCAGCACTTTGCATTTGTCAAGGTTAAACTTCAGTTGCCACTTCTATGCCCAAATTTTCTAGATCCTGTTGCAGTAGCACACTGCCATTACTGTCATTAACAACCATGCCAACCTTTATATCATCTGCAAACTTCGACAATAAGCCTGATATACCTTTATCAATATCATTGATAAATATACAAAACAACAGTGGCCCCAACACCGAACCCTGTGGGACTCCACTAATAACATTAGTGCACGAAGAGCAGCACCCAATGATTACCACCCTGTGTCTTCTCCCACTCAACCATCCTTTTATCCACTGTAGCAACTTACCTTTAATACCATTCTGCTCCAATTTGTACAAGTCTTCCATGCGCAACAGCTTTCCTGAAATCCAAGTATATAATATCAAAATTATTTTTTGCATCCAGTTCCTTTGTAACCACATAATAATAACCAATCAAATTTGTGAGACAAGACTTTCCCTTAACAAACTCATGCTGTGTCTGAATTATTGCTGCAGTCTTGTCTAGATGATCCTGCAATGCATCTTTAACCAGTGACTGCATTATTTTACCCGAGACAGAAGCTAAACTAACTGGTCTGTAATTATTTGTGTCACCCTTCGATCCCCCTTTGTGAATTGGGGATACATTTGCACATCTCCAGTCCGTGGGGCCCTCCCCTGAGTCCAAGGATGCTTTCGTAATTATGGCTAAGGGTTTGCTTACTTCTTTTGCCGCCGCCTTTAATATGTTAAGAAAGCTCCACGTCCTGGTGGTATTTCTCCGCTTGTTCTCAAAACCTGTGCTCTTAAACTTACTCCTGTTTTGTGTCGTCTTGTTTCACTTTCTTATTCCAAAAGTGTTTTTCCTTCTGCTAGGGAATTTGTTCATATCCAGCCAGTTCCTAAAAAGGGTGACAAATCCCTTCCATCCAATTATCGTCCCATTGCGATTACTTATTCTCTTTCCAAAGTAATGGAGAAATCAATTAACCGCCAACTCAAACTATCTAGAAATCTTTCATGTGACCAACGATCGCCAGATGTATTCCGTCAGTGTCGTTCCACTGGTAATATTCTGTCTTATGTTACCCATCTATGGACAAATTCAATGGAAAGTTTGGTGAAATTCAAGCCACTGCTCTTGACATTTCAAAGGCTTTTGATCGTGTTTGGCATAAAAGTCTTCTAAGTAAGCTTCCATCCTATGATTTGCCAGCTGTTCTTTGTAATTAGGTATCCAGTGTCTTCTCTGACCTCTCACTGCGGGTGATGACATATGGCTTTCTGTGTTCTAAATTCTTCACTAATGCTGGTGTTCCCCAAGGTTCAGTTCTTTCCCCCACTCTTTTCCTCTTGTATATTAATGACCTTCTTCCACTGACCGGAAATCCCATCAATAGTATTGCTGACAATAGCACATTTCATTCCACCTCAATTTCAGAAACCTTGCCCTGCTCAAACAGCTTCACCTTCTCGAGTATCCACTGGCAACTCCTTAAATGCTGATCTCCAAGTTATTCTCCAGTGGGGGAAAAGATAACTTAATTTCAATCCTTCTAAAACTCTGTCCTGTTTTATATCTTATATGACGCTTCGATTTCTAGGCAAAATCTTGGGGATTACCCCGACTTTTAATCTTTCTTGGCATAAAGCACATTACAAATATTGCTTCCTCTGGATCTAAAAAACTGAGTTTTCTCTTTCGCTCTCGGTGTTACTTTTCTTTCAAACTGTCGTTGACTCTGTAGAAATCACAAATCCACCCTACCATGGAATACTGTTCCCACATCTGGGTCGGTTCCCCCAAAACCTCAGGTTTCTAGATTCCATTACAAAAGGAGCAGTTAGGTTAATTAAATGTCTCATCTCTAACAGTCTCTCCACTCTCATAGACACTGTTTCTGTTGCATGCCTTTTCTATAGATACTTGCATGGGCACTGTTCTTCTGAAGGCGCCTCCGTAGCCGGGTGGGAAGGAGCAGCAGTGCGTAGCACACGCTTCTTGATTAGACCGGGGTTCGAGCCCGTCACCACCAAATACGGAGGATGCGGAAAGATCAGGGAATGACCATCGCATATCCCGGAGCAATATGGCCTTAGTTGCTAATGCGCCTAAAAACCAAACAACAATATGTTCTTCTGAATTGGCTTCTATAATTAGGCCGCCGTAGCCTAGTGGTTAGGCGCGCGAGTGCATAAGTACACGTGCCTTGAGTGACCGGGGTTCAAGCCCGTGACTGCTGAATACGGTGCTGTTTCTTGTATTCTGTCTTTCTTGTGAACTCCTCTGACCGTTTGGTCGTCCCGGAGTATAAACAGAAAATTTATTTATTTTATTTAATTCCCGCTATCTCTTTCAAAGCAGTCCGAACACGTGCCGCAACCAGTCAACATCCTTTTACTGTCTAAGTTCAAACTCACAGAACCAACTTTTCTTTTTCTTCATTTATTCATTCAATTTCTGTTTTCTGGAACAACCTTACTTCATACGTATTTCCTGAAAATTACAATCTACAGAAGTTCAAGTCTAATGTCAACAAGTGTCTTCTTTTCAATCTTCAACCCATGAACGGTACTAAGTATTATGGGTTCTAAAAAAAAAAAAAAAAAAAAAAAAAAGTACCTATACATAACAATGATCCTTGAAAATGAAAAAAAATTCACAACATATTTATGTAACATGATATACTGTAAGATAGTAAAATAATTATAAGGAATTGTCGGAGATGTGGTTTCTTTCTTTCGCCATTCTTTATTTAATTTTACTTTACTTTATTGTTTATTATTAGTGATTTTTGTGGTTTACAATAATATACCTATGTAAATCTAAGCAGACGCCATTACAGAATTTTTAGTAGGAACCATGGGTTGGGAACCGCCTATAATGTAAATAATTTTAACTGGTTAGAGTAACCAGTGTTTATGGTTGATTTTAAGGCATCAATTCTTTATATAATAATATTAAAAATGAAATAAATTTAATTTTCTGTTTGTAATGCGGGACAACCGGTCAGCGGAGTTCACAAGATAGAGAACATACAAGAAACAGCACCGTATTTAGTATTCAGGGGAGGTTGAACCATGGTCACTCAAAGCACATGTAACCTCGAACTGCATACTCAGCAACAACTTCTTATTGAATGCAGCATAAATAATTAAAGCTTTAAATATAAAATTTAGATAGGTAAATTTATGTTAAATAAAATGCAAGGAACCTTACTTTAAAATTACGCAACTTTATATGTATATATTTTATTTACATTATTTACAATAACAGCTTGTGATACTGTTGGTTTTCAAATTGCTCAAAACCACTAAATGTAATGTAAATATAGTGCTATCTCGAATCCAGTTTTTTAGAATATCTAATTTACGTTGCACGAAAAGTTTTTCCGATAACTTTTTCCCTAGTTTAAAATAAAAAAGAGAACTTTATACAACCTACACATAACATGAACAATGTGTACACCAAAATTAAAATGAAAACAGCATTGACAAATGGTGCTACTGAGCCTTGTGCAACTCCCTGCCAGTAACCGATATCTCCCACAGCAGCGTTTCCCAAATTGTGTTCCATGAGATGTGAACAAGTATTCCGCGAAAAATCGTAATTAATAATTAAAAAAAAAAAAAAAATTAAATAAATTTTGCATATTTGTAGCGAACACCACTTTTGTATCATAATAATATTTAACATAATTTTTTTTCAGTTATTAATATACTGGCATAGACTAATAATCAAATAGGACGCTGAACACTTTATTCTGGCGGGCTTTGCATAGAAGTATGATAAAGGCGCCTACGAAAAAAGTAGCAATGTGGTGATCTAGTATGCTATTCGTATGCGATTTAGCCTGAAGTACACAGGTTGAAGGAGGAGCGAACCGATATCATAACTAAACTCAGTTCCTTGTATAAATTTTTTTGATAATTATCAGTATTTCAAAATATTATTATTAAATATTTGACAATGCATTTGTGGTTGAAAAAAGGAACTTTAAAATGAGAAGCAAAGTACTTAAATAAATAAAATAAATTTCCTGTTTATACTCCGGGACGACCACATGGTAAGAGGAGTTCACAAGGTAGAGAGAATACAAGACACAGCACCGTATTCAGTAGTCACGGGCTTGAACCCGGGTCACTCAAGGCACGTGTGCTTATGCACCCGCGCACCTGACCACTCGGCTACGGCGGCTTCTAGTAGCGCAACTGTGGCCGACGAAAAACATTAGAAAAACACAATATTGTTACACTCCAAAGTGAGGTTGAACAATCGAGGCCTTTTGTTCCCCAAAAATCCAAAGTGAAAAAACAGGAACCAACTAATAAAAGACCAGAACGAAAGTACGATTACAGTTATTTGAATTTCGGCTTTTACATGTGTTGGAAATAAAGATGCTCCTGATGCACAGTGAGTCATATGTAATAAAATATTAGCAAACAGTTCTTTGGTTCCCGCTAAACTTGTGTTTCGTAAGTGTTCCGTGAATATGTTGTGAGATGAAAAGTGTTTCGTGACTAAAAAAAAGTTTGGGAAACGCTGTCCTACAGAGAAGTTTTCCAGCTAATTAGAAACCCCGAGCAGGCGCTCCCTCTTCAATAACACCAACGGCGGTATGATGCATAAATCGTACATTTTTGTAATGCACAAGAAATGGAGCAGTGACCGCTTCGATATATTTTCCACCCATAAGATTGAGTGACCATACGTTTTACAGTTGTGGACACAGGAAACTTGTAATAGTACGTATTTATGTATTTCTTGCAGCTACATTTACTGCATGCCCTAAAATGCAGCTACATAAAATAACTACACAATTACAAAGCGGCTTCATACAGGAACTTAGTAATGTTAATTACTAAAAGTAAAAAAAAAAAAAGTAATAAAATAAACACAAATTAATGAATAATCTTAAAAGAAAAGGAGGGATCGGTCTGAGTTGATTTTCTTCACCAACATTAGAAAAACATTAAAATAAAATAAATTTAAAAGCTCAGATAACATATGTATTTGGAGATTTAAGTTATTTCTTGAAGTCTCCGGGGGTATTAAATATCTCCAAATTTGCTTGTTGATTAACCTTGCTACCCTGTTTATAGAAGTTATAATGCAGTACCCATAACTTCTCCTTGCATAGGATGGTTTTAGCAGTGGATAATTTTTTAAAGCTCTGGTCGGTGCACTGAAGTTTATTTCTGGGACTAAGTTAGAGCTATTAATAGCACTATTTAACAGCTGATTAAATACGAGTAAATTGGCTTTTATCTCTTCTTTCTTCCAACATTTCACGCACAAAGAATTCATGCCCTTCTTGATATGATTTCTCATTATACTGAAATCCAATATTAAAACAAACGTAGTATATATATATATATATATATATATATATATATATTTTTTTTTTTTTTTTTTTGGTTGGATATTTTCTATTTATAATTTTTGATAGTTTGTATGGGGATCTCAGACCAGTGAGGTACATTCTAAATATACCTAAACAAAGTGACCAGACGCCTAGGATTTAAGTCGTTTTGCCCCACACTGGACATATACCTCCACACAGTACTTATATCACGAAACACGATTTGGATTTTTTTTTCTGCCTCCTTGTGACATCTTTTGTCTCAGATGGTGCTGGCTGACCAGGTAAACAGTCATCTCACATCCGTCATTTGTGATTGAAGTTTGTGATTAGGTTGGATTAATTGTTTATTCGCTGCAGTTTTCGCATGGTGATTGTAACCGTGAAGATTGTAACCAAATTATGAAGAAAAATTCACTCCGCGGAAAAATATTTAATTTCTATTGTTTTTATCGTTAAAAGAAGTATTTTATTATTATTTCACAGAAATTGGTATTTCTGAAATACTATTTCTGTGAAAGATAACAAAACATAAATATAGGCTATATTTGTTTTTTTAACAAGTGTGATATTTTATTTTATAAGTTTAGCTCGAAGAAGTATATGTTTTTAATTAATATTTTGTATGTCAATTTAAAAAAATAATAAAAAATGAATATATTGGGGGGAGGGATTGTAAAATCCGTCGTCCCCCACTGAAATACTAAAGATCTGGTCACTTTACCTAAACATAAATACTGTAATACCAATTGATTAAAATCTCTGCTGCTGAAAACAGCTTTTTGCTTGCCGCCTTCAAAATATTTGAGACATGAAAATCAAAGGAGAGTGATTTTCTATAATAAAAATATCACAAGTTTTAAATATACTAACTTTTTTAATCACATTATTGTTAATACAATATGAAAAACTCAGGGGATTTTTTTTTGCAATAAAAAAAAAAAAAAAACCTCATCAGCCCTCACTTATTTTCACTGACTATCATTAATCATGCTCTGAGCAACTGTAACTTTAATTTTAATAGTAATGAATCCGGAGCGCATAGGCCTCTTTAATCATATCATTAATCACATTATTGTTAATACAATATGAAAAACTCGGGGTTTTTTTTGCAATAAAAAAAAAAAAAAACCTCATCAGCCCTCACTTATTTTCATTAACTATCATTCTATTCTTATTCAACCACTGAATAAGGATAGAATGATAGTTATAAAACTAATAAGATATAAAACTAACTCCAGAGCTTCACTTAAAATTATACAGTCGCTTGTATCGCTTCATAAATTTTTATATCGTCTGCAAAAATGATAATTTGTAGTCCCCTAAAATATTAGGCAGGTCGTTGACATAGATTAAAAATTGCAGAGGGCCCAAGTATGAACCCTGTTGTACACCAATTTTAGGTTTAAAAGGGTTTCAAGTTTTACCTTTAAAATCGGACTACGGAAATCCAACAAACATTATTATTTTGTCCATTTGACCGCATGTAACAACTCGACTTCCAGCGGATGGATTTTCATGAAATTTTAATTTCGTTCTTTTAAAACTATTTGTTGATTGTTCCTAAATTTCATTAAAATCGGACAAATAGAAATCCAGCAATTACAGTATTTCCTTTTTTTCATACATATCACACAGGGTATACGAGTAGGTAGAAACATTAGATACTGTGCTTGTTGCCATGTACTGGTTCGAGAAATGAAAGGGTGAAGGATAGAGAAAAGAAATTGTCTCGGTTAGCGTATAAAAGTCATTGCTATTTGCTAATTGTTTTTTTTTTTTTTATAAATCATGATTGTTACTAGTATTTGCTAAGGCGCATGAACCAACAGAATTCGTATACGTACATTAACATCCCCCCTCTAATTTTCACGTCTGCCAGTGAACTATTTGGTGAGAGAGCATGTTCAAAATAATACTGTCAGATCGAGAAAACTAATCGTACCTTTTAGGCTTATAAAATGTACGCAATTTATAAAGTTTTCGGTAGTCAAATTACACAAATTGTAATTCGGTTAAAATTACACAATAAAAATATAACACACACCTGATAATTTAGCAAATACAGTAGAGTCAGTGAGTGAGTAGACTGTCAAAATAACAGCACATTAAGATTGTATGTATACATACTGCGCAGATGTCTTGCAGTGCAGAAAAGAAAAAAAAAAAAAAAAAAAAACACGGCAAGTCACGTGATTACTGTATTTTACGTTCGCCATTTTCAAAGTGAATCCTGTACTGATATCACGGATTATAAGACTATTTTATGTTTGTTTTAAATTAAAACAACCTCACTATGACTCCTAAAGTTAATAAACCTCATACACAGAAGAAAAGAAGAACATTAAATCTTAGTGCAAACCTCATATATATATATATTTTTTTTTTTTTGGAGCATTAGCAACTAAGGCCATATTGCTCCGGGATATGCGGTAGTCATGCCCTGACCTTTCCGCATCCTCCGTATTTGGTGGTGACGGGCTCGCACTCCGGTCTAAACAAGAAGCGTGTGCTACGCACTGCTGCTCCTTCCCACATGGCTACGGAGGCGCCTGCAAACTTGATATAATCAAAACTATCATATTATTATATCCAAATTGTATTACATTAGGGTCACCCGAAATGTTAATTCATATACCCATGTATATTTTGTCTGTAAACAGAGGCGGATTTAAAGGCGGGCGCGCGCCCTGGCCCCGACTTCTGAAGGCCCACACAAAAACCCCAACAAATTAGTTGAACTAATATGTTCAACTATTAGTTCAAAACTTTGTGATTATTATTATTCTATTATTAATTATATTATACATATATTATATTCAAATTTTATTGGAAATAAAACATTAATGGTACATAATTTTTTATTTATTTAAAAAAAATGGTTAACATGTATTTTTATTTTCCCTGTCTCTCTCTTTTTTTTAAGGGACCCAATATGTTCTCTAGCGCCCGGGGCCTCAACCGACCTTAATCCGCTACTGTCTGTAAATTGCGTGTGTTCTCTGCTCGATTTGCCTGTTTTGCTGGACGAAAAAACCTTGCTGTCTACACCTGAGACCCACTAACTCAGCCACGGAGTGAAAAAAGCCTATAAAAGGTTTCTCGCGTCATCGACGAGATTCGAACCCGGACCTTTTCCACCCGGTGTGGTGACGATACCACTGTGCTGCACGCACAGACTAAACTTGGTATAATAAAGAAAATAGAACAGGGCGTAAGCAGAAATGTATATAACATACAGAATATAACATTGGTTGTCAACATGTTTGTTTTTTTATGTGCAGTTAGTTAATTGTATTCTTAATTTCTCCATTTCTTATTTGGCCTCATTATTTCTGCAATAAATACAAAACTTTCTAGATAACGGAAAAATCGAAATAAAGGCAACTGGAATCCCAAAAGTGCCGTTATTTCGAAAGTCTACTGTAATGTTACTTTGGTAAAAAAAAAAAAAAACTAATAAAGAGTTATTTTACGAGTTCAACTTAATTTTTGATATTATTGTATTAAATTATTTACATTCAAAAATCGTAACCGTAGACCTGCAAACTACGAAAATTAATGAAGGCCCGATCGGATGCATGACTCTAGTTAAAGGCTTATCAGGTAGAATTTTTCATGACCTGTGCTTGTTAACAGGAGAGGCTGATTTTGCAGACATGGGACACCTCTTCAACAGAAGAGATGGAAGAACATTTGCAGATTGTATCGACGCGTTAGGTTAGTTCGAAAACTGCTAGCTTGGAGGAATACACAGACTAATAGTAGCTACACGCACATGTGAAATTGATCCTTAAGCTGCTTCTACTGATACAAGGACCGATAAGAAAGTAATGCCAAATTTTTTGCTTTCAAATGTAGCACCATAGATCATTTTGCATGTCACTAGAGGTCTCTTGTTTCACCACACTAAGTGGCACTGGGATCGGTTTCATGAGTGCAGCACACAGACAGTTCAAAATGGTGGATGTTAGAGATATATGTACCAAGCAAAGAGTGGTGATTGAATTTCTTACCAAGGAAGCAGTGATGTCTATCGAAATCCATACGCATCTCAAAAATGTTTATGGTGATAATACTGTAGATGCGAACATTAAACATTGGGTAAGGCATTTTAAGGGTTGGGAAAGTGACATTGTTGACAAGCCCAAATCAGGCGGGTAGTAACATCAGTGACAACAGACAACACGGGCCAGATCAATATGTGGAAATGTTGAAAGCCCGCATCCAGAAAGTTGGGGCAGACAAAAACCTTAATAAGATTCTTGTTCTCCATGACCCCACACCAGTCTGTGCACGATGGAGACCATTGCAAAAGTGGGGGTGCACTGTTCTTCCCATAGCCTGGATCTTGCACCTTCTGACTATCACCTCTTCAGCCCACTGAAGGATGCACTCCATGGAACCCATTTTGCAGACGACAACCAGCTCAAGCACAATGTCCATGAAGCAATCTAGAGTAAGGACTTTTTTACAGGATTGGAATACAGTGTCTGACTCAGAGATGGTGGAACTGCACAGAAAATGATGATTTTGTGTAAAAATAAATGTTTATTAATGATTGAGGATTAATTGATGTAAAAGGCATAGTTGTAGGAATTAAATTTTCTGAAAAAAAAAATAAGGAGCATTACTTTCGTACCACTCCTTGTATATCCAGGAGCCTGAAACACAAGGTGTGGGGAATTACAAGGACTTTGGGTGTCCTCAAGGGATAATAAAAAAATAAGTCCCGTGTTTCTGTATTTATCAGAGCAAAAATAGCTACCCCAATAAATACAGAAACACAGGACATATTTTTACAAGAACATGCTTGTACACCAATGCTAGGAGTATAGTAAATAAATTTGGACTATTGGTAAAGTCATCAAATGTGAATATTATAGGGAAGTCAGAAATACAGTGCTGCTCAGACACCGGGGAATGCAGAATTTGAATATGGTAGGTACAATGTGTACAGAAACCACAGACAGGGCAGAATGGGGAAGGAGTTATGCTTTTGGTTAAGAAGCAACATAGGACCGAAGGTAGAGCAACCAGCTGACGTTGGTGGCCAGTGTAATGTTGAGCCAGTTTGGTGTAGCAAACACTAAGAAATCAAAAATGAGAGTGTGAGTCTCTTATAGCCCAAATGAATCTGATGAGTATAACAAACAAGTATAGAAACAAACAGAATTGGCCGGAAAATCAAAATGTCTTATAATTGAGAACTAACTTTCCAGATATTAACTGGAACTTGTAGATTGGTCACTCATAAAAGCAGAACTTTTCTATATTTATTTGGATTACTGTTTTCTACACCATCATGTTAGGTGGGCAATAAGAGAAAGCATTACTCTTTATCGGATTATCAGCAGTGGCTTTTCATGCATCAAGAATCTTCAGATAAAGGAACCACTAAGTGGCAGTGATCATAATCTGTTTATGTGTGATTGACTTAAAGATATAACTACCGTCTAGGCCCAAGGGTGAAATGAAAAGGATTTTGTTTTCATAACGTTGACTACAATGGCCTTAAACAGTTTTTAAATTCTTTTCAGTGGGCCCAACTGAGATGTTAACAACTACAAATTCTACATGGGAAGCATTCAAGAAAGTTACCAAAGAAATTACTAGGCTTTTTATACCAACTAAGAAATATTGTTCAAAGTTTAGGCCTAAATGTGTGCCAGATGAACTGATGAGAATAGAGAATATAAGAAAATTCACAGGATGATTAAACATACATTGTCTACAATCAAGTCACTAAGGGGTTCAGGCAGGCTAAGGCAGAACAGACATCTTTGGCTAAGAACACAAAGAAATGTAGCAAAGAATTCTTTGCTTATTGTTAACAATAGAAGGAAAGGAATGAACCATATTGGTCCACTGGATATGAATGGTATAAATACTGACGTTCCTGTTCAGGTTACTGGCAAACAAATATTTTGCAACTTCATTTATGTCTGAAGAAGTTTTTAGGGATGGGAATACCAGAAGTACAATATACACAATTCTAACTGGGAGCTAACTGGTTTTGAGAACTAAGAAGAAAGAAAAGAAATTATTGGAGATAAAACTAACTAAATAATACACCTGAAGCATATGGAATCTACCCAATTATACTGAAAGCAGCAGCACATGCTTCTCACTTGTGAATAGGTCTCCCTATTCACAAGTGAGAGGGATAAAACAACAAAATGAATAATTAAGTCTGTAAATTTGACTTCTATGCCAGAATTTGTTAAAGAGAGATCTTGTCTGACATGGTTTAGTGGTAGAAGAATTAATAGTCACTACTCTTCTTTGACTAATATTATTAATGGAGTCCCTCAGAGTTCAGTGCTGGGCCCCTTAATGTTTTCAATATTTATTAGCATTAGTAGAGGCATATGATGCAAGAAAGCAAGCTTATGCTGCGCCAAAAAAAAAAAAAACCTGCTCCCATTTCACCCCTCTGTTCGTTTCAAATACCTGTCCAACTCAGCCTTAAATTTATTTAGGCTATCAACTTCCACAACAAAGGATGGAAGTCTGTTCCACCAACCAACTACCCGCTGGCTAAAGGCAAACTTTCTTGAATTTATGCCCTCTCAGGTGATTATTCTGAGCAAGAGGAAGAATCCCATCAACATTGAGCATGCTCAAACCATTCAAGGCTTTATACACCTCAATCAGATCACCTTGAAAATGATACTGATGAAGGCATATTAAGCTTAATATCTAAGTTTGCAAATAAAAGATTGGTTAGATAGTTAATGACAGAAATCAAGTCATTAATTACTGCAGAATGACCCAGAAATATCAAGCAGATGAGATCAGAAGTGGCAATTTTGGTTTAACATTAATAAATGCAAGCTACTGAATATGGCTAACAGTAATCCCAGAATAACATACCAACTGGGTGGCACAGTGTGTGGTGGAGAACAAAAAAGATCTAGGGCTAATTGTACAGTCCAATATGAAACTCACTGAGCAGTGCATACAGGTGCCAGTAGTTACATGTGCAATGGGAAAATATGTGGAGGGGAGAGGATTTGTCATCTTTTTTTAGGAATTAGTTAGATATGAGCAAATTTTTCATGGAAAAGTCATTTGTAGAATGAAAATGTACAGAAAGTCAGCTCAAAATAGTTAATTTTGGAACACAAGCTTTAAGAACAATCAGAGAAATGCTATCAGAACCTGCAGACAGCTTGGCATCACAGTTGTTCAGGATTCTTCTAATGTCTTTCTGTGAGAAGATAAAGCAGCTATTAAATGGACGGTTTGGTATGGTAGGAGGAGATTTACCATGTAAAGATGCACGAGTTAGAGGAAAAATAAGATGTTAATAAGTCAGCTTTATTTTTAAGAGGGAGGGTGCAACAGAACCATCAAGATGTAACAGGGGTGGAAGCAAGGACGAACAGAAGTTTAACCAATAGTTTGGCAAGAGACAAAAAGGTTTGACTATCATTTGAACAAGAAGCAGAAGGTTTGTAGAACAAGGTATATATATATATATATAAAAACAACAGAAATAAATAATAATACATACACAGTATGTGGTCACTGGCGGTTCCAACTGGTAGTGCCAAAGGGGAAAAAAAATAATAATAAATAATTTTTTTTTCCATTGGAACACTGCTTTTCCATAATATTTAAATCATGCAGAGATCTTCTTAATCATTTTAATTTTCAAGTTTATCATTGTGTGAAAGAAAAAAAAAATTTATTTATTTATTTATTTTAATAAATTAATGATATCATTGATTGTGAATAAACACTAACAAAGGTATGCAAGACTAGAAACTGGATCCAGACTTGCTCTGGCACATTTGGAACTCCTCGCTACCAGCCGCTCTTAGGGCTGATAGCAAAGAGTTCCAAAGCATTGCTATGCACATGCATGGGTTATTTGCTATATACGGTAACAATTAAGCCAAACAGGTCAGAGTGAATACAAATACATTACATAATGTTAAAAGTAAAAAAAAAAAAAAAAAAAAAATATTTATGACATTAGTTATAAGTGCATGCACTTTTAAGTGACTGTGGTTCAAAGCCGAGTGACTATTAAATACATTAGAATGTTCTTGCATTCTACCTTGTGAACTCCTCTGACCTTATGTAGTTGTCCTGGAGTATAAAAGAAAATTTATTTAGAAATAAATGTTAAATCAGTAATAAATACCAAATTGTATTTACTTTTATTTTTTCAGTATTACTCTGGAAGTGGCATGGCTCATTGGCACCTAATAGCCAGCAACACAGTGCTGACACATATTTATGTGTTTACAAGCAAGGAAACGTGTTTGACTATAAATAACACTATTTTAAATATATATTTTAATTAATGCTAGCACAATAGAAAGGGTAACATCAACTTAAAAAAAAAATGTAGTCTTTTGGGCACAGAGTGACACACTTCCAGCAGAGATTTGCACTTATTACTAAATACTTTAACCTTCAAGGATCCCCAAACTTTTGTTTGGGGATCCTTGGAAGTGTAGTGGCCATTCAATGGAACCCAGTCATCCAATCCACTCTCCTGGGAAACTTTTTGTTTAAGAATTCATGGACAATTTTTGCAAAGTGAGCTGGTGCTCCACTCATAAAATAATGCTGAAAATTGATCTTGGACTGCATTAATGAAACGATTTTGCCTTTTAGCAATCTTGGATAGCTTTCTACTGTCATGGTTTCCCCTCAAGGAAAAAAAGGTCTGAGAATTTTCTGTCCCAATTCCTACCCAGACTGTCAAGCCAGGACCATTTAAATCTTTGTTAAAGAATAAATGGTGGTTATTAAGAAATAATAAACTCAGTTATGGTGATTAACAGTTCCACTTAGTTTAAATGTGGCTTAAATCACATTTAAGCCATATTTTCGATATCCTCTCTCTCCACAAAACATTATCAATAATATCTGTGTCTGTAATACTACTGGCTATTTCGTAAATTTTTCCTCATTCAAACTTTGTAGCAACATTGGATGGTAACCTTGTTTTAAAGTTCCTTTATAATTCTATTACAGCTTGTTTTAAAACAAGCTTAAAATACTTAAGTATTTTTCAAATTAGCAGAGGTCTTTGAGATACACGGTCTACCACATTTTGGTAGATTATGAATAGATTATGAACTGTTTCCACTTCATACTTCTTCACAATTTTCCTTTATGGTCTTTATTGTTTATGTCCAAAAAACTTGAACTGAAATGCAACTTCTTTAGAATTTTCATATTCTGCATGCCACTTTACAATTTCAATCCTTCCCTCCATTGTAAAGGTCACAGTACTTTTCCTATGTTCAAATTATTCTGAAATAATGAAAAAAAAAAAAATAATAAATAAATTATTAAATATATTTACAGAACAGTTATTAGTTTTCTTACTTATGGACCACTTTGTGTGTGTGTGTGTGTGGTAGTAGTAGCATGTGATGCAAGAAAGCAAATGTAAGAGCTTATGCAGCATCAGCAAAAAAAAAAAAAAAAAAATCACACCATTCCCTCCAAATACCTGTCCAGTTCCTCCTTAAATTTATTCAACCTATCAAATTCCACAACGACAGATGGAAGTTTGTTCCAGCAATTAACCACCCGCTGGCTAAAGGAAAATTTCCGCACATCTAATCTACATCTGTCTTTTCTTAATTTGAATTTATGCCCCCTTAGGTTCGTAATCTGAACAAGTGGAAGGATCCCATCAGAATTCAGCGTGCTCAACCCATTCAAGGCCTTATACACCTCAATCAGATCACCGCGCAGGTGCCTAGTCTCCAGCCACTGCAATTTGCAGAACTTAAGCCTCTCTTGATAAGAGGATCCCTTCATTCCCCTCACCAATCTTGTTGCCCTTCTCTGTACACGTTCAAGTAAATCTACATCCTTCCTAAAATGAGGCCTCCAGACCTGTACGCAGTACTCAAGGCGTGGCCTGACCATTGCCTTATACAGAGGGATAATCACCTCCTTTTCCCTGCTAGCAAAATTCCTATATATCATTGAAAAAACCCCATGACCTGCCCTGGCAGCCTGTCTGCATTGCTCAGAAAACTTCATATCTGCCTGCACAATTACTCCTACGTCTTTTTCATTTTCTACCACCTTAAGTGTAGTACCACACAGTTGGTACGTTTCTCTTGGGTTACTTCTACCCATATGCAGTACTTTGCATTTGTCAAGGTTAAACTTCAGTTGCCACTTCTTAGCCCATCTGCCCAAATTATCTAGATCCTGTTGCAGTAGCACACTGCCATTACTGTCATTAACAACCCTGCCAACCTTTGTATCATCTGCAAACTTTGACACTAAGCCTGATATACCTTCATCAATATCATTGATAAATATACAAAACAACAGTGGACCCAACACCGAGCCCTGTGGGACTCCACTAATAACATTAGTCCAAGAAGAGCAGCACCCATTGATTACCACCCTCTGTCTTCTCCCACTTAACCATCCTTTTATCCATTGTAGCAACTTACCCTTAATACCATTTTGCTCCAATTTGTACAATAGTCTTCCATGCACAACAGTGTCAAAAGCTTTCCTGAAATCCAAATATATGATATCAAAATTATTTTTTGCATCCAGTTCCTTTGTAACCACATCATAATATCCTATCAAATTTGTCAGACAAAACTTTCCCTTAACAAACCCATGCTGTGTCTGAATTATTGCTGCAGTCTTGTCTAGATGATCCTGCAATGCATCTTTAACCAGCGACTCCATTATTTTACCCAGAACAGAAGTTAAACTAACTGGTCTGTAATTACCCGTGTCACCCTTCGATCCCCCTTTGTGAATTGGGGATACATTTGCACATCTCCAGTCCGTGGGAAACTCACCTGAGTCCAAGGATGCTCTCATAATTATGGCTAAGGGTTTGCTTAGTTGCTTTGCCGCCTCTAATATAACTGGATAGATCCCATCCACCCCAGGTGCTTTTCTTACATTTAACTTCAACAGTTTCTCTTCCACTTTGCTCTCAGTTATTACAAAATCATTAAGTATCCTGCTACAATTTGATAACCTTCTGCCATTTTCAAACCTTAATAATTCCTCACGTGTGAATGTAGATGCAAAATACTCATTCAGTTTGTTTGCTATCTGAGCAGGATCATCAACAGTCGAACCATCGATGTCAAGTGGACCAATCAGATTCATCCCCTTCCTTTTAGAGTTTATATAAGTAAAGAAATCCTTGCTGTTTTTCTTAGCATCTTTTGCCAAGGATTTCTCATAATCTGTGTTCGCCTGCCTAACCTCCTTTGTAACTTGGTTACAGATCAACTTGTAGCTATCATAGGCTTCTGTGTCACTTGTTAATTTGTATGCATCCCATGCATTTTTCTTCTCTGTTACGAGTCTCATTAGTTCATTTGACAACCATTTAGGCCTAAACCTTGAACAATATTTCTTAATAGGTATGAAACTTTTAGTAGCATCCACGATTAATCCCTTGAATGCTTCCCACTTAGAATTTGCTGTTGGTAACATCATCACTTGATTCCACTGTACAGAATTTAAAAACTGTCGGAGACCACTGTACTCGCCTTTACGGAAGCAAAAACCCTTTCCTTTACCCCTGATGGTAAAGGGGTAAATAACTACACACACACCCTGATGGTGTGTGTGTGTGTAGTTATTTATTCTTGTCAATTTATCCTCATTAATAACACTCATATTTACAATCAATCACATTTTTACTTGGCTTTGTTTAACTTTTCATGTTTCCTAGCAGATATACATCAAACCTTTCACTCCTACATGTGGAAACAACAATCCATGGCCATTCACTGATTTTCCCACACTCCAAACTTAGTCCACTGTCATTCCATTCCTTATGCAGAAACTGATTGCTATAGATATCTTCCATAAGAACTGTTCTTCTGAATTAGTATCAGTAATTTACCTCTTTCTTCTCAACCAGTCCGAATATCTGCAGCAACAAGACAGCATCTATTTATCATTCAATATCAAACTCACCAAATAAATTTTTCTGCTTATTCATGTCTTCACTTCAGTTATAATTTTTTAAACAGCCTTCCACCATAAATAATTCTGAAAATTACAACTTACTTAATTCAAGTATAGAAACAATAGAGGTTTCTTCTAACTTATAACCTTAACCAATCCACACTGCTACTAGAAACTCTTCTTTGAATGTAGCAAACTCTCAACAGCAAGGAACAGCATGATATTATCTTCTGTGGTATATCAGGAGCTTACAGAATGTCATTAATGATCTTAGAAATGCTATCCCAGTACAGTACTTCCAAGATTCAAGCCCATCAAAAGAATTTTTGCAATATTCTGTCCCACTGAGATGAGACACCTCAATCTTTCATGAAGACTTCGCTCAATACACCAACATCACAGGAAGTGCTTCATGCTGGAAGTTCTTGCTTCTGCACTGCTCACTGGGCCCTTCTTATGCTCAAGAGAGCATAAACGTATTACTCCCTAATTAACATTTCATTTACTGGTTATATTTCATCTCCAATGTAAAATAAATATTTAAATCTAATGCTAAATAAATTCAATTTTAAATCAATGTAAATCTTTGTATGTACCCATTTAGGAACATGTCAAGAACAACATAACCTCATAAGAGTTAATTTCACACCTATGAACATAATCCAAACCCTTTTAGCTTATGGCTAGCATGTAGGTGTCTCTTCATGTGAAAAAATACACTGATAATGATTAATAATAATACTATAGAAACAACCTATTAGTTTTGTACAAATCTCAAAGTAACCTAATACTGTTCCTACATCTGAGAACAATATTCCATGATCCCCTCTCTCATGAATTCATTGACTTCTTATCATAAAGGCGCCTCCGTAGCCAGGTGGGCAGGAGTGGCAGTGCATAGCACACGCTTCTTGATTAGACCGGGGTTCGAGCCCGTGACCACCAAATACGGAGGATGCGGAAAGGTAAGGGAATGACCACCGTATATCCCCGAAGCAATATGGCCTTAGTTACTTAGTTGCTAATGCTCCCAAAAACCAAAAATAACATATAAATAACTTATCATAAAGTTATTCAATTTCTGCTAAAAACACTTTTCTATAGATACTTTTCTATTCTTCTGAATTAGCATCAGCAATTTCATCTTGTTTTCTGAAGCAATCAGCACCCATTCATTATTCAAATTCAAGCTTACTGAACTTTTCTTCTTCATTTAATCCCTATATCAAGTCCTCTCTCAAAATTCCACGGCCATTAGTCATAATGAAAAAAAATGAGAAAAGGATAGATATCGATGAGGAGAGATAAAAACAAGGCCACAAAAAGGAGAATATAATTTTAATGTACTTCTTATTTAACAAATACTTTCCTAGCCTTTTTCTCTTCAAATTTACGAATTATTGAGGAAAGATCTATTTGAAAAACTATTTGAGGCAACTTTTGGACTTGAGGGCCAGGCTAAGTGGGAACACCATTCCTCCATAGATATTTTCTGAAAATTACAATCTACAGAAATTGAAATGGAGCATTAATAGGGCACAAACTGACTTCAACAATCTACAGTTTTCATTCCTTGAAAACTGTAGAAAAACTGGAATTATTCTATTAGGAGAGACACAAAAAGAAGGGGGAAATTTTATAAATGCAAGGTCTAAAAAATAATAGAGTAAGCAAGCTTGCTAACTTTGAAAAACAGTGCATTTTGTTGCATTATCATCATAAATAAAGCTATTAAATATCTATAAAGGATATAATTATGCTAGAATGGAATCTCTTACTGCTTAAAAAGATCAGTTATCTGTTCAAGATTTTTAAGAGAGGAGAGAGAAATTCTGGTTTTGTATATGCAATGTCTGAATAGCAAATAACCACGTGGTAACTTGAATGAGAGATGTTTTTGCCCAGTTAAAAAGGAATAGCTTTTAAAGAAGTTTCCCTTGATTTATAAATATGCATGCTGCATTTATTGGAATTCATACAGTTTCTCTGTAATAATTAAAAAGAATTGGGTAAAATTTTTTTATACAATTCACTTTTAAAAACATGAGAATTCTCCATTGCATAGGGGTCAAAATAAACCCCCCTTGTGTCATGCTTATCTATGAGATTTTGTATGACTAAATGTGAGTGAATAGTTATGGACTTTAAACATTGGGGCTATATTTTCTTTCTTTGACAACATGCATAATGGGAGAGCACAGATTTAAATTATGAAAGAGTAACTACAGACCAGATGTAAGAAAGTTTATTTTAGGCAAAGATTGACTGATTACTGGAGCAAACTCTCATATGTCCTTTGGTGACTGGAATGCTTATGAAAATTTGATAGCTATTTGGTTACAATAGGCATATTTTTGTTTATTTACTCACATTCATTTAAGACATGCTACATAAATTCTACTTCCTTATATCATTTTATGAATATGAATTTCAAATAAGATGTGAGCTAGATGGGAACAGCAGTTTCAGTCAAAGAGTAATTAGTTATAGGAACAAACTCCCATTGATCTGGACAATGTGTAAATTTAAAGGATAAGATAAATACTTATAACTAATACTCCTCCTCCCTTCTTAGTGAAGATCTGTATTCTAAAAAAATCTTGGTTAACTTTGCAAAACCAAAATGATTTAATTAATTTCTCACATAATTCTGATATGATATAAAATGTTTATTTAAAATTCATTTCTTTCCTCCTTGATTGTTCCAAGAGCAAAACTTGTAAATATTAATAAATTAAAAAATACTTGATAGTTTTAAGACCATATTTTTCCCCACTTACTTTAATATGCATGCTCTCTTGATAAACATTGCAGACATGTGATGGATATATATTCAACATCACAGTACTAAATAACATATTTAGTATTTGTGAAAGATTTAGATTAGGTATAATAAATTATATGAAAACTGCATTTTGTAAGGGCAGAGTACTGTTCATAATCTGAAATACAGTATATCCACCTAAAAATGAACCAATGCATAATCAGCAGTAATGCTAATTGCTCACTTATTCAAAAGATCTTTCTAATTCCAAACATTGCAGTACAATAATAATTCTGAATTTGTAATCTACAGTACTAAAAAACTTCATAAGTTATATTTTCTCCTTCTGTAAACAAGATATCTTTGTAAATTTAGCTTTACAGAGAGACAAAATGTTACTCAATTATTTATCACTGTACTTTTTAGACCAAATAAATTGAAACTGCGACTGATATTGCTGAGCAATATAACTTGTAATATTTCCTGAAAATTATTTACCTGACATAAACAACTGATCAATAATTTATTGTGATAATGCAAGATATACCGATTCATAACTCTTGTTTAAAGAGTGGTTAACACCACAATTATATGCATACTTTTGTCTCTTATAGGATTATAAACATGTAAAGGCATTGGCTAAAAAATGAAACTGAAAATGTTTCTTACTGAAACATGGTTTATTTCAGCCTAGAAAGTAGACAACACAAAGCTAGCAAATAATGCAAAATTAATTCTGAAATAGAGAAATATTTTATAATGCTGGAGAACTGGTAATGAGTGTAATTTAGGATTATAAAAGGAATGAATGGCTTCTTTTAATTTTTATAGCGATAATGCAACCTAATGATATTTGAGTATAAATTTGGTATTTCTTTAGTTATCTCCTTCCTCCCCCCCCCCCCCTTTTTTTTTTTTTTTCTTAGGAAAATCAGAAATCCATCCAATGGCACATCATCATGAGTCCTTCATATATTATGTTGCACTGTTAGACCCTGATGTAACATAATATATTTTTACCTTTGGGTTTCTTGAGCTGCATGCTTGGTGCAGCAGTACCATAAAATGTAGACTACTGACTCTATCACATAAAAGTGAATTGCAATTCAGTGTAAATTAATATTCAAATTAAGAAAAGAATCGTTCTCTTGCACAAGTAATTGAAAACTAGTTATTTTGTGTTTATCAAAAAAAAAAGTTAGACCAGCCCTTGTTAAAGACCCATATTATTGCCGACTCTGTATATACAAACACTTTCTATGAAGATGGATTTCAAAGTTATTGATAACAAATAGCAACATTCTTGTTAAAATGTAGCAAAATTTGAAAAAGTAAATTCTGAATGCTTGCTTTTCTTAAAGTATAACAGTTTTATTCACCTCATATGAAAATTTACAACAAAATAAATTACAAAATGAACCAGATATTTTAAAGTTATATAATCAGCCTTCAAAATGTGATTTAGATGCTATTAACAGCTGATTTATTTATGGTATTGGATGAAAATATAAAGGAATGATTTTCTTCAATGCTCCATACTAGCATTTGAAACATATAACAGACGTTTCAATTACTCGGAACATTTGTATGATTTCTCTGATCTCACCTGAATGCTCACGTTTTCAAGAGAACTCTCAATTTCATTACAATGTACTGAACAGGGATAATAATATTAACATACAATTCTGGATATTAAATCCAGTGCAGCTGCCAAATGTTAAATTTACGTTCCTTAGAAATTTACAGAATACTGAATGATTTCACTTCAATTATGAAACCATTAACCTAAAAATAAAATTTGCTATACATATTATGACACAATAAAATAGGCCTAGCCTATAAAATTTAAAACAACCATTACCTTTTAAGCTGCAAGTTTTTTCACAAAATCTTGTCGCTATCGTGTATTTCTATTGTAAGTGTACTATATACACCTTTGTTTTCATGAAATTGCTGGATATTAATTATAAAATTAACTATTAATATTTCAGATTGTTATTATTCGTCGCACATATCTATAATTGATTTAACGTAGACAATTGCCTCTTTTTTACATGAATTAAGTGCCCCCTGTAGTTAAAACCATTTCAGGAATTAAAATTATTGCAGGCAAAAAAAAAAAAAAAAAAAGCAAATGGTTGTATGGACTTTAAATATTTAAATCAAAATCTTTTTATATTCTGATACAATCTCCAAAGGTATTATTTTTAGAAGAGCGTAAACGGTCTCAAATTCATTATAACTGGCAATATACAGCACCACAGTTAAAAATGCAATGTAAATTTTTGTGGCAGCGGATATGCTCGATCTCGATACATCCGCATAAAAGTTAGTAAAATTATAAAAAAAAAAACACGTTATACTGATAGTTTATAACATATATATATAGTAATTCAATTACTATATATATAGTAATTCAATTACTATACTCTCTGTACGAATACTTTTAATCCTATTATGAGTAAAGGAAGCTTTCCTAAGTTATTTTCGATAAGCTGAAGCAACCATAACATGTTTCATGAACTATATTTGCAAGAGCTGGTTTATTTGCTTAACAGTAGATGTCAAGTTTCGAGAAAAAAAATTAAGTATATATATATAAGCTAAAAAACAAACATAAGAAGTTGCAATGATACGATTTTAATACCTCCAATACTCAGCACATTAATTCAACATAATTGTAGAGGTTAATTAAAAAATAAAATTAAAAATAATTATGAAGTTAATTATAAACAGTTTCATAATTGCAATTATGCTATTTTAAACATGTCCACTTCTGAAATCTATTTCACGTTTAAATCGCATAGGTCTACTTAATTGCAAAAAGTCATTTTATTCTAATTCAACCGATATTTTTTTAACCACAGAGGTAATTATAGAAACTGTTACAGTTTTTGAATACAGCACTACCAAGTTTATTTTTTTCACATACAATTAAATAAAACTACCTGAAAAGCGACAAATTAATTAATATATACAAACTCTATTTACATATGTACAATGTGCGAAAACATCTTTTCCGTTTTATCACCAAAGAAAAGTTTATGGCAGCTGTTTATTGGCTTAGGTGCGCCAATATATTTGAGAACGACAAGTACATCGAACAGTTTCACTTTTGGTTCTTGTCAGAGCGTTTTTGTTTTTTTCTTTATTAGGATAACATATTCACACAGCTGTCTCACTTCCCCCCACCACTCGCAATTTTTTTGATTTATCCATGGAAAGAATATATGTACGTGGTACGGCCTTCAGATAAGGCGGGACCGGTTGTTTCCGGGTCGAAAATCGTTTACTTACTTTTCGCCATGAAGTCAATGGCGTCTTGCTAGACCAGATCCACAGTCCAGTGGTAATTCCCACAACCAAAGACATAAAAATCTTTAATGTGAAGATCTCCACGTTTGGTTGGGAAGCAGAGCTGACTAGAAGCCATTCTGCGCGCAAAGAGTACTCATAAAAGTGAGCCGCCACTACACACGTGGCGGGAATTATGTAGAGTGAAGCGAAGATGCCTACACGTACTATCATTATCTCCACCTTTACTTTACGTTGTTGTTGTGGTCGATGATTCTTTGACCTGACAATGGCAGTAGAGCCAGCTACCAAGAACATGGACCCAACCAAAAGATAGGAAAACGAAGGTATCAAAACGAACTGCATAAGGGTCTGTGGATTTTGATTTCCAACATAGCACATTCCGGTTAATTCATCAGCATCTACCGCACGAAGAACTAAAATTGCTATCGTTTTTGTAGAGGGGATGATCCAAGCTGCCAAGTGAAAGTAAGTGCTGCGCTGTTCAATGGCTTCCTGAGTCCATCTCAGTCCTACTGTCAGGAACCAAGTGACAGTCAGGACCACCCACCAAGCAGCACTAGCCATTCCAAAAAAGTAAAGTAACATGAAAACGATAGTACAATTAATGTTGTCTAGGCCTTCTTGAATCAACATTGGTACATCGTACTGGCTATCCATATGACATGCAACTTCATTACGACCAGCGATGAGTCTAATAAAATACGCAATGCTGTATGAATTGTAGTTAATGCTGAGAAACACGATGGCCCGCTCCGGAAAACTGAATCTCGATACATCAGCAAGGAAGGTCAGCACAGTGAACAAAGTGGAGATGAAACACAGTCCGCCCCAAACAGCAACCCAGATTTCGGCAAAGTCCTTATTCTCCTTTGTGAAGAGGATATCCGATGTACAGAGCGGAGCACAGCGCGCAGTCCTGTTAATGTAATAATAATGATCAGAAAATTTCAAATCTTGGCAGAGACCATAATGCTGACCGCGCAGTTTTACGTGTTGTATTCCCGGGCGGCCGCTGTTAACTACTGATGTACGATGAACTGGTCGTGATGGCCGGCGATCGCGGCCAAATGTACGAGGACGGCTTCTTTCGTGTTCTCCAAGTTCGGGGCCCTCCATGCACATATGCTTATCGTTGTTCTCTGGCGGGAACTGTGAACAATTTAAAGCAAGAGGCCAGGGGAAACCAAATTCTAATAACACTGGTTCACAACGAGCTTTGGCGTCTTCACACAAGCGTCTACAAGGACCGATGGGCTGTGGCACCTTTTCAGTGCACATAGGAACGTATACAGAGCAAAGAAAGAAGCGAAGTCGAGAAGAACATCCGTATTGAACCAGCGGAGCAAAAGTCTGCAGTTGTAACTGGGCATCTTGCTGAAGTTCGTGACCGACGAGGTTTGGCATCCCCGTCACGTTATAGCCCAGATTCTTGCACATATCGATGCGTATGGGTTCACACGTTCGCATGACCTCTGTGCCTCCAACAGGTCGGAATATCCCGCTGAACGAACCCAGTAAAAGAATTAATAAAACGTACCTGAATAGTGTTCTAGAATTACAGTAAGTAGATGTCATCCACACACCAGCTGTTGCGAACAGCGGAAGGTTCAAATGAAAGGTCCGAGCAAATACTTTTTCCATATCCTCGATTACACTCGTTAACGAAAGCAATCGTAAAACCAAATAGGGGGCAACGAGCGGTCAATTAGCGAAGCGGTGCCGAGGCCGATGGGCGACAGGCTGGCGAGACGCTGTACTGATGGCTCACTGGAACGAGAAACACTTGAATGACCTTTTCATGCACTGCTTCACCAAATGTGTACTCATGCTAATGCCACTTGGTGACATTAGTCAGCACTAAATGAAAACAAGTTTACAGGTTCGCAAGAAACTGTGAAATCCAAGTTATTGTAGAACTGGCTGCAGTTTTAAGCCACGAACTCAGTCAAGCTTCCCTTTCACTAACACCACTTGAACTGAGCACAAAATACTGGTGGGAAGTTGTTCATTATTTTCAACCAATCCGATGTAACTTCTTATTTTTCAAGCCACGCCTCACAAGGCTCGACGATAAGTGTGACGAATAATGCAATTGGTCAACTGTTAACGAGGCTTCTATCTCATCGGACATCAGTGGAAGCGTTTTGATGGGTTTCAAAATTGTTTGTTGTAGACTTTGAAAGGTGGTCACGATTGGCATTTAGCCGCTCCTTTCCCTGGCATCGGACAGAATGGAATCGGTGGAATATAAGCAGGAGGAAAATACCGTCTTTTGGCTTTAACGAGTGGAAAGAAATAAGATACAAATTTATGGGGACAAGAACGGAAATGAAAAGGGTAAAAAAATTGGGATCACGAAAGTTTAAAGGCATGTTGGACAGACAACTTGTGTGATCAAGACCCGCTAATATTTAAGTTTTAAGATTCAGCTAGAACGTGTAGCGATGTGAACTAGTAACCAAATTATTTATGAATATTGAAAATTTTCGATTTCTTTCTCTTACCGCCTTACAGTAACTTATTTAATAAATGTACAGTGCAAACACAGTTATTTCTGTTAGACTGCCTTCTGTCGATAACAAATTTTCTTTCATAATAAGAGTTTATCTGATTTTAAAATTTATCGTAGCATTATTTCATAAGATTTCTACCATCCTTACAGGGGTGAAGAAGAAAAAGAAAAGACTAGAAATTTGCAATACAAGCAAATAAAAAAATAATGAAACAAAGCCGTTTTTGTACCTTTTTTTTTTTTTTTTTTTGATACAAAATGAATTCGTATTTTGTGTTCGAGTTCTTCATCGGGTTGTTTCAGAATATGTATAGAAGGAAACAAAAGCCATGAGATGTCAGTATATCTGTCTGCAAACTGCGTGTATTCTACGGTTGGTTTGTCTGCGGAATGAAAATCCAGAGGTTTTTTTTTTTTTCTGGAAAAAAAAAAAAAAAAAACTCAGGTGTTTTATCGGGAAGAAAAGAAGAAGAAGGAAAAAATGAGCAGTTAGTAGAGAGAGAGAGAGAGAGAGAGAGAGCTCGGAATTAACAGGAAGCAATTCCGGTTCGTCACAAGCATCAGAAGTTGTTATCTGCATATTTGACTGTTAAAAATAAGACTTGTTTTTAATTAACGAGCCTTCCGTTTCGTAAAATTTTTTATTTCGGTCCCTGGACAAAAATGAGCGACAACATTTACTGAGATAATAAAAAGAAAAAAAAAAAGAAGAGCTATGATATTATAATGATATTTGAGCTGAAATACGGTACCAAAGCAGAATTGCTAACTCTGATAATGATTTTTACCGATAGTACTGAAATAATTTATAGGTAACTAGGGCCTTGCTAAAAGAATTAGCGAATGGGTGCTCGCCTGGCATTTATTTCATTTTTGCTGGGAGCGCAAAAATGAAATAAAATTTATTAGGAGGAAAATATGAATTGTTTCCTCGTGGCGCTAAATCAGCTAGAAACGACCCTAGGGATAACAAACGTTATGGGCTCATTTTAACGTACTATGAAAAGGGCATAGGTGATATGATTCCTGAAAGTTTAACAGCGAGCATATTTTTCAAAATATGTTTGCCAAGATATGTTTAAAGCGCCAATAGAGGTTGAGATTTGCACGAACACAGTACGTGTGGAACTCCACAGCCCCGATTCTCATGGGAGAGTGCGGCTCACAAGCCAAACACCACCAACTGCAATCAGCGATCTCGCATTGGGTGGTGCAAATAGTGGAAGCCATAACTGGTGCATAGAATAGCAGATGTCGGTTTTATGGAGTGGCGGGTGTGTATGTGAAAGATATTTGGAAACGAGTGCTATCGGGGTACATTGTGCCAACAATGACGTTTGCAGGAGTCGGAGTTATGGTTTGGTGCTGTTTCTCATAATATGGCCTGGGGTTTTTGGTGGTTATGAAGAAAAAAACATAAACACTGACTCCTACCTTGAACAATATGTACAATTTCATGCCCTCTACTATGCGGATTTTCTTTGGGAGTAAACAAAGGTCTATTCCAATAGACCAATTTTTATATTTCAAGAGAACAATACCCCATTTAATGATCCTATCGCCGGCGCTGTTCGAGAATAGCTCACGGACAAGAATATCAAATGTTGGGATGTCCTGCACAGAGTTTCGATTCGAACCCTATAGAACAACCATAGGTGTTCCAATTCGGCTAAGGGTCAGACCAACACTACCCATATCAGTAATTCAACTGGTCACTATTATGCAGGAGGAATGGAGGCTATACTCACTGCAGCCTATCATTGTTGATATCTGCGCGTGTAGCACAGTGGTATCGTCACCATCCTCCCCACGCCGGGTGGAAAGGGCCCGCGTTTGATTCCCGTCGATGACGAGAGGAATTTCAGTGGACTTTTTCCACTCCGTGGCTGAGTTAGTCGGTCTCAGGCGTAGATACAAGGTTTTCCTCCCCAGAAACTGTGGCAAAACGGACAAATAGACCAGAGAACAGACCCAATTTATAGACAAAATAAATATATGGGTAGATGTAATCATTTACGGATAACCCTAATATCATAATCATCATATCTTTTGTTGATGGATCACCTACCCAAGGTGCATCACAGCGTTCAAAGGAGAAACGACACACTATTAAAGTAAGTGGCACTGACGTTAATATAAAAAAAAAAATTTTTTTTTTGAAGGTTAGAAATATTTTTGTTTGTTGATCACAATGTTTTATTATTGAGAACAAGAAAAAATATAAGACTGTGCATACGGATAGTTTTTGGAGGACTGTGTATACACAACAGAAAATCAGCTTAAATGTATATTAACATTGAAAATTATGCAAATAAGAGTCCTGGTGACTTATACATTTACGATCACTGTCATTTAATGTCTTCTGCAAAAGGGCTAGGTTTAAATCCATTTGAGGTAGAAAGAATTTTTATCAGTGTTTTCGTTACTCTCGAATGAGAGTTGCATGGTTTTATCTTTCGGATATTTTGAAGATAAACGCAATTACAGAAACAAAATATTAACGCCTTATTGCTCTAGCTGCCACGGCGACACACTCCAATTAGCTAAAATTAAAGCTATAATTTACACAAAACATTGAAGTCGTTAAGAAAAATACGAGTATTTATAACTGGAAAACATGTTTATCATTTAAAAATAAATTTAATTTATTATTATCATCATCAAAGCACTATTAAGAGAATATCTTTCTCCACGTTTGTTTTGTGTGAATGAAAGATTTTAGCGAAGATCTTCAGAGATAAATGTGAAATCCGTCAAATATTCTTAGTCATGCAAAAGTTTATGAACAAAATGCTTAAAAATCTGTGCTGTTTTTGATTTGTAACAATCCAAGGAATGTAAAGGATTTGAAAAGGATTTGATTGTCACAGAACGACCGAAATTCATTTACTTGGGTCACAAATGGGACCTGAATATCACTTTCATCAGCGTTTTAGACTCCCAGGTGGCAGGCCCAAGCCTATTGATGGCTGGAAGTATGTGACAACCCTGGGGATCTCAGGGACGTAGACGACTAGTTTTCAAACTTAACGGTTCACGCTTTCTAATTAGTGATGAATCCATTGATTTGCACTCGATCTGGTCGCCCTTTTTCGAATCCTCTTCAAAAGTTCTATGTTCCTTTTAAGGCATGGTCTCCAGATCTGAGTAAAATATTACAAATGCAGTCAAACCATCATCTTGTTTAAATGACATCCTACTAGCAAAGGCCATAGAAATCATTAACAGAACGCCATATGGCTCTCTAGCCGCCTGTTTACATTGTATGGAAAATTTCATATTCAGGTAGCATAACAACAACAAGTATTTTGTCTTGAACCACTTTTAGCTCCTCACTCTCCATAAGCATTAAACTTTAGTTGTCATTTTTCGGACCATATATGCAACAAATCCAAGGTTTTTTTGAAGCAGCATTTCCTTGCTCGGATTGTTTTGTACCTTTAAATCATTAATCAATTTTGACAGGTTACCCACGTCAACATTTACATCTGATCGGCATCATTGGACCATTTCGCCAGTGGCAACTTACACGCAGCTCTCTTGCTGTGTCTTATTTATCCTCTTCCCCGGGTTCCCATTTCACCTGATGGCACTTATTGCTCCATTGATAATCTGTAGGATGCCTTCGCCTACATCCTCCATATTTCTAGCTATACCCTCCTTTCTTGCGTACTTCCCCGACTCTACCTTTTTTTTTTTTTTTTTTTTTGTGTCTCCGTCCAAGAAGCTCTGGCAACCCTAGCGGAGACAAGCCAGAGAATAATGGGCAGCCTGGTTACCTCCTAGTGGTGTGTGCGGGCAACGTTGAGTCCTACCAGGGGCCCTGCGGCCAAATGCCAGGACATACAACAGAACCTAACGCAATATTTCATATACAACACAACACTTTTCTGGCATTTACAGTAGTATGTACTGCATTTTTTCACAGCGTACATATGGCGCAGATGTGGGAACCACGGGTGGCGCCTGACCCTAATACTATGCACACCATGTACCATTGACTACTGGAAAAAAAAGTTGCCTTTTCCAATGAATCATGTTTACTGCTATGCACAGTAGATGAAGGATACTGTGACGAACTATGAAGAGGAATCAGTTGGATTTCTTGGTTCAACAGAAACAGGCAGGTAGCTACAGTGTTTTGGTATTGGGATATTTTCTTGGGAATCTCTTGGAGTCCTCATGTCCCTAGATCACACTCTGAATGATATAAATTACCTATCCATTGTGGCTGTCTGAGCGAGTAGCACATTGTACTCACCGTCCTCCCCACTGCGTGTGAATAAGGCCTAGGTTCGAATCCCGTTAATGACGCGAGCAAGTTTTGTGGGCGTTTTTCATTCCGTGGCTGAATTAGTCGGTCTCAGAGGTGGGCAGTTTTTCCCTCCGGAAAAAAACAAACATATTGACTATAGAACAGACACTATTTATGGACATAATATATATGGACTTATAAGTTTGAACTTAGGTGGCATTAATAAGACAGATTTTTATCCACTGTGGCTGAAAGGTCGCTATAGCCGAGTGGTCAGAGCAAGAGTGCATAGGTTGTTATTGTACGGTTTTAGCCACATTAGCAACTTAGGCAATATTGCGCCGTATATAATATGTTTGTAAACTGCGTATGTTCTATGATCGGTTTGCTGGACGAAAATTCCGAGTTTCCTTGAGAAAATACCATGCTACTCTCTCTCCTGAGACCGACTAACTTAACCAAGGTGTAGAAAAGACCCTAAAAATTCCTCTCGTTATTGACGGCATTCGAACTCAGGTCTTTTCCACCCATTGTACGGTTTTAGCCACATTAGCAACTTAGGCAATATTGCGCCGTATATAATATGTTTGTAAACTGCGTATGTTCTATGATCGGTTTGCTGGACGAAAATTCCGAGTTTCCTGGAGAAAATACCATGCTACTCTCTCTCCTGAGACCGACTAACTTAACCAAGGTGTAGAAAAGACCCTAAAAATTCCTCTCGTTATTGACGGCATTCGAACTCAGGTCTTTTCCACCCATTGTGGGGAGAATGGTAATAATATCAACTGTGCTATCTACGAGGGGATGCATAAGTACACACGCTTTGGATGACTGTGGTTCAAGCTCCCATTAAAATATTTTTAGCTTCTTGTAGAATTGCTGCATACTAATATTCTGCATTTGCACCAACTTGTACGTTGTCTAATTCTTTCGCAGCCTGAGGCTTAAGCCTTTAGAGTGCTTTAGTCTAATTCACTTTATACACTATCAGGCATCTCTCATATTGTGGTTATACTTCAAAACTGTTTTGTCATCATTGCATCACCAGGGTACCTATCCGCGCACCGAAGAAGGGCCAAACAGCCTTGAAACGGTGCCGACTGGTTGGTGGTATCCGATGAGAAAAAGTAAGAATAGTCTAATCCATTGGTGAAGCATTACTTACTCGAAGTTGTGTAATATCATGGCAACTCGTTGTGAAGGTATTCACAATACGTGATACACCGATGAGCCAAAATATTATGATCACCTACTTAATATGATGTTGGTCCTCCACGTGCAGCCAAAACAGCTTGTACCCGGCGAGGCATGAACGCTACAAGATTTCTAAATTTGACTTGTGGTATCTGGTACCAACAGTAACCAGCAGATCCTTTAACTCCTGTAAGGTCAGTGGTTGAGAGGCGCAGTTCGGAGTTGCCGTTCCAACACAAACCACAGATGCTCGATGGGATTGATGTCTATTGAATTTGGAGGCCAGGTCAATACCTGGAAGTCTTCCTCATGTTCCGCCAACCAGTCTCGAACAATCCGGGTGGTGTGGCATAGCTCATTATCCTGCTGAAAGACGGCACTGCCAGAGGGGAAGACCATTGCCATGAAAGGGTGTACCTGTTCAGCAATGATGATTAGGTAGGTAGTAGACGTCAGAGTGCCCACCACATGGATGACTGTACCCAGGGTATCCCAGCAGAACATCACCCAAAGACACCACAGACACCGGCTTGTTTTTGTCCAACGGTGCATCCAGCTGCCATTCACTTCCCCAGGTAAACGACAGACACGTACCCGGCCGTCCACATGGTGCAACAGGAAACGTGATTCATGGACCAGACGACCTTTTTATATTCATGGTCCAGTTTCGACGCTCGTATACCCATTGTAGGTGCTGTCGCCGGTGAACCGTGGTTAGCATGGGCACTCGGAGCGGCCTGCGACTACGTAGCCCCATTTTCAGTAGGGATCGATGTACTGTGGATTGTGACACATTACTCCCGTCACCAGCATCCCAATTACCGGCAATTTGCGCCACAGTCGCCTTCTGTTGCCACATACCATCCGGGGAGAGCCTTCGCACACCTCGAGCATCGATGAGCCGTGGTCGTCGAACACTCGCCGGCGGTTCCTGGGTTTTCCCTCCTTGTACCACTTTCGGTAGTTCACCTGCAGTTGCTTCGGTTTGCATAACGGCTCACTGGTCACAATGTTTTGGCTCATCGGTGTATGACTAAAACGGTGCCGTTTTTAGCTTCTTCTAGAATTGCTGTATACTAATATGCTGCATTTGCACAAAAGTGTACATTGTCTAATTCTTTCGCAGCCTGAGGCTTAAGCCCTTAAAGTGCTTTAGTACAGAAATTTTATTTATTTTATTTACACCTCTTCATGATGACTGTCTTCCCGGGACACAGGTGTGTTCTAGCAGGATAATACCGGCCACATTGCTGGTACTGTTCGAGAGTGGTTCGCCAAACACGAAATTAACTTCCAGATGCTGCCTTGGCCACCGAATTCGTCAGATATGGATCCCAATGGACATCTCTCTCTGCGATTATATATATCGAACAGATCCAGCATTTGGATCTTTAACACGTATATTAGGATTTTTTCCCCCAAGTATCAGCAAAATCGAAAATATGAACATTAATAGCAAAACATGAATGTTAAACATTCATAAATACCGCATTCCAAACCATGTGCGTAGCTATACAATACAGTGTACTCCGCTTTACGATATTAATCAGTTCCAGAGACACCTTCTTATCGTTAAAATATCGTAATGTGAACCCAATAACACATTGTGTTTTTGGTAATTCGTTCCAAGATCTCGGAAGTTGAAATTTTCCCCGTATAACTAAGCTATTTATCTCTCTAAAATGTCATTTTTAAGGTCCCTGGGTACAGACCGGAAGGCTATATAAAAGGTCGTGAGCGTCGTTTGTAAATTGTATTAGTTACCAATTCAAATCATTTAAAATGCACTACACTTTCATCGTTATCATATGTTCAGTTATAAGAATCAATTTTAAACGCCTTTGTGATATTTTTCTAAAGCACATTTCTGGAGGTCACGACCATAAAACAATAAAAACAATTTGCACTCTCCGATTTATTGGGCTTTTCTGTTACTGCAAGCAATTATAAACGGGTAGTAAACTGGATGTTATTGCATTTGCGAAAATACCGATAGCTGGAATTGTGTGGTTTTTTACATTATTATGGTGAAATGTATTTCCCCTTTACTGAAATCTTCAATCCTATAAAAAACATAAATACATTTTCAGAATCTTCTCTTCATTCCTTTTATTTTAAGCTGCCTAAACTTGTTACTCCACGCGAATCGTGTTAGTTGTAATTAATGTGTGCCGTTAAAAAATGCTTATGCATGCAGTGGTGAAATTTATAATTAAAAGAGAAGATTATCTTGGAAAAAATGCCTCTTGAAGCATTTCTGAAGAAGTCGACTCCTTGTGCAACAAACCAATTAGTGCCAAGCCAATAATGAGTGATCAACGAGTGTGTATTTAGTCGATGATGAACAATAAACATTCTTTAACATTTGTAAGTCATAAATAATTTCTCTAATATAATTTTCTTGATTTTACAGGCTACGTTTTCATTTCTTTCGACAAATCAATCATTGTTTAAATATAAACTAATTAGCTAACTAATTTCATTGTTGTGAACGTAACCCCTATTTTAATCTTATGTTTATGGGAAATAAATTCCCACTTTACGACTTTTCGCTTTACGAGCGCGCGCTAGGAACGAATTATCTCGTAAAGTCGAGAACTACCTGTATATATATATTATTATTTTAAAAAATAATAATTATTATTTCCATTTGTCTCATACTAATACATTCTTTCGAGAAGTATGGTAATGGAGTGACTAGCTAAACTAAATGGCTGTAATATCTATTCAGTTTTTCAAAGAGCCAATGAAACTACGGTCGGACAGACCGGATAGGATAGAATAGATTACACTGGGCTTTTGTTATTGTTGTTCAGAATAAGCATAGAAGCGCCATTATTTCTTGGCGTGTATTCTGTGGTAGTTTAACGGTTTTGTGGGGGTGGAAACAACTTTTAGGGAGATAAACTATGAGTCCCTGTTTGAAAATATTTAACTCCATCGTCACATGAAACGGGGCAGCGAGTATCCAATTTTAGATGACTCAAAGGTGTGTTGTGATGGTGTCAAATCTCAAAAGTACTTGAAAGAATTAAAAAAATTTCTCAATTGCAGAATTTTTCTCAGTAAGGATTTCTTTCTGTGGTCCTTCGAAATCTTCCCGTCTTGTGCAAAACGTAAGTGCTCGCCACAGAACTAGATTATAAATCTGTACTCTTATGATAATTATTAATTTTACAATAAAAAAATGTTGCGATTGGAGTATTTATTTTCGGGGTTTGCACAGTTAATTTTCTGTCTGCTATTTGAAAAATAATTGTGCAAGATATGATTTTTTTTTTTTTGCTTCCTTTGAACATTACTTTTATTCATGATATATTAGGTACTAATACATTCAAAATAAAAGGGGGGGGGGAAATGAAGAAAGCAACCTTTCGTTCTAGTCGAAAAAAGTTATAAATGGCTGATGTACACAGTTGACAGCTTGTTTGAACTTGCTGAAATGATAATGGGGCCTAGTGACAGCTGTAGTGTTTTGTGGTGAATCCTACCTTAGCATACACGATAAGCAAAAGTGAACTTTAAAACACGCAAGTGGCCTACGGGCACAATTTTTATCCTTTCTTTTCAAAGAATGAGTCCGTCATATGTTGTAATTTAGGGCGAGACGTGTATTGCTGAGTAAATAAGGGGATAAAACATGTTATCATATATCCCTTGACACCATAATTACAAGTCTTGCTCGGTAATACTGGCTTCCTGTTCAATAGGCCTCAAGCTATTCTCGTTTCTGTTTGCTTCTGAATCTCCAACTAGCGACATCTATCGGTCATTATAATGGACCAATGTCCAAGTTTACTTCTGCTAGTAAGCTAGTTTAACGCACAGCGTTTCACAAAGGAACTTTAAAATAAAAACAATATACAACATTACGCTAAAAATAACATTGTGCAAAATGCCCAAATAAATATCAATGGTTGGTTAGTTGAAGGTACCTTGGTACACTGACTATTTTGGCCATAATGTGTCAGATAATATGGCATGCACAATCTTCCATATTAAGTAATACTGTACTGTATATGTTTTTATAGTACTGTACTGTATATGTTTTTATAGTACTGTATTATATATGATTTTATAGTACTGTACTGTATACAGTCACTCTCCGGCTTACGTAATACTCGACTTACGGAAATACGAGTAAGTTTTTGCCGGCCGGTGGAAACTCAAAAAAAAAAAAAAAAATCGTGGATATGTATTATGCATCCCGTAGGAATAAATGGAGGTATTGAAAATATCGTAATGTGAACCCAATAACTATTGTTTATTTTTTTTTGTTAATTCGTTCCAAGACCTCGGAAGTTGAAATTTTCGCTATATAACTAAGCTGTTTATCTCTCTAAAAGGTCATTTTTATAATGGAATTTGCACTACACTTTTATCGTTATCATTCAGTGAGTGATCACTGAATTATGACCACCCCTATGAAAACTGAAGGCGACCCGTTGACCACGTGAGGCACGAGAGTGCTGAGTTAGTCGACTACGTAGCATAGATAAGGTGTCGGTGGTTAGGTATGTGCAAAATTCTGAGGTGATGGGTAAAAGGAAGGATTTATCGGACTTTGATAAAGGACAGATTGTGGGTGTTCGAGAGCCGCCGTAGTTAAAGTGTACCAGGACTGGCGTCAAAATGGTCAAACAACGACCCGACGGCAAAACTGCAAAGGTCAATGAAAGGTTGATGGTAGAGTTGAGCGCCGAGTACGACGACTCGTACAGGCGAACAGGCGCAGCACTGTTGGAGAGTTGACTAATCAATACATGGGCTAACCCGGAACATTATCTGGCATGACCATGCATCGCACGCTCGCAAGTATGGGCTATACCACCAGACGACCACTACAGCATCCTCTCATAACCAAGGTTCATCGGCGTAAAAGACTTGCCTGATGAAAAGAGCATGAAAGTTAGACGTTAGAAGACTGGAAGAAATGTGTGCTGGTCTGATGAGTCACGTTATTTACACCACACTTTGAATGGTCATGTACGGATTTGGCATCCACCATGCATGGTTTCAAAGGTGCATACAGGTGGAGGCAGTTGTATCGTGTGGGGCATGTTTAACTGGCAGGAACTCGGACCTCTGGTGCATGTGGAACAACGTATCAGTGGTCTCCGCTATCGTAAACTGCTTGCTGACTGTGTACACCACGCTATGTTAGACTTTTTCCCGAATGGCAATGGTATCTTCCAAGATGACAATGTGCCGAGCCTTGGGGTACTTGATGTGCAGGAATGGTATAAGGAACACAGTTCTGACTTCTAACATATCGATTGGGCTTCGAACTCCACCGATATCAATCCCATAGACCACTTGTGGGACGCTATGGAGAGACATATCAGGGGTTTGGATACACCAATCACTTCCATACCTGCATTGCTGACCGCCTTACACATAGCTTGGTTGGCCATACCTCCGGAACGCTTCCGACATCTTGTTGAATCAATGCCACGTCGGATGCTGTACTGAGGGCAAAAGGAGGACCTACGAAGTATTAGGTAGGTGGTCATAATTCAGTGATCACACAGTGCACGTTCCGTTATAAGAATCAATTTTGAACACCCTTTTTTTTTTATGAAAACCCCAAACACGAGAGGTATTAGTATCGTGCTCGGTTTGAGGTTGAGAAGACGAAAGAAGATATTTGCTGACATTAGATTTGAACTTCTGTAGACTGTAATTTTCAGGAAAAACGTGTGAAGGAAGGTTGTTCCAGAAAAGGCAGTTGAATGAATAAACGAGGAAAATGAAAAGTTAGTTCTGTGAGTTAGAAGGTGGACAGTAATTGAAAGTTGGCTGGTGGCAGCACGTGTTCGAATTGTCTGAAAGAGAGAGAGAGAGAGTGGGAATTATAGAAGCCAATTCAGAAGAACAGTGCCCATGGCACTATTCTTCTGAATTGTAGAAAATCTGTGGAAAAGGCATGCAGCAGAAACAGTCTATGAGACAGAGAGTGCAGAAATAGTCATTAATTAACCTAACTGCCCTCTTCTGAATGGAATCTAGAAGCTTGAGAGGGTTTTGGGGCACCGCCCCAGATGTGGGAACAATATTCTATGGTCTTACAATTTGTACAGAGTGATCATCTGTTTTGAAGAAAAGTAACGCCGAGAGCGAAAGAGAAAACCAACTTTTTTAGATGCAGAGGAAGCACTATTTATAATGTGCTTGTGCCAAGAGAGATTAGAAGGCAGGGTAACCACCAAAACAGATATATCATTTTGCCTAGAGATCGGAGTGTCACCAAAGATAAGCATAGGAGCAGAAGAATCCTTTTTGCGAGATAAAAGACAAGACTGAGTTTTAGAAGGATTGAAATCAACTAAGTTGTTTTTGCCCGACTGGAGAATTGCCTGGAGATCGGCATTTAAGGAATTGGTTGCGGATATTCGAAAAGTTGAAGCTGATTGAGAAGGGCAGGGTTTTCAAAATGAAAGTGGAATGCAATGTGCTATCATCGGCGAAACTACGGATAGGATTTCCAAGTCAATGGAAGAAGGCGATTAATATAAAAGAGGGAAAGTGTAGGAGGATAGAACTGAACCTTGGGGGGACACCAGCATTAGTGGAGAAGTTAGAAGACAGAGAGCCATCTACCATCACCCTCAGTCAGCGATCAGAGAGAAAACATGATAGCCAATCATAAAAAAACAGTTGGCAAACCATGAGAAGGAAGCTTGTTTAGAAGACGACCAAAAGCCTTTGAGATGTCAGGAGCAACTACTTGTGTTTCACTGAACTGTTCCATTGAATTTGTCCATAAATGGGTAACTTAAGCCAGAATATCACCTGTGGATCGACACTGACGGAATCCATACTGGCGATCGTTGATCAGATGCAAGGTTTCTAGACAGTTCAAGAGTTGGCGGTTAATTGATTTCTCCATTACTTTAGAAAGAGTAGAAGTAATTGCAATGGGACGATAATTGGATGGGAGGGATTTGTCATCCGTTTTAGGACGTGGCTGGAAATGAGAACACAAACAGAAGGAAAAACACATTTGGAATAAGACAGAGAAAAAATACGGCAAAGAACAGGACTAAGTTCAGGAGCACAGGTTTTGAGAACAAGTGGAGAAATACCATCAGGACCTGGAGCTTTCTTAGCATCGAATTTCGTCAAAATCCTTCTGACTTCCTTTTGACGGAAGATCACAGGGGGAGGCATTGAATGTAGCTTGTTGGGAATGGTGGGGGGTGTTTTACCAAGATCATTAATACATGAGTTGGAAGAAAAATGGGATGCTAGCAAGTCCGATTTATACTTGGCTGAAGTGGCGACAGAACCATTTGGTTTTGACAGAAGTGGGAGCACAGATGGGCAAAAGTTGCGGCCAATAGCTTTGGCAAGAGACCAGAATGCTCGGCTACCAATAGGGCTAGAAGCAAGTTTTCTACTATTAGCCTATTCAAAATCTAGTTTGGACTGATTATAACCGCTTTACAATTGTTGCGAGCTTTGGTGTAGGCAAAAAATGAAACCGAAGAATTGGAAACAAGCCAATTACGAAATTAGCATTAGTACAGGCATATGATGCAAGAAAGCAAGCTTATTCAGCATCAGCCAAAAAAAAAAAAAAAAAACACAACCACTACTCCCATTTCACCCCTCCGTTCGTTCGAAATACCTGTCCAGCTGAGCCTTAAATTTGTTTAGGCCGTCAACTTCAACAACAAGTGATGGAAGCCTATTCCACAAACCAACTGCCTGCTCGCTAAAGGCAAATTTCCGCACATCTATCCGACATCCGACCTTCCTCAATTTGAATTTATGCTCTCTCAGGTGATTATTCTGAGCAAGAGGAAGAATCCCATCGGCATTGAGCATGCTCAAGCCATTCAAAGCCTTATACACCTTTATCAGATCACCTCGCCGATGCCTAGTCTACAGACTCTGTAATTTGCAAAACTTAAGCCTTTCTTCGTAAGAGCAACCCTTTGTTCCATTTACTAATCTTGTTGCCCTTCTCTGTGCTCGTTCCAGCAGCTCTACATCCTTCTTGAAATGAGTCCTCCAGACCTGTATACAGTACTCAAGATGTGGCCTGACCAATGCCTTATACAAGGGAATAATCACATCCCTATCCCTGCTAGAAAAATTCCTGTATATCATCGACAAGACACCATGAGCTACTCTTGCAGCTCGTCTGCACTGCTCAGAGAACTTCATATTTGCTTGCACAATTAGCCCCCGAATCCTTTTCATTCTCTACCACTGTCAGCATAGTACCACAGAGTTGATACGTTGATCTGGTGTTACTGTTTCCCATAATGTAGTACTTTGCATTTGTCAATGTTAAACTTCATTTGCCACCTCTCAGCCCATCTGCTCAACCTTTCCAGATCCTGTTGCAGCAGCATAGCATCGGTAGTGTCCTTAAGAATCCTGCCAACCTTTGTATCATCTGCAAGCTTGGACATTAAGCTTGATATACCATCATCAATATCATTTATAAATACAGAAACAACAATGGACCCAACACTGAACCCTGTGGAACTCCACTAATAACATTAATCCACGTTGAGCAGTGTCCATTGATTACCACTCTCTGTCTTCTGCCACTCAACCATCCCTTTATCCATAGCAGCAATTTGCCTCCAATGCCACACTGCTCCAATCTGTGCAGCAGTCTTCCATGCGCAACAGTATCAAAAGCCTTTCTAAGATCCAATTATATAATATCAAAGTTATTCCCTGCATCCAGTTCTTTTGTGACTACATCCTAGTATCCAATCAAATTGGTCAGACAAGACCTGCCCTTAACAAAACCATGCTGTGTCTGAGCTATAATTGAATTCTTGTCTAGATGATCCTGCAGTGCTTCTTTAACCAGTGCCTCCATTATTTTTCCTGGAACCGAAGTCAAACTAACAGGTCTATAATTACTTGTGTCAGCCTTTGATCCTCCTTTGTGAATTGATGTTACATTTGCACATCTCCAGTCTATGGGTACCTCCCCTGAGTGCAACGAAGCTCTCATAATTATGGTTTGGGGTTTGCTTACTTCCTTTGCTGCCTCCTTTAATATAACTGGATAGATCACATCCACCCCGGGTGCCTTTTTTATGTTTATCCTCAACAATTTCTCCTCCACTTTCCTCTCAGTTATTAGAAAATCATCTAGCTCACTGCCAATGTTTACTTCACCTAAGACATTTCCCTTCCTGAATAACTCCTCATGTGTGAATGTAGATGCAAAGTACTAGTTTAGATTTTTAGCCACCTGAGCAGGATCCTCAACTGTTGAACCATCAAAATCCAGTGGACCAATCTGATTCATCCCTTTCCTTCTTGAGTTTAAATAGGTATAGAACTCTTTTCTGTTTTTCTTTGCATCCTTTGCCAAGGATTTCTCATAATCTGCCTTTGCCTGCCTAATCTCCTTTGTGACTTGGTTACAGACCAACTTATATCTATCATAGGCTTCCATGTCACCCATTAATTTGTATGTATCCCATGCATTTTCCTTCTCTGCCATATGTCTCATTAGTTCATCTGACATCCATTTAGGCCTAAACCTTGAACAATATTTCTTGGTTGGTATGTAAAGCCTGGTAGCTTCCAAGATTAGTTCCTTGAATGCTTCCCATTTTGAATTTCCTGTTGGTAACATCATCAGTTGGTCCCACTGTATAGAATTTAAATACTGTCTCAGACCATCCTAGTCGCCTTTACGAAAGCAAAAACCCTTCCCTTTACCTCTGATGGTACTTACCTCCTTGAGTAAATCCCACTTCAGCACACTGTGATCACTGCCACCTAGTGGTTCCTTTATCTGCAGATTCTTAATGCATGAAGAATCACTACTGATAATCAGATCAAGAGTATTACTCCTTCTAGTTGTCTCCGGAACATGCTGGTGTAGAAAACAATCATCCAATAAATCCACAAAAGCCTTGCTAGTGTGTGAGTGACCAACCCACAAATTCCAGTCAATATCTGGGAAATTAAAATCCCCCATTATAAGACTATGATTTACTGGCCCATTCTATTTCCCTGTACAGTCTCTTATTATACTCATCAGAGTCATTAGGCCTATAGCACACTCCTACTCTCAATTTTGATTTACCTATGCTTATGTCACACCAAACTGACTCGACACTGCCCTGTCCATCGATGTCGACTGGCTTCACTTCCTTGGATTTTATGTATTTCTTAACTAATAGCATAACCCCTCCTCCCTTCCTACCCTGTCTATCCTTTCTGTAGACGTTGTACTCCCCAAATTCCAGTTCTGCATTCCTTATATCTGTGTGACACCACGTTTCTGATATCCCAACAATATCTGCCTTTGATGTTTTGAGCAATACCTCAAATTCATCAAATTTATTCACTAAACTCCTAGCATTGGTGTACACCCAAGTATACATGCACCTGTTTCTATTCTTTGCTACCCTAACACAACCCATGTGTTTACTCGTACCGCAATGACTTCTAGCAGTCTCTGAAATATCCTGCATCTTGTTTTTCAGGCTTCTGTTCATTCCAATAGAAGCAGTGCAAGAATCTCTTTCACCTCTGCCAATGGCTACTGTTAATCTATTAGTCTTTGTCTCCCCCCAAGCTAGCAGTTTTCCAACCAACCTAACACTGCCTCGATAGCATCAGCAAATATTCTTGCACCCTTTCTATTTAAGTGTATCCCATCCCTGTAGAAGCAATCTCTCCTGTTAACAAGTACAGTCCAGGCTGAAAAAAATTCTACCCCTTGAGCCTTGCACAATCTTTCCAGGGCCGAATAAATGAAATTAAGAAAAGTAAATTTCTTGACAACAAGTTGTAATTCTTCATTCACAACAGTTTTTGCACATAAATTTGTATCTAACAGAAAAGATAATGAAATCATAACACATAGTACATTCCACACTGCAAACAGAGATTTTATTTGCATAGCAATTCTAATCTACTGTATCATTGAGTATCAAAAATTTTCTTAAGAATTTTAATTTGGAGCTAGAATAACTTCTCCTGAGCCTGTAATCTACACTAGCCAACAAGTTTTTTATTATATTCATTGTGTGCCTATCTCCAAATCTATTTAGTACCCTATGGTGAGGCAAAACAATTGCTTTTGGGTTCCTTAAATTATGTGAGATATTCCTTTGCAGATTCGACTCTTCAAAAATAGTGTTAAGATTTTTTAAGATTAAATTTAACTTCAGTTTTTGAACTGGAAAATGTATTTTATATTTCAACAAAAATTGCTTCTCTTATTCAGGTCATTCCAAGAGTTTGTCCCCATTAAAAGTTTCAAAATCCTGTTAATTAAGTGGTTTATTACCCTTATTTCAGTTATATTTGCTCGTGCCCATACATTTAATAAATAATTGAGTTGGGAGTCCACTAATGCATAATACAAGGTAACTTTTGTTCTAAGATTTAACTTATTCTCAATGTAGTAAAAAAAGTGTACACATAAAATCTCATTTTTTTTGTACAAATTTGTTATATGCATTGCCCAACTTGACTGTAGCCATTCCATAACCCAAGAGTAACAATGATTTGAAACTTCCTTCACAGTTAGACAATAGCAATTCTGGAAATTCTGATCATGTAGGCATTCATGTTTATGTAATTTAATAGAGGGATGAATGTCCAAGGTTTGATGAGGAGGCCTAATTACCAAAAATTTTGTTTTTTCAAAGTTGAGTGCTAATTTATTATCATGCAACCAAGTTTGTAAATGTATTACATCCTGCTGTAAATCTTTAGCCATTTTTGTCAGGTTCTTTCTAATTGTATATAAGATTATATCATCTGCATAAATTTTTATAAAGGAGTTCTTTATTACTTCGAATATGTTATTTATATAGATGTTGAACATGTTTGGCCCTGCATGAGTGCCCCGAGGCACTCCTCTCTTTATGTTATGTGATTTTCCCTTTGTATTTTCTACTTCAACTGTTATTTTTCTTTTGTTAAATAACATGCCAAGAGTTGATTGATACTTCCCCTTATACCATATTTCAGTAATTTTTGTTGCAATATTGGGATATCAATTAAGTCATATGCTTTGGTCAAATCTATAAATAAAATCATTATGAAGTTATTGTTGTTTAAAGGAATTTTGGCAATAATGAATATAATATATTTTGAGATCTAATACAGCTTTGGCAAACCTATTTGCAGCCTTATATTGTTTGTTTGTTTGTAACAGAAATCTGTTATAATAGTGTTTTACAATATGATTTCCCCTTGATAATTTCTTTCTTGTACTTAACAGGTTATTTATAATGTTCCATTTATCCTTTTGAGTTATCTGCTTATCCATAAAAAGTTGATTGTAATAAGTGTTTTTTTGTTTTCTAATCATACCTGTCAATTTATTTCTGAGTGTTTTATAATTGTGATAATGTTCTATCTTTGATTGGCAATTTCTATACTGCCTGAACTATTTATCCCTTTGTACTGTTAATTCTTCTATTTCGTTAGTCATCCAAGGTTTCTTAAGCTTAATCCTGCTACTCCTAGAATTTATGTTGCAAACCTCGAATTGTTTATCATTTGTATTATCTTATTTGAAAAGACATTTCCATTTGTTGTGTAAGATACTTGCTCTTGTATTAACATGTTATCTATGTTCTGTTTCAGTTTACCTGTTGATAAATAATTTTTCTTTGTAACATTTGTTAATTTTATATCTTCACATGGATGTTGTTTTGAGTACATATCTACTATTAGTATACATGTTTTGTGATCTGAAAATTGATTTAATAGTATGTAAGAATTAGCATACTTCAACTTTATATTTGTTATAAGGTGATCTAAACAGGAGCTTACTGATCTATCACCCTCCATCCTTTGTTGCCTAGTTATTCCAAATAAGGTGTGTTCAAATTCATAACTGTTTAAGATTGTAGAGTATCTGAGTATCACATTATCAGTTTCATTGGTTAGTACATTAATATTAAAATCTCCTACTAGTATGGTCTTATCAGCCTGTATGTCATCCCATTGCAAACTTATGTTATCTAATTCTATTAGGAAGCTGTTTATAAAATCTGATGGTGGCCTATAAAAAGCACAAATCATGAATGTGTTTTCTGGATCTTCTCCTAATAATTTGACACAGCAGTTTTCACAAGATTGAGTTAAGTGGTAAACCTGTATTGCCTTAAAGCATGTTCTATAGTATATTATTATTCCTCCACCCCTTCTCAACTCTCTCAACATATAGACCTTGTCATAACCTTGTATGTTATAATTAGAAATTTCATAACTTTTTATGTTAAGTTATTTCATCACTTTTTATGTTTTATGTTTCATGTATAGTTTTAACCTCTGTTAAAACTATACGTGAAATAAATTCTTTCATTGCATTTATATATTGCAAGAAGTTAAACCAATTTTTTCTTAATGATGATATTTAGAGCTACCAGAAAGAACTGATTTTTATCAACTATAACAGCTTGAATATCAGATTATTTAAAAAATGTAAATGTGAATTGAAAATCTGTGATTCCTCAAAAAGCATACCTGATGCCTTAATTTTACCTTAGGTCTAGATTTCAAGAAATTTCAATTATGCACAATAAAAGAGTATTTTATATACTGCAGATCCTTTGAACTCAAAATTCTTATGGCTCTTGAAGATTCATTCTTCTTCACATAAATCTTTCCACGTTTTAACCATAAAAATTTGTAACTGTGAGTTTTTACTAATTGTTTTGTTTCCCAAAACAATTACTATTATAAGTGGTCATTTATGTAGATTGGAATATTGCTATTGTTCTGATATACATCATTTGCTGTCAGTCAGATCTCCTTTGCCTTTCTAATCCATTTTTCCTTTACCACATGATTTGAAAATTTCATCATCATAATAATAATAGGATGCGATGGCCCAATGGTTTAAGACACTGGATTACCAGCCCGATGGGCCTGGGTTCGAATCCCGCCCTGGTGGAAGCGAACGTGGCTCTATTACGCTGGGAGACATAATAATAATAGTAAAAATGATAATAAAAAAAAAACATCGCAAAAATATTAATAATATTATTATTTGTATGGTGTAAGAAGCCTGAGGCTTATGCTGCACCAGCTAAAAAAAAAAATTCCCGGGTTATCCTAAAAGAGAGAGAGAGAAGTAGAAGGGAATCTCCAAGAAAGAGAAGAATGATGATATCCAGCTCAGGACCCTGGGTGTGCCAAGCCCATACTCACCAGATGTGAGTTCCTGGAGTTATGGTGAAATGAGTTACCCTTCACTGAAATCTTCAACCATATAAAAAACAAATAAATTTTCAGAATCTTCTTTTCATTCCTATTTCCTTATTACAATGGTGAAGGGAAGGGGCCCAACGGAAAGTGCCAGTGCTGGGAAACGAAACAAAATTGGTCTAGAAATGAAGATGTTTAATTAAGAATGATGAAGCAGGACAAAGTTTATCATCTATTGTGCAGAATTAGATCTCACTACTTCAACAGTGAATACTATTTTAAGACACTATGATTATTGCCAGAAGTACTTCACATGAAAATTCTTAGTACAAAAAAATATGTTATTTGAAATGACTGGGACAAAGAATTTTTTTAAATGATTTACTTTAAATGCAATCTATATAAGAATATAAATGGTAAGCAGTAAAAAAGAAATTGAGAAAATTATGGTGATTTGCATTTATTATACGCATATTATGTATTGTATGCTTATGCATCTTTAATATAATTACCAATGTTTTCTGCTTGAAAGATGTCTGTCGTTTCTTACTACTGAAAAGTTCTATATTTTCATAAAATGCATTAATCTCTATAGTAGTGATCTGAAGGGCATTGAGCCCTTTACAAGCTATTGGTTTGCAAGGTATATTCATCAGAACAATTTCTGATGAACTCTTCCTTTTCAATTTCTGTCTGCTTCTGATTAGTATTTAATGATGTAACTATTTTGTCATCTGCCAAAATGTAATAACCTAGATTGTCTACATCCACACATTAATTTAGTCATAATTGAGTATTAAATAATTTTTATTTGCAGTCATCTATGTAATGGTGGATTTGATTTGTAACCTTTTGTTTTTTTAACGGCAAATTTTTTATGTATAATGTCAGTGTGGGGTATTAGATAGAGTGATACTGATAAAAAATCTACTCTTCTTTGCTTCATTTATAATTATAAGAGTGCAGCCATGATTTTATTCTATTCATATGACTGTTTGTTACGGTAAAATATTAAATGTATCAATTCCTTTAAGAGAAATTAGGGTCAAAAATAAAAGCAAAAACAAGTTTCAGTTAATTAAATTTTTAAATAACTGGAATTATATTGTACCCAATGGATTAATGCTGATAATCAAATTTTTTTTTTTTTTTTTCTGTTTATACTCCGGCACAACAACCAAGTCAGTAGAGTTTACAATAAATTGTCAATACAAATATTTATCGTATTTTGTAATAAAGAATATTGCTTTATCCTATAGTCTCTCTCTCTCTCTCTAACATGTTAGTATAGAACAGCATTTCCCAAACTTTTTTCGTCACGGAACACTTTTCATCTCACAATATATTTATGGAACACTTACGAAACACAAGTTTAGTGGTAGCCAAAGAACTGTTTGCTAATATTTTATTAGACACGACGCACTGTCCGTCTTCTCAACCTCCAACCCAAGCACGGTACTAAGTACTATAGGTTCTAATATCTCTCGTGTTTGGGGTTTACATAAAAAAAGAAAAGAAAAGAAAAAAAAAAAAAAAAGCGCATCTTTATTTCCAACACTTGTAAAGCTGAAATTCAAATAACTGTGATCGTACTTTCATTTTGGCCATTTATTAGCTGGTTTCTGTTTTTTCACTTTGGATTTTTGGGTATCAAAAGGCTGTGATTGTTCATCCTCACTTTGAAGTGGGGCAATATTGTGTTCGTTTTCATCAACCACAGTTGCACTACTAGAAGTACATACTTCTTGTTTTAAAATTTCTTTTTTCAACCACAAATCCATGGTCATTTATTTTAATAATAATATTTAAAAATACTGATAATTAGCAAAAAAAAATTATACAAGGAAGTGAGTTTAGTTATGATATCGGTTCACTGCCCCCTCAACCTGTGTACTCCAGACTAAATCGCATACAAATGGCATATTGGATCATTACATTGCTTCTTTTTTGTAGATGTCATTACCTCTATGCAAAGTCCGCAAAATAAAGTGTTCCGTGGTCTATTTGATTATTAGTCTATGCTGGTATATTAATAACCGAAAAAAAAAAAATAATAAATAAATAAAGTGAAAAATTATAATGATACAAAAGTGGTGTATGCTACAAATATGCAAAATTTATTTTTTAATTACGATTTTTCACAGAAACACTTGTTCACATCTCACAGAACACAGTTGGGAAACGCTGGTATAGAAAGTAGTCCTCTAGCAAGTCTAGAAATGTTCTACTAACTGAGTGAACTGCCAGTCCATGATTCAAATCAATTTCTGGAAAGTTAAAATCCTCCAAGGTAATACATTCTGATTTTCTGGCCACTTCTGTTTCTATAGGTGTTCATTATACCTGCCACAGTCATTTTTGTTTTACAAGTGCTTACGTCACAGGCTTCAGTTTTTTTTGGATTTCAGTTTTATTTAGGGAAGTATGGCCACTTCCATACTTCCCTAAAAAAAAAAAAAAAAAGAAACTAAAATCCAAGACTGAGAAAAATTATTATTATAATATTATCATCATCCATAAAGACAGAATTAGGGTTGGACTTGCCCATAGAGGAGATGCTATCCTTGTGGGCAACCAGGTCCAGTGATTATTTGCCTAGGGAATAAACAGATGTTCAAATGCTGTCTCTGGTATGGGTATGACTATGTGATGCCAAGTGAGTGGACTTGTTAATTATATAGCAAGCCCTCTTGGCATCACACACACCACTATACTTGATAATTGAGACCAATGGTCTATAGTATAATCGTTTAACAACTAATTGAGGCATCTAAAATTTAACAGGCTTGTGTGAAACTGATTGCGCACACACTGAATCACAAAGGAGCCGAATAAATAATTAGCTAAATTTAATGCCATTTTCTTAGTTGTTGCTGTAGTAGGGTTTTAGGAACATCAGTGAAAGGTCATATTGCTCCGTGTATACTATCTGTAAATTGTGTGTGTTCCTTGTTTGCCTGATGAAAAAATGTGTTTTTGGGAGGGGAAAACCATGCTACCCTTGCCTGAGACCAACTAACCTAGCCATATTGTGAAAAAGGCTCATAAAAATTCCTCCTGTTATTGACGGGACTTGAACTCAGATCTTTTCCACCTGGTGTGGGAAGGATGGCGATCCTACCACCTGTGCTATCCACAAGGGCCCATTTTCTTAGATGGATGATGTAATACATAAACCATCTAAGAAAATAGCATTAAATTTAGCTAATTATTATTCATCTCCTTTCTTCCTTTCTCCAGTGAAAAAGTTAAACTTGAATTTGATTCATTTCTTATGAATCAAACTCAAGTTTAGGAATAGTTAAGTTAGGAGAAGGGAAGTATTTTTGGTGAGTTATTAAAAGGAAATATGCACACCTTTTGTGCTGAATTTTCTACACTGCTGCATCCTTATAATAGCTCTTACTAGTCAAAAACAAAAATACATACAATTCAAAAATTTTAATATTAATAGTATTGAAATATTTCAGAAGTATCATTTCATAGGCATTATGTTTTTTTGAGTATTTCCAAGAACACAGAGAACAACAGATATTAACATTTTTATTAGCATTTCTTATAGGTGCATTGCTTTAAAAACCAGGGTGCACATGTTTCTATAAATCCCAACAGTAGATAGTTTGACCAATCACACAAGTGATATGACCAAGCAAGACAATCTACTAATACAGATATGTGATTGTCCACTAAAGCAGCTCCCTAAAAAAATGTCAAAAATAATTTAAATCCGGGTGCTTCAAATATCACATGAATTTTAATATAATTATGAATAAAGCATTTTTTTTTTTCCAACCAGCATGGCTGAATGCAATAGGAACAGACATCTCAACTGGCAGGTATAAAAATGTAACATTTTAACTAAGAATGAATTACTATATTAATTACAACTTCATACAATATATTTGTATTAAATCTTCTAATTATTAATGTCAGATTTTGAGTGTTTATGAAGTTCATTAATAGTCAAGAAAATTGTTCACATATCTGAAAATAAAATGTGTATAAACTAACACATACCAAATTAAGAATTTGATTATCTATTTATAATACTGTAGAACCTCATAAATCTAGCATCCTTGGGATCCAACACATGCCAGAATTTTGAAAATTAGTTTTTTTAAGGTTATGTACATAGTCAAAAATTCAGGGACAATTCATTATTTTTAGTAGCTAATACAGTATTTGTGATTCCTATAATCTCTGAAGAACTATTGTTCTGTGGAGATTAGAGGGATCTCAACTACTGTGACAGCTCCTGCTGGATTGGTCTAGTGGGTAATGTACTTTCCCAAGGAATAAAAATCACAGGTTTGAATGTTATCTCCACTAATGTGTAGAGATTGTCCAATTTTTTTTAATGTTAGGTATAAATAGTGCAATATGATTTCAGCAATCAAATCACCTTAAAAGGTAAACACATATTACTGTTTTATTTCAAAGCAATTATTAAGAAGTTAAATACTATGAATGTATTGAACTTGAAAAATGAATGATTTTATAAATACACAGTAACAATGAAATGTCTAGGAAATATGAAAAACAGAAAGAAATTAGGAATATTTCTAATTCCTTTGGAAATTATTAACAGAACAGCATAAATTTGGCACCTATGGTGCTTTATTTAAGTCCATTTTTACTTAAGAAATATTCAAAATTTTTGAGGTTCTACTGTAATAACAAAATTCTTAATCTGCATACAATGCATGCAGGAACATATAAAACTAATGTATCAATTTTTTCTAAATTTGTGCATGAAAAACCTGGTTGCAGAACTAGATATTACCATGTTTTAGAAAAAATAATGGTTATACTTAATTAATACTTGGTATTATTCAATCCAAGGTCAAAAGTAACTTAATCTTTCTGACCCATGAATTTTATCACTGTGTTTACACCAAAATTGTTTTGTACTTTTGAAGGAATTAGTTGTTTGCTGATTGGCCATGAACTGTGAGAGAGAGAGAGAGAGAGTGGCATAGGAGTAAGGAGTAAATGAATAGTGGAAAAGTTAATCCTAAATAAAGGATGTTCTCAAAGTTGAGGTATTGAAAAAATAAAAAAGAACATACTTGCTAATATTAATATACAACTTTTTGCATTAACAAATTGATAAAATCTAAAATAAGCATTGCCACATTGGCAAGTCTACTTGTCTATTACAGTGACTTTCATTGTTATGTCATCTTGTCCATCAGTTATTTTTACTTCATTTTAGCAATTTTTTTACCAATGACATAAAGAGGATACCTAGCAAAATAACATTTGTTTCTGTATGCAGGGGTAATTGTTAAAAAATTTCCAAACAGTATGGGACTTTTATTTTTGATCGGAGTTATTTTTCACGAAAAAGTCAGCCATTTTTTTTTTTTTTTGCAGCCATGGTGCTCAACGGTAATGGAAAGCTGATATGTTAAATCTTTACCAATGATATAAGGGGATACTTAGTATTTTTTTTTTGCAACAGCCCATGGAAGGGTGGGGAATCTAACTTATGATTGTTACTCTATTTAGGATAACTACATAGAGGAACAAACATATATGTTAGTTTTCTCCTATGTGAAAATTAAAATTAGTAAAAATTAATTGTAATTGCGAAAGAGTTGGTTTATGCAATGTTACTGCACGTACATCATTTCTATTACCCAGGTAGTATAGTATGAATGCACTGCTTAATTATATCTCATATCGTGAATACCTTCACAATGAGTGGCCGAGGTATTGCACTGCTTTGAATAAGTAATGCTTCACCAGTGGAGAAGACTAATGTTACTTATTCTCAGTGGATACCACCACCCAGGCAGCACCGTTACAAAGCTTGTTGATTTACTCATTGGTGGGTGGGCAGGTACACTGTTGTTGCAATAGTGACAACCCAGTTATGAAGTATGGTATGAATTGTGAAGATATTCACAACATGAGATATAATTAAACAATGCATTCATACTATCTGGGTAGTACAAATGATGTATGTGCAGTAACCATGCATAAACCAACTCTTTCATACTCTTAGACATTTAGTCAAGAAATATTTTTAATTTAAATTGTAATGATTTTTCCATAGCTAACAAGTACAATAGGCTGCAAAAATTTCCCACAAAATGTGGCGGTAACACGTATAGAAAGAGAGCCAAGTCTGACTTTTTTCTTGAAACACGATTCTGATCAAAATAAAAAGATCACTTCCTGTTCCTGAATTTTTAACAACTACTAAAGGGAATAACCCACATAGAGGTACAAAAGTTAAATGCTAGCATCCTCTTATCCTGTTGGTAAAAATTTGATACTCCAGTTTGCTATTACTGTTGAGTACAATTGGGCTGCAAAAATTAGCTGTGATACACAGCTGAAAAACATTTGGAGGAAAGACAACTTTTACAGCAAGAATGATGCATGTCTGACATTCACACATAAAACAACTCATATTGAAAAAAAAATTTGGAAATTTTGTTAACTTACCCCACATACAGAAACAAATATTTAAATCTGGGTATCTTCTTAGATACCAAGAGTAAAAAATAAAAACATCACTTTGTTGTTGCCAACACAGACTGCCAAAAAATGCCATGAAATATAGCAGTAACACATAAGGAGGAAAAGTCTGCTCCAACAGCAAGAGCAAAGTGTACCCGACTTTTGCATGTAAAACAACTCCAACTGGGGGAAGGGGTCAGAGGAAAAGCTGTGTACTGTTCAGAAATATTTTAGTGGAACATTTTTTTCTGCATGCAGAAACAAATGTTTCTGCTAAAAAGTTTATGCTAAAGCTAGGTAATGTCTTATGCCGTTTGTAAAAACTTGACACATCATTTTGTCACTGCTGATGTAGACTAAAAAAAAATTGCCATAAAATGTGGCTGTAACATGTGCAGAAGAAAAATCTGCACTGATGACAGGAATTTGTGCAATAAACCCGAGCAGTATGCTACCAGAGGTCACTGAGGAAAATACAGCTGTAGGAAATACATTGAAGAATGAGCTTAGAGCAGATGAAATTCAGTTTTGTTCAGAAATTTACATGTTTACTAAATGTAGAAACACCTTTAGGAAATAAAAAGACATGTCAATTATGGAATCAGCCTACCAGCCTATAAAATTGTGCAAAAAATAACTGTCAATCAACTGTGATTTAAGTGACAGGAAGGTGTAGCAACACTAGTGACTCTCTCTCTCTTCTAGTGAGCAAGTAACAGGAAACTAAGTTGCCAATGTGCTTAGCAGCATCACTTATTTGGACTTTACCACTAAATCCTTGAAATATTTAATATTCTACAAATATTACTATTATGCTACGATGAAAAGCACATTAGAAGAACAACAAAATAGCTGTTTTAGGTATATAGTTGTATATACATTGGCAAGGTGACTGTATTATATTGAATTTTGACATGTTTAGGCAATTTACAATAATCTATCTTATCAATTTGAAATGTTCTCTTTGTAAGAATATTAAACAACCGAATGATCTATTCGTACAGAAATATATGAAACTTTTCTAAAATAAGACTTCATTTATTTAAATTAATTTCTCATTTCAAAAAGAAATATATAAAAGTTTTTCTAAATAAGATGCTTCTTATGTATAAGAAATTGAAATTAAACCTTATTCAAAAATCTACAATAAAAAGTTAATGCTACTGTTTTAAGATATAGTAACCCACATGCTGATTGCTTTTAAATTATGTAGTTATAATTAATATAAAGATTTTATAACTAATGAGTCATTCATAAATTATGTAATGAAGAGGAGGGATCAAAATATTACAACTAATAATGGTGGAAAGTAAAAGATAATATGAATGTAAACATTTTTTCACAAAAAAAAAAAAAAAAAAAAAGTGAACTGAATTGGAATATTTGGAATCTTTGTAAGCTGAAAGAAAAAACAATTTTGAAGCATACTTTTTTTTTGTTTTACTTAATGACTGATTGCTATAGAGGTGGGCAGTTAAAATAGTTTAAAACGAACTTTATTTTTAATTTCTCCTAAGACATGTTAGATAACACACATATATATATAAAATATGCCATCCAACAGAGTCCTAGGAGAGCAGGGGCAGGCACCCCTTGGAAAAGCTGTATAGGAGTAGGACGGAATTAGCTCTTGGCATCAGATAATATAAGGAAGGCAGAGAATGTAATCCATGTCTCCAGGTGATGTTTCTCTTTTCTTTCTTTTTTTTTTTTTACTGAATTTCTCTTTTCAATGGCGGATGCATTGAAAGGAAAAATTTTGGGTTGCCGTATTTTTGTCTGAAATTAGCATACTATTAACATAAAATTACAAGCTGGTTTAATATCTAGGCTCAGTGATGGTGAATCAGCAACATGCATAAGAAAATATAGAGCCCAGCAGCCATTCATAAATACTTTGCACTATAAAAAGGATCTATTAGTATTAGCAGTGGCAAATGATGTAAGAAAGCAAGCTTATACAGCATCAGCCAAAAAAAAAAAAAAAAAAACGAACACACACTTCTCATATCACACATCTATCCCTTCAAACAGTTAGTGTATTTATTCCTTGAATTTATTCAGACCCAATTCCACAACATCAGATGGAAGTTTACTCCAACAACAAACTACCCACTGGCTGAAGGCAAATTTCTGCACATCTATCTAGCAACTATCCTTCCTCAATTTGAATTTATGCTCCTTCAGATGTGGAGTCTGAGCAAGGGGAAGGATGCCATCAACATCAGGTGCCTCATCTCCAGATGATGTAATTTTCAGAACTGAAGCCCTTCCTGGAAAGTACACCCTTAATTTTATGTGATGTCAAAATTATTTTTTGCATCCACTTCCTCTGTTACTACAACACAATATCCAATCAGATTGGTCAGACAAGATTGCCCCTAACAAATCCACGGTGTGACTGTATTTTCTGTATAGATGGTGCTGCATTACTTTAACCAATGACCTCCTGGAACAGAAGTTAAGCTAACAGGTCTGTAATTACATGTCATCCTTTGATCCTACTTTGTGAATTGGGGATACACTTGCACATCGCCGACCGGGCTAGCCAGGTAGGTAAAGTGCCTGCCTGGCAACCCAAAGGTCGTAGGTTCGAATCCCGCTTCGGGCTTGGATCAGAGTAAAATGCAAACACTTTGGGAGGTGCATTATGGCCACAGACACCGATGTGCCAACAACAAAAAAAAAAAAAAAAAAAAAAAATGCACATCTCCAGTTCATAGAGAACTGGAGATGAATCTAAGGATGCTCTCATAATTATAGCTAAAATTTTGCTTACTTCTTTTGCTGCCTCCCTTGATATAATTGGATAGACCCCCATCCACCCCAAGTGCCTTTTTTATGTTTAGTTTCAACAATTTCTCTTCCATTTTCCTCTTGGTTATCACAAAATCATTTAGCTCTGTTAGAATTTGATACATTTTGGCATCTCCATCCCCTGAAAAATTCCTCATGTAGATGCAAAATATCTATTCAGTTTGTCAGAAACCTGAGCAGTATCATCAACATTTAAACCATTCATATTTATCAAAGTGATTCTTCCTCTTTGTTCCAGTGTTTACATAAGTAAAGAAGTCTATGTTGCTCTTCTTTGCATTTTTTCCAAAGACTTCTTGTATCATTTGATAATTTATAAGCATCCTATATATTTTTCTTCTCTAACACTATTCTCATCAGTCCATCCGGCACATTTAGGTCTAAACCTTGAACAGTACCTTTTAGTTGGTATATAAAGCCTAATCGCTTTTATGATTACTTCCTTGAATGCTTCCATTCAGAATTTGCTGTTGGTAACATCATCAGTTGCTCCCACTGCATAGAATTTAAACACTAAGACATAGTAGTCACCTTTATGAAAGCAAAAGCCTTTCCATTTGCCCTTCATAATAGTTAATGTTTAAGTGCAATCTGATCATGCTTTGATCACTGTCATCTAGTGGTTCTTTTATTTGCAGATTCTTATTTGAAGGTGCATTTTTATGGTAAATCAGTGACATCTAGTGGTGCAACTGTGCAAAATTATGCAGTAATAAAGTTCTTTAATTATTGTTATTCCAAAATTTCAAATAATGTTATCTTTTATATCATGAAATACTATTAATTTTAGTAATTATTTTTTTCTATGGCATATAAAAATATGTCACATTGCTGATCCTATATAAGCTCTTGCTTCCTGGTATCAAATACCACTATTAATTATAATTATTAATGTTATATTTAGTACCGGCTGAAAAATTAAAAAATGCATATCTTCAATGAATGAAGAAATTTTACATTTATCCCTTTTAAGTGCATTTTAAAACGAGTTAACCTCTATGATCTGAAAGCCAATTTCATGGCTTTCAAATCATAGATTCTCATTATTTCAGAAGCACAGGGAATTTTGGAAGACATTTTTGTTTTAAAATGTAACAACTACAGCATAAAATTTTTGATAAAAGTAAGGTTACTGCAGGTCGTGACTCCTCCCTGGGTGTCTGTTTCATGATATTTATGCAGAAATCAAATAAAATTTAGATCAGTGGTTTCAAGAACCAATTCGAAATAAAATTAAACCAAATAAATAATTTTTGCAAATTATTCATAAAATAAAACTAAAATAAAATTTAGGGATAAAGCCTCAGAACATGGAATTTATTAGATGTACAAGCTAGTGCATGTATTAGTTCTATACATAGTAAATTAGCAAAGTTGATGAAATGGCACTGTTTATATTAAATCTCATATTGTGAATACCTTTACAGTTGCCTGTTATTGTACTACTTCGATAAGTAACATTTCCCCATTATAGAAGACTACTGTTACTTATTCTCAGTGGGTACTACACCAAAACAACTATTTCATAAGATGTAATGTAAACAATGACATTTCACCAACTTTGGTGATTCGCTACGTACAGAACTGAGGCACTGCACTAACTTGTATGTCATCATAAAATAAAAGTATTACACCAGAAGGAAGGATCTTGTGACAGTCTGATGGCTAAATGAGATTAATAAAAGTCCCCCAAACCAGAGTTATCTGTTCTAGAAAGAAAACTCTAGGAATATATTTAATGGGTGGATTTGGAAAATAACCAATCTTACCCAGAAACTGCAAAAGCAATATGATGGTCTTAATGAACAACTCAGTATTACTTAAAATAGATTCACTTATGAAACAAAGAACAATGCAAATTGTAATCAGACTCTGAGAACAGGGCTGGATTATGGCAAAAGCTACGAAGGCTGCAGCCTAATTAAAAAAAAAATTAGGGGAATGGGGAAAAGAGAAAATTGTTGAAAAATTTATAATATAAAAGTGAAATGATGAAAAATAACATTTTAATTTTTAAATATGAGTTTTTATTTTAATATGAAATTTTGCTATATATTATAAAATTAAGAATGAGTTCAGTGTACAGAAATATGCAGAACTAGATATAAGACTAGACATGTGGAGAATATGATAAATTCTGAATGGGCTGAGTCTAAACAAAAATTTCTTGAAAAAATACAAAAGGGTTTGCCAATAAATACTAGCTGCTTGAAAATTCCACATGTCAGTTTTGGTGACATTCTGCTCCTGCATAGAACTGGGTGAAACCTGACTTCATTTAGTGAGGTAAAGTATTTATGGAGCTTGGAATGAAATGAAGGCTACAGATTATGAAAACAAAAATAGCAAAAGCAAGTTTCTTATGACTTCAACTCTAGCAACGTCTTTTGGCACTTGGAATGTTCACTTTAATGTGATTAAATTGCTTTTACCCCTATATGTGTGTTTAATATTTAATACAGATGGACAGGAAGATATATATAAAATCTCTAAAAATTCAAAAAAACAACAAAATAACTCTTAAAACCATTCTCAAAACTTCTGCAACTCTCATTTAAAAAATTAGTGAGAAGTCTCAGTCAAAAGGCTGCAATAATTTCACCATCAGAAAGTGCAAATTCTAATACGGTGCATGATGATTTAGCCACTTGGCCAAATCATCATGTAAAATTTATATTATAACTGTAATGAACCTGCCTGGACCAAATATATGTGATAAATTTTATGGACCCTATTTGGAATAATTCAGACCTAAACAAATTTCTCTGAAAATTCTGATATTTTGAAATAAAACTCTCTGTGCCTGGCTTCTGTATTTGTCTACCATGTGTGGTTGCTAAAAAGAAAACAAAGTCCTCAGTATTTTCTTTCTTGAATGAACCAAGGTAAATCAAAGATCTCACAAAAACGTTATGATAATATGGCAGTCAGAATTGGTGTATTTGAAGCCACAGAGATTGTCTTTGTAGGAAGAGGAATAAATTTTTTTGGGTTGTGACACATTGGTAATTTTTTTTAAGCTGTCCAGAGCTGGTTGTCGAAGTTAATCCCTTTTTTTGGAATGATACAGAAATTTTTCAGCAAGAGGGAAGGGAGTCCACCTTATCTCTCTTTCTTGACTTATACTACATTGAAGTTATAAGTTTTGGGTAAAATTATTAAGGAAATAAAAGATGCCAAATCTCACGCCAACTGTTGACTTGACTACAAATGTATCCAATCTTGGTCAATGGACCACAAATATTATTCTTCTTATCAAATATTATCCTTATTCTTCTTTATGTTACATAAAGAGGAATAAGGTAATGGAATGGTTTATTAAATTCCTCCCTTCAGTAGGGTATCTTTTATTTGAAGTTTTTAACATGTTGAAGGAGCTTAATATAAACATTCCTGGCTGTTGAGACAATCTTACGACAATACTAGCAACATGGCTAGGGCATATTCTAGCCTTTAGGGTAATAAAAGAAATTTTCTTTGGCAAAATTCTTAATATTGTCCAACTCTTTATAGATGTACTTGCTCTTTCTTTGCTGAAAATTTTATTTTTTATTTTATTCATAGGTAGGCTAAGGAGACAAATAATCTCAACAAGCATCTATGTTCTTTCATGCATGCTTTCGAAATTTTATTAGCAAAAAAATTGATCATTCTTTTCAAAAAATCTATTGTAATTGTGAAAAACAAGCAATCTCCAAATTCATCCAGAAGCCTCATGGTTAGGCATCAGTAATTTTTCAGATGAAACATATAAGTTCATAACACAAAAATATGGATAATGGCAAAATGTCAGAAGAAATTAAGAAACGGTGCAAGTGTGAAAAGCTAAAAATCCCTGCTGATGGTTTGTGTCTTTTTGCTAGCTGAGAGTTCATCAGGAAAAATAATGATAAGTTTGAAGATTTAAAAATAAAACAGTCTGGCTCCAAATACACTGAAATAATGATATAATGGAGGAGTACTGGAAGGGATTGCAGAAGTGAAAAAACCTTAAGAAATGTCTACTGAGATGGTCCACCTCTTTCACCAGCTTGGAGTTTATAACAGCATACAGTGATATGTTTAGAGAAAGGTGGATATAAAATCCACACTATAAAAATACCAAAGAAAGTTATACACCAAGCACTGGCAACCCTATGCATGCACACCACCTGATGGGCATGCATAGGGTTTTTAAACTTACCATATACTATATCAAGGGTTTAGTGTCAAACAACGTTAACTAAAAAATCATTTTGTAGTCAACGTTTTTGAAAACAACCAAGAAAGTCATTTGACATTTTCTTAGTTTAACAGAAATTTACTTACAAGCCCAAGCTAACTTGTAGAGTATTAGAGAGATACACTTCTATGACATGATATGCATTGTTATTTGTATAAAGTAAAACTAAAGTTTTCTCAAAGAAAAAAAAAAAAAAAAAAATCAATTTTGTAGTTAATGTTGCTTGACACTAAACCCTCAATATTATCTTTGGACATACTTTCCCAAGTAGCATGTGTGAAATTTTTATAGTTTTAATGAACAAAAATGGCACTCACAAGGAAAAAGGTTACAGACCCCTGATGTATATCATGTATAAGGAAGGAAAAGGAATACATCAAGAGAAAAAAAGTAAAGCGAAGGATTCAAATGCTTATGTCTCTTCTCATAAGGAGAAAGCTACAAGCCACAATATGAAAACAAAAGATGAAAGAATTTTAATAAGAACATAGGATTTAAGGCTGAAGTGAGTTTAGCCTTAAATCACAACTATGAATAAACACATACTTATAAGAGCACACATGTTTATTCAAAAGTTGCAGGCTGTAAAAATGGATGAAAATTCAAAAATACCTACTAACAGTGACCTCTGGTAAAGGAGGATAAGGCATAAAATACTGTGCTGCTTTGAACTTCATAATATATAAAATCTAATTTCTAACATGCTCAAAATGATTTTATTAATAAAAATTACTTCAAGATAATGTTTTGAGATTTTCATATCTAATATAGGATGTGAGAACAGTGAATAACCAGCAGTTTAAGGTTCCACTCCATGGAACCAAAATACTATTTGAATACAATAAAAACAATGTTAAATAAGATGGAACTAGCCCTAAATGGCTGAAACTGGTGCAGTAATATTGAAAGTGCAGTAAGATAACTGAAACTGGTGCAGTTATATTCTTAAACAGAAAAATGAATCAAGGCAATTATGTATATCTCAATTAATTTTGGCACCAAAAGCAAACAACTGACCACTGCTCATTTTTAATTACCGCTATGGACTGTTTTAGGGCTTAAGAGAAACAGACAGGCATACATATACTTGCTTGTACACTAATGCAAATTCATCAATTTTAGTAAATAAAATTGATGAATTTGAAGTATTGGTTAAGTCATCAAATGGAATATGAGAAATGTAGTACCACTCAGACAGAGGGAAGCAGAATTTGAATATGGTGAATATAATGTGTATAGAAAGGACAGGAGGTAAGGCAAGTTATGACCTTGGTTAAGGTTATAGAATCTAAGGAAGTATGTCCAACTGACATGAGTTGCCATTAAAATGTTGAGTGAGACATTAAAATGGTGACACAGCACTGCAAAAATAAAATGAAGGCAAATGTATGTTATAGATCAAATTGCTGTAATGAGTATAGTGAACAACTATACAGACATACAGTGGACCAGTAAATCAGAATGTCTTATCACGGGGGATTTTAATTCTATAGATATTGACTGGAACGTGTGGGTTGGCCAAATTCCAGCAGAACATTTCTGGATTTACTGGACGACTGTTTTCTACACCAGTATGTTAGAGAGGCAATAAGAGAAAGCTTTTGATCTCATCATCAGCAGTGGCCTTTCATGCAAGAAAAATCTCCAGATCATGGAACCACTGGGTGAGAGTGATCACACTGTATTGATACGGGATTTAAATAAAAATATAACTACTCTCAAGTGCAAAGGGAGAGGATTTTGCTTTTCCAATGGCAACTACAGTGATCTTAATAACTATGAATTACAAAAGGAAAGTGTTGAGGGAAGTAACCATAGAACTTAATAAGCTTTCTTTAGCAACTAAAAGATATTGTTCAAGGTTTAGACCTAAACATATGTTAAATGGATTGATGAGACCAGTGACACAGAAGAAAAAGGCACAGGATATTAAAAATTATCAGAGGAAACACAAGCCTACAGTAAGTATAAATTAGTCTGCAATCAAGTCAGGGGGGGGGGGGGTTAAGGCAGATTACAAGTTGTTGGCCAAGAGTGCAAAGAAAAATAAAGAATTCTTTGCTTATTGCTTATATTAGTTCCAGAAGGAAAGGGATGAACCACTTGGATATGAATGGCATAACTATCAGGTTAAGGTTGCTGACAAACTGAATAAATGTTTTACATCTTCATTCACATGTTAAGAAGTTTTTAAGGATAGATACCAGAAATATATACAATTCTAATTGGGAGCTAAATGATTTTATGATAACTGAGAGGAGGGGGGGAAAATTGGATATAAAACTAAATAAGAAATTATTGAATGAATCTACCCAAGTATATTATAAGCACTAAAAGCATAAGCAAACTCTCAGCCATAATTATGTGAGCATCCTTTTCATATCTCCAACTAGGTGACACCTAGGGGGGTCACCTAGTTGGAGATATGAAATGTCTCTCCTATTAATAGGGCAGGGAGATTAAAGGGCAAAGTCAGCATTTAAAGACCCATAAGCTTGACTTTTGTGTCAGGGAAAATAATGGCATTATTGGTAAAAAAAAAAAAAAAAAAAAAGAGATCCAAGATCATTTTGACAAGAATGTGATTAAATGGCAATCACAGTATGAATTTATAAAAGGGAGATCTTGTCTGACCAATTTTATTAGTTACTATAATGCAGTAAAAAAAGGAAGTGGATGCAAAAAATAATTTTTTACTATATATACACTTTGATTTCAGTAAAGCTTTTGATGCTATTCCACATGAAAGACTGTGGTACAAATTGGCACTGGGACAACTTACTGCTATGGATAAATGGATGATTTAGTGGTAGGAGACAGTGTGGTTTGCCACTGCTCTTTGAAGACTAATGTTGCTGGAATCCCTCAGAATTAGGTGATGAGCCCCTTATAGTATTCAATATTCATTACCAATATTGAGAAAGGTGTATCAAGTTAATGCCTAAGTTTGATAATGATACAAAGGTTGGCAGAATGGAATTAATGAATATTCTAAGCCATAAATCTAAAACCACTACAGTGTATATAGTTTGGGGAAAATACCTAAGTTTACTGAGCTTCTTTCTGACTTTACAATTTATATTTAAATAACTCACCCATTTGTGACAATTTTGGATGATGTTTTAATTTTATGTATGCAACACAGAAAATTATGTCACTGTACATGAAAGATATTTTAAGTACCGGTAGACCCTGACTCAAGCTGATCATCACAGAATCACTACTCATGTTATTCATGACTACTCATGTCATTACTAATCACAGCAATCTAATTTACACTTAAGAGTCCAATGGGTTTTTTTTATTAATTATATTTTGCCAATCATTTAAAGGAAAAGAAGAATAAAATTTACATATATGAAAATAATTAAAAAAAATTATAATGTTGTTAATACACAAAAAGAATTTTTAAAATGTTTTTATGGTCTGACTTGCAGTTTTTATATGATACTGACTAAATTATGGTTTTAGCAGTTCTGCAAACATTATGCAGTCAGCCTGCTTCCCAAGGTGCTCCACAGTTAAATATCTACAATATATTTTTAGTATTATTTATTTCATTTATTTCAATAAATAAATAAGTATTATTTATTTCATCTTTAAAAATGATAAAAAGAAGGCAGAAAAGGAAGGTGATATGATTGGTAGTTAGTTAAATATGCTAATTGTATTTATATATATCAAAAATTTGTTTGGACCCTTGATCAAGAATGTTGTTGTTATTATTATAGGGTTTCTGGTGCTGTTGTTGTTGTTATTTGGTTTTTAGGAGCATTAGCAACTAAGGCCATATTGCTCCGGGATATGCGGTGGTCATTCCCTGAATGACCTTTCCGCATCCTCCGTATTTGGTGGTGACGGGCTCGAACCCCGGTCTAATCAAGAAGCGTGTGCTACGCACTGCTGCTCCTTCCCACCTGGCGGTTTCTGGTGCAAGAGCTACTTAAGCCATATTGCACCTTGATCAGGAATGTAATTTGTAATTTGCCATAAGTCCAAAGATTGCCTATATATACAAAGATGTTTTAAGTATTATATTCAGGGAAGAAAAAATACATAATAGTAGCACATCACCTGGTTAGATTTGTATGCTTAGTTTACCAATTAAATTTTACTTAATTTAATTGTTTTATGTTAAGAAATTTTGTTTATTGTGAAATATGATAATAGTTGCCATATTTCACCCATGTTTAAGTATTATTCCTAAATTACCAATTTTGCAAAATTAACTTTCACTTAGAAGCCAAAAAGACAAATTAAACAGTATGGTTAGTCCTTAACCTAAGATGCTTTATTCTTATATGACATTTACTAATTAAGAATTGTATGCTCTGGAGTTAAGGTGCCACTCCACACTTGCAATGCTTGGCCGACTGGGGTGATATGCAAAATGTTTTCTTTTTTAAATTACTTTATTTACATAAAATGGTTACTTGTCTCAGTAACCCCTTATTTCACAAAATATATTAATACATGTACATTTGTAATTCACATTTCTAAAGACAATGAGGTTAAATCCACAGAAAACGATGCTTGTTCAAACAGATATAGGTATTTTACCAGTGATTACTTATTTTTATTCTTTTAGAAAATGAAAAATGAAAGTAAATGACTCAATTCAGAAATAATTTATGTTGTAGCACCAGTATGATCATGGGAAGCTGCATATTGTTCATATTTTTTTAAAAAAATTTTTAATGTATCTGCCCCCTAAAAATGATTGATAAGAGAAAATCAACTGCTGGGGATGTTTCTGGTTGTAAGAAATACAGAACCATAACATTGGAATTAAGTCCAAAGCAGCACTTAATTACATCAAGATTAATGTGGGAAAGGAAAAGGTGATATACCTGAAAACATCAACTGGGCCTTGGACATCACTTGTCTGTTTCAAGTCACAATCATAAAAGACAAGATAAAAGTTAACACTTATGTTATAAAGATTCTGCTCTAATGCATACAATAGGGATAACAGAACAGTGAGTAAGGGCTACTGTTGATGCTGGAAAAACTTCTTAACATCTGGATTTATGGACAAACTCAATGCTATGTGCAGTAATTCAAGAAAAGTAAAGTCTTTATGAACATCCAGAAGAGAGATTTCTAATGCAGCAAGTACTCTATTCCTCCAGTAAGTTTTTCAACTTTCTATTTTTTGATGATGTTTTCCAGGTCATTATTGTATCTTTATTGGAATAAAAAGATTAATCAAGTCTTTAAAGTAAATTATCTAGTTATTGGGATGCTAATGTAACCTAAATTTATTGTCCTCATGTAAAAATATACTTTGACTTAAGATGCACTTTTCAGTAACTTTGTGCTGTAAGTGCAAGGCTTGTATATTTACTTTAAATGGTATTACTAGAAAATCAAGGTGAAAGTGATTAGTCGTAAGTTTTTGTTGAAAATAAATTTTAAAAATCATTCAGATGATCATTTCATAGGGTTAGATTTTCCAAAATCTTAATTATTATTCAATTTCTGTAACAGAAAAAAAACACAATTAATTATTATTTTTTAACTCTAAATTTATACTCTTTTGAAACATACTTAAATTTAAAAAAATTTAAGGATGTTAAATTAATATCCTTAATCTCATTTAAGTTATTGGCTATTTTTAATAGAATCTGCTCTAAAAGAAATATTCAACTTTTGTCCATATTGTCAAAGGGAAAAAAATGTGTACAACATTATTTTAGTACAACATATTACTTAGATCAGTGTAAAATTTCCACCCTATGGAACTTAAAAGCTTTCAATTTAAAGCAGATAATTAAAAAGAACTTCTTTGAAGTGTTTTATAATCATCATAACTGAGGATCATAACTTATATGTAGCTCTTCAGCTACTCATACCTGTTGAAATTTTAAAATTTGCACGGACTTTCTTTCCATCAATGCATGATTTGATATTTAAATCTATATAACATGTACTGCTATTTTCTACCATCAGGATTTGTATGATATAAACAAGAACAAAACAGGAATATGTACTGAACAGAACTACTCTAACATTGACAGAACAATGTTATTATAGATTTGTAAAGCATTATTACATGAAAGATTACAGCACGAAAATGGTACTATGCAAATTGTGATATCTACATATTATCTTTCTGGAAGCGGGGAGTAGTAGAATATCAATGATGATACAAGTGATTAATCTTGAATTCAGTTCAAAATTTTAGCTACTTATTATGCGGTATATACACAACATGAACAATTAGCATACAACTTAATATCATAAAATAGATGATATGCTGCAATTTTTCATGTTCTTTGGGGGGGGCATCAAAAATTATTACTGTAGAACAATCAAGTCAGGCAACACAGGCTCACAGATTTAATATAAAATGCAAGCACATCTCCCCCCATGGTGCCAATACAAGCCATAGTTGGAGGTTCCTATGTTCACTGTACTGAAGGCCCCCACACTCAAGGCAGAAAGTGGTGGAATAGGTCATGAACATCCTGTGGACCAATGAGGTGCACTCCAGTCTGTATGGAGTGAATATTTAGAATTACATGTTGGGTGAAGTCCAACTCATAACATTCTTGAGCTGTTCTTTCATATGAGAAAATAACAGTACAATATAACTTTACAAGCCAATGTAAAGATCACCAATATAATAAATATTCTTGTTGATACTAACAGGCAGGATACGTAGCTGCAAAAATTTTAAAATAGTAGTAAAAAAAAAAAAAAAAAAAAGTCCGCCTACCTATCTATCTATCTATATATATATATATATATATATATAAAACAGTAAAATCATATGTTATTTGCAGGTTTTAGTGTTTCAGAAATTAAAAGCTAGAGTGTATGGAAGAAAATGTTTCAAAAATGAACTCTGGAATGGCAGTACGAAGATATGTATCCTTGACCAGCCAATGCTTGTCATAAATCAAAATAAAATTTTGAGACAGTAAATCAGAGGCTGCCTAATGAAGAAGAAATGAAGTAAAGGAAATCGCTATCGATGCCCCATCTTTTCAAGAGGAAGCTACAAGGTAGTCCAGCAGGTGAAGACAAATGTAGTGTTTCAGTAAAACCCAGAAGAGGCTAAGTTGAGCAATTGTAGCCCCAACCTATGCAACCAATAAGGAAACACAGTCCTGATCAGTGTAGCACTCAAAGTCAGGAAAAAATGAAATTATGTGAACAGAATATAAATATTTAAAAACAATGCCTTTAGGGAGAATGAAATATTTTACATTCAAGTGACTTTGCCCCCTAGAGTGTTTTGTAGATCCACTTTAAATGATGGGATATTGGCAGCCAAATTCCACTTCTATTCTTTTTCAGATATTTTCATTTTGTCTTCATTAAAATTTTCATTTTATTCAATTTACTGTTGCAAAGTTTAATTTTAGTTCATGGCAACTTTTGCCAGTCAAGGAGACACACAGTCTCTCGGTGGCATTCCAGAGTTTTCACTTCTGAAAAATTTTCTTTCATTCACTGTAGTTTTTTTTTTATTTCTGAAAACTCTAAACCTGCAAATAAACATTGTTTCACTGGTTTTAGGTGCCTCCCCATTATTCTTTTCTATATAGGCAGATTATTTTATTATTTCAAAACAAATTCTTTTGCTACATTTCCTCTCTGGTCAATGCTGGCAAAGTATTTATTGTATTTTACTCTTAACCTTTAAAAGAGAAACATTATAGTGAAGATTACTATGGCTTTTATAAAGAAAATACCACATAGGTTGTGAAAATTAATCATTTTAGTAAAAATATGGAATATTATTATGTAGATGTAGTTATATCAGCCATTTAGAGATGATGGAGTTTGGATCAAACAGGAGATGGAACTAGGAACTACACCTTAAGTTAGTTGTGAACTACACCGTAAGTTAGTTGTGTGGTTATCATGCACAAAAACATGCTGGCGTAAGGTCTCTCCTTGAACCTTTCATTTGCGAGTTCCCACCATGTCTGCCAGATTGACACTTGCTGACTTGCTACCTGAGGTTATGGGTGTACTGTGAATACACATATAAAAAAAAAGTAAAAAAGTTCATATAAATGTGGGTTCAAAACAACCGTTTTCTTTCCAAGTTATAGCCTTTATTATATGTTTGAAAAATGATAGGCACAACTATTCTTAATAGGCTTGCTTGGAGATACAAAGAAGAGTGAGTATAATTAGCTCTTTCTAATTACTGTTTTTAAGTGCCTTTTCCACCAGGCTCATCAATCACCGAAGCTACTCAAAGTGGTGGCTTGAATTTGGCAATACAACTTGCACTGTACAAACTGAGTGGCACGTATGTTCAAAAATCTCAAGCATGTGTTCCACAGATGTTTTGTACACTCCTGGGATGTACACAATAAAAAAGAACCCAGTGGATTCACTTCAAGGGACTGTGCCATCCCCAGTACAAGACCACCATTACTGATCTAATCTAATTCCGCCATATAGATACCAGTCAGATTATTGCATGCTCCAATGCTGACATGTATGGTGGTGTGGGGGCATCACGTTGGAACCACACATTTTAGCAGATACATGTACTCAGAGAAATATAAGTAATAATAATTCAATTATGGTTTGATTGTCTGAATTACTGGAGGAAAGAAAAAAAAAAGAAAAGGCTGCAATGCATCATTTTTTTTTTGAACATGTTTATATGAACTTTTTTTTTCACTTGTTTTGGTAAGTAGAACCTTTATAATTTTGTTGATGTAATTCAGAAACACTGTATATATATATATATATATATATATATATTTACCAACTTCTTGAAATCAGAATCATTAAAACTTAATTTTTAATATGCATGCACATCTTTCAGACAGGACAGCATTCTGGAATTTTTTTTTTTAAATTAATAATAATTAATTAGAGCATATAACATATATTTTAAAGTTCTAAACAATAAATTATTATGGAAATAATAACCTTATAAAATATATGTACTTTACTGAAAATCCAAAGATTCTACTATAAAAGACTAATTTAATTCAGCAGATTTTTAACCTTTAGCCACAAGAATATAATGTCCTTTTGGTTTTGGATTCCCCCCCCCCACCAAACCCAATGCTTACTGATAGTGTTGAAAGTTTCAATTAAAGTTTTATTTACGTTTAAACAGTTTTCTATTCAATGTTTGTTTTAGATTTAATGTATTGATAAACATGCTTTTTATGATTTCTGAAGTACTCTGAATCCCTTTACCCAACTTTAGATTGGGAAATGCTGATACATCCTATGCTTGTTAAGGTTAAAGTATGTTTTTAATTTGTTTAGCATATGCTGAACAGTACACATATATCCAAACTTATTTAAGCTAATGATATAAATGCTAATGGTATATGCATTATTGTATATATCATACCAGTCAGATTATTGCATGCTCCAATGCTGAAATGTATGGTGGCGGCGGTGGGGGGGATCAATGTTAGTGCATACATTAGCATATATGTACTAACAATACATACATTCTATTTTCCTTTAAAACACAATTTGAAGAGGTAAAAAAATTTGTTTGAATTTTCCTTCATGCCTGTTATTCCTGTTTAAGGATTACCAACAAAGATTGAAAATCAAATGATAAATTTTTATTAAATCCATTTAAGCAATATGTATTCATATATTATATTATTAAATCCATTTAAGCAACGTATTTAAGTAATATGTATTCAATAATTAAGTTAATGACAATAAGCAAAAACTAGTGCATAATAAGTTACTTGGGGAGGAGGGGCAGGGAGAGAGGCAGATTATGAGAAGTCTTTGGCTAAGAATATAAAGAAAAGCCATAAGGGATTTTTGGCATATGTTAACAATAGAAGGAAAGAGGTAAATCAATTAAATTGATCCACCAAATATGAATAGTATAGTCATTGTTGATCCTGTACAGATTGCTGATAACTGGATAAGTATTTTCCATCTACATTCACCTTCCTTAACCATAAGGAAGTTTTTAGATGAGGTGAAATGAAATATAATACTGACTGGGAATTAATGAACATACGGAGATGACTGCTGCAACTAAAGGTTCACTTGGGGAAAATGGAATTATCCAGTTATGTTAAAGGAGGTGCAAAAGAGATAGTTAAAGCACTCATTATGATGGTTAAACCTTTAGCCATCATAATGAGTGCTTCTTTAGATTCAGGATTCTAATCTTGCACATCTTCAATCTGCAGTTAATTACCTGCAGATTGGAGTAAATCCTATTCACAAGGGTGGTTCAAAGGGTGAAGTGGGTTAACTACAGACCTGTAAAGTTTAACATAGGTGCCAGGGAAAACAATGCATTCAACAGCTAAAGAAGCAAAGGGAGATCATGCCAGACTAATCTGACTAGGCTGGTGTAGCATGATATCCCCTTTTTTCAAGATGTCCCTTTAATGGCTTTGTAACAACCTGATTAGGTTGTTATTAAGGAACTGTATGAAAAGAATAATTTTGTTTTGAAATTGCATACTTAGATTTCAGTAAAGCTTTTATACTATATCATATATACAGTTGTTGAATAAATTGGAGCAATGTGACATTATGGGCAAGTTACTACTATATATAAAGGGATGGCTAAGTGGTAGGAGACAGAGTGGTTATAAATGGCTCTTAAGTCCACAAAGGGCAGTTTATAGGTGGTTATAAACACTGCTCTTCATGGACTAATGTGATTATTGGGGGTTCCACAAAGGTCAGCGTTGGGCTCCTTACTGTTTTCAATACTTGTTGATGATATTGACAGGTATTTCAAGTTTAATGTCTAAGTTTGCTGATGATATACAGAGGTAGGCACAGTGGTTAACGAGAGTAATCAGGTTACTTCAATATTAGATAAACTCAGCAGGTGGGTGTAAATGGCAATTAAACAGTGATAATGCAAAATACTCTATCTGGATAGAAGAAATTCCAAAATAACATATCATCTGGGTGGTACCAGACTGATGGTAGTGGAGTATGAAAGAGATGGAGGGGTAATTTTACAGGCCAGCATGAAATTCTTTTGGCAGTATACACAAGCTATTAAAGTAGCCTACGGGTTTCTGCTAATGATATACAGGAATGATGCCAGCAGGAACAAAGAGGGGATTATCCCATTGTATAAAGCAATGGTTAGGTCCATCTGGAATATTGTAATAAAGTTGGAAAAGTCATATTAGGAAAGACATAGATCTGTTAGAAAGGATACAGTAAAGGCAAAAGATTAGTCAGGACAGAGATGTTTTTACCAAGAAAAAGACTGGGGTTTTGTAAATTTCAGTCTCCAGAAACTAGGCATCTGTGTGGTGAACTGAAATATATGAACTTTAAAAGTATTAAGTAAACTATGTACTCATGATGTCTTTACCCTTTCGGAGTTGACGGACAAGTGGGAATAAATTCAAATTTGAAAAGGATAGTTGCAGAACAGATGTGCAGAAATTTGCATTGAGCGAAAGCGAATCAATTGTTAGAATAAATTTCCACTTAATACTGTGGAGGAGGACAGTTTGAATAACTTCCATTAATTTTCCCAACCCTTTAAGGATGGTTTGGACAAATTAATAGAAGGAATGGGAAAATGAAGTTTTTTTTTTTTTTTTTTTTGCCTAGTGCTATATAAGCTTTGCTTCCTTGCATCATGTTGTCATACTAATACTAAATGCTAATGATTATGTACTACTGTGCATACTGCTTAGTGAAATCTATGTATTATTTAGTAAGAATATATACATTCTACTTTTCTTGCAACTGCAGTTTGAAGAAGTAAAAAATTAGTTTGAAGATGTTTTCCATGCTTGATTTTGATTTTACTGCTTAAGAATTGATTAACAACAAATATTGAAAAGTAAATGGAAACTTATTAAATCTATCATAAACAATATGTAAACACCCAGAAACTGTGCAAAAATTAAGTAAAAAAAGCACACAGTTCATCACTGCTGAGGAGGGCAAAAGTGGATCAAAACTTCATTATTCCCACCCAGGCTGGGTTTCAAACGTAAGTATTAAAATAGTGGCAAACGATGGAACATAGCCAGCTTATACAGCAATCAGCCAAAACACTGCCCACCTCCATCCTCCATCCCCTCTAATAATCTGTCTAATCCTTCTTTAAATTTAATCAAACTACCACATTGACAACACCAAATGGAAGTTTGTTCCAACAATCAATTACTCTCTGGCTGAAAGAAAATTTTTGCACATCTATAAATTTCAATAAAATGATGAACATTGTACTCGTATTGTTGATTCTTACCTTTATGCTGATCTCTATTTTTTGTCACTTGAATATGAGATCTATTGAAAGGCAACTATGGATATATCTGAATGAAGTAGGCAGTGCTCAATGTTATCTTTCACAACATGGACATGTTGTGTCTTATGTATGGTGGCACCTAAACATTAATTCAATAACTCCTTTGAAATCATAGGAATCTTGATAGATAAAATGCAATGAACAGAGCATCCTAATTTTCTTAGTTAATATGTTAATTGTGGATAAAATTCTTATCTGCTTACTCACATACTGTCTTGAAGTTTTAAAAGTAGAGCTGTCTTGTGGAAATACTACTCACTTCTATTTTTTGACCAAATTCCCAGAAGAGGAATGATCAAAATTCATATACATACATACATAGCAAAGATTACATGATATGAAAATAAAAGATTAAAATTCCAATTTTACTGAGTTAAAACATGTTCAAGATTTGAAATATATTTCCCATATAAAGTGGGGGAACATGTTTCCTCAAAGTACAAAAGAGATGAGAATAGCATATCCTCTATTCTCCTTCATGTAACCACTGTTGCACATATATAACATCCTTGCTTCTTGCTATTGGTTTTACAGCACATTATGTTTGTACATGAGTGTCTTCACAGATCAATTTGTATGCTATGTAGGCTTTAACCAGAATGGCTCATGTAGAAGAACCTTGCTCCCTATGCATGAGACTGAATAAATGCAACCCAACATGAAGAGGCCCTTAAGAATTCCTTTTCCAGTGGAATTTGAACTCAAACTTTTCCAAATGAGTGCCAGTGGAAAAATCGCTATAGTGCCATCTTTTTACATCTTCCATACTGTCATGGAAGATGTAAAACATCTAAATCGGCATTTCAAATTTTAACAAAAAGAATTTTTTGTCTTCTTGATAACATGTTGCTATATTTTAACCATATTTCATATGGTTAAAAATATAATTTTTAATACTCTATGTTAACATCATATCAGTATAAACCATATAATGCAAACCCACTACTTTCCAACATTAAAAGAGAAAAAAAATAAAACATAAAACAGTATGTGTATTCTGCAACTTGAAAATAATGCTTCATGGTTTGATCACTATTTATGTTCTAATTTGCATTAATGGAAAAGGAAATGTAACCTTCCCATAAAAAAAAAAAAAAAAAAAAACAACACTTCAAAGGAGAGAAATTATAATGTGCATTTTCTCATTGTGTCTAGAGGAGCATTTATTTATGGAGAAAGAAACCACAAATTAATAGAGAATAATACACAGGGTAAATTTAATAAATGTGCAAGTTAATTATTGCATATATCAATAGCTTTCCCTTGGTGAAGAGCTTTAAAGGAAGCTTAAAATTTGTGAAAACTATATTTTGACAATCAAGATTGCAAAAACAATATGTGCTTAGTACATATGATTGGCTGCTCATGTTTCAGTTTTTGTTTACTTCACGCAGAAGTTTTGTCTACAAAGTAATGTTTTCTCCTGTTTTATTTGCTTTAAATTATACTTTTGTGGTAAATTGTTTCCCTCAAAGCTCTGTTGTTGAAAAAATGGGGAAGATTAATACATGCAGGTAACTTGTGGATTTATTTTACTATTATGAATAACCAAAAATACATATATTTATATCAATTTTGATCTCATTATTCATCAGTAGGAATTCTGTATTGAAAAACAAAACAAAAACCTGCGAGAAATTCATTAAAAAAGCTGGTAGGCATGATATTGTGAATATGGAAAGTATCTCATATAAATGTAAACAAGCTATAATTAACTTGACATAACTTTTATCAATACAATTTATTACAACACTACTTAGCTTTTAAGAATGCAACCAAGAATGAAGAACCACAATGCAAGACTAATGGAAATGCAAGTATACTACACCATATTTGGCCGATCACAGCAACCCATGCACTATGCAAGAAACTAAAAATTCCAGCATGGATGTGTTAATCATTTTTCAGATAAAGTTAGTAAAATATGGCCTCTAGAAATAGCTGATTCATATAAATGGACTAATTACATTCATAAATTATTTTTATTCAGAAAACAAACAAAAATAAAATAGATAATATATATCAACATTATATTTCTAGTATACTAAAAAGAAAAGTCGATTTTCACTAGTAATCAGAATTGTGGTTCTTCACCAAAGGAATTAACTGCTTTTAGAATTCATTCTTTGGTAAATAATGAAGGTATATAATTTTTTTTCTTGTGTTTTTAAATTTTCAGCATATTGTTTTAACTAGAAATGTAAAATTTCAACCTTGTCAAGTTATAGCAAGGAATGGGAAACTGAGACCATGTGCCAAATCTGCTTTGCAGCCCAATTTCATGTAGTCTATGGACAATTTCCATAAAAAACAAAAAAACAAAAACAAGTATTTTTAAAATGAAGTCAGGGATACAGATAAAATAAGAATCAAGAAAAGGGGTAAAACAATCTCCTATCACATCATAATCTGGTAATGATTATCAAGGTTTGTACTAAAAGTGATGAATATCAAACTATTACTGCACAAAATATAATATTAGGGTTATGAGAGAGATATGTCACTAAAATTTCTTCAAAGCTATGCTTCCTAAGGCAATGACTTCATGTTAAGTATCATCACTGCATCTCATCATTTCAATCCAGAAATTAAAGATAAAGCATGGAATGACAACATACAATGTGCATCAATCCAAAAAGAAGCCAACAACAGTACTGTCTGCAGCAAAGAGACTATGGGGTTGATTAGTTTATTGTTGATTTTATGCTGTAAGGGGAACCGATGCTACTCATTATGTTCAGACCCTCACCAAACTTTGTGACAATCATCCAATGAAATATGTCATTATACATAACAATTTACGACCATACACTACACATTACTGGAAAGTTCAGCTGGAATGCCTCCCCACACCAAATTTAGGCCATGGATTGTCAAAGCGAGTGAGACTATTCATATTATGTGGTTACAGAGAGGTGAAATGAGCTTCTACCAAAGCAGCATTTTACACTTTTTTCTGAGTTGGCAGAAATTCATAGATTTTTTTTGAATTTTGTGATTTTGTAGGGTGTTCAAGTATTTTATTTATGTACTTTCCTTTTTTTTTGTGTAAAACAAATGTTCTTATTGCTTTCATACAATCCTTGTATTGATGACCCTGCTGCTCTCATTCTAATACAGTTATATTAGTTGTTACTTTCTCTTGACCAGCTGAGATATATGGCCCCTTTTCTAGTTAGCAGGTGGATGAGAATTTTTTTACGTAGAGTGTAAACTGTATATTGCTGGCTTCCTTGTTTCTTGTTTGTTAAAAGAGAATAAGAATACTTCATGTTTCGATTTTCTATTATAAAAGACTGCTGTTACAAACATGTTCCTTTTAAGTTTACACTATTTGAGTCAAATGAACAGAGGAACTGTGTTTATAAAAAACATTAAACTTTCTGTACAAATAACCTCTTGTTTGGACATCACTCTGATCACCTACCTACATATTTCTGGCAGAAAATGCTATAAAAAAATGAGGACTAGATAGATAATTACTCACTTGTTTAAGTGATCGAACGTGTGCCTAATTTATTTGGAATGTTGCAGTTACAATGAAATTCAAACTTTAGTATCACTACTCAACTAGAAATAAACAAAGTAAGCTAAAACTGCATGAATAATGGCAATTAATAAGACTGCAGCTTTAATGCTATTTTGCACACACAGCAATCAATATATAAGAAAGTAATAAAAGAGATATGTTCCACAGTACAAGAAAGTTATGAAAAAGTGGGTGAACTTATTTCATTATGCAAATTTGTACCTCAGCATTTTACTAAAATCATTAGTATAATTAAAGAAATATTAAGTGCAATTATTGTGTAATTGTGATTAGTAATCTATTATTTAAAAGTGACCCCCAACTGATTTTTAGAGTTTTTAAATGATCTGTGTAATGCAAAGATATCCCCACCCCTGTTATAAATGAAAAAAGTTTAGAATCACTGATGAAAGTTTGACTGTTAGGAAAAGGGGATAGGCAACCATTCAGTCAGTCACATCATCATTAACAAACTCTTATTTATAATGAAAAAATGTCTATCACACAGTGAAATAACTTTCACAATTTGATAATTTTTATAATTAAAAAGTATAAAACAAGACAAGGAAATTATAAAGTAAACATTAATACTGTCACAACTGTAGAGATAGTGTGTGTGTGTGTGTGGAAGGAGCAGCAGTGCGTAGCATACGCTTCTTGATTAGACCGAGGTTCGAGCCTGTCACCAACAAATACGGAGGATGCAGAAAGGTCAGGGAATGACCACTGCATATTCATGGAGCAATATGGCCTTAGTTGCTAATGCTCCTAAAAACCAAATAACAAACAAAACCAAACTCAACATATAATTTTGTGTAATTTTGACAACATACCACCTTTAGTTGGTATGTTGTCAAATTTAATATAATTCATATTAATATTATTTCTTAATTATAATTTTAAGAAATTAAATATTTTGTTATATTTTAAAGTAATTAAAATGTAACAAATATTGCCTATTTTTCTAGTTGCAGATTTAAAAATAAAACAGCAAGTTCGGAGTATCCAGCACTGATAAACACAACTTGCAGAAAATAAATTGGCTCAACAATTGAGTAAAAAAAATTTAGGGGTGGAAAATAAACTGGCTCAGTAACTGGCAAATTCACTGTCTGCTGCAAAAAAACATATCTGTGATAAAACATATTGTGATAAAACTTATTGTAACAGAAGTTTTTATGTTGTTGCAACAAGTATTACATAAAACATTTAATTTTTTCTATTCATATAAATTTTAATCACTAGAAAAGTTCTTGAAATTTTCAAACTATTATACTTGTTGCAAAAATGTTCTAAGATGTCCTAAATATAGTGCAGTATCTCATATTCATTTCATAAATTACAAACACTTGGAAAATTTTTTAACAACTATCTGCAGCATAAAAGTATTATAAATATAAAAAGTGGAATATAAGTAGATAAATTTATGAAAGTTTCAAGTGTTTTATAAGAATATTTGAATATCTTGGTATGAAATCAAAAAGAAAATTTTATATCATACACAACAGATTATCTGGAAACTGTATTTATAGTTTGACACTGTACAAGACTTACGAAAATTCCTTTTTAATTTAAATCAAAATAGAAATGTGGCAAATATAACAATCACTTAACTGTTATAAACTGCCATGATTTTAACAAGTCACTGGTTGACAGTATCTTATAAAAATGGCAAAATAGTTACCTTTATTAAAAGGTGCATTAGACTTATCTTATACCTTGTAAATCCCTTCAATACTTCTCTATACAGATAACAATCAGCAACATTACACAGTAATGTAATATTAATCACAGTTTCTGAAAAATATATATGATGCATCTGTCTGTGTAATGTGTGTGTACATATCCATATTTCGACATGCTTGAGCATTAAAACACAGCACATATTAGTTCCATAGGGACTTCTGTCTTGAACAGTAACAAACAAACAGTTGCCAACTTTATTTTTAATGAGGAATATCACTGTTAAATTAGAGTGCTTATTAAAATGTTTAAGCTAATAATTAACATAAATCATTTGAAAGTTATGATTATAAATATATTTAACTACATGATATGTAGAGAATTGTAATCTTTAATTATTAAATCTTAAATGGCTCTAAGATAAACAACAATACATATCTGAACACAAGATATAAAAGGACTTCAATTTTCCATGGCACCACATTTATCTCTTTTCTATGTACACTTGGCCCATCAGTCTCTCATATTCATATTTCACATACAGTTTTTAAAAAAAATATGTTCTCAAATATATAATGCATGAGCTTTCATGATTTTTGAAAATAAACACATTTCTTCATTAATATAATAAAAAAATTCCAATTGCAAAACAAAGAAACAAGGCACTATCTTACAAATTAATATTAAATATTCAAACCTGTTATAAGTTGTTCTATTCTAGTTAACATTTCTTTGTGAAGAATATCTATGAAACATACAAGACTATCTATCATTTTCATATATAGCACCATCTTTGAAAAAGAATAACAACCATATTACTTAAAAGGAGGGATAACTTCATCTACTTTTTCATACATACAATGAATTTTTAAATATATAAAATAAAGCTGTAAAATAATAAATACCTAAAATTTCCTATGGCAAGTCTGTAAATTTAAACTGTTGATCTTTTACAAGATATGTTTACATATTTATAATATTTGCAGTATGAAACTTCACTGTGAAACAAAGGCTTGTTTTAAACTTGTTTTAAACTTTGTTTTCCACTTTTGGAAAATAAGCTTCATTTCTCAATGCTGTATCACTATGATTTCATTTTGTAACTTTTATCATATACTGGTTAACAGTTTAAATTTTGGAGCTTCATCCAGAGGAAACACTAGATAATTAGCAGTTTATAAATTAGTGCAACCCTTGAATGAGAAAATAATATATATTATTCTTCATATTAATAAAGAGAAATATTACCACGATTCTAAGAAATATTAGAAACTATTTAAAACTGATTTAATAAAATTTTATTAATAAAAAAAAAAAAAACTTTCGATACTTGTGAATTTTCTTTTCAAAACACAAGTCCCTATTAAACAATAACATATTTTAACAAGCAGGTATTGCAATAACATAATGGAATGTTTAACCACAACTTTAAATCCCAACAGCAGGCAACTGGATGATGAAGTGAGGAGAAGACGACAACATCAACCTAAAAAAAAAAACCATGAGTGGATGGCAAAGCTATGAATGATTGTACAATGCTGCAGTCCTTCTCTCTGCATAATATATATTAAACAGTGGCAGTCAAATTTTTTACACGGTCCACTTCTACTTGAAGAGCTAGCCTTAATTTTTTTTCTTCATCTATTTTATTCATCAGTTCTCTTATTAGTTTACCATAATGATTTTTCTGATATTCTATAGCTTCTTTTAGTGAATTTACCTGCAAAACAAATAAAAACTGTAACTGACTTCCCAATTATGGCTAAAAACAGTAAGTTTGGTAGCGACGCATTGCTGTGGGAAATTTAATTTTGAGAAAAAATAGCAATTAGATTAAATTGGAATTAAAGCTATGCTGCATTAAGATTAAAGTAATTGTTGGGCATAGTCTCTTTTTGTACATAGCTATGAGCAAACTAGGTTTGTTACTTAGTGCATCAATCTCATATTGTGGATGTATTTTACCACGAGTTGCCTTGGTATTATACTAATCTAAATAAATAGCACAGCTCCAAAGAAGTATATTGCTTTCTAAATAGCAAACTCAATTTGCCAACAGCTAAGCACAAAAGAGGCTATGCCCAACATGTTTTTATAGCTTTCATACTTAACAAGTATAGGGCAATGTTAGGAAAATGTTAAGGGTTAGGACTGAAATTGAAAGTGTCTGTAATTCTGCCCAGACACGATAGATGGGAGTACATGTTGAGAGCCTTATCAATCAATTCAGCCCTGGAGAGAATGTACAAGGCTTGTGGGATAGAATTTTTCTTAGCGTGGTCTGTGCTTGTTAACAGGGGAGACTATTTTTACACAGGCTAATAAAAGTGATAATTGCACTACGTCCAGTAGAACATGCAACAGCCCAGAAAGCAAGGTGTATGGGATTTTGGGCCCTGTTGTGGGTCATCATGGAACAAGTAAATACATGGGCTGTGTTAACTAAGAGTAAGAAACATGTGCATATATACTTGCACATACATTAATGCTAGGAGCACTGTAAATAGATTTGATGAATTTCAAGTGGCGATTAAGTCATCAAATGCAGACATTGTAGGGACGGCAGAGACAGTGTTACTCAGACATGCAATACCGAATTTGAATATGGGGAGTACAATGTATACAAGGACAGACAGGGCAGGTGGGGTGGAGTGAGTTATTCTCTGAGTTAAGAAGCATATTAAATCTAAGGCAGTGCATCTAGTTGACATGGATGACCAGTGCAATTTTGAGTCAGTTTGGTGTGACATAAGCACTTGGAAAACAAAAATGAGAGTAGGTGTGTACTATAGGCCCAATGACTGTGATAAGTATAATAAACAGCTATAGAAAGAGAGTCGGCCAGTAAATCAGAATGTCTTACAATGGGAATTTTAGCTTTCTGGATACTGGCAAGAATTTATGGACTGGTCACCCACATACTAGCAAGACTTGGGTAGATTTATTGGATGGCTGTTTTCAACAGCAGCACGTTAGAGAAGCAATGAGAGAAGTGATACCCATGATCTGGTTATCAGCAGTGACTCTTCATGCATTAAGATCCCGCACGTAAAAGACCCTCTGAGTGGCAGTGATCACAGCATGCTAACGTGGGACTAATGTGGGACTCAAAGACAAAACTGTCAAGGGTAAAAGGGAAGGACTTTTTGCTTTTGTAAGGGTGACTACAGTGGTCTTAGACAGTTTTTAAATTCTATACAGTGGGACTGTCCGATGATGTTGCCAGGAGCAAATGCTAAACGGGAAGCATTCAGGGAAGTAATTGTACAAGCCAATAGGCTTTTCATACCAGCTAGGAAATACTATTCTAAGCTTAGACTGAAATGGATGTCAGATGAAGCGATGAGACTTGTGGCTGAGTAAAAAGAAAATGCATATAAATTATCTGGTGATACAGAAACCTATGGCAACTGTAATCAAGTCACAAAGGAGGTTAAGCAATCTAAGGCAAATTACGAGAAGTGTCTGGCAAAGAATTACAAGAAAAGCAGCAAAGACTTCTATTCTTATATTAATAGTGGAAGGAAGTGGTTGAACCACATTGGGCCACTTGATGTCAGTGGGTTGCCTGTTGATGATCCGGCTCAGGTTGCTGACAAATTGAATAGGTATTTTGTGTCTGACATGAAGAATTCCTTAGGATAGGGCAGGGGTGGCAAAACTGTATATAAATATAAATTTTTTGAGCAAGTGGAATTCAGAGCATCCCAAAAAAAATTCCAGACTTCGAAACTCCAGGAATGTTTGTTTTAGATTTAATGCATTGATAAACATGCTTTTTATGATTTCTGAAGAACTCTGAATCCCTCTACCCAACTCTAGATTGGGAAATGCTGCCATAGCCTATGCTTGTTAAGATTAAAGTATGTTTTTAATTTGTTTAGCATATGCACAGCAGTACACATATATCCAAACTTATTTAAGCTAATGATATAAATGCTAATGGTATATGCACTACTGAATATATAATGTACTTAGTGCATACATTAGCATATATGTACTAACAGTACATACATTCTATTTTCTTTGCAACCAAATTTGAAGAGTTAAAAAATTAGTTTGAATTTTCCTTCATGCCTGTTATTCCTGTTTAAGGATTACCAACAAAGACTGAAAATCAAATGTTAAATTTTTATTAAATCCATATAAGCAATATGTATTCAATAAGTAAGTTAATGACAATAAGCAAAACTAGCATATAATAAGTTACTTGGGGAGGAGGGGCATGGAGAGAGGCAGATTAGCAGATTATGATGCCTGTTCTCTTTGCCAGGCACATAGTGATGTTACACCATTCAGTAAATAGCTGTGTTCATGCAGTGATTTGTTTGAAGTTGGAGTGGTGAGGTGTACTCACAAAACTGTGATAAAAATTGCGTGATTAAATGTCTTGAATATCATCTTCTGAGGGGCATGCGAGGGTAGTTTTTTAAAATATTTAACCAAATGTTGAATGCACGCACCCTTAAAAAGGTTTGCCACCCCTGTAGGGGATGCCAGAAGTTTATCTTAACAGGGAGCTAGATGATTATGTGATAACTGAAAGTGGAAGAGGAATTGTTAAAGCTTAACATCAGTAAAGGTGCCTGTGGTGATGGTGCCTATCCAATTATATTAAAGGAAGCAGCAAGGATAAACAAACCCTTAGCCATAATTATGACAGCACATTTGGATTCAGGGGAGGACCCTATGGACTGGAAAGGTGCAAGTGTATCCACAATTCCCAAAGGGATCAAAGGGTGACATGAGTAATTAGAGACCTGTTAACTTCTGTTCCTGGGAAAATAATGGAGTCTCCTGTTAAAGAATTACAGGAATATACTGCAGTCACAATGAATTTGTTAAGGGGCAATCTTGTCTGACAAATCTGACTGGATATTATAATGCAGTAACAAAGGAACTGGATGCATTCCAGTTCCTTTGTTACTGCATTCTGATACAGAAACACTTGGATTTCAGGAAAGCTTTTGATATTGTTACACATAAAAGACTACTGTACCAATTGGAACAGTTTGGCATTATGGGTAAGTTACTACTCTGGATAAAGGGATGGTCGAGTGGGAGAAGACTGAGAGTGGTCACTAACAGACAATGCGCATCATGCAATAATGTTATTAACCGAGTCCACCAGGGTGCAGTGCCGGGCCCATTGCTGATTTCTATATTCAGGCTTAATGTCTAAGTTTGCAGATGATACAAAGGTTGGTAGGCCAGTTAATGACTAATCGGCGTAAGCTGCTGCAACAAGATCTAAACAAATTAGGCCAATGGGCTGAGAAATGGCAGGGTACTACATATGGGTAGCAGTAAATCCCAGATTAACATACCAACTGTGTGGTACTACACTCAGGGCAGTAGAAAATGAAAAAGAACTGGGAGGGGAAATGGTGCAGTCAGATATGAAGTTCTCTGAGCAATGCAGATAGGCTGCCAGGAAAGTTCATGGAGTTTTGTCTGTGATATACAGGAACTCTGCTAGCAGGGTCAAGGAAGTGATTATCCCGTTGCATAAGGCAATGGTTAGGCTGCATCTTGAGTACTGTATGTAGGTCTGGAAGTCTCATTTTCAGAACGTCTCGAATGGGTGGAAGCCTGTCTTGGTAAAAGACAAGCTTCAGTTCTGCAAATTGCAATGTTTTGAGACTAGCACCTACGAGGTGATCTAATTGAGGTTTTTAAAGCTTTGAATGGACTGAGCATGCTCAATGCTGATGGCATTCTTTCTCTTGCTCAGACTACACACATGAGAGGGGGTGGCATAAATTAAAAATTAAAATTGAGGAAGGATGGTTGCAGGATAGATGTGACTAAGTTTGCCTTCAGCCAGCAGATGGTTGACTGTTAGCACAAACTTCCATCTGTTGTTGTGGAGGTTGATAGTTTAAATAAATTCAAGGAAGAACTAGATAAACTATTGGAGGGAATAAATGGGCAAAACGGGAGGTGTAGGTTTTTTTTTTTTTTTTTGGTTGATGCTTTATAAGCTCACTTCCTTTCATCATATGCCATTAATAATGATAATAATCTCTCTATACATTAAAAAAGTTTTCCTCCTAGTGATATTTATTTGAGCCAATGGGAGAAGAGGACGGGGCAATTACTTCACTTATTCGGACCGTAACTGCCTCCATAACGCTCACCAACCTTGTGCATGTGGTTCACTGTCTAATACATGATCATGCTCGGCATCATTTGCCATTCCATTGTAATGTTAGCTGATGAAGAGACCTGATACAGTTAGTATATTTGTAAATAGTTTAGTATTTTGTAAATATTTTAAATATTTGTATAGCTTGTAAATATTTTAGTCCTGTTCTTTTTGATGCAACAATATTGCTCATGCATTACATAGGTCATTTCCTGATTAGATATCGATCAATGGGTTTCGACAGGTGTGTCTGGAATCCGTGATGCTTGATTTGTTAATTAAATGTACTAACATAGTAATCAACACAATACAGTGACCTAGATTGCCAATCACTGATTCCGAGAGAAAATGATGCCGTCATGAGTCTTCATGAAGATATAGAGAGAAACATGTCGAAAATCAACACTACAGGAAGTAGATAGCTAATATGGGTGAAAAACAGGCCAAAACTCAGCAAACCATTAAACGGCTCAGATGTAACATAAGATCTTCACAAGATCCTGATAATGAAGAAACCACTGAAGTATCATATTGCAATTTAAGGGATATGGTAGATGAATGTCAACATTGCAGTGGATTATCTTATCATGGCAAACTCGGAAGAGCCGCACATTTGTGTTGTCACGGAAGGTATGTTTGCCAATGGCAGATATCTATCCAGATGCTTTGAAGACTTTGTTTGACAACACAGAAAAAGGGAGACACTTCCGAGAAAACGTTCAAGTCTACAACAATGTCTTAAGCCTTCATATCCTTTAATGCCGAAAACATGGACTTTCAAGGTGGCGGCAGCCCTTATATGATGCGAATACGAGGAGGTACCATGGTGAAAGAAACGACGAGTTTAATATCTGTTAGAGATGTTCCACAATTTCACCAAATCTACATTTATGATGATGGAGAAGCATTGATGGAACAAGCTAAAAGAGTGAAAAGGACTAATGTAGACGCGAAAGTTTTCTCATTCGAGTCTACATCAGTGGGGGTTCCTGAGCAAAGCGAGCAGGGGACGGAGCCCCCCTAGTTATTATTATTATGGCTAAGTGTTTGCTTAGCTCTTTTGCTGCTTCTTTTAATATAAGTTGATAGATTCCATTAACCCCAGATGTCTTATTTACTTTTAGCTTTGACAATTTCTCTTCCACTTTTTTCTCAATTATAGCAAAATCATTTAGTTCTCTTATAACCTTGGGGTACAGAAAGGAATTTAAAAACTATTTAAGACCACTGTAGTTGTCTCTGCAAAGGCAAAATCCCTTCCCTCTCAACAGTAGTTATATCTTTAATATGTTCCAAATCAGTATATTATGATCACTGCAATCTAGTGCTTTCTTTATCTGGATATTCTTGATGACTCACAGCTGATAATCACATCAAGAGTATTGCATAGTCTTGTTGCCTCTCTAACATTCTACTATAGAAAAGTTATCCAATAAATCCAGAAAATTTCTGCTACTGTGTAAATGATCAAACAAGTTCTGATCTACTTTCATCTGGGAAATAGTTTTTACAGAGATGGAAACACCAGATGCAAAATTTTTATTAAGTATGTCATTAACCTGAATAGGATCATCAATAGTTAAGCCATTGATCATAATCTACCTTAGTCCCTCAGTGACCTCACTGCAGACTAATTTGTACTTACTGTAGTTTTCAATATCTGCTTCTAATTTATAATCATCTCAAGCAGTTCATCTGATATCCATTTAGGTCTAAGCTCTTGGTATAAAAAGCCTAGCAGCTTCTATAAGTACTTACCTAAGAGCTTACCATTTATAATTTGTTTTGATAACATCGTCAATTGATCTCACTGAAAGTAATTTAAAAACTGTCTAGGACCACTGTAGGCACTTGTATGAAAGCAAAATCCCTTCCTTTTACCAATTGACAGCAGTTATATTTTAAGTAGATTCCACATGAATATATTATGATCGCTGCTGCCACTAGGTGGCAGCAATCATAACATCTAGTATTCTTAATATTCATATGAAGAATCACTGCTGATAATCAGATCACGAGTATTGCTTTTTTTTGTTGCCTATCTAACACACTGCTGCAGAAAACAGTCATCCAACAAACCAAGAAAATTTCTGCTATTGCGAGTGACAGACTCCCAAGTTTCAGTCAATATCTGGCCGACCGGGCTAGCCGGGTGGGTAAAATGGGTAAAATGCCTGCCTGGCAACCCAAAGGTTGCGGATTCGAATCCCGCCTCGAGCTTGGATCAAAGTACTGCAAAAACCCTGGGAGGTGTATTATGGCCACAGAAGCCCATGCGCCAACAACTACTAAAAAAAAAGGTCAATATCTGTTAAGTCAAAATACCCCCCCCCCACACACACACACTACATTCCAATCTACTGGCCCACTCTACATGTCTGTGTAGTTGTTCATTATATTCATCATGTCATTTGGCCTATAGCAGACTCCGACTCTCATTTTAGTTTTGCCAGTGCTTATGTCACATCAAACCAACTCAACATTGCATTGACTATCCATATCATCTGGATGCACTGCCTTAGATTCTACTTCTTAACCAAGAGCATTCTTCCTCTTCCATTCCTGTCATTTCTGTACACATTGTACCCTCCACATTCAAATTATGCATTGCTCATGCCTGAATGGCACTATGTTTCTGATATCCATACTATGCCTGTATTTGTTGACTTAACCAGAACTTTAAATTCATCAAATTTGTTTTTTTATACCCTAGCATTAGTATACAAGTTTTCATATAAGTACCTGACTTTTCTTTTAGTAACCCTAACACAACCCATGTATTTGTTTGTCTCATGATAACCCCCAACAGGCCTTGTAATCTTTGACACCCCACTTTTTGGGCTGCTGCGGTAGTGATTCTATTAGTCTGTGCATTCCCCCACCTCAAAGGCTAGCAGTTTTCTGAATCACCTACCACTGTCTCCATAGCATCAGCAAATATTCTTGCACCCTCTCCTATTTAAGCACATCCCATCTCTGTAAAAATAGTCTGCCCTGTTATCAAGAACAGACCATCCAAAGAAAAATTCTAACTTGTGAACCCTGAACAGTGTCTCTTCAGGGTCCAACTTATTGACAATGTTCTCATCACATACTCCCTCCTATTGTGTCTTGGCAGAATTGTAGACAATTTTCAAATTTATTCCTAACTTGTGACTTTTTCTCAGGATTGCTCTGAGAAACTTAAGTAATTTCTTAGAACAATCCTGTTAAGCAGGTTTTCAGATCTACTCTTAATATCATTAGTATTAGAAAATCAGAGCATAAAACAGAAGACTTATAACATGTAATAACAGGAATTGCATTCCTGACCAAGCAAGATTAAATTAATTGTTAATTTAATCATTATATCTTTTCATATACACAAGAGCAGCACATATTACATACTGTATACTTTTCAGACACATAAGAACATACTGTATAATTTTCATATATATAAGAACAATACATTATGCATTAATACATACAAATAAAAATCATTAAAATGGTACTGTAAATTCACAGTTAAAATATCTTAGTTATAATTTGGGTTTGGATTTTGCTTCAGATAGACTGTCTCCCTGCACAGCTTCATCAGATCTGGCAGGGGCATACAACCTATTAACACTAGGGACCAAAACAGATAAAATGCTGAAGGCTGCCCAGAGGAAGTCTGTGGGACAGACACTCCCCTGAGTTAAATAAAAAAAAAAAAAAAAAGGAAAACTGGAGCCATTATCAACCCACTGCACGATGGAAGCCTCCTCAACAATTCATGGTGAGGGAAATGGACCATAATCTGCCAAGGTGGTCCAGTGCGGGCTGGCAGATCAACCGTATTTAGCAGTCAGGAGCTTGAACTGCGGTCTACTCAAAGAGCGTGTGCACTGCACTCCCGCTCCTGACCACTCGGCTACAGAGGTCAACCTGAGTTAAATACTAAATACTTGAGTTAAATACTCAGATGGAAACCTCAGTTGTTATCATCACCCACTGATTGTATACATTTTAAATGTAGCATTTAAAGACATTTTCAATCATCCTATGCACCTTAAAAGTTCTCATGAAGTCTGTGTCACATTTACCGGAGAGGGCCACGGCACTGTTAATCAACATAAATATGAAGTCAATACTTGTGAGAGCTCTCACAGGATCAACTGCCCTCTGATATGTTCCTCCAGTGTAGCAAATCTTTACTGTTCAGCTCTTCTTGGTGTTATTCTAGAAACTATATACAGTAAATCCCCGCTATTCGCGGGGGTTACGTTCCTGAGAAATGTCGCGAATACCGAAAACGCGAATACTGAGTTATGGCTCCCATAGTAATAAAGGGGTTCCAAAGTATGAAATACAGTGGTACCTCGATATACGAGTGCCCTAATATACGAGTGTTTTGAGATACGAGCCGCCGAGCGAGCGATATTTTGCTTTGAGATGAGAGCAAGATTTGAGATACGAGGAATCGCACACTACACCGCTGCACACGACCCCAACATGCGGGGCGCATGTTGGGGTCGTGTGCAGCGTCTAACAGTTTCTTCCACCTCAGATTAGACCTCAGTCTGTGTGCTTGTTTCCCTCGTTTTCGTAGCATTTTTGATAAGTTGGGTTCGCATTTTTTGCTTTTTGTACATTTACAAAACATTATCAAATTTATTTTTATAACCATGGGTCCGAAGAAGAAGATGATGTCTATTGAATTAAAGCGTGAAATCATAGAAAAACATGAGCAAGGTGTGCGAGTAATTGACTTGGCAAGGATGTACGGGCGTAGCACATCAATGATATGTACTGTGCTTAAACAGAAGAAGTTGATAAAGGGTATAACGCCAGCCAAGGGCGTTACAATAATTTCTAAGCTCCGGACCTCTCTCCATGAGAAAATGGAGAAACTACTGATGGTGTGGGTGACAGAGAAGCAGCTTCAAGGAGGATTCTTAACAAAAAGTATCATATGTGAGAAGGCACGAGCGATTTACGGTGATTTGCTGAAGCAGATCCCACACACTTCCACAAACGAGGAATCGGAAGACTCGTTTAAAGCCAGTCGGGGCTGGTTTGACAACTTTAGGAAAAGGACCGGCATTCACTCCGTCGTCAGGCATGGTGAGGCAGCAAGTTCGGATGTGAAGGCAGCTGAGGTTTACATCAAAACGTTTTCCAAACTGATAGAAGCCAAAGGATACATCCCTCAGCAAGTCTTCAACTGTGACGAGATAGGGCTTTTCTGGAAAAGGATGCCGAATAGGACTTACATAACGGCAGAGGAGAAGACGATGCCAGGTCACAAACCCACGAAGGATAGATTAACTCTAGCACTTTGCGCCAATGCGAGTGGCGACTGCAAAATCAAGCCTCTGCTAGTATACCATTCGGAAAATCCCAGAGCCTTTAAGTCACATAAGATTTTAAAAGAAAAACTACAAGTAATGTGGAGGGCAAATCCGAAGGCGTGGGTCACCAGGAAATTCTTTGTGGAGTGGATAAACCTGGTGTTTGGCCCTTCTGTTAAAAAATATCTACAGGAAAACAACCTACCCATGCAAGTCCTTCTCGTCCTCGACAATGCCCCTGCTCACCCAACAAATCTCGAAGATGATTTACTCGAAGAGTTCAAGTTTATAAAGGTTCTCTACCTACCACCCAACACCACTCCTATCCTGCAGCCCATGGATCAGCAGGTGATTTCTAATTTTAAGAAGTTGTACACCAAGCACATTTTTCGGCGCTGCTTTGAAGTGACGGAGAACACAAACCTTACTCTTCGAGAGTTCTGGAAGGACCACTTTAACATCGTGATATGCCTAAGAATTATTGATCAGGCCTGGCTGGGTGTTACAACGAGGACCTTAATATCTGCATGGAAGAAGCTGTGGCCTGAGGCTGTAGCTGAAAGGGCTTTTGAAGGATTGGAACCCGAAGTGTCAGTGGTAGAGGAGATTGTTTCTCTGGGAAAATCCATGGGTCTGGAGGTGGATGAGAGAGATGTGAACGAACTTGTCGAGGAACAGACTCAGGAGTTGACAACCGAGGAGTTACACGATCTACATTCGCAGCAGCATATGGTGGTTCAACGAAAAATTAGTTTTGAAGAGGAGCCAGAGATGGAGAAGGTTATCTCTACAAGAAATATAGAGGAGATCTTGGGAATGTGGGAGAAAGTTGTAGAGTTCGTGGATAAAAATCACCCGGAAAAAGTTGCAACTGGTCGTGCATCGGAGTTGTTCAACGAAACTTGCCTAGCACATTCCCGCAATATCCTGAAAGGGAGGAAGAAACAAACCTCCTTGGACAGTTGTTTTAAACGATCTGCAGGTGAAAATGAGCAAAGCGTGACAAAAAAGCGAAGACCAATGACGAAAATTATACGCTTCTGTAAGCACTTCACCTTTTCTTTTATTATGTTTCTATAGAATACGTATTTGTTATTTATAAATAAATGTTTCTTCTTGTAAATACAGTACATTTTTCTTATTCAAAAACACTTAACAAAAACAACTGAGGTGGTTTTTTGGGAGCTGGAACGGATTAATGGCATTTCAATTAATTTCAATGGGGAAAATTGCTTTGAGATACGAGCAATTTGACATACGAGCAAGGTTACGGAACGAATTAAACTCGTATGTCGAGGTACCACTGTATATAAGAAAAACTAGTCTAAAATTTTGTCTATGTATGTATTATATGTACCTTCATAATATGACTATGTACATAGACAGTACATAGTGAAATGCAAGCATATGGCATTGAAATGAAAATAAGAAACAATTTAATATTAAATGTAATATTTATTAGAAATTTCAAACAAATCTTTCAAACCAGCGTCTTTGCTTGCTAAAAAAACTTATCCCGCCAGAGCTATCACTAGTTTCGCTAAAGTGTTGATAAAGGAGTTTTTCCTTTTCACGAATGATGAGTGAACTTAACGGAATTTTATTTTGAGTTCGGTCTTCTATCCACAGATTTAAAGCCTTTTCCATTTTTTCTAATTTAACATCACGAGTTACAGAGAAAATTTTTGAAGCAATTAGCGCGTTTTCAAGGACACTACGGCGGATTTTTTCTTCCGACTTCTTGATTGATCGTACCGTTGACTCATTGATTTTATGTTTTGCCACTGAGGAGACACTTTCACCATTAGAAATTTTATCTAATAACTCAATTTTATTGGCTAATGTCATCACCTTCTTTGATATTTTCACATTTCTCTTGTTATTCGTAGCCATATTATTGTAGGAGTTAGAAAGAACTTGTCCACAATAAAGTCACTTTGTTCTGTTAACACACTCGAAAAAGTCTGTTTTACACTGCAAAATGGTAGATTTATCACTTTTTTAAGCATATCAATTTATAAATTGATAAATTTATTCAATTTATAAGCATATAAATTAAAAGCAAACAACGAAACCTTCCATGACAAGTGCATAACACATAGTGAACAAGGATTAGCGAGAAACATCCACGCTTGCGATTTTGTCACCCCTCTCCCCCCCACCCACTGAGCACTGTTTGGACCGGGAAAGAAAATTTTAGCCACGCCCATGTTTTTTATAGCGGAAAATATTCACGGCGCTTTAAAATTCACATTTTTTTAGGTTTCATTTTATATTAAATCGAGGATCGCGAAACCGCGAATAGCGGGGGTTTACTGTACCGTATTTCCTCATGTATAAGATGCACCTTTTTTGGAAAAAATTGGGGTCTAAAAACTGGGTGCATCTTATACAGTGGTTGTAGATTTTCTTACTTGCATTTCCTGCTTTCTAGCATTAGCATTAGTAGAGGCATATGATGCAAGAAAGCAAGCTTATTCAGCATCAGCCAAAAAAAAAAAAAAAAAAAAAACCCCACTCCCATTTCACCCCTCTGTTCGTTCGAAATACCTGTCCAGTTGAGCTTTAAATTTGTTTAGGCTATCAACTTCAACAACAAGTGATGGAAGTCGGTTCCACCAACCAACCACCCGCTGGCCAAAGGCAAATTTCCGCACATCTATCCGACATCCGTCCTTCCTCAATTTGAATTTATGCCCTCTGAGGTGATTATTCTGAGCAAGATGAAGAATCCCATTGGCATTGAGCATGCTCAAACCATTCAAAGCCTTATACACTTCTATCAGATCACCTCGCCGGTGCCTAGTCTCCAGACTCTGTAATTTGCAAAACTTAAGCCTTTCTTCGTAAGAGCAACCCTTTGTTCCATTCACTAATCTTGTTGCCCTTCTCTGTACCCGTTCCAGCAGTTCTACATCCTTCTTGAAATGAGGCCTCCAGACCTGTATACAGTACTCAAGATGTGGCCTAACCATTGCCTTATACAAGGGAATAATCACCTCCTTACCCCTGCTAGAAAAATTCCTGTATATCATTGACAAGACACCATGAGCTACTCTTGCAGCTCGTCTGCACTGCTCAGAGAACTTCATATCTGCCTGCACAATTACCCCCAGGTCCTTTTCATTCTCCACCACTGTCAGTGTAGTACCGCAGAGTTGATACGTTGCTCTGGGGTTACTGTTTCCCATATGTAGTACTTTACATTTGTCAATGTTAAACTTCATTTGCCACCTCTCAGCCCATCTGTTCAACCTTTCCAGATCCTGTTGCAGCAGCATAGCGTCAGTAGTGTCCTTAACGACCCTGCCAACCTTTGTATCATCTGCAAACTTGGAACTTTTTCGCGCTTGTTGTCTTTGCGTTCATTGTTTCGCACTTGTTACTGGTATATTAGGTTACGTTTTGCCCAGAAATGGCTCAGAAAAGATTTTTGTACAGTGCTGAATTCAAGTTATGAGGAGTTGTATGAATTTTATGATGAATAAAACTTGAGTTCAATAATTTTATGTAATACATTTTTTTTCAAATTTCGGGCCCCAAAATTAAGGTGCATCTTATACATGGGGAAATCCAGTATATATGTTTTTATTTATTACTTTTTTCCCAATGGTCTTCTTAAATTGAACCCACTGCATCATGTTGATCTCAGCTTTTTCTGCATTAGTAACATCATTTGTCCCTATAAATTTTCTAATGTTCTGGTCTCTTGCCAAAGCTATTTGGTGCAACGTTTACCCATCTCTGCTCCCACCTCTGTCAAAACCTGATGGTTCTATTATCACTTCAGCCAAGGATAAGGCTGACCTGCTAGCATCCCATTTTTCTTCCAACTCATGTATTAATGATCTTGGTAAAACACCTCCCACCATTCCCAGCACATTCCATTCAATGCCTCCTGTGGTCTTCAGTCAAAAGGATGTCAGAAGGATTTTGATGAATCTTGATGCTAAGAAAGCTCCAGGTCCTGATGGTATTTCTCTACTTGTTGCCAAAACCAGAGCTCCTGAACTTTGTCCTATTCTTTGCTGCCTTTTTTCACTTTCTTATTCCAAAGGTGTTTTTCCTACTGCTTCGAAATTTGCTTGTATCCAATCAGTTCCTAAAAAGGGTGACAAATCCTCTCATGCAATTACTTCTGGGGCACCTCCGTAGCCAAGTGGTGTGTATCACGTTTCTTGATTAGACTGGGGTTTGAGCCTGTCACCACCAAATACAGAAAGGTCAGGGAATGACCACCACATATCCCGGAGCAATATGGCCTTAGTTGCTAATGCTCCTAAAAACCAAAACAACAACAGCAATTACTTCTACTCTTTCTAAAGTAATGGAGAAATCGATTAACCGCCAACTCTTAAACTGTCTAGAAACCTCCCATCTGATCAACAATCGCCAGTATGGATTCCGTCGGTGTTGATCCACTGGTGATATTCTGGCTTATGTTACCAATTTACGGACAAATTCAATGGAAAAGTTCAGTGAAACACAAGCAGTTGCTCTTGACATCTCAAAGGCTTTCAATCGTATTTGGCATAAAGGTCTTCTAAACAAGCTTCCACCTTATGGTTTGCCAACTGTTTTTTGTAATTGGTTATCCAGTTTTCTCTCTGACTGCTCACTAAGGGTGATGGAGATGGGTTTATCTTCTAACTTCTCCACTAATGGTGGTATTCCCCAAAGTTCAGTTCTTTCACCCACGCTTTTCTTGTATATTAATGACCTTCTTCCATTGACCGGAAATCCTATCCATAGTTTGGCTGATGATTTAGTTTAGTCTTGCATTCCACTTTCTGGTTTGAGAAACCTTGGCCTGCTCAATCAGCTTCAACTTCTCGAATATCCGCTATCAATTCCTTAAATGCCGATCTCCAGTGGGGCAAAGACAACTTAGTTGATTTCAACCCTTCTAAAACTCAGTTCTGTCTTATATCTTGCAAAAAGGATTCTTCTGCTCCTATGCTTATCTTTGGTGACACTCTGATTTCTAGGCAAGATGATATATCTCTTTTGGGGATTACCCTGACTTCTAATCTCTCCCTTGGCAAAAGCACATTATAAATATTGCTTCCTCTGCATCTAAAAAACTTGGTTTTTTCTTTTGCTCTCGGCATTACTTTTCTTCCAAACAGCTGTTCACTCTGTAAAAATTGAAAATCTGCCCTACTATGGAATATTCTTCCCACATCTTGGGCAGTGCACCCAAAACCTCTCTCAGGCTTCTAGATTCCATTTAGAAGAGAGCAGTTAGGTTAATTAATGACTCATCTCTAACAGAGTTTCTCCATTCTCTGTCTCATAGATGTACTGTTTCTGCTGTATGCCTTTTCTACAGATACTTCCACGGGCACTGTTCCTGTGAATTGGCTTCTATAATTCCTGCTCTGTCTTTCAAAATGGTCCCAACACGTGCCGCCAACGTCCATTTACTGTCCAACTTCAAATTCACAGAACCAATTTTTCATCTTCCACATTATTCATTCATCTGCCCTTTTCTGGAACAACCTTTCTTCGTATGTATTCCTGAAAATTACAGTCTACAGAAGTTCAAATCTGATGTCAATAGGGATTTATATCTGGTGAGTATGGGCTTGGCACACCCAAGGTCCTGAGCTGGATATCATCATTCTTCTCTTTCTTGGCGAGTTCTTTCTACTTCTGACTTGCTCTCTCGCTTCCTTGCATCATATGGCTAATAATAATAATAAACATCACGAAAGTTGCTCCATTGGACTTACCTTCCCCAATGTTGGTGTGACGGCTGAGGCAAATATTGGCGCCATCTTGTGTCATTTCCAAGAATTAAAAAACCACCGGATATAAGCCGAAGCTAAACAAGTCCACCTCCATAGATGGATGATGTCGCAGAGAAATTTTAATTGTACTGCATCAAGTTTGGAAAGGATAAAGTCACTCGCGTTTGGGCCTTAGGTAGAGGGGTTGGAGACAGTCACCGAGAAGACAGTGGAGCCGTCCCTCGTATGGCTACCACAAGAGAAAGGCAAGACGATCCACCTACAACAACTGGAAGTGCTTCCTGCACAAGTGACCACCCGGGTAGGAACAAGACGCTAACACATGAAGTGGAGCATGCAAGCATACTATGAAATAACAAGGTTAGGGACGGATATGACAATGTACAGGTCGCGGCTACATACCAAGTGGCTGGAATGATGCCCAGATATTCAGGTCACCGAACAGCGATTAGCACACCAAAGAAGGATCATAGTCACGAAGAACCCTAATAACTCCTCCCATCTTGGAAAAAATCAAGCAGGATGTGAGTGATCGACTATAAAGAACAAAGAATATAGTCAATATGGAACCAAAGGAGGAAGAGCAAGAAGAAATACAACCCAGAGTAGCCAAAGTGGAAAGAGACAAAGTCATGATATCCAGAATAAACGGCTAGTGGAAGAAGGCCCTAACAGAATTCAAAGGAATGGACCCCACAAGAACCCACATGATACCTAAGCAGAGGCCAAATAAAATCCTGTGGAGAGTAACAGAGCACCTCAATCGGCAAATAATACACATTACTTTGACAATGGTGCACGCTGAAGGCTATCCACACAGCTGTATACTGTGCTGCCATAGCAGCCACCAGGGTTACTGGAAAAGAAACGAGAGAACAGCAGCAGAAGAACTGAAAACAGAAGGAACCGCCAGATTGGAAAAGAAGACTTCAGGAGAAAATAGAAGAATTAAGAATCAAGATAGTTCAGTTCACCCAGTACCAACAGGGTAATAGAAGTAAGAAATTGATTGGAAAGGTGAAGAGTATTCTCAAGAGAGACAGCATCCACGAGACTAGAAATCAGAGAATAGCAGAATGTTCGGACACACTGAAGCAGAACCTCCTCGCACTCGGCAAGAGACAACGCTGATATAAACAACCAAATCTTCGATGAGGACCAAAGAGCCTTCTACAGGAAACAGGGAGAAAATGAGAAAACAGGAAATGGACCACCCGAGAAGAAGACAATCGAGGAGTTCTGGGGAAATATCTGGAGCAGTGAAGTAAGACATAGCAGCTGAGCACCAGTCCAACAGAAGAAAACCAAGGACGTACAAGAGATGAGAGAGTGGGAGATTCAAGAAGGAAAAGTAAAACAGTCATTCAGGAACATCCACAACTGGCGAACTCCAGGAATTGATAACATCCACAACTACTGGTACAAGAAGCTTACCTACACACACAAGCACCTAGCAGAGCAGTTTACTTGAAGGATAAGGCACAATCCCAAAGTTTCTCACCGAAGGAGTCACATATCTGAAGCCTAAAGACAAAGATACAAGAAACCCGATGAAATACAAGCCAATCACTTGCCTCACAACGATGTACAAGATCCTGACCAGCTGCATAACCAAGAATAACCAGTTATGGAGCAAGCCAGTTATGCCTAACCAGTTATGGAGCCAGCCAGTTATGCATAACCAGTTATGGAGCAAGCCTACAACAAGCACCGCAACCTATACATGGCCTACATTGATTACCACAAGGCTTTCAACTCCATACCTCACAGCTGGTTATAGAGACCCTGAAGATCTACAAGGTCAATCTGATAATGACAAACTTCCTAGGAGCAACAATGGCGAAATGGAGTACCACCATTAAGGTTGAGAACATCACAACCAAACCAATCCCCATCAGAAGAGGAATCTTTCAGGGAGATGCTCTGAGCCCACTGTGGTTCTGTCTAGCACTCAACCCACTATCCACCATGTTCAACGGCAGCAAGTATGGATATAACCTTAAAGAAGGAAGAAAGAACCTATACACCTTCACCCACCTCATGTACATGGATGATATCAAGCTCTACACGGTAACCCAGAAGCAACTACTCCGGAAAATAGAAGAATTCAGCAAGAACATCAGGATGGAATTTGGTCTAGACAAATGCAAGACCCACACACTGCACCAGGGAAAATTAGTCGGCTGAAACTACCAGCTGCTGACTGGTAAAGATTGTTGTTGTTGTTATGGGAGTTTAAAGGCGCATAAGCTACTATGGCTATAATGTGCCTAACTGGTAAAGAGATTGAAGCTACGACAGAAGGAGAGAAATACAAATATCTAGGGATGATGCAGGCTCAGCAGTTAGAGCACAAGGAAATCAAAAAGTGCCTGACCAAAAAATATCATCAGAGACTCAGAAGCCTGCTGAAAGTAAAATTGAACAGAGGGAACACAGTTAAAGCCATAAACACCTATGTAACTCCAGTACTAACATACTCCTTTGGGATCATAGATTGGATTAACACCGAGGTAGAGGATATCATGCGAAAGACAAGGACAACGATGACCAAAAGCTGCCAACACCACCCAAAGTCAGCAGTGGAGAGACTAACAGTAGCTCGGAAAGAGGGAGGAAGGAGCCTGATAGAGTAACAGAAAAACAGAAAACAGCAATAGTTAACCTAAAGAATCACTTCGAAAACAACACAGCACCACTCCACGAGGCCATAAGGAAGATAGTTAAGTGGTATATCCCACTCAACCTAAGTGAGGAGCCCCCTCCCACCCAGAAGGCACAAAAAACGAAGCTAGAAAGATGGGCAAAGACGACGCTCCATGGCCGACACTACAATGACCTCCATCAAGATCATATCAATAACACTGCTTCCAATGCATGGCTCAGAAGCGATACGCTCTTCCCCGAGACTGAAGGATTCAGGCTGGCCATCCAAGACCAGGTAATCAACACCAGAAACTATAGAAAATACATCGCAAAGGAGTCTGGAATGTCAGATGACATGTGTCGATGATGCCACCCGGCCTCAGAAATTATCCAGCACATCACTACGGGGTGCAAGGTGATCTCTCGGACTGAGTACACTCATAGACACAACCAGGTAGCCAGGATAATACATCAGAAGCTAGCGAGGAAACACCAGTTGACCAAAGAAAGTGTACCATAACTACAAGTACGAACCCCAGACAGTACCAGAGACCCCAACCTACAAGCTGTACTGGGACCGTGCCATAATAACGGATAAGACCATCCTGCACAACAGACCAGACATAACTCTTGTGGACAAGATGTAAAGGGCTACCTATCTGATTGACATAGCGGTATCCAACACTGGCAACCTGCAGAAAACCCATGGGGAAAAAAATCAGGAAGTACACTAACCTAAGACAGCAGATCAAAGAGATGTGGCATGTGCAGCAAGTTACGACCATCTCGATCATCGTATCAACCACAGGTATGGTGCCAAAGACCCTACATAACAGCCTAGCAGCAACAGGTCTACCAGCAAACACCTACAAGGAACTCCAGAAAGTCACAATCCTGAACAACTGTAGGATAGTCAGAGTTCCTCGACCATATACTCTGTATACTTGGTAGCAATACCCATCATGAGGTGGAACCCCCAATCAGGGAGAAATAATATAAGAGCAATAATAAAATAGCAATATCTTCTTTCACCTTCTCAACCTCCAACCCATGCACGGTACTAAGTACTACAGGTTCTAATACCTCTCGTGTTTGAGGTTTTCATAAAAAAAAAAACCAACAACAACCACCTCAGCCCAGAGTTTCTTCCACACATAATTCATATTATATGGAATAAGTTTATCCTAGGGTTCAAAAATGATATCACTCTCCATTTTAAGGTTAAACTGCCACCAGATTATCTTAATGCTGAGCTTATTATCTGCATTATATTTCTGGTAAGTCTGAAAACAGCTTGATGCATTTAACAGCTTTAAAAGTCACTAATAAAACTTCTTAATATATGGACTGGAGGAGCAAAAGAGTTGAAAGAGAGGAACAGAAGAATATTTTCACTGAGGTCAACAACATTTGAAAATTGAATGATGGATTGGGTTATCATGATGGTAAAAATGGTGGATTAGGTTATCAGGAGCATTATCAAAATAGAATCACTGACATCAGAAGTAGTGACACTAAATGAAACACAGAGCCTTCAATTATAACCACCTCATTTAAAGCTACAAGAGGAGAGCAAGAATATCTACATGAAATAGTCAAGGAAACAGAGAAATAGGAATACAAACTTAGCTTATATTTATAGAATTATGGAATACCTTATATTTATCATTGCTAAACCTCAATTGCCACTTTTCAGTCCATTTGTCTAATTTATGCAGTTCTTATTTAAGTGGCACACCCAATTCCTGTCATTAACCACAATGTTAACCTTTGTATTATCAGCAAACATTAGACATAAAATTGGATGTCTTCATCAATATCATTAATAAATACTGAAAACAATAATGGGCTTAGCACTGAATTAGAAGGATTCCACTAATAATAGTCTATGAAGAGCAGTAGCCATTAATAATGACTGTCTCCTGCCCCTCAACTATCATTTCATTCATAGTGGTCACTTCCCTCTAATGCCACAAATTTCTATAGCAGTCAGTATTAGTAGTGGAAAATGATGCAAGAAAGCAAGCTTATAAAGTATCAGCAAAAAAAAAAAAAAAAACTTTTCCACATCACCTGTGCATCCTCTCCAATAGTTTGTCTAGTTCTTTGAATTTATTCAAACTACTGACTTCAACAACAGATGGAAGTTTGTTCCAACAATCAGCCACCCACGGTAGAAGAAATTGGAACAGCTTCGCCCGCTGGCTGAAGGCAAATTCTGCACATCTCTCCTGCAACCATTCTTCCTCAATTTGAATTTACCCTCCCCCCCTCGTGTGTAGTCTGAACAAGAGGAAGAATGCCATGAGTACTGAGCTTGTGCAATTCCAATTTAAATACCTCAACTGGTTCACTTCGCAGACATCTAGTCTCCAGACACTGCAATCTGCAAAACTAAAACCTTTACAAAAATCAAAGTACATGATGTCAAAATTATTTTTTTACTTTCAGTTCCTTTGTGATTTGTCATAGTATCTGATAAGCTTGGTCAGATAAGATTTCCTCATTACAAAGCAGTGTTGCAATCACCGTTTAACTGAATGATCCTGCATTACTTCTTTAATCTCGATCCCATTATTTTTCCTAGAACAGAAGTCAAGCTTACAGATCTGTAATTACTTACTGCGCCCCTTGCACTCTACCCACAAAATGAGAAACATTATGGATAAAAGTTTGTTTTCCTCTTAATTTTTATTTTTTGTTGTATTATTATAATTGGATAGGTTCAGTCTGCCCCAGGTGTCTCATTTAATTGAACTTCAACAATTTATTCACTTTCCATTTCCAAAATAATTTGTCTTCCAGTTAGAATTTGGCACAATTCTGTTTTGCCCTATGTTTTTGCCCCTAAAAACGTTTTCATGCACAAATAAATATGCAAAATATTTATTCAGTTTGTCAGTAACTTGAAGAGATTCATCAATACTGATGCCATTCATATCTACCTTTCTTTGCATTCTCTGTCAGAGACTTCTTGTAATCTGCGTCAGCTTGCCTAACCCCTTAAGTGGCAACTGCTGCAGACTAGTTTTTATATTTACTCTAGCTTTCTGTCTCCCCTGATAATTTATAATTATCCCGTGAATTTTTCTTCTATGTCACTAGTTTCATCAGTTCACTTGATATCCATTTAGGTTTAAACCTAGAACAATATCTTTTTTTTTGGTATAAAAAAAACTTCTATGATTCTCCCCCAAATGCCTCCCATTCGAAATTGCAATTTGTAACATCAGTGGTCTCACTGAAAGGAATTTAAAAACTATCTAAGGTCACTATACACATCTTTGCAAAAACAAAATCCCATCCTTTTATCTATTGCCCCTCTCCTTCCCTTACCTCTGTAACATGCTTGTACAGAAAACAGTTATCAGTAAATCCAGAAATGTTCTGCTACTGTAGAAGTAACAAACAAGTTCTAACCAACGTCTGGAAAGTTAAAATTCCTATTATAAAACATTCTGATTTATTAGCCTACTGTATTTGTCTGCATAGTTATTTCATTATGCATACACAGCCATTTAGCTTATAACATACACGAGTTTGCATTTTTGTTTTCACAGCATTTACGTCTCATGAAAGAACCTTTGATTCTATATGCTTCTTAACAAAGAGCGTAACTTCCCTTTCTACTGTCCTGTCTGTACACATTGTATGCATCATATTCATATTCTGCAACCTCTATGTCTAAGTGGCATCATGTTTCTGACATGCCAATAGTTTCTACATTTGATGACTTAACTAATATTTCAAATTTGTCAAATTTATTTACTTTATCCCTAGCATTAGTGTACATGAAAGTATATGTGCCTGTTTTTCCTCTTAGTAATCTTTATATTTGCTTCTCCCATGAGGATCCACAGCAGGTTTTGCAATCCTCCATGCTTCTGCATTCTCCAGTAGAAGCAGTATAAGAATCCCTGAAAGGAATTTAAAAACTATCTAAGATCATTGTAGTAATCTTTGCAAAAAACAAAATCCCGTCCTTTTATCTATTGATTATCTTCTTCTCTTGCCTCTGTAATGTGCTTGTATAAAAAACAGAAATAGATCCTTAACCATTGACTTCATTAAACTGCCAGAAAAAAACAAAGAATGAGTTGAAAAAGTATTTTCTCCAGTAGAAGCAGTATAAGAATCCCTGAAAGGAATTTAAAAACTATCTAAGATCATTGTAGTAATCTTTGCAAAAAACAAAATCCCGTCCTTTTATCTATTGATTATCTTCTTCTCTTGCCTCTGTAATGTGCTTGTATAAAAAACAGAAATAGATCCTTAACCATTGACTTCATTAAACTGCCAGAAAAAAACAAAGAATGAGTTGAAAAACCAACAAAAATTATAGTTAAAACTACAAACTGAACTAGGTGTTTTCTGGATTCTTAAAAAAAAAAAAAACAGACTAAAACCATTAGAAGGGAAATTCTCATACCACAGTTATCTCAGTCTGCTCAACTGAGCAGACTAGGGGCTCAAAAGAAAGACCCTGACAATCATATACTGTGCACAATGTGCCTACCTGTTATCACCTATGGAGCCAGTGTGTGGTTCACCTGCTTAGCCATAGTAAGAAATAGGAATAAATTAGAATCGATACAAAGGACAATGCTACTCACTATTACCAGAGCATGTCGCACAGTAAACAAACCTGCTCTGCAGTTGCTGGCTGGAGCTCTCCCATTTCACCTGGAAGTAGCTAAAAGAGGCTTATATTATAGACTTAAAAAGACACACCCACAGAATTTATGGGGATAGCCCTTGATACAGCCCAGCCAACACCTTCAATGCTGAAAGAACAAGAATAGCCACAAAGCTCCATGAGCTATGGCAAACAAAGTGGGAGCAGGAAACCTGAGGTCTGATTACAAAACAGTTTCTGCCATGGGTGGTGTGTGTGTTATGGGTGTTTAATGGCACCCAAGCTGCTGTGGCTATAATGCGCCCCATGGGTGGCAATGGTTAGCCCAAAGCCACTTAAGTGGTATGCCCCTGGACTTTTTTCAACATTTATAATGACAGGTCATGGCTCCCTAAAGGCAAAAACTAACTTAGGGCTGATTGATGACTCGGCACACATTCTATATGACTTATGACATCTCCAGAACACAGCTAATAACACAGATTGGACCCCCCTTCCCAAGGGAGAAGAACATCTGTTCATCATAGAAGAGGAAAACTATAAAGCTTTTACATCCTTCACCAGAAAGTATTTGAAATGTGTGGAACTATCCAAAGAATGGCAATTCAGCCCCCCAGCAATTAAACAATAATCAATAGTAAAAATTGCCCAAGTTTCCCACCACACCCAGACAATGACTTAAAAACTGTCAGGATAGCAGTATTCTGCATCCTGACGATGAAACCGGATTGGCCAGGGTACCCCCCACGACTACCCTGCCATGTGTAGGAATCTGGGACACACCAAATAAGTAACCATGTAGGGGAGGGAGATCAGGCAGCCAGGGAAACAGATTAGCTAAAAAATATCAGTAAGCTTGTAGAAAGGGGATGCAATGTAGAACGAATCAATGAATGAGAATGAAAGACAGAATGAATAGGCTGGGCACTGAGTGAAAGATTGAATTAGGAATTATGACAAAAGGGGAAAAATGTCAGTTTTGGTAAAAGAAAGAGTGACCCAGCGAGAGAGAGAGAGAGAGAGAGAGAGAGAGAGAGAGAGAGAGAGAGAGAGAATGAGTGAGTGAGTGAGTGAGTGAATGAGAGAGAGTGAATGAGAGGAAGAGCAAATGTAATTTTCCAAAAGAATACAAAGTTAACAATAACTTACATTACTTATATACTAACAAACATTTACTAACAACACAAACACTAAGGGTGCTTAATGATTTTGTAATAACTGAGAGTAAAGTGGAGGAGAATTGTTGAAGTTAAACATAAGAAAGGCACCTGGGTTGGATAGGATCTATCCAGTTATATTAAAAGAGGCGTCGAAGGAACTAAGCAAACCCTTAGCCATAATTATCAGAGCATCCTTGGACTAAGGGGAGGTCCCCATGGACTGGAGATGTGCAAATTTATCCCCAATTCACAAAGTGGGATCGAAGGGTGACACGAGTAATTACAGACCAGTTAGTTTAACTTCTGTTCCAGTTAAAATGATGGAGTCACTGATTAAAGATGCATTGCAGGACCATCTAGCCAAGAATTCAGCAATAATTCAGACACAGCATGGGTTTAAGGGAAAGTCTTGTCTGATGAATTTGATTGGATAATATGATGTGGTAACAAAGGAACTGGATGCAAAAAATAATTTTGATATCATATACTTAGATTTCAGGAAAGCTTTTGACACTGTTGCGCATGGAAGACTACTGTACAAATTGGAGCAGAATGGTATTAAGGGTAAGTTTCTACGATAGATAAAAGGATGGTTGAGTGGGAGAAGACAAAGAGGACTAATGTTATTAGTAGAGTCCCACAGGGTTCGGTGTTGGGTCCACTTTTGTTTTGTATATTTATTAATGATCTTGATTAAGGTTTATCAGGCTTAGTGTCGAAGTTTGCAGATGATACAAAGGTTGGCAGGGTTGTTAATGACAGTAATGGCAGTGTGCCACTGCAACAGGATCTAGAAAATTTGGGAAGATGGGTTGAGAAGTGGAAACTGAAGTTTAACATTAACAAATGCAAAGTATCGTATATGGGTAGAATTAACACCAGAGGAACGTATCAACTGTGTGGTACTACACTTAGGGTGGTAGAAAATGAAAAGAACTGGGAGTAATTGTGCGGTCAGATATGAAGTTTTCTGAACAATGCAGACAGGCTGTAAGAGCAAATCATGGGGTTTTGTCAGTGATATACAGAAATTTTGCTAGCAGGGAAAAGGAGGTGATTGTCCCTCTGTATAAGGCAATGGTCAAGCTCCACCTTGAGTACTGCATACAGGTCTGAAGGCCTCATTTTAGGAAGGATGTAGATTTGCTTGAGCGTGTACAGAGAAGGGCAACAAGTTTGGTGAAGAGAATGAAGGGATCCTCTTACCAAGAGATGCTTAAGTTCTGCAAATTGCAGCGGCCGAAGACTAGGCACCTGTGAGGTGATCTGATTGAGGTGTATAAGGCCTTGAATGGATTGAGCACAATGAATTCTGATGGGATTCTTCCACTTGTTCAGATTACAAACCTAAGGGGGCATAAATTCAAATTGAGGAAAGACAGCTGTAGAATAGGTGTGCGAAAATTTGACTTTAGCCAGCGGGTGGTTAATTGCTGGAACAAACTTGCATCTGTCGTGGAAGTAGTAGTAATAGTGGCATGTGATGCAAGAAAGCAAGCGTATGAGCTTATGCAGCATTAGCCAAAAAAAAAAAAAAAAAAAAGCACACAACCATTCCCTCTAAATGTTTGTCCAGTTCCTCTTTAATTTATTTAACCTATCAACTTCCACGACAGATGGAAGTTTGTTCCAGCAATTAACCACCTGCTGGCTAAAGGCACCCTGCTACAATTTGATAACCTGCTGGCATTTTCAATCCTTAATAACTCCTCATGTGTGAATGTAGATGCAAAATACTCATTCAGTTTGTTTGCTATCTGAGAAGGATCATCAACAGTTGAACCATCGATATCAAGTACACCAATCAGATTCGTCCTCTTCCTTTTAGAGTTTATATAAGTAAAGAAATCCTCGCTGTTTTTCTTAGCATCCTTTGCCAAAGATTTCTCGTAATCTGCCTTCGCCTGCCTAACCTCCTTTGTGACTCGATTACAGACTAGCTTATATCTGCCATAGGCTTCCTTATCGCCTGATAATTTATATGCATCCCATGCATTTTTCTTCTCTGCCACGAGTTTCAGTAGTTTATTTGACAGCCATTTAGGCCTAAACCTTTAACAATATTTCTTAATAGGTATGAAACTTTTAGTAGCTTCCACGATTAATTCCTCGAATGCTTCCCACTTAGAATTTGCTGTTAGTAACATCATCAGTTTATCCCACTGTACAGAATTTAAAAACTGTCTGAGACCACTGTAGTCACCTTTACGGAAGCAAAAACCCTTTCCTTTACTCCTGATGGTAATTATATTTTTAAGTAAATCCCACATCAGTACATTGTGATCACTGCCACCTAGTGGTTCCTTTATCTGCAAATTCTTAATATATGAATGATCACTGCTGATAACCAGATCAAGTTGATAGGTTAAATAAATTTAAGGAGGAACTGGACAAACATTTAGAGGGAATGGTTGTGTAAATTTTTATTTTTTTTTGGTTGATGCTACATAAGCTCATACACTTGCTTTTTGCATCACATGCCATGATTACTATTACTATCACTGCATTCTTTCCTGGCCTGCACCACAACCGAAGAATAACAGTATGTTGAGGTGCCCAGAGAGTGCAGTGCAGAAATCATGAGTCAAACAAATGAAATGAAAGTCAGAATGAATGAGAGTGCAAGTGTGTGAGAAAAAGAACACAAACCATAAATGTTACAGTTAATTACATGCATTAGTATTTCAATTTACATTACACACCATTGCATCCCCCCCCCCGGTGTGTGAGAAAAAAGATGAACGAGTGAGTGAAAAAAAATATATACACACACACACTGGTATTCAAATAAAGTGCATCACCTAGGAATTTCACATTTCTAACCCTTTTTTGCAATGGTATGTTACATTTAATGACTATCATCACAAATAGAAATATAAACAAAAGATATTTATTAATAGTTAAGGCTAAGCTAAGTAATATTTGATAGGTGCTCTCAAAATATTCCAAAATGAGCATTTGCAACCTTTATACAACAGTTTTGGTAAACATGACAATTATGGCTGAAATGTTATCAGAAGCCCTCAATATGCTTCTCTATAAGATTCAGATCTGGGCTGTTTCCTGGCCAGCTAAGAGTTGTAATGGACTGTTCTTCCAATCATTTTTTCACCTGTAACAAATGTAAACACGTTACTGTCGAACCTCTAATGCAGAAATGAAGCTAAAGTAACTACAGAAGTGCCTACTTACACTTTTCGCCGGATGACAAGGAGCGGAGTCGTTCTGAAAGATGCAGTTACTTAGCAGATTGAAATGGTCCCTAATGATTGGCAACAATTTGCCTTCCAATATAGCCAGGTACCTCTTCCATTGGCATTTATGGAACCTTTTATAAACTGCAGGTGACCTATTCCGCGATACGAAATGCACCCCCCATATAATTTGGCTGGTAGGGAATTTCACTGTAGACACCACACAGTCTGGATGGTATTCTTCACCACGTCTACGGCAAATTGTTTGTCTCCCATCAGAGGCCGTGCAGGTTGAATTTCTTTTCATCCGTGAAAATGACCGACTTCCACTGCTCGGGGTCCATTTGACATGCTCCTTACACCAAATTAATCGGGTCTTTTTCATTTTTTTTGTGTGAGGAGGGGCTTCTTAGGATGACAGGCTACAAGTCCATTTTTGAAGAGGCATCTTCTGTTACTGCACTTGCTACCACTCCAGTATGTTCTTCCCATTCTCTTTTCAGCTCAGACGAAGAAGCTTTACATTTTTTAAGGCATAAGCGCTTCAAAACGCAATCCTGTTTTGGCGTAGAGACTTGTTTGGGTCCAGTTCCTTTTTTCCTATCAGCAGAACCAGTATTCTTGAGTTTGGAAAGAAATCTACTCACTGTCGACTGATTACAAGATACTCTATAAGCAATATGAAGGGAAGAAGATCCTTCCTCACATAAAGCAACAATAGCACTCTTTCTTCATGGTGTCAACTGCACGTAACTTGCCATCCTGACACAAGCAAGGAAGGCTACAACTCTTGCAGAGCGTGCTTATATAGCTGAAAGTAACAGCTGATGCAATATTACATCATCACCTATGCGTGTCAATCTTATCTGATGCAATCTATAAGAAATATTGTCATATACTTATGTTATTCAGACGACAATTATAATTTTAAGGGGTGATGCACTTTCTTTGAACACCAGTGTATATATATATAACCTAACAGGAAAAAAAAAAAAAAAATCTTACCAGAATTGACACAGCACAGCATTTGGTGATCAGAACTGGGTACTCAAACCCGGTTCCCTTTAAAACCCTATTTCCAGGTGGGGGAGGAGACGGGTCTCTGCCTCCCCCTATACTTTGCTCGGTGGGGCTTGTCCACACTGCATCTTTGGGGATGCCTACTCTATCGTCCCTATCCTTTCTATTTGTTTCCCCCCCAGGCTTCAGTCTCTCTCTCTCTCTCCCACTCTAACTAAACTGACGGAGTATGTCCCTAACAATGCTGCCAAATTCTAATCAACGTCTAATTCTACCGCTTTCTCGTAAATCTTTTTCATCCTGTCCAAATTCTATATATATATAGTATGTATGAATAGGAAATGCAAAGTGCAAAGAAAAAGAAAACCAGGAACTGCACCTGAATGCACAATGCTGCAAAAACAGGATACAAAAGTATATTGACGGAATTAGAATGAATTAATAGAAAATACAAAAAGCTGGAGAAATATTTAACGCAAGATGCTGAGTCTAATAGAAGAAAAGTAAGAGAAATAACAAGAAAAAGAATGTTAAGAATCTAAAAAAAAAAAAAAAAAAAAAAAATTGTAAAATTATATAGAATTAAAGGCTCAATTAACAAGCCAATCAAATGTAGATAAGCTGAAAGGGAAAGAAGAAATTTATTATTAATCAATGCTAAATAATGCTAAACAATTATCCCCAGATAATTTTCATTCTCCACTACGCAGTGTGGTACCACACAGATGGTATGGTATTCTGGGATTACTGATAACAAGATCATAAACGATCATGTTGCAGTAGAATACTCTGATTACTGTCATTAACCACTCTGCAATTATTCGTATCATCTGCAAACTTACACAATAAATATGTTATGGCTTCATCAATATCATTAATAAACAGAAAACAACAATGAGCCTGGCTCTGAAGCCAGAGGACTTCACTAATAACTTTAATCCAAGAAGAACAGTGCCCACTGATAAGCACTCTATCTACTCCCACTCAACCATCCCTTTATCTATAGAAGTAACTTGCCCCTAATGCCACACTGATTCAATTTGTACAGCAGTCTTTTTATGTGGCACAGTATCAAAAGCTTTTCTGAAATCTAAATATATGATGCCAAAAATATTTTTTATATCCAGTTTGTTACTGTATCATAGTATCCAATCAGATTGGTTGGACAAGTTGTCACTTAAAAAATCCATGCTCTGACCGCTCCATAATTGTATTGATGTCTAATTGGTCCTGCATTACTTCTTTAACCAGTGACTCCATAATTTTTCCCAGAACAGATGCCAAGCTCATAGGTCTTAATTACTAACTTCACCCTTTGTGAATCGGGGATACATTCACACATCTTGGTTATCACAAAATTATTTAGATCCATTAGAATTTGAAATCCTTCTGGAATTTCCATTCCTGAAAAATTCCTCATGTGTGAATGCAGATGCAATATATTCATTCAGTTTGTCAGAAACCTGAGCAGGATCATCAACTGTTATACCATTCATACCCAGCAGAGCAATATGTTTCATCCTTTTCCTTCTGGTATTTACCTAAGTAAAGAAGCCTTTGCCATTTTTTTTTTTTTTTTTTTTTGCAATCTTTGCCAGACTTCTGGTAATCTACCTTAACTTGCCTAATCCATTATAATCCACTTAGGATATTATACTACTTAAGATGATCCTGTAATGTACTTGACCATACTTCTTTTTTTTCATCATAATCTTTTGCATATGATGCATGAAAGCAAGCTTATACAGCATCAGCCAAAAAAAAAAAAAAAAAACTCTTCCTATTTCACCCATCCACTCATTCCAAATGTTTGTCTAATTCTGCCTTGAATTTATTTAAGCTATTAACTTCCACAATGACAGATGGAAGTTTGTTCCAGCAATCAACTACCCACTGGCTAAAGGCAAATTTCCGCACATCTATTTGACAACTGTTGTTCCCAAATTCCGGGTTTATGTCCCTCAGGCTTGTAATCTGATCAAGGGGAAGAATCCTATCAACATTGAGCCTGCTCAATCCATTCAAGGTCTTATACATCTCAATCAGATCTCCTTGCAGGTGCCTAGTCTCCAGGCACTGCAATTTTCAGAACTTAATCCTATCTTGGTAAGAGCACCCCTTTGTTCCCCTTACCAATCTTGTTGCCCTTCTTTGTACTTGTTCTAGCAACTCTGCATTTTTTCTAAAATGATGCTTCCAGACCTGTACTCAGTACTCAAGGTGTGCCCTGACCATTGCCTTATAAAAGGGAATGACTACCTCTTTATCCCTGATCGCAAAATTCCTGTATGTCATTGACAAAACCCCCATGGCCTACTCTGGCACCTGCCTGCACTGCTCAGAAAACTTCATATCTGACTACACAAGTCAGATATGAAGTTTTCTTTCATTTTCCACTACCCTGAGTGTAACAGGAAACTCAACCAAAAGGAAAACTCTCCTACAAAAACCACATCTGGTAATTGTTAGATCTACTTCCACAGAAGATCATCACACAAGTGAGGAAGTAAAAAATATAGTGGTCGCAAATTTAGCAGAAGACCTGAAAATGGCAAAAATTAAATCTGTGCGTAAGACACGTAATATTGGTGTCATAATTGAAACTGAGACGAAAGAAGAAGCTAACAAAATCATTAGTAACCCCAAAATACAAACACTTGGCCTACAGACCGCACCCCCAAATAATAATTTATGATACCGAAAAGGACCTAACCCCAGCAACGCTCCGGGATGAACTATACAGAAGAAACCTCCAGCAGGACCACCCAGATGTTGAACCAAATGATCTCGTTTTCCCGAAATTCCAAAAAAATGCCAGAGTGGGAAATTCTACCAACTGGGTAGTGGAGCTTTCCCCCGCAGCCTGGAGAACAATAAGTCAACAAAATAGAGTGTTCATAAATTGGGGCAGTCACCGCTTCAAGGAGCATGTGGCTGTCCCCAAATGCTACAAGTGTTGTCGTTTTGGACACATGACACACACGTGTACCCAAGCTCAACCCACATGTGGACACTGTGCTGAGAGAGGCCACGACTTTAACTCGTGCACTAAAAAAGAAGACCCACCCACTTGCGCAAACTGCAAATCAATGAAAATGCAGGCGGATCATTCCATCCGGGACAATAAATGCCCTGTGTACACAAATGCTAAGAGCACATGCCAACTAAGGCTCGATTATGGGGACTTACCTTAAACCATTTAATACTACCACTGTAAAATTTGCACAAATTAATGCCCAGCGAGCTAAAGCAGTTGCAGCGCAGTTGAGGAAAAAGGCAGATGAGGAGAACCTCGATATCCTCTTTCTTCAAGAGCCATATTCGCATAGTAAGGCAGTCAGAGGGTATCCGTTGACTTATAAGATCGTTCAAGTGGACGGGGAAACCCCACGGGCGGCTATTCTGGTCAGAAACTCTGATCTCACTGTTACCAAAATACCACATTACTGCCTTCCCTGGGCAGCCTGTGCCCATATCATCACCCCTTTGGGGGAATTTTACGCAGTTTCTCTCTACTCTCGGCCGGGGGAGGATATTCTCCTGATTATTAGATACTTACAAAGCATCTCTCTGGAATTCGCAAATGCAAAAATCATCGTTGCCGCCGACGTAAACTGCAGGTTGCCAGCGTGGTTCAGTGAAACTCAAGATAGACGAGGCACAAACAAAGGACAAAGACTGGAAGAATATCTCTCAAACAGTTCTTTCTCAATTCTCAACCAACCAAATAACCTACCGACCTTCTCTAGTACAATGTGGGAAGCCACAATTGATATCACCCTGGCCACAAGATCCGTTGCACAACACCTTTCATCCTGGACAGTTAGAGAAAGCTGGACCACTTCGGACCACCGTGTAATAACTTTCCAACTGCACCGATCAGTAAGCCGACAACCAATTATGAGGCAAACTCTACATAGATTTGCAATTGACAAGGCAAACTGGCAGGAATTTAAGGATTCACTGATCATGGCCACCTGCTCTCTCAGCACAGTTGGACTGAACCCAGACCAGCACCAAAAGGCAATTGTAAGCCTAGTCACTGAAAGCTCAATTAACTCTATTAAACGGAAGAAACCTTCTCTTGGAGCCATACCTTGGTGGTGCCCAGAGCTCCAACAACTGCGATGGGAGGTTTACACCCGACGGAAAAATTTTCAACGTGCAAGACAGACATGGCCAGAAGCGGAAGTAGAGTATTTCAAGCAGCAGTACCGAACGGCAAGAAACGAATACACAACCCTGATTAAACAAAGGAAGAAGCGCTCCTGGGAGCACCTAGTCTCCACAGTTGGAAATTCTGCTCCATGGGGAGTGGTCTACAGAGTAATCACAAACAAACTCCCCAGGGGAGAAGTCATCCCAGCCACCAAGACGCCACAAGGCACGTATACAAAGACATGGTCCGAATCTATAAATAACATCCTTGACGCCATGTTCCATCAACACATGACACCAAGTACCATAGAGCAAATACTACTATGTGAGGAAAACAGCACATACACGACGGCCCAAGTGGAAGACAGCTTCACCAAGGAAGAACTGGACTCCGCTGCAGCAAAAATAGAAAACAAGAAATCTCCAGGAGAAGATATGCTGGAGCCCGAGATCGTAAAGAAGGCTGTTGAAACCATCCCAAATGAGATCCTAAACCTCTTCAACCATTGCCTCGAAGCAGGCCATTTCACAGCAGTATGGAGATCTGCAAAATTAAGGCTTATTCTCAAGAATCCGACAAAACCACAAGACCTTCCGGAGTCATACCGGCCCATCGCTCTTCTATCCATACTAAGCAAACTCCTAGAACATCTTCTAAGCAATAGAATAGAAATTCATTACTCCAAGGCTGGCCTTCACTCTGACAACCAATACGGCTTTAGAAGGGGATGCTCCACGGTAGATGCCTTAGAGAATATCGTCAAAGCAGCTACCACTACCAGCCATAAATACTTCCTTGTCATTTCAGTGGATTTTGCGGGGGCGTTTGACTCCCTCTGGTGGCCAAGCGTCCTTAGCAGACTCCGGAAAGCAAAACTACCAGCTAATTTGTACAATTGTATAAAAACCTATCTTGCAAACAGAACAGTAACCGTCAGTGCTCCGTACTGTTCAGTCACACGACCAGTCTATAGAGGATGCCCACAAGGCTCAGTACTTGGCCCACTTCTCTGGAACGTGGTGCTCGACAGCTTTCTAAACCTCGACCTTGGTAATGTGAGATCGCAGGCCTATGCGGATGACCTGATCCTGATGCTGGCGGCAGACTCAAGAACTCAACTAGAGATCTCTGCAAACCGTGCTATAAATATCCTACAAGACTGGGCCACCCAAAACCACTTAAAGATATCCCCAACAAAAACCTGCTCCATCCTACTTAAAGGTTCTCTCAATATCAGAAGGCCTCCCCAGATAAAGATTCAGGAAACAACAATTAAGCTTTCCACCGAACTTAAATATCTTGGTATTCTGCTGGATAAAAATCTGTCATTCACACCCCATCTTACTTACCTCCGAAGCAAAATCAAAAAATACTCCGCACTAATAGCTAGAGTCACTCGTCGTGACTGGGGACTTAAGAAGAGGACCCTAGCCCTCTTCTATAAGGCAATCTTCTTACCAGCAATAACATACGCATCAGGAGTCTGGTTCCACAAGGCAGTAACAGCAGTAAACAAAAGGAAGCTAGAGACCATTCAACGTTCAGTCCTACTAATAATCTCGAGAGCCTGCTGTACTGTAAGCACCCACGCCCTCCAGGTCCTCTTGGGTGCTCTCCCCCTGGACCTGGAGATCGTCCGCTGTGGGTTGCTTTATCAACTATCCAAAGGCAAATCAATCACCTGCCTAGACTACACAACCGATCCGGCGAACGATTGTAAACTTGAGAAAAAACGCCTTCTCACCCACCTACAGCAGGCATGGCAAACCCGCTGGACGACTTCGACAAAAGGGGAAGTCACACAAAGATTCATACCTGATAATCAACTAGTGTTTCCCAAAAGCCTAAACTGGTTTTCACCGGGTCTGCTGACATCTTACCTGCTCACGGGACATGGCGCAATAAGAGCAAAACTTTCCAGTTTCGGATTGAGTGACACCCCTCTCTGCCACTGTGGACAGCCAGAGATGTGGGAGCACCTCATGCACCACTGCCAACTATACGAAGACCTCCGCTGCCTCTTAATAACTAGAATACGTTTCTCACCAATAAACCAAGAACAATATCTCCTGGAGAGCGAGGACAATTATAAAGCCTTAACGCAGTTTGCGCAGGATCTTTTTACTAGAAGAAGAACATACCCACAACCTTAGCAGGAATTTTCCCACAAACTAACCACTCATCATCCATAATAAAGATCCTTAGATGTGTCAACCAAACAAAAACCTAACAGCTACAATCTGAAAAACTAATCATTAACTTAACCTGGATCTGACCACTGGCTTAAACTGGAGTCATTATCTGGACTTGACCACTCACACGGACGGGACAACATGTCCCAGGAATGGCATACGAAGACCTGACAAAGACATTATGCTGTTTGCTGCCAAAACATCATTAGGCGATCTGAACCGGGTACCCTCACTCGGTTCACTTTCTTTCCCTTCCCTTGGCAGGGGATGGTTACTCTGTACCCTCCCCCCTGCCATTCCCTATCTTCACCTGGTGAGGCATGGGCCTGCCCCGCCGACTTTTGGGGTTATCTTCACTATTGACTTCATATTTCTGTCTTTCACCCTCCAGTCTTCAGTCTCCCTTCCTTCTCTAGCTATCTTGCGATTAGTGTTTGACCCTTGCCAAAACTACACAAGCCCACACAAAAATTTAAAAAATAATAAAAAATGAACTCTAACCCGTATAACTTATATCTCGTTCGGCCTGACCCAATTTCGAGCTTTCCTCCCCCTCCCCCCCTCCATTTTTTTTTTTAGGTCCTAACCACTGAAATCTCAGGAAATTAGGTGGCAGGATCTGCCAGAGTAAATAGTAAATTTCTAAAATACTGGTGTACCTGTCTGCCTCCACGAGGTATAGTGTGGGCAATGGAGGCCTCATTTGAGACCCAACGGCTAAAAGACCAGATGAACAACGGTACAAAACATTACACACCACAACATCCATACACTTTTAAACCTCTGGCCTCTACAGTGTTCTGTATCACACCACAATGTATATTACGCGGAGATGGGGGAAACCCCTGGTGCCGTTAGACCCTAAAAACACTATACACTACCCTGAGTGTAACACCGCACAATTGGTACGTTTCTCTTGGGTTACTGCTACCCATATGCAGTACTTTGCACTTGTCAATGTTAAATTTCAGTTGTCACTTCTCAGGCCATCTGCCCAACTTTTCCAGCTCCTGTTGCAGCAGCATACTGTCATTACTGTTATTAACAACCCTGCGAACATTTGTATCATCTGCAAACTTTGACAATAAGCTTGATATACCTTCATCAATTGATAAATATGATAAATATTTATCATATTTATGCCATTGATAAATATACAAAACAACGATGGGCACAACACTGAATCCTGGAGAACACCACTAATAACATTCATACATGAAGAGCTGTGTCCACTGATTAACCCTCTCTGTCTCCTCCCACTCAACCATCCTTTTATTTATTCATCGCAGCAACTTGCCCTTAATGCCATATTGCTCCAATTTGTATGGTACTTTTCCATGTGCAACAGTATCAAAAGCTTTTCTGAAATCCAAGTATATGATATAAAAATAATTTTTTGCATCCAGCTCCTTTGTGACCATGCTATAGTAGCCAAACAAATTGGTTAGACAAGATTTCCCCTTAACAAACCCATGCAGTTTCTGAATTATTACTGCAGTCCTGTCCAGATGATCCTGCAAAGCTTCTTTAACCAGTGACTCAATTATTTTCCCTGCAACAGAAGTCAAACTAACAGGTCTGTAATTACTCGTGTCACTCTTTGTGAATCGGAGACACATTTGCACATCTTAGGTCTGTGGAGACTTCCTTTAATGTCCAAGGATGCTTTTAGCATTAGCATTAGTAGAGGCTTTTGATGCATCAGCCAAAAAAAAAAAAAAAAAACCACTTCCACTTCACCCCTCTGTTCGTTCGAAATACCTGTCCAGCTGAGCCTTAAACTTATTTAGGCTATCAACCTCCACTACAAGGGATGGAAGTCTGTTCCACCAACCAACCACTCGCTGGCTAAAGGCAAATTTCCGCACGTCTATCCTACATCTGTCTTTCCTCAATTTGAATTTATGCCCTCTCAGGTGATTATTCTGAGCGAGAGGAAGAATCCCATCAGCATTGAGCATGCTCAAACCATTCAAGGCTTTATACACCTCTATAAGATCACCTTGCTGGTGCCTAGTCTCCAGACACTGTAATTTGCAAAACTTAAGCCTTTCTTCGTAAGAGCACCCCTTTGTTCCATTCACTAATCTTGTTGCCCTTCTCTGTACTCGTTCCAGCAGCTCTACATCCTTCTTGAAATGAGGCCTCCAGACCTGTATACAATACTCTAGGTGTGGCCTGACCATTGCCTTATACAAGGGAATAATCACCTCCTTATCCCTGCTAGAAAAATTCCTATATATCATTGACAATACACCATGAGCTACTCTTGCAGCCCGTCTGCACTGCTCAGAGAACTTAATATCTGCCTGCACAACCACCCCCAGGTCCCTTTCATTCTCTACTGTCAGTGTAGTACCACAGAGTTGATACGTTGCTCTGGGGTTGCTGTTTCCCATGTGTAGTACTTTACATTTGTCAATGTTAAACTTCATTTGCCACCTCTCAGCCCATCTGCTCAACCTTTCCAAATCCTGTTGCAGCAGCATAGTGTCAGTAGTGTCCTTGACAACCCTGCCAACCTTCGTATCGTCTGCAAACTTGGACATTAAGCCTGATATACCATCATCAATATCATTTATAAATACAGAAAACAATAAAGGACCCAACACTGAACCCTGAGGGACTCCACTAATAACATTAGTCCACGATGAGCAGTGTCCATTGATTACCACACTCTGTCTTCTCCCCCTCAACCACCCCTTTATCCATAGCAGCAATTTGCCTCCAATGCCACACTGCTCCAATTTGTGCAGCAGTCTTCCATGTGCAACAGTATCAAAAGCCTTTCTAAGATCCAAGTATATAATATCAAAGTTATTCCCTGCATCCAGTTCCTTTGTGACTGCATCATAGTATCCAATCAAATTGGTCAGGCAAGACTGTGTCCGAGCTATAACTTAAGTCTTGTCTAAATGATCCTGCAGTGCTTCTTTAACTAGTGCCTCCATTAATTTTCCTGGAACAGAAGTTAAACTCACAGGTCTATAATTACTTGTGTCAGCCTTTGATCCTCCTTTGTGAATTGGGGTCACATTTGCACATCTCCAGTCTGTGGGTACCTCCCCTGAGTCCAAGAAAGCTCTAATAATTATGGCTAAGGGTTTGCTTACTTCCTCTGCTGCCTCCTTTAATATAACTGGAGAGATCCCATCCACCCCGGGTGCCTTTCTTGTGTTTATCTTCAATAATTTCTCCTCCACTTTACTCTCAGTTATTACAAGATTCTCTAGCTTACTGCTAGAGTTGAATACACCTCTGGCATTCCCCTCGCTAAATAACTCCTCATGTTTGAATGTCGATGCAAAATATTCATTTAGTTTGTTAGCTAACTGAGCAGGATCATCAACAGTTGACCCATCAATATCAAGTGGACCAATCTGATTCATCCCCTTCCTTCTAGAGTTACATAAGTAAAGAACTCTTTGCTGTTTTTCTTTGCATCCCTTGCCAAAGATTTCTCGTAATCTGCCTTCGCCTGCCTAACCTCCTTTGTAACTTGGTTACAGATCAAGTTGTATCTATCATAGGCTTCTGTGTCATGTGTTAATTTGTATGTATCCCATGCATGTTTCTTCTCTGCCATATGCCTCATTAGTTCATCTGACATCCATTTTGGCCTAAACCTTGAACAATATTTCTTAGTTGGTGTGTAAAGCCTAGTAGCTTCCAAGATTAATTCTTTGAATGCTTCCCATTTTGAATTTGCTGTTGGTAACATCATCAGTTGGTCCCACTGTATAGAATTTAAATACAGTCTCAGTCCATCGTAGACGCCTTTATGAAAGCAATAACCCTTCCCTTTACCCCTAACGGTAGTTACCTCTTTGAGTAAATCCCACTTCAGCACACTGTGACCACTGCCACCTAGTGGTTCATTTATCTGCAGATTCTTAATGCATGAAGAATCACTGCTGATAATCAAATCAAGAGTATTCCTCCCTGTAGTTGCCTCCCGAACATGCTGATGTAGAAAACAATCATCCAATAAATCCACAAAAGTTTTGCTAGTGTGTGAGTGACCAGCCCCCAATTTCCAGTCAATATCTGGGAAATTAAAATCTCCCATTATAAGACTCTCTGATTTACTGGCCCACTCTATTTCCCTGTACAGTTTCTTATTATATTCATCAGAGTCATCATTAGGCCTATAACACACTCCTACTCTCAATTTTGATCTCCCAATGCTTATGTCACACCAAACTGACTCGACACTGCACTGTCCAGCGATGTCCACTGGCTTCACTTCCTTGGATTTTATGTATTTCTTAACTAATAGCATAACACCTCCTCCCTTCCTATCCAGTCTATCCTTTCTGTAGACATTGTACTTCCCAAATTCCAGTTCTGCATTCCTTATATCTGTGTGACACCACGTCTCTGATATCCCAACAATATCTGCCTTTGATGTTTTTAGCAATACCTCAAATTCATCAAATTTATTTACTAAACTCCTAGCATTGGTGTACACGCAAGTATACATGCTTTCATAATTATGGCTAAGGGTTTGTTTACTTTCTTTGCCACCTCCTTTAATATAACTGGATAGATCCCATCCACCCAAGGTGCCTTTCTTATGTTTAACTTCAACAATTTCTCCTCTACTTTGCTCTCAGTTATTACAAAATCATTTAAGACCCCGTTAGAGTTTGACAAACATCTGGCACTCTCCTTGAATAACTCCTTATGTGTGAATGTAGATGCACTTTCAATGTAGAAAGTAGATGTAGCATATAGATCCTTGTCCACTTTCAAGTTCAGTAATTTTTCCGTAGGCTCTGGAATATCAATATTGTGTTTAGGTATGGTGGGCACACTTCAGGAGGGCAACTAGATTAGTGAAGAATGCTAATTGTTGTTCACGTGAAGAAAGGCTTAAAAAGTATAGAATGCAAAATATGGCAACTACACACCTTGGGGGGGGGGAGAAGACATTATAAAAGTATATAAGGCCCTGAAGGGAATCAGTAAAATTTTGGGAAGTAACAGAAAGTTGTATCTCATGAAGTTTACTTTTGGGCAGCATATTGTAGACAACAGTGGTCAAGGTTTATAGTTCAAAGCAGAATTGGATACACATTTTTTTTTTTTTTTTTTTTTTGGAAATGGGGATTGTATGAATGAGAGAATTTTTTTGGTAGTGGGGTGGGGGAGGAGAGAGGAAAGACCACTTTGTTGCCTCATTTAGTCATTATAATGCTAAATACTAAATTTTTAAGTTTAGGCTTTCAAGTTATAAATAATACAAGTGAATTTTAAAATACTGCAGTATAATTATGGAGAACACTAACTGCATTTGGAGTAAAAGCAACTTATAAAAATACACAAGTTGTTTGTCAATTCATGCAAACTTTGCATTATTGCCTTTAGCAATTTTTGCCAGTCTATCAGTGATTTCATCCTAGTAAAGAATATTATATGCTGTTCACAAAAATTTCTAACTGAATCACAACTGACAAATGTGGCAACTGATTCCTCTTTCCCCTCTCAAAGGAAAATGTCACTGTTTTATGTGCAATAAAAAATACATAGATGTATTTTTTTATTGCGTCTTTACTGAGATGAAAGAGGAGAGAAACAATGTAATTACTATTGTTTCTTGCATCTTTACTGAGATGAAAGAGGAGAGAAACAATGTAATTACTATTGTTTATAAAAAATTTTATACCATCTAATTGAAGGAATATACTGTAGAAGAGCATACAATAGCCTAGTGGTCTACACTATAGAAATCATTGCAGTGGCTGGTTCCCCTCTGTGAGGTATAGAGTTTGCCTCTGTTAATGTCTATCTTGAAATTTTTGTTTTGCTATAAATTGCATTTTTTTTTATGTTCCTCTTATTAGACACAATACTTGCATTATATCTAAAACCATGGTATAACCAGATGTGGTATATTGAGTTTGCACTGTGTGTCTGTGCGTGTCCAGTCATATGGAAAGTAAAGAGACCAAACCCCCCACAAACTATACACATATTGGAAATAAAATTTCATTCAAAAATTATTTAGGTTACATATTTTCCATTTTTCTACATAATCTCCAAGGAAAATTTAAGTATTTGTGTCATAATTAGGGATAATTTTTGTATCCCCTGGTCAAAAAAGTCTACTGCTTGAGCTTTTAATGAATTTGTGAAGAATTAACATTTCTTCTTCATCATCAAACTATTTTCTAGCCATGCGCTTCTTCAAATACAGAAAGAGATGGTAAACATCAGGCACCATGTCAGGACTACATGGCTGGTGACTGAAGATTTGCCAGTGAAACTGCATTAATGGTTCTTGTGTGAGCAGCAGTGTGGTCTTGCATAATTATGAAGTAAACAAACATCTTCAGAGAGTAAACCAAGCCTTTTGTTTTAATGGCTCATTGTAGCTTTCAATATAGTCTTGGATTTTCTATGTTTAGGTTGTTCTTTGTAGATTAAATCCAACCAATAAAACATGTTTTCTGTCCCAGAAAACAGAAGTCATGATTTTTTTTCTCACTCAAATAGTTTCTTTGAGGTGAGCCCATTATTAGTATTTGTTCTCTTTGGAGTAACATCACAATTCTGTTTAACAAAGAACCACCCTCTTTTGTATAATTCTGAAGCACTAATGAGTGGTAAAGCACTAATGTGCTTACCACTCATTTTTCTTTGTGAGCATCAGTTAATATTTTCACTATCCATCTGATAGACTATTTTCAGAAGTTCTGATGCTGTTTCGCAATTTTGAGGTAAGTCATATGCTTATAGTGTAGTGATTGGTGTTTGCTTTCTTGAGTGTCTAATAGCTGACCTAAGTGGTCTCATCACCACCAGTCACTATTCTGACCAACAAAGAATTATCCTCTTTTGTGTAATGCTGAAGAAATACGAGTTGCAGAAACATTATGTGAGCATCAGTTAACATTTTTGGTACCCATTTGGCACATAATTTGCAGAAGTTCCAATGCTGTTTCACAATTTCATGAAGCAATGATCCTGAGATATCAGGGAAACTGTTATGAAGACTGAAAATTGCTTACCTTCTGGCTGAATTTTTTCATCAACTCTGAATTAGACTGTCATCAAAACTGAGTTTTCCATTCCTTTCTTAATTGTGGATACCAGTCCTCATCACATCATGGCACCACTTTGCTATGTTCAGGTAATTCATGGCATTTTCACTATAGGTCTCTGCCAATGAATGTTGGCAGGCCAGACATTCTAGTATTTAAAAATCTGATAAAAGAATGAATTTTACATTTCACAAGACTTCCAACAGGCCTGCCCTCACTGTTAATTTGTACTGAGTAATACAACACATTCATGGTAACTTAACTGTAAACCACGTGAAGCTAACAATACAAGTAGCATCAAAGTCAAAGCACTTTTTAACTTCAAAATAGTAGTATAAAATGAGTGAACACAACATGCATTTTTCAGTATTTCATCACTTATTTAAACACTACTGCTCTTTAATCAGAAGTAGTATATCAATATAATTAGTGGACTTTGATTTCCAAATACATTTCACTGGAATTTAACTAAAAATTATGAAATGCAAGCAATTTAATTTAGTATTTATTAATGGTTTAGGGTTTGTTTTGTAAAATTATATGATTTTTATACAAAAAATAACTTGATACATATGGAAATGTGTCTACTACTTTATTAATGAGAAGTATACTGCTATTTATTTGTAATGCATGTAATTATCCAGGTGACTATTTCAAGGATCAGCCATTTCTGGGCAACTATGCATCCATCAGAGCAGGTCTTGGCAACTCAAAGATGATATATTTGCACAATGAGATATGCCAAGAGATGCAGATAATCAAACTCAAAATAAGCTCTAAACTGTTTAGATTTTGAATAACCTGTACTATTGGATGCTTAATTACCTGTTGATAATAAATAAGTATTTAAATAAATAAATAACAGTACATCTCCTTAAGCAGTAGCACTGTTAAATTATAGTGTAAGACCAAGAAAACCCATGACTTCACAATTTGAGATACACTTGTAACAAACTTAATTTGTCCTTTTACCACATGCAAAATTTATGAGTTTGCCCCTATATGCACATTAGTGTTATGTAAACAGTGCCCATAACCTGAAGAATCTTAGCCCTAAATTATACTTGAGTATAAAACAAAATCAATCATGCCAATGGGAGAAAAAGCTAGAAGTGACAATACCTGTTTTTGCATTTCATTAAATTCTGCCTTATCAATTGTAGATTCCTGTAGAAATTGTATTTGTTTCCTGAGTTCTTTAATTTCTGTTTCTAAACTAGATCTAGTTTCAGTGTTGCTAATACCACTAATATTACCACTAACATTACTGCCACCAATGTTAGAAATGGGCGGACTGATTAATGTTCTTGTGGTTGAAGGACTGGTGGCTGATGAAGGAACTACACTTGGTGGTTTTAATGGCTTTGGCCTGATTTTGACCTCTGAAAAGAATTCCAAGAATACATATAACAACAAAACAACATTTAAATTAAATTATACAATTTGTTGTGATAATGTATTATGTTTTATATGAAGTTTTAATAACTTTAGAATTCATACAATAAGTTAATTTAAATGAAGTTGCAATTTGGTATTCTTATTAACAAAATAATTCAAAATTAACATCATGCCCACAATCTTCAAGAGTGCCCTATAATAGCATGTTCAAATGCATGGTTAAGGAACCATATTTTTTACATCTATATGAAACATATTTGAACAAAAAACTTAGTGCATGATTTGTCGAAATCGCAACTTTTGGGCATGTGAAAAATTGGATACATGCTAGTGGTGGTAGGATGAAACACTTAGGTTAAGTATGCAAAAACCCCTAATGGTGCATTGTGAAATCACATTCATAAATATTAAACCTTATAAAAAGTTTGATAATTTTATTGAAATAATACATACAGTCGGTTCTGCTATAACGCGGTACACGTGTTCCTAAAAATTTCCATGTTATGATATTTCGCACATTAAAAACAACAGGGTTTATGGAAAAAATAGGTATAGGGGCAGAGGAATAAAAAAAAAAAAGGTTCCATCTGGTAAGGGAATAACTTTGATATTATATACTTGGATCTTAGAAAGGCTTTTGATACTGTTGCACATGGAAGACTGCTGCACAAATTGGAGCAGTGTGGCATTGGAGGCAAATTGCTGCTGTGGATAAAGGGGTGGCTGAGGGGGAGAAGACAGAGAGTGGTAATCAATGGACACTGCTCGTCGTGGACTAATGTTATTAGTGGAGTCCCTCAGGGCTCAGTGTTGGGTCCATTATTGTTTTCTGTATTCATAAATGATATTGATGAGGGTATATCAAGCTTAATGTCGAAGTTTGCAGACGATACAAAGGTAGGCAGGGTTGTCAAGGACACTACTGACACTATGCTGCTGCAACAGGATCTGGAAAGGTTGAGCAGATGGGCTGAGAGGTGGCAAATGAAGTTTAACATTGACAAATGTAAAATACTACACATGGGAAACAGCAACCCCAGAGCAACGTATCAACTCTGTGGTACTACACTGACAGTGGTAGAGAATGAAAGGGACCTGGGGGTGGTTGTGCAGGCAGATATGAAGTTCTCTGAGCAGTGCAGACGGGCTGCAAGAGTAGCTCATGGTGTATTGTCAATGATATATAGGAATTTTTCTAGCAGGGATAAGGAGGTGATTATTCCCTTGTATAAGGCAATGGTCAGGCCACACCTAGAGTACTGTATACAGGTCTGGAGGCCTCATTTCGAGAAGGATGTAGAGCTGCTGGAACGAGTACAGAGAAGGGCAACAAGATTAGTGAATGGAACAAAGGGGTGCTCTTAAGAAGAAAGGCTTAAGTTTTGCAAATTACAGTGTCTGGAGACTAGGCACCAGCGAGGTGATCTGATAGAGGTGTATAAAGCCTTGAATGGTTTGAGCATGCTCAATGCTGATGGGATTCTTCCTCTTGCTCAGAATAATCACCTGAGAGGGCATAAATTCAGATTGAGGAAATTGAGGAAAGACAGATGTAGGATAGATGTGTGGAAATTTGCCTTTAGCCAGTGGGTAGTTGGTTGGTGGAACAGACTTCCATCCCTTGTCGTGGAAGTTGATAGCCTAAATAAGTTTAAGGCTCAGCTGGACAGGTATTTTGAACGAACAGAGGGGTGAAGTGGAAGTGGTTTTTTTTTTTTTTTTTTTTGGCTGATGCTGCATAAGCTTGCTTTCTTGCATCAAATGCCTCTGCTAATGCTAAAGTAAAACACTAAACAAAGTTAGAAACCCAATAAAATTGCTAAAAGGTTTAAACAACTTAAATTTTTCATAAATAAATAAATATTACACTAAACATACCTTTGACAAGATATGAAGTTCGTTTGATTGATATTTCTGGTCACTGACATTTTTTTTTTGGTTGTAAAATTTAAAACAGTAAAAAAGATAAGCAATCAGTAACAATGAACATGGGACCCACAAATTGCGCAGTTTATGAAGCTTGCCCCAGGGTCCTGAGCTGGATATCATCATTCTTCTTCTCTTCCTTGTTGATTCCCTTCTATTTCTCTCTCTCTCAGGGTAACTTGGGAATTTTATTTGGTTAGTGCAGCATAAGCCTCAGACTTCCTTACACCATACGACTAATAATAATAATAATATTAAAAAATAGGAATGAAGATTTCATGGAAGGGGAAACACATTTCACCATAACAACGTAAAATCCCACCGAATTCTGAATTCCAGCTATCGGTATTATCACAAATGCAGTAAGATTGAGTTTACCACCCATTTATAATTAGGTTGCACTAACAAAAAAGTCGGGAATTACAAATTGTTTTTTTGTTTTATGGTAGTGACCTTGAGAAATGTGCTCCTCTGCTCACGCTACCATGCCTCATGAAATTCTGTTTGAACAGAAAAATGTGAGCTCCTGAAAACACGAGAAATGCAAGAAAGCAACTTTATGCAGCATCAGCCAAAAAAAAAAAAAAAATCCAAACATTCACGCCAAATGCTTATCCAGCTCAGCCTTAAATCTATTTAAGCTATCAACTTCCGCAACAAGAGATGGAAGACTGTTTCAGCAATCAACTACCCACTGGCTAAAGGCAAATTTCTGCACATCTATTCTACAACTGTCTTTCCTTAATTTGAATCTATGGCCCTCTCAGGTTCTTAATCTGAGCAAGAGGAAGAATCCCATCAGCATTCATGGGATCTATTCAAGGCCTTATACACCTCAATCAGATCGCCTTGCAGGTGCCTAGTCTCCAGGTGTTGCAGTTTGCAGAACTTAAGCCTTTCTTGGTAAGAGCACTCCTTTGTTCCCCTCATCAATCTTGTTGCCCTCCTTTGTACTCTCACTAATAACATTAGTCCACGAAGAGCAGTGTCCATTGATTACCACTCTCTGTCAGGCAATTACTGGGGGGGCACCGATCTAAATTATTTCTTATTAATTTTTGGCCTTCTTTATGTTATTTATCTCCTAAATCATTATTACCCCGCCTCTCAGAGCCTTAAACAACTCAATCAAATCTCCTCTAAGGTGTCTTGTTTCCAAACTCTGCAACCCACATATTCGAAGTCTTTCTTCATAAGGATGCCCTTTTGCCGATCTCACAAGGCGAGTTACCCATCTTTGCACCTTTTCAAGAAGCTCGATGTCTTTCTTTAGGTGCGGTCTCCATATTTGAACACAGTATTTCAAGTGTGGTCTAACAAAAGCCTTATATAATGGGATTATCACATCCCTATCTCTACTTTCAAAAGTTCGATAGATCATCGATAGGACACCATGGGCCTTCCTTGCAACGTGTTTACAATGCTTATATATGCAAGAAAAATGCAGATAAACATTAACTTTATGTTGAAGCATGAAAGAATATCCTTGAGTTGTAAGGAAGTGTGTTTGAGTCTGTCAGTTAAGTCTAATGAGTTTTTGATGGTGTGTATGTACATGTGTGGGTATCATGTTGGTAATAACGTACCAAGATATCTTGAAAGGGCCTAACCCAGGTGGCATTTATCACTCATGGCAAACCTTTGTGAACTTTCACACTCCCAAATAGATATGAGGTTTCAGAGTTTGTTGGGTTGATATGTTTGTATGTCTCTGTTAATCTTCTTGGTTAAAATTCCTTAAGTTTCAACTCAACTCAATTTTCATGATGCTTGGTGAGATTTTTATTTAGCTTGCCACATTTCTTCATAAAACAGATGATAAATCTTGGCATCATAGTCTATTTTGTATAAATATAATGATCCCCTAGCACTCTATTGGAATTCTTGAGACGAACAGATTTGTAAATTTTTTAACAATTTAAGGGTATAATTTGCTTAGGTGCTGGTTCTTGTGTTTCCAGCAGATCCAAGTCACTTGGCTGATTTGGAATTTATGGCACATCAGCTACTAAGGCTATTGAACACAAGCCTGATTTTGAGTATGACAAAGTATTTCTGGTGAAATTATCTTCCATGGATACCCTCAAGCTCATAGAATGAACGTTAATTGAAGCCATGTAACACTAAATTTAAAATGAACTAGATACAATAATAGCATTAGCAGGGCATATGATGCAAGAAAGCAGGCTTATCAGCCAAAAGAAAAAAAAAAAAAAAACCTTTCCCATTTCTCCCATCCATTCACTCCAAACAAAAATTAATTTCCCACAAGAAGTCAAAATAGGCTGGCAAAGTTGCTTTGCAGCAAAAACTACTTAAGAGTATGTTTCCTGTACATCTTTAAAAGCTGTAAAAAATATTTTTTGGTATTCTCTGCTAAAGAGAGAGTCAATGAGAAAATTTAACTGTTGAAGTAGTGTTAACTACTGCACTATGGTGATCTTTCTACTTACAATAAGTAGGAGTGGGTTAAATGACAATGGCCTATCCACAGCACAGCTAGGATAACTTCTTGTTTGCATATTTTACTTATGCATTTTACGTATCAAATCAAACCAGTAATCGCAACATTTTACAAAGTTGTGATTACTGGTTTAATTTGATAGAGCTAATCTATATCATCATTCTTCTCTTTCTTGATGATTCCCTTCTACTTTGACACTCTCTCTCTCTCTGTCTCAGGGTAACTCGGGAATTCTTTTTTTTTTTTTTTTTGGGTGGTGCAGTATAAGCCTCAGGCTTCCTTGCACCATATAGCTAATAATAATAATAATAATAATAACATTTATGGCACTGAGGTCGATACGATACACACTGTGTATCAGTTTACTTTCTCTTACCAGTCATGCCAGGTTTCTTTGCCTCATATTGAGTGAGTTCGCATTTATGTAGTGCGACAAACTTGCAGGAGGTGTAGGGGACACAAAGACGAATCGGAATCACATAGCATTGCAGGGTCCGATCATCAATCTTGTTGCCCTTCTTTGTACTCATTCTAGCAAATCTACATTCTTTTTAAAATGAGGCCTCCAGACCTGTACACAGTACTCTAGGTGTGGCCTGACCACTGCCTTGTACAATGGGATAATCACCTCCTTCTCCCTGCTAGCAAAATTCCTATATATCATTGGCAAGGCTCCATGACCTGCTCCGGCAGTCCATCTGCACTGCTCCACGAACTTCTCTGACTGCACAATTACGCCCAGGTCTTTTTCACTCTCCACTCCCCTGAGTGGTAGTGCCACACAGTTGGTACATTTCTCTTGGGTTACTGCTATCCATATGCAGTACTTTGCATTTGTCAATGTTAAACTTCAGTTGCCATTTCTCAGCCCATTTGCCCAACTTATCTAGATCCGGTTGCAGTAGCATACTGTTTTACTGTCATTAACAACCCTGCCACCCTTTGTATCATTTGCAAACTTGGACACTAAGCATGACATACCCTTATCAATATCACTGATGAATACACAAAAGAACAATGGGCCCAGCACCGAACCCTCGGGAACTTCACTAATAACATTAGTCCACGAAGAGCAGTGTCCATTGATTACCCCCCCCCAGTAATTGCCTCTCTGTCAGGCAATTACTGGGGGGGGGGCGATCGAAATTATTTCTTATTAATTTTTGGCCTTCTTTATGTTATTTTTCTCCTAAATCATTATTACCCCGCCAACATTTATGGCACTGAGGTTGCTACTATACACATTGTGTATCAGTTTACTTTCTCTTACCAGTCATTCCAGGTTTCTTTGCCTCATATTAAGTGAGTTCACATTTATGTAGTCATCTGTTTTTTTAGTATTAATAATCTTTTTCACTTTATTATTTACATGGTCTATTATTGTACATAATGTTACTATTATTATCTTTATTTTTTTAATAAAGACAATATTATGTTGATTTATAGTTGCCATTCTTTATTTCCATGAACAGCTGGCTTAATTTTCCTGCCGCTTTCTACTTACTACTCAGCCTTTTCAGATATAATTACGTATTACGTGTGTGTGTGTGTGTGTGTGTGTGTGTGTGTGTGTGTGTGTGTGTAAAGACACATTTATTACAATATAGAAATATATATAGGTTTTACTTGCATTTATATGCATTTCAGTTGAATTATTAGGTCTACAGGTTTGTAATCTGAGCAAGAGAAAGAATCCATCAGCATTGAATTTGCTCAAACCATTCAAGACTTTATACACCTCAATCAGATCATCCTGCAACTGCCTAGTCTCCAGACAATGCAATTTGCAGAACTTAAACCTTTCTTGGTAAGAGTAACCCTTTGTTCGACTCAACAATCTCGTTGCTCTTCTCTGTACTCATTCCAGCAGCTCTACATCTATTCTTAAATGAGGCTTCCAGACTTGTATGCAGTAATCAAGGTGTGGCCTGACCATTGTGTTATACAAGGGGATAATCACAGTCCCTTATCCCTGCTAGCAAAATTCCTGTATATCATTGACAAGACCCCATGAGCTACATTTACAGCCTGTCTGCACTGCTCAGAAAACTTCATATTTGACTGCACAATTACCCCCAGGTATTTTTCATTCTCTGTTACTGAGTGTAGCACTGCACAACTGGTACGCTACTCTGGGGCTACTGCTATGGATAAAGGGATGGTAAGTGGAAGAAGACCGAGAGTGGTTATCAGTGGAGTTCTCCAGGGTTCAGTGGTGGGTCCATTGTTGTTTTCAATATTTATCAATGATATTGATGAAGGTATATCAAGCTGTTTGTTTGTTTGGGTTTTTTGGCGCATTAGTAACTACGGCTATAATGTGCCAAGACTAGGTAATATTTAAATAAATTTTTTTTTTTTTTAAAATTCTCGGTGGCCTAATTAGTAAGGCCACCATGTCCAGATATATGATAACATATATATTAAAAATAAATCAATAAAGAGGTAACAATAACATAAATTTTAAATACAATTAAAAACTTTTATTGATTTAAAATAGCTAAAAATACCAGACACGTTGTCATTGTCGGATAATGTATTTTGTCGGATAATGGTATAATGTATTTAGAAAGGAGAGGTGAAATGGAAGGGGTTGAGGAGGAGGGAAGTGTGGGTTCTATTCTAGGCCGATCAGCATTCACAAAACTTATGAGTTATTTCTCATAAGTTAGATTGGCCTTTCATAGTCTAAATTTTTTTGTGGCACTACTATAGATCACTAGCTAAGACAGCAAAGAGAACAGGGACAAGGAGTTTTTCATGTATGTGATACAAAGAAGTAGTGATTGGAGACTAGGCACCTGCAAGGTGATCTGACTGAGGTCTACAAAACCACGAGCGTTTTTTTTTTTAAATTAAACTCCCAAACACGAGAGGTATTAGAATCTATAGTACTTGGTATCATGCTTGGGATGGAGGTTGAGAAGACGAAAGAAGATATTTATTGATATTAGACTTGAACTTCTGTCGACTGTAATTTTCAGGAAATATGCATGAAGGAAGGTTGTTCCATAAAATGGCAGTTGAATGAATAAACAAGGAAGATGAAAAGTTGGTTCTGTGAGTTTGAAGTTGGACAGTAAATGGATGTTGGCTGGTGGCAGCACATGTTCGGACAGAGAGAGAGCGCAGGAATTATAGAAGCCAATCCAGAAGAACAGGGCCCATGGAAGTATCTGTAGAAAAGGCATGCAGCAGAAACAGTACATCTATAAGTGGAGAGACTCTGTTAGAGAGGAGTCGTTAATTAACCTAACTGCCCTCTTCTGAATGGAATCTAGAAGTCTGAGAGAGGTTTTGGGGGCATGACCCCATATGTGGGAACAATATTCCATGGTAGGGCGGATTTGCAATTTGTACAGAGTGAACAGCTGTTTCAAAGAAAAGTAACGCCGAGAGCGAAAGAGAAAACCAAGTTTTTTGGATGCAGAGCAAGCAACATTTTTAATGTGCTTTTCCCAAGAGAGATTAGAAGTCAGGGTAATCCCCAAAAGAGATATATCATTTTGCCTAGAAATTGGAATGTCATCAAAGATAAGCATAAGAGCAGAAGAATCCTTTTCGCGAGATAAAAGACAAGACTGAGTTTTAGAAGGATTGAAATCAATTAAGTTGTCTTTGCCCCACTGTAGAATTACCTGGAGATTCGCATTTCAGGAATTGGTAGCGGTTGAGCAGGGAAAGATTTCTCAAAACAGAAAGTGGAATGCAATATGGTATCATCGGCAAAACTATGAATAGGATTTCCAGTTAATGGAAGAAGGTCATTAATATATAATTCTAATCTCAACAGAACTGAACTGAAAGAACTGAACCTTGGGGGAAACCAGTATTAGTGGAGAAGTTAGAAGACAGAGAGTCATCTACCCTCACCCTCAGTGAGCGATCAGAGAGAAAACTGGATAACCAATTAGAAAAAACAGTTGACAAACCATAAGATGGAAGCTTGTTTAGGAGACCTTCACGCCAAACATGATTGAAAGCCTTTGAGATGTCAAGAGCAACTGCTTGTTTCCCGAAACTTTTCCATTGAATTTGTCCATAAATGGGTAATATAAGCCAGAATATCACCAGTGGATCGACACTAACGGAATCCATACTGGCAATCATTGATCAGATGGAAGGTTTCTAGGTAGTTTAAGAGTTGGTGGTTAACTGATTTCTCCATTACTTTAGAAAAAAGTAGAAGTAATTGCAATGGGATGATAACTGGATGGGAGGGATTTGTCACCCTTTTTAGGAACTGGCAGGATATGAGCAAATTTCCAAGCAGAAGGAAAAACACCTTCGGAATAGGAAAGTGAAAAAAGGCGGCAAAGAACAGGAGTAAGTACAGAAGACAGGTTTTGAGAACAAGTGGAGAAATACCATCAGGACCTGGATCTTTCTTAGCATCAATATTTGTCAAAATCCTTCTGACATCCTTTTGACGGATGACTGCAAGAGGCATTAAATGGAGTGTGTTGGGAATGGTGGGAGGTGTTTTACCAAGATCATTTATACAGAAGTTGTAAGAAAAATGGGATGCCAGCAGGTCAGCTTTATCCTTGGCTGAAATGACAACAGAACTATCTGGTTTTGATAGAGGTGGGAGCACAGATGGGCAAAAGTTGTGGCCAATAGCTTTGGCAAGAGACCAGAATGCTCAGCTACCATCAGGGCAAGAAGCAAGTTTTCTACTCCTAGCCTGTTCAAAATCTAGTTTCGACTGATTACTAACTGCTTTACAATTGTTGTGAGGTTTGATGTAGGCAGAAAATGAATCTGAAGATTTGGAAACAAGCAAATTACGATATGCAATGTTCTCTTGAACAGCCTTAGCACATTTATTGGAAAACCAAGGTTCAGATAAAGGACGAGATTTTAAAGTGGAGTGTGGGATAAAGAATTCATTCCTACAAGAATAATTTCACTGACATGATCTGAGCAAATATTGACATCAGAAGTTTTGAAACAGTAATCCGACCAAGGAAAGGAAGAAAAGAAATCTCGCAGGTAATCCCATTTTGCATCCTTGTAATGCCAAACAATACAAGGTTGGGAATGGCCATGAGATAAAGGCTCCATTGGAGAAGAGACAATCACCAAGTTGTGATCCGAGGTGCCTAAAGGACCACTCATTTCGACCGTGTACTTAGAAGGGTTGTTTGTGAGAAAAAGATCAAGTGTGTTGGCTGCAAGGTTAGCATTGTCTGGTATTCTTGTAGGTAAATGAACAATCTGTGCAAGGTCATTAGTAATTGCAAAAGCCTCAGCATCTCGACCAGCTGGGTCTGTGTGACCAGAAAACAGAAGTCAGCTGGAGTTGTGAACATTAAAATCACAAAGAAAAATTACCTCACTGTTAGGAAAGTTGGACTGCAGAGGAAGTCAAAGAGTTTCAAGTGATTAGTGGAGTTGGGAGAACAGTAGAGACAACAGATGAATTTGACAGAATGAGGTAGAGATTTTAAGCCAGAGAAGACAGAAGAGAAGAAATTCTAAATACCAAGTCTCTGACAGGGACATATGCACAAGTACCACATTTGAGGTGAAAGGAATCATACTTTTTTTTTTTTTTTTTTTTGTAGTTGTTGGCGTATCGGCTTCTATGGCCATAATGCACCTCCCAAGGTTTTTGTAGTACTTTGATCCAAGCCTGGGGGGGGGGAAGGATTCGAACCTGCGACCTTTGGGTTGCCAGGCAGGCACTTTACCCACCCGGCTAGCCAGGTCGGTAAGGAATCATACAGCGAATAATTTGGGCAACTGAGACGAGCAGTAGTTGAATCAACTGATAACTGAGATATTGTCAGAAAAAGTACATGGGGTTTGGCAGACTGCAAGTGGAAATGGACATCGTTGAGATTAGAATTGAGACCATGTATATTTGTGAAATGAACTAGGACGTGTTTGAGAGATTTAGATCCTTTTGCAGATAAGCTTACTCTATTAGTTTGACAATTCATGGTGTATTCCATAACAAGAAAAATGGGGGGGGGGCATGCTGTATGAAGTGATGAAATTTTTGGATATGGCGTACACATGGTAAGAATATATCCAGATCCTTGACATAATGTGGCCTTGACAATGCCCCCTGCACACACACACACTACTCGGATTCCCTCCAGTCACTATCTGGCAGAGTAGAGGTAGCAAGATTATACACTAGCTGATCCGGAAGCCTCCTAAAGAGTTATCAATAGGTTCGGTCCGGTGTACTAACTAGCAGCCAGCCTGCGAATACCGTTTTAGAGCTGTACCCTCGAAATGTAAGGAAGATTGGATCTCACCATGATGTTCATCATAACCTCAAAAGTCATCAATCATACTACATGATGGAAGAGAAGGGGAAGGGTTGACCGGAACTGAGCTCTGGAGAATAAACATGGATTCCACCACTTCAAGCCTCCAATAAGCAAAGTGGTGGTATTTCACCGGTTGATGAGAGTTATCTAGTATTGCCTGGTAACTCAGAGGGGTGGCATTCCTCTACGTGGTGTTGGTGCCACACCTCAACCCCTACTTACATTGGTTCACACCTGGGTGGTCATCCACAATGTGCATGGAGGTTATACCTAGGGTTACTAACAGTCTCACCATTGTGAAGGTGCAAGCAGAGGATTTGGCTGTCATAGACCGTCCGGACTTCGCCGAAATTGGGTCCACTTGACTTGAATGTCACCTGAATATCAGTTCCATCAGGGTTTTAGACTCCCAGGAAGCAAGTACAGCTTGTCTGGCATATCTGAGAGAATGTCTGTGACAATCTCAAGGACCAAGGTTTCAGCAAGCTGAATGCTGATGGGATTCTTGCTCAGATTACACACCTGAGGGGGACATAAATTCAAATTGAACAAAGGCAGTTGTAGAATAGATGTGCAGAAATTTGCCTTTAGTCAGCGGGTGATTGATTGCTGGAACAAGCTTTCATCTGTCGTTGTAGAATATGTTGACAGCTTAAATAAATTCAAGGTAAAACTAGACAAACTTTTGGAGTGAATGGGTGGGTGAAATGGGAAGGATTTTTTTTTGGCTGTGCTGTATAAGCTTCCATCATATGACTCACTAATACTTCCATCCTTCAATACTTCTTCCTTCAATACTAATACTTCTTCCATCACATGCCTCTACTAATACTAATGCTAAAGAAGAAAAGAAGGAATCAGATTGCATAATGGCATTTTAGAACCCTTGCATAATGGCATTTAGAACCCTTGCATAATGGCAGATAATGAAGCTGATTCTGCTGACAAAGTGAACAGATACTTCACATCAATCTTTACAGAGGAAAGACCTTGCGCAGTGAGGAGAAACTGTGTGAGAGAAGCTGAGCAGTATAACATTAGTGATATTGCAAAGTCGATCGGTTTGCTAAAATTGCAAAGTAATTTTAGCAAATCAATTGATCCATTCTCAAACAGGAGATATTATATAAGTTGGAAAATATTAGAATCATGGATTAAATTATCTTGAGATGGATCGTGGGGTAATTGTAGGCAGGAGGTGGAGGGTGGTGATTAATGACTGATCTTTAGGTTGGGCTAATGTTAGAAGTGCATCCCTCAAGAATCAAGTACTGGGCCTGCTATCATTTCTGATTTTCTTAAATGACATTGACAAAGATACTGGGCATGATGTCACGATTAGCAGAGTGGATAGGCATGGGCACAACAGCACTCTTTTAGGACAGCTTGAATAGGCTTCGATTTGTTTTTTTTTAGGAGAATTAGCAACTAAGGCCATATTGCTCCGGAATATGTGGTGGTCATTGAATAGGCTTCGAGGATGGTCAGAAAAGTGGCAGATATGTTTTAGTACAGCAAAATGTAAGGTCTTATGCTTGGTAGCTTTTGTTCAGTGTCTTGTTTTTTTTTGGTGCTTTCGGCACTAAAAAAAAAAAACGAGCTACAGGATCCAAAGATAGTCAACGTGTTTGGAGAGATCGTCAAAAGAGTGAATATGAAAAGAAAAGTTCAAATAAGTGGACTGTATACAGTGCACAGTAACTAGGAAACCTAGAGAGAAGATAACATTAGTACTCAGTTTCACTCATTTTAGGTGAAATGAGTGAAAATGAAATGTTCATGGTTATTGGATTTTGGGAAGTTTTATTTTAGCCAGTAAGTCATTAATAAATGCAAAAAAAAAAAAAAAAAAAAAAAAAATTACCTCTGTGGGTAGCTGAGGTATTTGATTTAATTATTATTATTATTTTTTTACTGTTCCACAAAAAGCCTGAAGCTTACTTGCACCATATGGCCAATATTAATAATAGTAAAGAATATTTTCACAAAAATCTTTAGATATGTAGACAGTAGAGATAACTATTTTTCTTTTGTATCGCTTAGTCTCTGGTTAAAGAAGTAATGCAGGACTATCTAGACAGGAATGCACTTATACTGCAGTTGCAGCATGGATTTGTTAAGGGGGCAATCTTATCTGACCAGTTTGAATGGATACTGTGATGCAGTAACAAAGCAACTGGATGCAAGCAATAATTCTGACATCACATACTTGGATTTCAAGAAAGCTTTTGACTTTTGAACATAAAAGACTGCTATACAAATAGGAACAGTGTGGCATTAAGGGAAAGTTAATATTCTCGATAAAGGGATGGTTGAGTGGGAGAAGATAAAAAGTGGTTAATAATGGGCACTGCATTTTCATGTATTAATGTTATTAGTGGAGTACCACTAATAACATTAGTGGTACTGGGCCCATTGTTATTTTCTATATTCATTAATGATATCGATGAAGGCTTACTGTCTAATTATGCAGATGACACAAAGGTTGGCAGGGTGGCAGGTAAGCTACTGCAGCAAGATCTAGAAAATTTAAGCAGATGGGTTGAGAAATGATAGTTGAAGTTTAACATTGAAAAATGCATAGTACTACATATGGGTAGCAGTAGCCCAGAGTAACTTATCAACTGTGTGGTACTATAAATGAAAAAGACCTGGAGGTAATTGTACAGTCATATATGAAATTCTCTGAGCAGAGCAGACATGCTGCCAGGGCAGCTCATGGGGGTTTTGTCAATGATATATAGAAACTTTGCTATCAGGGATAAGGAGGTGATTATCCCTTTGTATAATGCCATGATTAGGCCACATCTTGAGTACTGTATACAAGTCTGGAGGCCTCACTTTAGGAAGTATGTAGATCTGCTGGAATGGCTGCAGAGAAGGGCAAGCAACGAGACTGGGGAAAGGAATGAAAGAATGGTCTTACCAAGAAAGGCTTCAGTTTTGCAAATTGTAGCAGCTGGAGACTAGGCATCTGAAAGCTGATCTGATTGAGATGTTTAAGGCTTTAAATAGATTGTGCAAGCTGAATGCTTATGGCATTCTTTCTCTTGCTCAGACTACACATATGATGGGTGCATAAATTCAAATTGAGGAAGGATGGTTGCAGGATAGATGTGTGGAGGTTTGCCTTCAGCCAGCAGGTGGTTGATTGTTGGTACAATCTTCTGACTGTTTTTGTGGAAGTGACCATTTGAATAAATTCAGGGAAGAACTAGACAAATTATTGGAAGAAATAGACTGGTGATGTGGGATTTTTTTTTTATGCTTTATTATAAGCTTGCCTTCTTGCATCATATGTCACTACTACTATTACTAATAATAATAATAATTTCCTCCCTTCCTTAAAATTGCTTTCACTGGAATGGTTCCCTCCTAAGTCAAAATGTATTATGGTTTTTGATCCCAGTTACAAAAATAAGGAAATACAATAAAGCTGGTGATTAAGTGAAAATTTGGTAACCTGCTTCAGACATTATTAAGAATTAAGAAATATACAGAGTCAACTGAAGGAAGTAATAAAATGGAAAAACTGTTGTATAATACTTTATTTTTAAGTGTTAATCCTAATGCAAAACTGTAAATAAATTTCCTGTTTATACTTTGGGATAACCACAAAGGTCAGAGGAGTTCATTCATGAGAGAGAGCAAGAAATCAAGAATTCAATAATTACTTGTCTTGAATGGTCACTCAAGAGTGTGCATTTCTGTATCCAGGGATGAATTTCCCATTAGGCACCATAGGCTAATAATAATAATAATTTCCTCCCTTCCTTAAAATTGCTTTCACTGGAATGGTTCCCTCCTAAGTCAAAATGTATTATGGTTTTTGATCCCAGTTACAAAAATAAGGAAATACAATAAAGCTGGTGATTAAGTGAAAATTTGGTAACCTGCTTCAGACATTATTAAGAATTAAGAAATATACAGAGTCAACTGAAGGAAGTAATAAAATGGAAAAACTGTTGTATAATACTTTATTTTTAAGTGTTAATCCTAATGCAAAACTGTAAATAAATTTCCTGTTTATACTTTGGGATAACCACAAAGGTCAGAGGAGTTCATTCATGAGAGAGAGCAAGAAATCAAGAATTCAATAATTACTTGTCTTGAATGGTCACTCAAGAGTGTGCATTTCTGTATCCAGGGATGAATTTCCCATTAGGCACCATAGGCACAGTGCCTAGGGCCTAAGAAGGAAGGGAAAAATTAAAAAAAAACAAAAAAACACTTCACTCTTTTCACTGTGACTAATGAAAAACAAGCTGAGAAAACGTGCGCAATCGACTCTAGTAGCTTCAATTCAATATGCTACGTTATCTTAGATAGCCTATCTAACAATTGTTCTCGAAACTAGAAGAATCAAAATGATGGTCGCTCTGTCAATTGAGGTGGTGTATCATTTATTATAGTTGATACTTTAATTACGTTAATTGATGTGATTTGCAGTCAAAGTGTTAAAATAGAAGAAACATTTTACCCCTTTTTTAAGCACATTTCAGAAAGTGCCTAGGGCCTACGAACACCAAAATCCAGCCCTGTCTGTATCCTCATGCTTGACCATTTGGCTATGACAGCCAAATATGTGTGTGAAACTGATAAATCTATATAAAAAGCATCTCTTCTTCTCACCTTACCCACTCCTATAATATTAAAATATAAAATAAATTCTATTTTTTTCCCTACTTGTTTTAGCAGGGGCCACATCTGAACAAAAACAAATTACATACATACACAGGAATAAAATTTTTACAACAAGAAGGAATTAAAAATGAATTGTCCTCTATTGTTTTTACCTTCTTTGTTGATATCAGGAGTAATTTTATAGACTGGTGGTACTGGTCTACTGGGTGGTATTTTTGGTTGTTCTTCTTTCTCTGTTGGTTCCTTAGAATATAAAAACACAGTGTGTTATATTAAGAAATACAAACATTTTGGAGATTCCTTTAGAACTGATTTGACTCAAGGAATGAAGATAAGCTACTATACAAGTTTGTCCTTTAAGCAACAAGACTATGAAACAGTTTAATTTAAAAAAATTGAATAAAATTTATTAAAAGTTTCTGAAACTCTTACTTTTAAAATAAAAAAGCATAATAGGACCGAAATCCAGAGCACAGTTTAACCAATATACCATTTTCCTTTATGCAATTAATATTAACAAGTGATCAAGTTTTCTGCAATGAAGGGAGTTATAAGTAAAAATCAATGGAGCCCCACTTTCAATATAGTGAATAACATAATATTTTTTGTCATTTGAAAAAGAATTATTTTAAACTTACAATATCTAATAAAAAATTTTTCTCTTCTTTTTCTCAAAGTAAGAGAATATCTAATCAAATATCATTTGATTAGATGATCAAATAATCAAATTTGAGAATATCAAAGTCTCAAAGCAAGAGTTTAGATCTCCTATCAAATTTTTGCATGGAAAGAAAATTCTAAACAAATTCATGAAATAATGCTTAGAAAGAAAGTATTCCCCATTATAATGACGAAGTCGTACATCAAATTTAAACATGGCCAGAAAATTACTGGAGTTGATCTAAAGTGTGGAAGACCATCCAATGCTGTAAATGCTGAAACAAATTCAAAAATTAAACGAGAGTGACTGATAAAGGTTCAAAAGTGGTCAGGAAGTTGCACATACCTATTAGTAGCACACTGAAAAAATCATCCATGATGAACCACCTCAAAGTTTGAAATCACATTTCATTTTTCTTAATTTTCAAAGTTTTTATTAAAATATTGTCTATTATGTAAAAAATCAAAAAAACTAAAATAAGAAATATTCCAGAAAGGTGTAGAAGACTCCTGAATGTGGCAGAACATTGTAGAAGATTCCTGAATGTTACAGATGATTCTAGTGTTTTGCAATAATATAAATTGAGGAATAAGAGCTGTAACTTATAAAATCGAATACTTATCACTCAGAAAGAGTGTTTGGTGTAAGTTTGGTAGGTTTCATGATAAACATGACAAGATATAAGGAACTGTGTATTGAAAAAAAAAAAAAAAAAGTGCTACCATAACTCTGTATACAGAAAGCTATTCATGAGAAGTATTGGCAAAAAACTAGGTGTTTCATTTAAAAGAGTGCAAAACTACCATTTGAAAATTCAAGGAGACTGGCAGTTTATAGGACAAACCACGATCAGTGCGACTGCACATAACAACAGAAGCTACAAGATAAGTAGCTCATAACACTGATTTTTAAATGGAATCAATGATTTACTGAAATCTGAGCTGAGTTCAATAGGAACAGAGAAACTCCCATGTCTACATCCACTGTAAAACTTCATCTTAAGCAAGAAGGACTTTGTGGTCATGTAGCAGTTGATTGATTGATTGATTGATAGGGTTTTATTGGCGCATCAGCAACTAAGGCTATAATGGTCATGTAGCAGCACAAAAACCCTTTATTAAAGCTGCAAATTGAAAGAAATGGTTGTCTTGGGTTAAGAGCCATCAACACCGGACAACTGAAGAGTGGGAAAACATACTGTGGATGGATGGATGAAATTTTTGGATCCAAGCATAGAGTTTGTGTGATGATCAACTGATGAAAAAATGGTGCCACATTGTTTAGTGCTCAAGGTCAAGTACGGTGGCAGTTCCATCATACTCTGGGGTTGCTTCTGTTTTTTCTAGAGTGGGTGACATTGTTAGAATTGAAGGAATTTTAAGAAAAGAAAGCTATAAAAAGTCTTGAACATAATGAAATATACTCTGAACTTCAACTTTGTGGAAGAAATTTTATATTACAGCTCTAAGCTATGCAGGGACATTCTAGCAACTAACTAACAGGAGGAGGATGAGGTATTGCTAATCATGGTTTGGCCACCCCAGTTGTCTGACTTAAACCTAATAGAGCTTTTATGGGATCATCTAGACTGTCAAAAGTTTGCCCATCTTGCAAAATTTATGGGAAACCTTGTAGATAGCTTGAATAATGTTAATTAAGATGTTATTATAAAATTAATCAACAGAATGCAATAAAATGTAGTGGAGGATGTGTTTATAAAAATATCAGTATAGTTGCTAATATTAATCATTTCAATTTTTTTTTGCTGTAAATTTATCAATGCTTAATAAAAAATCTTAAAATACTTTATAGTGTATTGTTTTTTATATTAAACCTCACACTTCATAACTAATTTCAAAAAAATAATGAAAACTGTCATCATACACTGTGATCCTAAACTTTTAGACAGGAGTGTATATGTTTAAAGTGGTTGCAAAATGGATTCTATGAAACTTGACTGTACACAACTGTCAACATCATGTCAAGCCTTAACTGAGCATCTGTTTCTTTTCAGTGATGATCCAGAACTGCTTATTTTTTATTTATTTATTATGAAAACCCCAAACACGAGAGATATTAGAACCTATAGTACTCAGTACCATGAATTGGTCGGAGGTTGAGAAGACGAAAGAAGATATTTGTTGACATTAGACTTTAACTTCTGTAGACTGTAATTTTCAGGAAATACGTACGAAAGAAGGTTTTTCCAGAAAATGGCAGTTGAATAAATAAACGTGGAAGATGAAAAGTTGGTTCTGTGGGTTTGAAGTTGGACAGTAAATGGATGTTGGCTGGTGGTGGCACGTGTTCGGACTGTTTTGAAAGAGAGAGCGGGAATTATAGAAGCCAATACAGAAGAACAGCGCCCGTGGAAGTATCTGTAGAAGAGGCATGCAGCAGAAACAGTACATCTATGAGAAAGCGAGTGGAGAGACTCTGTTAGAGATGAATCATTAATTAACCTAACTGCCCTCTTCTGAATGGAATCAAGAAGCCTGAGAGAGGTTTTGGGGGCACCACCCCAGATGTGAGAACAATATTCCATGGCAGGGCGGATTTGCGATTTATACAGAGTGAGCAGCTGTTTGGAAGAAAAGTAACGCCGAGAGCAAAAGAGAAAACCAAGTTTTTTAGATGCAGAGGAAGCAATATTTGTAATGTGCTTGTGCCAAGAGAGATTAGAAGTCAGGGTAATCCCCAAAAGAGATATATCATTTTGCCTAGAAATCGGAGTGTCACTAAAGATAAGCATAGGAGCAGAAGAATCCTTTTTTGCGAGATATAAGACAAGCCTGAGTTTTAGAAGGGTTGAAATCAACTAAGTTTTCTTTGTCCCACTGGAGAATTACCTGAAGATCGGCATTTAAGGAATTGGTAACAGCTTTTCGAGAAGTTGAAGCTGATTGAGCAGGGCAAGGTTTCTCAAAATGGAAAGTGGAATGCAATGTGCTATCATCGGCAAAACTATGGATAGGATTTCCAGTCAATGGAAGAAGATCATTAATATACAAGAGGAAAAGAGTGGGGGAAAGAACTGAACCTTGGGGGACACCGGCATTAGTGGAGAAGTTAGAAGACAGAGAGCCATCTATCATCATCCTCAGTGAGCGATCAGAGAGAAAACTGGATAACCAGTTACTAAAAACAGTCGGCAAACCATAAGATGGAAGCTTGTTTAGAAGACCTTTAGGCCAAACACGATCAAAAGCCTTTGAGATGTCAAGAGCAACTACTTGTGTTTCACCGAACCTTTCCATTTTATTAGTCCATAAATGGGTAACATAAGCCAGAATACCACCAGTGGATCGACGCTGACGGAATCCAAACTGGCGATCGTTGATCAGATGGAAGGTTTCTAGGTAGTTTAAGAGTTGGCGGTTAATTGATTTCTCCATTACTTTAGAAAGAGAAGAAGTAATTGCAATGGGACGATAATTGGATGGGAGGGATTTGTCACCCTTTTTAGGAACTGGCTGGATATGAGCAAATTTCCAAGCAGAAGGAAAAGCACCTTTGGAATAAGAAAGTGAAAAAAGGCGGCAAAAAATAGGAGTAAGTACAGGAGCACAGGATTTGAGAACAAGTGGAGAAATACCATCAGGACCTGGAGCTTTCTTAGCATCAAGATTCATCAAAATCCTTCTGATATCCTTTTGACGGAAGACCACAGGAGGCATTGAATGGAGTGTGTTGGGAATGGTGGGAGGTGTTTTACCAAGATCATTAATACACGAGCTGGAAGAAAAATGGGATGCTAGCAGGTCAGCTTTATCCTTGGCTGAAGTGACAACAGAACCATCTGGTTTGGACAGAGGTGGGAGCAGAGATGGGCAAAAGTTGCTGCCAATAGCTTTGGCAAGAGACCAGAATGCTCGGCTACCATTAGGGCAAGAAGCAAGTTTTCTACTCTTAGTTATCTGACATATATGTATCACAACTTGTAAGGTAAGACGTTTGTTCAGTTATTACTATTATAAAAAATAAAGTTAAAATATTTAGTTATTACTATTATAAAAATTAAGTTTCCAATAGTTGTAAAAAAAAAAAAAAAAAAAAAAGGTGTATTTTTGTTAGCTTCTGGAACGTAAACCCCCTTTTTGTATTGGTTCTTAGTCCTGTACACCATGGTTTTGCATTACGTGAGATTTTGTAGGAACCAAACTACCGTGTTATACGAAGGTTACCTGTATATGAATTCTGCTTGGAGTCAGCAGACTTTCAACTGCTGTGAGGAAACGTGCTCTGGAAAAAGTTGCCAGTTTCTAAACTAAGTCTGCAATTTGTCAAATTTATTCATAAGGTCAAAAATTATAATGAATATTATAATAGCTTCTGCTTGATACCCTCATAGCTTCTGCTATGAGGGTATCAAGTATTTGAAGTTGTAATACTTGACTGGATTGTATCAGCATACAAACCACCTCAATGGTATAGTGTGTAAACTTGTACTAATGCATTTTTTTTTAACCATATGTATAAAACACCACATGGTGAAGTTTTACCATATTAATCAGTTATGATATTCAATATGTACTGTTTCTTGCATTTATATCTTATTGATCTTTTTAACTGCGACTGACAAGGAAGGTATTCATTATTAATTTACTGACAGGGAAATGCAGTGTTTTGGCTCATATTTCTAGACTCCATTGGCAATGCAAGTTAGGAGTTTAAAATTAATAATTTTTTTCCTTTGAATATAAATCTTTATTTAAGTTTTTAACATACTTTAAGGTCTTTTATTAATCTTTACTGCTTTCTAATTCGAAGGAGGATATCACTCTGGCTGTACTGTAAGCATGAAAAAAAAAAAAAAAAAAAAAAATGCAGGATAAAGTTTTCTTTTTTTAATGGCTACTAACTGAACAATTAAGTCAAACTATTCTCAGGTGTTTATCATGGCTGCAGACAAAAAAAAAAAAAAAAAAAAAAGACGAATTCTACAGCGCCAACTTTAGGTATTACAGTGAGATGGAGTGTCAGCAGCTAAGCTGTTTTAATGGTTTTTAGTTGTATGCATATTGGTTGTACTAATGATGTTAACACAAATGAACTAGGGAAATGCTCCTAAAGTATATGACCATGCTGAAAAAATGTTGCAAATTAGGGCAAAATGAGATTGTGCCTGCATTTGAATAAGGAGGTGAAGGAGTTCTCGCTGATGTCATTGAGAAAATTTTTAATGGTTCAGGGCTAGTCAGAGGAGAGGGGATGTACAGATGTACAATTTGTTAGTGATGTGAGATCAGATCACACTTGCCCTCCTCTTGAAGGTTCAAATGAAAGGCTGCCAGAGCCCAAGAGAGATAACTGCAGTTTGAAAGGATTACAAATGATCACTCAATAGTTAAGCACAGAACAGGATATGGAAGAAACATACAATCAGGAAAGTAAACAACAATAAAATACAAACCTTTACAGTATATAGTAATGTTAGAAGTGTTATTCATAAAATGGATGAATTTGAGCTACTGGTTAGGTCTACAGATGCTGATATAATAAATATGATACAAACTTGCTCTCACCCTCATATAGGGGATGAGAGAAAATTTGTACACACAGTTCTTCTTTTGATAAAAGCTGCAGTAGGTTTACTCACATTCAGAAGAGCTTTGAAATGAGGCTTTTCATAACACTTTAAAATGATTAAATAAACTAAATGCTGGTGCATCCTTACCCTTTTTCAGATAAGACTGTGTGTGGGGAGAGGGGGGTACATTACAAAATACATGACAGCAATGAACATGATAAGTCTTTATACTGAATGGGCAAGTAGTCTGAGTGCTTTCTTATGGAAGATTTCAATTAACCACCAACTGATTAGAAATCATGGATTGGCACTCTGTGAAGTAAATTTTTTGAATCAATCTGATGACTTATTTGTGTCAACATATCACAATGAGTACAAGGGGCAGGAATAATCTTGATCTGGTTATCCCTAGTGACCCAAATAATATCACATATATGATGTTATAGGCACTACTAGCAGTGAATGACCATAGTATTGTTGTTGTTTTGGGTTTTTTTGGCACAAGGCCTCCTGGGCCATTTGTGCCTTTTCATTATTAACTTATGACTGAGTTATTAATACAATTGTTGTCAGAGGCCATTATATATATATTTATGCTCTTCAAGTATCTAAACAGTGCTTCAAAATTAGCATTATTTCCAAGTATGTGTAGTAAATTTAAAGGTTCCAGCAGACTGGATACAGAATAAAAACTGGATTTCCGGTTACTTGAATATTTAGGGCATTCTATTAGAATATGTTTGATTGTTAGCCGAGTCTGACAGAATGGACATTGAGGTGGGTTTTCTCCCATAAGCAAGAACAAATGAGTTGTATATGAGTGTCCAATACGGAGTCTTGCCAAAATCACTTCTTCACGTTTGCTTTTCCTGAAACTAGAAGTCCACAAATGAGGTTCTTTTTTAATCTGAAATAGTTTATTATTCACTTGTGTTTGCCACAGATTAGTCCATTGAAGCATACATGCTGTTTTAACAGTGGATTTATAATAATCAATGTGTGGGACTTTCAAATGATAGAATGATCCATTGGTAGGATGTTTAGCAGCACGATCTGCACTTTCATTACCTGGGATGCCGACATGCCCAGGGATCCAGCAGAAGGTGACCAACTGTTTGGATGTTTGATATTGGTATAATTGAGACCATATCTGTTTCAGAATGGGATGTTGGGAAGTAGTAGTAGATTGAATGGCAGTGACGGCACTTAAGGAGTCTGTGTATATAAGAGCTTTTTTGATTTGCTGTTTGGTTATATTATCTAGAGCTGGTTTTATTGCATACAGTTCTGCGGTATAGATACTGCATTCTGTAGGAAGAGACACAGCTATTGAAAAAGCAGAAGAAATTGCTGCAGCACCTACAGCTTCATCTGTTTTGGTGCCGTCTATATAAATATGAAACTTCTCTGCGTTTTCTAAGGCGTGGACTTTATGCAGCTGCTGGAAGTTGTTGTTTGGCAGGAAGTCTTTTCTCCATCTCAGAAAGAAATTATCACAGAGATGTGAGTAATGAGACCAGGGATGTTCAGGATGAGCTACGTCTTCAAGGATATGCTGGAAGTTAATATTCCAACTGAGCATCAGTTCTTGCAATCTAATACCCACAGGGCAGTTTTCATTAGGTTTATTACGATATAGCATTTCATACTGAGGGTCAAACAGGTATTCCCAACAAGGATGAGATGGAATACTTTTAATTTTTGCAGCATAGCTACATAGTAAGGATTTTCGTCTAAGGTGTAATGGCGGTTCATTTGTGTCAATATACAGGCTGTGGACTGGAGACGTTCTGAAGGCTCCTGCAGCTATCCTTAGGGCACTATGTTGAACAGTATTCAGCCGTAACAAGGAATTGTTTCTTGCAGAGTCATAGACAGGTGACCCGTAATCTAAGCGGGACCGGATAAAACTTTTATAAAGATGTGTGAGGGAGTGTCTATCAGCATCCCAGGAGTTAGATGACACAGCTCTTAAGATGTTTAATTTCTTTTGACAGGCCATTCTTAGGTAGGCTATGTGATTGGAAAAGTTAAGTTTACTGTCTAGATATAAACCCAATAAACGAAAATTGTTGGTAAGAGGAATCAGATTGTTCTTTAAATATATTTCAGGATCTGGATGTAATTTTCGTATTTTACAGAAATGAATCACAGTCGATTTATTTTCTGCTAATGAATAGCCATTCTGTTGCACCCACAATTGTTTTCTGGCTATGGACAGTTGAAGTTGCCTTTCAATGGAAATCATGGTTTGTGACTGACAGGAAATAATCAGGTCATTGGCAAACATGTATGATTCAACTGTTTTTGGTATATCTTGTGTTATATTTGTAATTCTTATTGTGAATAGTGTTGCACTTAGGATGGAACCCTGCGGTACACCCTCCTCTTGTTCAAATGATTTGGACATACTGTTCCTATATCTGACCTGAAATGTTCTGTAGTGTAGGAAGTTTTGTATAAATTGGAACGAAGATCCTGAAGGATACCATATCGCCAAGTGGTATCAAAGGCTTTCTCAATATCGAGATTGACCATAACCATATGTTGTCTCCTGATGAAAGCATTGCGGATCTTTGCTTCTGCTTTAATCATCACATCTAAGGTTGAGTGGTTTTTTCGAAAACCATACTGATTTCGGTTTAGCAGATTGTTTGTTTCCATGTGTTAGCCGCATGTGCACCATTTTTTCTAAGACTTTGCCTAAACAGCTAGTCAGCGATATCGGTCTGTAATTATTCGGTATGGTATGATCCTTTCCTGGCTTCGGAAAGGCCAGTACAATTGAGTGATGCCACGAGTGCGGATAAGTATTTTCTAAATATATTCGACTGTAGAATTTTAATAGGGAACTCATTGCTTTATTATTTAACTTTTTTAACATTATATAGCATACTCCATCCGGGCCAGCAGCAGTACTTGATGTTTTGTTTAGAGACTCAAAAAGTTCCTTTAACACGAATGGCTGATTGTACGGTTGAGATGCCTTAGTATAAAAATTTATTTTATGTTGTTCTGCAGATGCCTTAATTTTTTGGAAGGTTTTGCTGTATGTGGACACTGCTGTATACTGGCGAAAGACTCAGCTAATGCATTTGCTATTTCTGTTGGAGCGGACAATTCCTGCCCTTTCCAGTTCAGGATTGAGGCTGGAGACTGCACAAATTTTCCGTTAAGTGCTTGAATTTTCTTCCAGATGAGTCTGCTGTCAGTGTCCTTGTTTACGGTGGAAGCAAAACTTATCCAGGCTTATTCTTTGCTTTTCTTCTTGTTTGGCGGAATTTGGCCTTGAGTCTTTTAAAGTTAATAAAATTAGCAGTTGTAGGGAATTTTCTAAACAGATTCCAAGCTCGATTTTCTGTCTGTTTAGCATGTGTGCATTCCTGATTCCACCAGTAATGACTTTGTCTGCGTTTTCCATGTAAAGATTTAGGTACTGCAGAATTTGCAGCTTGTAATATTTTATTCTTTATATATGATCGGTGACACTATCTATGGGCTGAGACTGGACTATCTCATCATCAAACTGGATTAGGGAGGAATATTTATGCCAGTTTGCCTTAGGGAATTTCCAAGTGGATTGCTGCAAAGAATCGGTAGGTGATCACTGTTTAGCGGGTTATCGAGAACCGACCACTCCATATTGGCATAAATGGAGGGAGAGCAGATTGAAAGGTCTATTGCAGTCATGTATCCTGTAGAAAAATGGACATAGGTGGGTGCACAGAGTAATGTTATGAGCATCAAGCAGCAATTCTATTATTTTACCCCTTTTGTCAATTTTTGGAGATCCTCATAGAGGATGATGAGCATTAAAGTCACCCAGTAAGCAGAAAGGAGATGCAGCTGATCTACTAGCTTTTCTAAATCATCTGAGGAGAAAGCTAAATTAGGAGGGAGATATATAGAAGCTATTGTAATCGTGATACCAATTTCAAAGTGCACTGCCACTACTTCAAAAGGAGTCTGAAGGGAAACATGTTTAGATGGAATGTTATTTCTGACAAGAATAGCCACCCCTCCATGAGCTGGCATGTCAATACTCCTATCTCGTCTAAAGATGGTATAATTTTTGACGGAAGGACACATTCGTGAATTTAGAAGAGTTTCCTGTAAGACTATGCCAGCTGGTTCATACCGATCGATTAGATCCTGCAAATCATCTTTTGCATTCCGAAATCCCCTGCAATTCCACTGAAGAATTTTTTCCATTATGTGGTTTTTTGTGTTGTTTTCGACTCTGACTGTTTTTTAGTTGCAGCTTGCTTGGATCGATCAATTTTTGCTTTGTCTTTCCTAGGAAAGACCTAGGACTAGGGTGACATCCATCTCATTGGTTGCATGTAATTCTAAAAAGGTATCCGCTGAATCATGATGTTTGTCGATGTCCATTCCGGTGGTGGATGTTTGCGGTTTCGTGGTTTCTATTACTTTTGGTTTTATTGCTGAGGAAACATCCGTTGGTATGGTGATTGGGGTATTACTTGACTGCTCACTTGTTTTTTGTGTAGGACACTGTTTTGAACTAGAAAGCAATGAACGTGCCCAGTTCGCAATTGATACATTCGGAGGAATCGATACTTCAGTTTGGATCCCTACAGACTATGAAGGTTGAGCTGCTGTGGCATATGTTTGCTTTGTCTCTGTTTTGATTATCTGTCTTCTTGCCTCTGAGTATGTCACTTTGTTCTCTACTTCATATTTTTGAATTTGTTTTCCTTGCTTCCATAATTCACATGTTTTTGAGAAAGCTGGGTGGTTACCCTTACAATTTGGGCAATGCGGAGTGGTAGTGGCACAATCAGATTGGTTATGATCTTTTGACCCGCAGTTGGGACATACTGCCTCACCTCGACATGCAGTCTGGGAGTGCCCATATTTTTGGCATTTGTAGCACCTGATGGGATTCGGAATGTATGGACGGACACGGCAATGCAGGTAGCCTGCTTTCACTGATGTGGTAAGTTAGGAGTGCTAAAGGTCAAGAATTACAGTCGGTCCTCGTATAACACGTGTTTACATTACACGAATTCGATCATACACGATTTATAAATAGGGGAACGTTATCTTATATAACACGAACCGAATTCGCTTATGCACGATTTGCCTTTGTGTTTACAAGAAATGGCAGTCGAACGTGGAATCACCCCAACCGAACGCAACACGATAGGAATGAAGAGAAGATTCTGAAAATGTATTTGTTTTATATATCAGTGAAGGGGAAACACATTTCACCATAATAACGTAAACACCAACACAATTCCAGCTATCGATATAATCGCAAATGCAATTAGATGGAGTTTACTACCAGTTTATAACAGATTCCACTAGCAGAAACGAAACTTGAAATTGTTTTTATTGTTTTATGGTAGTAACCCCCAGAAATGTGCTTTAGTAATATGTGGGGTGTTAATAGTGTATCTCGGCCTTTACGGTGTTGTTTATTCAGTTGCTATATGCGCGCAGCTTTGTTTAGTGTGAAAAGGAAGCGTCCTGGCGAAGACACTGCAGATTCAGAGAGAGAGAGAAAAAAAAAGCAATATCGATAAACAGAGGCGGACTGGGTAAAAATTCTTACCCGGGAAAATTTATAGTGGCCTCATACTACGGTTTATGACCCAAAATCACACCGGCCTCTGGCCCACCGGGATTTCCCGGGTAAGGCTTATGGCCAGTCCGCCTCTGTCGTTAGAGAAAAAAAATATGAAATTGTGAAACGCTTTGAGCAAATAAAAGACCATGTGATATTACACGTGCTACAGACCTAAATGAGGCAACGCCGAGAATTACAAAGAATGCGGAGAAAATAAAAACAACTTTCATAGCAGGAACAACTCAAAGTGTAATTAAAATCCATTAGATTAAGACACAAGAATTGGAAGGGATGGAACGGCTGTCATCTGTTTGGATAGAAAATCAAACAAAAAACAAGTTTGCTTACGATAGAAGCAAAAGCAAACGCATTAGCAATATTTTATTAAGTAATAGTCATTACGTATTATAAAATACGTAAGTATTTTATTACGACTATTTTATTTAATATAATAATTTTTTTACGAATAACATACGTATTTTATTCGTAAAAAATACTTTTTTAGTATTAAAAAATACTAAAAATACTTTATTATAATATAATAAATAATAAAAAATATTTATTATTTAGTATATTATAATAAAAATACATATTATATTTTTTATTACGTATTTTAATCGTTATAAAATACTTATGTATTTTATAACGATTAAAATTACCCGATTATTTATTGTGTTTGGTAATGTTTTGGTTCCAAATGTGTGCTCAATCTTGGGTGGTAGGCACATAACCCCACTTTTCCCATAGGGCCTGTTGTTTATATTGCACGAGGTTTTCTAGGAACACAACTATCGTGCTATACGAGGACAGACTGTATGCTTCTTGTTGGAACGAGCGTACAGTCTTTACGGGTCATGATTCTCCTTGCTTGGATGACTTTTTGATCGTGTAATTCTTGGACAATTTCCTCTTCTGATAAAAGTAATAAGTCCCATTCTGTTATTACTCCCTTAGAGGAGTTTAAAGTGGCATGGGGAGTAGCTTTTATTTGGTGTCCTCCAAATGTTGTGAATTTAATAGCTTCACAGAATGTTGAGGTTGAGTAGTTTCTATTAGAAGATCACCTGATTGAAGTTGCCTTACTGATTTAGGTGAACCAGCAGCAGACTCAATGCATTTCTGCACTAGAAAAGGTGATAATTTGCTCAGAGGCTGATCTGATAGAGAGTGCACTCTCTTTCCTCATCTTGCACTCTCTCTGATAGAGAGTGTGCAAGATGAGGAAAGCTGGTATCTCCTCTTTAGGTGTTGTTTTCAATCTCTTTGGTTGAGAATTGTCATTTGCTAGTCTTGAGCTCGATGGCTCTAAAGGTGGAAATGAACTGTTTTCCATCTTTGCTCCTGTCACCGGCCCTGCCACGGGGAGGCAGGAGCAGTGCTGCTAGAGTGACCAAGTGGTATAAGGGTTAATATGTTAGTTTAAAGAGAAAAAAAAGAAAGGTGGATTTCCTTTCTTAAAACTTGCTTACAATTTGTAAGACTAAGTTATTAATTAAAGAGAATGTAAAAAACTTTTTAAACTAAAGAAGAACTGTGGCTCTGAGTAAACGCTCTATGAATCACTCTGAAAAATCGCATGATCACTATAACGCTTGGCACCCAGGGCCAAGACCATAGTGTCTACAATGAACTGAATTCAATGCAGATTGTTTGGTATCTTGGGTTTCTTTGCTATGGGTACATGATATTATTTGGTATTTAAAAGTTGTGCCAAAATTGCACAATGCTTATCAATCTTTCCAGTGTTACCCCCCTGTTGAAAGGAAAAACAAATCTCATGATTAATTGTTTCCTCCAAACAGTCAATGTTCCAAAATCAAGTAATTTTAACATAGATTCTATACAAACTTTGTATTTTGTATTTCTAATGGATGTTTATTGAACTGAAATAATCAATATGCAAAAACAATAACATAGTTCTTAGATTCTGGTGCCAGCTTTGTTTCTCACGATTTTTAAAACTTTACTGTAATGGAAGTTACTGGAATATCACTTTTGTCATTCTATGCCATTCTTCATCATTCAGAAGAAAAAATATAGGTCACTATGTATTATGGTACACTGAAAAGACAGAATTCATGGGATACCTGGTTCCTGGGCAATGCAACGCTGTTACCCCTCTTGCTAGCGGGGTAACAGGTATATATGTGTACTGCATCACTGCATTCACACAGACAATAATTCAATGTCAATATCGATAAACATTGTGAATTAACAGACTTTGAAAGAGGGATGATAGTGGGTGCCCAATGCATTGGTTACTCTATCGCAGAAGTGGTACATAAATTGCATTATCCCTGTTCGACAGTATCAAGAATGTATCGGGAATACACCATTTCCAGAATAACATCACATTGTGGACAGTGCTGTGGGCAGAGAAAGGTGGCGGATGAACAAGGCACAAATCACCGCTGACTTCAATGAGGGAGGTGCCAGAAACATATCCACCAAGACCATCAGGCGATAATTAGCTGCAATAGGTTATGGGAGCCGCCGACCTACCAGTCCCCCATTGTGCATCCACAGGGCAATGCGCCTCCCCACAGAGCCATGGTGACTAGAACATGGATCGAAGAGCACGTTCTAGTCACAAGAACATGGTTTGAAGAGCATTCCACAGATTTTACCACCATGGAATGGCCTCCCCTTTCACACAGCATGAACCCTTTAGAGCATCTTTGGGATGCTGTGGAAAGGTCTATTTGAGCTTTGGATCCTCCACCCAGGAATGCGATGGAATTATGGACAGCGGTGCAGCAAGCTAACTAGTGTTAACTAGTGGACTCAATGCATCGCTTTGTGACTGACCTTATTTTTCGCAAAAGGTGGGCCTACTAGGTAGGGATCCCATGATTTCTGTACACTCAGTGTACAAAATAGATTATTAAGAGAAATGCTAAGCAAATGGCAATCAACTCTATGTTTGTAATAAGATCTATTATTTGTAAATGGCAGACTACTCATGGGTAGATATCATGAGTAGAGTAGTCATCCTGTTCTGTCTGTGCATATTAAGTTGATATTCAGCAAGGTAGAGTCCTCACTTGTCTTCAAACATATCTCCTGCAAACAGAGACAAAGTGACTTCTGCCAGTTTGCCTTTGTTTTGTTAGTATTAAAGCTAACAAAACAGAGGTAAAAATGCTATGATACTAACTCATAGATCTAACAAAACACTGATACCAATATTTTCTTAGAATCCATGGCAATTTCAATGCCACAGAAGTATATATAGGACTGAGTTTGGTGAATCTGTTGGCTGACTTCCGAAGGCTAATTTTTCTCATCTTAGATTTATCCTTTTTTAGGAAAGTACGAATGTTGTAGCAACCTTGTTCATTTCTATATCTATGTTTTCTCAAGTTACTTATTCTCTAGAGGTTTCTCTTTGGTAAAGGTGGAGCACTAGGATGTATCAATATGTAGGAACAGCAATTAATTTAGTTTTGCTGAATTGATTGAATCAAAAAAGAAATGTTCGACGAACATGTAAATAGAATTATTTATTGTATTTATTCAATTTTTTATCTTATGCGCAGGAAAAATTACTAAAATTACAAAAAAAAAGAGAGGAGACAGGCATAATGTCAGTCAGTTTTACTTCTCGAGCATCATTGCCAGAATCAACATCATCAGCTGATAAGTACACCGCTGCGGAGGTTGAGGGCTGTGGAGATTTAGAATAGGTCACTGCTCAACCTTACAAAAGAACATATTAATGGATGACTGGATGGTGGCTTTTTTTTCTTTTCACTGTAGATTTCTTTGTAGCAAGCAAGCATATCATTCACCTCTCTGTTAACTTTTAAGAATTGTTAACTGTCAGGATCCATATTCTCAAACCTTGCCATTGCAATTTCATGAAATGCCATTGCCATTTCTCTGGTGATGAAGCGTCACGGTTCCTAATTTGATTCATCTTGAGCTTCGTCAGCATTTTCTTCTTTCACTATTGCTGCCTCCAAGTCAATAAGTTCTTCATTAGATAATTCCTTCTCTTCTTCCTCTATTAACTCCTCTACATCTTTGGCAACAACCTCCAACTGAAATAGCTCTGTAACCTTTACAATCTTATCTGTAACCTCTTTATGATTTGTTTTTTTCAAACCCTTCAAAGCCTTTTACGTGCCGTGGGAATATTTTCTTCCATGCGCCATTTAAACAATTTTTAGTAATTTCCGCCCAGGCCTCATCAATTAGCATTAGCATTAGTAGAGGCATATGATGCAAGAAAGCAAGCTTATTCAGCATCAGCCAAAAAAAAAGAAAAAAAAAGAAAAAAAAAAAAAAAAAAACAACCACTACTCCCATTTCACCCCTCAATTCGTTCGAAATACCTGTCCAGCTGAGCCTTAAATTTGTTTAGGCTATCAACTTCAACAACAAGCGATGGAAGTCTATTCCACAAACCAACTGCCCGCTGGCTAAAGGCGAATTTCCGCACATCTATCCGACATCCGTCCTTCCTCAATTTGAATTTATGCCCTCTCAGGTGATTATTCTGAGCAAGAGGAAGAATTCCATCGGCATTGAGCATGCTCAAGCCATTCAAAGCCTTGTACACCTCTATCAGATCACCTCGGCGATGCCTAGTCTCCAGGCTCTGTAATTTGCAAAACTTAAGCCTTTCTTCGTAAGAGCAACCCTTTGTTCCATTCACTAATCTTGTTGCCCTTCTCTGTACTCGTTCCAGCAGCTCTACATCCTTCTTGAAATGAGGCCTCCAGACCTGTATACAGTACTCAAGGTGTGGCCTGACCAATGCCTTATACAAGGGAATAATCACATCCCTGTCCCTGCTAGAAAAATTCCTGTATATCATTGACAAGACACCATGAGCTACTCTTGCAGCTCGTCTGCACTGCTCAGAGAACTTCATATCTGCCTGCACAATTACCCCCAGGTCCTTTTCATTCTCTACCACTGTCAGCGTAGTACCACAGAGTTGATACGTTGATCTGGGGTTACTGTTTCCCATATGTAGTACTTTACATTTGTCAATGTTAAACTTCATTTGCCACCTCTCAGCCCATTTGCTCAACCTTTCCAGATCCTGTTGCAGCAGCATAGTATCAGTAGTGTCCTTAACAACCCTGCCAACCTTTGTATCGTCTGCAAACTTGGACATTAAGCCTGATACACCATCATCAATATCATTTATAAATACAGAAAACAACAATGGACCCAACACTGAACCCTGAGGAACTCCACTAATAACATTAGTCCACGTTGAGCAGTGTCCATTGATTACCACTCTCTGTCTTCTGCCACTCAACCATCCCTTTATCCATAGCAGCAATTTGCCTCGAATGCCACACTTCTCCAATTTGTGCAGCAGTCTTCCATGCGCAACAGTATCAAAAGCCTTTCTAAGATCCAAATATATAATATCAAAGTTATTCCCTGCATCCAGTTCTTTTGTGACTACATCATAGTATCCAATCAAATTGGTCAGACAAGACCTGCCCTTAACAAACCCATGCTGTGTCTGAGCTATAACTGAATTCTTGTCCAGATGATCCTGCAGTGCTTCTTTAACCAGTGCCTCCATTAATTTTCCTGGAACCGAAGTTAAACTAACAGGTCTATAATTACTTGTGTCAGCCTTTGATCCTCCTTTGTGAATTGGGGTTACATTTGCACATCTCCAGTCCATGGGTACCTCCCCTGAGTCCAAAGAAGCTCTCATAATTATGGCTAGGGGTTTGCTTACTTCCTTTGCTGCCTCCTTTAATATAACTGGATAGATCCCATCCACCCCGGGTGCCTTTTTTATGTTTATCCTCAACAATTTCTCCTCCACTTTCCTCTCAGTTATTAGAAAATCATCTAGCTCACTGCCAATGTTTACTTCACCTACGACATTCCCCTTCCTGAATAACTCCTCATGTGTGAATGTAGATGCAAAATACTCGTTTAGATTGTTAGCCACCTGAGCTGGATCCTCAACTGTTGAACCATCAACATCCAGTGGACCAATCTGATTCATCCCTTTCCTTCTTGAGTTTAAATAGGTAAAGAACTCTTTTCTGTTTTTCTTTGCATCCTTTGCCAAGGATTTCTCATAATCTGCCTTTGCCTGCCTAATCTCCTTTGTGACTTGGTTACAGACCAACTTATATCTATCATAGGCTTCCACGTCACCCATTAATTTGTATGTATCCCATGCATTTTTCTTCTCTGCCATATGTCTCATTAGTTCATCTGACAACCATTTAGGCCTGAACCTTGAACAATATTTCTTGGTTGGTATGTAAAGCCTGGTAGCTTCCAAGATTAGTTCCTTGAATGCTTCCCATTTTGAATTTGCTGTTGGTAACATCATCAGTTGGTCCCACTGTATAGAATTTAAATACTGTCTCAGACCAGCATAGTCTCCTTTACGAAAGCAAAAACCCTTCCCTTTACCTCTGATGGTAGTTACCTCCTTGAGTAAATCCCACTTCAGCACACTGTGATCACTGCCACCCAGTGGTTCATTTATCTGCAGATTCCTAATGCATGAATAATCACTACTGATAATCAGATCAAGAGTATTACTCCCTCTAGTTGCCTCCCGAACATGCTGGTGTAGAAAACAATCATCCAATAAATCCACAAAAGCCTTGCTAGTGTGTGAGTGACCAACCCACAAATTCCAGTCAATATCTGGGAAATTAAAATCCCCCATTATAAGACTCTCTGATTTACTGGCCCACTCTATTTCCCTGTACAGTATCTTATTATACTCATCAGAGTCATTAGCCCTATAGCACACTCCTACTCTCAATTTTGATTTACCTATGCAATGTTTAAGATGGTGTGGTAAATACATTATCTAATAGAAGCAAAATCTTGAAACGAACATCATTGTCTTTACAATATTTTTCAACCTTGGGAATGAAGCAGCATTTAAACCATACTCAAAGAGATATTGTTATCCATGCTCTTTTGTTCGATCAAAAATGCACGGGTAGGGTGGCTTTATTGATGCCCTTAAATGCATGAGGATTTCCAGAATGATACACAGTGGTATTAATCTGTAATCGCCCACTGCATTAGCCCCAAGCAAGAGCATGGCCCTATCTTTTGAAGCCTTGAAACCTGATATTGTTTTTTTCTCTTTGGCAATGTATTGTTCGATCTGGCATTTTTTTCCAATACAGAGAAGTCTCATCAATTGGGGATTGAGGAAGAAACCCACTCCATAAATTTCCTTAATTTTACCATACACAGATTAGACCAAAAACTAAATTTCAGTATATATAGAAAACCCAGAAATAAGGGGATGCTTCTGCATTTCCATAGTTACCATCCATCCCCAAGCATACAAAAAAATCGGTCATGTTGAATCAATTTCTTAACGCCTTTAAATATTCTTCAACCCAGATTTCTCTAACGTCAGAAATAAAGGAATTAACTAGAATATTCTCAAATAGGGGTTACCCACTAACCTATATAAACAAAGTTAAAACATTAGCCCGTGAAAAAAATAAATAACAACCTCGCAACAAGCAACATTTTTGGCAGACATTTATAACTTGAATTACAAAATCTGAAAATTTATGTCCCTTGAATTTTTACTAACAAGATTCTACTGTATACATGCTACTACCTGACCCAAGTAGAGAAAGGTTTTTTTCTGCGAACAAATATGATAAAGCAATCAAAAAATTCAACAACTGGATTTGGCTATGTGGCTGCAAGCCACATAACCAAATTTGATTTCAGCTAACCTCACTAGGCATCAGGACTACCTAAGGGATTTCAGTAACACTTCTGTGTTACCAACAGTAAGTATCACAAATCAAGCTTTTATAAGGAAATTTTCATTATATGAATAAAAATAATATTAATCAGAATAAAGAATACATGTACAAAGGGTACTAGGAAAGTTTTGCAATATGACGCAACAATGAATCACAGGAAGCTGCTTGTTGCTGCGTGTTGAGACATGTTCATATGTGCATAGTAGCCGCCGCGCCAAGTCGATGGGCTCAGTTATTCATTAGTAGTGAGAGTGTAAAGTGCTTGCGATGGCATCGTGGTCACGAAATGAGATAAGGACAGTTTTGCGGTATAATTTCGTGCATGGTTTAACCATAGACCAGTGCTTAGAAGAAATGACTCTTGCACTAGATGATGATTGTCCACATCGTACAATGATATTCAGGTGGTATAGAGAATTCCAAAGGGGGGAATTTCACTCTGGAGGATTCTGAGAGGCCGGAAAATCCACGAACGTCAGTTACGGCTGTGAGGAAAATGCTTGGCGAAAACAGGCAAGTGATCTACCAACAGATAGAGGATACTTTGGGCCTAAATGCACCAGCAATTCGTTACCGCTGTGAGGAAAATGCTTGGCGAAAACAGGCAAGTGATCTACCAACAGATAGAGGATACTTTGGGCCTAAATGCACCAGCAATTCGTTCAATTCTGCAAGATCATTTGCACGTGAAGAAACTTTGTTCTCTCTGGGTGCCACATCAACTGACTAAAGAGCAGATGACACGAAGTGTGACTTGGTGCCGGGGATGTTAAAAAAGTTTGATAAGGGACAATCTCGGTATGTGAACAACATCGTGACAGGTGACGAGACTTGGCTGTACTATTACGATCTGCCGACCAAGGCTCAAAACAAAGTTTGGGTCTTTGATGATGATGACACACCTGTAATTGTCAGAAAATCCCGATCTGTAAAGAAGAAAATGATAGCTGTATTTTTCAAATCGAGTGGAATTGTGGAACGTGTCGTTTTGGACACGCAGAAGACAGTCACAGCTAAGTGGTATACTGAACAATGCCTGCCTAAAGTCATTGGATCTACGAAGAACCTGCGGCCAAAGTCAAGAATGGACACCTGGTACCTCCATCACGATAATGCTCCAGCACACCGTGCCAAAGCCTGCACCGAATATTTGACCACGACAGGACTGAAACTTCTTGAGCACCCTCCCTACAGTCCAGACCTTGCTCCCTGCGACTCTGCACTGTTCCCGCATGTGAAAATGAAGCTAAAAGGGAGGCGGTTTTCCAGTGATGAGGACCTTCTACGGGCTTGGGACAACGAGTGTGCTTTACTCCCTAGTGAAACTTGGCAGAACTGGTTTAAAGATTGGTTTCGGAGGATGGAGAGGTGTATTGAATGTAGAGGAAATTACTTTGAAAAAAATTAAATAAACAAAGCTGTATTGCAAAACTTTCCTAGTACCCTTTGTACATAACCATATTATACATATTTTAAAAAGCTCAATTTTTTGGGGAAAAATATAAATAATAATAGATTCAAAAATGTTAATAGCCACAATAAAGAATTTTACTATTCCGTCTAACATAATCCTTAATCTACCTATAAGTTAAGAATTATGTTAGACGGGATAGTAAAATTCTTTATTGTGGCTATTAACATTTTTGAATCTATTATTATTTATATTCCCCCCCTCCAAAAAATTGAGCTTTTTAAAATATGTATACTATGGTTATGCATATGTATTCTTTATTCTGATTAATATTATTGTTATTCATGTAATGAGAATTTCCTTATAAAAGCTTTATTTGTAATACTTATTGTTGGTTAAGACAGAAGTGTTACTGAAATCCCTTAGATAGTCCTGATGCCTAGTGTGGTTAGCCGGAATCAAATTTGGTTGTGTGTGTGTGTGTGTGAGAGAGAGAGAGAGAGAGAGAGAGAGAGAGAGAGAGAGAGAGAGAGAGAGAGAGAGAGAGAGATGACTAACCTCTAATCCCTCTTAATTCAGGGGTGTCCAACCTGCAGCATATGGCCATATGGGAAGTCTTCAAGTGTCAAGTCTCCCCCCAAGTTTAAAACTTGCATGTCACAAAATATAGTTTCACACTCACTTTTGAAAATATTCATTTTTAATAATATTCAATTTTTTTATATTGCTTTCTGACATTTTATGTATCTTCATCAGAATTCAGCAATAAGATTTTAACCATATAATAGGAATATTATTAGTATTATGTAATAATTGTGGATTTTCATATTTAATTAAACATAAAAAAATATGAATATAAATGTAAATAACAAAAATTAAATTCTTAATTTATGATTCTAATTATCTAAATTCTTAGTTATGATGCCTTAACTTGGCTGGCCATGTGGGATGATCCAAAATAATAAGTGTGCAATTAATTGCTAGTTCAAGGTTAACAGTTGAAACTTTTTCTACTTTCCTAAATATAGGCAAACTTTTATTTAAGCAGTTCTGCACAATTGTTATTCACTTGGAATTATATTTGTATAGGAACCTGTCAGGTGCTGCCCAATGTTTTTGTTGCTATTTTTGCCTTCTGTTTCAAATTGCTACTTTCAGTTTCAGCATAATGCAAACAAATACATTTCTAGCCTGATAGATGATGCATGTACTACAAAAATTATTTATTTGACAAAGCATATTAATACATGCACAAGTTTGAATTTTCATGCACTTAATGGTAAGTGATCAATAGGTTTTTTTTTTTTTTTTAGTAAGTTTCAGCAGATTTAATAAAAGCTTTGTTTTGTTGAAAATAACACGTAAAAAAATACATTTTTAGATTTTAAAATTTTTTGTTAAAAAAAAAATCATATTGCAATTCATTATAAAAGGTTAAGCATTGGTGTGCTTCATTCAAAGCACACCAATTCTGAAGCAGAATAAAAAAAAAAAAAAAAAACTTTCCAAAAATAAAAAAACAAAGCTGGGCACTTGCCAGGAACCACATGATCACTTGTGCTACAATTGTGAGTGTAACTAGAGCTGGTTTAAATATTATTTGAATTTAATTCAGCAGGGAGAGTTGGTGAATCTTTCTGGTTTGGTATACCTTGAAACCTTCCTGTTGTGTCTCACAGTGCATTGCATCATACAGATGTTTCAAGTAGGTGGGCTCGGGAATAAAAATATGACTTTACTTTGCAATTATTTGAAACTATTTTTAGATATTTAGGCTGCTTTAATAAACACCATTTTATGATTCCTTTAATATATTTTATAGAGAGAGCTATATGAAAGATTTGGAAAATAGAGCAATGAATATATAAGAAAGCATCATATTTAAAAACAAAGAATGATTTCATGTAACAAAGTAAAAATTTGATAAATTACAAAATTATTTATACTCAACTGAACAAAGAGAATAATCATATGGATGTATATTTATATAAACCTCTGCACAGGAAAACTTGAAAAAAAAAAAAAAAAAAAAAAAAAAAAAGAAATGATATTACTCTAGTTGAAATCCTTGTACAAGCCTTTGTCTACATACATTTCTAGCTCGAGTTTATCATAGGAGTTATTATTATTTATATTACATCATGCAATTTCAGAAATCTCATATCAACTGCAGCATGAGATAGGGTATGAATCTCATTGCCAGAAAGTAAGTTTCTTACAATCATAACTCTTGACCCCTGAGGTGTGTTGCAAAAAAAAAAAAAAAAAAAAAAAAACAAGTAATTTTCCATTTTCATCACATGAGTGGGTAAGTAAAAAAGGTACCATAATAATAATAAAAAAAAAAAGTGCTCCCCCATTCATCAATATATACCAGTTAAAAATTTACAGGTGATGATGCTGGTTTCACTTTGGGAAACTTAATAGTTTCCCAAAGTGAAACCAGATTTTCAAGCCAAACCAAACTGATCTCCCAGCCAACTTTCCTTGTTCTGGGAAAATTCAAAACCGCTTAATTTTTTTTTAGCAGATGTGTTCCATCCAGTTTTGTTCATTTATAAATTATATTGATGATGGTATATCAAGCTTAATGTCCAAGTTTGCAGACGATACAAAGGTTGGCAGGGTTGTCAAGGACACTACTGACACTATGCTGCTGCAACAGAATCTGGAAAGGTTGAGCAGATGGGCTGAGAGGTGGCAAATGAAGTTTAACATTGACAAATGTAAAGTACTACACATGGGAAACAGCAACCCCAGAGCAACGTATCAACTCTGTGGTACTACACTGACAGTGGTAGAGAATGAAAGGGACTTGGGGGTGGTTGTGCAGGCAGATATGAAGTTCTCTGAGCAGTGCAGACGGGCTGCAAGAGTAGCTCATGGAGTATTGTCAATGATATATAGGAATTTTTCCAGCAGGGATAAGGAGGTGATTATTCCCTTGTATAAGGCAATGGTCAGACCACACCTAGAGTACTGTATACAGGTCTGGAGGACTCATTTCAAGAAGGATGTAGAGCTGCTGGAATGAGTACAGAGAAGGGCAACAAGATTAGTGAATGGAACAAAGGGGTGCTCTTACGAAGAAAGGCTTAAGTTTTGCAAATTACAGTGTCTGGAGACTAGGCACCAGCGAGGTGATCTGATAGAGGTGTATAAAGCCTTGAATGGTTTGAGCATGCTCAGTGCTGATGGGATTCTACCTCTAGCTCAGAATAATCACCTGAGAGGGCATAAATTCAAATTGAGGAAAGACAGATGTAGGATAGACGTGCGGAAATTTGCCTTTAGCCAGCGGGTGGCTGGTTGGAGGAACAGACTTCCATCCCTTGTAGTGGAGGTTGATAGCCTAAATAAGTTTAAGGCTCAGCTGGACAGGTATTTTGAACGAACAGAGGGGTGAAGTGGATGTGGGTTTTTTTTTTGGCTGATGCTGCATAAGCTTGCTTTCTTGCATCAAATGCCTCTACTAATGCTAATTTCCCAAATAACCTATGAAGTAAGTAATAAATTTAGCTGATCTGAGGCTTGATTCACCTTCTCAAATTACATGATAGCAAAATTATATGATAATTATATATTTCCTTGGTCCTTCTAAACAAAACTGGTGAGAAAAGTTCCATAAAGAACAAAAGATAGGCAAAGTTTGCCTTCATCCTTTGTTCTTAGCTTCACTGATTTAAATGCAATGCAACATGCCTTGTTCTACTTTCATAAATGATTCATATTTTAAACTGAACAAAGAGCAACCAACCAGTTTAGATTTATTATCTGTTAATGCTTGACTAGACTTTTTTGCTTGGCTTTTAGATGTGTGTTTCCTCATAATGGGAAGTTCACTAATACTGATTTCTCCATTTTCTTTATCCTAAAACAAACGAAGAAGCATAAATAATTAAAATTTGTAAGGTTCAGCAAAAAAAAAAAAAAAAATAAATAACAATAATAATAATAATAATAAAAAAAAAAAAAAAAATATATATATATATATATATATATAGAGAGAGAGAGAGCGTGTGTTCAACCAAATCAGCCTATAAACTAACATCACAATTCTGATGTTATCAAGCAACTGTATGTGCATCTTGGTTCACTAAAGAAATTTACATCTGATTTTAAACAATACTTAGGTCTGTCTATAGTATTATAGGCAACTTTACTTATTTCAGAGCAATAGTTTATATAACACTATATAGCACTAAATTTGTCAACATTCCATTCCCTTCTCCTCACTAAATATGATTTTACTATTTTGCATATACAGCACAAATCTTTAATGTACAACACATTAAAAATGTTTCCATAAAACTGAATTCTAACAACATTCTGTACACTGACCAAAATTTATTTTTTATCACTAAAATTTATAAGTGAAAGCAGAACAGAATTTGTATTTGCAAAACATCTGTGAGAGTAGATCAAATTATTTCAGATGTTTGTAGCCAAACATATAAATAAATAGATTTTCACTCCATGCAGTTAAGAGGATTTTCTCTCAAATTATAACAGTTTTAGCACATATCATATCCTCTAAATAATGAGTTCCTGCGCTTATATGACCTGGTATATTCCTGGAAAACTGGAACATGATTTACTAAGCTATTTCAGTCAGTCTCTCATATACAGTTTGATAAGGATAGACATTATATTTCACATCAGAACCAGCAGGATGAGTTTAAATTTACTGACTGGTTAACGTTGATTTTGAGAATATGGAAGATTGTCGTTCTGTAGACTGTCTGTGTGTACAGTACAGAACAGAACTAAATTTAAAACCTTACCAATAGCATCTATAGTATTAAAATCTTATGGATTGCTGACTTTCTTCTGAAACAAAACAAATCACATGACATGTGGGAAGAGAGCAACAATCATTTGCAAGGAACAGTTATAATCAAATATCAGGTTCTTACAAACAACTGCACCCTTGAATTACAAAATTCAACTATTTATCCAAATTATATTTTAGTTGTTCTCAAGTGACCAAAAAGGGGTTCCCATAACAAGTTTAAAACACAGTTTCAATTATTCAATTATTTCAAGCATGAGCGAACATAGTTGCAAAATGAAATCTGATTAAAGAAAACATAAGCCATTCCTTTTAAAAATAATAAACTATTTTGATTAGAAAACAGGTTTCACAATACAAGTTACCATATGTTTCTGACAAGTAAGGTTTTACTAATATTAAGGTGGCTACAATCTTAAAATTGGTACTTTTTAAACATGCTTAAATGCAAATAGGTTTGACAATACAAATGAACCTTAAATGATACACTGACAGCATACATGAATAGTTTTTTCACTGGAATAGTTTTCTTTCACACAGAAAATAATAAATGCATATTACACATTAGAAGTTTGATTTGGTATTCCTATTTCCTCAGATTTAAAAGGCATCCACTTTCAATTAGAGTTCAGTTTTTTGGGTGACCATCAGCAAAAATTAATCTTTCAATTTTTCCAACAATGAAAGAAAAATGCTGCTTTAAAATGATCCAATATGGCAAGCTCTTACCTTGTTCTCACTTGGATAAAATTAGAAAGGAAATTTTCCTCCATGACCATATTAAATAATTCCAAAAGCTAAATATCCATAGAGAAACCCTTATTAGCATTAGCATTAGTAGAGGCATATGATGCAAGAAAGCAAGCTTATTCAGCATCAGCCAAAAAAAAAACAAAAAAAAAAACCACTACTCCCATTTCACCCCTCCGTTCGTTCGAAATACCTGTCCAGCTGAGCCTTAAATTTGTTTAGGCTATCAACTTCAACAACAAGCGATGGGAGTCTATTCCACAAACCAACTGCCCGCTGGCTAAAGGCAAATTTCCGCACATCTATCCGACATCCGTCCTTCCTCAATTTGAATTTATGCCCTCTCAGGTGATTATTCTGAGCAAGAGGAAGAATCCCATCGGCATTGAGCATGCTCAAGCCATTCAAAGCCTTATACACCTCTATCAGATCACCTCGCCGATGCCTAGTCTCCAGGCTCTGTAATTTGCAAAACTTAAGCCTTTCTTCGTAAGAGCAACCCTTTGTTCCATTCACTAATCTTGTTGCCCTTCTCTGTACTCGTTCCAGCAGCTCTACATCCTTCTTGAAATGAGGCCTCCAGACCTGTATACAGTACTCAAGGTGTGGCCTGACCAATGCCTTATACAAGGGAATAATCACATCCCTGTCCCTGCTAGAAAAATTCCTGTATATCATTGACAAGACACCATGAGCTACTCTTGCAGCTCGTCTGCACTGCTCAGAGAACTTCATATCTGCCTGCACAATTACCCCCCAGGTCCTTTTCATTCTCTACTACTGTCAGCGTAGTACCACAGAGTTGATACGTTGATTTGGGGTTACTGTTTCCCATATGTAGTACTTTACATTTGTCAATGTTAAACTTCATTTGCCACCTCTCAGCCCACCTGCTCAACCTTTCCAGATCCTGTTGCAGCAGCATAGTATCAGTAGTGTCCTTAACAACCCTGCCAACCTTGGTATCATCTGCAAACTTGGACATTAAGCCTGATACACCATCATCAATATCATTTATAAATACAGAAAACAACAATGGACCCAACACTGAACCCTGAGGAACTCCACTAATAACATTAGTCCACGTTGAGCAGTGTCCATTGATTACCACTCTCTGTCTTCTGCCACTCAACCATCCCTTTATCCATAGCAGCAATTTGCCTCCAATGCCACACTTCTCCAATTTGTGTAGCAGTCTTCCATGCGCAACAGTATCAAAAGCCTTTCTAAGATCCAAATATATAATATCAAAGTTATTCCCTGCATCCAGTTCTTTTGTGACTACATCATAGTATCCAATCAAATTGGTCAGACAAGACCTGCCCTTAACAAAACCATGCTGTGTCTGAGCTATAACTGAATTCTTGTCCAGATGATCCTGCAGTGCTTCTTTAACCAGTGCCTCCATTAATTTTCCTGGAACCGAAGTTAAACTAACAGGTCTATAATTACTTGTGTCAGTCTTTGATCCTCCTTTGTGAATTGGGGTTACATTTGCACATCTCCAGTCCATGGGTACCTCCCCTGAGTCCAAAGAAGCTGTCATAATTATGGCTAGGGGTTTGCTTACTTCCTTTGCTGCCTCCTTTAATATAACTGGATAGATCCCATCCACCCCGGGTGCCTTTTTTATGTTTATCCTCAACAATTTATCCTCCACTTTCCTCTCAGTTATTAGAAAATCATCTAGCTCACTGCCAATGTTTACTTCACCTACGACATTCCCCTTCCTGAATAACTCCTCATGTGTGAATGTAGATGCAAAATACTCATTTAGATTGTTAGCCACCTGAGCTGGATCCTCAACTGTTGAACCATCAACATCCAGTGGACCAATCTGATTCATCCCTTTCCTTCTTGAGTTTAAATAGGTAAAGAACTCTTTTCTGTTTTTCTTTGCATCCTTTGCCAGATTTCTCATAATCTGCCTTTGCCTGCCTAATCTCCTTTGTGACTTGGTTACAGACCAACTTATATCTATCATAGGCTTCCATGTCACCCATTAATTTGTATGTATCCCATGCATTTTTCTTCTCTGCCATATGTCTCATTAGTTCATCTGACAACCATTTAGGCCTGAACCTTGAACAATATTTCTTGGTTGGTATGTAAAGCCTGGTAGCTTCCAAGATTAGTTCCTTGAATGCTTCCCATTTTGAATTTGCTGTATGTAACATCATCAGTTGGTCCCACTGTATAGAATTTAAATACTGTCTCAGACCATCATAGTCGCCTTTACGAAAGCAAAAACCCTTCCCTTTACCTCTGATGGTAGTTACCTCCTTGAGTAAATCCCACTTCAGCACACTGTGATCACTGCCACCCAGTGGTTCCTTTATCTGCAGATTCCTAATGCATGAATAATCACTACTGATAATCAGATCAAGAGTATTACTCCCTCTAGTTGCCTCCCGAACATGCTGGTGTAGAAAACAATCATCCAATAAATCCACAAAAGCCTTGCTAGTGTGTGAGTGACCAACCCACAAATTCCAGTCAATATCTGGGAAATTAAAATCCCCCATTATAAGACTCTCTGATTTACTGGCCCATTCTATTTCCCTGTACAGTATCTTATTATACTCATCAGAGTCATTAGGCCTATAGCACACTACTACTCTCAATTTGATTTACCTATGCTTATGTCACACCAAACTGACTCGACGCTGCCCTGTCCATCAATGTCGACTGGCTTCATTTCCTTGGATTTTATGTGTTTTTTAACTAATAGCATAACCCCTCCTCCCCTCCTGTCCTGTCTATCCTTTCTATACACATTGTACTCCCCAAATTCCAGTTCTGCATTCCTTATATCTGTGTGACACCATGTCTCTGATATCCCAACTATATCTGCCTTTGATGTTTTGAGCAATACCTCAAATTCATCAAATTTATTTACTAAACTCCTAGCATTGGTGTACACGCAAGTATACATGCACCTGTTTCTATTCTTAGCTACCCTAACACAACCCATGTGTTTACTTGTACTACAATGACTTCGAGCAGTCTCTGAAATATCCTGCATCTTGTTTTTCAGGCTTCTGCTCATTCCAATAGAAGCAGTGCAAGAATCTCTTTCACCTCTGCCAGTGGCTACTGTTAATCCATTAGTCTTTGTCTCCCCCCCAAGCTAGCAGTTTTCCGACTCACCTAACACTGCCTCAATAGTATCAGCAAATATTCTTGCACCCTTTCTATTTAAGTGTATCCCATCCCTGTAGAAGCAATCTCTCCTGTTAACAAGTACATTCCAGGCTGAAAAAAATTCTACCCCTTGAGCCTTGCACAATCTTTCCAGGGCCGAATTGATCGACAAGGCTCTCATCATATACTCCCTCCTATCGTGTCTGGGCAGAATTGCAGACACTTTCAAATTCAACCCTACTTCACGGCTTTTTTTCAACAGTGACCTGTACTTGTTAAGTAATTCCGCTGGTCTCCTACTCTTAATATCATTAGTGCCAACGTGTACAACTATATCACCTTTTGTGTCCTTAAAAGATGATATCTGCTCTACAACGTCATCAACCTTTGCCTCTGGCAGACATACCCTGGTCCTGTTCCACCTATCCTTTTTACAAAGCATGTTCCCCATTTCCCTGACAATAGAGTCACCAACAACTACTAGTTCCTGTGGGACCAGCGCATTCTGCCTTGGGGGCTGCCTCTGTGTTGCAAGATGACCAAGTGCAAGCTCTGGCGTTGATGTGGGCAGCTGAGAGCTTGATGGGCCCCTCAATTTATTTCCTTCTAGGGCATCCACCCTGTCCTTCAAGGTCTCATATAGGCCCATAACAACGCCGAGTTGTCGCCTAATTTCCTTGCACTCCTTGAATCGTGCACACACAAAGACATCCCCCATGGCAGTATCATGTCCCGTACCCGATTGCTCCGCAAACATCAAGCAAACAGTACATCTTAAAAGGCTGTGATTCAGAGGGCAACTGCCCCCCTCAGTTCTCCTCTGAGTCACAGCACTCCCATTAGCTTGAGCCTTTTGCTTTGCTGCTCTGGTCAGAGTCATGATTTCGATTTAAATGTCAATAAAATTACAATTTCAGAACAAAATTAAAACCTTAAACTTGTATCTTAACACAGTTATAACGCTATATTTATTTTTCAGTATCGAGTGTTATCTACGAGTTCCCTTTATATAACTTCCGTATTAAGTATGTATTAATTATTTGTTACGTTTGTACTCTAAGTCGTTATATATATATATACAGTCGAACTTCCCTATAACGAATTCGATAAATCCAGAGAAAAAATTCGTTTTAGAGAAATTTCGTTATACAGAGAATATCTTTTCTATTAGAAATTGTTATCTAATTAGAAAATGAAAACGAATCTACATTTATTTTTAATGTATTTTATTTCAAAAACATACTTAATTAAATTAAGTTTACAAAATTTTTGCTGGTATAACAAATTAAAAAAAAAATCTGTAATTTTCGTTTGCAGTACAATTAAAAAATTGTACTGTGCGTCTGATTCTTAAAAAAACCCTCACATTTGTTCAGAGCATTAAAAACATACATGAGGGACATTTTCAAAAAAACTATAGACCCATACGAACCATTTTAAAAGCGCTAATCGTTTCTTCGCGAGTTGGCTTTTCTACGGGTTGTTCTGATGCGTCTTCAGCATCATCGTTAATTTCTTCTGATCATGGTCGTGTCTAACACTGTTCAGCAGTATTTCATCTTCATTTGGATGTTCTGCTGTGATCTACATAAACATAACTATCCAGTGTTATTTCATTCTCGATGTTTCTGGATAATTCTTATAATTTTCAATAGTTTTTCAGTTATGAAAGGGGCAGTTCATTTTGTTCGTCCAGTCGTTGTTCGACTTCTGTATTCAATGCAAATCCCGCTTTCGAAAAACAATTTTGAATGGTGTATTCAGTGACATCGTTTGTCCAAACTTTTGCCAGTTCAGAGATGCAATCTCTAAGTTTAATTGTAACCTCCAAGTTTCTATTTTCTGATAACGCATTGACAATCTTCATTATTATTCGCTTTCGATAATGAAATTTAAAATTTTTAATAATGCCCTGGTCCATTGGCGGAGTTTTGACGTTATGTTTGGTGGTAAAAACAATAACTTCGCACTTTTAAGTTTGGCAGGATGTGCGGGACAGTTGTCAGTTACCAACACGATTTTCCTTTTTAATTTTTTTGTTATACGCTTGTCTAGTTTTAATATCCATTCTTCAAAAATATCACTTGTCATCTATGTTTTTTTAATAAAGGTGTAGTCAACTTCCAAAGATTTTGTGCCTCTAAAACTTCTTGGGTTTTTTGATATTCCGATGACTAAAAGTCTTAATTTTCCACTTCCTGTCATATTTGCTCCAACTAGCACAGTTATTCTTTCTTTGCTTTGTTTTCCGCCAAAACATTTATCATCCTTAAAAGAAAGTGTTCTATTCGGTAAACATTTAAAAGAATAAACCAATTTCTGTCAGCATTAAAAACATCCTTACGCTCATATTCTTCCAAAATCTTCTTTAAGGTATTGTTCCTCCAACTGTTGCAATTTTCTTCGCTTATATTAACATTTTCTCCACAAATAACCTTTTCCACAATTCTGTGGCGCTTCTTAAATTTATCTAGCCACCCAGTGCTCGCATTAAATTCTGTATGTCCAAAGGACTATAGAATTTAAAGCGAGCATTATTATAGAATAAAAAGCATTATTATTCATGCAAATTTCAGAGATTGTTGCTTAATTATTAGGCCCGATGTTGGTATATTCTTTTCACGTATCATTTGCATCCATTTTAGAACAGCTTTATCAACATCTTCATATATGCACAACTTATTTCGTTTCTTGTCTGCTGCTCCTCCTTTAATTGCATTTAAAATTGATTCTCGATTTTTTAAAATCGTAGATAAACTGGTTGGGTATTCCATATTTCTCCGCGACATTTTTTTTCTTAAATCCCCTGGTCAATATCATAACAATCTTTGCTTTATCATTAATACTTAAACACTTTCTTTTCGACATTGTTTCCGCAATTGTAAAAATTACTAGACTGCAGCTCTTGCCGATACGTACACCACAAACTTCGCTGCGCTGGCCATATAGAGAATTGTTACTACTGCCTACTCCATGACGTTTGCTTGCCAATTCAACAGTATCACGTGACCTTTCCTATCAATCACTTTGAAGAAATATACGACTTTTTGAATTTATTTTATTCTGCTTATATTCATATATACAAGAAATAAAATTTTTGGTTAATGTACGCTGTATGTTACTTTTCAGAAAAAAAAAAAAAAATACAAGAGCATATAGTCTGTGATTGATGACGAACGAAATTTAAAAAAAAAAATTCATGAAAACCATCAATTGGGAGTCCAGTTAGATGAGAACGGACATAACCCCAGGGGCTCACATCTGGTGAGTATGGGCTTGGTGCACCCAGGTTTCTGAGCTGGATATCATCATTCTTCTCTTTCTTGGTGATGCCCTTCTACTTTTGATCTTTCTTTCTCTCTCTCTCTCTCTCTCTCTCTCTCTCTCTCTCTCTCTCTCTCTCAGGGTAACTCGGGAATTTGTTTTTGGCTGGTGCAGCATAAACCTCAGGCTTCCTTGCACCATATAGATAATAATAATATATGATTGACAGGAAGGTCACGTGGTACAGTTGAGGTGAGAAGCGAATGTCACTCAGTAGGTGTTACTAAAAACCGACTATCGTAGCATTCTATGTATTGCCGCCGCAGCATGCTCAAGTTTACCGCAGCGAATTTCGTTTTCCTCTGAGCCAACATCAATTTACAAATCTACCCTATTTATTGTAAAGTTTACGACCACTTTTAAGAAAACCCATTTGGTTTAATAACTGTAACAAAAATGAAACAAAGACCCTCCTACGGGCGTCAATGGCCAAAAGTGTTCACTAAAAGGATGATTATTTAATTCCAGATGCTAATGCACAATTTTGGAAGGAAGGAGGAAGTATATTTGAGCGGCTGTTTAGCAGTAAATGCTTGAAAATCTTAAAATGCTTTTACTAATTTTTTTAAAAATTCGTTATAGAGAGACTAACACTTCACTATATGGGGTTAATTTTACATGTAATTTCGTTTCAAGGTGCAATGTTTTGCGAAAAAATTCGTAATATAGAGACATTCGTTAATTAGAAGTTCGTAATAGAGAAGTTCCACTGTATATATATATAGTTAAAAGTACAATTTAATTGACAATGAAGTTTAACAAGATTAATAGATCTACTGATTAATTGACAATATTATATTATGCACTATACTATACAAAGCTAATGCTATCGAATTCCGGATATGCTGTATCGCGTTTCAGTAACGAGTGTTATCTACGAAATTCCTTTATATAACTTCCGTATCAAGTTATGTATTAATTATTTATTTTTACTAATTATTTATGTTCCGTAACCTAAGTGGTTATATGTATAGTTAAAAGTACAATTTAATTGCCAATGAAGTTCGGCAAGATTAATAGATTTTACTGATTAATTTTCACGCAACAATGGCGGCTGTTTATGAACGGTAAACACGTGGATTTGATACCCTTTCCGATACTAAGTAATACCTACAAATCTCTATCTAAGTTACTTTAACTTTAAGTACCGTAAATAGGAATATAATGCTACTCTAGAAATAAGTTAATATGTCAATTTAAACTAATAAAGCAGAAAATAAATCAGAAAAAACTTCTCTGTTCCAAGAGCGGCAGAAAGGCACGTCCGCACAGGAAAATGAAATGATCTCTGTATGTTGAGATATGATCTCTGTAGTTGCTTTTTTTTTTTTTTTTTTTTTTTTGATTTGGTAGTTGTTGGCGCATCGGCTTCTGTGGCCATATTGCACCTCCCAAAGTTTTTGCAGTACTTTGATCCAAACCCGAGGCGGAATCGAACCCGCGACCTTTGGGTTGCCGGGCAGGTACTTTACCCACTCGGCTAGCCCGGTCGGCTTCTGTAGTTGCCTTCGCATTAATGCTTAATGATATTTCTAAACAGTATAATTACACAACTCCAATCCTAAGAAAATCAAAAGATTTAGAACACTTGTCATTAGAGATAATTAACACTAGACGCAGGACTTGTTCCTTCAGAGTGAAAACAACTACTATCATTAAATGAATGCTCTCAAATATCAATGCTAGCAACAGCGGTGTGGAAAAATGGAATTTGGCTACCAGACCTTGGCAACTAGGCACTTTGAGGGGACTTAACTGAGTTTATAAGACTCTGAGAGGGGTTAGTAAAACGAATGAAGGCAAAATTTTCACGGTTATAAAGAATTCCAGAATAATGGGCCATAAATTAAAATTACAGTGGAAGAGGATTAGAATAGATTGTAGGAAGATTTTTTTTTAGCCAGCAGATTTCTGACGCTGGAAAAAGTTGCCTCCGCAGGTAGTTGAGGCTGACAGTTTTGAAGAAATTAAAAAATCAACTGGATAGTTACCTATGTGAGGAGGGAAGTACATAATTTGTATTTTCTTATCTAGCCCCTAGGAAAAACAAAGGATTTAAATCAGCAGCCATGAGCAGTAATACAGAAAGACAAATGATACTGAAACTGAAGAATAGCGATGGTGTACTTATAAACATCACAGAAGGCATAATTCAAATAGCAGAAGACTACTATAGAGAATTATACCAGCAGTGGGGAAGATGGATTGCAAAGTAGCAACACATACAACATACCCGGCCGACCGGGCTAGCCGAGTGGGTAAAGTACCTACCCGGCAACCCAAAGGTCGCGGGTTTGATTCCCACCTCGGGCTTGGATCAAAGTACTGCAAAAACCTTGGGAGGTGCAATATGGCCACAGAAGCCGATGCGCCAACAACTACCAAATAAAAAAAAAAAAAAAAAACATACCCGATATTCTTCCTGATGAGGTAGAACATGCATTGAAGAAAATGAAGAATCGGAAAGCCCCGGGGGAAGATGAAGTTACTGTAGAGTTGTTAAAATTGGGAGGAAGAGACATAACACAAAAACTGGCAAGGCTCTTCACAAAGTGCATTAGAAAAGGTGTGACGCCTAAGCAGTGGAATAATGTAATCATAGTTTTCCTGCATAAGAAAGGAGATAAATCAGAAATTGGAAATTATAGACCAATTAGCTTGTTATCCCACATCTACAAGTTGTTCACAAGGGTCATTACTAACAGATTAGAAAGAATACTTGATGAGAATCAACCAAAAGAGCAAGCTGGCTTTAGGACAGGATTCTCAACTATGGATTACCTTCACATAATGGAGAAAGCAAATGAATATAAAACACCATTATGCCTGGCATTTGTGGATTATGAAAAGGCATTTGACTCCATACAGCATAAGGCAATGTTTCGGGCACTGGAAAGACAAGGCATAGATACCCCACATATTATGATTTTGAAGAAAATATATGAGAGTGCTATCTCCTTTATTAGACTAGACAAAGACAGTAGCAAATTTAAAATCGAGAAAGGAGTTCGAAAAGGAGACACAATATCTCCGAAGCTGTTTACTGCTGCCCTTGAGGAAGCTTTCAGAAGATTAGACTGGTCACAGAAAGGAATCAATGTGAACAGAGAGTACCTAAACCATTTACGATTTGCAGATGATATTGTGGTCATAAGCCACGATCCCAAAGAATTAGAGGAAAATCTTAATCAGTTATGCACAGTTAGTATTTTGGACTAAAGATGAATATGGCTAAAACAAAAGTAATGATGAACAAGTATGCTACGGAAAGGGAAATAATGATTGAAGGAGCAGTAATTGAAAAGGTGGAGTCATATACTTATCTGGGACAAGTTATTAGCTGTAATAATGATAAATGGCTGGAAGTCAAGAGAAGAATAAATTTTGGATGGATAGCATTCAGGAAATATAGTCACATACTGAAGAGCAATATCCCAGTTTGTCTGAAACGTAAAATAATGAATCAATGTATACTCCCCACCATGACTTATGGAAGTGAAACTTGGGCACTCACCAAAAGAATGGAAGAGAAGCTGAGAACTACACAGCGAAGAATGGAGCGAATTATATTGGGAATCAGACTGTCAGATAAGATGAGAAACGCATGGATTAGGCAGCAAACACAAATAAAGGACATTCTTATCAAAACTAAAGAACTAAAATGGTCTTGGGTAGGACACATAGCTCGAAGACATGATGACAGATGGACTAAGAAAATAACAGAATGGTACCCAAGAGGAGCTAGAAGAAAACCTGGAAGACAAAGGCGGAGATGGATAGATGAAATTCATGAGTTTTTGAGTAGTAAATGGATGGCCAGTGCTCAAAACAGAAGGAACTGGAAAGTTGCTGGAGAGACCTTCATCCTGCAGTGGATTGAAAATGGCTGATGATGATCAACCTAAATTTAACCACCATCTACCAAAAAATTTTATTGCAGATTTATACAAGGTGAGTACCGTTTTCTAAGCATTTGCTATTCATATTTTAGCCAGATTTATCACAGTATTATAAGGATACTATAATTTCACTACTTCCAAGGTTAATTGTTTGAATGCTTCTTATTTAAAATTTGCTGTAGTTAACATTATCAGTTGGTGCCACTGTATAGAATTTAAAAACTTTCTGAGACCACTGTAGTCACCTCTATGAAAGCAAAAACCTTTCCCTTAACCCTGACTGGATTTACATCTTTGATGTAAATCCAACATCAGTACACTGTGAGTACTGCGACCTAGTGGTTCCTTTATTTGCAGATTCTTAATGCATGAATCTGCTGATAATCGGATCAAGAGTATTATTATTCTCCAACCCCTCCTGGTTGCCCCTTGAACCTGCTGCTGTAGAAAACAATCATCCAATAAACACCAAAAGTCTTGCTAGTGTGCAAGCGACCAATCCTCAAGTTCCAGTCTATATTTGGAACTTAAAATTCTCCCTTACACGACAATCCGATTTACCGGACTACTCAATTTCTCTGAACAGTTGTTTGTTGTACTCACCAGAGTCATTTGGCCTATAACACACTCCTATTCTCAATTTAGCTTTCCTCACCAAACTGATGCAACATTGCACTGTCCATCTATGCCAACTAGATGCAATTTTATGTGTGCTTCTTAACTAACAGCATAACCCCTCCTTCCTTTCTATCCTGTCTATCCTTTCTGTACATTTGTACTCCCCAAATTCTAATTCTGAGCTGCTTATATCTGTGTGACACCACGTCTCTGATATCACAACAAACTAACAAGCCTTTGATGTCTTGACTAGCACTTCAAATTCATCAAATTCATTTACTATACCCCTAGCATTGTGCACCAGTTCTTACTCTTAGCTACTCTAACAATACCCATGTATTTATTTGTTCCATGATGACTCCAGCACTGTGCTTTCCAGGCTGCTGCTCATTCCAATAGGAGCAGTGCAAGAATCATTTTCACCTCTGCCTGTGGCTATTGTTAATCTGTGAATCTTCCCAAGCTAGCAGTTTTACAACACACCTAACACTGCCTTGATAGCATCAGCAAATATCCTTGCATCCTTTCTATTTAAGTGTACCCAATCCCTGTAGAAACAATCACTCCTGTTAACAAGCACAGACCATGCTGAGAAAATTCTACTCCATAAGCTTTGAATAATCTCTCTACAGCCGAATTGATTGACTCTCAATTTTTTCTCAAAACTGACCTGTAGTTGCTAAATAAATCTGCAAATCCCCTACTCTTAATGCCATTAGCGCCAATGTGTACAATACCACCCTCTGTACCCTTAAATGATGATATCTGCTCTATGTCATCAACTTTCAACTTTTGTCTCTGGCAGACATACCCTGGTCGTATTCCATCAATATTTTTTTGCACAATATATTTCCCATCTCCCTGACAATTGAGTCACTGACAATAACTAGCTCCTGTGGGACCACCATATTCTGCCTTGAATATTGCAGCCATGTTGCCTCGTGCACAAGAGTGTGAGCTCTAGCGTTGAGTTGGGCAGCTGAGAGTTTGATGGGACTCCCATTTTAATTCCTTTGAGGGCATCTACCCTACTATTCAAAATTTCATATATGCCCATCAGAACACTGAATTGGAGACTAATTTCTTGACAGTCCCTGCACCTTAGCACACACACACACACACACACACACACACACACACACACACACACACACACACACACACACACACACACACACACACACACACATCCTCCTTGGCTAGATCATGCCCTGTTCCAGAAATGCCTGCAAACACTTCACTAGTTGTACATTTTTTTAGGCTGTGATGTGTTGGAGAATTGCCCCTTTTGATTCTCTCCTGAGCCACAGTACTTGTGCTACTTTGTGCCCGTTGCAATGCTCCTCTAGTCTGGGTTATGATTTCCATTTAAATACAATTTAATTAATTAATAATGAAAATTAATAAGGATAATAAATTTAATTGATTAACTGACAATACTACACTTATTTAATGCATCGAGTTCCAAATATGCACTATCAAGTTACACTATACCGTAGCAATCAGTGTTAAATTAGTTATATCCTTAGCTAAATACAAACGATATATGCCCAACAAGTGATTAAAACCTACTGTTCTTCTGTACAACTGGTTATGTACTACGATATTTGTGCAAAAACACTGTACAATAGCAGTATGAGTAATGAGTTGTAACTTACAAATTCACTAGCTAAATTTAAAAAATAAGCTTGCAAACACTACTAAGCTTATTTAATCTATTTGTAAAACACAATTTAATATGTTATGTTAATTAATTAAAAATATGGCCAAAATTTTCAAAAAATCTATGACTTTGCACTTATATTCTTGTTCTCAGAGATTGAATGCACTCATTGTACTGTTCTAAAAGTTTCTGAAAAGAGTCAGTGAAGGCTACCAAAGAAATGATGTTCAGTTCGACATTTACATTTTTCTTTATGTCCTTAACATCCTGAAATTTCTTTCCTTTGAGGGAGTTTTCACCTTGGGAAAAAGGAAGAAGTCTGCTGGTGCTAGATTGGGAAAGTAGGGTGGATAGTTGATCTACAGAATGCCACATTTTGTCAGAAATGTCTTCACAACAAGTGCAGAATGGACAGGGGTATTGTGTAACAAGAACTAGATGCCTTTCTCTTGAAATTGTGGTCTCACCTGGGAAATGCACTTCAATAGTTTTTGAAGCACACACATATGTAGAATGCAGCAGTGACTCATTCCCCTTCAGGTACAAATTCCTTGTGAATCACACCATGTTTGCCAAACAAAAAACATGTTCAGCATCATCTTGATCCTGGACTTCTGTAAGCGAAACATTCTGGGCCTTGGTGATGATATTAAAGTCTACTGCATGTTCTGAGTCGTACTGAAACACTCAACACTCATCTTCAGTGGCATTACAGTCAAGGAAATTAGGATTGTCTTGACAAGTCTGGATGAAGTTTTCATGTGATGACACTCTTCATTGCTTTTACTCATCGATGAGGGAGTGTGCTGCACAAATTTTGCACAGACCTTCCTATTCCCTAAATCTTGATGCAGAATTTGAAAAATTGTCTCCTCATTCATATACAACTCATCAGCCATCATTCTAAGCCAAACAATGATCTGTTGCCACAATTTTCTGAACTTTTGCAACTCTGTCCTCATTTTGAGCAGTTGATGGATGCCCACTTCTTACATCCTCACACCCATCTTTGAACTGCATATGCCATTCAAACACACTGGTACAACTTAATGTTCCATTCACCATAAATAGTTTTTAATATTTCATACATTTCTTTTGAGTATTTTCCCAGTTTAAAGCAAAATTTGATATTCGTTTGTTGTTCCATTGCAAAATCGTGACAAGGAGAACATTAATGCTATTAAGTAAACTGGTTGTTGTTTGCAACCTGTCAGCCTACTGGACAATTTTTCTACCACCATCTATTGGGGGATGTTTCAACTATTAACATGCCACTTATGTTTATTTTCAAACTCATCAAGTCTAACTACAACAGCACCAATCCAAGAACTTTATTTCTGCACTTCATATATATTTAAAATTTTTTTTAAAACTATTTATACATATAATATGCAATTATATACACATCCACAATAATGGAAATTTTACAGGGTTAATGTTTTTTTTTTTTTTTTTTTTTTTAATTGGAAAATGAAAAAGACCAATCGTTCATATATAAATGTTATAAAATTTTTAATTAAGAGCTAAATAAATATATACTGTTTTGTTTCTTTTAAATGCTGTGCTTTTTAAATAGGAAAAGATGAAATATTAGTATAGTACAGATTATGTACTACTGGCTTTGTTACTTCATGACTCTAGGATTAAAGTAGTTATCCAAATTCCATGGGATTATGAGGTCAACAGAAGTGCTCGACTTGCGGTCAAACTTTTTCAGTCTTAGTGAGAGTGGATAGATGAACTGCTTCAGAAATAAAAAGGAAATTTGTTATTTGTTTTCTCACACTTTCTCTTATAAATAAAAGAAAATTTAAACAGAATATCTTGGCAGACCTCATCATTACAAAATCTGAAAAGTTAGATACCTTGAACTAATATCAATCATTTTTTGGGTTAAATGATTCTATTTAATAAGTTATTTGCAAAATATTATCCAAACTACTTAATTAAAACTTTTATGTTCATTCCTCAGACAACTCATGTCTGATGAATGAATTTTTTTGTGAAGAAACAAGCCCTCACAAAAATTAATTATGAGATGATACTATCTCTGTTAAATGGATTTTAAACATTTTACTCTGATCTTAATAAATTTGCACAGTTTCTTAATGGGGAAACATACATTAAAAACATGAAACTTTAGAAATAATTTTTAGTACCATAAGCCAATGATACTGGTGACAACCATCATAGAAAACCCTATATCTGCACACTTTCTCCTCCCATTAATATTATTAATAGGGAACTCACTAGCAATGAAATCAATTAATTCTTAATAAATGTTTGAATTATAAACCAACTCCCCACACTATTCTTCTATCAAAATTTCTCACACATCTACATGCAAGTACCAACTAGATCCAGAATCTGAGCCAGAGATGCTATCAACATGGAGGCCTTGAATCTCATTTCCAGAACTGCAGTTAAATGATGTCCAAACAGTCAACTTTTTGTTTGGGCAATATCTTTTTGAAATTAATAACATCTGAACGATGAACTTAAAGCCATCAAGAATCTCAAAAAGAATAAAAACAGCCATATACTGAAAGGTGGTAAAAGAAATTCTGCAGTAAATCTCAATAAAGAAGTGTTCTCAGTGATTAGACAATTTACAGCTCATTCCCGGTAATCCTACATAAAAATGTAGAAGAATTAAGAATGACCAGCTTTCTTTGTAAAAAAATAGGTGCCGGTACTCATTTTTTGCTATCAGAAAAAATTGAAAATTAAAAGGATATGAAAAGTACTCTAAAAGTTTTTTTTTTTTCATGATATTGTTACTTTCGTAGTAATGTTTTTGGAATAAGAAGAACAAATTTAGTATATTAACACAGTTTATTCAGCATAAATTTATTATTCAAGTATATTAAAATAATAAGTAAAATATGAGTAATATGATTCATAAGTAAATAAATCAGTCAACTACTGAGTTGCCGGGCACTCAGGATGAGGGGTCAGTAGTCACGAATGGTCGTTAGTGTACTATCTCAAATAGATTTGTTTGTCTGTTTGTTATTTGGTTTTTAGGAGCATTAGCAACTAAGGCCATATTGCTCCGGGATATGCGGTGGTCATTCCCTGACCTTTCCGCATCCTCCGTATTTGGTGGTGACAGGCTCGAACCCCGGTCTAATCAAGAAGCGTGTGCTACACACTGCTGCTCCTTCCCACCTGGTTACGGAGGCACCCATCTCAAATAGAAAGCTTTAGGGTAACTGAAAAAAGTTTCTAGTACCCCCGGCTTGGCCTAAAACTAAGGAACTAACGAAAACGTTGTCTATTTGAGTCTTTGCAGTTGTTGTGAATGACAAGGGTGAGAGAAGCAACTCTGACTTCTTCCTGGGGAAGTGATTAAAGTCTTGGGGGGAGAAGGGACTGGCAAGTGAGGGCTGCACAGGCGCCTCCCCACCAGCTCTCGAGTGCCTCCTTGCCAGGACAACTCCAGCTTTGAAAATTGTTAAAAAAATACTTCTCGTCGCAAAATTTATAAATGACCTTTATAACTAACTATTTAGCAACCTTTTTGTCACCAAAAGGAGAGTTGCTTAGTACAAAGAAGCACGCTATCGAAGTGCAATAAAAAATTGTTTTTTTAATTTTAACACAAAAGTAAATGATAGATTTCAATTGGAATAGTTTGTCCTTGATAAGCATCGAATAACGCATAGCTAATGTGATTTTAAAATTTTTAGCCCCATTAGCAAAGGAAATTGAGGGGGGGGGAACAAGAATGTTACTCTTTTTTTTCTACTAATTTTCCTGTCTGGCGCCGCCATTTTTAATTTTAATAATATTTTAAACCTACTCATTGAGCTCTTTCCAATGGTATATAATAAGCTATAGGTTGTCGACGACATTTTTCTACCACCATATTTACCCACCCCCCCAATTTCTCAGACAAATTTTTTTTCAACAATGATCAATATGCCGTTATGTTGGCCCACATGATGTACAAATCCATACGCGCCTCCATAGCTAGGTGGGAAGGAGCAGCAGTGCGTAGCACACGCTTCTTGATTAGACCGGGGTTCGAGCCCGTCACCACCAAATATGGAGGATGCAGAAAGGTCAGGGAATGACCACCGCATATCCCGGAGCAATATGGCCTTAGTTGCTAATGCTCCTAAAAACCAAATAACAACAACAAATCCATACAAAATTTCAAATCAATAGGTTGAGTGGTTCCAGAGATACAATGCTGTGACAGACAGACAGACAAACAAATGACATTATAAGGGTCCTTTGTTAGACTATGGCCCCTAAAAATAATAAGTAAAAATAAATAACATAAATAAAAATAATTTCATAATAAAGGTTTTGTAGAATATTCCAAATTTTTATTAAGTTCCCATCCGACACCCTCTGCCGACTTCTTTTCTTCCTCTTTGTGTGTCTCTTGACGTTTTCGGAGCAGCCACGAATTGACATATTTTGCTGGATCGAAGTGGGTCAGCGGTGGGCCTACAAACAGTAGTGAAGAAACTGTTTTTATCATCAATGAAGCTCTGGTCGGGCTGACAATCAGATTCATTTGTGAAAATCCTCGTTCACATTCACTCGATGAAATTGGTATCATACTCAGAGCATTCATCAAATGCTTCAATTCTTCCAAAACCATCTTTTCAATTAGGTATCCACTTTCATTGTATCTCTTTCATTTAACTGTAATCTAATTGACAATTTTCTAACTTAAGTTTGACCAAATGCCATCATTTCACGTTTAGAAGGTTTAATACCTTCGTTGTCCTCGTTTTCTTTCTCTCATCATCGGTATTGTCACTAGTTCTTAAATTTGAATTTTTTTTTTACTGTGAACATGTAAACAGAGATAGGGAAAATTTATGGAAAATTTGGATAACACACTTTCGCCAAACAACAGATGATTATTTGTCTGGGTAAAAGAAAATCACTTCCTCCTAATTCTCGAACGGGCCGCTTCCAGTCGATTCATAGTGGTGTCCAACCTATGGCACACCAGGAAAGTGAACTAAAACAGCATTTTAATTTTGTTAATTATCAAAAAAATTCTCTCATTACATGTTTTGTTCAGTAAATGTAATTTTGTATTGTACTTAATAAAATTTTCGAATATTTTCAATTTTACTTTTACATGGAACAAGATATGGAAAATGTAACACACTAAAGAAATCTAACTTTGAATTATTTTTTGAATATGGCTCCTGTATGGGAAAAGTTTGGACACCACTGCAGTAGAAGGTGGACCAGCGCCCATTGGGAATACCCCTTAATCTGCTTACTGCTGACCAGCGTGACTTCTCTGTATGTGGGACAGGTGGTCGAATAGGTTTTACCAGGTACCACTAAGCTGTAGAATGGTAATCCCTTTAGCCCTCTTAATTCGCACAGCAGCACTAATTGCCTGAAGGCCAGAAATGCGAACAGTGCATACTGAGTATATACTCTCCTAATCTGTTCACTATATGAAAATTTTCTCGCTCAACGGAAAGTATATTAAATGTAACTTCCAAGGGGAATTCAAAATAATTCGCTATAAAAGGATTTCGTTAAACAGAGATCCGACTGAGTAATTTAGAATTATAAAAATGGTTATACAGTTTTATACAGAAAATATCTTAACAATAGACAGTGAAAAATGCAAATTTAGTTAAATAATTTTAAGCTTTTTTGAATAGCAAATTTAAGGAATATTACAAATTTCGAAGTGCATTACATTCAAATGTCACACGTCACTGTTAATAAAGGTGCCGGTACGCCGTACCATTGTGTACCGTCCCAAAAAAAGCACTGATGATGACCAATATGAAGGTATGTGGGCAAGGAGGAAAACATTATCAAAATGACAAAGATGGCCACCTAGTACTCTAAGAATATTCAAATGTTCCCACATATTAGGCTGGAAAATGCTAAACAAAGAGGGACTTACCCAAATCATATCTAGCAAATTCAATCACTCAAACCTGAAAAACATCGTGTGTGAATGCAAGGTGGACACAAGTTATAAACTACTTCAGTGAATTTGTGATTCTACAAGACATATTAATAATGCTGCAGTTCTTTGTAAGGTTACATATTCCTTAGTCAAATAAGTCAGGCTCTGCATCCAAGCTTATGGCAGACAATCTGAACATTTACTCTAGGTTAAACTAGGGATGTAACTATTAAAGATATAAGATACTCGAGTACAAGTTGAGAAATTTTGGATGTTTTCAAAATAAAAACAGTAGGGGATCACCTTATATGTGGGTCATCAGGTTTCTACATATGAAAAACTATATACGTTAATATATTAAGATAACTTTTAAAAAATAACTTAAGATAACTTTTAAAAAATAATTTAAGATAATTTAAAATAATAACTTAAGATAATTTAAAATAATAACTTAAGATAATTTAAAATACAGTGAAACTTCTCCTAACGGACACCTCTCGTTAACGGACATCTCTCTAAAACGGACATTTTCAAATTCCCCAACTCACCTCCATTGGTTTTAACGTGTTTTCAGCTTCTGTCTAGCGGACATTCCCTGTAACGGATGCGGACAGGCAATCTGCACTGTTTCGTTTAGATTAGCACTTAATTTGATCTCCCCATAACGGACAGCGGGCGAGCTCACGGCCCTTTTTCTAGAAACGTTTCTTCCACGTATTGCCTCAATCGTGTGTTTATTTTCTATTTCCGATTCTCTGAATTTTATCAAGGTTTACATCGCGGTCCTAAACCCCTTTTCAAGAATTTTAAGGCACGTGTAAAACTTCTGATGAATTCGGTGTGTGCAGGGGGGGTGGGGATATGGTCGGCCTTTCGTCTTTTCAGTTTCAGTTTTCAGTTTTGTTCAGTGTCGTGTGAAGTGCACAATGTCTTCTCGTAAACATTTTAACTTTAAAAGATAAAGTCGAACTCATTAATGCGTATGATCGGCAAAAAAAATAGTGTTCGCAATCTTGCTGCAAAATTCAAAATCGGGAAGACGCAGGTAAGCGACATCCTAAAGAAAAAAAATGAACTGCTCAAACAATTTTGGCAACACGGAAATGATCAGGTTCAAAAATCATTCCCGAAAACTGTTGGACTTCAAATTCGTCGCGCACGTGCTAAAAAAAAATTCCCATTAATGGGCCTATTATTAGGGAAAAGGCTTTGGAGGTTGCGAAATCTATGGGAATAAATGAGTTCAAAGCTTCTGCGGGATGGCAAGACAAGTTCAAAACTCAGCATAAAATTTCTTGGAAAACCGTAAGTGGTGAAGGTGGATCTGTTGATACTGGGTTTGTAACAGAGTGGACCGTCAAATTGGAAAATTTATGTCGTGATTTTGAAGCTAAGGATATTTACAACTGTGATGAAACAGGGTTGTTTTTTAAAGCTCTTTCTGAAAAAACAATGAGTCTAAAAAACGAAAAGTGCCAGGGTGGAAACATTTCTAAGGAACGCTTGATTGTACTATTGTGTACAAATATGCTGGGAGACTTTGAACAACCTCTTGTTATAGGAAAACCACAAAATCCTCGTTGTTTCAAGGGCATAAAGTTGAATCTTTTGAATGACGTGGATGACACGAGATATCATCAGCGAATAGATAAGTCACTTTAACCAAAACATGATTCGTCAAAACAGAAAAATTATTCTTTTCATGGATAATGCTGCATCTCACCCGCACATTGAATTGTCTAACATTCAAATCGTTTTTCTGCCACCAAACACATCTGCAGAGTGTCAGCCCTTGGATCAAGGGATAATAAAAAAATTTAAACTTCACTACAGAAAACGTGTTTTAAGACATCTCATTGCAAACATGAACGATGTAACGTGCGAGTGACCTTGCAAAGAAACTCGGCATCCTAGATGCGATCCAATGGATTTCCTCTTCAGTAAACGCAATTAGAAAACAAACTGTCGTGAACTGTTTTGTAAAGTCTGGCTTCTCAAACGCAAAAATTGAAATTGTGAACAGCAATGTGGAGCACCAAGAAGAGCAAGAACTTCAACATCTATTGATAATGTACGATACTTCCGCTACAAGTGACCCTGGCTACAAAGATATAGACTCGAACCTCACTACAGAAGATGGTGCTCTAGATATCAATGACATTATCATCGATATTTTTCAAGAAGTTCCTCATGAGGATGAAGAAATGGAAGGAGGTCATTCTAACGAAGAACATATTAACGACGAACCACCGATGAAAATAGAAGAAGTGCTCATACAAATCAATCGTTTAAAAATGTTTTTCGCCGCTGAAGAAGATACTGAAGGACTTTCGATGGTTTCTTCACTCCAAACAAATGTTGAAAACAAAATTATCAGCCGGAAGAAGGTGCAGAAGAAAATAAGTGATTACTGTATGTATTTTTCTTAAGATCAAGTCATAATATGCATAGCACAATTGTATGTATATTATTTACAAAAATATTGTGCAAAATCTGTATATAATTTAATTTAATTTTACATTAAACGTTTAACGATTTTTCTTTATCTCTATGTGTATGTAATTGTATATTATTTACAAAAATATTGTTCAAAATTTGTATATATTTTAATTTAATTTTACATTAAACGTTTAACGATTTTTTTTTCTTTCTTTTTTTTTTCTCCCTCAGACTTCTTGTTAGTGGACACTTCTCTCTAACGGACAGATTTTCATTCCCCATGGCTGTCCGTTAAAGGGAAGTTTCACTGTAATAACTTAAGATCATTTAAAAATTTTTTTAAAATTTTACCGGGAACCATCTTATTCTCAGATCTTTATAGAGTGAGTGCAATGCTCAGATTATTGCTTATATGGTCCCTACTAATTTTTGTTGTGTTAGTGTTTTGCAGAACAATTCCAGGAGACAGTCTTGCATTTCTCAACTTTCATAGATCTGCATTTGTTGTTGTTGTGCAGTAGTCAGAACATGATATTAAAGTGCCTCTCTTAATCAGAGGTGCATTTTATAGTACTGGTAATCAAGTAAAATCAGTTTTATTAATTCTTTCATAAAAAATTTAAGTATGGCTGAAATAAATAAAAAAATTAGTGTGTCACATTAAGCTGGCTTTCAATATCAGGATCAAATAGTTTGATCCTGATATACTACTTACACTCTGGTTAATCAAATACAGGTAGCCCTCGATTTACGTTGTTTTTTTTTTTTTTTTTTGATATTTGTTGGGCATCGGCTTCTGTGGCCATATTGCACCTCCCAAGGTTTTTGCAGTACTTTGATCCAAGCTCGAGGCGGGAATCGAACCCGCGACCTTTGGGTTGCTGGGCAGGTACTTTACCCACTCGGCTAGCCCGGTTGGCTCGATTTACGTTGGGGTTAGGTTCCTGGTGCAAATGGAACCCTTTATATAATGGAGTCAATAGTAAATCACAAGGTTACGTTCCGGGCACCAAAAATTTTACCTACCATTTTGCATTGATTGTTTTATTTTATTAGCATCCTTCACAGTTGTAGTAATAGTCGATGGAGGCATATTCATAGCCCTACACACATTATGGCGTCTTTCACCAGATTCCATCCTTCGAATATCGCACTAGGATTCAATGAACTACCTTTACCAGACATGGTGTCTCTTTATTCTATTAAATTAAAAACTTTATAACACGATGGCAAAAACTGCACACGGTTATCATTATTATTATTTAATTTATTAATAATAGCACAATTATAAAAAAATTTTAGCGTAATAAATTTCCAACATGCGTAAATTAGCGTAAACAACAACCAACTAAATGCTTCACTGCATTGACCTTTACCACCCGCATCTACGAGTGACTACTTTGAGGGCGGGAATCTTTCTCGTCTCCGATACGGATGCACTAATTGCTGATTGGCTCAGATTGTCCTAAATCACATGTTCAGTGCATGATACATAGCACAGTATTATGCTGATAAAATTTTGTCTGAAGATTTTAAACTTGCAATTTATAAAAAAAAATTAAAAAATAAATTAAATAAAAAAAATGCAAAAAAAAAAAAAAGGGAAAAAAATGCAAAAATAAATAAATAAAAATACTGTTGTGGTCAGTGAACGGCACTATTGTGAATCGGCATAAATCAGACCAGCACAAAACGAGGGCTACCTGTAGTTGGTTTTGCATTAGCAAAATATACAAAATCAGGCAACATTGACCCTCAAAGCACTTTTTTTTTTTGAATTTATATTTATATATATATATATATATATATATATATATATATATATATATTAGTAATAAAAAAGAAAGTTAATAATTATAACGACTGTAACTAATATTTATGGGTCAATGCAGTTGCAGAGCAATCATGCATTACAACCATAATGTGTATAAAATATTGAGGATAATAATAGAAAAGGTAAATCAATCAAATAATACCATTCAGGGATTTAGGAAAATGCTAAAGATTTAAAAAAAAAAAAAAAAAAAAATTATTATCGCTTTTTACCCACGATCCAGATGACTTCAACTGGGACCAACCACCCAGACTGAAGGCAAAAAAACGACAAGAAGTTCTCTGTTTCTGTAATAATCAATATATGCTAAGTAATTTAAATCTAAACCAAATATAGTAATTAAAAATGGTTAGGAAATTTTAGAATCAAAAGTAAGAAAATATAAGTATGTTATAAATAAATTATAAATGTAAGCATATATTAATCATCGTTGACCCGACAGAGAACGTAATTTAATGATTACAATAAGATTAAATATATAATACATACTACATATCTATCGTATCCAGGACATAATATAGTAACGATAATAGTCGTCAAGATCAAAATAATGTGGTGCCCCCTATGTGATGGATATGGTAAAAATAAATAATTAATTAATTAACCAATCAAATTTAAGTTTATGCAAAGAGAAACATGCAGATAGTAAGATGAAAAACTAAAGGAGTAGGAATAATAGAACCTGAACTCCATAAGGGTGAAAAATAGTGGTATAGATAAGAAATACTTTCTCCTACGTCCTCGGATTGCCCTAATAATTTCGGAGAAATAAAAATAAAGAGTGTAGGACAGCTTAAAGACAATACAAGATATAAGTTGTGGCTCGGGTATAAACACAATATATATATATATATATGTGTTCTTATTGAAGATTATGATATCTGGTTAAGTTTACAGTATTAGGTATTTGTCAGTTGTGTTGTGCAACATTAATGCTATTGTACATAGGGCAATTAGACATTATACGTGAATGAAATTATATTGGTCGATTTTATTTAATTAAATGGTATTTATCTATAGGGAATTAGGTGTGTATGGACCAGACTACCAAGTTAGCAAATGTAAACTAGCTTTAGCCAGGGAGGCCTATAAACGTTATATTAATGAAATGGTATTAAAAATAATATGATGCTAAATAATGAAAATAACAATAAAAATGATAATAAACAATGTAAATTGCAAATAACATTCCCTCACTTGGCCATCTGTCTGCTACTTCATCGGGGGCTTTGAGCAGAACAATAGCCAGACTAAAGGAATGTCTCATACCTACCCATTTCTGTTGTCCCCATACCAGTTTTGCCAGTTATTAGTTTTTAAGTGATAGTATTATACTTAATTTTTAAGTGATTAAATATATAATACATACTACATATCTATCGTATCCAGGACATAATATAGTAACGATAATAGTCGTCAAGATCAAAATAATGTGGTGCTCCCTATGTGATGGATATGGTAAAAATAAATAATTAATTAATTAACCAATCAAATTTAAGTTTGATTGGTTAATTAATATACTATTTATTTGACACCATCAATATATCTGTTAAACTTAAATTCAATGAGAAAGGATAATACGTTTAGTTTAATTTTTGTAAAATTTTTATATTATTTAAATTTTAAATTTTACCAACGTAGTGTCAGAAACAGCAAACTAGGATAGGTGACAAAGACCAACGGGTATGTATCAGAATAAATGAGAAAGGTTCTTACTTCCTTCTTGTTCTGTGGTAGTCAGACTGAAAAGGTGATCAATTCCCGCCTTCAGGTTGTTTTATATGTTGATAAGATTATACTGCGCAGACCCGTCTTTTGTAGATTATGGTGTGATGGTGAAATTGCTGTAGGCAATATATCCTGTGTCAATGCGAATTTTTTGAAAGCCATGAGAGGGTTTATATTTGTGCTTGTGTGTGTGTGTGTGTGCGGGGGGAAGGGGTTGCTTCTGATGTCGGAAGGAACCTATATAAATGAAATGATGTGTTTACATCAGTACAAAATGTGTTTGAAAATACAAGAAGTATGTTAATAAAAATGGGTTGCTATCCCCTGGACAGGGCTGGTATAGCTTTTCTAAGGCATAATGACCCGTGTTTGTCGGGGGGGGGGATAGCTATGTACATATTTACAGCCTCCTTCAATGTGAATTTTCACCCTGTGTCACTAGATTTTATAGTGTATTAAAATGAAGGGATATAAACGTTATGTGTATAGTATATCTTAGGCACAATTATTTTGTTGTTGGGAGTTTGTATCCGATTTAGATTGTCTGATTTAGGAAGGGGGGAGGAAAGTGTTTGGTAGGGCAGGTTACAGTGCTGTCAGACGACGAGCCTCTTCTGAGCGCAATAAACCGGGTATCAAAATTGGGAAGTTTTTATCTTATTTGATAATGGACACATATTTTTAGACAACCTAGTAGTGGTAAGCTACGGGCCATTTATAGTTCTAAACTGTTTCAGTGTATTTTCAATAAGTGTATAAGGGGTTGGTGTTAGGGTGGTGTATGTTGAGGTTCGTAAGTATGGCTGCTTTAATATGGTGTCTGCTGTAGTTGGTGGGTATATTATTCTTGATGAGAGTTTCTATGAGTTTTTTAATTGCTTCCGTTGTTTTTTTTTTTTTTTTTTTTTGATTTGGTAGTTGTTGGCGCATCGGCTTCTGTGGCCATATTGCACCTCCCAAGGTTTTTGCAGTACTTTGATCCAAGCCCGAGGTGCGAATCGAACCCGCGACCTTTGGGTTGCCGGGCAGGTACTTTACCCACTCGGCTAGCCCGGTCGGCCCTGCTTCCGTTGTGTTATCTAGATTATTGCAGATGTGTATTAACCTGTTTGTTTGATTTCTAATAGTGTTGCCATGGATATGCTTAGCTAGATACTCTCCCAATTGATAAGCTTTATAGCTGGGAAGCTGAAATGGTCTCTCTTATCATAGTGTTGAGTGCAGACATTGTCTTTGGTTATGGTGATTTCACTGTTGAGATAGTAAGCCTGTAAGTTGCTATTCGGGTTAGGGCGTTCTATGGTTAAATCTGTGGGGTAAATTTCCTGGGCTAAAATGTCGAAATTGATGACCAGGACACCATCAATATATCTGTAGAATATAATTTCTTCTTTGATGTTGTTTTCGAAATAATGCAGGTAAAGGTTGGCTATGGAGCAGGAACTGCTAGCCCCCATGGCTATCCCCCTAGTCTGGACGTAAATGCTGTCTCCCATAAGCACGTAATTGTTTTTGACATTAAGATTAATAAGGTCGTGCCAATATTGTTTATTGCATTTCATAATGTTTTGATGATTTTCGTAGTAGTGTAAAAGAACTTTAATTAAATTGTCGTGGGATATACTGGTTTTTAAAGTTGTAAGTGTATAGGCTTCTGATACTATTGTTTTTGTTTTTGATGTATTCTAAATATTTTTTTTATTGGAAATAATTTTAGTATTAGTGATTTGGTTGGCTATATAATTTAATTTGTCCTCCATTAAATTACTGGATGGTTTTATGTAGCTGTTTTTACCTGAGGTGATGAACCTTTTTCCAATCGGGACTTTATGGAATTTGGGGATCCAATATATGAATGGGTATCGCGTATTATCTATTTTTAATTAGAGTTTTTTGTGCATGGCTATAATTTTTTTGCTAATGCTGCTAGGTGTGGAGTTCATAAGCTTGTATGTATCGCTGTGGTTCATCTCCTCTTTAAGCGTGTCAATGTAAAACTTTTTGCAAATAACGCTGAAGTTATTGGCCTTATCGATATTTGTGATGATGAATTTATTTTGCAGTTCTTTCGTTTTGTAATTAATATTTTTTAGGTTATATTGCTTAATGCATTTTTGTAGTGGTATGATTTCTTTGAATCTAGCCAGAATACGTTCTGTGGAAGTATTTATACAACTTTGAAAGGCTTCTACTGGCGTGTTGAATTTGTATGCAGTTTTAAAGGTAAACTGTAGTAGATCCGTGTAAATAGATTTGCATGTGTTTTTTAGGTTGGCTGGGGTGTTGGGTCTAAATTTGGTTCCCTTTTCCATGATCTCTATTAGTGTGTGATCGTCTATAATGTTAAGGTCGCCTGTGATGATATGGTTGTAATGTGGATCTATGTATTTTTTATATTTGTTTTCCTGGCAGTAGCAGGGTTGGTCTGTGGTGTTCATATTGGCAATGGTATTTTTATAGTTACAAATGGCCATACCTATAGGTTTGTTGTATCTGTTTCTAATTTTTATGTTGATGTTTTTAATAGGAAGGTATGTCTTGGTTTTATTGATAATATCTCTGATGTTGACAGAGTCAAATGGATGATTAAGGAATTTAACAATGCAGTATTCTTTTTTTTGTTCTGTTTGGGTAATCAATGCCGATTCTGAATTTAAAAATATCTTCTAGAGTATGGTTGAGATGTATGTTCTGGATATTGCGTTTTTGGTGAATCTTGCTTAATGCTTTTAGTTTGCTGATTTTAAGAGCAAAAAGGGTTTTATTTTAAGATAGGCTCCGTGTCCCATTCTTTGAGAAGTTTATCGAAGTTGTTAAGGTTTTGTGGCTTACTCCTATTGTCATCGCTATGTTCTTGTCTAATTTTACCATGTTTTATCCCATTAGTGCGTCAGTTTTTAGTGAATTGTAGATAGTATATGTACATTTTTCGGGGCTAGTGTAAGTGAAATTTCTGCCATTAAATCTATTGTTTAGCCCGTATGGGTAGAGGGATTTATACAGTAGTATAAACTGGTCTTCCATAATTTCTCTTTTGGCGGTGTTTTCCCTTATTGCTAGGATGGCAATGGATATATTAGTGAATTTTGGAAGTGTTTTGAGTTCAATTTCATTGGTGTATTTGTCTGTAGTGTTGGAGCTGCTGTCTTTCGTGGGGTTTTCGCTGTATTTCTTTATTTGTGAACGGTAAGGTTTAATCTTATGTGTAGCTCTGTTCTGGTTTGCCCTATGTATTGTATTCTGCATATTTTACATGTAATAAGGTATATGACATTTTTTGTATGGCAAAAAAATGGTGTATTATCAGAGGTTTGCTGGTGCTGGCTATGCATGTATGGACATGTTTTGCATAGTTCACTGTTACATTTTTAAAATTTTAGCTGACTCTGGTGGCGTAGACTATCAACATAGTCTTCGATGTGTAGGAAATTGTAGTCTTTAGTTCCAAAGGGTTTTGTTTTATTCACTTAGGGTGTGGCAGCATTGTATGCTACTTGACCGTTTTCAGGAAATGTCGGGTCCTGTGTGGTCATGTCGATTCCCGAGGTGCAATTTATGCTGTGGTACCCATACAACATGTTGTTCCTATATGTAGTATTGTTCATGTTTAAAAAGAAATTATGAGTTTTAATGATATATGAAAATATAAGGCCCAGGTTCCACGTAATTACACTTTATTACCTTTATTGATGGAGTTTTACAAATTTTGCTTAAATTATTAGTTTTAATTGTTAACCTCATTATCACTGTAGTCCCAGGAGCTCGCTAGCAAAGCTGGGTACTAGCAGAGTAAATTATATTGTGTTCTTATTGAAGATTATGATAATGATATCTGGTTAAGTTTACAGTATTAGGTATTTGTCATTTGTGCAACGTTAATGCTATTGTACGTAGGGCAATTAGACATTATATGTGCATGAAATTATATTGGTCAATTTTATTTAATTAAATGGTATTTATCAGCAAAAAAAAAAAAAAAAAAAAAAAATTAAGTTTAATACTATCACTTAAAAACTAATAACTGGCATGGGGACAAGAGAAACGGGTAGGTACGAGACATTCCTTTAGTCTGGCTATCGTTCTGCTCAAAGCCCCCGATGAAGTAGCAGACAGATGGCCAAGTGAGGGAATGTTATTTGGAATGTACATTGTTTATTATCATTTTTATTGTTATTTTCATTATTTAGCATCATATTATTTTTAATACCATTTCATTAATATAACGTTTATAGGCCTCCCAGGCTAAAGCTAGTTTACATTTGCTAACTTGGTAGCCTGGTCCATATACACCTAATTCCCTACAGATAAATACCATTTAATTAAATAAAATCGACCAATATATATATATATATTTTTTTGTTAGGTGTTGGCGCATTGGCTTCTATGGCCATAATGCACCTGCCAAAGTTTTTGCATTTTACTCTGATCCAAGCCCGAGGGGGGGATTCGAACCCATGACTTTTGGGTTGCCAGGCAGGCACTTTACCCACCTGGCTAGCCTGGTCGGCATCAACTATATACACACATCAATATATTTTCTGACTTCACAATGCTCAAAACTAGTGGTAAATGTATACTTGAGTATATTTACATATATTCCATGGTATAACGTAATGTAATCTTTTTTCACAATAAAATTTTTTCCAAATGTAACTTTGACTTAAAGGAATTTTTTCTTTTCTAAACTCTAAGTCAAGTTACATTTCAACACCCACAGGCCACCCTGTATATTAGCAAAGTGCAGCAGAATTTATTTATATAAATAATGATTTGTTTGAAATAATTCTCAAAGATATTCATTAGAAAGAAATTTTAGTACAATAAAACATTTGTGAAACCTTGAAAGTTCATTGTAATAGAGTAATTGTAGGTAGTAGAGTCATAGATATCAGATAGAATAGTTATAGATGAGTTGGGCTACCTGTGGCCTTATAACAGCCTCAACCTACCTTGCATACCTTTTGTTTTTTCAACCAATTTCTAGTAGGTGTCAACCAGAAACTGACCCCATTCCTCCTGCAAAGCAGCTGTCAGAGCCAGTTTAAATTATGGCCATTTTGGCTACAGTCTAATCTAGAGTTCCAACTCATCCTGCAGGTGACCAAACTTGAGAGTATATGTTTTTAATTCTAATTTTAAGATTGCACTGAATAATGCCTGAGCTAGTCAGTCCAATTTATCAATTTCCACAGTTTATGAAAATCCTATCTCCACAAACTAGTCCTTTATGATTTTCACTACATGATATGGAACATTATCATGCTGATACCAACAGGGATCATTTCTATGGCACTGCCAGAGTGTAAGTAGTATATAACTGTTTCGTGGTTTCCGGCACTAATCAATCTAAATCCAAATTAACTGAAAATACCATCAGACTGTCTCTATCAAACTTTATGGTAGAGACACTCTGATGGTACACTCTTGCTGGAGGAACTCTCTGGGCAATCTCCACACCCAAGCATGTCTGTATGAATAAAATGTGTAATGAGTTGGCACTCCATATCACCTTCAGCCACTGTTCCAGAATCCAAGAACATCATGAATGACCCTGCTCCAAATGCCATTTTGCATTAGTGACTGTGATAATGGGTTTACATTCAGTTGATTTATTACAAACCCAAAGCAAAGTGGAGAAGAAAATCTCACACTGAATCGTTGTCTAATTGTGATGAAGATTTGGTATAAGACAGTATAAGATCCATTAAAATTTGATGGTAATCAAATTTTAATGGATAATTCTGGTTTTCATGCTGTCTGAAAAAATAAAAATCAAGCAAAGCATCTCTGAAAAAGTGATATACATACAAAAATGACTGCAGGAGAACATGATAAACCATAATGATCTTAAAAATATCTGAACATCTGGAACAGATCTGAGATGTGATCTGAACAATGTTAGTAGGGCTTGAAAGTAGTGAAAAAGGAAACACTCAACTATACACAGGCCGTTTATTATAGCAGTAGGTGACCAATGTTAATACAGTGAATCTTAAATACAAATAAAGGTGCTTACACTGACAAATAAACTAAAAGGTTTTGTGGTTTCTATGACTGCTCCACTTCCACAGAGATGAATACAGATATGCACTGAGTTGGCTTTGCATTAGCAACACCCCCTTCTGTAGAAATGGACTGGTCTGTAATGCCGTCAACATGCCAAGTTAGGAATGGCTGATATACGATTATAGTTTTCAGCCAGGTGGCAATCAATTTTTGAGGATCTATGAGGAAGACTGGATCAGCATCAAGATCCAACTTCGAACATGGAATGATTAAGTGGGGAAGATATGCAGTTGCCAGTACCTCAAAAACAGCCAACATGGTTAAGCATTCCTGTTCTGGCATCAAAAGTTTACCACAACTGACTCAACAACTGTCAAACAACCAGCCAAAGGTCACCACACACGGAACAGCCAAGTGTGGTTGTGATGAGTGTCGTTTGTCTTGCTTGCACAGCAGTGACACAGCACAGTGGCACAGCTAATCACCCAGTACAATGAAGAAATGGCAGTACAATGAAGAAATGGCACATGGACTATGCAAGGGATATTAGCTCATATGGGCTTATGGCAGTTGACAGCCATCACTGTACCCATGTTCACTGTGAGACACAAGACTGTGAACGAGCATGTCAGCACCAACGCTGGAGACCACCAACATGTGGAAATCTGTTGCCTAGTCTGATGAATCCCATTTCTAACTCTATCATGCTGATGGGGATATCTACATTTAGAAAAAGCAAAACGAGATCACAGCATATAGATGCAATGTTGGTGTTGGCTAGACTGAAGGCGTAGTGTTATGCTTTGGGGACTGTTTTTATGAAATGATCTGGGTCCTACGATCAATATTAATTAACAGCTCTATAAGAACACCTACCTTTCTGTTGTCGGCAACCAATTAAACCCCTTCATGATGATAGTGTACCCAGACAACTCTGATGTCTATAAACAAGGACAAACCTTTGGAGCGAATGGATGGGTGAAATGGGAAGGGTTTTTTTTTTTTTGGCTGATGCTTTATAAGCTTACTTTCTTAGGTGCATTGTCTTTAGCTAATGCTAAAGACAATGCACCTTGCCACAATGCTTCGCAGATTGCTAACTGGTTTCAGGAATAGGAAAATAAATTCTCAATCATGAACATGCTTGGGACTTACTGGAAAAGGACATTTGATGCCATGACCATCCCTCTGTAAATACACAGGCACATAGGTGGATACACAATGCATGGCTAGATCATAGGACACCCCACAACACCTCATGGAGGAGTCCATGCCAAGATGTGTATGGGCTGTACCGGACAAATACCTCCACGAGGTATTACCTAGGTGTTGCTAATACAAAGCCAACTCAATGTGTATATATATATATAACACAGTTTTTACATATATACACATATTAGCATTAACAAGACAATATAAATTTTATATATATATATATATATATATATATATTTTTTTATGAAAACCCCAAATACGTGAGGTATTAGAACCTAGTGTAGTACCGTGCATGGGTTGGAGGCTGAGAAGACAAAAGAAGATATTTGTTGACATTAGATTTGAACTTCTGTAGACTGTAATTTTCAGGAAATATGTATGAAAGAAGGTTGTTCCAGAAAATGGCAGTTGAATGAACAAACATGGAAGATGAAAAGTTGATTCTGTGAGTTTGAAGTTGGACAGTAAATGGATGTTGGCGGCACGTGTTGGGACCATTTTGAAAGAGAGCACAGGAATTATAGAAGCCAATTCAGAAGAACAATGCCCATGGAAGTATCTGTAGAAAAGTCATGCAGCAGAAACAGTATGTCTATGAGACAGAGAGGGAAGAGACTGTTAGAGATGAGTCATTAATTAACTCAACAGCCCTCTTCTGAATGGAATCTATAAGCCTGAGAGAGGTTTTGGGAACATCACGCCAGAGGTGGGAACAATTCCATGGTAGGGTGGATTTGCGATTTGTACAGAGTGAACAGCTGTCTGGAAGAAAAGTAACGCTGAGAGCAAAAGAGAAAACCAAGTTTTTTAGATGCAGAGGAAGCAACATTTGTAATGTGCTTGTGCCAATAGACATTAGAAGTAAGGGTAATCATCAAAAGAGATATATCATCTTGCCTAGTAATTGGAATATCACCAAAGATAAGCATAAACCCATGTTTAGTCTCTAGAGCAAAGTTTCCGGCATCCCCCCCCCATACTTTTCCTTCAACCCATGCACGGTACTAAGTACTATAGGTTTTGATACCTTTCGTGTTTGGGGTTTTCGTAAAAAAAAAAAAAAAAAAGAATAGGAGCAGAAGAATCCTTTTTGTGAGATATAAGACAGGAGTGAGTTTTAGAAGGATTGAAATCAACTAAGTTGTGTTTGCTCCACTGGAGAATTACCCGGAGATTGGCATATAAGGAATTAGTAGCAGATATTCAAGAAGTTGAAGCTGATTGAGCAGGGCAAGGTTTCTCAAAATGGAAAGTGGAATGCAATGTGCTATCATCGGCAAAACTATGGATAGGATTTCCAGTCAATGGAAGAAGGTCATTAATATACAAGAGGAAAAGAGTGGGGGAAAGAACTGAACCATGGTGGGACACCAGCATTAGTAAAGAAGTTAGAAGAGAGAGATTCATCTACCATCACCCTCAGTGAGTGGTCACAGAGAAAACTGGATAACCAATTTCAAAAAACAGTTGGTAAACAATAATATGGAAGCTAGTTTAGAAGACCTTTATGCCAAACATGATTGAAAGCCTTTGAGACGTTAAGAGCAACTGCTTGAGTGTCACTGAATTTTCCCATTGAATTTGTCCAAAAATGGGTAACATAAGCCAGAATATCACCAGTGGATCGACACTGATGGAATCCATACTGGAAATTGTTGATCAGATGGAAGGTTTCTAGATAGTTTAAGAGTTGGTGGTTAATTGATTTCTCCATTACTTTAGAGAGAGTAGAAGTAATTGCAATGGGACGATAATTGGATGGGAGGAATTTGAAACTCTTTTTAGGAACTGGCTGGATATGAGCAAATTTCCAAGCAGAAGGAAAAACACCTTTGGAATAAGAAAGTGCAAAAAGGCAGCAAAAAACAGGAGTAAGTTTAGGTGTGCAGGTTTTGAGAACAAGTGGAGGAATATCATCAGGACCTGGAACTTTCTTAGCATTAAGATTCAACAAAATCCTTTTGATGGAAGACCACAGGAGGCATAAAATGGAGCGTGCTGTGAGTGGTGGGAGGTGTTTTACCAAGCTCATTAATACGTGAGTTGAAAGAAAAATGGATGCTAGCAGGTCAGCTTTATCCTTGGCTGAAGTGACAACAGAACCATCTGGTTTTGAGAGAGGTGGGAGCAGAGATGGGCAAAAGTTGCAGGCAAATAGCTTTGGCAACAGCCCAGAATGCTCGGCTACCACTAGGAAAAGAAGCAAGTTTTTTACTCTTACCCCATTCAAAATTTAGTTTGGACTAATTGATAACTGCTTTATAATTGTTGCGAGCTCTGGTGTAGGCACAAAATGAAACTGAAGAATTGGTAACAAGCCAATTACGATATGCAACATTCTTCTCTTGAACAGCCTTAGCACATTTATTGGAAAACCAAGGTTTAGATAAAGGATGAGATTTTAAGGTGGAATGTGGAATAAAGAATTCCATTCCTACAAGAATAATTTCACTGGTACGATCTGAGCAAACGTTGACAGTAGTTTTGAAACAATAATGAAACCAAGGAAAAGAAGAAAAGAAATCTCGTAGGTCATCCCAATTTGCATTCTTGTAATGCCAAACAACACCAGGTTGGGCATAGCCATGATATAAAGGCTCCATTGGAGAAGAGACAATCACCAGTTGTGATCTGAAGTGCCTAAAGGACCACTCACTTCGACTGTGTACTTAGCAGGGTTGTTGTTGAGAAAAAGATCAAGCGTGTTGCCTGTATGGTTAGAACTGTCCAGTATTCTGGTAGGTAAATGAACAATCTGTGCGAGGTCATTAGTAAGAGCAAAAGCCTCAGCATATCAACCAGCTGGGTCTGTGTGACTAGAAAATAGAAGTCAGCTGTAGTTGTGAACATTAAAATCACCAAGGAAAACTGCCTCGCTGTTAGCAAAGTTGAACTGGAGAAAGTCGAGTTGCAAAGAAAGGAAGTCAAAGAATTCCAAGTGATTAGTGGAGTTGGGAGAACAGAGACAACAGATGAATTTGACAAAATGAGGTAGAGAGATTTTAAGCCAGAGAAGATCGAAAAGAGGAGATTCCAAATTACCAAGTCTCTGACAGGGAATATCGGAACGGACATACGAACAAGTACCACCTTTGAGGTGAAAGGATCATACCGCAAATAATTTGGGCAACTGAGATGAGCAGTGGTTGAATCAATCGATAACTGAGATTCTATCAGAAAACGTACATGTGATTTGGCAGACTATAAGCGGAAATTGAGATCATTGAGATTAGAACTGAGACCACGTATATTTTGAAATGAACTAGGAAGTGTTTGGGAGGTTTAGATCTTTTCACAGATAAGTTTGCTCTATTAGTTTGACAACTCATGGTTTATTAAATAGTAAGAAAAAGTGGGAGGGGGGGGGACATGCTGTATGAAGTAATGAAATTTTTGGATATGGCATACACATGGTAAGATATACCCAGATCCTTGACATAATGTGGCTTCGACAATGCTCCCCCGCATACACACTACTCGGACTCCCTCCAGTCACCATTTGGCAGAGTAGAGGTAACAAGATTATACACTGGCTGATCTGGAAGCCTCCTAAAGAGTTACCAATAGGTTCGGTTCGGTGTACGAACTAGTGGCTGGCCTACGAATACAGTTTTAGAGCTGTACCCTCGAAATGTAAGGAAGATTGGATCTCACCATGATGTTCATCCTAACCTCAAAAGTCATCAGTCATACTGCATGATGGAAGAGATGGGGAAGGGTTGACCAGAACTTATCTCTGGAGAATAAACATGGGTTCCACCACTTCAAGCCTCCAATAAGCAAAGTGATGGTATTTCACCGGTTGATGAGGGTCATCTACCATCTAGTATTGCCTGGTAACACAGAGGGGTGGCATTCCTCTATGTGGTGTGGGCCTCACCTCGAACCCTGCTTACATTGATTCACACCTGGGTGGTCACCCACAGTGTGCATGTGCATGGAGGTTATACCCAGGGTTACTAAAAGTTCCACCATCATGAAGGTGCAAGCAGAGGATTTGGTTGTCATACTGTCCAGACTTTGCCAAAACTGAGTCCACTTGACTTGAGTGTCAGCCGAATATCAGTTCCATCAACATTTTAGACTCCCAGGTAGCAAGCAGAGCTCATTTGGCATATCTGAGACAATGTTTGCAACAGCCTCAAGGACCAATATGTCTATTATCCAACAATTAGTGTCATGTAATGTTCGGTGCAGATATGCAGTACTGAACTGTGTAATGTTGAGCAGCTTAACTTCAACCTTTTGGGATGAAGACAGTGCCAGACTTCATTCTGTGTTTGTGAAAATAGTGGAGCATTTGTAGAATCTACAAAATGGCAGATTCAGGTAATTATTGATGATTTTCAGTTTATTTGTTATCAAAATTACCTACAGGTGGATATTGAATTTACTTGTTGAACACCAGTATCCAGCTGCTATTATAATAAACAATGCACGTGTAGTTTAGGGTGCCTCCTAGTAATGTCAAAATGATAATAAAATTGATTAAATTTTAAAGGTTCATGGGCATACTGTTTATAGATGCCCACCATATCACACAGATTTGAATCCACCAAGCTTATCTGGGGAGGTAAGGCCAAATTTATTTGGTAAATGTTGCACTTACCCTGGTTGCAGTGAAAATACTGGTGGGGTAGCTGTCTGATGAATGTATTCTGGATAAACAGAAAAAGTGCTAAAATTATGAAAATTAAATAAATATCAGGAAAATGGAAGTGGAATGGGTAAAGAAGTCGATAGAATAATAATAATAAATACAGGAAAAGATGCACTGGTATATATCTAACAGCGACTGTAGTAAAGAGGAAAGTGAGTACTGAACTGAAATGTCTTGAATGATATAATCTTTACCATTCATTTTATGGCTCGTATCATGGTATTTACTTTTTATTAATACCATTTTTTAAGTTTTTGATAGCTTCTTTCCCTGTAAGATATTTAATCTAATCTTTTAATGCATAAATTACTATAATTAGAATGATCTGCTAAGGTTATAGCGAAAACTACACCTTGTCAACTGTATTCCCCCTTCTGTTTGTTATTTGGTTTTTAGGAGCATTAGCAACTAAGGCCATATTGCTCCGGGATATGCGGTGGTCATTCCCTGACCTTTCTGCATCCTCCGTATTTGGTGGTGATGGGCTCGAACCCCGGTCTAATCAAGAAGAGTGTGCTATGCACTGCTGCTCCTTCCCACCTGGCTACGGAGGCACCTCCCCCCTTCTGATGAGCTGCTCATTTCACAGTGATGGAATGAAAATGACCGTCTAAATTATGGAGCTACACTGCTGCTATTACTACCACTATTACCAACAATAATAAAATGAAAAGATATAAATGCCACCCAAAATTATAGCTTTAAAAAGCACATTTTCTTTTGAAAATATTAGTAATATGACTAGAGACTTACATTTTCTTTCAGAAAAATGTGCGAAGGTGGCCTTCGATTAGGAGCTCTTGGTCTATCTGCTGTTAAGTGTGTCAACTTTTCTGATGATGTCTCTATAGTATCAAATGTTGTATCATCTGTTATAAAAAAAAAGTCTTGAGAACAGCATATAAACAAACTGCACAAAAAATCAGACATTACGAATATAAATAACATCCTAGCTTATTAAAGGTTAACAGGGCAGTCATATTAGACAGTTTGATATACACCCATTATATCTGTTCAGAAATGAGCTGTAGGACTAATTATTCTTTGAAATTTGCAAAATCATTATTAACCTAAAGTGAAGATTAAATATCCACAGGTTGGGCTGACTGTGTACTGCATGGTAAGATTTAAAGTATTAATGATTTAATGAGGTAATAAATGCTTAAGAAAAGCTGACTGTATTTAAAGATAAGTGCAACCTCGATGTATTAGAGTTTTGGATATAATGTGTAGTTGATCTCCCTCCCCAAGAATGACATTAAAAAAAAAATAATAAAAAAAATCAGTTTAATGAAAAAAAGGCAAAAAACATGAATTTTATAATAGGCACTATTATAAAATAGTGCCTATTATAAATTTACTGCAGTGGTTTTCAAAGTATGGACCATTGAGCTACTGTATTCTTTTCTGCATTATTCCCTTCATTAAATAATTAAATTTTATAAACAACAATAGTTGTGCCAGAGTAATTTCTTCCCATTTCGATTCAGTTAGAGATGCAATAAAAAATAGATAAAAGAAATATTAATTGTACATAGGACACTTGCAAAACTAAAATTTAGCTCTGAGATGGAAGAGGGGAATCAGCTACCACATTTGTCAGTTACAATATACAGTAGAACCCCGTTAATCTCGACCCCGATGATGTGGACTTTCTTCATTCATTAAACAATTAAACCTTTCATTAAACAGTTAATCTGGACTGGATTTTCCATCAGGGGAAAAATTCTAACTATCGAAAAAAATATATGGAAGGAATTATAAAAATAACTAACTTATGAGTGGTTTCTGCAAATTGTACCAATATATTTACAAGTGTCAGCTTGCCTAGCTAAGTTTATATTAATGACATAATTGTAAACAAGAAGAGCAAGGACAAAGGGACTACAATTAGTCCATGTATACTAAGCGGTAACTGTCCACTGCACTGGATAAGAGCGAATGTGATGGTGCACTAGCACGTGATCAGTGATGGAGAGGGGGATGAATCATGCATTCTTGGAAATGACTCACAAAAAATTTATTTTTTTATTGTTTTGGGTTAACAGAAGATGGCAACAAATAGAAAGAATGTTACCATGTCAATGGAATAAAAATTGAACACGCTTTTTCGCATTGATAAGGGGAAAAGTTAAAAAAAAAAAAAAAAATGCTCTCGACATAGGGGTGGAAAAAATAAACTGTTTCTGATTGTAAAAAAAAATAGGAAAGCAATCGAAAACATTTGTGCAAAAATGATGGCCAAAGACAGCTTAGGAAACAGAGCTACCATTAGGCAGACAAAAAATGAAAATTTGGACGAGGCCTTATATATTTGGTTTCGTCAAGAACTAGAGCAAGGAGGTTCCTCTTTCAGGACCAATCGTTCAATCTAGGGCTCTTCGCCTTAACAAAAAGTTAGAAGGTGACCAGTCTTTTACTGCGAGTTTTGGGTGGTTATCAACGTGGAAGGAGAGTCATGGAATTCGACAACTCGGAATTACAGTTGAAAGTCTTTCTGGTGATTGTGTTGCAAGCGAAGAATTTAAGGTACAGTTTCTCAAGTTTATTAGTGAAGAAAGTTTAATTCTACCCCAAAATTTTTAATGCTGACAAGACTGGTTTATTTTTCACAATGTTAACCAAAAAAATACTTGCCTGAAAACTTGGCTCTTTAGCTAAAGGACATAAATCGAGTAAGGAAAGAGTGACACTGCTTTTGTGCAGTAATGCATCTGCGATTTTAAAGTTACCCCTGTTAGTCATAGGAAAATCTGCTAAGCCCCGTGCTCTTAAAAATGTGAACTTAAATGCCCTCCCAGCTAAGTACACATCACAAAAATCAGCTTGGATGAGCTTAGATCTTTTTTAAAGATTGATTTTTCATCTCATTTGTTCCCTTAGTTAAAAAAATATTTAAGGGATCAAGGACTGGAAGAAAAACTTGTTTTATTCATTGATAATGCTCCAACCCACCCAGCAGAAGAACAACCGAGAGCTGGAAACATCTTTGTAAAATTTTTGCCACCCAAGGTTACTGCACTATTACAGCCTATGGGTCAAGGAGTTATAGAGGCTGTGAAGCGACAGTACAAAAAGAAGTTGATAATCTCATTGTTAGAACAACAAGAGGTGCATGAAGAAAAGTCAAACTTTATGGACCTTCTTAAAAATGTCATCACAAAGACAGTCATTTATTTTTCTGCTGCAGCTTGGGACGAAACTGACAATACTACCCTTATCAAATGCTGGAAAAAACTTTGGCCTGATGTTCCAATGGAAAGACCCTGATGATGACAAGGATGATAATGATTTTGTTCAGTTATTTCAACATTTAGGGGTTTGTTCAGACATAACAAATGAAGACTTTGCCCTGTGGATAATGTATGATAATGATCTAGGACATCAGATCCTCACTGAGGAAGACATTGTGCAAGCATGCTCATCATCATCATTGCAAGCTAATGAAGATGACAATTCTGATGATGAAGTGAGCGAGGAAACAACTGGTGCAGGTCACAATGAAGCAACTGGAATGCTGGAGAAGCTACTGATTTATTTCGAGAGATAGGATGACACATCAGTTGGTGAGCTTCTGACCGTGAAGTGTCTGTGAGATTGTGCGGCCTGAAAGTGAGTTTCAAAATTAAAGCAAAGAAAATTGAGGATTATTTCAAGTAAACTTCTCGAAAATAGTTATTTGTTTTGTGTTTTAATATTTTTGTGTTTAATTTTGTGTAAAATAATGTTCTACATTAAAACTTTATTGCTTTGTACAGTATTTTGTTTAATTACCATATTCTTTTACTTTAAAATATTGTTTTATTAATTTAATAAAAAAAAAAAAATGGTATGTTAAAGATAGCTTCCAGTTAATCTGGACTTTCACTAATCCGGACCAAGTGTGGTCCATTCCAGTCTGGATTAACAGGATTGTACTGTATTCAGTTATAAATTTCATAAGCACCAATGTGTGACATTCTTTTCAAGGATGAAATCATATTTAGAATGGCAGAAACTAGTATATGTAGTAGTTTCCATAATTATACTGAAGTACTGTAAAACTCTTGTGTCTTTTTTTTTTTTTTTTTTTTTTTTTTTTTTTATGTGAACCCCAAACACGAGAGGTATTAGAACCTATAGTACTTAGTACCATTCTTAAGGTTGGAGGTTGAGAAGACGAAAGAAATATTTGTTGACATTGGACCTGAACATCTGTACGTTGTAATTTTCAGGAAATATGTATGAAGGAAGGTTGTTCCAGAAAACGGCAGTTGAATGAATAAATGAGGAAGATGAAAAGTTGGTTCTATGGGTTTGAAGTTGGACAGTAAATGGATGTTGACTGGTAGTGGCACGTGTTCGGACTGTTTTGAAAGAGAGAGCAGGAATTATAGAAGCCAATTCAGAAGAACAGTGCCCATGGAAGTATCTGTAGAAGAGGCATACAGTAGAAACAGTACGTCTATGAGAAAGCGAGTGGAGAGACTCTGTTAGAGACGAATCACTAATTAACCTAACTGCCCTCTTCTGAATGGAATCAAGAAGCCTGAGAGAGGTTTTGGGGGCACCACCCCAGATGTGGGAATAATATTCCATGGCAGGGCAGATTTGCGATTTATACAGAGTAAGCAGCTGTTTGGAAGAAAAGTAACGCCGAGAACGAAAGAGAAAACCAAGTTTTTTAGATGCAGAGGAAGCAATATTTGTAATGTGCTTGTTCCAAGAGAGATTAGAAGTCAGAGTAATCCCCAAAAGAGATATATCATTTTGCCTAGAAATCGGTGTGTCACTAAAGATAAGCATAGGAGCAGAAGAATCCTTTTTGCGAGATATAAGACAAGACTGAGTTTTAGAAGGGTTGAAATCAACTAAGTTGTCTTTGCCCCACTGGTGAATTACCTGAAGATCGGCATTTAAGGAATTGGTAGCAGATTTTCGAGAAGTTGAAGCTGATTGAGCAGGACAAGGTTTCTCAAAATGGAAAGTGGAATGCAATGTGCTATCATCGGCAAAACTATGGATAGGATTTCCAGTCAATGGAAGAAGGTCATTAATATACAAGAGGAAAAGAGTGGGGGGAAAGAACTGAACCTTGGGGGCACTGCATTAGTGGAGAAGTTAGAAGACAGAGAGCCATCTACCATCACCCTCAGTGAGCGATCAGAGAGAAAGCTGGATAACCAATTACAGTAATACCCCGACTTACGCTACCCCGACTTACGCGAACTCGGAGTTACGCGGTTCTTGATTTTTTTCGTTTGGCAACGCTGCCGCCCACTATCTTCAAGGTCGTTTTTCATATGTTATCGATATACGGTGCGACGGTGGAGAATGAGAGCGAAAGATGAACAAAATTCAACTTTGTTGCTTTTATGTTTTTTATATCAGTGAAGGGGAAACACATTTCACCATAATAACGTAAAAACCAACACAATTCCAGCTATCGGTATAATCGCAAATGCAATTAGATCGAGTTTACTACCAGTTTATAACAGATTTAACTAGCAGAAACGCAACTGGATTTTTATTGTTTTATGGTAGTAACCCCTAGAAATGTGAGGTGTTAATAGTGTATCTCTGCCTTTATGGTGTTGTTTATTCAGTTGCTACATGCGCGCAGCTTTGTTTATGCGTATCAAGCGTGCCTCCTCGTTTTGTAATTGTGCTTTATTCCCTAAAAATGAGTAAAATACTTAATTAAAAGGTGTGAAAAGGAAGCGTCCTGGTGAAGACACTGCAGATTCAGAGAGAAAAAGAAAAGCAATTATCGATAAACAGAGGCGGACTGGGTCAAAAATTCTTACCCGGGAAAATTTATAGTGGCCTCATACTATGGTTTATGGCCAAAATCACACTGGCCCACCGGGGTTTCCCCGGTAAGGCTCATGGCCAGTCCACCTCTGTCGATAGAGAAAAAATATGAAATTGTGAAACGCTTTGAGCGAAATGAAAGACCATGTAATATTGCACGTGCTACAGGCCTAAATGAAGCAACGGCGAAAAGCACATGACAATTGCAAACTTGACAGGTTGAAAATTGAAAAGGGCTCAATTGTAAAGGGCTTAAAAATTTTAGAAAACATAGACTCCAACGAAGAACGCGTTATAGCTACAAAGCAAGGAATAAAAAAAATTATTAGCTTGCTACGAAGAAATTCTGCGTGAAAAAAAGAACGCGCTGTGTCGTCAGACGAATTTGTTAGATTTTATGAAGCCATCGACATCGAAATAACTTTTTTACGTAAGTCATTTGTTTTTTTAATACATATTTTGTATTAATATGTATAAAGAACTGCAATTTTATTAATATTTTTCTTCTAAACTAGTGTTTTTGTTAGTCCTTGGTCCCAATTAAGCAAAATTTATATCTTTTATATGCAAAGTTGTACCCCGACTTACGCGAATTCGACTTACGCGATTTTCGTCGGACCCACCTATCGCGTAACTTCGGGGTATTACTGTACTAAAAACAGTTGGCAAACCATAAGATGGAAGCTTTTTAGAAGACCTTTATGCCAAACACGATCAAAAGCCTTTGAGATGTCAAGAGCAACTACCTGTGTTTCACCGAACCTTTTCATTGAATTAGTCCATAAATGGGTAACATAAGCCAGAATATCACCAGTGGATCGACACTGACGGAATCCATACTGGCAATCGTTGATCAGACGGGAGGTTTCTAGGTAGTTTAAGAATTGGCGGTTAATTGATTTCTCCATTACTTTAGAAAGAGTAGAAGTAATTGCAATGGGACGATAATTGGATGGGAGGGATTTGTCACCCTTTTTAGGAACTGGCTGGATATGAGCAAATTTCCAGGCAGAAGGAAAAACACCTTTAGAATAAGAAAGTGAAAAAAGGGCAGGCAAAGAATAGGAGTAAGTTCAGGAGCACAGGTTTTGAGAACAAGTGGAGAAATACCATCAGGACCTGGAGGTTTTCTTAGCATCGAGATTCATCAAAATCCTTCTGATATCCTTTTGACGGAAGAACACAGGAGGCATTGAATGGAGAGTGTTGGGAATGGTGGGAGGTGTTTTTACCAAGATCATTAATACATGAGCTGGAAGAAAAATGGGATGCTAGCAGGTCAGCTTTATCCTTGGCTGAAGTGACAACAGAACCATCTTGTTTGGACAGAGGTGGTAGCAGAGATGGGCAAAAGTTGCGACCAATAGCTTTGGCAAGAGACCAGAATGCTCGGCTACCACTAGGGCAAGAAGCAAGTTTTCTACTCTTACCCTGTTCAAACTCTAGTTTGGACTGATTAATAACTGCTTTACAATTGTTGCGAGCTTTGGTGTAGGCAGAAAATGAAACTGAAGAATTAGAAACAAGCCAATTACGATATACAACATTCTTCTCTTGAACAGCCTTAGCACATTTATTGGAAAACCAAGGTTTAGATAAACGACGAGATTTTAAAGTGGAGTGTGGGATAAAGGATTCCATTCCTGCAAGAATAATTTCACTGACACGATCTGAGCAAACGTTGACATCAGAACTTTTGAAACAGTAATCCGACCAAGGAAAAGAAGAAAAGAAGTCTCGCAGGTCATCCCATTTTGCAATCTTGTAATGCCAAACAACACAAGGTTCGGAATAGCAATGAGATAAAGGTTCTATTGGAGAAGAGACAATCACAAGTTGTGATCTGAAGTGCCTAAAGGACCTCTCACTTTGACTGTGTACTTAGAAGGGTTGTTTGTGAGAAAAGATCAAGCGTATTGGCTGTATGATTAGGATTGTCCGGTATTCTTGTAGGCAAATGAACAATCTGTGCTAGGTCATTAGTAATTGCAAAAGCCTCAGCATGCATCTCGTCCTGCTGGATCGGTGTGACTAGAAAATGGAAGCCAGCTGGAGTTGTGAACATTAAAATCACCAAGGAAAATTACTTCACTGTTAGGAAAGTTGGACTGGAGAAAGTCAAGTTGCAAAGAGAGGAAGTCAAAGAGCTCCAAGTGATTAGTGGAGTTGGGAGAACGGTAGAGACAACAGATGAATTTGACACAGTGAGGTAGAGAGATTTTGGGCCAGAGATGATCAAAGAGAGGAGATTCCAAATTGCCAAGTCTGTGATCAAAGATCAAACATTATGTTCCAGTTTAACATTCAGTTGTTAGCTTATTTAATCAGTAATAATTTTTTACTTATCTTTCTCATTTATATCACTGTTAAAATTTTCTGTTAAAAGAATCAAGCAATACATAAAAAAATAAAACACACACACACATGTCTAAATTTTATTGCATATACCTCAAGTAATAAAAATACAGAGGAAACTACTATTCATGGTTTGACTTTTATCACTTGGTTATAACATCCTGATTTACAATGTCAGTCATTTGAACAAATGCATTAGTTATTTAATTTCATATTTAAGATTAGCACATTAAATTGTGGTTGATATCATAAATTTAATTACCAGTTGAGACTTTATGAATGAACTTTGTAGATGCAAAACATGAAGCATTATTATGAACAAACATATGATAAAAAGCAGTTTCCATAAAGTATGATTGATTACTTCATTTATTATGTTTTTTAATGTGACTTTTGAACGATATTTTTATCAACATTATCACTGTTTCTCTTCTCATATCAGCTTTTCATATTTCACATCATTTTGACTGTTTTGTAATTGCAGCATTCTTACAATAACCTTTTCACAACTATGGTTGCATAAATGGCAACAAAAAGGTGTTTAAGTTGTGTTAAACAGAATTTTTATCCTCTCCCCACAAACTACCTGATATTTTTTATACATGATATGTAAACTACTTAGAAGAAAACTGAGAAATGAAAGAAATCTTATATAAAAGATATACTAGATATTATGCATTTGAGTAATACGAAATCCCACAGGAAATGGCAAAATAATGACTATTAATATATTGCTTGCATAAGTGTGTTATACCTGTTTTACTTTCAAAAACATTTTTACATATGAGACAGGCTGCATGGAATAATTATAAAATAAGTTCTGCATATTCATGAAAGAATATTGAAACCAGCATTATTATATTATTGAGAATGAATAAACATCATTAACATCATGTCATTAGTTCAGCACCCCTTAAAAAACTCAACCAATCCAATTGGTTATTATGATGCAGTCACAAAGGAACCAAATGCAAAAATAATTTAGACATCATATACTTGGATTGCAGGAAGACTTTGATACATACCGATGCATATAAAAGACTGCTGTACAAATTGGGAGCAATGTGGCATTAAGGACAACTTACTGCTATGGATAAAGAGATGGTAGAGTTGGAGAAGACAGAGAGAGTGGTTATCAATGGCCACTGTTCATTTTGTGGACTAATGTTACTAGTGGAGTCCTTCAATTGTTTTTCATATTGATTAATGATATTGATGGAGGCACAGTGGTAGACAAAAAAACTGCATCACCTTAAAAAAGTAACATCTGTAGTGAAACGTATAAGATATTGTTTGATTATAGTCATTTTGTTTGTCGCAAAGCAAAGGTATTGCATCAGATAACGCCTCTAATGCATCAGACAGTAATTGCGGCGCCTCCGTAGCCAGGTGGGAAGGAGCAGCAGTGCGTAGCACACGCTTCTTGATTAGACCGGGGTTCGAGCCCGTCACCACCAAATACGGAGGATGCGGAAAGGTCAAGGAATGACCACCGCATATCCCGGAGCAATATGGCCTTAGTTGCTAATGCTCCTAAAAACCAAATAACAACAACAGTAATTGCAAGGTATGGTATCAGCCATTTCTATAAATACAGCATTGGAAGGGTATACACACTCATTAGTATCCTGTTTTGTGGAGGTGCAAGCATGGCTCCATATGTTCAGTTGACACCAAGAAAAAAAAGTGTAGCTGTTGCTCTGTCCCAGGAAGGGCTTTCTATGCATGCTATTGCTGATAAAATAGGCTGCCACCAGTCAACAGTATCCTGGGAGCTGAAATTAAAGTGTGAAACCAGTGATGTGAAGAGAAGACCTGGATCAGGCCATAAGAGAGTGACTATGCCTTCCCAAGATCGATATTTGAAACTGCTATTCCTTCGTAATTGCCATGCTAGTGCTCCTGATCTAAAACTGGACTTTGAGATGGACTCTGGTGTTGAAACAAGTGCACGAACTATCCAAAAAGGCTTTCGGAATGTGGTTTGCATGCCTATTGGCCCAAGTAGAAGCCTTTGTTGACCCAACAAATGAGGAAGAAGGAACTTGCTTGGGCTAAAACACATTTCATGGACAAAAGAGCAATGGGACACAGTCATATTTTCTGACGAATCGAAATTCAACCTACATGTAGAGATATATATCCCATCTCACAAATGCATTTTGAACATTTCTGCAACCCACAATGCAGCGCGAAACACATTATTTGCAAAATTCACAAGTGATGCAGTTTTTTGTTCACCACTATATCAGACTTAATGTCTAAGTTTGCAGTGATACAAAGGTTGGCACGGTGGTAATTGACAGTAATGATGGAATGCTACTGCAATAAGATCTAGAAAAATTTTATATAAATTTACATAAATGCAAAGTACTGTATATGGATAGCAATCCCGGAGTAACACTACACTCAAGGGAAGTGGAAAATGAAAAAGATCTGGGGATAATTGTGTGGTCATATGAGGTGTGACAATAAAGTTTCGAGAATAATTCATTTAAAAGTTTTATTCTGAAAATTATACAGATGTGAGGCCATTGCCTTCAAAGTATTCCCCTATAGACTGTACCCACGCATTCCAGTGTAGGATCCATTGATCGTAACATTTCTGGTACTCACTTTCTGGTATCTGTTTTAATACCTGCATTACATTACTCTGAATTTCAGAAACTGGCTGAAAATGCATTCCTTTTATGACTCCTTTTAGTCGAGGAAATAAAAAGGTCACAAGGAGATAAATCAGGCGAATATGGAGGGTACTGCAACGCTGTGATCAATTTTGAAATTAAAAACTCTTTCGCTACAATGGCAGAACGTGCAAGAGCACTGTCATGATGCAAAATCCACGACGAAGCAATTTTAGGTCGAACCCGGTTGACTGGCTTGCGAAGCCTTTCCAAAACTTGAAGGTAAAACTGTCGCTTGACAGTTTCATTAGGTGGAATAAACTCTTTGTGGACGATTCCTTTTTGATCAAAAAAGCAAATTAACATGGTTTTCACTTTTGACTTTGACATTCTAGCTTTTTTGGATCTTGGTGAGGAAGCTCTCTTCCATCATTGACTTTGCCTTTTCGTTTCAGGGTCGTAAGCAAATACCCAGCTTTCATCCACTGTAATCATGCAAGAAAGCAAATCTGGAACATCTTCAATGCTTTCCAACATCTGAGAATGTTGCAACCGAATTTCTTTCTGCTCACGAGAGAAGTTTTTCGGTACCTGCTTTGTACACACTTTCCTCATCAACAAATTCAGTCAAAATTAATCTAACACTTTCCCAATTAATGTTTAGTTTTTCTGCAATCATTCTTGTGGTTAACTGCCAATCGCTTTGAACATGATCATACACACGAACAATGTTTTCATCATGTTAAGTCGTGAAAAGATGTCCTGAATGCTCAGCATCTTTGACAGATTCCCGTCCTTCTCAAAATTGTTTTGCTCAATTGAAATAAGTGGTTTTGAGATGGTATCATTTCCATAAACTCTAGTCAACTTTTCATAAATGTCCGTTGATGATTCACCACTTTTCACCAAAATTCTATCACAACTCTTTGCTCTAAATTGCGTTCCATTTTTCACGTAACATGGAACTGAAAGTTGGTTCGTGTAAAGTCGTTACACGAACCAACTTGTACAATGACTGAAACAACTGACGACGTTTACCCTTTGCATGCTGGTAAATGGGGGTTCAGGCTACACAGTAGGATGATGTAACGGTTTACAGTGTGGCCGGCACCTCCGTAGCCAGGTGGGAAGGAGCAGCAGTACGTAGCACACGCTTCTTGATTAGACCGGAGTTTGAGCCCGTCACCACCAAATACGGAGGATGCGGAAAGGTCAGGAAATGACCACTGCATATTCCCGGAGCAATATGGCCTTAGTTGCTAATGCTCCTAAAAACCAAATAACCAACCAACCAACAGTGTGGCCACTTTGACGGAAACAAAATTATTTCGAAAATTTATTGTCGCACCTCATATATGAAGTTCTCTAAGCAGTACAGACAAGTTGCCAACACAGCTCATGGTGTTTTATCAATGATATACAGTAATTTTTCTAGCTAATTGTAAAGAAAGCAAACTCATTGTATGAGTCTGCTTTCTTGAATCATTTGCCCTTACTAATACTAATTCTAAAATTTCAAAGGAAGATGACAGACCACCCACCCAGTAGGTACTCAAGGAGTTCTGGGGAAATGTGTTGAGCAATGAAGTGAGCCATAGCAGCCATGCCTGCTGGAAAGAACTAAAAAGGGAAAAAAACCATGAATGTACAAAAGATAACAGAATGGGAGATTCGGAGGAAGATGTATGACAGTCGATCAGGAAGCCCAACAACTGGCGAATCCCAGGAATAGATAACATCCACAACTATTGGTACAAGAAGTTCAGCTGAACACACAGACACATAGCAAAGTAGTTCACTAAGATAATAATGCACCCTGACACAATCCCAGAGTCTCTGATTGATGGAACACCTACCTGAAGGTTAAGGACAAAGACACCATAAACCCGGCAACGTATAGTCCACCTGTCCCCCAACAATGTACAAGATCCTAACTTGCTGTAGGACTCACAAGTTATCAGACCACTTGGAGAGCTAGAACATCATGGCCATGGCAGCAAAAAGGGATGTAAGTAGATGACCAAAGGATGTTATTGTTATTTGGTTTTTTTTAAGGAGCATTAGCAACTAAGGCCATATTGCTCCGGGGATATGCGGTGGTCCTTCTCTGACCTTTCTGCATCCTCCGTATTTGGTGGTCATGGGCTCAAACCCTAGTCTAATCAAGAAGCATGTGCTATGCACTGCTGCTCCTGTCCACCTGGCTATGGAGGCACCGACCAAAGGATGAAAAGGAAAAAGTGACCATTGATGCTACAATTATAGAGCAAGCCTACAAGAAGCACTGCAACCTGTACACAGCCTACATTGACTACCGCAAGGCCTTCAACTATGCCCCATAGCTGGCTGAAAGAGACAATGAAAATCTAGTCAAACTGACATGCTTCCTAGAAGCAATCTAGAAGGCAAAATGGAGGACCACCATCAAGGTCAAGAACATCACGACCCGACCAATACCCATCAGAAGAGGAATCTTCCAGGAAGATGACTTGAGCACACTATGGTTCTGTTTAGCATTCAACCCACTGTCCACCACTGAAGGATTCAGGCTCACCATCCAAACTCAGGTAATCAACACCAGGAAATACACAGCTAAGGACCCCAGAGTAAGAGATGTAATGTGTCATCGATATTCAGTGGTGGCCCCAGAAACAATACAGCACATCAACATAGGATGCAGGTTGATTACTCAGATGGAGTACACTCACAGACACAATCAGGTGGCCAGGATAATACATCAGAAGCCCAATGCAAAATACCAACTGATCAAAGAAAGTTTACCGTATTACAAGTATGAGCCACAAGCCATACTAGAGACTTCTATTCACAAACTATACTGGGACTGTGAAAAGATGATTCTGCACAACAGACCAGACATAACTCTTACTGACAAGAAGGAAATGGCTACCTACTTGATTGACATAGGAGTGCCTAACACCAGCAACCTCTAGAGAAAACATAAGAAGAAAAGATTAGGAAGTACCTAAGACAGGAAGTCAAAGAAATGTGGCATAAGGAATACAGAATGACCATCCTGATTACTGTGTCAACCACTGGCATGGTGCCAAAGAACCTCCATAAAGGGATGGTTAAGTGGAAGAAGATAGAGAGTGGTTATCAATGGGCACTGCTCTTCATGGACTAATGTTATCAGTGGAGTCCCCCAGGGTTCGGTGGTGGGCCCATTGTCATCAATATTTATTAATGACACTGATGAAGGTATATCAGGCTTAACATCAAAGTTTGCAGATTAATACAAAGGTTGGCAGGGTGGTTAACAACAGTAATGATGGTATGTTACTGCAACAAGATTTAGAAGGTTAGGTCCATGGGCTGTGAAATGGTAGCTGAAGTTTAACATTGACAAATGCAAAATAATGCATATGGGTAGTAGCAGTAATCCCAAATTAACTTATCAACTGTGTGGTACTACACTCATCGTAGTGGAAAATGAAAAAGACCTGGGGTTAATTGTGCAGTCTGATATGAAATTCTCTGAGTAGTACAGGCATGCTGCCAGAACAGCTCGTGGGGTTTTGTTAATGATATACAGAAACTTTGCTAGTAGGGAGAAGTTTGTGATTATCTTTTTGTGCAAGGCC